>NC_090436.1:233854366-235104366 GCF_031143425.1 Pleurodeles waltl
AATGTCCACTTTCTAAAAGTGGCAGTTCTAAAATAGTAATGTTAAATTTTACCAGTAAAGAGGATTTATCATTACAACGATATGACACATGATGTAACTTCTACTTTCTGATCAGGAATTACAGCTTGAAAGTATATTAAGGGAATCCCAGTGCTGGCCTGTGAGAGGATCAGGCCTCACAATAATGAAAAATGACTTTGGGAGTTTTCTCATTACCAGGAAATGTAAAAATTAAAAGTACATGTCCTCCCTTTAACCTATACTTCCCCCTGCCCTGTGGGTCACACAGGACCTACCTTAGGGTTGATTTATATGTACAAAAAGGGAGCTTGGCAAAGGATTTTAAATGCCAAGTTGAGGTGGCAGTAAACTGCACACATAGGGCTTGCGATGGCAGGGTTGGGACATGGTTAAAAGGCTACTTTTATACGTGGCACCATCAGTGCTGCAGGCCCACTAGCAGCAGTTAATTTACAGGCCCTAAGCCATATAGTGCACTTAACTAGGGACTTATATGTAAATTAAATAACGCCAATCGGGGAGAAGACAATATTACCATGTTTAGGGGAGTGAGCACAAGCACTTTTAGCACTGGTGAGCAGTGATATAGTGTGCAGAGCCCTAAAACCAACAAAAATTAGTTCCAAAAATGGAGGGAGGCAGGCAAAAGGTTGGGGGAAGGCCAACCTAGGGCTGTCAGGTCTTCCACAACCTAAATTAACATATGATCACCCTCTGATAGCTTGGCACAGAGCAGTCAGGCTTACCTTAAGAGGCAATGTGTAAAGTGTTTGTGCAACACTTCAAACAAACAGTAGAACTGTGAAAACACCACACAAAAAGATACCACCCTTTGGTTACATAAATAGGGTTCGATTCACATAGGTAAACATAAACTTTTGGTCTAAGTTTAGACCAAAAGTCTAAGTTTATGACTTTTCGTTACTCACAAATGTAAGTTACGAGTACTATCTTTACGTCTGCACTCGGGGTGGAATCTCCCCCCCTGCCCCGAGTGCAGAGATTCCACTCCGCCCCCAAAGTGTACTCTCCACACCTAGAGTGGAATCTGCGCACTGGAGGCGGGGATTCTACCCAGAGTGTGGACTTAAAGATACCACTCGTAACTGACCTTTCTGAATACCAAAAAGTTGTAAAAATAGACCAAATTTAGACCAAAAGTCTATGCCTACCTTTGTGAATTCGGCCCATAGCATTTAACTTAATAAATAAAGAAAGCCCAGAATAGCAATAATCCAGTAGGTAGAACTTGAGTTAAGAATGTGTAATGAATAACCTGCAGAAATGAGCCGAGAAGCAAAAACAACCAACTGGGGCTATCTGGTCTGGACAAAGTCAAAGGTTCAGGGCGACCGCGATGGAACACGGGCTGCCTGCAGGGAACCAGTTAGGCCTGCTGAACCAAAGTGCCTTAATCCTGGTTATGTCGACGTCAAAGATGCAGGAAGCAGGATGAAATGATGCATTGGTGTTGATGGCGGTGATGCGTTGATCCTTCCTCCGCAGTAGCAAAGATGTTTCCATTTTCTCGACGCAACAGCAGCGATGAATCAGGTCCAAGATTTGCTGGTCCAAAGGCTATGCACCAAGGTCGACCGGCACTGAAAGGGCGATGCTTCAATTCTAATCCACGCAAGTGGGCTGATGCAGTGGTTCCAATCCATGCAACAGGGGTAATTCCCCAGTTGTGATTTGCACAGCGGTGGTGATGCATCGTTTCAACTGCAGTAAACCCCTTAGGCCCTGTTCCAAGGGTCCAGGACTGGGGTGGCACCTTTGGCAGGACAGACTCACAGATGACAGAGTCCAGATGTAGATATAGGCTGGTTGGAATGCTTTTATGTCCCTGAGACTTTAATCAGGAGACCAGTCAGCTGGCTATTGAAGTCCAGGTGAAGATGTAGGCTGATTGGAAGGCTTTAATGTCCCTGAAATTTTAATCAGGACCTTCTTCCTGGCAGAATATCCACAAGTCCATAAAGTGTACTGAAGTAGTGGTGTCAGATATCCAGTGCATATACCTACTTGGTCCTTTGAAGTAGGGGAGACTTCCAAGACAAGCTTTTGAAGCCCAAAGAGTCCCTGCCCTTCCTGCCCTAGCTACAGACTCACTACAGAGGTTATGCAGCCCTTTGTGCGCAGACAGAACACAGTCTATGCAGGTGTAAGTGATACTGTGCCTAGCTCCTCCCTTCCATCCTGCCCACACCTAAGCTCCCAGTGTGTGTGGCTCTCTAGGGGGAATACACAAAGTCCAGCTGTTACCCCACCCCAGATATGTGTTTAGAGACAGGCAGCAGTGACCAAATGTTTAAAGTAAGAAAATTCCAACTTTCTAAAAGTGGCATTTTCAGAATTAAAATTTAAAATCTGACTTCACCATTAGTTGTGATTTTAAGTTGTGATTACAGAGCCAACGACTCGAAAAATGTATCTCTTCTGGATTGGGAATTACACTTATAAGATGTACTAAAGTAATCCCAATGCCAGGCTGTGTGAGAGATAGACCTTGCAGTAGTGAAAAATGACACTGGGAGTATGTCACTACTAGGACATGTAAAACTTAAAAGTACATGTACAACTTTTTAAATACACTGAGTCCTGCCCTTGGGGTTCTCTAGGTCTTATTTTAAGGGGTGACCTATATGTATTTAAAGGAAGGTGTTGGCCTCTCAGAAGGTTGACTTTGCCAGGTTGGTATGCCAGTTTAAATCTGCACACACAGGCTCTGTTAAAATGCTTCTTAAGTGGGTGGCACAATTGGTGCTGCAGACCAACTAGTAGCATTTAATTTACAGGCGCCGGGTACATGTAGTGCACATTACTAAGGACTCATAAGTAAATTAAATATGCCAATTGGGGGTAGGCCAATATTACCACATTTTAGGGAAAGAGCACATGCACGTGGTAAAGTGTCCAGAGCGCTGAGGCCAACAAAAACAAATTCAGCAGAAAAGGGGAGGAGTAAAGCGAAATGTTCTGGGGATGACCCTGCATTAAAATTAAAGGCCATTTTCCAGCAATAGTACACAATTCAAAGTTATCAATGTAGAATAAATCAGTTATTAAGAATGAATCACACCACAATAATTAAAGACAGGCTGTTTCATGATTAACAATGTGACTGAGTACTCGCCTTGAATAATAATGAAAAAAATATTCATGGTGAACCATCAAAGTAACTAATCAACCTGAGGTCAATCACATGGCAGCTATAACACAGAGCAGACAGGCTTAGCTTAGGACAATGCGTAAAGTATTTGCTCAGTTCCAAAACAGTACTGAAATCAAAACACAACAGAAGAAAAATCCTAAAATTATAAAAACAGGGAAAATTTTACTATATAAAATGACACCAAAATAACAAAATGGAATAGCCAGAAGCACAAATGTGAAATGTTAAAGTTGTACATGAAAATAGTTCCAAAAAGTATTGAATAACATGTGCAGTCAATTGGTCGTGGCAGGCCTGGGCTCAGGTGCAATTTGAGGACAAACATGATGGAGGGCAGATAGGATACAGGAACCAGGTTCACCCTGGTCAGAGGTTTTACCTTTGGACGTAGGACCTGATTTAGAGTTTGGCAGATGGGTGACTCCATTGCAAATATGATGGATATCTTGTCTGTTGTATTACAAGTGCCATTGGATATAATGCACTTGTAATACAGCTGATAGGATATCAGTCACACTTATGATTGAGTAACTCATCCGTTAAACTCTAAATCAGGCTTTTATTCTAAAAAATGAAAGTCCAAAATGTTCAGGGGTCAAGGCAGCAAGTTGTAGATGGGGAAGGCTCCACAAAGTCAAATAGACTTTGGACGTGGTCCTGGTGAAGCTGTCATTTTTTGTTTTGGGAAAGATACAAGCAGGAGAGTTCCAAATGTTGCACCATAGAAGGTCTCTAAACGGCCTGACACTTTTGGTGTTTTCACCAAGTCAAGATTTCTACGTTTCACTTAGTCATTGTAAGAAATTGGCTTACTGGCTCAGGGGGTTGGCCCTATAAAGCAGGAGCCACAATCCTTGTCAGGGTGAAGCCAAAAGCAAACCCTAAATCAACCCAAACTCAGACCCCTGGTAGCTTGGCACAGAGCAGTCAGTCTTAACTTAGATGTAATGTATAAAGTATTTGAGCAACAATTCATACAGTAATAAAGTGAAAACACACCAACAAAGAATCATACACCAGATTAGAAAACAGTCACTTTTAATAAATAAAGGAAGACAAAAATGACAAAAATCCAATCAGTAGAACTAGAAAAATAAACTATTTTTAAGACTGAGGTGATAATAGCACACAGCACCAACTTTGGATATCTGGTCACTCAAGACCAGAAAAAAGTCACAAGGTCAGGCTGACCAAGATGGAGCACAGGCTGGCTACAGGGACCCCAGTTAGGCCCGCTGAACACCAGTATCTTGAATCGTGGTTGTGGAGCATTGTGAGGTCCAGTGTCGAGAGTGTGTCCTACAACTGATGTGATGCGTAGAGGTTCGGAGAAGCTGCAATGGTGCGTCCGTTCTGCTGGATCCACAGGTAGGCTGGCAGAATACATTCAGCCCACTGCCAAGGGTATAGGACTGGGGCGACATCATTTGGTAGGGTAGAACTCAAAGATGGCAGAGTTCAGGTGCTGGGTTAAAGGTGGGTGGAGCCTTCTGTTCCTAAGTCTCTAACCAGGAGGCCAGCCAACTTGTCCTTCGCATCCCTCTGCGGTTCTTGGTTCCACAGATAGAGTTCCAGTCCTCACCTAGGCAAGAGGTCAGCAGGTCCGCAGGGCAGCAGCCTTTCAAATTAGCAGTCCAGCAGAGAGTCAGTCCTTTCAGTAGCATAGAAGTCTTTCTTCCTGGCAGAGTATCCAAGGGCCAGAAGTGTACTGAAGAGTTGGTGTCTGAGGTCCAATATTGTTATACCTGGGCCTTACTTTGAAGTGGGGGGTGCTTCTAGTGGTTTCCCTTTGAAGTCAACCGATTTCCTGCCTCCGATGCCCTGCCTCCAGACTAACTACAGAGAGCATGCAGCCCTTTGTGTGGAGGCAGGACACAGCCTATTCAAGTGTCAGTAAAACTATGCCCAGCTCTGCTCCCCATCCTGCCAGTAGTGCCCCATTCAGGCACACCTAAGCTCCTTATTGTGTGTAACTGTCCAGGAGGAATACACAAAGCCCAATTATCAACTTCACCCAGTCATGTGAGCCAGAGACAGGCAACAGGCACTAAATGGGTAAGGCAGGAAAATGCCAACTTTCTAAAACTGGCATTTTCAAAATTGCAATTTAAAATCTGACTTCGCAATAAAAGAGGGTTTTCCATTACAATTTGAAAGACACCAGACATAAACTAATTACCTACTCCCATTTTGGAATTACAGCTTATTAAATGTAATAAGATAACTCCGCTGTTATCCTATGGAAGAGGTAGGCCTAGCAATAGTGAAAAGTGAATATAAGAGTTTTTCATTATCAGGACATGTAAAACTGATAGGTACATGTCCTAACTTCCAAATACATTGCACCCTGCCCCTGGGCTGTTCAGGGCCTACCCTATGGGTGATGTGTATTAAAAAGAAGGTTGTGGCCTGGCAAAAGGTTTACTTTGGTAGGTGGAAATGGCAGGTTAAAACAACAATCACAGGCTGCAATGGCTGTCCGGAGGCATGATTAAAGCGCTACTTCAGTGGGTGACACAATAGGTGCTGCAGGTCCATTAGTAGCATTATACCCATTAGTAGCATTTATTTTACAGGCCCTGGACACAGGTAGTGTCACTTTACTGAGGACTTACTAGTGAATTAAATATGCCACCTGTTTGTGAGTCAATTATGCCATGTTTTAGGGAGAGAGCACAAGCACTTTACTACTGGATAGGAGTGAAAAAGTGTACAGAATCCTAAGGCTAGTAAAAATAAGATCAGCAAAAATAAGGGGGGGTGAAAGGAAAATGTTTAGGGGAACACCACCCTAAGACTGACCAGTCTTCTAACAGTCACTTTTTCAGAGCTCAGAATCCTTCAGAGGGACAAGGCTGCATACTGTGGCTGAGCAGTACTGTACAAGGCAGGATACTTTCTCTGCAATGTCCCACTTAGCCAGATTTGCAGCTGTGGGGAAGCTCTGAGCAGGAAAAGGCAGACTATTCCTCCTGACGTGTGCAGCTGGTGCGCTGATCAGGTTGTCAGTTGAGTACCAGCCCTCTGGAGGCCTTGAAGTGCAAAACGTTTCCATGTCCCAGATTTTCAGGAATGGTAGAATTCCAGGTAGGCATACCTAAGAGTTTCAGGAGTTGAGCTGGGTTCATGGTAGATCCAACTGGAAATAGTCACCTGGGCAGTTGCAGGAAAGGACTTTGGTAGCTATTTGTATCACACTAGCTTGAACAGGTGGTCAGCCTTCTGACTGTGTGGTCTACTTCTTTGTTCTGGGCACACGAGGGAGCAGGTCGAGCCCTTTGTGCTCCACATCAGGTTACAGACAACAGGTTCAGTCTTTTTCTATTCTTCCTGAGGTCCAGAATGTATTCTGAAGAGGAATCCAGAGGTTGCCTGATTCATGACAGGCACCATTTGGGGTGAGAGTGAATCCTGGCCCCTCCCTAACCAACGAGGTAAAAGTTCCCAGAGGTAACCTTACCTGATTTTGCAACTATTCCTGTCTGTCTTACTGCAAACAATCCCCAGTGCTCCTCTCTGTCTAAATCCAAGATAGTGGATCCCTTCTTCCCTTTTTGCAGAGCCTGTGTCCTAACCCAGATTACCGGGGTAATGATCTGCTCCTCCTCCTTGGTCTCTCCAAAACATTTCTAGGGGCAATTTCTTTCCCACTGGGATTGGTGCCTGCCTGACTAGGGGAACAAAAAAAGGTTTTTATAGGCATCACCGGACATGTGCCTGTGACATAAAAGGCCCCTTTGAAGTAAATAAGCTCCTGGGTACAGCACAAATGATCATTCTGCCAGAGGAAGAAAAACACCTCCCCACACTCAGGCCTTTGTCTCTGTTCTGGGAGCAGTTTTCACAGCTCGTATGGTTTGAGGACTCAAAAAGCTGCAGCCAGAGGCTCATGAAAATTAGCCTTTAGAGCAGTTAGGCATGGATAAGGCAACTTTCTAAAAGTTACTTTTCCTTACTATTTATCAAAAATCCAGCTTCACCATTAAATTGAGCTTATACCCAAAGATAGCAGAACTATAATTTAATATTGTGTTATACTGTTTATCTAGGGGCCAGACAGTCAGTCTTTCTTCAGTGAAAATAGCCCTTGGAAGGTAGTCAATGTAAGGGAATGCCAACATTATATTTCTATGTGTCCTACTTTTAAATATCATGCACTCGGCATTATGAGCTATGAAACCTACATAGGAGGGACTTATTAAAATGTAGAAGGATGGTATGACATGTCAAAATGGTATATTTTGACAGGTAGAATTGCAGTTTATATACTTCTACAGTAAGACTATAATGTTAGATCTGAATTCATGTTTGCATGGCTACTTTAGTGGATGGCACAATAGGTGCTGCAGTGCACTGGTGGCATTTAACGTCCAGGCCCTGGATTAACTTTATATTATAAACTAGGGATTTACAAGCTTGTTAAATATGCTAATTTGAATTATACCAGTTCAACCATGTTCAAAGGGGGAGGACAGGCACTCTACTACTGGATAGTAGGGGTAAAGTACACAGAGTTTTATAGCCAGCTAATACAGATAGGGCAAACATCTGGGGTATACTATACAAATTATGGTAATCTCCTTCACAATGTATCTTTGTAATTACTGGAATGCATTCCATAATATCAATGGTGATATATGGTGCAGAGCTCAATATGTGTGTGCAGGTTAACAGGGATGAAACAGTGAGAAGGTGATTATTTATAATAAAATCTATTTTTATACTAGTCCAATAAATAGAAAACAGGGTCTCATTGATCCATTTGGCCTAATATGCATTTCTTCCACTATATAATTTTGGCCTGATAGAAAGTGCCTTTTTCAGAAATATTATCCCTATTTCTTTCTGACTGGTATGGCTGTTTTTTTTCCCAGGACTCAGAAGTGCAATCCAAGGGTCAGTTGACTGAATTTTTGGGTGACTATGGGGTCATACCAACCTGTAAAAGTTATTTTGCCTGAAGTGACCAGTTGTTCAGTAACAACCTGAACTGGACTGTACCCTGCATGTGACCTCTCCCGGAGTGAGTCCTGGACTTCAAGTGCAGTCCTTGAGCTCCTGGAAGCATTTGAAGTGACCAAAAGGAGCTAATCCAGAGACTCTAAAAAGTTGGGACTTCGAAAATAGTTGGACTTCCAAGACTTCCAGAGCGTCAGTGAGACCTTGCAACAAAGATGTCCGATTTTGAAGGGACTTTATCAGATGTAGCTGCAAGCTTGCTGAACTGGAGAATTTTTAAGGATCATAAAAAAGACTAAGGCCCTCATTAAGACAATGGCAGTCAGGTGACAGCCATGCCGGCGATGGCGGTAGTACTGTCTCCAGGCTGGCGGTAATGACTGCCAACTTATGACGTGGCGGTGATCCCTCCCATTTACAGCCAATATACTACCCCAACCGCCAGTGTGGTACAACCACTGAGCACGTGGTTGCCACCTACAGGCAGGCAGAAGACAAGAATCCACCCACCTTATTATGACATAGCAGACCACCAGAATTTCCGGGGCATTAGCACCGCCACCAAAAGCCTGCAGAAGCGCATCATAGAAAATGAGACACTTACCTCCAGGGACACAGAGGAGTCCGTGGCTGCCATGGAACTAGAACTGGAAGTCTTCCCGATGCTGTACCACGTGATGGCCGTCCAGGAGCACCATCACCGACAAAGATGATGATGGTGAGTACAGCCACCTAGCACACAAGGGAGGGAGGGGAGAGTGACACACACAAGCACACGCACAACACACGCCATACACACACACCACATACCCAGAACAATCTGCAGAGTAAATCGACAGCAACAGAACCCAGGAGCAAAGAAAGCTAGGACACATATGTCTGGTTCAACCACTGTAATCATGCTGGATAACAAGCTTAAATTCAAATAAATATTTATTTACATATTTACAGGCAGGGCCATTGGCCGACCAAAGTTTGCAAGTGGCCACAGTGCAACGTCCAAGGCCCAACTTGACTCCTGACAACCTCGGCACTCCACTGGGCAGGGGCATCATGGAGATGGCAGGCACCTCAGGGGATGGGGGTTGTTTTTTTTTCTTGGGAGGGGGATCCTAGGGCTTGGGTTTCGGAGAGCGTAGGTCTTTGCCCTTCTGGTTAGGTGCAGAGGAGTGGCCTTGGGATGCGGGGCTGGAGTGCCACTCTTGTTCCCCTTGATGAACAGGAGTGGAATGAGAGGTGGAGAGGCTGGGCTGGAGGGAGGGGACTCTCCTCTTACAGGCAGGACGGGGTGGGGTAGGGAAGAGGTCAAGGCGGGAAAAGAAAAGCATCTTAGGACCAGTGGGAATGGGAGTGGAGGTAGACGAAGTGGTTGTAGGAGGAGGAGGTGTGCCTGACTTGGGTGCAGGTGCATGGACAGGGCTACTGGGAGGGCGCTGCTGGTACGGAGCGAAGGAAGATCTTGTAGCTGGGGTATTCCAAAAGGGGTCCACCACCACCATGGAGCTTCCATCGGCGGAGGAATCAAAGTCAGTAGTATCCGATCCCATCTCCCCCATGGTGCTCCCCTCACCCTCCAACCCACAGGTCCCCTCGGCGTCGGTGGACTGTGCCTCTTGGGTCCCTTGGGCTGCTGCTCCCTCACTCGCCAGAGTCCCCTGCTACTCCACCAGATGATGCTAATGCACACATGGACAGGATGACAAAAGGAGAGAGGGTGGGGGAGAAGGAAAGGGAGCATAAGGTCAATCACAGCAACAACAGCACAGATGGCATAAACATCACAATCACTCCCTGGGACTTACATTGCGCAGTATGGACCACAGTCACAAACCATTGCCTAGGTACTACAGCAGGAAGGAACCCAAACACTACCATCTGCACACCTACTGGGACCAACTACGCCCTGTCTGCCATGGAATGCTAGCTACCTAGCAATACCAAAAATGCATACCACCCTACATAGCTGAGCAGGACCACGCAGGAATGGCTAAACAGGTATATTGGGGCATCCACTGACTAGAACCTTGCACACAAATCCCATGGCAGGCAACACAATATGAATACCACACACTCTATACTCACCCCCTTGTGGCTGCTGTGCTGCCCTCAAGCACCCATCCAACTCAGGATTGGCCACAACCAGTATCCAGCATCTCAGGGCCTCCCACTGTTTTCTGCAGTGGGTGCTCTGCTGACTTTGGCCCCCAGGATCTGCACATCCTTGGCGATGGCACGCCACAACCCCTTCTTCTGATGGGCGTTTACCTGCAGAGGAAACACAGACAGAAGGACACCATGAACCAGACAATGCAGTCTGTCACACAAATGGCTTACATACTGCATTTGCCCCTCATCAAGCACACACATGACCCATACCTCTGCATTCACATTGGCTGCAGCCATAAGCCCCCCAATTGACACACTGCTAGCAGACACATACATCTACATGCAGCCATGTCTCATGCAATGAACCCGTGATGTACTCACCTGTTGGTCTGGAGACCCACACAACTGCATATACAGGGGTAGGACCGCATCCACAAGCTTCTCTAACTCCTCCAACATGAAGGCTGGGGCCCTTTCCACTGTGGCATGGGCCATGACAGGTTCCAGAAACAGGTCACAGCAGCACAAGCAGTGGAGCTGTATCACCATGGAAAGTCAGGAATCAAGTGAAGTTGTAGAAAGAAAATGGCGGTCACATCTGCAGCGGTGAACAACGTCACCGCCGGTATTGATCATCATTGGTTGCGGTACTCCATAGAGCCCCATGTTAGCCAAGAAGGAATAGCACAGCGGTGCAGACCGCCTACCACCATGACGCCTAACGCCGGCGGAGTGAGGTCACTTCCATCTGTCCCTGCATACAGGACAGGCGGTTGCCATTTCCTCCTGCTGGTACTCATGTTTTGAATTCATATGTGCGACACTGGAATCGGCTGTACACACCTGGATAAATCTGATGTCCTTATACGTACATGCTCTGTGTACTATGATGTTGTGTGTCCATAGGTCCTGTTGTCACAACCTCATTACTTTTGGCTCACTTAGATACCAATCACTGTGGAGGAATAGGAGGAGGTGCAAGCACCTGTGTGCAGACCCCTTGTGGACTTGGCTACACTGGAGGACCGGCACATCATACTCACCTATCGTCTGGACAGGGCCACAATCACAGAGCTTTGTGCACAATTGGATCCTGATCTGATACCTGCTATCCGTTGCACCACAGCAATTCCCCCTCTTGTGCAGGTACTGTCAGTGCTCCATTTCCTGGCAACTGTTTTTTTCCAGGTGACTGTGGGCTTGGCTGCAGGAATGTCACAGCCAATGTTCTCGATTGTGCTTGGAAGGGTTTTGGCTGCCTTGCTCAAACACATGAGCAGCTACATCACATTCCCCCAGGTTGATGATTTGTCCACTGTGAAGGCTGGATTCTGCGCAATGGGATGCATACAACATGTGATTGGGGCCATTAACAGGCCCCATATTGCTTTAGTCCCTCCCAGGGCAAATGAACAGGTGTACAGGAATAGGAAGAGTTTCCACTCTCTCAATGTAAAGATGGTGTTCCTTGCACACCAGTACATCTCCCACGTCACTACAAGTATCCTGGATCTGTGCATGATGCCCATGAGGAATAGCAGCCTCCCACGGGTGATGACTTGATTACAGAGGCACAGAGTGTGGCTTATAGGTGAGCTTGAGTCCCCACCAAATGTGTGTCTACTGGAGTCATACCCCATGCCATTGTGCATGGCTAATGTGTGTCCCTCACTTCTTCCAGGTGACACTGGTTACCCAAACCTCTCCTGACTATTGACCCCTGTTAGGAATCTGAGAACAGGGGCTGAAAATCGGTGCAATGATGCACATGGAAGTACCAGGAGGATAGTGGAATGCACTTTCGGGCTCCTGAAAGTCAGGTTCATTTGCCCCCATTTGACAGGTGGATCCCTATGCTACGCCCCTGAGAAGGTCTGCCAGATTGTGGTGGTCTGCTGCATGCTACACAATTTGGCCCTCTGATGCCATGTGCCTTATCTGCTGGGGGTAGGGATGACAATGCACCTGTGGCATCAGTGAACACTGAGGATGGTGAGGAGAAGGAAAAGGAGGAGAATGTGGACAACAGGACACATATGATTCAGCAGGACTTCCAATGAAACTCAGGTAAGACTGTTGATCTATACATGTCTCCATTTTAGTAAAATGCTGTGTGGCTGTTTTGTTGTGCCAGTCACCACCTTTGCATTACAGTTGACTGACACCTATGCCTTCCCTTATTGAAGATGTTGATGTGGTCACAACAGTGTACTGATGTATGTGATGTCTACAGACTCCTGGAACACATTTTGGATGGATTAACATATTACAGGACATTTGCACAGGATAATGCAGTTCAATACAGTTCAATACATTGCACATTTCTTACTGATGAAGCACTATTACTCTAGTTGTGTTCAAAGGTGTTTATTTGACTTTTAAAAAAACAATGGAAAGTGCAATAGAGTATGGTGATGGGTGGGAAAAGTCCAGTGTAGTGGCCCAGTCTGTTTGTAGCACAGGCCCATTGTCCATGGGGCCATGGTAAGAGGAGAAATGGCAGTCCAAAGTGAACAAGGTGAATCAGTGGAACACAAGGGGATATTCTGGATGGGCTAATTTCCTGGTGGTGGTCTTGGTCTTGGCAACTATCTCTGGTGTCTGTCTGGGTCGCAGGGAATGTTTACGAGGTGGTTCGCCTTCTGCAGGGGTAGGGATGCTGGTGGCCTGTGAGTCATGTGGCAGGGCCTTCTGTCCACTAGCTGCAGCAGATGTGGGGTCTGGTCAATACACTGGCTGGTGGAAGGGGCTGGCAGTGTTTTGTGTACTCATGCATGATGTTCGCCATGTCACTCAGCACCCCTGCAATGGAGGCCATGGTGGTATTCAAGGCCTGCAATTGTTGCATGACCTCCTGGTGATGCTCCCCCTGCAGCCACTGGTTCTCCTGCATGATGCTGATCACCTCACCCATCCTGTCCTAGGATTGTTGGTATGCCCCCAGGACATTTCTGAGTGCCTCCTGGGTAGTTGGTTCCTTTGGCCTGGCCTTCCCCTGGCACACAGCTGTCCTCCGACTGTCCCTGGCCCCCTGTGCCTGTGTACCCTGAAAGGTGTGCCCACTCCCACTTACACCAGGACCTTCATCATCTTGCTTGTGTGGTGTCGACTCAGGTTCCTGTACAGGTGAGCACACTGCTGATTGACGTGTCCTGGGGACAGAGGTTTGGGGGCGTTGGTGGCTGCTGTGTTGTTTGAGTCTGAAGGGGGAAGGTTCCTGTGGTGAACTGGCTGTGGGATGTGGTAGCCAACTGACCTCTTGTCCCAGATGGGCCAGGGAGTTCATCCAGATCAGGACCACCAGAGTTGCTGTCATCACTGAGGGCATCTTCTGGTGGGGGACTGGGTTGCCGTGGCACCTCCTCGCCGCTGACATTGGCTGGTGCATCTGTGGGGATGTAAACGATTTGGTAGGGTGATTGTCTGTCACATATTCCACATTTCTACCTTTCCCAATGATATTGGTGTTGTCTTCCCACCTTTGGTAGTGTATAGTGATGGATTGTGGGATTGGTAGATCTGCATGCTGTCCATGCATTGTTGGTGGGTGTGTTAATGCAGACCCGGGAGGGATGTGCTTGCAGTGAGTATGGTATGCAGGGGTAGACATTTAGGTGTGAAAGTGGGTGGGACACTGTATGGGATGGAGTGGGGTGAAGGGAGTCAGGGTGAAGGGGTGATGTGTCATGCAGGTATGGGTGGTGGTAGGTTGGTAATGGTGACTCACCAGTGTCCAGTCCTCCGGATACTCCAGTGAGGCCCTCAGGATGCAGTATTGCCAAGACTTCTCCTCCCATGCTGTCAACTGTGGGGGAGGAAGTGGGGGTCCACCGCCAGTCCTCCTGATGGTGAGCTGGTGTCTTGTTGCAGTGGAATGCACCTTCACCCCTAGGTCATTCCAACTCTTCCTTATGTCATCCCTTGTGCGTGGGTTTGTTTCCACGGTGTTCACCCTGGTCATGATCCTTCACCACAGCTCCATCTTCCTGGAAATGGAGATCTGCTGTACCTGTGCTGCAAACAGCTGTGGGTCTCCCCTGACTATTTCCTCCACCATCACCAGCAACTCCTCATCAATGAAACAGGGGTGCCTTTGTGGGGACATGGGTGTTGTGTGGTGTGTGTGTGTTGTGCAGAGGGTGATGAGTGATGTGGTGGGGTGTGTGGTGTGTGGTATGTGACGGATGAATGGGTAATTGTGGTATGTGTGCAGTTATCTCTGGGACATGCCTAGCAAGGTGTAGCAGTCTTCTAGTGTTTGCAAAGTTGAGGGTGATGTAGGGGTGTGTTTTATAGTGCTGTTGGTGGGTGTATCGGGTGTGTGTATTTGTGTCAGGTGTGTGTTTTTTGGACTGGCCAATGTTGTCTTGTTATGTTTTTAGGTGTCCATTTCTGCCGCGGCGCTGTGCACCGCCAATGGTTTACCGCCGTTGAGTGTCCGCTGTGGTGATTCGTGGGTCATAATTTGGAGGGTGTTGTTTTGCTGGTGTAACAGTATTTGTGTTAGTTCGACAGTTTATCGCGCTTGTTGGGTCTGGCAGATTTGTGGTTGGTGGCTGGTTCCTGGTGGTTTTGTCTGTGTATGTCATAATCTGGGGGATGGATGTTCGCCTCCGCGACGGTATGTTGGCGGCTGTCATCACGGCGGTATTCGGATTTTGCCGCCAATGTCATAACGACCACCTAAGTGCCTGATTTAGAGTTTTGTGGATGGGTTACTCCTTCACAAACATGATGGATATCCTATCCATGGTATTACGATCTCCATAGGCTATAATGGGATTATAATAAGGCAGACGGGATATCCGTCACATTGTGAGGGAGTAACCCCCTCAGCCAAACTTTAAATTAGGCCTTAAGTCTGAAGGTAGAAATCTTGACCAGGTGAATGCGCTAAAAGTATTCACATAACACAAGGACTTTGGCAGCTGAGAAATTGTAATTTATCCTGCCCTGAGCTTTTCCACCAAACCTATGACTTTAGTGAGACCGCATTCAATGGCTATCTGGTTTCTAAAGGACTTTGACTACCATTTCCAAGATGAAGACAGAAGGTAACATTTTTGACAAGGGCAAACCCACTTGATATATCTGACCTGTGCTCTATCCCAGATGGCCAGAAATTGCATCTACGTCTAAGTCAGACATGAACAGTGACTTCTAATTGTCAATTTACACTTTCTTACTGATTTGTGCCTTAAACCTTTGATGCCATTTTCTTTATTTTACTAAATTGGTGGTGGGGTTTTTATCATGATGTGGTTTGATTTTTTAGCTGTTTTGTTATTGTTAAATGGTCTGAAAGAAAAGCCAATACGTTTCAAAGGTGAAACCTGTTGGCTCTGGCATTGTTTGTTTATGAGTTACAGATGTATCTACCAAACCACGACTATAGTACAAGCTATACAACAAACAACATGCTTTGGGTTCCCTTTCGTTATGAGGGCAGCATATTGTGACTCCACATGTCATGAACACATCTCCCTAGATTAATCTCAAATCTCATTGGTCATGCATGCAATTCATCATAGGAGTTGTATAATCCCCACTGCAAAAGTTCTTCTAGTGCATAACTGTATTAATTCGCTATTTGATGTACAACTATTTTACCAGTCTGGAGCCAGGCCTGTACTTTCCTCCAGTACTGTCCTGCAACAAATGGAAATGCTTCTTACCAACTTGACAATGTTATAGACATCCTGAAATGGCTGCCTTTGTAAATCAAGACAAGGAGTGTGAGGGAGTGGATGTAAATGTACATGTTTATTGAAGGTATATGCAGAACTCAAATTGCACAGAGGGTTGTGCTTTTAAAGATATACTACTATCATTAATAATGTCTTAGTAAATAGTTGCCATGAATGAGACAATATGCAATTTGATCAATTATTATTTAGGACGAATTCTATAAGGATTTCCTATGGAATGAGGATAAACATCAGGAACTGGTGTTACTGCACCTTTTTCAGCATGACATTCCTGATTTCTTTCTTGGAAGTTTGACTTAGAGAATGCGTCTCCTGCAACAAATATGATAATACTACGTGCAATTTTACTGCATCACTTTCAAACTAAATTCAGTACAGTTAGTGTATTAGGAAAGTCAGGGCTGGTAGTCTGAAAACCTTACTGAGTTAGTTACCTTTTAGAAATTGTCTAACGTGATGACTATATTATATTGTGGACATATGAAAATATTTGCTTAGCTTATTTTTTTTTTCATGTGCATCATTTTCACTGGTGTATGCAATAAGCAACGTACCCTTGGCATACTAAACTGCAATGCTTAGGGCCTCATTACGGGTTTGGCGGTCCATGAACCATCATGGCAGGGTTGGCCGTCCGACTGCGTTCGGGTTAACGGTCAGACCGCTGTATTTCAAGTCATGCGGGTCTATGGAGTAAAGACAGCCGTGGTCCCACTGCTACGGTCACAAGCTGCACAAACTGTATTTCTGCTGGACACAATATGAGCTTGCACACCACCAATGTGACCGTGGTGGAGCAACCACCATGTCTCAGCAGGCATAAACAGGCAGTTTAAGGGAAGACACTCGCCTGCAGCAAGTCTTACACATCCATTGCTGCCATGGAGCCCATCACACACATCCTGCCGCTGCTGCTGATCATCGATGGTGCTCAAAATCCTCGCCACCCTGGATGCAACTGACTGTAAGTACACACACCTACCTGTGTGATTATGCTCAACAATAGATTGTTGCTCTGTCAGGCACATCCTATGAGGCTCACAACACAGGCACCAAGTACACTTGTCATTGTGTACCGGGTCGAAACAACAGCTGTGATTAGCAAACATTACCATGATGTCAAGTAGGCCCCAGCAACAAACTCCATCTAAGTGGCCCATAGGTGTACCACACCATGAGCATGCATGCCATATGACCTGTCAACAGTTGCCGACAGGAAAATCAGGATCTCAAACAACTACAATTGCATGTTTGAAGATGTGCAATCACAGTAACGATTGAACAAGTAGGAGACCTCATCACCCTTAATGCTTTGCCCCATGGAACATACCTCAGTTACCTGCTGTCATACAATATTAAGCCAATGCCAAGTCCATTTCCAAAGATCCCACACAAGGTCATGCACACATTTATTTGTAACAAACATAATGACCCAACAATAGGAAATGATGTTCCAAAATCCTGCCATTTTGCTGACAACAGTACAATAACCAAATGGAAATACTCATGTAACACTGGAAGCAGTTCCACAATGCATAGTTCACCAAGTAATATTTATCACAATGGAGTAATGGAGGTAGTACTAATGTTGCTCAGATAGGCCACAAATTTGGCATGAAATGGGCACTGTAGACATCATGTGCAATATGTCAGGGAGATGTCTCTAAACCCCTAAGCACTATGAATCAGCAAGCCCCAGGGAAATCACCAGTAATATCTGGCACCCCTTACAATTACATACTCTGAGTGCATCAGTAGATCCCTTGGATGTTTGAGAGGCCCAGTTATATGCAAGTACTTGTTGAAGGCTCTCAAAATGTTGCCCAATGGGAAGCTATATCATTGTCTCCATTTTGGACATGCAAACCCAAATGTCTGGGGATGAATATTTGTACCCAAACACATATGATTCTAACATAACTGCAAGTCACTCCATGATGCATGCAAACAGTCAGGTTACAAACCTTCCCCTTTTCACATGTGTAAAGCACTTTGCTACATGATTCTACATCAGTGACATAGGCATGCACATTGTGGCTAAAAACTTTAGGCCTACCTGTCATGTCCCTCATTGCTACTGTAGTTGTACATGCCAAATGGCATGCTCTAATGGGTGAGGGTATGTGTCAGCCAATAATCAATGGTGACACACTCCTGTATGTGGCACAACATTAAATGTACCCAGATTGTAAATGTCTTATTCCACACAGAGGTTGACATGCACATATGTGTGGGAATACAGAAATCATCCCATCAACACAGGTAGAGTTTGCGTGAAACAGCAGTTTACAAATATTTTGCTCAACAGAAAGGGACACATGCTGACATGTAGGCACAAGAAATGTTGGCAAGAGTGATGGCACATAAATCATTTCAATGGACATTCCTCACTTACCAAGAGAAAGCATTGATCTGTAGCAGTACTAAAGAACAATGTATGCTCTATCACATGTATGATGGCCATCTTCACATTACAGACAGTAGTAAGGCGCCAGCACCCATCATACACCGAAGACAACTAGCCTCTGGGTGGCAGAAGCCCAAATAGTAATTTCACCAGATATAAAGCTGAGGAGAATGATCCATCACTTCCTTACCTTTGGCCTGTAGCACTGAGGAGTAGTGGTCTGTTGCATACAATTTCTAACCACTACAACAACAAACAGTACTTGAATGATCAATGTTCACAGCCGTATGTTGCCCCTGGAGAGGAAATTGTTTGTGGATTTATATAATTGTGTCCTAGGTCCCTGGGCCAATAGGCAAAGCACATCACTGTACAACATATGACATGTCTACACAAAAAATCACTCATCTACTGTGGCTCATCCCTAATCATCAGGGAGAGCTGTCAGAACCTAATACACTCACTTGGCCAGGAATATGCCCTGTACTCACCCCATTGTGGCTGCTGTGCTATCCTCAAATGCCCATTAAGGTCTGGGTAAGCCACCACCAGAATGGAGGCCATTAGGGGTGTGTGTCATGGTCCAACGGGCACCCCGCCCTCATGGGGAGGTCATTCCTAGCTGGACCTCAGCAATCTTCCGGGCCCAGTGTCTCAGGTCCTTCTATCTGTTTCGACAGTGGGACCTTTACCGGCTGTGGTCTCCCAGGGTCTGCACCTTCTTGGCGATGGCTTTCCATAGCTCCTTCTTATGATGGGCATTGACCTGCATAGATGCAAAAGACAAATCAAGAGATTACATACATGTCAGAAACACCAAGCTAGAACTTTCAGTTTGTTAATACTCCACAAGTGTGAACCACAGAACGCAATAAGTACAGGGGCATGACTACAGACACATGTATTTACCTCTGCAGACTAACCCACTAGCCTGCTCATGGACTACAATGACTAAGTAAGCTTCCTGACATCAGGTAGCCCATGCTATAGCAACCTGTACTGTGATGTGAGCCACAATGAAACACTACACACCTGTGTGGCTTCTGAACGGTAAACTCCTTAGGCATGAAGGGACCAACTCATTCACACTCTGTGAGAATGATTCACTGCAGATAGTCCCTACCGGCAACTGTTAGAGTACAAACGTCAACATTAAACATGAAAAACAATCAAGGGGCTAGTAGGGTGTTTATAGAAAGTGTATTCCTCGCCCATGTGTGGATATGTGGAATCATAAATGCATACTCATGCCACTTCACGGGGTGAGGTCTGTGGTATGAACACACATGTGACATGTCCTACAGAGATGGCATCTAACAAACAAAGGCATGCATTGTACAGTTTATGCTGTATGACCAAGCTGCTGACTCACATATCATGGCCTCCCAGGAATCAACACAATTTCTGGGGCTGTGCAAATGTGAAAACAGAGCTTTGGGAGTAAGGGGCGAATCATGAGTGCTAAATGTACATATGGACTAGATTAATGATTTACCTCTGTACCCATTCCTAATCTAGTCAAAGGAATGAGGCATTCAGGGCAGGTTTTGCCACTAGAGCATCTTATTGGCCACATGCCAGAAGCTGCTGGGGCACAGTGCCACACTTGCATAGCCACAGTGACTCTCCCACAGCCTAGACTAGGTCACACACTTGACAGGCCCTGGTCTCTGCAGGCTGAGCATCCAGAATCTACATGCCACTCCATTCCCATCACTTCCATGCATGACAGTACATCATGTGGGCAACAGCAATTTGACATAAGGTCTCTGTGGCAACCTGAAGGGCAGAGTGAGTCATGATATGTCTTCAGCACAACAGTTTAGCAAGGCCAGATGTGGTTTGAAAGATCTGTGGCACTATAGACAGTTCTACATTATTCTCAAATTAATCATACAACATGCATACACAGCTCATGCTGTCATGCACATACATGTTGTTTGATATTTACAACAATCATGAGGAAAAACATATCAGTGTATGGCAGTAATGTCTCCTTACCTATTTCTGTGCATCCCACACAAGGATGATCTAGACCCCAAAAACCTCACATAACACAATATGATCGAACTTAACAGATGGTACTGGTCACCAATACCTGCACATTGTCCATACCATTAATGTCATACAGACTACAACAACAGGCACACAAGAATTCTAACTGGAACACAGGGATACATTCTAGTCTGGGAGGAGGAAAAAGATGGTGAAGTACAGAGAGCTTCTATGGTGAGCCATAGAGCTGTTAATGCAGGGGTAGGACCTCATTGACAAGCCTCTCCAGCTCCTCTGGAGAGAAGGCAGGGGCCCTATCACCTGCTGGACATGGCATGATTGCTCCCAGAGGCGGCACGCAGCAGGTCAGATTGTAGAGATATTGCTGGCAACAGTGTCAGGAGTCAGGTGAGTGAATCTGCAGAACATGGTGGTCACATGCTCCATATACGCGGTCGTCACTGTTGGTAGACACAGCCATTGGACCGCAACCTCCACTGGCAACAACATTAGCCTGCAGTTGTGTCAAGATGGAGCTAGGTAGCCAGCCACATCTCAGAGTTGAGAATGATCTGTATCTTGGTCACGCCCATGTGGGTAAACTTTTATTGAGAGTTAGCAAGCAAGGGTGCACAGTTCTGGTGTTTGGAGTTTTTGAAACAGTGCCTCCTGGGAGTTGCCGTCATGTCACTCTCCATACTACACACACTCGACAAATGTTATCTTCCCAGGTGAGTAAACATCATTTGAGAGTTCACAAATAGGTGAATTTGGGCAAGTGAACACTGGTTTTGTGGTTGGAGTTAGAAAACAGGGCCTATTTGGTTTTGCATTCCAGTCACTCCCTCTGCTTCCCACCACCATACAAATGTTATCCTTCCAGGTGAATACACTTCAATAGAGAGTTACCAGACATGGATATTTGGGCATGTAACCACTGGGTTTGTGTTTGGAGTTAGAGAGAACATCCTGTCATTAGCAGTCATGTCACTCCCACTATTTCATACACAGATAAATGTCACCCCCCAGGTAAGTCCACCTCATTTGAGAGTTGACAAACAGATGCATTGGGGCATGTGGCCACTGTGCTAGGGTTTGTAGTGACAGAAACAGTGCCTGCTGGGAGTTTCAGTCATGTAAGTCCCTGTACTACACACACTATACAGATGTTATCCCCCATGTGAGTATACTTCATGTGTGAATTCACAAACAGGAGTCTTTGGAGATGAGGAGAATGGGCCGGTGAGTGAAGTAACAGTAATAGAGCCTCCTGGCCTTAGCAGTCATGTCACTCCCTCTACTACACACACTATACAAACATTATCCTCCCAGCTGAGTTAACTTACATTGAGAGTTGCCAAACAGGGGCCTTTAGACAAGTAAACACTGTTTTGGTGTTCGGAGTCAGAGAATCAGAGCTTCCTATAAGTTGAGTAAATTTAATTTGGGAGTTGACACAGAGGGGTCTTGGTACAAGGGAACACTGGGCCTCTTCTTTGGAGTTTTATAAACAGTCACTCATGTGAGTTGGAGTCATGTAACTTTCTCTACTACATACACTTTACAAATATTATCTCCCCAGATAAGTATACTTCATTTGTGAGTTTCCAACAAAGGGTATTTTGAGAAGTGAACACTGGACTAGTTGTTGGAGTGACAGTAACAGAGCCTCCTTGGAGTTGCAGTCATGTAACTCCCTGACCTACACACACTATAAAAATGGTATCCTCCCAGGTGAGTATACTTAATTTGTGAGTTGACAAACAGGGTTAAATGGGCAAGTGACCACTGTGCTGGTGTTTGGAGTTACAGCTACAGGGTCTGCTGGAAGTTCCAATCATGTCACTCTCGTACATACACTCTACAAATGGTATCTTCCCAGGTGAGTACACCTCAATTGAGAGTTACAAAACAATGCTACTTGGACAAGAGAACATTGGGCTGGTGGTTGGTTTCACAGATACAGGGCCTTCCTGGCCCCAGTAGTCATGTCATTCCCTCTACTTCCCACATTTGACAAATGGTATCCTCCCAGCTAAGTAAACTTAAATTGAGAGTTGCCAAACAGAAGCCATTAGACAAGTAAACACTGGTCTAGTGTTTGAGGTTGCTGAAATAGTGCCTCCTGGGAGTTGGAGTCAGGTCACTCTCTCTACTACACACACATGACCAATATTCTCCCTCTGGTGAGTACACTTCCATTGAGCATTCACTTACAGATGTATTGTAGCATGTGGCCACTGTGCTAGTGTTTGTAGTTACAGGACTGGTGCCTGCTGGGAGTTGTAGTCATGTCAGTGTCTGTACTACACATATTCGGCAAATGTTATCTCCCCAGGTGGGTACCCTTAAATTGGTAGGTAACAAACAGAGGTATTTGGACAAGTGACAACTGGTCTGGTGTTATGGAAACAGTGCCTCCTGGGAGTTTGAGTCTTGTCAGTCCCTGCACTACACACACTATACAAATGTCAACTCCACAGGTGAGTAGACTTCAATTGTGCGTTGCAAAATAGAGGTCTTTGGACCGGTGAACAGTGGGCTGGTGAGTGGTGTGACAGTAAAAGTGAGAAAAGGGGAGACATGAGCATGCATGACATAGCACTTTTGTTACATTTTTAGTGCTTTGACTTACCAGACTCCACTCCCCCAGGTCTTCCTGTCAAACCCTCAGGGTGCAGGATGGCCAAGACCTTCTCCTCCAAAGGAAAGATATGTAATCGGGCACTGGAAGGGCCACTGCCAATCTTCCTGGCCTCTAGCTTGTGCCTGGAAACCAGGGAATGGACCTTGCTCCTGAGGTCATTCCACCTCTTACTGATGTCCTCCTTTGTGCGCAGGGTGGTGCCTACAGCATTAACTCTGTTGACTATTGTGTCCCACATTTCCATGTTCCTACTAAGAGGAGTATGTTGGACTTGTGCTCCAAACAATTGTGCCTCTACTCTTATGATTTCATACACCATGACTCCTAACGCATCTTCAGAAAAATGGGGATTTTTGGAACGTGACATGGTGAATAAAAAAACGTGTGACAGTGACTTATTTCACAGGGAAAGGGCAACAGGGTTTTCAATGGGATGGTGAAGAAAATGGGTTCCTAATCTATGTACTCTGCAAAAAAAGGTGCCCGGGCTTCATTGTCTTGCAGTGTAAATGCAAGGGATTGTGGTCTGAGAAGTGGTGTGTTTTATAGTGTCCTTTGCAGTTGTGTCCAGTGTGGCAATGTGTGTCAGCTGTGTTGTTTTCAAATTCATCCAATGTGCTGTTTGTATTACTTTGTTGACCGTGGACTGCCGTTTATCGGACAACCATTGGCAGACTGTCATGGGTGTCCGCCACAGTGACTGTGTGCTTTTAATGAGGTCAGTGGTTGATTACTGTGCTGTTGGTGTTAGAGGTCAGACTGCCTATTTCCAGCCCTCCGCGGTCTATCTTTTTTGGTTGGCGGTCCTGCCTGTATAACTCGTAATAGGGCAGTCTGAAAGACAGCAAACATGGTGGTCTGGTGGTCTGACCACCAAATTCGTATTCAGGCCCTAAGTCTTATTTCATAAAGATAATGGGAAACATGAAGGAATTGTTGGTCTTGGAGAATTTTGTATTTACAGCAATTTCTAATTTACAGAGTTGAGATTTATGTTACATGCTCATGCTTCAGTTTAACCAGTTATGTCGATTTAATTTAGTGAAACAGATGCAGTTTTTAAGCTAGTTTTCAAATGAAGTCAAACAATGAATGTAGTGATTAAGCCTATATAGATGGTGAGCAAACAAAGAGTTTCAAAGAAAAATGTCATCATCATTCATATATTTCAAGGAATAACCACAGTGGAAAAGATTCTAAAAATAAATGTCAAATCTGCACCAATAGGATTCTGGCCTCATGTTGTTTGTGATTTGCATATTTTTTCACCATTCACAAATGTTTAAAAGAGTACTCTAATCTGCTAACGTGAGTAGGTCAATAGATGTTGCCTGCTTGAAAAAAAAGCTAATCATGTGCAAAATAGTCTGTAAATTAAACCTAAGAAAATGCTTGTACTAGTAAAATAGTTTTTATTAACTTGGTACAATCTGATTGGGAAGGTGATTGGGAGCAGCACTTGAAGACTATGGAGTCACGTATTACTGTTTTACTAATTCAATTGCATAAACTACCCGAGATGTGGTTCCTGTTATTTGGAAAGAGCGAAGAAGCTAGAGATGGAAAATCATACCTCTACAGAAAATTCATCCAAATAAATTGTGTGGTGAAAGACAGAGAGGGAAGGTTCAATGCTGTGGCTGCAGATATGAAACTAAAACAGACAATCCAGAGATCACAGAAATGATTTCAATCGAGTCATTGTACTGTCAAATGACACAGATGTTATTATTGTGCTACTGAGATTTGTTGCAAGGATTGTCAGAGCTATAGATACAGTATGGAGAAAAGACACTCAATTCCCCTTCATATTCTCTACAGCAAACCTGACCCAGAGATGCCCAGTGTTCTTATCAGGGAACATATTCTTGAGGGTGATGACACTATGAGCAAAAACTGGAACAAAGCTTGGAGTTTTAACTGCTGAACCTGTGAAAATTCCAGAAGGATTTGCTGAGACAGAAGAAGAATGTGACTTCAAAGATGTAGGAAAATACCCTGTGCATGTATGGAAAACGAATTCTGTTTGTCACACATTTGACCATCATCTGTACAGTGAGTTCAAGAGATCAGTCCCATTAAGTGACCCTCTACTGATGTCATGTTCTGTGTGTGGACACATTAAAAGAGTGTTCTACTAGATGTGTAAATGTTTTGGGTCATGCATATGTAGAGACAAATCCATGTGAATTTGGTTGGGAAGATATTGATGGGCTGCTAAAACCTACAAAATGTCTGAAGTCTCTACCCACAGAATGTACATGTACATGTACTTACAAAATCTGTACTGCAAAAAGATGTCCCTGCGATATGCTTTTCTGAAATGTTCGACATTCTGCAAATGTACCACAAGCAATTGGCGAAACAAATAAATAAAGTGAACTATAAAAATGTGTCTAAAACAGGATTGATAAACATAACTTTTTTCATATTCAGATTATAAACATTGTTTGGTGTAGACATAAAAGGATTGAAAACCATTATTATTTGTTGCATTTCCATTTTTGTCTCTGCTTCCTCTATTATAGCCACTATTTTGGGTTATGGAAGAATGGTTGCTCTGAGGAGTTATTTTCTGTCTCTATAAGACTACTTGACCCCCAAAACATATGTTTTGACACCAAAATGAACAATATAGGTCTTATTGTTCCTGAAATATTATATCATCACTACTACACATCCGCTGTTCCTAAAAATGTTGTCCAGAGAAATTTGGCCCAGATCATCAATGTCTAGCTAAATTACTTCTCCAATGATCCAAAAACACAAATCAAAAATGAAAATCTCTGCACAACTATTTTTTTTCAGCAGTATATTACGGGGCTGGGAGTAAGTAGTTATATTGCTGATGTGGGCACTTACAATGTCCTGAGCCTATTTCCATACGCAGATGATATCCTAAATTATACCTCTGTTTTTGTGTCCATAGTGTTATGATGCTGTGATCTCTACATGCGGATATTTTGAGACAATGTATCACAGCATCTCTATGCTGTAAACGTCGTAATTCATCACACAAACTTGCAATCTTAACATAATATTAGGAAGTGAGAAAATAGGAAAGGACCCTCACCTGACAGTAACCACACACACTAAAAGCAATTTAACCCTCAAACTAAAATAGCTGCGTCGGGCAAAACCGCACCCTTCTCCATTTTACCTGCATATTGTGACGGACTCTCAAAAGACAGAGCTAGGACCCATAAAGAGAAATTTTGCAGAGGAAGAGGTGTACCACTACAGGTAATTCTTCAATCTGCATCCACACACTCCAGTGTTTCAGACAAGCAGGCCATGTGGCTGGAGCTCACCGATATGGCGACAAAATGGAAGATGTGGAGAGATGCTGTGGGTGACAACAAGAACAATTGGCAGAAATAAAAGAGTTGTGTGAAGGAGAGGTACACAAAGATACAAGTGACAGCTGCTCTGCCTACTAAGGCACCTGGTTCATGCCTCTAATTTATCTCAAGGAGTAGTGATCTAAAAAGGTCATACACCAAAATGGCACACCCACAAATGCGAAAGGCAGCAAAACACCAGTGGACGACTGCAATCGCTGCTTGGACAAAGTACAGAGAAATTTAATTCAAGCACCCATTCACTTTTAATGGCGGTACAGAGAAATATCTGATGCACCACTAGTTGTAGAATTACCAGTAGCAGAATTTTGGCATTCTGAAGGCATTTCACTGACATGCCATAAACTCTAAAATTATCAAGATGAAACAAAACTAAACCTCATCATGTGTTTAGGGTTTTTGTACTTTTTCACACACTATTTCTGATTTCATCCAAATCGTTAACATGCCAAAACTACTTGGTCCAAATCCATGTAGTTTTTCTTCATTCTTGGGAAAATTTGACTCCCATTTAGCATCTGTCCTTAGCAACTGCTGGATAAGAGCATGAGGACTTTGCATCTTGAGGGCTAGCGATAAGAACAAAAAAGTTCCTTGTGGGGTAAGCTGTGGGCTGGGCGTAGGAAGGGCTAGGGGCTTCGACCATCCTGTCAAAGGGGGCTAGGGGAGTCCCAGCTGTGTTTGTGGCCCCAACCCTACCTAGACTGGCACATGATTTTACCAGGTGGCTTTTCTATCAGATAAATTCAGGCCCGTTTGTGATACCACTCAGTCCAACTTATAATCGAGACCATAAAGTCACTATATATACATCTTGTTTTTTAGTGAGGTTTTTGTATAGAAATCCCACATATATACGTGCATCTGAAAATAATAAATAATCTGTAGGTTTTTATTGGAAACATAGTGATAACGGTAATGCTCCAGGTGAGAGGATCCATAAACTCTTCCAGCTGTGTTTTGCATGTGCTGAAACATAAATGCACCATAATTCTCCTGCAGGGAAAGACGAAGACAGAAAAAAAACACTTCATTTCTAATTGTCTGCTTCTTGTTCACCCTGGCACAGTTAGTGTTGGATTCGTTGGCACATACTGGTTGACATGTTTTCTCCTTTCCTGGAAAAGAACTCTGCATTCAACAGCACACACTTCAATGGTCTTTAAACATGCCAACGAAAAACAAACAGTGTAAAGAACAACCTTTCTCTCTGGGGATCGAGGTTTGATATTAAGCCAGAAGATCACTGTGCGCTCCATTATGAAGTGGAAACCATACTAAAAAAAGGTTTTAATTAACACTAGTAACTGGAACTTTGATAGATGTAATATCCAAAAATATACTGCTCATTTATGCTCATGTTTCAACTGCAAGCACAAAAACACTGTGGCGCAAATAATATTCCCACCTGGCTACGAGCATCTGATGTACAGATGAGTGCAAGACAGTGGTGAAAATCATACAGAAATACCCATTGTGCACTGTTTTGCACGGGCAATTACCACCAGATAGTGTAATAAAAGTATTTTGTGTGGAGCCCTGGGCAAAATATTTTGCGGCTCCCTTCTCTGGTTTGTAATCCAAGGAACAGTTCATAATTAGGAAACATGTTCCATAAAAGAGAAAAAAACAGTATTTCGGGCCACTTCATGATGTGGCTGTGTTGGATGCATCACAAATGAATAGGTTAGGCTAACTTTTTATGTCTCGTCTGCATACTACTTTAGTTGTCTAATAGAAAAACTATGGCCCTGAATTATTCAAAAGTGGGGCAGTGCGGTGCTGTGCCAAAAATAGTAGCGCTGTGCTTCACCACTTTTGAAATGCACAGATGCGCCGTATTTAAAGGAATACACCGCACCCCTGCGCTTCCCTCTGTGCCGGCACTGAATTAAGCTGCCTGCGCCAACACTGTCATCCTTGCACCATAGTGCAAAATGCAGCACACATAGAAGTACCAAAGCATCATTTTGAAGTGTGTGTTTTTGTGCAGGAAGGGACACCTTCCTGCATAAAGAATCATTCATGGTATTTTGGTCTTTGAATGTGTTCTGCAGAATGCAGCACACATGAAAAAAGCAAAACAACGAGGCGTAATAAAAGCATTCCTCCTTGTTTTGCCATGCTAATGGTACCCATAGGGTGTCGTTAGTTTTTGGCTCCGCCACAGGTTTACGATTACTCATAAATCTGGGGCAGCGTAAAAGCAATGTGTGTTGCAGTGAAATGCCCACTGCAACACCCTTTGCACGCTACTCTAACGCAGAAAACTACGTCAGAGGGGCCCACATTGACAAGGAGGCATGAGGCCACAAAAAGTGACGTTACACCTCCTTGTAAATATGGCGCAGTAGTAAGCTCCACTGGAGCGTCACGAAAACTGATGCTCCGGTGGCACTAGGGACTCTTAAATCTGCCCCTATTTATCCAATATAGCCTTATAGTAGGCCTTCTGTTCACCTTGTGCTGGTAGTGGTAAGGGCCTGCACATCATAGTTGATGCAATTTTGCCCATTTAATAATGAGCTTACTCCTGGAATTCAGGAGTACTACATGAATAAGTCACACAAAAAACATTGGAATGGGCGCCTTTGTTTTTTATAATTCACAGAGTTAAAAAACAAAATAAACAGAAAAACAGGCTAGCTTAGCCAATGTCATTGGCAAAGGTGGGCTTCACCCAAACATAGAATAAATGTAATGTGGATTTGTAGAGCACTGCTTGTCGCCCCTGAGGGTATCCATGTGCTTACACATAGGCCTAAAATACCAATTTATGAGAACGTGAAGTGGTACTCTTGTGCTCATAGGCGTCTTTTCATGTCATGGTAGTGGATATGACATCACATGCCATTTGACCTTTACTTTCACTCACACACACACATGCTTACTGTTAGAAGTTGGGTTTTTGGTTGGCAGTCAGGTTACCCTCTGTCCAAGCAAGAACCCTCACTCTAATCAGGGTAAATCACACACAATCCAAAATTAGCCTGTGCCCACCTTCTGGTAGCTTGGCACGAGCAGTCAGGCTTAACTTAGAAGGCAATGTGTAAAGTATTTGTGCAATAAATCATACAATACCACCATATAGCACCACAAAAATAGACCACACAGTGTTTAGAAAAATATATAATATTTATCAGGATAATTGTAGGTCAAAACGAATAAAGTTGCAATGTGAATTTGTAGAGATATCAATGAAAAGTGATATAAAGGGGGTCATTACAACCCTGGCTGACGGTGTTAAAGCAGCGGAAATACCGCAAACAGGCCGGCGGACAAAAAAAGGGAATTATGACCCTGGCGGAAACCGCCAACAAAGACAGCCACTTTAACACTTCGCCATCCACGGCGGTACAGACAAGCAGCGCGGCGGTCACCGCCAACAGACAGGCGGAAGACAATGTACCACCCACACTATTACAACCCGCCAATCCGCCACCTTTTCCGGGGCGGATTCACCATGGATAAAAACATGGCGGAAACAGCTTTTGCTATGGGAAAACGCTCACCTGAACATATCCCACGAGGAACGAGGAATCCATAGAGCCGGAACTCCAAATACTCCCTGCCCTTGTGTTTCTGCTCTTCGACAAACAACAGCTGCGTAGGCGCCGCAGACAACGGTGAGTACTGCACCTACGACATGGGGGAGGGGGGAGGCAAAAGTTAGGGGGACACCCACCAAACACCCCCACCCTCGCATATTACAACATACACACCAATGCATTCACAAATATCACAGTAACAACCCACAATCCCCCCAGAAGAATGAATACACAAAGCGACAATCGGTCAAACAATGTAATGTGCCAATATACATGTCAAAAATATACAGATATATATTTGAAAATCAGTCATAATTATATACAATACGAGAAGTAGTGCATTTATGTACATAACAATGTCCGTGCACCATCAGTCCAAAAATACATGGGCGAGGCCCACAAACGATACCTGACCACAATCGGAGAGAACACTGCCGGGGCATCAGATAGAAATACTACAGGCACCTCAGGGGGAAGGGAAGGGGGGCACCTCAGCCAGATGACTGCAAAACCAGATCCACGACGGGGCTCCATGCCCATTTATGCCCTCCTGGGGAGTGCAAAGCCACAGTCTCTCAAGTATCTACAGTGGGTGGTTTGCCCACTGTGCCATCCTGGGGAGTGCAAAGCCACAGTCTCTCAAGTCTCTACAGTGGGTGGCTTGCCCACTGTGCCATCCTGGGGAGTGCAAAGCCACAGTCTCTCAAGTCTATACAGTGGGTGGGTTGCCCACTGTGCCATCCTGGGGAGTGCAAAGCCACAGTCTCTCAAGTTGATGCAGGTCTCTACTGGTACTGGGGGGGACTGGTGCCCAGACTGGATGAGTCTCCCCGTGAAAGGTAGTGTCCTGTCACTGTCCCAGCTGCACATGGGATAAGGATGCCTGATGTGGCGGGCCATTCATTCCTACCCGGTGCATTGCCCTGTTCAGCGGTGCTTTGCCATGGCGGTCTTTGCCCTGTTCAGCGGTGCTTTGACATGGCGGTCTTTGCCCTGTTCAGCGGTGGTTTGCCATGGCGGTTCAGGGCTGTTCAGCGGTGCTTTGCCATGGCGGTCTTTGCCCTGTTCAGCGGTGCTTTGACATGGCGGTTCAGGACTGTTCAGCGGTGCTTTGCCATGGCGGTTCAGGGCTGTTCAGTGGTGCTTTGCCATGGCGGTCTTTGCCCTGTTCAGCAGTGCTTTGCCATGGCGTTCTTTGCCCTGTTCAGCGGTGCTTTGCCATAGCGGTCTTTGCCCTGTTCAGCGGTGCTTTGCCATGGCGATTCAGGACTGTTCAGCCGTGCTTTGCCATGGCGGTCTTTGCCCTGTTCAGTGGTGCTTTGCCATGGTGGTCTTTGCCCTGTTCAGCGGTGCTTTGACATGGCGGTCTTTGCCCTGTTCAGCGGTACTTTGCCATGGCGGTTCAGGACTGTTCAGCGGTGCTTTGACATGGCGGTTCTGATAAGGACATTGGTGTGTGGCATGACGTTCTATACACTGGAAATTGGTGTGTGGCATGACGTCTTCTACACTGGACATTGGTGTGTGGCATGACGTTTCATCATTGCCCAGCGGGGCTGTGGCAGCCGGGACCCTCCAGGGCACTGACTTCGGCAGAGGTCTCCGGACCAGTGACGATACCTGGGCCTTCCTGGGCTGTGACTCTGGCGGTGGTCTCCTGACCAGTGACGATAGTGGGGCCCTCCTGGGCTGTGACTCTGGCGGTGGTCTCCTGACCAGTGATGATAGTGGGGCCCTCCTGGGCTGTGACTCTGGCGGTGGTCTACTGACGAGTGACAATAGTGGGGCCCTCCTGGGCACTGACTCCGGCGGTGGTCTCCTGACCAGTGACGATACTCGGGCCCTCCTGGGCTGTGACTCTGGCGGTGGTCTCCTGACCAGTGGCAATAGTGGGGCCCTCCTGGGCTGTGACTATGGCGGTGGTCTCCTGACCAGTGACGATAGTGGGGCCCTCCTGGGCACTGACTCCGGTGGTGGTCTCCTGACAAGTGACAATAGTGGGGCCCTCCTGGGCTGTGACTCTTGTGGTGGTCTCCTGACCAGTGACGATAGTGTGGCCCTCCTGGGCACTGACTCCGGCAGTGGTCTCCTGACCAGTGACAATACTCGGGCCCTCCTGGGCTTTGACTCTGGCGGTGGTCTCCTGACCAGTGACAATAGTGGGGCCCTCCTGGGCTGTGACTTTGGCGGTGGTCTCCTGACCAGTGACAATAGTGGGGCCCTCCTGGGCACTGACTCCGGCGGTGGTCTCCTGACCAGTGACGATAGTGGGGCCCTCCTGGGCTGTGACTCTGGCGGTGGTCTCCTGACCAGTGACGATAGTGGGGCCCTCCTGGGCTGTGACTATGGCGGTGGTCTCTGGACCAGTAACGACGGTGCTGGCGGTTGTGTCTCGACCGCCGGAAATGATGGCACACTTCTCCGCCGTGACACTCACAACAGGCTGGGCAGACTTCCTCTGGCCCTTCCCCACCTTTGGTGGAGTCACAGCTGACTCTCCAATCCCCTTGGAACCCATGTCAGTTGTTTTCCCACCAGGAGTCATAACACTCTCCAATTTTGGAGCCTTTACAGGGGGTGGGCTGCCAGTGCTTGGCTCCGGGTCCTACTGCCTGCCCTGGTGGCCGGTGCACTCCAAAAACCTTGAACAGGCACCACTGGTATTGGAGGCTTTTTGGCTGAGGCGCTACGACGGGACTGATGAATTGGAGGGGGGGTGGGGGCAAAAAGGTCAACTTTACAGAGGGACAGTTTCTGACGAACACTGGGATGGGTAGCTGGAAGGGGCCTGGGAGTGGAGGAAGAGGAGGTGGTTGTCAGAGGTGTAACTTTAGGTGTTTTGGGTGCAGGTGCAGGTACTGGAGGCTGTCGTGAGGTGGATGGATGTTGGGTGAGTGATTGGCGGCGTTTGTGTACTTTGGGAGGGGGCGTCACAGACACACTGGGAGAGGACACAGGGGACGTGTAAATGGCATTGGAGGTGGTGAGTGCAGGTGAGCGGCTTGTGGTGCTGGGTGTCCTGGTGCGATTCATGGTGCCTGTAGATGTGGTGCATGCAGGTGTGTGTGTGGACGACACTGGGAGGGAGGAGGGAGAAGAGGAGAAGGGGGACACAGTGGAGGCAGTAGATGTTGTTGTGTCTGTATGGCTCTGAGGCTTACGTGAGTGCTTGTGGTGTGTGTGGTGCCTATGTTTGCTTGAGCTACTTGTGTGTGTTGACTTGTGTGCATGCTGGTCTGTAGGTGTGCTTGGGATGGGCTCGGGTACAGGAGATTGGGTCTGGGTGGAGGAAGTTGGAGAGGGGATGCTAGACACAGGGACAATTGCTGCCATCAGTGCTGAGGCCAAAGATTGCAGGGTTCGCTGAAGGACAGCCTGACCAGAATGAATGCCCTCCAGGAATGCATTACCGTGTTGCAACTCTCGTTCTACACCCTGGATGGCATTCACAATGGTAGACTGCCCAACAGTGAGTGACCTGAGGAGGTCAATGGCCTCCTCACTGAGGGCAGCAGGGGTGACTGGGGCAGGGCCTGAGGTGCCTGGGGCGAAGGTGATGCCCACCCTCCTGGGTGAGCGGGCCCGGAGCGAACGCTGAGGGGCTGCTGGGAGGGCGGGGCTGGTAGGGGAGGTGGCGGCTGTACCTGTAGAGGTGGGGGGCACAGATGGTGCCGCCACCACAGGGGAGCCCACATCGTCGAATGAGTCCGTGTCGCTGCTTGGTGATCCGGTGGCCGACGTGAAGCTCCCCTCGCCCTCCGTCCCACTGGCGCATTCAGAGTCCGTGGTGTGGCCCTCCATGGCCATGTGGGATGCAGCTCCCTTGTGCTCCGGTGCCACTCTACCTCCGCCTGTTGATGCTGATGTACAAAAGGACAGGGTGAGCAGACAAAGGGGGGGAGACAGAAGAAAGAGGGTTTTAGTGCATGGCATACCGCTACCGTTGGTGGACAAGTCAAACGCAGCTGCCCCCTGCATTATGCCGTGCTCCTGCCCTCTGCACATGCAATTTCTGGGATATGGCCTATATGGCAATGGCGGGCATCGGCGCACATGCATGCCACAGGGGCAACTATACCTCGACTTGGCACTCTGCTGAGGTGGGGTAGAGTGCCACATGGCCTACATTACGGAGGGGCCTTGCCTACCAAACTCGCCCTGGCCTAGGGACACCCACAGCCCACCTCCCCCACCCAGACACCTCCACTGCATGCAAAGTCAGCAGAATGAGGTTGTACTCACCCCCTTGTGTCTGCTGTGCTGCCCTCAAGTGCACATCCAACTCCGGGTAGGCCACCGCCAGGATCCGGAACATCAGGGGGGTCATGGTGCGACGGGCACCCCTCCCACGTTGGGAGGCCATCCCCAGCTGAGACTCCGCTGTCTTCTTGCTGCAGCGGCAAATGTCCTCCCATCTCTTATGGCAGTGGGTGCCCCGTCTCTGGTGGGCCCCCAGGGTCCGGACCTCCTTGGCGATGGCACGCCATATGTCCCTCTTCTGGTGGGCGCTGACCTACATGAACGTGCACAAGGAAAGAGGAACAGTCATTACCAACTGCACCGTCGTTGTGAGTGGCCCCCTCCCTACTCTGGCCATGTGGCCCATACATTCCCATGCATTAATGTTCTATGGACTCTGCCCCCTTCCCTCTTCCAACCAGCCCTCTCCACCCAGGCCTAGCCCATCCAACGTGCTCCCTGTGTACTAACCTGTTGATCTGGAGGACCGTAGAGTAGCGTGTACTGGGGGAGGACCCCGTCTACCAGTTTCTCCAACTCCTCTGCAGTGAAGGCAGGGGCCCTTTCCCCAGACGCAGCAGCCATCGTCGCTTCCAGACCGAGGTCACAGCAGCACTTGCAGTGAAGGTCCTCTCCTGTCGAAGGTCAGGTATCTAGTGATTGAACAGATAGAAAATGGCGGTGACGTCCGCGGCGGTGACGTCCGCGGCGGTGCGCATCATCACCGCCAGCGCACCTGTTCATTGGCTCCTGGGACCCATAGGGTCCAATGTTAACCAATGCAGCATTGCGCCGAGGTCTACGACCGCCTACCGCGACGTTGTGTGACGCCAGCGCTGTTACCCTACAATCCCATTGTCCCACTTTAGAGGTCAGGCAGCTGCCATTTCAGGGGCCCACATGGCTCCATTTACTTCTGCGTCACACATAGCTAGGCCTACACTCAACACACATACAGGAAAGGTTTTGTGAGTGGGTTAGTCTTGTGTGTGACTGTGGGTACATACCTGGATGAATAATGACTGGTTCTTCGCTGTTGTCCTTCGAAGGAACCGTCTGCTGGGACATATGAGAAGATGGCGGAATCCTCCAGTGTACCGACCGCTGGTGGACCTGTTGACAATGGAAGAGCGACATGTCATCGTAACCTACTGGTTTGACCGTGCCACAATCCAGGAACTATGTACCCAGTTGGAGCCAGACCCATTTGGAGCCAGACCTGATGTCACCAATCCACCATCTGACTGGAATCCCCCCTGACGTGCAGGTGCTGTCAGTGCTCCATTTCCTTGCAAGCGGGTCTTTTCAGACAACTGTGGCCATGGCATTCGGGATGTCCCAGCCTATGTTTTCCACCGTGTTGTCCAGAGTGTTGTCTGCCCTGCTGAAACACGTAAGGAGATACATAATTTTCCCTGAGGTGGAGGATTTGCCTACAGTGAAAGTTGACTTCTATGCCCTTGGACATATCCCCAACGTCATAGGTGCTATTGATGGTACCCATGTAGCTCTGGTCCCCCCCCACAGGAGTGAACAGGTGTACAGGAACAGGAAGAGTTATCATTCCATGAATGTCCAGATGGTCTGTTTGGCAGACCAGTACATCTCCCAGGTAAATGCTATGTTCCCTGGCTCAGTGCATGACGCCTACATCCTGCGGAATAGCAGCATCCCTGATATGATGGGTCAACTCCAGAGGCACCGTGTATGGCTATTGAGGGACTCTGGTTACCCCAACCTTTCGTGGCTATTGACCCCAGTGAGGAATCCCAGGGCAGAGGAACGGTACAATGAGGCCCATGGGTGGACTAGGAGGGTGATCGAACGCACCTTCGGCCTCCTGAAGGCCAGGTTCAGGTGCCTCCATATGACAGGTGGATCCCTATTCTACTCACCGAAGAAGGTGTGCGACATCATCATCGCCTGCTCCATGCTCCATAATTTGGCTTTGCGACGCCAGGTGCCTTTTCTACAGGAGGATGATCCAGATGCCGGTGTTGTAGCAGCTGTGGAGCCTGTGGAGCCTGTGGACAGTGATGAGGATGAAGCTGATGAAGAAGACAACAACAACAGGGAGTCAGTCATACAGCAATATTTCCAATGAGACACAGGTGAGAACATTTCCATTTTTAGCATTACATTAACTTTCACACGTCTACCTCTATCCTGTTTTTCGATTTGAGTCAACATTTGGTAACTGAGTTGTACCCTTCCATTATGGTTTCACAGGTGTGGTTACCTACGTGTCAACTGCTTGCATCCTTCAAGGGCTTGTGATGTGTGACATAGGTGTGTTAGCTTTAGAATGGTACACCCATTATGACATTGTCATTGATAATACATTTTTACTGAATCACAGACTGACTCCAGATTGTTTTGTGTTTCAAGGGTGTTTATTGAAGTGCTCAGAAATGGGAGGGGGTTGGAAAATGAGGATGGGTGATGGTGGAGGAATGTCCATGGCAGAGTCCGGTCTATTAGTCTCACAGGTGCACTGCCCATCTGGGCATAGGAAGTGGAGCTGGGGCAGTTAAAGTATGGACAGGGTAACAAAGTGGGACGGTGGGGGGACAATCAGGGTGGTCTCATTTCCTGGCGGGGGTCTTGCCATCTTGCTCTGTCCTGTTCCTGGATCTCAGGGACCGCTTGTCCTGTCCACTAGCGCCGGCGGAGGTGGTGGGCATTTCATCGTCCTGGCTAGTGTCAGGGGCCCCTTGGCGTGCCACAGTGTCCCTCAAGGTCGTCTGTATGTCCTTCAGCACCCCTACGATGGTGCCCAGGGCGGAGCTGATGGTCCTGAGCTCCTCCCTGAACCCCAAATACAGTTGGTCCCGCAGGCACAGGGTCTCCTGCAACTTGTCCAGGACCGTCGCCATCGTCTCCTGGGAGTGGTGGTATGCTCCCATGATGGAGGAGAGGGCCTTGTGGAGAGTGGGTTCCCTTGGCCTGTCCGCCCCCCTGTCACACAGCAGCCCTCCCAGTTCCCCTGTGTTCCTGTGCCTCCGTCCCCTGGACCGTGTGCCCACTACCACTGCCCCCAGGTCCCTGTTGTTGTTGGGGTGGTGGGTTACCCTGGGTTCCCTGTAGTGGTGGACACACCGCTGATTGACCTGTCCTGGGTAGGGAGGTTTGGGCCCGCTGGGTGGGTGCTGTGCTGGTGTTACCAGTGGGTGGAAGGTCGGTGTTGGGCTGTGCCTGTGCAAGGGGAACCAACTGTCCCGAGGCCCACGATGGTCGGGGCTGGTCATCAGGATCCAGTAGGGCAGAGCTGCTCTCTTCACTGTGGGCCTCTTCTGGGGGTGGAGTGGTGTTGTCTGGACCCTCTGGTGTGGTGACAATCCTTCAGGTTCCTGCAGGGGCATAAGAGCATGATTATTGCATGTGTGTGTGTATTGGTGTGCAATGGGTGGGTGTTTGTGTACCCCAGTGCAAGCATTCCGATGTGTGGGTTTGTGTGGTGATGGTTGGGGGGGTGTACTGGGTATGTGCAGTAGGCATGCTTTAGTGAGGGGTGTCCATGCTTAGTTGTGTCATGGAGGGCTTGGTGTTGGGATGGGTGGTTTATGTCATGGGTACATTAGTGAGGAGTTGTAGTGATAGGGGAGGGGGTGAGGGAGGGTGTGTGTGATAGCATGCAGGTAGGGTGGGGGATATGATAGTTACGAATTGACTTACCAGCGATCCATCCTCCACCGACTCCTGCAAGGCCCTTAGGATGCAAGATGGTCAAGACTTGCTCCTCCCATGTTGTTAGTTGTGGGAGAGGAGGTGGGTTTCCGCCACCAGTCCGCTGTACCGCGATGTTGTGCCTGGAGACCGTTGAATGCACCTTCCCCCGTAGGTCGTTCCACCTCTTCCTGATGTCCTCCCTATTTCTTGGGTGCTGTCCCACGGCGTTCACCCTGTCCACTATTCTGCGCCATAACTCCATCTTCCTGGCTATTGATGTGTGCTGTACCTGTGAGCCAAATAGCTGTGGCTCTACCCGGACGATTTCCTCCACCATGACCCTGAGCTCATCCTCGGAGAAGCGGGGGTGTCTTTGGCGTGACATGGGGTGGTGTGTGTGATGTGTGGGGTGGTGTATGTGGTTATGGTTGTGGTGAGTGTAGTGGTGTGTGGTGTTTTGTGCGTGGATGTTGTGTGGGTGATGGTGTTGTGTCCCTCTGTGTAGTGGGGTTGTCTATTCTGTGCTCTCTGTCGCCTTTGTGTCTAATTTTTGGTCGTAGGGGTTTGTGGGTGATGTGGGTGTGTGTTTTATATTGTATTGGGTGTGTGGGAGTGTTGTTTGTATGTGTATCAGGTGTGTGTATTTGTAATTGTCCAATGTGGCGGTGTTTTGTATATGTGTGTGTATTTTGAGCGCGTGGTCTTTCAACCGCGGTATTCCATTGGCGGGACACGCCAATGGAATACCGCGGTTGAAAGACCGACGCGTGGATTCGTGGGTCGTAATAACATGGGCGTGTTTCTGTTGGTGTGGAGGTGGAGGTTTTGTTTCTGCCAGTTTATCACTGACCTTTGGTGTGGCGGTGTTGTGTGGGTGTCTGAATTTCGGCAGATTCCAAGATGTGGGTCATAATAGCTGTGGCGGAATGCCGCCGCCGCGACGGTGTATTGGCGGTCTTCTGCACGGCGGTAAGCACCTTTTACCGCCATGTTTGTAATGACCCCCAAAGTGTCTTAAGTCTTAAACAAGCAAACAAAGTCTCTTTCAAGCACAAAGTACCTGGTTTGGAGTGGAAAATCTCCTCAGAGGGCCACAGAAGAAGAGATACGTGGAAAAATGGTGTGTGCGTCGATTTCTCCCCAGCACACACAGACTTGCGTCTTTATTTTCCATGCGGGGAAGTCGTGCGTCATTTTACGGCGCACGGAAAGTCTCTTTCTGTGGATCGCGTGGATTACCAGATGTCCCGGGTCTGTGCGTGGATTTTCCTGCTTGTTTTCTGGCTGCGCGTCGTTCTGCGGTGCTGCGCGTCGAAGTTTCGCTCTCATGGCAGGCGTCGCGTCGATTTCTCCTCTGGAGGTCGGGCGGCGTTGTCCTTGCGAGGCCGTGCATCGAAGTTCCGGTCGTCCCGAAGGCGTTGCGTCGATCAGCGTCTGTGTGCGGCATTTTTCTCGCCGCAGAACAAGCTGTGCGTTGAAAATTTCAGCGCACAGAGCGTCCAAGTGAAAAAGAGAAGTCTTTTTGGTCCTGAGACTTCAGGGAACAGGAGGCAAGCTCTATCCAAGCCCTTGGAGAGCACTTTCACAGCCAGACAAGAGTTCAGCAAGGCAGCAGGCCAACAGCAAGGCAGCAGTCCTTTGTAGAAAGCAGACAGGTGAGTCCTTGGAGCAGCCAGGAAGTTCTTCTTGGCAGGCTGTAGTTTCTGGTTCAGGTTTCTTCTCCAGCAAGTGTCTCTTGAGGTAGGGCAGAGGCCCAGTTTTATACCCAAATGTGCCTTTGAAGTGGGGGAGACTTCAAAGAATGGCTAAGAAATGCACCAGGTCCCGTTTCAGTCCAATCCTGTCTGCCAGGGTCCCAGTAGGGGGTGTGGCAGTCCTTTGTGTGAGAGCAGGCCCTCCACCCTCCCAGCCCAAGAAGACCCATTCAAAATGCAGATGTATGCAAGTGAGGCTGAGTACCCTGTGTTTGGGGTGTGTCTGAGTGAATGCACAAGGAGCTGTCAACTAAGTCCAGCCAGACGTGGATTGTAAGGCACAGAAAGATTTAAGTGCAAAGAAATTCTCACTTTCTAAAAGTGGCATTTCTAGAATAGTAATCTTAAATCCAACTTCACCAGTCAGCAGGATTTTGTATTACCATTCTGGCCATACTAAATATGACCTTCCTACTCCTTTCAGATCAGCAGCTACCACTTCAATACTGTATGAGGGCAGCCCCAATGTTAGCCTATGAAGGGAGCAGGCCTCACAGTAGTGCAAAAACGAATTTAGGAGTTTTACACTACCAGGACATGTAAACTACACAGGTACATGTCCTGCCTTTCACCCACACAGCCCCCTGCTCTAGGGGTTACCTAGGGCACACATTAGAGGTGACTTATATGTGGAGAATGGGGAGGTATAGGCTTGGCAGGTACTTTTAAATGCCAAGTCGAGGTGACAGTGAAACTGCACCCACAAGACTTGCAATGGCAGGCCTGAGACAAGGTAAAGGGCTACTTAAGTGGGTGGCACAACCAGTGCTGCAGGCCCACTAGTAGCATTTAATCTACAGGCCCTAGGCACATATAGTGCACATTACTAGGGACTTATAAGTAAATTAAATAGTCCAATCAGGTATGATCCTAGGTTACCATGTTTAAAGGGAGAGAGCATATGCACTTTAGCACTGGTTAGCAGTAATAAAGTGCGCAGAGTCTAAAAGCCAGCAAAAACAGTGTCCAAAAATTGGAGGGAGGCAGGCAAAAAGTTAGGGGTGACCACCCTAAGGCTGTCAGGTCTAACACTTACATATACACACACATTCACATATACACACATTCTCTCTTACATAAGCACGCGCTCACCCACAAACATGCACACAACATTCATTTCAAAGCATATTTTACTTACTCACCTGCCAGATAGGGTCATGTCAGCTTACTGTACTTTATTTTATTATCCTATAAATGAATAATATAAAATTATTCACTATTAGGGTAGTACAAAAAACAGAGTGAAACAAGGAAATTTGAGCCCCAGCTGACTATCCTGAGCTGCCCCTGCAGTGTTCCTGGCACTGATTTTGCCACCTCTGAGGCTAGGGGTCGCAAAGGCAGTACTGGGGGTCACAAGAGGCAACCCAGTGGTCGCAGCTGGGACCCCTAAATTTACATCCATGCCTGTACTACTTTATGTACTCTTAACCTCTTTGAGAATTAGCTCCAAAAAAATATTTAAAATTGGAATAAAATGGGAATACTCAAGTAATAATCGCATACAATTAGTACAAACAGAAGGCACTGTGTCCTTTTTCTACATTTACTACCAGGAAGTTATACCTTTTGTGGCCATTTCACAAAAACATTTAAGGCTAAGTTAAGCAGTTCTCCTGTAGCACTACATCATGTACTACGAAAGGACTTTTTAAATATGCCCCATTGTTGTGCCAATTTACAAATGCATTTGGCGTATGGAAAGTAGCAATGCTACTCTTTTACATAATTGTACATGCCTTTTTGAATTTTCCACAGAACTTCTAAAATTGAAATAAAGTGGAAATATTTAGGGAATAGTTAAGTTCAAATAATATGTTTTTGTAAAACAATGTCATGAAAGATTCATAAAAGACAAACAAAATGCATATAGAACGAGCAAGTACATCATAAAAACATCCAGTCATATGATGAATATGATAAAAATCAACCTAAAACAGTTATCATATACACTAAAGCTTACTTACCTAGATGTGGTTTTGACCGTCACCTTACATGTAATTGCATCTTTAATTCCAATACATTGTTAAATATACCTGACTACAGAAGTACATACAGAATCTGTAGCAAATTATTGTAAAAATAAGAAAGCAGGTCTATAGGATCTACAATTACCAGCACACTACAATGAAAATAGGAACTGTCTCCTAGGTTCTTGTAGAAACGACAAAATAGAAAAAAATTTAATATACTTCGTGCAGAATGGTAATCACGGGGAAAAGGAGGTAACAGCTTGTGCCTCATGCCTTTCTCTGGGACAGTCAACAGAACGTGCAGCATATTCAAGATAAGACTATCAAGAAGGAAAGTGTGTTACACATTTAACACAGTAACAACTTTTCACTCAATTACAGTGGTGGTTGAAATCGCTGTTTAAGTACCCACGCTGTAGATATCATTACTTCTTTTTTCAGTGTTACTTCATTGTATTTATCAGTCCAGCATGTCTTTAGAACAAAGGTTCCCTTGATTGGGTTTAAGAAAAATTTCAGATTTTCCAATCAGTTCAAAACCTTCATTCACGTACTCTAACCAAGGGATACGATATGTGTGCTCCGGAGCTAGACAGTCCTATTTGATCATGTGTTTAAATGTGGCTTCCTCTTTAGACCATAATGACAGCCAAAGGGCAAGTGGTCACAGCTCGATATAACAACCAGTTAATCCATAATTCAATGAAGCAAATGAAATTGGAGGTGCTTTTGGGGAGAAGTCTAAGTAAGAAGTCATTTTCAATTTGGTTTAAACAATTGCAATCTTTATATAACATAAATTAAGCTCCACAAATTGCTCCACAGATTGCAATGGCAATACTTTTAATTTTGTAAATGGCCATCATCCCTTTCATGGGTTTCGAGCCCTTTTTACTGGCGAACCAAAGACTGTGGACTGTGCTACATAAGAGAAGACAAAAGGCCCTATATGAAAGCTGAATCAAAATGGACCTCAAAATACTGAAAGGTTTTATTCTTCTGTAAAGAGGTTTCATGCACAAGATGGGTCTTGGTTTTCACTGTGTGTAGGCCGCAGATTATTTCGAAATATTTATCCATTACTCCAATATTGTTATTACCGGAAGGAATGGCTGCTCTTCATCCACCCACCGTCAAGAGTGAAATAACCCTTACTACACAGGAGGGTCAGTTACCCCTAAAGAATTATAATTTACAACCCTCCGAAATTCATGGTTATCTCTTATCTCACCAGCCAGCTGGAGTGCAGTCCATCCTTCTTCCCTGATTGTGGCCTTTTTGTTTTTTCGGGGGTCTTTTAATATGCTAGCCTGAATGCTTGGATCACAGTGGGCAGGTTTAATTTTTTTATTAAGCTCAAATTTAAATTATTATGTGTAGCTGAACATGCCTGATCAAACCAGGTCTCTGCCCTCTCAATTAACTTTTTAGTTGTTTCACAAATGTCCTCAAATGCCTTTAAAAATGTGAATAGTTACTCACAATTAGAACAAACAGAAAATAATGTAACCTTTTTGAAGTTTATGAATAGGAGCTGGGCGTTTCAGGTGATTCACAAACGCATGTAATAATAGGTAAGATGCACTCCTATAGTGCTACTTCACATGCATATAAATGCGTTTGTGAATCAGCCTTTATGTCGCATTTATGCAAGAAAATCAAAAACAGATTCTCTGTTTTTTCATCTGAAACAATTCAGTGCACGTAGATGTTTTTATAGAGCTATCACACACTCACACAATTTCTTTACCATGGTGCATATAAACGTACAATATAAAGAAGTTGAATCAAATAATTAATTAATGTAGGCATTCTATCACAAATATATTATAATCTGGATCCGAGACACGAGACAATTATAATTATGTCAGAACAGTGCTTTCCTCAAAGTTAACATTTCCCATACCGTCAACTAATTATAAAATAGAACAATTAAATAACTTAGACAGTAAAATAGTCACATCAAGCACATACTTTATTTTATTAATTAATTTAAAAAGAGATGTTGGCATAATATACCATCAATAATTCTTAGAATTATAAACAATAGGGACAAAAACACTTTCTAAGAAAACTAGTGACTAGATATAATTTCAGGACCTTTAGCTGGCTGAGGTTATTGTTCATGATCATTCACAAAACAGAATTTCTTCTTTCATTGTGACGGAGCTCTTTTTCTCCAAACAATATCTGTAATATTCACACGTGAAACGGGCACCCATTTTGAAACGGCTGTCTGAGAAACCAGAGCACCAAATTACCAAGTTAATACTTTTCTTGGAAACAATATGATGAAAACGTATTTCCTGTTACTCAAGGGTGACATTTTTCTTGCGTTGTGGTGTGAGAAAAAAACTTTGTATGCAATAAAATATTCTTTCAGCTGAGAAGTCAATTCTTTAATTTCTTCATCTTTTCAAAGAAATAGGTTATTATTTGGGACCGGCACTATTTTGTACCAGATTCAGCATTTTCGCTCACGTTTCACTATAAACTGAATTTTATTTTGGACCCATGATCTTGTTTTGAGAGATTTTACTTTTCATGAGGACGTTGTATTTTTCGCATAGCAAGACATCGTGGAAACCTTCCCTTGCAGGGGCAGGGGACGAGGGTGTGTATTACCCAGTCTTCCTAGATGATTTGGCCAGGTTTCAAAATGGACAGCCGTGCTGAAGATGATGCGAAGACAGCGCACATGTTTATATCTATTATCCAAACAAATCCTGAAAATTTAGTGGATTAATCTGTCCCCTAACTACATTGTCTCTTCACCTATGGAGTTCTTGTGCTAGATCAAGAACCCTGCTGAAAAAGGGAGATGTGGCAGGTTATCATCTCCGCGAAGCTTTTTGTGAATGAAGATGTGCACAGATCACACCTGCCACATTCTTATGCCCTATACCTGTAAAAATATGGGCAATGTGCAGATGAATGTTCATAAAGCAGCTCTGCATGTGCAGCTCAATTTGCTCAAGTTAGTGTTCTGAATTTACACAACTGTAGTGTGCTATTGCAGATCAAGAAAAACATGTCTTCAACTAGACCTTGTGAGAAATTGAGTTGTTGGTTGAGTAGGGTGTTAACCCTGTTCAAGCAACAACCACAATCCCAGTCAGAGTAAACTGAAAACGTTACTAAATTAACTTGTGCCTAGCCCTCTGGTAGCTTGGCAGAAAAGCAGTCAGGCTTAATTTAGAGGCAATATCTAAAGTATTTATGCAGTAAACAAACAGTAATAAAGTGAAAACACAGCACAAGAAAAATCCCACAGTGATTTTGAAAAATAGAATACATTTTATTAAATTATTTGACGTCAAAATGACAAAAATCCAATCAATAAGTTTGGAGTTAGGAACTTTTAAAATTCAAAGTAAAAACTAGTGCCCTAAAAAAATCAAAGCACCAACTATGGACATCTAGTTGAACGAAACCGGGCCAAAGTGAAAAAATATGGCTGATCGTGAGGGGTTGTATACAAGAAGTGGATTGGGCCCATTTGGTGCTTACCTTCAGGCTTAAAAGAAATTTCAGCAACAATTGTCTGAGAAGGGAAAGTTCAGTGGGACAAGGCTGCAGCTGGTGTCTGAGGGGAGGCGTTGTTGTCAGAAAGCAACTGGACGAAGTTGCAGTGAAGATTTACTGATTTGAACTCAATCTATCTTTTGGAAGTTAAAAACCTTCAGCAGGACGAAGCTGCAACCTGAAGCTAATGTGGGCTCCACAATGCCAGATACTCCTTTTGCGAAGGGCTGCTGAACAGGATTTGCTGGTGCGGAGAAGAACGTACTGGGAGATGCCATGGGGTCAGGACGACCAGCGATGTCCCTTGGACCAATCGATGAGCAGGTAGGCCCGATCTCCTCTAGGTTCTCAGAGCACTTCTGAGCCAAAACATTTCAAAGTCTCAAGTTTTGGATTTGGCTATGTGGGCACTTTTACCACCACTTCCAAGTAGCTAAGACTGGAAAGGCACCATTTGGAGGGTCAGGACTACCTCAGACTGGATCCAGGTGTGGGTTCATGTTTGGAGCCTTTTCTGACCCTGAGGATCTAATCAGGAGGCTAGCCAGCTAGCACTTGGAGTGACTCTGGCAGCCTTGAGTTAAATGAGTGGAACAGGGCGAAAGTAGCTGGGCAAGAGTCGTAGGGTTCAGGGCAGGATTAAAGCAGCAGAGCAGTCTTTCCAGATGCAGCAAGGAAGTCTTCTTAAATATATAGCAGGCCACAGCTGCAGGCAGTCCTCTAAGAGTCCTTCTTCAGGTCCTGAAAATTAACTGAAAACTGGGCCTGAGAGTCCTATTTTTATATCTGGTACTGTCTTTAAAGGAGAGGTTTCTAGAGAATTCCATTTGAAGTACTCAGTGTTTCCTGCCTTCCCTTCCCTGGATCCAGTCTAACCACATAAACAATGAGGTAGTGTGAAGGCCTTTGAGTGAAGACAGGGCATGGCCTATTGACTTGTGAGGGGTGCTGTACCCAGCTATGCCCTCTTATCTTGTAGGTGTAGCGTCCTCCACAGCCTGTTACGCACTGAATGACTAGGCCACACACAGAGCTGTAAATCACACATCTTTAATACTCTGTGTGTACCTGTGAACTCTAACATTCTAAACAAAGCTTTTAATACATTTTATTTTAGCGATTACATTACATTGATATGGAAGCCTCATGGAGCCAGAAAGGTTCCGTTCTAAATCATTCAAGATTCTACATGTCCCCCTCTGTTAAATGAAAAAATACAAAAAACTGTTTAGAAAATCATTGGGCATTCATAAATATGTACATATGGAAACATTGTACAATTATATATTTTCAGTTAATATTGTTTGCGCTATGATCAGTTGACCTGAAGTCGTGAATCACTAAAGATGATAAGGAATCAGCAACATTCAATGAGTTGTCAGAATAAATCCTTCTATCAACATTTTGATTTGAAGACTGAAGAAATACTGGCCTGAAATGAAGAGTCTCCGGTAATAGACTTCCCAGGGCACTGAGCAGTCACCATATGTCCTTTGGTAGGCACTACTTGGAAAGGTTCAGCATCGTAAGGAGCGTCAGATTTTTGAGTGATCACAAAATCTTATTTTCTTAATGAGAGGTCTTTTGCATGTCTCCTCTTGTCTGAATAAACTTTAATTTTTCTGTTTGTGAACAAAGTCCCCTGTGGGAGTCATGTTTTCATTTCCATCTCTTTCTGTGGTCAATTGAGTTAACTTGGTTGTCATTGCTCTTCCCAACATCAAAGTTGCAGGACTCTCACCAGTAGTCGAGTGGGGTGTTGAATAATAACCTTGTAAAGTAGAATGTAATACTGTCATTAAACTGAGCTTCTCAAGAGTTGCACATTGCACTGCTTTCTTTAGCATACTCGTAAAATGCTCAACAAGTCCAATAGTCTGTGACCATAAGAGTGTGAACTTATGCCTTATGTATAGATGCTCCAGAAATACTTTACATTTTTTACTGTTGAAGGGTGGACCATTTTCATTCTTTACAATGGCTGGTGTCCTCATGCTGCAATGATGGTATCAAGTTTCTTGATTACTCGTTCATGTGTACCAGATGAAAGATCTTCGACCAAAGGAAAATGTGAATATTCATCTATAATCACCAATAAATGATGTCTATTATCAAGTGGACCAAAGAAATTAATAGCTATTCTCTCCCAGGCATGTTTAGGGATTTCCGACATGTTCAGAGTATGTTGAGTAACTGTGGTTGACAGGAAATTGCTTATGTGACAGGCCTTGAGTTCCTTTTCAACTCTTTCATCTAAATGTGCATACCAAACTCGGTCTCGGAGAGCACTCTTTGTCTCAATAATACCATGACTTCCTTTGTAAGCCACTTTGATCACCTTTTTTTCATGGACTTTCTTAAATCAGGATCCTCACAGTAAAACTCCTTCCTGAGCTATGGACAATCAATCTTTAACATTTTTGAATTTTTGATATCCACCATGATTACTGAGAGGTTGAATCTGTCTATTCTATGACTAATGTGTAATGATGTCTTTTAACTTCAACAGGTCACTATCATGATTCGTGACAGTGATAACCTGGACTAACAACACAGCAGCTGGTGTACTGGAGTTGACAATGAAATTGATGTAGGCCTCAGCTGTTATAGATGGAGTATCATGACTTTGTAAAGGCACTCTCAAAAAGTTGTCAGCAGGATTTTGATCCTTTCCTGGTAGAAGCACAATTGTATAATCATACTCTTGCAATCATAGTCCCCATCCTTCAATTTGAGGAGGCATCTTGTCTTTTGGATTGCCAAAGATGGTCAGCAAAGCTTGATGATCAGTGACCAGCGTGAAAGGCTTTCCAAACAGGAATACACATAAATGTTCACAAGCCCATACTACAGCCAAAGTTTCCTTCTCAGACTGTGAATACGCACCTTCTGATTGAGACAAACTTTTATTAACATATGCCACGATATCTTGTCTAGTATGTGGGCGTTCACTATGTTGTGCAAGTATAGCGCCTAACCCAGCTGGGCTAGCATCAACCACCATCTCTGCATGGAGCTGTGGATTGAAGTATGCCATTTCTGTAGCGTTTCCAATGGCTTGTTTGATTCTCTTGAAGCTTTTTTATGTTCTTGTGACAATTTAAAAGAAAAACTTTCTTTGTTATGGGAACACTAAAGTGACAACGTCCTTTATGTATCTTGTACAGTAACTGGCCATTCCAAGAAAAGAACATACCATTAGCAGATCTTGTGGGGGTTCAGCATTCGTCAAAGCTTGTACTTTGGTACAGAAAAGATATGACCAAAGAATTTCAGTTTTGTCCTGTTGAACTCACATTTGTCTGCATTAAAGGTCAATCATGCATTACTGAGTAATTGACATACTTGTGTGAGGGCGCTATAGTGCTCCTTCTGTGTTGCTCCAAAAACGAATATGTCATCACTATAGTCAATACAGTTAAATGCACTCACAATGGGTTGTATGATGCGCCATATGATGTCTTTAGTTCTGCAGCCAATGACACACACAAACTAACTCACATATTTCTAAACAAACCAGCATGTTTAGAAAAGGTTGATATATATCTGCAGCTTTCTTCAAGTTCTAACTGATGATAACCTTTATTGAGCCAAGAAAAGACCTTTGCATCATTCAATCACGTTATCATGTCAGCAATGTTTAGTCCGGGATGTTGTTCTCGTTCATTTGCTTTGTTCACCTGTCACGTCAACAAATATGCACACAGCTCCTTCACTGTCCTTTTTAGGCACTACTCCTATGAGAGAAACCCATAGCTTTGGTTCACGGGAACTTTCAATAATGTTGTGATTAATTAATGATTCAAGTTCTTTTTCAACAGCTTCTTCTAAATTAAAAGCAACTCGTCTATGTCTCTGAGCAACAAGATTGACATCCTCATGAAAATGTAGCTTTACTTTCATAGTCTTTAACTTTCCCAAACCATAAAACAATGAAGGGAATTGACTCACTATTTTGTGACAAGCATTCATGTTGTAATTCACTGAAATCAGTCCCATGTCAGCTGCTGTGTTGAGGCTCATCAAGCAGGCACTTGCCGCAGTACTTTAATGCACAAGAATTGGTGCTTGTACTTTTGTTTTCTTATGTTTTACTGTCGCTATAAACGAACCTCAACTCTTCATGGGCAAAAATGCACAGTGTACACTTTGGTCTTTGATGGTGTAAGCCGCAATAATGGAGACTGTTCCCTGTACGTTTCCTTAGGCATTGCATTTATCTATGCACTGCTATCAATAATAAAAGGTATTGAACATTCATTTATTTTAATGTAATCTTTGGGCAGTGTTTGTATGATTTCATTGCTTTGACATTTTGAATTTTCTTTGAATACATTTTCTCCTCATAGACGACCAGTCTGACATTATGTGCACATTTCTCTACAGTAAGCATTGACATGGTGCAATCACTTTCTTCACTTTCACTTATAATTGAGGTGGAAGAATTGTTTGATGATGATTTAGATGATGATTGACCTAGTTTAGTATCTATTTGCCTCAACTGATGACGCTGCTTGGCCTTATGGACATGCATCGAACACTGCTTCTGAAACATTCTTGAGGCCATTTTATCTTTGCGCCCTCACACACTTACTTTTTACTTCGCTATGCACATCCTCACATCATTTCATGGTTCTCTTTACTGAAGCATTTGCATATTTGACCAATGACGCAACACTTTCCATTGTGTGGAATTGCAAATCCACATTTGAAACACAACCTCTTTTTGCATCTAGACATCATTTTGTGTCTTTTGTTTCAAACTACTTTTCACACTCATGACCGACTAGCTCTGTGCATCTCAGGCCTCCATGTCAGCAGATTGTCTTTCAGTACGTTCCTCAGCTCTGGAAGCCATCAATACTTGCTCCAGGCTAACAGTTTTTCTCAACGTTTGTTGTCAGAGTGAATTTGACAAGCATCCATCAATGACTCTAAGTCGTATGGCTTCTTCGTCATTGAATTCATTGAATTTACAATGTTTGATGAGTTTCGACTGTTTAACTAACTGTTAACTCTTTGATGTTCCTGACTGAAAACAAATCTTTCATAGTCAGTGTTTGGTACGGGATTGAACTTGAGATTCAACTAATTCTTAACCTGACAATACGTGGCATTTTCTTTATGACTTCTTTCACACACTCACCAGCAAGATTTGGTAATCTTCCAGTTATCAGTCTCTTTGAGTGTGTAAATGAAATCTTCAAATATCTCTAACCAAGCAGTCTATCTTTCACCGATATTTTGCTTTTTGGCAGTGTCAAATGGTGATGGTGGTTTCAGAAACTTGGCAGCATTGTCACTATTCATGGGAGTTGCTGACATCAAGGGTGGTGCTCTGTCTAATGCTCTGGACTGTCCATGGGAATCTGCATCATTACTGAGGCTGACAATGTTTAAGCCTCTGGGTCATCCAGGACAGTCATTAGAGTCTTGACTTTCTTCTTGGCCTCCATGAGAGCTTTGTCACTCATGGAGACCTTTGGATTTGTTCAGAGCTGCCATCCGGCAGCTTTGATGGTGTGCCGCTTCACTTATTGGACAGCTCAGTAAGCACAACCCTAGTGCTTCTTCTTCGGTCTCCCAACCCATTGCTGAGGTCATAATGCTCCACTTATCAAGACTCAGGTAAGAGTAACAGCAGCATGCTTTTTTTGCTTGCTCTGTCAGCCAGCATTATTATTTGTACTAATATGTGACAACTTATGATTGTCTTTACCCGTACTTTATAAGCCTGGTTGCATCCACCTTCAGTGTTAATGCTCCATACAATGTGTAACTTTATTTTACGTGGCAGAGTGGTACCTTTTTGTAGGATCTTGGTCGTAGCTTTTTGATCAATGAAGCATAGACTTTTCCATGAAGCTGTCTTTCCATTCACACACTTCACATCGGCTGGAGTTGCGCTTTGACTCTACATATGCCAACTGTCGACTCAGCACTTCGATGAAGGCACGGAAGTTGATGAAGGCATACGTGACATGCATGAGCAGTTTGATTAGATCACAGCAAACTCTTCAGGAGAGCACTTTTTTCTTTGGGGTACTTATCCCCTATTTTGTCGCCAGTTGTAGCGTCCTCCCCAGCCTGGTACCCACTGAATGACCAGGCCACACACAGAGCTGTAAAATAACACGTCTTTATTCCTTTGTGTGTACCTGTGAACTCTAACATTCTAAACCAAGCTTTCATTACATTCTATTGTAGCGATTACCTCAAATTGATACAGAGTCCTCGGGGAGCCAGAAACATTTGTGTTCTAATTCAAGAATGACACTACACCAGGGATGACCACGCTTAGTCAGGTGACCCAGGAATAGGCTGCATGCATAAAATACCTAGTGCAGGAAAATGCAAACACTGTAAAGGTGCCATTTTCTAAATCGTAACTTAAATCCAACTTTGCCTATAAAGGGTATTTTAAATTATAGGGCCAGATGTATCATGCATTTTTGTGGTTGCAAACGACCCGATCGGGCCGATTGCGACCGCAAAAATTCATTTTGGAACTGCAACTACATACCGATTCGGTATTAGGAAGGGACGTGTCAATCCAAGTCCCTGGAGAGCACTTCTCAGCAGAGCTAGAGGCCAGAAAGGCAGCAGGGCAGCAGTTCTTTACAGCAAAGCAGTCCAGGTGAGTCCTTTGGGCAGCAAGGCAGCTTCTCTTGGCAGGTTGCAGGTTCTGGTGCAGAGTGTCTGTCCCAAGAAGTGTAACAGTTGATAGGGTCAGGGACGCAGTTTATATACACAAATGTGCCTTGAAAGTGGGGGAGACTTCAAATAGTGGCTTGGAAGTGCACAAAGTCCCCTTTCAGTACAATCCTGTCTTCCAGGGTCCCAGTAGGGAGTTTGTCAGTCCATTGTGTGAGGGCAGGCCACTGTCCTTTGCAATGTAAGTGTCAGGCCCTCCACCCTTCCAGCCCGGGAAGACCCATTCAGTATGCAGATGTGTGCAGGTGTGACTGAGCATCCAGTGTTTGTGGTTGTCTGGGTGAAATGCACAAGGGAGCTGTCAACCAGTCCAGCCCAGATGTGAATTGGAGACAGATTGTAAGGCACAGAAGGATTTTAAGTGCAGAAAAATGCTCACTTTCTAAAAGTAGCATTTCTAAAATAGTAATATTAAATCTAACCTCACCAGTCAGCAAGATTTTGTATTGCCATTCTGGCCATACTAAATATGACCTGGTTACCCCTTTCAGATCATGATCTACCGCTCAGACAGTATATGAGGGCAGCCCTAATGCTAGCCTATGAAAGGAGCAGGCCTCACAGCAGTGGAAAATGAATTGAGGAATTTTCCAATACCTGTACATATAGAACACACATGTTCATGTCCTCCCTTTTACCTACATTGCACCCTGTCCTGTGGGTTACCTAGGGCCTACCTTAGTGGTGACTTATGTGTAGAAAAAGGGGAGTTTAAGGCTTGGCAAGTACTTTTAAATGCCAAGTCGAAGTGGCAGTGAAACTGCACACACAGGCCTCGCAGTGGCAGGCCTGAGACATGGTTAAGGAGCTGCCTAGGGTGATAGCACAATCAGTGTTGCAGGCCCACTAGTAGCATTTAGTTTACAGGCCCTGAGCACATGTAATGCACTTTACTAGTGACTTACAAGTGAATTAAATATGCCAATTGGGAAGGAGGCAATGTCACCATGTTTTAAGGGAGACAGCATATGCACGTTGGCATTGGTCAGCAGTGGTAAAGTGTGCAAAGTTCTAAAACCAGTAAAAACAGTGTCAAAAAGTGGAGGGAGTCAGGCAAAAAAGTTGAGAGTGACCACCTTAAGGCTGTCAAATCAAATCAAATCAAATCATTAACATTTATAAAGCGCGCTACTCACCCGTGCGGGCCTCAAGGCGCTAGGGGGAAGGGGGGGGGGGCTCGAAAAGCCAGGTCTTGAGGAGTCTCCGGAATGCGGAGTGGTCCTGGGTGGTCCTGAGGCTGGTGGGGAGGGTGTTCCAGGTCTTGGCTGCCAGGAAGGAGAAGGACCTCCAACCCGCCGTGGAGCGGCGGATGCGAGGGACGGCAGCGAGCGCAAGGCCAGAGGAACGGAGGAGACGGGTGGGGGCGTAGAAGCTGAGGCGACGGTTGAGGTATTCCGGGCCCTTGTTGTGGAGGGCTTTGTGTGCGTGGGTGAGAAGTCGGAAGGTGATCCTTTTGCTGACTGGGAGCCAATGCAGGTGTCTCAGGTGTGCGGAGATGTGGCTGTTGCGGGGTACGTCGAGGATGAGGCGGGCCGAGGCGTTTTGAATACGTTGCAGGCGTTTTTGGAGTTTAGCGGTGGTCCCAGCATAGAGGGTGTTGCTGTAGTCCAGGCGGCTCGTGACGAGGGCGTGGGTCACTGTTTTTCTAGTGTCGGCGGGGATCCAGCAGAAGATCTTGCGGAGCATGCGGAGGGTGAGGAAGCAGGCGGAGGACACGGCGTTGACTTGCTTGGTCATGGTGAGAAGAGGGTCCAAGATGAAGCCGAGGTTGCGGGCGTGGTCTGAGGGGGTCGGTGCGGTGCCAAGGTCCGTGGGCCACCAGGAGTCGTCCCAAGCGGACGGGGTGTTGCCGAGGATGAGGATTTCCGTTTTGTCAGAGTTCAGCTTTAGGCGGCTGAGCTTCATCCAATCTGCGACGTCATTCATGCCCTCTTGTAGGTTGGTTTTGGCGCTGGTGGGGTCCTTAGTGAGGGAGAGTATAAGTTGGGTGTCGTCGGCGTAGGAGGTGATGATGATGTTGTGCTTGCATACGATGTCGGCGAGGGGGCTCATATAGACATTGAAGAGTGTCGGGCTGAGCGATGAGCCTTGAGGTACGCCGCAGATGATCTCGGTGGGGTCTGAGCGAAACGGTGGGAGGTAAACTCTTTGAGAGCGGTTTGAGAGGAAGGAGGCAATCCAGTCCAGGGCCTGGCCTTGGATCCCGGTGGAGCGGAGGCGGGTTACTAGGGTGCGGTGACAGACGGTGTCGAAGGCAGCTGAGAGGTCGAGGAGGATGAGGGCGACTGTTTCACCGTTGTCCATCAGGGTTCTGATGTTGTCTGTGACTGAGATGAGGGCGGTTTCAGTGCTGTGGTTGGTTCGGAATCCGGTTTGTGAAGGGTCGAGCAGGTTGTTGTCTTCCAGGAAGGTGGTAAGCTGTTTGTTGACGGTTTTCTCTATTGCCTTGGTGGGGAAGGGGAGGAGCGAGATGGGGCGGAAGTTTTTCAGGTCGCTAGGGTCAGCCGTAGGTTTCTTTAGTAGGGCGTTGACTTCGGCGTGTTTCCAGCTTTCGGGGAAGGTAGCAGAAGAAAATGAAGAGTTGATGACGGCCTGGAGGTGCGGGGCGATGATGTCGTCGGCTTTATTGAAGATGAAGTGAGGGCAGGGGTCCGATGGGGCGCCGGAGTGGATAGAGTTCATGGTGGCTTTGTCAGGCCTAACAATAACCCATATATATATATATATATATATATATATATATATATATATATATATATATATATCTATATATAGATATATGGTATTCAAAAAAGTTGTAACCATTGCACTCCAGAAAGTCCATTGGTCAGCTTCTTTAATTAGAAAAAGTGTATGGTTTTCGACCGACAAAGGTCTTGATCACAGGTAGCATTTTCCCTTTTCCCTGCAATTTATATAGTCCTATGTTTGTGTCTCATACTAAAGCATTTTGGATCATGTAGTTTTACAGAGTGTTTCCTACACTTTACATATACCTTTGTTCATATTCTATAATTGTTCACCATAATTTTCAACATTATACTAATTTTTTACAATTTCTAAATCAAATTGTCCATTTGTCTATTTTGAGGCATATATATTTAGAAACAACATTTTTCCAGTAAGTTATGTTGAAGCAGATACGCTAATTAAGAAAATTATTAATGATTTATATGTTGTTACTAATGAGAAAATGTATAGAGAAATTAATTGCAGAAAAATAATGTGCATGTTTGAAAAATGTGCCCTCGAGATATGATCACCATGTGTACTAAAACAACTGAAAATATGAAAAATAATGAAAGTATGTGAGAAAAATGTAGTAATATGTCATAATGAGACGCATAACCTCTGCTTTGTGTTATTAAGTTAGCTGAACTAAGGGCCTAGTTCCACTGGGCCTTGCACACTCTAAACATGGAGAAACCAGATGCTTTGCAAAGGACTGGAAATCGTGGACTGCAGCCTTGACCCATTCAAAGTTCAAGTTACTTAGCTGGAATTTTCTGAAATGTACCGACGGATAGGAGATGATGAAGACAATTTGATACAGTTGCGTATAGAGCAGGCTAAATGTACTTTCCCAGGACTTGGACAATAGAGGCACTGACTGAAGAGACATATGCAACAATTTGGATACCTGAAGGACCGGATGATGAGGGCATCGCAACAAGAACCAATCCATTTTTGTGTAATTTGATGTTTATGAAAATTAATAGATTTGCTCATCAAAAACTATAGGTTAAAGTCATATCTGCTGACCGACTGACCAATAAGCAATTTGGGGGATGGACTGGGAGACCCTAATAAAAAGTCATGACAAGGGGTAAGGAATTAAAACTGCGGGGAGAAAATGTATGACATCAGGAAACGCTGTCCGAGGTGCTGATATTGGGCTCATACTCTGTGAGCCTGATCCGTAGCTGACTAATTGATGACCTGAGGATGAAGACTGACTTGTTGCTGATCCATCCTGGATAGGTAGCTATAATAATGTGACTGACGATTTTGTGCCTTTTCTTCTAGGTACCAACTGCGCTGTTTATAGAGAGTCACACTTAGGCAGATTTTTCCAAATTAATGTTTTCTCTAAATTGTTTTCACATGAAGACCCCCATACTAATGCTAATCTTGGTTAGGTAGGCTGTTAGGGGTGACGTTGACGGTGACAAATGACTGACAAGCTTAATTGCTGAATTACATTATTAATGCTGATATTCATAGCTTATGGTGTTTTCTTTAAGAGATAATGGCCCTCATTACAACCTTGGTGGTAAATGCCACCTACCGCCGTGCTGACGGCCGCCAACATACCGTGACCGCGGCGGTATTCTCCTACGGGTATTATGACCCACACTGAGAAATCCGCCACTATGCAGACACCAATACAAGTCCGCCAGACCAAAGGTCAGTGATAAACTGGCGGTATCAAAACCCACAGCGTTACGCCAACAGGAATACGCCCACAGTATCACGACCCACAAATCACTGCGGCGGTCTTTCAACCACGGTAAACAATTGGCGGTACACACTGTCGTCCTCAAAATACACAACACTAACAAAACTCCACCACATTGGACAATTCAAACTACACACACCTGACACACATACACACACCACACCCTCACACCACTATAAAACACACACCCACATTACCCACAACCCTTTATGACCTAAACATTTTCGAGAGAGAGAGAGAGAGAGAAGCCAGGAGTACCCACTCAATCCATGCCCCAAAACAATTTCACCCATACAACACCCACGCACCTCACACCAACACCCCAACACAGCACCCCACACACCCGCACACATATCACTCACACCACATCCATGGCACCCCAAAGACATCTCAGGTTTTCAGAGGAGGAGTTAAGGGTCATGTTTGAGGAAATCATCCAGGTAGAGCCACAGCTATTCGGATCACAGGTGCAGCAGACTTCCATTGCTAGGAAGATGGAGCTATGGTGGAGAATCGTGGACAGGGTCAACACCGTGGGACAGCATCCAAGAACAAGGGATGACATCACGAAAAGGTGGAACAACCTATGGGGGAAGGTGTGTTCCATGGTTGCAAGGCACCAGTTAGCAGTACAGACGACTGGCGGTGGACCCCCACCTCCTCCCCCACAACTATCAACAAGGGGGGGGGAAGTCTTGGCGATCATGCATCCTGAGGGTCTCGCAGGAGTAGCAGGAGGACTGGACTCTGGTAAGTCAAAGCATTACTACTATATCCCCCACCCTACCTACATGCCATCACAAACTCCTACCCCTACCCTCAACCCATCACTCCATCACCTCACATATACTCCACTATCACAATCCACCCATCCCAATACCAAGCCCTGCATACAACACCAATCCATGGACCCCCATCACAGACCTGCATGGACACCCATCACCACAGCATCAACACTAGTGACAATCACTTAGCCAAACCAAGCACAACTCACACAAGCCAAAGTTGCCCTGGAAATAACAAGCATAATGGGGAACATACCCATGCACAAGATGGCACATGCAGAAAAATTAACACTGCATTTGCATCCTCGCAGGATCGCTACTCAACGTCACCGGAGAGAGGTTGCCAGCAACATCCAGTCCCCCCAAGAAGAGGCCCACAGTGATGACAGCAGCTCTGCACGCCTGGATCAGGAAGACCAACCTGGCCTGTCAGGGACCTCTGGACAATCGGTTACCCTGCCACAGTCCCAACCCACCACAGAGCCTCCCTCCTCAGGAAACACCAGCACAGCACCCACTCAGCGGGCCCATGCCACTGTCCCCAATACACATCAGTCAGCAGTGTATCCACCACTACAGTGACCCCAGGCAACCCCATAATCCCAGGACGATTATGGCCCTGTGGCCAGTGGCAGTGGGCACACGGTTCCGGGGACACAGGCACAGGACAACAGGGAAGCTGGGAGGACTGCTGTGTGACAGGGGGAGGACAGGCGCAGGGAACCCACTCTCCAGGAGGCACTCACCAACATCCTGGGAGCATACCACCATTCCCATGAGACCATGGGCCAGATACTGTTTAAGTTGCAGGAGACCCAGCGGCTGCAAGAGGGACAGTACCTGGGGAACATGGAGGACCTAAAAAACATCTACACCATCCTTATCACCATTGCAGGGGTGCTGGCAGACATGGGCAAGACCATGAGTGAGGCAGTGGCACAACAACGGGCCCCTGACATTAGCCACACTGAAGAAAAGCCTTCCACCTCCGGCAGCACTAGTGGACAGGATGCCCCGCCACAGGACCAACAGGCCACCAGCACCCCAACCCCTGCAGACGGAGAACTACCCCGCAAACGGTCCCTGCGATCCAGGCAGAAGCCAGAGAACATTGCCAAGACCCCCGCCAGGATATAAGTCTCTCCTGATTGTCACCCTTCTGTCCTACACTGTCACCCTGTTCACCTTGAACTGTCATTGCTCCACTTCCGATGCCCCTTTGGACAATGCACCTGTAATACAAATAGACTGGACTCTACCCTGGACTTTCCTACACCATCACCCCAGCCCATTGCACATCCCCTTCTACTTATGAGCACTTAAATTAATACCCTTGGAACAAATACAAATCTGGAGTCTGTCAAATAATTCAAATATGTATTAGTACAACAATATCAAAGCATACCAAGTCATATGTACAGTTACATTTTCATTGGCATGACCTTTAGTCGGCAGCAGTAAACACACCAGGAGCCAGAGTGGGCCACAGACATAGGGAAATCAGGCTGCCATGTACAATGTCCAACAGAAAACTGAAATGTAAAGTGAAGTTACAGTGTCTTGCCTGTGTGTCACTGGAAGTACTGCAGTATTATATTACTTCTGATGTCCACATCTTCTTCCTCTGCCTCCTCTTCCTCACTGTCCACAGGCTCCACTGCTGCCACAAGACCATCTCCAGACTCATCCCACTGCAGAAAAGGCACCTGGCGTCAAAGGGCCGGGTTGTGCAACATACAACATGCAACAATAATCTGGCACACCTTCTTGGGTGAGTAGTACAGGGATCCACCTGTCAGATGTAGGCACCTGAACCTGGCCTTCAGGAGGCCGAAGGTTCTTTCAATTATCCCCCTTGTTCGCCCATGTGCCTCATTGTAATGTTCCTCTGCCCTTATCCTGGCATTCCTCACTTGGGTCAGCAGCCAGGAGAGGTTGGGGTCACCGACAAATATCGAGGGACAACTGTTAGATACACAATAACCCTTAGGAATAACCCCATACCCAGACACCTACTTATACTGGGTGGGGACCTTGGGATCACCTATTAGCCACACCCGGTGCCTCTGGAGTTGTCCCATCACATATGAGATGCTGCTATTCCTCAAGCCAGGATCCAGGAATGCACAGAGCCAGGATACTTGGCATTCACATGGGAGATGTACTAGTCTGCCAAACACACCATCTGCACATTCATAGAGTGATAGCTTTTTCTATTCCTGAAAACGTGTTCATTTCTCCGGGGGGTGGGGGATCAAATGCTATATGTGTACCATCAATGGCACCTATGATGTTGGGGATATGTCCCAGGGCATAAAAGTCAGCTTTCACTGTGGCCAAATCCTGCACCTGGGGGAATACGATGTAGCTGCGCAGGTGTTTTAGCAAGGCTGACAACACTATGGTCAACATGTTGGAGAACATTGGCTGAGACATCCCTGATGCCATGGCCACTGTAGTTTGGAAGGAACCACTTGCCAGGAAATGGAGCACTGACAGGACCTGCACTAGAGGGGGGATACCTGTGGGCTGGCGGACAGCTGACATCAGGTCTGGCTCCAATTGGGCACACAGTTCTTGGATTGTGGCCTGATCAAGTCTGTATGTTATGATAATGTGTCTGTCCTCCATTGTCGCAAGGTCCACCAGGGGTCTGTACACCGGAGTATGTCGCCATCTCATATTCAGCCTTAGCGGTTAAAGACTATGAAAGAAAACGGTGATCAGTGGCTCATATTCACACATCTATTGCACTAATTACACATTTTTTCCTTTACAGAACCAGTATGTGAATCCGAAAATCAGTTGTTGTGCCAATGTCTACTGTGACGCAGTTAGGTGCCATGCCTTGTGCCCCCCTGCCGTGACGGCTGCCTGACCTGTGAGGAGGGACAAGTGGAAATGAGATAATTCCGCTGGCGTTGTGCACCGTTGCGGTAGACCGCTGCACAACTTTGCATTGGCTATCATTGGGCCCTATGGGTTCCAGGAGCCAATGGCAATGTATGCCGGAGTTGACGGTGCGCACCGCCGCAGACGTAACCGCCATTTTCTATCTCTTCACTCACTTGCTACCCGACCTTCAACAGGAGTGGACCTATACTGTAAGTGCTGCTGTGACTTGTGTCTGGAAGTGACAATGGCTCATGTGTCTGGGGAAAGGGCCCCTGCCTTCACAGCGGAGGAGTTGCAGAAAATGGTGGATGGGGTCCTACCCCAGTACACGTTACTCTATGGTCCTCCAGACAAACAGGTGAGTACACTGTGAGCATGATGCGTGGGCCAACAATGTAGGGATTGCTGTGTGTGTAAGCCACATGTAGGGAGGGCAGAGGCGTCATGGCCAGAGTGGTACATGTATGGCAGTCAATGTATGTGCATAAGGGGATGGGAGGGATCTGGTGGGCCATGAGTGTGATGGTCCGGACGTTTGACTACTTCCCTTTTCTCCTGTCTTTTCCATGCAGGTCAGAGTCCACCAGAAAAAGCATATTTGGCGTGCCATCGCCAAGGAGGTGCGGACCTTGGGGGTATTTGACAGGCGCAGCACCCACTGCCGCAAACGGTGGGAGGACCTGTGCCGCTGGGCAAAGAAGACGGTGGAGGCCCAGCTGGGGTTGGCCTCCCAACGAGGAAGTGGTTCCAATTGCACCATGACGCCCCTAATGTTCCGCATCCTGGCGGTGGCCTATCAGGAGTTGGATGGGCACTTGAAGGCATCACAGCAGCCACAAGAGGGTGAGTACAGATTCTGAATCCTGACTTTGTGCGTGTTAAGGGTTACCTGGGTGTGGGATGTGGGCTGTGGGTACCCCTAGGCCAGGGCGAGGAAGGCAGGGTAGGTCTCTTGTTGGGCAGGCACTGGAGCACTCCTACCCCAATGGTGTTAGTGGGCACCTAATACTGGGCAGGGTCCTGTGGGTTTCAGCTGTGCAGCTGATTGGCGGTAGGCATTGCACCCCATGGGTGGTGACTATGTTAGTAACTGGTGCATAGGGCTGCTCCCTTTGTGTTGTGTACACCAACGATGGTGGTGTTGCTGGCATTGACCAAGTGTATCCTCTGTCCCTCCCCCCCTTGTTGTTTTGTCACCCTGTCCTTGTGTGCATTAGCATCATCTGGCGGAGGAGCAGAGGCATGGGTGACGGAGGGAGCTGCATCCCACATGGGCCTGGAGGCCGAATCCACCAACTTTGAGGGCACCAGTGGGACGGAGGGAGAGAGGAGCACCATGACGGGGACAGGAGGGGACACCATAGACAGCGACTCCTGCTCTGATGGATGCTCCCTAGTGGTGACGGACACCTTTGTGCCCACCCCAACAACAGGTATGGCCGCCACCCCCCCTACCAGCACCTCCCTCCTAGCAGCCCCTTAGCGTGTTTCCCGTGCCTGCTTATTCAGGAGGGTGGGCATCTCCTTCACCCCAGGCACCTCAGGCCCTGCCCCAGTCAGCCCTGCTGCCCTGAGTGAGGAGGCTATCGACCTCCTGAGATCTCTCAATGTTGGGCAGTCAACCATTCGGAATGCCATCCAGGGTGTTGAGAGGCATTAGCAACAACCAAGTGTAAGCCTGGAGGGCATTCACTCTGGTGTGGTGGGCCAACAGAGAGCATTTCAGGCTCTGGCCTCCGCACTGATGGCAGCCGTTGTCCCTGTCTCTAGCCTCCCCCCTCCAACTTCCTCTACCCAGTCCCAATCCCCTCAACCCCAGCCTATCCCAAGCACACCTTCAGACCAGCATTCACCCAAATCACCACACAAAAGTGGCTCAAGCAAACACAAGCACCACACTTCATCTCACAGACACTCACAGAAGCACCATCCCCCTGCAGACACACCAACATCCACTGCCTCCACTGTGTCCCCTCCTCCTTGTCATCCACCTCCCTCCCAGTAGCATCTCCAGTCACACCTGCATGCACTACATCCTCATCCACTACCTCCATCCCCATCACAACACACCCCTCACTGGCAGTCATGACCCCCACATCCACGCACACATCCCCTGTGTCCTTTCCCAGTGTGTCTGTGACCCCTCCTCCCAAAGTACACAAATTCAAGCACCCACAGCATCCAGCCCATGCAGCTGCACCCAAACACAGCAGACAGACACCTCCCACAACCACTCCCTCTTCCTCCACTCCCAAACCCTCTCCCTCTTCCCACCCCGGTGTCTCTAAGAAGATTTTCCTGGCAAACATTGACCTCTTCCCTCCCACCCACCCATCCTTCCCCTCAGGCCAGGGTGTCCAGAACCCAGCCCAGCACCTCAGCCACCAAGTCGACATCCGCTGTGGTTCCTGCATCTAACAGAGGCTTAAAGGGGGCACATGTCAGCCCAGCCAGTGTGCCACCAACACCTGCCAAGGACAAAACCATTCCACTACCTGCCAAGGTGAAGAGGGGGACAGCATGCAGCAAGGAGAAGGAGCACCAACCACCCAGCAAGGTGACCTAAAAGACTCCAGCTGCCAGACCCAAGGTGACACCACCATCTGCCTAGGTGAGGAAGGGACAGAAAACACCAGGCAAGGCACTTCAGCCGTCGGAGGCTGCAGGTGAAGGCCTGGTGACTACCAGCACAACGGCTAGCACTGCCACCTGCACCGTGGCCAGCACCGCCAGCAGCCCAGCCCCTATTACCCCCGCAAGCACCACCACCTGCACCGCCGCAAGCACCACTACTGTCAGCAGCAGCAGCCCCAGTGGGCAGCAGCCCGAGGCTGCAGGAGAAGGGCTGGGGCCTCCACCCACCACTGGCAGCACTGGCACCACAGCCAGCACAGCCACCTGACAGTAGCACCACAACCAGCAGCAGCAGCCCCAGTGGGCAGCCGTCCGAGGCTGCAGGGGAACGGCTGGAGCCTCCCACCATCGCTGGTAGCACCCCCACCAGCACCGGCACTAAAATAAGTATGCAGCCTTAGCCGCCGCAGGATGGAGTCTATCTCTGCCTCAATGGACTATCATGCAACCTGGTCCCTGCACATCTCGTGCCTCAGACACCCAGGTGAGGGACTGTGAACTGCCACACCACAAGTGTCGCATCACTGGGCACAAGGCCCCCTACAGCACCAGTGGAGATATGCATCCACTCACCCAGTCCTTGGCAGGATGAAGCAGATTGGGCACAAAGCCTCATCCAGAACCAGTGGAAAAAGGCATTCCTTCACCCAATCCTTGGCAGGATGAAGCACACTGGGCACAAAGCCCCCTTCAGAACCAGTGGAGAAAAGCATCCACTCACCCAATCCTTGGCAAGATGAAGCAGACTGGGTATAAAGCCCCTTCCAGAACCAGTGGAGAGAGGCATCCACTCACCCAATCCTTGGCAGGATGAAGCACATTGGGCACAAAGCCCCCTCCAGAACCAGTGGAGAAAGGCATCCACTCACCCAATCATTGGCAGGATGAAGCACACTGGGCACAAAGCCCCTCCAGAACAAGTGGAGAAAGGCACACACTAGAGAGACTTTGCACTCCTCAGGACCAAGCAGTGGGCAAACCACCCACTTGAGAGACTTGAGAGACTTGAGAGGCTTGAGAGACTTGAGAGACTGTGGCTTTGAACTCCCCAGAACCAAGCAGTGGGCAAACCAACCACTTGAGACACTTGAGAGACTGTGGCTTGGCACTCCACAGGACCAAGCAATGGGCAAACCACCCACTTGAGAGACTGTGGCTTTGCACTCCCAGGACCAAGCAGTGGGCAACCACCCACTTGAGAGACTGTGGCTTTGCCCTCGCCAGGACCAAGCAGTGGGCAAACCACCCACTTGAGAGATTTACGAGACTGTGGCTTTGCACTCCCCAGGACCAAGCAGTGGGTAACCCACCCACTTGAGAGACTTGAGAGACTGTGGCTTTGTACTCCCCAGGACCAAGCAGTGGACATGGAGCCCCTTCGAGGAGCAGTGGCGTTATTCCATCTTCTGGCTGAGGTGCCCCCCTTCACAATCCCCCTGAGGTACCTGTGTGTTTTCAACCTGATGCCCCTGCTGTGTTCTATCCATATTGAGTCAGGAGTCAAGTGTGGGCTTGGCCCATGATTTTTGGCTCAGTGGCCCACGGACATTTTGAATGGTCAATGTACCGCCTTATGTACATATTGTATATTTTTGTAAATACTGTTTTTCTATTTATTACGTATATCTGCCTATTTCTAAAATATCACTGATTTGACTCTATTCCTTTTGTCCTTGCATTCTTCTGGGGGGTTACGGAGTGTAAATGTAATGTTGATGCATGTTTTTGTTTGTATGCTGTTGTGGGTGATGGTGTGGGTGGGGGTCTTGCGTGTGTGTGTCACTCTCTTTTTCCTCCCCCGTGTACTAGGTGCCGTACTCACCGTGGTCGTCGCCGCCACCTTTTGTATTCCTGGTAGATGAGGAGCTAAACCAGCATGGGCAGGACATGCAGCTCGGGCTCCATGGCATCCTGGTTCTTCGTTTGTGTTGAGCAGTGAGTGGTTTCTCTTCCAAATCCTATTTCCGCCGTGCTTTTGATGGCGTTGGTACTGCCCCGGAAAAGCTGACGGATTGGCGGGTTTTGACGGGGTGGGCTGTACGTTGTGTTACGCCTGTCTGTTGGCCGTTACCGCCGCAGTGTTTGTTGCTACCGCCGTGGCAGTCGGAGTGTTAAAGTGGCTGTCTGTGTTGGCGGTTTCCACCGTGGTTGTGATTCCATTTTTTTTACCGCCAGCCTGTTGGCGGTATTACCGCTGCTTTAACACCGACCACCAGGGTTGTAATGAGGGCCAATGTCTTTTAACTAATGAATTATTAAAGAGTTGATTTGAATAAAGTTGATATTACAGATGATTAGAATTGTAAGCAATAGGGAAATAAAACTTGTTAACCCTTTCCTGTGTAGTGGTTATTTTTGATTAGTATGGTTTAATTTTGTGTTTTCATAGAGTGTTTCCTTGATTATTGATGTTAGTTATTGATTCAATAGTCACTGCATGACTAGGATACTCCATGTGATTCAAAAGTTTCATCGACCTATACACGTCCCCTTGTAAGTTTACTTACTAAGGACTAGGCGCGCTAACAGTTCCAATTACCCCCGTTTCCTGAAAAAATACACATTCTACTATCTTAAATGCCGTTTTTTAACCCTTTCACAGACCCAATTTTTTCAATTGCAAAATTCATATTTTATATCCTTATATTCACTAGGGAAAGAGGGATTTCAGGCTGAGGTATCTCTAAATCATCTTCACCTAAAAAAGGATTTCTAGTTTCACTTTTTTTTTAAACTTATTTTTTACTTTTTTTACAATTGTGGAATTAGGGAACAATGTACCTATCAATTACCCAAAGTGTACATTGAAATCCATGATTCCTCAACTGCTTTCGGGCTTTAAAAGAATGACAGAAATCAGTGCAGATTCTTCAACAGGTGGCCAGTATGGTGCTGACTATGGTTTCTTTTTTTAGAAAGTTCTGTACAATCAGGTTGATGTAATGCACCAAACAAAGCACATTGAAATAGTCACCATCTGCCATGTCTTTGACTACATTTCTGCCATTGTCCGTGCCAGCAAATCCTATTCTGAGACTTCTGGGTCAAAGTCATTCAGCTCTCAGTATCAAGTTTGAAGTTCTGACACAACATTTTTTAAAGTTTACTTTTATTTATTTTTTAAATTAAATAGTTAATAGCTCCCCAGATTGCTTGGAAGCTACTACTGCTAGTTGTTGTTTGTAATATGACTTTTTTGTCATCGTGGTCTGGTCTCAGTCTTGTACTTTCTTTCAGTCTACCTGCCTGTGATGGATAATCTTTCATAATAATCCTACTGTTTGAGTTCACCTTATAATCATCATATGATTAAGGAGGGAGTGGGACTTCCCTTTGCGATGTCTTCCCTGTTAGCACTAGCACTGTTACCACTAGCCCACTACTACCACCACCATTAGGAAGGCCCTCTGGGAAGCCAAGCAATACGGTTTAGAAAAATTGAGAGAGGTAGCAGACATCGCTAAATCTATTCAGGTAAGGACTAGTTAAGAATTTAGGGCCTGATTTAGATATTGAAGGATGTGTTACTCCGTCACAACGGTGATGGATTTTCTACCCGCTGAAATCTAAATCCCAAGATATTTTATGGGGTTTGGATTTCGGCAAACAGGATATCAGTTACCGTTGTGATGGAGTAACCCATCTGCCAATATCTAAGCCAAGCCCTTACTACTGAAGTTGTTCTCTGGAAGGAGAGATAGTTAAGCCTGAGACGCGTATCTAGTATCATCAATAGGTGGTTGGGTGCTGCAAAACCTCATCAAACAATAAAGTTAAACAGAATTAATCAGTTTTCTGTTCCTGGAGCCTCTCTGGTAGCAGGGTATACCTGACTGCAGGAAGAGGTAAGTGTCTCACTAAAGAATAAATACATGGCAAGGCACTTCAGGCAGGGAAAGCCTAGGTGGAAAAGTCAATGTACACTATAATATGTAACAATTTCAGAAGACAGGTTCTTGTCAGTAAACCACATTGTTTCTCTATCTAGTAATGCAAGGACAGACTGAGACAAAGAAAGCAATCCATTTTCTCATTTTTACATTTGAAATACACCGTCTCCATTCACAACAGGCCCACTCTCTTCCACAAGCAAAAATCACAAATAACACTTTCACCAAATTCCCTTTCCATCCTCTCCACCCACAACAGGCTCTCCCACCTCAAACAATGTTCAATAAAAAAAAATGTTTAATAAAAGAGGGTTTTGATGGCACCTAGTTCAGTTCTTATGTTTGCCAACTCCTGTGCCAAGGTTCTGCTGCCCACACCTGAGCAGCGCCAGCTCACGTACAGCACAGTGGATAAGGCAGTTGGATGATGGTAGGGAGGCGGGCTGCTGGTGTCCCAGGAGGCAGTGGAAATCAGGCTGTAGGTGGACCTGGGTTGGCGTGGCTAGGTTGGAGGCAGACCTGGCTTAGAACCCAAGTAACTGAAGGCCCGTGCTTCCCTCTCTAAGGCCTTCAGCCATCAATATTCAGCTGCCAGGGCTTCTAACTTTTGGTGCCACAGCTGGGCAATTAGCTCCTGCCGGGATGGTTGTTGGCCATCTTTATCAGCAGGATTAACTATATTAAGGAAGTAAAGACAAAGTAAAAACAAAAACACAAATTGTGATGCCCAGCATAAACAATTGCTTATATTGTTTACAGCAGCACAGTAGCAGAACATGGCTGGTCCCCTGGGCCACTGGAATTTAGTTTTGATGTGATGATTCATCACCAGGCAAAGTTCTCCCCACATATGCCTCACATAATACAATAGCACATTAGCACTGACTGCAACAAATAAAGCGAGAACAACAACATATTCAAAAAGTGATTTAGTTTAAAAGATTTCATAGCGAAACTGAAGGGACACTTTGACCCTCATTTTGAACAGGGCGGTGTAGACCGCACCACCGGCAGTGGCGGTAATTACTGCATGGCGGTGCAGTCCGCCAAATCATGATGACAGTACTACTGCCCACCACTAGGCCTGAATCGACCACCGGGCCGAAGGTAGCCACCTTCAACTCGGAGGTCGAGCATAGACTGCCGGTGAGATAATGATCCCATTTCCACCAGGGATTCCCCCATTGCCACAACCCCCAAATACCCCTCCAGGCCCCTGGACACCTCCCAACCCCACATCCCCCAAACCCTTAAAACCTCCACCCTAACCCTCCCCCCCGAGCTCCCTATAGGCCCTTCCCAACCCCCCTCACCATACCCCACCACCCCACCACTGTCTAGGCCCTCCAACCCCCCCAAATACAAATGCATGCATACATAGACATACACACACGCAGTCATACATGCAGACACACATCCCCCTTCACAAACACACAACCCCATACATGCACTCACTCAACAGACACCCCATTTGGGCTTCTTGGATGCTGCTCCGCCACCATCAACGCGTCTCCATACACCACCACGCCTATGACTGCATCATTATATGCGTGGCGGTGTTTGGACTAATGTGGCTGTGAGGGTGGAACAGCATCCACCCCCACCACCGACCGCCAGCATGGCTCCTGGCGGCCCTCACTGCCATCAATAGCGGTGAGGCTCCAGGCGTCATTATCTGGCGGGATGCCTGCCTCCACCACTGGCAGTCTTCAGTCGACTGTCAGAATGGTAGGCGGCAGGCTATCCCGCCACGTTCAAAATGAGGGTCTTTGCGTGTGTTAATGAATGTATTAATTAACTGTCATTAGTGGGTAAGACGTATATATGCTGCACAATTAAAACTCGACTATGCAACATGTTTATGGGGCAGCTGTAGCATGTTATGTTATTAACTTCTTATAATTATTTCCAACAGCCATGCTCTTTTCTGGCTTCCTCTTCAATTCCACCCTGAGTGCAAACATAGAGGCTGATAACCCCTGGCAGAAGGGATACACATGAGGCAGATAATGGATTTCCATCTGCTGTATTGCAGTAGATAGCACATAGAATATAAATAATGCACTGTAGTGCAGCAAATGGGATATATATTTTATGTGTCACCTTTGTCACAGAGCATCCCATCTGCCAAACTTTAAATCATGCACATTACACACTGGCTTGTATCACAAACTATTTTCAATAAATACCTTCACTTGTCAGGATGGGTATTTAGTCTACAGGGAGGTAAGTTGTATGGATTTAGCTAGAGAGAGGTTTAGCTATGGAATGGTTGAGTGTCTCTGATCATGTACTCTGCTTGGTCACATTGGTTTATGTAAGGAAACGGTTTAAACCGTAAATCCATAATAGAAGCCATGAAATAAAAGTCACTTGAGCAGAAAAATGTGCCACATACCAAAAAATAATGTACATGTTTTAATAGGTTAGGACAGAATGAAAGAGTGATGAAGTGAAGTACTATTAGTTGACTGAGTAAGCACTGAGAAATACATCTTGTCTTCGGTTTGTATGCATTGCAGAATTCGTCATGCCACAGCAGACACACTTTGCATCACTTGCACTGCAGCACCAAATTAAATTGTGCTGCAGTTTTAGGTGGTGAAATGCTGAGAACAAGGCTTGGAAGTTACAGGCAGGATATCTGCATCGCTTAACAAATACATTATTTGTTAAGCAAGGTGAGTTACACTTCTTCCTGCCACCACTGGGTCTGTTCCCCCTCCCTCGACCAGCTGGGCCTCCTCTGTCACCTCTGACTGGCTGGTGCTTGTGGTGGCACTGGTGGTCTTGTGCCTAAAGAAAAACATAGTGCATCCATTTTAGATACCAGATTAGAAACCTAATTAATTATTTATTTTTCACAAGGTACAGCAGAACTACTTTACTACAATTAGGTTATCATCTATCAGTTCTTCCATCAAAAGTTTCACTTTTGAAGGTTTGATTTTTGGTTGATGACATTTTTAAAAACTATAGTCATTGAGCCAACCAAAACGTTTTTTCCAAATGGAGGGATAAAGTTACAAAAGGATAAGAGTGAAACACACTGAGGGGTGGAAAGGAATGCAAAGGACATATGGTATTGGTTGGTTATGGTATCTTACTCCTGCCATGTTGCCCTATCATGGAAACTGCTAACATTAGGCAACACTGGGAGTCCTTGACCACTCTCTCCATGTACATGTACTTTTGGACTGCTTGATCAAGAAAGTCTTCTCAGCCAACATGTTTGGTGACTACTTGGGACTGCGATCCTCTTTACGTCACTGAAAATCTCTTCTCTTAATAGTACTACACAAAAACTATGAAAGAGGGGCGAGGGAAAACTTACTAAACAAGCATTTACAATGCGACGCGTCTCGCGTTTGCTCATGTTAGAGCTGATCGCGTTGTAAACTCTTAACCCGACTTTTCAACTATCGGGCAAAAGTGCATTTATGTACATAACCCGAAAAAGTGAAATCAATTATGTAAAGCGCTCGACTTCTGCCAAGCGAGATCGCGCTCTAAACTAGAGAAAAAAAAAGTCCACAAGCCAGATGGAAAACAGCGAGCCTCGCATGTTTTCTGTACTTGGTCGCTGCGCTCGAGGAGGGCTTGCCACCGGAAAAGGCATGACATATGGGTGCCTTCGACTAATGAAAGCAAGCAGATTTTATTAGGGAAGCCCACGAACCAATAAAAAGCACTGACGTGAAGTTGACAGGGCTCCGAGCCCTTTTCTAAATACAAAAGAGTCTCCCTGCATACGCATGCGCGAGCGCATGCAACGCAGGATCGACCCTAAAAAGGGAGCTGAAGAAAGCTGCAGACAGGAGAAAATTAGCTGCGGAAACAGGAAATATAGAAATCACAGGGAAATACATGGTTGAGAGGTAGAAAAAAAAGTAAATAGTAAGTATACACATGGCCATTATTTTACTAAAGAAAGTAAGAAATAATAATAAGCATGACTTACTGGGGCCAACAGAATCAACTTCTGTAGCACTGGTGGTGGTCATTCCACACACCCCAGCACTGGTGGTGGTGGCAGCTGCTTGCTCAGGTGCCTTCTCGCCCTTGGATGCGTATGAAAAGAATAAAGAAGATAAAAAACTATAATTGGTGGTATTCTCTACAAAAAATAGTTTGACAGGCACAGCATTGTACTCTTTAAATCGGATAGCCCATTCCTAGTTTTGTAACCTAAATTTACATTTTGAACTATTCGTGCATCTCAATGAATGATCTTTGCTTCTCATACATGTTTTGATGGGTCAACCTCGGTCTACCTTTGCATACTGCACATCAGGAAGATCGGGACTGTAATGAGGTACAGAAAGCCACAGAGAAGAATGATAAGCACTATTGTAAGAGTGAGTGACATGAGTTGACAACCATTGAATCTGCCCAAGCAGAACCTGGCTAGTTCACACTAGAACAGAATCCTGCCAGTGTCATTTACTTGATGTCCACTCCACTCCTACAGTCCTAAACCCTCCCTGTCAGGCTGGCACCATGAATCACTACTCTAATAAAGGAGTTGTGTTTCCCTTGCCTCTACCAATCCAGTGTACCGTGTAAAGTGGCATCCTTGCACCGTGGTGCAAGGATGCCTGCATTGGCACTAGGCAGCACTCCGTACGTCAGCACTGGGAGAGAGTAGGAATGTAGCATATCTTGTTAAATAAATATGTTGCATTCCTGCCCTAACCCTTTGATGCAGCACAGCAATTGTTTTCCTGCCCTGTGCTGCATGAAATTTTGATAACTCTGGAACTCTGGGCTCTTATGCACTCAACAAAGTGTATAGATGAACTCTTGCTTATTATATCAAATGCCCACTCCTTTTTGAGGGACGGTTAACAAAATTGCAGGATCTCTCTGATGCAAAAGTGAATTTAGTTATGTGACAGGCACACCCTAACATTAAAAAAAACCTCTTGCCTAGGCACATTGCTGCAAAGATTTACATTAACACACAATTGATATCTTACACATACTTAATTTACATTTTATAATACGCAAACATATTAGCCTTATATATAAATAACATATATTTATATATACTTCCTCAGGTTATGAATAATGAATATACACACTATCTTGGGTGATATGCATGCCCTACAAATAAGAATACCATAACATAACACCCGTCTACAAAAGACCATGTAGTCCACAATTGACTCAAACTCATATTCAGGAGATCCATTTGTAACAGTAACCAGTGGTGGAGTCCTTGTCTGGACACAGCTACAATAGATGTATCTGCCATCTAGATGTAATTCAGTTCTATGGCTGCTCTTTCCACTTTCCCTAAGATCTTAAAGAGGTCTTGCCTCTCAAAGCTTTTCTACTTTGCAGTCCTTCTGAGGTTCTAAATCTGCACTAAGCTCTCAATCACTCGAGAACCTGCTGTCTGACAGCTGCAATGTCTGCTAGAATCGTCTGTGTTGTCAACTGTATGAAACACCAGGGAGTACTGTCAGGAATTCACATGCAATGCTGGACCCTTTAGTGCCCTTGCAACAGCCTCTCACCACACTCATGGAGTCAGAAGTGGAAGAACAGAGCTCAAACCACCTGCTCTCAGCTGTCACTGCTAAGCCCTCAAAGTGCATAAAAAGTGCATATGTTTCAAAATTGCAGTGGCTCTTTAGATAATAGTATTAATACTCAGCACTGTGCACTGTAGGCCTAATAACCTGTCAAAATATAAAGACAGTCCTGTGTGAGACAAGCACATTCTCTGAGTGAAGGGAACACATTTCAACTAAGCATGTAGTAAAAAGACAGAATTTCACTGACACCATACCAATAAAAGTCATGAGCCGCCCTTTTGGAGGTTTTTTATTTAGTAAGTACAAAAGGAACAACGGATATTATTTAAATTAGTTAAACTAAAAGCATCATTACTACCTCAATATACAAAATACTAGAAACACAAGTAGAAACCGCTCTAGAGAAAACCATTAATAGGTCCACTAAACCAAGTCTTCTGGTGGTCAATTTGCATTCTATTTTATTGAGAATCAGCTGTACAGTACCACCTCTGGGTAGTTTCTCAGATCACTCAATGGTCTGCCAGTGAATATCATTTTACAAGTGATTTGTTCCAATGAAGTGAGGGACAAAGGGTGCAGTTCTTATATATTGTATGATTCTAATCTTATGCTGACATATGCAAGCTTTTATTTTCTGTGTAATGTGGCCAATGTATAGCAGGTCACATGGACACCACATGCCATAAAGTACACAACATGTATTAGAGTGGAAAACTGTTTCAAAGTGTGTTTGACATCTTTCTGAAAATAATTGCTGGCTTGAGATCACTGTAGTGTATTATGGGATCTCTTAAAATTTCAGCCTTTATTAAAGGCAATCATTGGCAGATCTGGCATTAGTTCACATGTTGTAAAGATTGAGCAGTGTTTCATAAGAATGTTTATTATGTTGTTGCTTGAGGGGCCCAGTGTACTCACACAGATCACTCTGGGCCTCATTATGAGTTTGCCGGTCTGATGGTATGACCGCTGCGGTGGCGGTTGCCAAAAGACCGCCATGTTGGTGGTAACCCATCCGCCGTATTAAGAGTTACACTGAGAAGTCCGCCAAAAAACAGGCACATTTTTGAAACCGCCAGGACACTGGAGGACCGAAAAGAGGCCGTCCCACCACCAGCACTGCCAGCCAGACATAAATCCACCCATCGGATTATGATCCATAAATCACGACCGCGGTTATTCCATGGCGGAAAACCATTGGCAGGGTGAACCACTGCTGTCTCAACTCAGATCACAGTGAACAACACCACATTGGATAGTTTGAATACCCCACACCTAACACACATCCACATACCCAACACATCTACACACTGCACTATATAACACACCCCTACACAACCAACAATCCTTTGCTACCTGAATGTTACACACAGCCACAGACAAGCAAAATCGTACACAGATATAGGAAAACCAACATTAGCCATCCATGTACATTTCACTATGCACACACCTGCACAACATACACAACTCATATTTTACTACCACACACAATCCACAACCCTCACCCACTTAAATCACAACACCTACACCTCACCATTTAGCTTTATCTCCAGCGTTTATCTTTGAACACTATGACACCGTCTTCATCACCACTACCATGGCCCCACAAAAAACCCCATGTTTTGTGGATGAGTAGTTGATGGTCATGGTGGATGAAATTGTCAGGGTAGAGCCACACCTGTTTGGAGCACAGGTCCAGCAAACATCAATTGCCAGGAAAATTGAGCTGTGGCAAAGAATAGTTGACAGGGTCAATTCTGTAGGCAGCTATCCACGCAAAACAGAGGACATCAGGAAGAGGTGGAACAACCTCAGGGGGAAGGTACAATCCATGGCATCCAGGGACCAGGTGGCGGTACTCAAGAGTGGCAGTGGGCCCCCCTTTGTCCCCTACTTCCACATCTTGGGAGGAGAAGGTCTTGGACATACTGCATCCTGAGGGCCTGACTTTAATACCTGGGGAAGTGGAGTCTTCTACGTCCCCACAAAATCCATGTCACCCAATTGCCATGTCCTCACAACCTTAACCCACCCCAATTCACATACCACCCACTGCATCACAAGCAAAACACAGATATAGCTGAGTGCCCAATCACAATGCCCTTAGTTTAAAGATTCCTAAGATTGAAATATACCCCCCAGGGGTGGAAATCTAGATGCCAAAGTGGATGCACATGAAGTACATCCAGTTACAGGTCAATGTATATTGCTTACTCCCATACCGTGGCACTACTCTGGCACTACTGTGCATTTCACACCTCAGTTTTCGTGATCATAAGATGGTGTCAACAGTCTAATCACTACCAACATCGTTTATCAGCTACAAGCATGTTGTATGGCATTGAAATTACAGATTCTCATGTTGTACAAAGCAAGATTTTGCAGCAGCTGTCATTGTCATTTCGAGTGATCATGTTAAGACACTGTCTGCATCTCACACAACATCAATAATGCCCTAAATGTAACAGCAACTCTGTGTTCCACTTCTCACACAGGTAACCTTGCCAATGTCACCATGGAGAGGATACCAGAGACTGCCACAACCCTTCTGGATGAAGGCACTAGTGAGAATAACACCCCTGAATGTGTGGCCACTGAAGAGGAAGCTGACCCATCAGGGACACCTAATCAGTCAACAACTTTCAGCCTCACCCTTCCCATATCCACTCCTCTCAGCTCTGTTGCATCTGCATCACAGGCAACCATTCACCCCCAAATATGTGTCCCAAGCACTGTATCATCCATTGTATGCCCCTCAGTACAGGTAATGAGTCTCCTCTTGTCACCCCTGATAATGATGGTCCTGCCGCCACTGGGAGTGGGCACATAGTGCCAGAGGCACAGGCAAGTGGGGATAAGGTGCGTGGGAGGGATGGTGTGGGTTATAGGATGGGGGCTCAAAGGGACAATACTGACGAGAAAAGCATATCTCAAGTCTTGGGAGCCTATCAAAATTCCCAAGGCATGATAGGCCAGGTAATCACCATGATGGGGGAAATCCAGCAGCTGCAGAGGGACCACCACCAATAAGTTATGCAGCAGTAGCAGGCACAAAATGCCTGTCTGGCTTCCATTGCTGGAGTGCTGAGGGGCATCAACACTACCCTGTGTAGCTCTGCAGCACAACATCAGGCCTCTTCCACTAGTAATGTCTCTTCAGGCCGCTCAACATCTGCGACTGCTAGCGGAATTGAGGCCCTGGCAGGGGAAGGGCATGCCTCAGACACCCCACCCTTTGTAGCAGAGGAATCCCACCCCCCACAAATGTAGATGTCCACCCAGACATCCAGGAGGAGCAGTTGCCAAGACCAAACCCACTGACAGGAAGTGAACCTCTCCTGACTTGTTCCCCTTGTGTGCCACAGATACACCTTGTTGACTGTTCTGAAACCAATCTCCATTTTCCCATGGTGCAAGGACACTGGTCTTCTGTACCCTATTGGTGTAGCATCTACCCTCAATATTCCAGCCACCATGACTGAACCCTCCACTGTTTACATCATGGTTTTGCAAGTTACTAGTCACACATATTGTTTCACTGTTCACAATAAATCACATTCAAACACAGATCCTTTGTATGTGTCATTTATCAACAATGTACAACTGTTATGTATGGAAACTCTGCTATCAATATTTCCCTCTGTATTGTACTACCTATGTTATGGAAATCATATGTGAACTCTATCAGCAAGAGACTCATTACACTATAATTCCAAAGATTCTAAAGACAGATTCAAATACAGTTGTATGCTACATCTACACACATTTATTGATAGACATGCAAACAACACATAGGCCCTCATTCTGACCTTGGCGGTCGGCGGAGAGGCGGCGGTCGGACCGCGAACAGACCAGCGGTATTAAAAATGGCATTCTGACCCTGGCGGGAACCGCCAACACAGCCCGCCAACTTAACACTCCGACCGCCACAGCGGTACAAACAAACAGCGCGGCGGTTCCCGCCAACAGCCCGGCGGCAGACAAAGTACCGCCCACCCTATTACGACCCACCAATCTGCCACCTTTTCCGGGGCGGGAGCACCGCCGATAAGAACACGGCGGAAACAGACTACGAACGGGAAAACGCTCACCTCTACGCACTCCAGGCGAGATTCCGGCAGTATGGAGCCAGAGTTACAGGTCATCCCCGCACTCCTATTCCTCCTCATATACCAGGAGCACGCCCGGCGGCGCGGAAGACATCGGTGAGTACTGCACCTACGACACAGGGGAGGGAAAAGATTACCGGCACACACCCACCCACCCACACCCACTACAACACACACATCAATGCATTTCCACAGATCACTGTCACAACCCACAAACCACCCCCCTCCGAAATAATGCAAAGACCAAAAGAAGAGATCATAAACGGGCAGATATATTGAAATATGTACGCCATTAATCCCAAAAAATAAATAAACTATGTACAAAATATATACAGCTACTAAATGTAGTCCAACCACTGTCCGTGGATCACAGGGGTCCTGTGCAAAGGGGCAAGGCCCAGTCCCACGACAAGAACTCCACGGAGAGAACACTGCAGGGGCATCAGAAAGAAAATAGGACAGGCACCTCAGGGGGAAGGGAAGGGGGGGCACCTCAGCCACTTGAGTACACGACGCCAGATCCACGAGGGGACTCCATGACCACTGGGCCATCCTGGGGAGAGCAAAGCCACAGTCCATACAGTCCATACAGTGGGTGGCCTGCCCACTGGGCCATCCTGGGGAGAGCAAAGCCACAGTCCAAACAGTCCATACAGTGGGTGGCCTGCCCACTGGGCCATCCTGGGGAGAGCAAAGCCACAGTCCATACAGTCCATACAGTGGGTGGCCTGCCCACTGGGCCATCCTGGGGAGAGCAAAGCCACAGTCCAAACAGTCCATACAGTGGGTGGCCTGCCCACTGGGCCATCCTGGGGAGAGCAAAGCCACAGTCCAAACAGTCCATACAGTGGGTGGCCTGCCCACTGGGCCATCCTGGGGAGAGCAAAGCCACAGTCCAAACAGTCCATACAGTGGGTGGCCTGCCCACTGGGCCATCCTGGGGAGAGCAAAGCCACAGTCCATACAGGCCATACAGTGGGTGGCCTGCCCACTGGGCCATCCTGGGGAGAGCAAAGCCACAGTCCAAACAGTCCATACAGTGGGTGGCCTGCCCACTGGGCCATCCTGGGGAGAGCAAAGCCACAGTCCATACAGTCCATACAGTGGGTGGCCTGCCCACTGGGCCATCCTGGGGAGAGCAAAGCCACAGTCCAAACAGTCCATACAGTGGGTGGCCTGCCCACTGGGCCATCCTGGGGAGAGCAAAGCCACAGTCCAAACAGTCCATACAGTGGGTGGCCTGCCCACTGGGCCATCCTGGGGAGAGCAAAGCCACAGTCCAAACAGTCCATACAGTGGGTGGCCTGCCCACTGGGCCATCCTGGGGAGAGCAAAGCCACAGTCCATACAGGCCATACAGTGGGTGGCCTGCCCACTGGGCCATCCTGGGGAGAGCAAAGCCACAGTCCAAACAGTCCATACAGTGGGTGGCCTGCCCACTGGGCCATCCTGGGGAGAGCAAAGCCACAGTCCATACAGGCCATACAGTGGGTGGCCTGCCCACTGGGCCATCCTGGGGAGAGCAAAGCCACAGTCCATACAGTCCATAACAGACCCCACTGCCACTGGAGGAGGCAAGTTGGCCAGAGGACATCCTGCAGCCCTGCCCGAGATAGATCCTGCCCTGCCACGTCTGCCAAAGGGCCAGCGGTTCTTGCCCTGAAGGGCCCAGTTCAGCGGTTCTTGAGACGGCGGGGCCCAGTTCAGCGGTTCTTGAGACGGCGGGGCCCAGTTCAGCGGTTCTTGCCTTGAAGGGCCCAGTTCAGCGATTCTTGCCTTGAAGGGCCCAGTTCAGCGGTTCTTGAGACGGCGGGGCCCAGTTCAGCGGTTCTTGCCTTGAAGGGCCCAGTTCAGCGGTTCTTGAGACGGCGGGGCCCAGTTCAGCGGTTCTTGCCTTGAAGGGCCCAGTTCAGCGGTTCTTGCCTTGAAGGGCCCAGTTCAGCGGTTCTTGCCTTGAAGGGCCCAGTTCAGCGGTTCTTGAGACGGCGGGGCCCAGTTCAGCGGTTCTTGAGACGGCGGGGCCCAGTTCAGCGGTTCTTGAGACGGCGGGGCCCAGTTCAGCGGTTCTTGAGACGGCGGGGCCCAGTTCAGCGGTTCTTGCCTTGAAGGGCCCAGTTCAGCGATTCTTGCCTTGAAGGGCCCAGTTCAGCGGTTCTTGAGACGGCGGGGCCCAGTTCAGCGGTTCTTGCCTTGAAGGGCCCAGTTCAGCGGTTCTTGAGACGGCGGGGCCCAGTTCAGCGGTTCTTGAGACGGCGGGGCCCAGTTCAGCGGTTCTTGAGACGGCGGGGCCCAGTTCAGCGGTTCTTGAGACGGCGGGGCCCAGTTCAGCGGTTCTTGAGACGGCGGGGCCCAGTTCAGCGGTTCTTGCCTTGAAGGGCCCAGTTCAGCGATTCTTGCCTTGAAGGGCCCAGTTCAGCGGTTCTTGAGACGGCGGGGCCCAGTTCAGCGGTTCTTGCCTTGAAGGGCCCAGTTCAGCGGTTCTTGAGACGGCGGGGCCCAGTTCAGCGGTTCTTGAGACGGCGGGGCCCAGTTCAGCGGTTCTTGAGACGGCGGGGCCCAGTTCAGCGGTTCTTGAGACGGCGGGGCCCAGTTCAGCGGTTCTTGAGACGGCGGGGCCCAGTTCAGCGGTTCTTGCCTTGAAGGGCCCAGTTCAGCGATTCTTGCCTTGAAGGGCCCAGTTCAGCGGTTCTTGAGACGGCGGGGCCCAGTTCAGCGGTTCTTGCCTTGAAGGGCCCAGTTCAGCGGTTCTTGAGACGGCGGGGCCCAGTTCAGCGGTTCTTGAGACGGCGGGGCCCAGTTCAGCGGTTCTTGAGACGGCGGGGCCCAGTTCAGCGGTTCTTGAGACGGCGGGGCCCAGTTCAGCGGTTCTTGAGACGGCGGGGCCCAGTTCAGCGGTTCTTGCCTTGAAGGGCCCAGTTCAGCGATTCTTGCCTTGAAGGGCCCAGTTCAGCGGTTCTTGAGACGGCGGGGCCCAGTTCAGCGGTTCTTGCCTTGAAGGGCCCAGTTCAGCGGTTCTTGCCTTGAAGGGCCCAGTTCAGCGGTTCTTGAGACGGCGGGGCCCAGTTCAGCGGTTCTTGAGACGGCGGGGCCCAGTTCAGCGGTTCTTGAGACGGCGGGGCCCAGTTCAGCGGTTCTTGAGACGGCGGGGCCCAGTTCAGCGGTTCTTGCCTTGAAGGGCCCAGTTCAGCGATTCTTGCCTTGAAGGGCCCAGTTCAGCGGTTCTTGAGACGGCGGGGCCCAGTTCAGCGGTTCTTGCCTTGAAGGGCCCAGTTCAGCGGTTCTTGAGACGGCGGGGCCCAGTTCAGCGGTTCTTGAGACGGCGGGGCCCAGTTCAGCGGTTCTTGAGACGGCGGGGCCCAGTTCAGCGGTTCTTGAGACGGCGGGGCCCAGTTCAGCGGTTCTTGAGACGGCGGGGCCCAGTTCAGCGGTTCTTGCCTTGAAGGGCCCAGTTCAGCGATTCTTGCCTTGAAGGGCCCAGTTCAGCGGTTCTTGAGACGGCAGGGCCCAGTTCAGCGGTTCTTGCCTTGAAGGGCCCAGTTCAGCGGTTCTTGAGACGGCGGGGCCCAGTTCAGCGGTTCTTGAGACGGCGGGGCCCAGTTCAGCGGTTCTTGAGACGGCGGGGCCCAGTTCAGCGGTTCTTGAGACGGCGGGGCCCAGTTCAGCGGTTCTTGAGACGGCGGGGCCCAGTTCAGCGGTTCTTGCCTTGAAGGGCCCAGTTCAGCGATTCTTGCCTTGAAGGGCCCAGTTCAGCGGTTCTTGAGACGGCGGGGCCCAGTTCAGCGGTTCTTGCCTTGAAGGGCCCAGTTCAGCGGTTCTTGCCTTGAAGGGCCCAGTTCAGCGGTTCTTGAGACGGCGGGGCCCAGTTCAGCGGTTCTTGAGACGGCGGGGCCCAGTTCAGCGGTTCTTGAGACGGCGGGGCCCAGTTCAGCGGTTCTTGCCTTGAAGGGCCCAGTTCAGCGATTCTTGCCTTGAAGGGCCCAGTTCAGCGGTTCTTGAGACGGCGGGGCCCAGTTCAGCGGTTCTTGCCTTGAAGGGCCCAGTTCAGCGGTTCTTGCCTTGAAGGGCCCAGTTCAGCGGTTCTTGAGACGGCGGGGCCCAGTTCAGCGGTTCTTGCCTTGAAGGGCCCAGTTCAGCGGTTCTTGAGACGGCGGACGGTCTATGGCCAACTGCTAAATGCCTGGTGGTGCCCTCCTGGGCAGCGGGGATGGTGCTCCTTCACTGCCCACCTGGGCTGTGGGTGGTGGGGCCCTCCTGGCCAGCTGGGCTGGGTCCTCCCTGGGCAGCGGCTATGGGGCTGGTGGGCTCTCCCGGGGCAGCTGTGCCGGTTCCTCCCGGGGCAGCGGCTATGGGGGTTGTGGGCTCCTCCTGGGCAGCAGGCCTGCTGCCTGACCTCTCCAACTTGCTGCCCTTGCCCTCCTTAGTCGTCGGCCTGTGGCCCTTTCCTCCCTTTGGAGCTGTGGCTGGTGACTGTCTCTGGGTGGTGTCCGGGGGGGATGTAGAAGGCGGGCTCCTGCGGCGCCCCTTCCGCCTTCTGCTCCTCTTCCCAGGGGGTGGGCTGGCTGTCCCCTTGCTGCTGGGCGAAGATCCAGACATGCGGGCTGGCGGGCTCCAATACCCCTGCACCCTTGTCAAGGGGGCTGCAGGGCTGGTGGTGGCTGAGGTGCTCTTCTTACCCCGACGAGAAGGAGGGGGGGGCTCAGGGTCAGGAAAGAAGTTAGTAGTGGCGAGGAAGAGCTTCTTGGGACAATGGAGAGTGGTAGGTACAGTGGGAATGGGAGTGGAGGGAGAGGATGTGGTTGTAGGTGAGTCACGTTTGCTGTCTTTGGGTGCAGGTGCAGGAGGGATAGGCTGTCGTGAGGTGGATGGCTGTTGGGTGGGTGGGTGGCTGCGTTTGTGTGGTGTGGAAGAGGGGGTGACAGACACAGTGGGAGAGGACACAGGGGACGTGTAAATGGCAGTGGGGGTGGTGACTGCACGTGTGCGGACTGGAGTGGAGGGTGTGCTGGTGATGGAAACACTGGCTGATGGTGAGGTGAATGGAGGTGTGAGTGTAGACGTCACAGGGAGGGAGGAGGGAGACGAGGAGGTGGGGGTCACAGAGGTGGTAGTGACTGTTGGCATGTCTGCATCGGAATGTTGCGTGTGTGAATGTCTGCGTGATCTGTGGTGCTTATGTTTGGATGAGCTTCTCTTGGGTGTTGAGGTGTGTGCAGGCTGGTCTGATGGTGTGGGTGGGACAGGCAGAGGAACAGGAGACTGGGAGGAGGGAGTTAGTAGAGGCAGGCAGGAGACAGGGACAATGGCTGCCGTCAGTGCTGAGGCCAGAGCCTGGGCCGATCGCTGATGGGCAGCCTGACCCGAATGAATGCCCTCCAGGTACGCATTGCTGCGATGAACCTCCCTCTCCACCCCCTGGATGGCATTCAAAAGGGTAGTCTGCCCAACAATGAGCGTTCGGAGGAGGTCAATGACCTCCTCACTGAGGGCAGCGGGGGTAACAGGGGCAGGGCCTGAGGTGCCTGGGGCGAAGGAGATGCCCGGCTTCCTGGCAGAGCGGGCACGGGGCGAACGCGGAGGGGCTGCTGGGAGGGCGGAGATGGTGCGCTGGGTGGCGGCTGTACCTGTAATGGCGGGGGGCACGGATGGTGCCACCCCCGCAAGGGAGCCCCCTTCCGAGGACGTGTCCGTGTCGCTGCAGGCTCCAGTCGTCCCCGTCGTGGAGCTCCCCTCGCCCTCCGTCTCACTGGTCCAGTCTGACTCTGTGGCATGGCCCTCCTGGGCCATGTGAGATGCAGCTCCCTCCTGCCCCGATGCCACTTCTCCTCCGCCTGATGATGCTGATGCACACAAGCACAGAAAGACAAACAAAAAGGGGGGGGGAGAGAGAAATAAAGGGATATTGATTACATGGATCTCCGGTACAGTTAGCGGACATGACAGACACAGATGCCCCCTGCACTAAGTTGCGCACTTGGGGTCCGCTACGCATTCCGTGGAACATGCCCTACACGCCTAGAGTTGACAACTGCACCCATGGATGACACGGCCCAGGGATGGCTGTACTGACACACTACTGAGGGTGGTGGCTGGGGACACAGGGGCTTACGGGGGTGCCCAGCCTACAGATATCGCCCTGGCCTAGGGGGACCCACAGCCCTCCTCCCCCACCCAGACACCTCCACTGCGCAACAACAGAGTAGATAATGCTTGGACTCACCCCCTTGTGTCTGCTGTGCTGCCCTCACGCGCCCATCCAAATCAGGGTAGGCCACCGCCAGGATCCGGAACATCAGGGGGCTCAGTTGACGGCAGGCACCCCGCCTACGTTGGGAGGCCATCCCCAGCAGAGACTCGGCGGTCTTCTTGGTCCCGCGGCGGATGTCCTCCCACCTCTTGCGGCAGTGGGTGCCCCGTCGATGGTGGACCCCCAGGGCCCGGACTTCCTTGGCGATGGCACGCCAAATCCCGATCTTCTCATGGGCGCGGACCTATGTGACACGTACAGGGAGGGAGAAATACCACGTTCAAGTTACTCAGCATATTCCTTTCCAGTGGCCCAACGCCCCCCATCCCCGCCAGGCCCCCCGCCAGGCCCAACATGCCCCCCATCCCCGCCAGGCCCCCCGCCAGGCCCAACATGCCCCCCATCCCCGCCAGGCCCCCCGCCAGGCCCCCCGCCAGGCCCAACATGCCCCCAATCCCCGCCAGGACCCCCGCCAGGCCCCCCGCCAGCCCCAACATGCCCCCCATCCCCGCCAGGCCCCCCGCCAGGCCCCCCGCCAGCCCCAACATGCCACCCATCCCCGCCAGGCCCCCCGCCAGGCCCCCCGCCAGGCCCAACATGCCCCCCATCCCCGCCAGGCCCCCCGCCAGGCCCCCCGCCAGCCCCAACATGCCCCCCATCCCCGCCAGGCCCCCCGCCAGGCCCAACATGCCCCCCATCCCCGCCAGGCCCCCCGCCAGGCCCCCCGCCAGCCCCAACATGCCCCCCATCCCCGCCAGGCCCCCCGCCAGGCCCCCCGCCAGCCCCAACATGCCCCCCATCCCCGCCAGGCCCCCCGCCAGGCCCAACATGCCCCCCATCCCCGCCAGGCCCCCAAGCCAGCCAGTGGCCCCAAATCCAGATAGAATTAAACTCACTTGTTGGTCTGGAGGACCGTAGAGTAGCGCATACTGGGGGAGGACCCCATCCACAAGTTTCTCCAACTCCTCTCCAGTGAAGGCAGGGGCCCTTTCCCCAGTCGCAGCAGCCATTGTCCCTTCCAGACCGAGGTCACAGCAACACTTGCAGTATAGGTCCTCTCCTGTGAAAGTTCAAGTCGCAAGTGGATAAGTAGATAGGAAATGGCGGTCACGTCCGCGGCGGTGCGTACCGCGGCGGTGCGTCCCGCCACCGCCGGCGCCCTTCGCCATTGGCTCCTGAAACCCATAGGCTTCAATGTTAACCAATGCGGCTTCGCGCCGCGGTCTTCGCCCGCCGCCCGCCGCGGTGTGCCACGCCAGCGCATTGACCTCACATCCCATTGTCACACTTCACAGGTCAGGCAGCCGCCATTTCCAGGGCCCACATGGCTCAATTTCAACTGCGTCACACAGGCCTAGGCCTTGCATAGCCACTCAGACACGCCATTCACTGCATAGAGAATCGTATACTGTGCTAGCTGTGAGTACGTACCTGTGGGTTGCCTGACTGTGTGCTCCATGTTGTCCTTCCTAGGCACCGTCCGCTGGGTTGGGCGAGGAGACCGATGAATCCTCCCGTGTACCGACCGCTGGTGGACCTGTCGACAATGGAAGAACGCCACATTATCCTGACCTACCGTCTTAACCGTGCCACTATCCATGAACTGTGTGCCCGGCTGGAGCCCGACATGATGTCCCCCATCCGCCAACCCACAGGGATTCCCCCTCTGGTGCAGGTCATGTCAGTACTCCATTTCTTGGCAAGTGGGTCATTTCAGACAACCGTGGGAATTGCTTCCGGGATGTCTCAGCCCATGTTTTCAAAGGTGTTATCCAGAGTGTTGTCTGCCCTGATGAAATCCGTGAGGAACTACATCATTTTCCCTGAGGTGGGCGAACTGGCTACAGTGAAGGGTGATTTCTACGCCCTTGGACATATTCCCAACGTAATTGGTGCCATTGATGGGACCCATGTGGCTTTGGTTCCCCCAAGAGACAGGGAGCAGGTGTACAGGAACAGAAAAAGTTACCATTCAATGAACATCCAGGTGGTGTGTTTGGCTGACCAGTACATCTCGCATGTAAATGCCAAATTCCCAGGGTCAGTGCATGACGCCTACATCCTCAGGAATAGCAGCATCCCTTACGTGATGGAACAGCTACAGAGACACCGTGTATGGCTAGTGGGGGACTCTGGGTACCCCAACCTGTCGTGGCTACTGACCCCAGTAAGGAATCCCCGGACCAGGGCAGAGGAACGGTACAATGAGGCCCATGGGCGTACTAGGAGGGTGATCGAACGCACCTTTGGCCTCCTAAAGGCCAGGTTTAGCTGCCTGCATATGACCGGTGGATCCCTAATGTACTCACCTAAGAAGGTGTGTCACATCATCGTGGCCTGCTGCATGCTTCACAACCTGGCTTTGCGCCGCCAGGTGCCTTTCCTGCAGGAGGATGGTCGAGACGGTGGTGTTGTGGCAGCGGTGGAACCTGAGGAGAGTGACGAGGAGGAAGACGACGGGGCTGAAACAGACAACAGGGACAGAATCATTGAACAGTACTTCCAATAGGACACAGGTAACATTTCAAAGATAATTTAGTAAATGTTAACTACTCTGCAGCATCTCTGCTGCCTGTCTATTTGCCCCAGTGTATGATGACTGAGTTTTGGCTTTTCCCTCCCTATTTCAGATCTGGGGTCCCCACTACGAGTCCTATGCTTCGTTTCCCCATGGACTACAGCTTTGTGGCAGCTGTTTGTTGACTTCACCATGTACAAGGACATATTTGCACTGTCATGTCAATTACAATCTATTGAAATCACAGCCAGACTCCTGATATTTTGGTGCAAAATAGGTGTTTATTGAAGTGCTCAAAATGGGATGGGTGGTTTCAAGTGGGTGGGGGCTATGGTGAAGGAATGTCCATGGCAGAGTCCAGAGTAACAGTCACACAGGTGCATTGTCCAGAGGCCTGTGGAGAGATGGAGCATGGGCAGTTCGAGGATGGACAGGGTGACAATGTGGGACAGTGGGATGACATCAGGTGGTATCCATTGCTGGCGGGGGTCTTGACATCCTACTCTGTCTTGCGAGATCTCAGGGCCCTCTTGCGGGGTGGTTCTTCTCCTGCAGGAGGTGGGGGTCTGGTGGGCTGCTGCTGTGCGGGGGCCTCCTGTCCACTAGCGCCGGCGGAGGTGGATGGCTGTTCTTGGTCCCGGCTAGTGGCAGGGGCCCTTGGGTGTTGTTCAGTGTCCGCCCTGCTGTTTACGAGGTCCTGCAGCAGCCCTACCATGGTAACCAGGGTGGTGTTGATGGCTCAGATGTCCTCCCTGTACCCCCGATAGTGTTCCTCCTGCAGCACCTGGATCTCCTGGAACCGGGCCAGTACCGTCGCCATCGTCTCCTGGGAGCGGTTGTATGCTCCCATGATGGTGGTGAGGACCTCGTGGAGAGTGGGTTCCCTGGGCCTCTCCTCCCCCCCCTGTCGCACAGCTGCCCGCCGAGTTGCCCTGTTTCCCTGGGCCTCTGCCCCCTGGCCGGTGTGCCCACTACCACTGCCCCCAGGTCCCTGTTGTTGTTGGGGTGGTGGGTTATCCTGGGTGCCCTGTAGTGGTAGACACACCGCAGATTGACGCGCCCTGGAGACAGAGGCATGGGCCCGCTGGGTGGGAGCTGTGCTGGTGTTCCCAGAGGGGTTAGGGTCTATAGTGGCCTGTGCCTGTGTGAGGGGAACCGACTGTCCAGAGGTCCCCGATGGTCCGGGCTGGTCATCGGTGTCCAGATCGACAGAGCTGCTGTCATCGCTGACAGCCTCTTGGGTGGGGGGTGTGGATAATTCTGGCCCCTCCGCCGCGGTGTGTTGACGGTCGGGTCCTGCAGGGGTATAGAGGTATGGTTATAGTTTCAATGTGTGGCATATGGGTGTATCTGTGGGTTCCCGTGTCCCCAAGTGCTGGCATTCGTGTGTGGGGGCTTTGGTGATGGGTGTCCATGCTTAGTGGACGCATGCAGGCCTAGGTTTTGGGATGTGTGGGTTGTGATGGTGAGACATTGGCGGGGAATAGGTGTGCTGGGGGTGGGGGTGAGGATGGTGGTGGGGGTGAGGATGGTGGTGGGGGTGAGGGTGGGGGTGAGGGTGGGGGTGGGGGTGAGGGTGGGGTTCGAGGATGGGGGTGAGGGTTGGGGTCTGATTTGGCATGCAGGTGGGGGGGAAGCAGTATTGAAGCTTCAACTTACCAGTATCCATTCCTCCGCCGACTCCTGCGAGGCCGTCAGGATGCAGGATGTTCAAGACTTCCTCCTCCCATGATGTGAATTGTGGGGGTTGAGGTGGGGGTCCTCCGCCAGTCTTCTGCACGGCGATGTTGTGCCTGGATACCATGGAACGCACCTTCCCCCGTAGGTCGTTCCATCGCTTCCTGATGTCTTCCCGATTTCTGGGGTGCTGTCCCACTGCGTTCACCCTGTCGACAATCCTCTGCCATAGCTCCGTCCTCCGGGCAATGCTGGTGTATTGTATCTGTGTGCCGAACAGCTGGGGCTCTACACGAACGATTTCCTCCACCATAACCCTGAGTTCTTCGTCTGTGAAGCGGGGTTGTCTTTGGGGTGCCATGGGGTGGTGTGTATGATGTGTGGGGTGGAGTATGTGTATTTAAGTGAGTTGAGTGTGGTGGTGTGTGTTGTTTTGTGTGTGGATAGTGTGTGGGTGATGGTGTTGAGTGGCTGTGGCTGTTATGTTTTGGATGCTGGTGTCTCGCTCTTGTCTTCTTTACGAATTTTTAAGCGTAGGGGTTTGTGGGTGATGTGGGTGGGTGTTTTATATTGTATTGTGTGTGTGGGAGTGGTGTGTGTATGTGTATCAGGTGTGTGGGATTCAAATCGTCCAATGTGGGTGAGTTTTGTTCGTTTGTGTGTATTCTGACCGCGCCGGTGTGTCCCGCCAATGGAATACCGCGTTTGAATGACCGCCGCGTGGATTCGTGGGTCGTAATGGCATGGGCGTATTTCTGTTGGCGTGGCGGTGGAGGTTTTGTCACCTCCACCTTTCCGCCGACCGCTGGTCTGGCGGTCTGTTGTGGCGGTCGGATTTTCGGAGGTTTGCCTTCTGCGGGTCAGAATGACCGTGGCGGGTTTCCGCGACCGCGGCGGGATTATGGAGGATTTCTGACCGGCGGTAGGCGCCTTTTACCGCCGAGGTCAGAATGACCACCATAGAGTATAACTGATAGTAACATCAGGATGTTTGCTAAGGTCTCAGACACTGCTAATCCACAGGCCAGAAGGCATACCGATTGGTCCTTTGTAGCACCTGGTAAAGCCTTATCACATAACCATACCTTAGCTTCCTAATATTCATACCCCATGGTACAGACAGATATCAGTACTGATGTCCCCAGTCCAGGGATCCTTCACTTACATTGGTCACATAACTGTAAGCTTGCCATTCACCCATGTCAGTCCACAGAGATATGCACATTGGTCTGCAAAGTAGAAACACACTGATAGCTAGGTCCGAGGTAGGCTACATACAACAAAAACCACTGTGATGGTAGAGGCTATGGTTCCACATTTTCACATGTGCCCGACACATATGGACATACAAATGACACAATTCCACCCTGGTGTCCTGACAGTCTAACTATGTAAGTTACACTCCACATACTCCTTGCAATCATCGCCTAGTTTCAGCCATGTCCACTTCTCATGTCTGCCTCCAATTCCCATCTGCTTTTGACACTGTCTGTGAGTTGTGAAGGATGAGGAGCCAAACTGGAACTCTGCAAATCTGTGAATGACATAGATAAGAACTAGGACATAGCAGAGAAAATCCTCAACTCAGACAAGTCATTTTCATAAGAGAGTCTTAGCATGTGCATTTACAAAACATGACTCTAGAGACCACTCTATTTTTGTCCACAATACAAATTTACAGTCTGCATGCACAACTCACTCATAGACATTGGAGCTACCTCAAATCTCATAGCTGATGGTAAAAAGGAAGTAACATACTACCCATCAACTCTAGGTTACAAAATGAAATCACTGCATCAGGAATACATCACATACCATGAGTCAGTTGAAGTACTGATTGATGAGTTCTGCCCTGGAGTCTCCTGCTTCATCCTCATCTGGCTCATCATCACTTGGCAAATCTGAATTTCCACCTACAGATTCTGCTGACTCTTACTCATCTGGTAGGAATGGTAACTGACGTCTCAGGGCAGGATTGTGGAGCATGCAGCAGGCAACAATTATTTGTCATACCTTGTTGGGTGGGTAGAGGAGGGCTCCTCCTGATCTATCCAGGCAGCGAAATCTTGACTTCAGGAGCCCAAAAGTCCACTCAACGACATGCCTTGTCCTTCTATGGGCCTCATTGTAGTGGACTTCCCCAGGCATGGTTGGGTACCTCACTGGTGTCAACAACAAAGGACGGTTAGGATAGCCAGAGTCACCTGTAAGCAAATAGGTAGAAATATACAAACACATATCAAGGACATGCTGAGCTTGATGGCAGGAGATAAACTTTGCAAACACACATGTCAAATCTGACTTACCAACCAGCCAGGCCTTCTCTGTGTTGAGTCATGTCATCATCAGTGGGATATTGCTGTTCCGCATGATGAAGGAATCATGGACTGATCCTGGATACTTTGCACTGACTTGCGAAATGTACTGGTCTGCCAAACACACAACTTGAACATTGATGGATCTGTTCATTGACCCTGTGGGGAACCAAGGCTACATGAGTGCTATCTATGGCTCCAACCACATGTGAAATGTGTCCTGTTGCAAAACTCTGCCTTCACATAAGCCGAACCTGCACGTTGGGGAAACCTGATGTAAGTGTCCAGGTGTTTCAACAAAGCACAAAGTACATCCTTCAAAACTAGATTGAACATAGGCCGAGCCATCCCTGCAGTTAGGGCCACTGTATTCTGAAAAGACCCAGTGGCCAGGAAGTGTAACACTGACATCAGTGAGAACAATGGGCGGTATGCTGTAGGGATTGCCAACGACTGGCATCAGATCAGGCTCCAACTGATCACAAAGATCCATAATTGTGTGCCTATTCAGCTGATATGTCTCGATAGTATAACTCTCTTCCATGGGGTACAAGTCTACTAGTAAGCGGTACAATGGTGGTTGTCTTCCTCTCCTCATGCCAGGGTAACCATGAGGGAACATATAAAATTTGTATGTGACTTGAACAATGCGCACATACTGAAAATGTACATATACAACTCGCACATATCTGCAATCAAGGTTGGTTACAACATCTGACATCTACAGGGCCGCATATTGCTATGTATCCTGTGACACTCCCCTGGTGCACATTGCCTCAATAATCTAATGTACTATATAAGCATATTTATCTGTGAATGTCAGTGTTTGTTAGTCCAACTGACTTTACATGTGAAAAACATTTTTAGCACATTATCTTCATTACCAACGCACATAGGATGTTGAGGATAGGTGTACATTTATATCCCCCACAAATCTTTCTGTTACACTACTTTAACTACTCACATGCACAAACAGACTAATAAAACTGAAGGTAGTACTTTTACATACATGAAATGTACTCAATATGGCAGCCGCCTGACCTACTGTACTGGACATGTGGAAGTGACCTAACTCTGCTGGCGGATGTCGTCATGGCAGTAGACAGTCATAACCGTGGTGGTAATTGTCATTGGAACACATTGCTGCCTTTAGCGGGCTTCAGTCCATGGTGATGTCCGCCAGCGGTGATGGTCCTGTACGTGGCAGACGTGACAGCCTTCTTCTGCAGTATTGCTCACTTGACTTCTGACACTGCTGCCAGCAAGACCTTCCCTACTTGAGCTACTGTTTGCTGCCTCTGGGAGCTGTCATGCCACGTCCTGCAGGTAATAGGGCCCCAGCCTTCACCCCAGAAGAGCTGGACAAGCTATGTGGAGGAGGTCCTACTCCTGTATGGATTGCTATATGGTGCACCAGAGGAGCAGATGAGTCCATTGGTATACCAATGTGTGAAAGTTGGGGTGTATGTTGGTGTGCCTGAAATGTGAAGCTGTGAAGGTGTTGATGCATGCAGATGCTAAATTGTGCATGAGTGTGAACTGAGAGGATGGTAATATTTGCCTACTTGCTGTGACTAAAGTGTTTTGACCACTTGTGCTGGTATGGTGTATATGGATCTGACTGTTTGCTTTTGTCTGTGTCATCCATGCAGGTCAACGTCCATCAAAAAAGGGAATCTGATGTGCCATCGCCAAGCAAGTGTAGACACTGGGGGTCCACAGCCGGCAGAGCACCTGTTGTGTAGCTATTTTAGTTATAGTTTCATACACGTTATTTTATCAAACTAGGCCTGCCGCTGTGCACTTTAACCTAGATATATTTTATTCAGCTTTGTTTTTATTATGTTAACAATAGCCACATTTGCGGTCTTGTTTTATTTTCCTCATCCAGCTGTTCTTTGCCTAGGCCAGCACTGTGCTCTTAAACAAGACATTTCTTTCACTCTGTGCTTTTCTCAAGGCTGCAGTAAGATAGGTTGCTTTATTATCTAAGATGAAGTTAGTTCAATAAAACTTTATTGAAATATATTCTGCCTCGGATTGTCCTTGTATATGTGAGAATAATGTAACTGAGCGAAACGGATGAGTTCTGAGTGGCCACGATTTCCCTGAGGAGTCAATTGTGTCATGCGCTCAGTTGCCCAATCATCCCTACTCTTGGGTGGAGATGAGGCACTGCTAGTCAGCCGGAGTAAAACCTGGATTAGGCTGACACGTGTCACCTGTAGTGGGTACAGACTCAGTCCTTCACAGTGCAAGTGATTCTGCCACCCAAATTCAGTAGTCTCATTAGAATAATGAGAGCCTACGCGACAGTGCACAACCAACGTTTGGTCAGGCTCTAATTTTTGGGTCCTCCTCAGTTTCTCTGTCTAACTACATACAAAGACACCTCAGTACTATATACAGAGACATCCGTGGTATTGAGGATTTTCCTCCTCAGCTAAGTAGGTCTGTACCTAACTAACAATGTAGATTGTTCAAGCTTGAACTCTAAAAGGATAATCACCATTTGGTGTGCTTATCTCTGAATAAAAACTCACCATTCATTATTTCATTATGGCGAACCCACAACAGGTAGCAATTGCAGTCAATATGCAACCACACCTTACTGCACATTTATTGGCACATGGCCTAACGGCCCAGGGAGGTCCAGTTACATTTGTTGTTGAGGCTCAGCCAGCCTATAAAACAGAATTTTTCTATTCTTGGGTCACATTTCCAGCAGCTGATGGGAACACATACATTTAATCATTATAAACCCAGAAACGCACCTGCACAGTAGAGAGCATATGCATATCTAGAAATACCTCTATCTTATCAAGAACATAATAATTGGCTTGATGGCGCCCTACCCCATACAATTCTACACGTTAGGTTAGGTCCTCTAAGAAATGATGGTGATACCTGGCCTTTATTGGCCACTTATACACCTCACCCTGCTGCAGGAAACTTAACGGTAACTGAAGTCCGTCGCTTTTATGCTGAGCTTATGGCAGTATACAGACGGTTAGTATAGTTTGTAATGGAAACATTAAACACAAACCCAGCACGTGCTCCCCCGGCACAACTACATGCAGTATTGCCAGGCATCAATCCTGCGACCTTACATTCGATCATAGGTAAAGTACCAGCCAAATGAGAAGCGATTCCGTTTTGGTTAGTTAAAAAAATGAATGTATTGGAAGCAGTATTTCCCCATACGGGAAATCAGGATAAGCATAGAATATTAATTATGTGCTTGCCATTTGGGATGGTTCTCACAGTAGGTAAATGCAATACTTGGGGCACGGTATTTGCCAAGCTCTATACTACCTCACACAGTACACCAACACGTGCCAATTTACCAAAGGTGTTAAAACAAATTCAAGACGAATACAGGGCTGCCCCGGCCCTGGACTTGAGGGTGCAACTAACAGGCAATTTTGCCACAGTATCCTCAATTATTTTGAGTAACCTTAAAAGGGAAGCAGTTGCAGTAGCAGTGTGCATGCGGCTCCGGGATGTTCCTCCACAGGATCAAGAATGTATGCTGCCAAAGATTATAGCGGAGACCTACTCTAGTATTGGTCGAGATAGTCTGGGGGCCAGACATACAAAACCACAGTTTCAAGGTAAATTTAATAAAGATTCAACCAAGCAAGCTCCAGAGGGTTCTAAAAATGCTGGGATAAAAAACATCAAATACCGAAAAAAGAAAGGGGGGAATCTCTGCATACAGAAACCCCACAGAATAGATATAATCTTAGAATTTGAGATAATCTTAAAACACCTGACAGATATCAATATAATAATACATGCCAATCTCGTTCCTTTCAGGACTCACCAGAAAAACACAGTGAGATAGGTGGGTGGTCAAAGCAAAGAACTGAGTACGTGAAACTGAGACAGGAATCACAATGCTCTACAGAAGTTTCTGTTAAAAAAGAAGAGAAATTTCCCCAACAAACAACCCCAGTTCAAAAAGAAAAAAGTGGCAGCAGTTGGAGTTTGACATGCCACTCAAGAAGAGGGCTCTACTATTGAAGAACAAGAAGTGGACATTAGCGCTATTAGACAGCGCGGCAGAGGTCACAATAGTTCGCCTGAATCTTCAATAGCATCTGGAGGTGAAAGCAACTGATGACTTCTTACAAGTTGAAACTGCAGACATGCCTGTCTCCACGCCTGATAGGGTGTACAAAGTAACGTTATAGTTAGAAGGAGACATTGAATGCACAATCGTCGCAATCTTTCGGTACCGCATTGTCAATATATATGATATTCTACTGGCCGAAAGGGATTGGCCACCTGAATTTGTCCATACTTGACCATATGGGGACGATGTTATCAAACCTTCTTTCTCACCCATTGTTCCCACATGAGCTCACAGAATCCTACGCCATTGATTGGGCATTGGCACAGGCACCTGCATTATATTGCAACCATGTAAGGTGGGATAAAGATTCTCACTATCATGTAATTCCAATTAAAAATCAACCTCAACCTCAACCCTAGTATCCAATAAAACATGATGCTAAAGCACCCGTGAGGGAAATCCTCACACAACTGGAGTACCAGGTTGTAATCGAACCCTGCATCTCACCAATTAATAATCCCAGTAGCTAAAACAGACCATTCGTACAGAATAGTCTTAGGCTACAAACATTAAAAAAATTATACACGCACATATGCTATGCAAAATTCACACAGCACTCATGAACAACATAGTGTGCAAAAAATACAAAACACTGGAAATTTCTAATGGTTTCTTCTGCCAAAATATAGCGCCTGAGAGCAGAGACCTAACAAGTTTCAGAGCACTAGGCTCCCAGAAAAAAATCTGTTGTTTACCCCAGGGGTACGAGAACAGTCCAGAACTGTTTGCGGCTTGTGTGACTTTAATATTGCACGACATTGACCCTGAAGCATTGTCCTATGTAGATGATATCTATCTCACGGATGGTGAATTACTGCAACTTCTCAGATGGGTAGCCCGCATTGTTGTAGGATTTGCCGAACTCGGCTATAAATTAAATTTAAAAAAAACAAAAATAGCCTTCCTTAGTGTCCTGTTTTTGGGATACGAGCTATCAAGTGAAGGAAAGAGCCTAGCGCCACAATTCTTGGAAAAATGCACAAAGTTACAACCTCCAAATACCATTAAAAAACTCCAATCCCTATTGGGTTTCCTAAATTTTGGCAGAATTTACATTCCAGATTACGCATCATGCATAAAAAACTTATATGACTTAATACGTCCTAACTTAAGAGTGTAGCTAGGGTTCCATTTCACAAACACATGTTGGATGCAATGGGAAATGTCAGTCAATGTGCTGCACTCTAGGTGTGTGTGTCATTTATGGTTACATTTGTAGTGGATTATGTCAGTGTTACTTCAGTCCTAAGAGGTGTTAGGTTACACATGTTTGGACAGTTGGTAGTGATGTACGTATTTTGATGTATTTATGTAGAACTATATACTCAGCAAGACCACTGGAATAGTATGTGGCTTGTGCACATGATTAGTGTCCATTGTATTGAAGGTGTTGGTATGCTTCCTGTGGTTGCCTGTGGGTATATCCTGTGTACTAAGTAGTCCCCTATTGTTGGACATGTAATTGTTGTCTATGTGTCAGTGAGTAAGATTAGTGTGTTGCGAAACTCATTCTAAACCTTTTTTAGATACTTTTGATAGACGTTCATATGACATGCTGTTATTTTAAGAGGCTCCAATTTAGGTATGCCACATGTAGTGATTTCATCTGAGCTGTTTGACATTGTGAATGTTATGGACAGAGTCACATGTTAGGTTTGCAATTGCAACGCAACATGCTGTGTTGTATTTGAAGTGAGATGAGTTTACTTTCATGTGACATGTCTACTGGTGATGGACTGGGCAAGTGTGGATTAGGTGTAGGCATGGTATTGTGTTGTCGTTTAACAGCATTTTCGAAGGATGATGTGTTGTTACACAGTGACGGTCTGTATAGGGAGAGACTTTTGATGTAGCCAATTTGTCTTGTGCATGAAATGTGTTGCATCTGATTTGATGGGGTGGTGATGCAGTGGTCAGATGGTTGCCTTATGTTGTGGTGATACTGTTGTCATATAGAACTGTTGGAAGTATGTGGTTGTGACATGATGTAGGCTCTAAATGGTTCCTACCTGGGGCTTTATTAGACATAGATGTGTTGTCAATGTTGTGTGTTGTGTAATGTATGTGTATGTTAAGAAAGTGCTGGCCCTCTCTCTCTCTCTCTCTCTCTCTCTCTCTGTTTCTCTGCATCAGCATCAACAGGTGAAGGAGATGGGGCACAGCAGAGTTGGGAAGCTGGTGCCCACAGGACTCAGAGTGCTGATACCACCAACACCGAGGGACCCAGTGGCCTGGAGGGTGAGGGGAGTGACACGGGGAGTCAGGATCCACATCTTCATCTTCTGAATCCTCCTCCAGTGGACACTTCATGGCAGTGGTAGACCCATCTGGGACCATCCCAGCGCCATCTCAGTCCACCACCACCCTTACTACCACCGCCCTCCCTGTAGCTCCCCACCCAGTTGGCCGTGCCCGCTCGTCCAACAGGGTGGGCGTCTCCTTTGCCACAGGCACCTCTGCCCTGCCCCTGTCAGCCCTGCTGCCCTCAGTGAGGAAGCAATTGACCTCCTGCAGTCAATCTCTGTGGGTCTGTTGACCATCATGAATGCCCTCGAGGGACTGGTAACTCCAACAGAATAATGCATTCCTGGAGGGCACTCACGGTGCACTAGCTGGCCTACAGAGATCCTTTCAGGCTCTGGCCTCCACACTGATAGCAGCCAGTCACTCTTTGTCTACCATCCCCCTCCACCTTCCTCTTCCCAATCCCAAATCCCTATTCCCAGCCAAAGCGCACAGACAGACAAGCATGCATCCACATCAACATCCAAAGGTATCTCTGACGAACACAAGCACCACAAGACACACCAATGGCATTCACACAAGCAATATACACCTGCACACACAGCATTAGTCACAACCTTCCCTGACACCCCTATCACACCAGCATCACACACCTGACAGACCTGCAGACACCACGTCAACATTCACAGATCCAGCTACTATACCTATCCTACCAACAGACAGCACCACAGCAGACCCTCAGACATCCACTGCAGTCACCATACCCACAGACACCACAACCACAGACACACCTACATGCAGAACATCCACCATACCTGCAGTCACCACCCCAAAAGACATTCACCTGCCCACCACACATTCCCAGCACCTCAACCCACCTCCTCCTAAGACACACCCAACAGACACCCACCACCCACAAGCATACCTCACACAAACATGCACCAAAGACACCCACACCAACACCTCTTACAACCACTCCCTCTCCCTCCACACTCAAACCCTTTTGTTTTGACCATCCCCTTGTGTCTAAGAAAGCTTTCCTTTCAGAGTTTTCACTTATCCCTACTCCTCTCCCACCACGTGATACCCCTGAACGTGCTGTGTCACTCCCCTAGTCTGCTCTTTCCACCTCCAAGACTTCCCCTGCTCCCCAGCAGGTTCCCAAGCCCCTCCCCCTGCCAAGAAGTCTACCCCTCCACCTAAAAGCCAATCCTCCCCTAAACCTAAGTCTAAGCCCAAACCCCACTTCCCAAACCAGATCCCAAAGGCCTCCCTCCAAGACCTAAACCCACCCCACCCATCTCCCCCTCCTCAGATAAGCCCTGAGGTGCCTGTCTGCCCCATAGATGCCCCTACCTGTGGAGGTTACATGGCAGTCAGGAGTGAAGTTTGGGGCACACATCTGTGCACTGTGTGTATACAGACTGTTGGACAAATGGACTGCCCTGTGGCCTTTGTTATTTGGAAAATTTTCTACTTAATAATTATTAGGACCAACAAGTAGTTGGTTTCCTGGTTACATCTTTGTCATGCATTTCTTTCCCTAGTATGGAGTTGTTCCTGGCTGACATTAGTTGTGTGTATGTATATGCGTGTGTGTGTTCTGCTTGGGCTACGTGTGTTGTTTTGGCAGTATATGAGGTTGTGTGCAGTGCTTTTGTATGAAAGTGGTATGGTGTGTGTTGTGTGATGGACATTTGTGTGTCCAAGAGATTTTGTTGTGTTGGTGTTGGTATTGTTTGTTGTTTGTGTTGAAACGTGTTTGATGGTATGCTGTGTGGCTTTGTGCGCTTTGACTGTGTGTGTGTTATGTGCATGAAATGTAAGATATGGTGTTCTTGCTATGTCGATCTGTAAGTGGTGTGATTGTGCATTTGTATGTAATTTTTTGCCTGTTGGTGTTACGTTGTGATATGTGAGTGTGCTTGTAAGTGTGTAGTTACTTGTGAGTGTCACCCTTGCACCACCTTCTTAAATGTCAGTTGTGTGAGTGTACAAAAATTGCCAATCTACAGTACCAGGTAAGAGTGTGCACTTACGGTTGCTGCTGTCGTTGCAGATTCTGGAGTCCTTGGGCGAGCAGGAGCAGCAGAAAGACATGTAGTTCAGGTTGCAGGGCGGCGCTGGACGAGTATGGCTTCCTGAAGGTGAGTGTCTCCTTTTATGCAGTTGGCTTCCATCTGGGTTTCAGTGGTGGTGCGACTGCAGAAACCTTGGCGGTGTGCAACCTCGTAATCTGTATGGTGGAAACATGGTCTCCCCCGGCTTGCAGGTGGCGACCGTCATCCGTGGCAGCCAGACCACAGTGGCGGTGCCGGCGGTGCTTTCACTGCATTCTTTAAGAAATGCCGCCATGGTCATAATTTAGCAGTCTTCTCTGCCAACCTGCGACATTGAGGTCCTGAGAATGGCAAACTTGTATTGACCCCCTCTGTCTCTTTCCTTCTTATCTTCAGGCATCAATCTATGGTCTTGAAGGCAATACCATACTTCATTGGACGCACATCCAAATAATTATCTGTGATAGCCTCTGATCATGGATTTGTTGCTAAGGATATATTCCTCTCTGAAATAATCCTTTCTCCCTTTACATTTCCCCTCTAATGCAGAACCGATCGTGTGATAGGCCATTTTTCACAGCTCTTAGGTAATTACTTGAATACTGTAATAAATAGCTCCATTCTGTTTGTTTTATGTATACCGTGGCCCCATGTGTACTTTTGCTTAGCATTATAGTGAGAACCAAAAAGTCATTAGATGATTTGCTCTGGGTACATGTGAAATCTAGATCAGATTGGACCTTGATTAGCCATCTCTCCATATCAAGAAGTTGTCATCAATAAATCTTTCCCGGGATACAGTAGTGGAAAGTATCTCTGTCCTACTCAGAGATGGGGTCCTGCTGAATATAATTCATAAACAGAATGGCACAATTTGATAAAACAACATCATTCATAGATTTTCATTTCATCTATAAATAATGTCTTATTGAATTCAAAACAGTTTGCGGTTAAACAAATTCATATTTGAACACACTAATTACACCACTGTCAACCATTTTTCCATTTATATGTTTATTACCCCTGGCAGTTCATGAAGTAGCTCTTGTTTCAGTTGTTAGAGTCAGAATAGGTCAATATATCCACTCAACAAACACATGAAATTTGGATAAACTCCTCAAAATGATGCTCTATCTCAGTTAATATGTGGTATTTGCTTTCGGGGAGACCCAGCTAAACCTTAAGACATACAGAAGCGACATGTATCCCCACCTAGTCCCAATTGCATAACCGTGATATAAACTAAGGTTACAGGTTGTTGTTAAGCAGCAGATTGCATCTTTTTTTATTTATAGACTGTTGCAACTGTGGCTTCAGGACTCATACAAGTGTACTGTTTGCTTCATCAAAATGGTGGAACAAATACAAACACAACAAGACTTTCTCACAGTACGTTGTAAAGTACAACAGACTGCAACAGTATCAATTGTTTTGCTATGGAGAGTTTCCAAATACTCTTTCTTTATTTCTGTTCTTTAATGACCACGTATATCAATAAGCTTAAACATAACAACACTACAAAGATTATCTTTCACAAAGTAATGTTATTCATTCACTAATGAAGCAGATTGCAAACTATCTTCCACTCGAGGTTCAACATGCTATGATATCCTTCTGTAGCAAGTACAAATTAGGCCTGATAAGGAGTTTGGCGAGCTGCCCGTCAGCCCGCCAGACCTGTGGGAGGAGACCTCCGTGGAGCTGGAGGTCTCACCTCAGCCCAATTACAGTGTTTCTACTGGGCTGACCGGTGGAAACATCCATATTAGGAGGTTTCTATTTGTCAGCCCAGTGGAAACTGCGTTTGCGTTGGCCTCAGCCCCTCAGGGAGCTGAGGCTAATGTCGCACAGAGGGTGCCCCCAATGCCCTCGGAATGTGCACTGTCTGCCGTAGCAGAGAGTGTGCATTCTGAAGGTGCTGGGCGGGGGGACCCTGCACTGCCCACAACATGGTCATGGGCAGTGCAGCGACCCCACTGTGGCTGCCAGCACTGCCTTTCTCCCACTTTTTTTTATAGCAGGGACCCCACCATGGAAAGGCTGGTGGAAAGGGAAGTTGTGATGAGCATGGTGGTGCTGAACTCAGTGCTACCATAGCTGACCACATCTTTGCCTGTGACAACACATCGGGATCTATGATCCTGGTGGTGGCAGAGGTCCCCTAGTGGTCCGACCACTAGCGTCGTAATCTGGCGATCGGACGGACAGCACTGCGGTGTCTGACCGCCACTGTGAGTTTGGCGGTCGCAAGACTGTCAAACTCGCAATTAGGCCCATTGTTGCTGGTCTGTAATTTGTATTGCCTTCCAGTTGACAGATTTAAGACTGGGAAATATAAAGCGATAATCTCTGAGAAATGTATTAGAATGAACTGGGCCCTCTCCGCTCCTCTATAATGGCAGTCAGAATCGATGTACAAGGTCATAAGATACTATTTAATTTCCATTAAACACAGTTTGTATGTCAGAAGAGGAACCTTTTGGAGATAATAGGATGTGTGCTCTCTGGGACTTAGCAAGCACAATTAATTTGTATGATGGTTCGGTGTCTGGGTCAGACTTTTGAACTGAATTTTGTCACTACTCTAATTAAATTTGAGTTTGCAGTATCAGAAAATCTTGCAGCTAAAGTATCATGGGAAATAAGAAGGCATGTTTCTTAGTCTACAAACTGTGGGCCCTTGAAATCGATGTATGAAGATCGTGATTGCAAAAAAAATCAGTAAGATGCATTTGATTTAAAGAGCATTTAAAGAGCATTATTATTCAGAATTTCATATATGTATGAAGAACAGTTGAGTTTTGAATGAATCTGGTATCCACTAATGGCCTGTTAGAAAAGTTAGCCCCCAGTTTATTAAAACAGGTATAACCTACAACTCCTGTAAATTACATCTACCCTTTTTCTAATGTAATAGGGAGCAGTCCTAAGAATATAGAAGTCACTAATTAAAGGACTCCTCCAACAGTCGCTGTAGCAGTAGAATTTTGTATTTGATGAATATGCAATATGACAATTTAGGATTTGGAAATTGACACATTTTTTGATTAACAGTGCACATGTTCAATACAACTTATAAAACACAAATTGCCCTGACAAACCACTTGCCCTTAACGAACAAGTAAATACATTTTCTGAACCTGAGTATTTATTTACTTCTTACTTCATGATGATTCTATATTATTTTATACACTTAAACATCTCAGTTGAACCACATTCAAATTATTCAAAAAGACCTTAAACACAATCCAAACATTACTTATAACAAATGACAAACATAGACACATTGGCCCTGATTATGATATTGACGGTAAATCCCGCTTACCGCCACACTGACGGCCGCCAACATACCACTGGGGTGGCGGTTATCCGTTCGCCATATTATGACACACACACCAAACCGACAGACTACAACCACATACACAAATCCGCCAGCCCAAAGATCAGTGGTAAACTGTCGGTACCAACACCCATACAGTTACGCCAACAAAACAATGCCCACCACATCATAGCCCACAAATCACCATGGCGGATATTCAATGGCGGTAAACCATTGGCGGTATACACCGCTGCGCTCAGAATAGACACCCAAATACTAAACTATACAACATTGGCCAATTAAAAAAACACAAACCTGACACCCATACACACATCACACCCACCCACTCACACCACTATAAAACACACACCCACATTACCCACAACCCCTTACAAACACAAATCATTGCCACCAAATATCCCTCACGCACTCCACCATGTACACCCAATCACACTACCCCACTCCCACACACTTGCACATACCACACAACACCCATGGCCCCACAAAGGCACCCCTGTTTCACTGATGAATGGAATGAGTTGCGGGTCCTGGGGGAGGAAATAGTCAGGGTAGAGCCACAGCTGTTTGGAGCACAGGTACAGCAGATATCAATTGCAAGGAAGATTGAGCTATGGCAGAGAATCGTGGACAGGGTGAACGCCATGGGACAGCATCAAGAACAAGGGAAGACATCAGGAAGAGGTAGAAAGACCTATGGGGAAGGTATGTTCCGTAGCAGCGAGTCACCATGCAGAGGACTGGCGGTTGACCCCCACCTACTCCGTCACAGCTAACAGCATGGCAGGAGCAAGTCTTGGCATTACTGCACCCAGAGGGACTCAGTGGAGTAGCCGGAGGTCTGGACACTGGTAAGTCAACATTTACCACTTATCACCTCCCATACCTGCATGCAATCTCACACCCTCACTCCCATCACTCCACTCCATCCCACACACTGCACCAACGCAGATGACTAACCCCGATGCCAAGCCCTGCATGCCATACTAATGCATGGATAGCCCTCCCAGCCCTGCATGGACACCCATTACTAAAGCATGCACAGCATAGGGGTACTAACAATCCCACAACACATCAACATACACATTCACAGGTGGCAGGGCAACAGCAACAATAGTGGGGAAGATAGGGGTGTACAATATGTCACAGGCATGAAGCATAATACATCACTTATACCCCCCCGGGTGCCCCAGCCAATGTCAGTGGAGAGGAGGTGCCACGGCTATCCAGTCCCCCAACAAAAGATGCCCCCAGTGATGACAGTAACTCTGGACTTCAGGATCTGGATCAACAACCTGGACCCTCAGGGACCACTGGTCAGTTGGTCACCCTAGCCAACACACAGTTCACCACAGAGCATCCCCATCAGTATCCAACACCACAGCACCCACCCAGCATCCCAACACCTCTGTCGACAGGACATGTGAATCCACAGTGTGCCCACCTGTACAGGGACAACAGTCCACACCTCACAACCAAGACAATCAGGGACCTGGGGTCAGTGGCAGTGGGCACACCAATCAGGGGATAGGGGGAGACGGCCACAGGGATACTGGGATGACTTTCGTGCGCCAGGAGTGGACAGGCCCAGGGATCCGACTCTCCAGGAGGCATTCACTAATGTCCTGGGGCCTTACCAACAATCCCAGGACACGATGGGCTAGATCCTGAACAACATGCAGGAGAACAGGCGGCTGCAGGAGGAACACCATCAGGAGATCAGAGAGGACTTTCAGGCCCTCAACACCACCATGATCTACATAGCAGGCCCGCACACTGGCAGTGGCCTTCTCAGAGCTGCGTGGGTGCTTGAGGGCATCACAGCAGTGACAAGGGGTGAGTACAGTGGCAGTTACAACAATAATTTGTAGGTGGCATGGGATCCGGGTGGTGGGTGTCGGTTAGTGGGTGCACCTTAATGCCATGCCAGACATTGCAGAGTGATCCAGCTCCAGGGTAATGGTTGAAAGAGAAAACATGGTAACCTAGCTAGGTTGCATTCCATGTCAGACAGGGCTTGGTGGGTCCCAAGAGGGGTGCAAATAGCAATGGGTGGCCCTCATCTTTCTGTGACATATAGCCAATAGTTTGGCAGTGCAATGCATAGTACTGAATCCTGATCCCTGTGTGTGATGATACTGTGTATGCCTTCTGTGGTGTTGGTGCAGTAATTGACCTAGTGCTCCCTTTCTTTCTTACCCCCTTTTTTCTTCTGTCATCCTGTCCATGTGTGCATTAGCATCATCTGGCAGAGAAGCGGGGGACCTGGTGACAGTGGGAGCTGCATCCCACAGGACCCAGTATGCAGAATCTACCGACGTCAAGCGAACCAGTGGGACAGAGGGCGAGGGGAGCACCACGGCAGGGAAAGGAGGTGACAACACTGACTCAGATACCTCCTCCGATGGAAACTCTCTGGTGGGGGAGGACACCACTGTGACCACACCAGCTGCAGGCACAGCCGCCACCCCCATACCAGCACAGCCCTCCCAGTAGCCCCTTAATGAGCTGCCGTGCCTGCTCACTAAGGAGGGTGGGCATCTCCTTTGCCCCAGGCACTTCAGGCCTTGCCCCAGTGAGCCCTGCTGCCCTGAGTGAGGAGGCTATTGACCTCCTGAGATCCATCACTGTAGGGCAGTCAACCATTGTGAATGCCACCCAGGAGCTGGGATCCCAGACGCAGCAATGCAATGCATTCCTGGAGGGCATCCATGGTGGATTAGAGGCCCAACAGAGATCAATTCAGGCTCTGGCTTCCTCTCTGATGGCAGCCATTGTCCCTGTTCCTACTGTCCCCCCTCCAAATACCACTTCCCAGTTCTAGTCTCCTCAACCCCAACCCATTCCATGCACACATACAGACGAGCATGCACACAAAACATCACACAAGATTAACTGAGGCAAACACAGGCACCACACTTCAGCCCACAAACACTCATGAAAACACCAGACAGTAGCACACACAACCACATCCACTGCCTCCACTGTCTCCCCACCTCCTCCTCCCTCACAGCCACGTCCACACTCACACCTGCATGCACTGCACTGCATCAACATCAACCACCAGCATCACCACACCATGCAGCACACACACCTCACTAGCACACACCTACACAACATCCATGCATGCGTCCCCTGTGTCCTCTCACCCCTTGTCTGTCCCCCACTCCTAAGGGACACAAACGCAAGCACTCAGACACCCAACAGCCATCCATCTCACACACGCACACTGTCCATGCACCGGCACACAAGTCCAGCAGACATACACCCCCAACAACCACTCCCTCAACCTCCACTCCCATCCCTCCTCCCTCCTCCCGCCCCACCATCCCTAAGAAGCTTTTCCTTGTCCAACTTGACCTCTTCCCTCCCCCTCCCCCATCCTGCCCATAAGAGCAGGGTCCCAAGAACCCAGCCAACCACCTCAGCCAAACAGTCCATGCGGACAGTGGAGGCACCTTCTAATCGTGGAGGCAAGACAGTGATGGATCCCACTCCACCAGCCAGGAAGGGTAAGGATCCCACACCCCCTGCCATGAAGGGGAAGAAACCCTCAACTCCTGCCATGAAGGGGAAGGAGGGCGCACCTCCTGGCATGAAGGGGAAGAAGCCCTCAACTCCTGGTATGAGGGTATGAAACCCTTGACTCCTGCCATGAAGGGGATAAAGCCCTCGACTCCAACAGAGGCTGGCAGGGTGACACCACCACCAGTAGTGGTCACTGAGCCCTCACCCCCAGCTGAGGCAGTAAAGCCCACTCCTCCTGTAGAGGCTTCACCTTCACCTGTTGACACAGTGCAGCCCTCACCTCCAGCAGAGGCTGCCCAGGAGGCACCTTCACCTGCTGACACAGTGCAGCCCTCACCTGAAGCAGAGGATGGCAGGGTGACACCACAAACACCACCAGTGGTCATGGAGCCCTCACCTCCAGCTGAGGCAGTGCAGCCCACTCTCCTGCAGAGGCTGCACCTTCACCTGCTGATACAGTGCAGCCCTTCACCTCCAGCAGAGGCTGCCCAGGGGCACCTTTACCAGCTGACACAGTGTAGCCCTCACCCAACTGAGACACAGTGAGCTTGCACTCCCCAGCACATAGTAATGGGCATGGAGCCACCTCCAGAGCCAGTGGGCAAGTTCCCAACTTTGGCTGGAGTGCCCCCCAACCCTCATCCCCCTGAGGTGCCTGCCCACTTGCAAAATTATGCCCCTGCAGAGTTCTGTGTGGATGATGTCAGGAAATAAGTTGGCCCCTGGACTGTGCACTGTGGCCATGTGGGCCCTTTGTACTTTGGACTGGGCATTGACCCTTTGTGGACATTTGTTCATATCTCTTTTTTATCCAATTGGTTCATTTGGTGAATCTTCCCATTCAATACATTCCCTTACTGCCTTCTTGTTGTCCTTTCATTATTATGACGTGGGTCATGTGCCATTGGTTTTCCTCTGCAGCTGGCTTTCTGTATGGTGTGTGTGAATGGTGTGTGTTGTGCATGTGTGTGTCACTCTCCTTTTCCTCCCTTCCTCCCTTGTGTGCTAGGCTGCTGTACTCACCATTGTTGTCTTCGTTGGCGTTCCAGATGGTACATGGCGTAGAAGAGCCTCGGGAAGACTTGCAGTTCCAGTTCCACAGTACGTTGGTCTTCTCTGTGTCTCTGTAGGTGAGTCTTTTGTCTTCTGTGATGCGTTTCCGCCAGGCTTTTAATGGTGTTGATTCCGCCCCGGAAATCGTGGCGGGGTACTGTGTTGTGATATGGTGGGCGGTACTTTGTCTCTCGCCTGGCTGTTGATGGCGATCGCTGGCGTGCATGGTGTTAACGCCCTGGCAGATGGTGTGGTACATTGGCTGTCTATGGGAGTTCTCACTGCCATGGTCATAATTTGGCGGTAATTACCGCTAGTCTGTTGGTGGTATTTCCACCACTTTATCACTCAACGCCAATGCCATTGGCCCTCATCATGACATTGCCAGTGAGTGATAAAGTGGCAGAAATACCGCCAATAGGCCAGCAGTAATTACCGCCAAATCATGACCATGGCAGTGAGAACTCCCATAGACAGCCAATGGATGGAGTGGAATGATGGGAGTGAGGGTGATGGTGTGAGATGGCATGCAGGTATGGGGGGTGATAAGTGGCAAATGTTGACTTACCAGTGTCCAGTCCCTATGGATGCAGTAATGCCAAGACTTGCTCTTTCCATGCTGAGAGCTGTGGAGGAGGAAGTGGGGATCCACCAGTGTTGTGTAGTTTAGTATTTGGGTGTCCATTCTGAGCACGGCGGTGTATACCGCCAATGGTTTATTGCCGTTGAATGTCTGCCATGGTGATTCGTGGGTTATGATGTGGTGGACGTTGTTTTGTTGGCATAATGGTATGGGTGTTGTTACCGACAGTTTACCACTGACCTTTGGGCTGGCAGATTTGTGTATGTGGCTGTATTCTGTCGGTTAGTTGTGTGTGTCGTAATATGGCGCAGGGAAGACCGCCACCGCGATGGCATGCTGGCGGCCGTCAATGTGGCGGTAAGCGGGATTTACCGCCAATGTCATAATGACGGCCATAATCTTGTGACTAGTTAAAAACTGAACGAAATGCAGAGGTTATATTTATGTCAGGTGATAATGCATTCCCTCTTACTTCTAGTGTCCCTTAGGGGTTCTGAGCCAGTACTATTACGTTAGACTTTTACAGTTCAAGTATCATTTTTGGTTGTCTAGTGTGCAAGTTAAATCCAATAAAGAAACTCCCCAAGTGTATCCGTTGACACGTTTCAAACCCCTTATTACTTTTGGGTTCTCATCAAGACCCTCACTGGTTCATGCACTGTGAAATTATAAATAAGTGAAATGTAATGGCTTTCCTTCTGTTCCTCAATTAATTCAATAATGCTTCCCCACTTTGATTTAGTGAATTGCATTGTTCTTTTTGAGATTGAGCACTTGCAATTTGTTTTTGAAAAGGTTTTTCCTTTCTTTCAAAAGCGACTTCTGTCTGGCCTCTTTTTGAGATCACATTCTGCAAAGAGGATTGTATGTTATTAGGAGACTTCACCACTGTTATCCAAATATACATAGTATTTTTGGGCCCAACCCCCAAATAAGTCACATTGTATTCAATACAAAGCATACACGACCATAGCTTTCAATACCTATGATGACATTACATACATCACATTTGTTAAATTATACCCTGTATTCACTCAATATTCCACTATCATAACATGTTTTGTAAGAAGCCACTTGCTTCATTTACTGGCTTTTTCATTGTCATGATTCTGTGCATGACGCACAACTCTTGTGTAACCAAACTGTCTGCTTCTCACGGTGTCTGTCATTGTCATGTTTACTTTAGTATAAACAAAGTGTAGGTTTAATAAAGGTATAGTGCCCTGACCAGTATTCAGTCAGTACCAAGAGAAACACCTATGATTACACATCTAGTTTCTAGCTAAGCTCCTCTGATCACAATCCCAAGTTAATTCAGCAATACCTGTGGTTCAACAGAGTGTGCAAAAAGTATTTTTCAGTGACGTACATCTGACAATTCAGTGATGGACCTCAGACAGCTCAGGCTAGCCACAGCTTATTTTTCAAACCTTTTTTTAGACTAACAAGTGTGGTATTAATTGTTGAAATGAATAAACCCAAAAAAGAAGTGGACTCCAAGAATCATAAGGCTGACTTCCCATTAAAGGTACAAGGACCCAACAATCTATACGAGGCCTTTTCCTGCAACAGCCCAGCTGACCAGTGACAACTGGACCTGGCCTGAACTTTGCTGTTTGGCCTCTGAGTGAAGCCGTATAAGTCTCTAAGCACTTTTAAGTAAGGTCCTGGGGGCATTAGAAAGGCACTCCTGAGGTGGATTGGGACTGAAAGGACTAAAGTCAGAGGGTAAAATCTTTGACCCGGATGAACCTGGTTAGTATATCTGACCTGCGCTCTACTGCGTTCGGTCTCAAATTGTTCCTAGCTCCTGGTCTACCAAGGCCATTGACAATCAGCACTTTATGCCTCTTGTCACTTTTCCTATTTAAAACTTTGAAAACACATCTCTCTCTCTTTGGTGTCATTTTGTTTATTAAAGTGTACTCTATTTTCCTAATTTGGATATAGATTTTTGTAGTTTTACATTTCAACTTTATTACTGTTTTTGTACTGCATAAATACACAATTCTACAAGTTGAGTCTGCCTGCTCTGTGACATAGCTACTAGGTTAAACTCAGGTTGATGTAATGACTTTGAGGGTTCATCCTGACAAGGGTTATGATTGTTCCCTGAGGTGAGCAGTCTCACACCCCAAACAATGCATTACTCAGAAGCAGATCCAAGATTACCATTGTATACAAAAAGTTCAATCAGTAAATCAGTTTGCCCATTTACTCCCCTTCTTTATAAATACTTTCAAGTTGTAACAGCGACTATGTTGCCCATGTTATTTAACTTATATATATGCCCAACTAAAATGTATGGAATGTCTTGCATCTCAGACCTCAGATAGCCTCTTCCTAAATATATCAGGATAGAAACCAGAGCAGCTACTCATTGTGTATTCCTTTCTCTCTCTTTGTGGGAATGTATTGCCTTCCCTCAATGCTATAATTTCAGAACTTCACACAATATACTTTGTCATTAGTCTCAGCCTTAATCTTGAAGAATGCCTCTGTTTTCAAAGGTTTTTTACAATATCAAAGGACAAATGTATCATCCTGCAGTAATATTATATCCAGGATATTGACTAAAATAATATTGCAAAGGTTAGTATGTCAAGGGAAGTTTAGATTTTATAATCTTAAATCCATCTGTACATACCTTAAATATGTATATCTTTATCTTTAGCTCACACAGATGTGCAGTTAAGTACAGTAAATCTATAATTATCTCTGCATACTTACCTTCGCCATATTGTGGTAGATGAGTTTCTGGATAAAGTATTTTGACAGGACAATGAATAATACCCAATATTGTGACAGTATACCCTTTTAACTTCTTGGAAGGTATAACAATGTCTTATTTGTCATTGTCTATGGGATTAGGCACCATATGCCTGTCTGTTTCTCATTGGGCGCCCAGGCAAAATCTCAATAGGAAAGTAGTCTAAAGTAACTAGGGCTAGAATTCTGGTGCCAAAGTATCTTTGTAGATTTGGGCAGTAACACAGCAGTAAGGTACACACATACTGCTGATTTTGAAAGCCAATCACCACATTCCCCTCCCCTCCTGACTTCAAATTCTTACCTATAGTCACCATCATTTTGAGGACTTTAGTGAGCGCACTTTCTTGCCAGAAAACCAATTTATTGCTTAACAGTGCAACATATGCTTAGTTGTATGCCTCACTTCCGCCGAAAGTCCCCACAAAAACACACATTAGCCCAGCATGGGCAGGCCTCTGTTATCTGCTTTGACAGAAGGAGTTTTTTCAAACTATTGCCATGTCTCCCAAGATGCATCACTCGAAATAGCTAAATCCACTCAGGAACATTCTGTTAGTGTCCCAAAAACATATTTCCTGCAGCATCGGCACATCTAAGAAATATATCTTGTCATGCAAACCCTTGATGTTCCAGGACATATTGTGGACATCAGTTTTATGTTGCCATTTATTGTGTATAACCTTTTGCGGTGCTGTCATCTGCAACATACTAATTTTCAGTCTAAATGTTTCAGAAACTCTTAATCTTTCAACCCACACTTTGTCAATGACTGCTCATTCCATGACTCTATTTCAGAGCACTTGCCATGCACTGATTAAGCATGTTTGGTAACAAATAATATCTCTCTCCTCCCCAATTTATAGCCCAAAATCTGATAATTCCATGTAGAAGTGAAAAGAGTTCTCAGTGAGACTGCATTTTTCGGTGCAACTTTTTTAATGTATCCACCCATCAATGAGCCTGCCCTTCAGAACTCAAGCAATTCTGCCCTCATCAGATCCTGTTCATCACCTCTCTCGGGTGGGGGATCTTGTCACTCGGGAGTAATGGGTGACAGGGCACCAAAGAAGATGGCCACCTTTTGCTGACGCTCCATGGTGGTCCGGGACTTCTCTACAGCTTAACATAATTTGTGGGGGCACATTTGTGATGAAAACAAAGCATTGTGTCAGTTTAATCTCGCTGGTCTGGAAAGTATGAGCAGCTGATATTTGAGCATATAGCTATTCCAGAAACAACATTAGAAATGGCAGGTTTGTTTCCAAGATGAGCGTTCATCATTTAACTACAGTGGACAAAGCTTCTGAATTCTACTTATGGCCTCTGTATGCCACCGATATCTCCATTATGCAAGTTAATAAGATACTTTTCTACTACTGAACATATATCTTTGGCCCAATGCTTCTTTTAAAATTAATTTTCATTGAATATAATCACCTCTTCAGGATTGAAGCCTCATTCTTCATATGACTCGTCTGTGTCTTCCTCTTCAAATTGCATGCTTCAAAGCTCTTCATGTGAAGTACTTATCACAACCAAATAGACGTTTAATATCCATCTTTTGCTATTGAATGCATCTCTACTACTTTGTAGACTGTTTTTTTGAATGCGTTTAATTTTAAAAGTTTTTGTACTCTAAAATACAACTACTACTCAAGATTAAAGTGGTTTTAGTAATTTTACATATTGTGCCTATTGCTTAGATAGACAAGTTGTTTCTCTTAACCACTGCCTTCCTTTAAGCCACAATATGTGACACTTAATGCAAACATTTTTAGCATGGTCATCTCCTTTTGTGCTCCTACTCAATCAACAATTTCCTGCATTGTTTTAAAAAGTTAACATGTTTCTATTCAATGTTTTACTTTATTGCCTATGAAAAATTCAAGCTACCCTTAACATTTAAACCTGATTAGCCTTCCTACCACAACAATTTCTTGATCCACACCTAACAAAAGGCAAACTTTGCAACTTGAATTTGAAATTGATGCTGTAGATATCCCTGTGATTGCCAAGCATAATACTTCTATCTCCTGCATTCCTAGATGCTCATCACCTCTTAAGCTTTGTATGACTTCTACCAATCCTACACCCAAAAGACAAAACATGGACACTCTATTACCCATAAAATGTGCTTCTTCTGTTTCCGTGGATCTGGTACTTGAGGAAATCATTGTTTTATAACCTTATATGGAAGATACCTACAAAAGACTACAGACTTTGCACAATAAATGCTCTTTTATGGCAATTGTGTGTGTGTGAGGTAGAACAATGTGTAACATTCAAGATTCCTCACAAAACATTGCTTCAATGGAACAAGAGATACATGTTCTTTAAAATCAAGCAGAGGATTTAAACTGAAACAGAAAGCATAGTCTTAAAATGTGTAGTCTGTCAGAGAGGATCAAAAGCTCTGCCCTTATTGCATTTTTCAGATTTTTCATTACAAAACAATTAGATATGTCTGACACTAATTTAATTAAAATACAGAAAACACATAAACTAAGTCCAAATCCTGGGTCCCTCCTAGAATCAGACTGAGTCATACTTTTATTTCAAGAATGCACAGATCTTCTTAAAAGTAAATTAAATAAAAAAAACATTTCATGATCTGCTAGTAAGGTGTCCTCTTCACAGGTACTTGCTAAGAGTACTGATGAGCATCAGAGCATCAGAAGAAAGTTTTGGACATGTAATCTGCTCTTGGGTCCCTCAATGCAAGATTTGGTTTATTTCACCTCTCCTTTTTCAAAGTTCCATTTAACAACAAAACTGAAAAACATGAAGAGCCTGTGAAATTAAAGCAATTTCTAGATAACTGTAGAAGTGAAGTTATTGAAACTTCCAGTATCTTGAATGTGTATTGAACTGTCTCTTGCTCATATGTTGTTTGGATCAGTTTTGTTTCTCTTCAGAAGCAACAAATCTACTGGTTCTCTCTATAATATTTACATTTTAGCCTTATGATTTTGTCTTCCTTTTAGGTACACTTTGGGCCTGATTTAGAACTTTGCTGATTGGGCATCTGTCACTGTTGTGATGGAGTAAGCCATCTGCCAAGTTCTAAATCAGGCTCTTTGGGGGTCATTCCGACCCCGGCGGGCGGCGTAAGCCGCCCGCCTGGCGTGAACCGCCAGAAGACCGTACCGCGGTCAAATGACCGCAGCGGTCATTCTGACTTTCTCGCTGGGCCGGCGGACGACCGCCAGAAGGCCGCCCGCCAGCCAAGCGGGAAAGCCCCATCAACAATGAAGCCGGCTCCGAATGGAGCCGGCGGAGTTGAAGGGGTGCGACGGGTGCAGTGGCACCCGTCGCGATTTTCAGTGTCTCCTAGGCAGACACTGAAAATCATAATGGGGCCCTGTTAGGGGGCCCCTGCACTGCCCATGCCTGTGTCGGAATCCCCATGCCGGTTGCCCTTTTCTGACCGCGGCTTTACCGCTGCGGTCAGAATTGCCCATGAAGCACCGCCAGCCTGTTGGTGGTGCTTCCGCGGCACTCTGCCCTGGCAGTTTTCAACCGCCAGGGTCAGAATGAGGCCCTTTGTGTCTTGGTGTTCACATTCGCATTCTAAGTATTTTGTCATCCATTCCCAGATTCCCAGAAGTGAAGATGTGCAGTATCTGTTTTTGTAGTTCCTCCATCCCTTATCTCTCAAGTGGGTGGTTTGCCCACTGCATTATCCTGGGGAGTGCTAAGCCACAGTCTCACCAGTGGATAACAGTCTCCACTGGCTCTGAAGGGGGCTTTGTGCCTAGCGTGCTTCAACCTGCCAAGGACTGAGGTAGTGGATCTGAATCTCCACTGGTTCTGGAGGGGGCCTTGTGACCAGAGTGCTTCATCCTGCTAAGGACTGAGGTAGTGGATGTGAGTCTCCACTGGTTCTGGAGGGGGCTTTGTGCCCAGAGTGCTCATCCTGCCAAGGACTGAGGTAGTGGATGTGAATCTCCACTGGTTCTGGAGGGGGCTTTGTGCCCAGAGTGCTTCACATGCAGTGTGGCAGGTCCCGTTCCCTTACCTGGGTGTGTGTGCCACGAGATTGCCTGGGAACAGGTAGCATGATACTACATGGAGGCAGAGACACACTTCACCCTGCTGCGACTTCGCCTGCAACAGTGCTGGGAGTCCTGCCTCATGTACGCTGGGCAGGGTCCAGGACGTCTCCTGCAGCCTTGGATGGCTGGCCTCTGGAGATGATTGCCATGTCAGCTGTGGTGGCACTGCCTGAGCATGTCACGGGGCTGGTGGCGGTGGTTGCGGCGGTGTCTGTGCCAGAGGTGCTGGCGGTGGTGCATGTGTCTGCACCTGTTGAGAGATACAGCAGAACGTCTCCTGAAGCCTCAGACGACTGCCCACTGGGGATGATGCTGGGAACTGTTGCTGAGGCAGCAGACGTACAGGTGGCAGTGCAGGTGGTGGTGTCCACCCCCGTACTGGTTGATGTTGTGGTTGACAGAAGGGGGGACTCCGGTCCCTCAGCCGGAGCCTCCGTGCCCTGTCCTGCTCTTCGGCTTGTGTCCCTTCCCCACCTTTGATGTCGCTGCTGGTGCCTTGCCACTGTCCCCTTTTGGCTTGGAGGAGCCCTTGCTTGTGTGTAGGTGCGGCTTCTCCCTCCGGCATGTGGGCACCTTCTTCACCTTGGCAGGTGGCAGAATGGCCTGCTCCTTGGCCTTGCTAGGTGGCACACTGGCAGCCCTGATGGGTGCCGCCCGCGATCTGACTGGACTTGCTGAGACCACTGTGCTGGAGAATTTGGTGGCTGAGGTGCTGGGCTGGGACCTGGACAGCCTGGCCCTAGGGGAAGGACAGGGGGGGGAGGTGTAGGGAAGAGGTCAAAGTTTGCAAGGAAGAGTTTCTTAGACACACTGGGATGGGAAGATGGAGGGGGTTTACGAGTGGAGGAAGAGGTAGTGGTTGTAGGAGGTGTACGTCTGCTGAATTTGGGTGAAGGTGCATGGGCCGGAGGCTTTTGTGAGGTGGATGGCTGTTGGGTGGGTGTGTGCCTGCGTTTGTGTAGTTTGGGAGGAGGGCTCACAGACACACTGGGAGAGGACACAGGGGATGTGTGACTGGTAGTGGGGGTGGTGAGTGCACGTGAGCTGTGTGTGGTGATGGTCATACTGGTGATGGAGGTAGTGGATGAAGATGTAGTGCATGCAGGTGTGCATGGAGACGAGACAGGGAGGGAGGAGGAGGACGTGGAGGGGGGACACAAGGGAGGCAGCGGATGTTGTTGTGTCTGCATGGGGATGGTGCTTGTGTGAGTGCCTGTGGGATGTGTGGTGCTTATGTTTGCCATGTCCACTCTTGTGTGCTGATGAGTGTGCATGCTGGTCTGATGGTGTGATTGGGATAGGCTGAGGTAGAGGGGATTGGGTCTGGGTAGATGAAGTTGGAGGGGGGAGTCTGTACACAGGGACAATGGCTGCCATCAATGCTGAGGCCAGAGCCTAAAATGCTCTCTGTTGGGCCGCTAAGCCAGAATGAATGCCCTCCAGGTATGCATTTGTTTTCTGCAAATGCCTCCCAACACCCTGGATGGCATTCAAAATGGTTGATTGCCCAACAGTGGGGGATCTCAGGAGGTCAATAGCCTCCTCACTGAGGGCAGCAGGGCTGACTGGGGCAGGGGCTGAGTTGCCTGGAGTGAAGGAGATGCCCTCCCTCCTGGGTGAGCAGGCACGGCAAACTTGATGAGGGGCTGCTGGGAGGGTGGTGGTGGTAGGGGGTGGCGGCTGTACCTGTTGATGCGATGGGCACAGAGGTGCCCGCCACTGCAACGGAGCTCCCATCAGAGGAGGAGTCGCTGTTGCTGGTGTCTGCTCCTGTCCCCGTCCTGGAGCTCCACTCGCCCTCCGTCCCACTGGTGCCTTCGGACTCCATTACTTCACCCTCTAGGGCCATGTGGGATGCAGTTCCCTCCTGCTCCAGTGCCACTGCTCCTCTGCCAGATGATGCTAATGCACGCAAGACCAGGGTGACAAAACAAAAGGGGGTGGGGGGAGACAGAAGAGACACATGGTGAATGCCTGCAACACCACTACCGTTGGCAGACACAACACACAAGGAGCAGTCCTATGCACTAAGCCATGCACTGACACGGCAGGGGAAAAGCACATGCCCATAGGGCACTCTGTCGAGACCCATATTATGCACAGCTGGAAGCCATAGGAGCCTGACTAGGTGTGGAGGGCAAATACCACCTTTGGGGTTGGACAGGGAATGAGGCTGCAAGTCAATGGATCTACCTTTGCGCATCTGCCCTGGCCTAGGGGAACCCACAGCCCACCTCACCCACCCAGACACCTAGTAATGCGCACAGAGTCAGCTGAATGAGAGTGTACTCACCCCCTTGTGGCTGCTGTGATGCTCTCAAGTGCTCATCCAACTCCGGATATGCCACCGCCAGGATTCGGTACATCAGGGGGGTCATGGTGCGATGGACACCCCTTCTGCGTTGGGAGGCCATCCCCAGCTGGGCCTCCGCCGTCTTCTTGGTCGAGCGGTGCAGGTCCTCCCATCTTTTCCGGCAGTGGGTGCTCCATCTATGGGAGAACCCCAGGATCCGCACTTCCTTGGTGATGGCACGCCAAATCCCCTTCTTCTGGTGGGTGCTGACCTAGAGGAAAAGTGAAGTTAAAATGAATGTTACTCTCCCGTACAGTTCTTCTCACATATTGGCCACAAACCTCCCACCCTGGCCCAGAAATACATGCACACACCATCCTCACATGCTGGCCTGTCCCCCCCCCGTCTCCTCCATCCACGACACTCCATGCAATCATGTGCCATCCACCATGCACACAGTTTACTCACCTGTTTGTCTGGAGGACTGTACAGTTGCGTGTACTGGGGGAGGACCCCATCCACCAGTTTCTCCAACTCCTCCGCAGTGAAGGCAGGGGCCCTTTCCCCAGACACTGTAGCCATTGTCGCTTCCAGACACAGGTCACAGCAGCACTTGCAGTGTAGGTCCCCTCCTGTTGAAGGTCAGGTATCAATTGAGGGAACTGATAGAAAATGGCGGTCACGTCCGTGGCGGTTTGTACCGTCACCGCCGGCGTACATCGTCATTGGCTCCTGGAACCCTTAGGGCCAATGATACCCAATACTGAATTGCGCCACGGTCAATGCCAGCGCAGTTACCTCATTTCCCCTTGTCCCACCTTACAGGTCAGGTAGCCGCCATTTCAGGGGCCACATGGCAGGCCAAATAACTGCATCACACCTATTTAGGCCAGGAATACGGACAGACAAAGGCACATAGAGAAAATTTTATGTTTGTGCTAAACAGCCTTGTGAAACCTATGTGTTGCATGACCCTCTCCTCACCGTTCTCCTCCATAGGGCACGTCCGCTGGGGCAGGTGATGAGATGGCGGCATCCTCCGGTGTAAGAGACCCCTGGTGGACCTGCCGACAATGGAGGACAGACACATAATTATCACTTACAGAGTTGATCGTGCAACAATCCAGGAAATGTGTGCCCAGATGGAGCCAGACCTGATGTCAACTATCCGCCATCCTACAGGAATGCCCCCTCTAGTGCAGGCCCTGTCAGTACTCTATTTCCTGGCCAGTGGGTCTTTTCAAACAACAGTAGCCATGGCATCAGGGATGTCCCAGCCAATGTTCTCTAACGTTTTGTCCAGAGTGTTATCTGCCCTGCTGAAACACATGCGCAGTTACATCGTTTTCCCTCAGGTGGAGGATTTGCCCACAGTGAAAGGTGGCTTTTATGCCCTGGGACATACCCCCAACATCATTGGTGCCATTGATGGTACACATGTGTCATTTGTCCCCCTCGCAGGAATGAACAGGTGTACAGAAACCGCAAAAGCTACCATTCTATGAATGTGCAGATGGTGTTTTGGCAGACCAGTACATCTCCCATGTGAATGCCAAGTATCCTGGCTCAGTGCATGACGCTCACATTTTGAGGAATAGCAGCATCCCTTATGTGACGGGGCAACTCCAGAGGCACCGTGTGTGGCTAATAGGTGAGCCTAAAGTCCCCACACAGTTTCATTTGGTGTCTGGGTATGGGAGATTCCCCAATGTTTGGAGGATGTCTAACAGTTGTCCCTTGATATTTACAGGTGACTCTGGTTACCCCAACCTGTCATGGCTACTGACCCCGGTGAGGAATCCCAGGACAACGGCAGAGGAACGCTACAATGAGGCACATGGGCGAACTAGGAGGATAATAGAGCGTACCTTGAGCCTCCTGAAGGCCAGATTCCGGTGCCTCTATCTGACAGGTGGATCCCTATACTACTCACCGAAGAAGGTGTGCCAGATCACTGGGGCCTGCTGTATGTTGCACAACCTGGCTTTGCGACGCCAGGTGCCTTTTCTGCAGGAGGATGGGCCTGATGGTGGTCTTGTGGCAGCTGTGGAGCCTGTGGACAGTGAGGAAGAGGAGGCAGAAGAAGATGTAGACAACCGAAGCAACATCATCATGCAATACTTCCAGTGAGACACAGGTAAGAGGATGGAACTGCTTCCCACATCTCATACTATTGTAGGACCTAGCATAAATCTGCCTTTTTACGTCTGTGTATGGACCTTGACTTGTCACTTTGGCTTTCCATTTCACAAATCTGGGTCCCAATTTGTGCCCTCTGCTATGTTTACTGCTGGCCTACAGGTGTGTAACATTGGTAAGTGAACAAGTACATTGACATTGCTATATTTCAGAGATATCACAATTACACATTTGTGAAAGCACAGACTGACTCCAGATTCTTTTATGATTCAAGGGTGTTTATTTCTGTGCTAATAATTGGAGGGGGTGTGCAATGGGCTGGGGTGATGGTGGAGGAATGTCCATGGCAGAGTCCAGTCTCTTGGTCTCACAGGTGCATTGTCCAATGGGGCATAGGAAGGGGAGCAATGGCAGTTTAAGGTGGACAGGGTGACAAAGTGGGACAGAAGGGTGACATTCAGGAGGGTCTTATTTCCTGTTGGGGGTCTTGGCAATGTTCTCTGTCTTGTTCCTGGATCTCAGGGACCGTTTGCGGGGTGGTTCTCCTTCTGCAGGGGGTGGGGTGCTGGTCGCCTGTTGGTCCTGTGGTGGTGCCTCCTGTCCACTAGCGCCGGTGGAGGTGGAGAGCTGTTCATCTTCCAGGCTAGGGTCAGGGGCCCGTTTGAGTCCCACTGTGTCCCTCATGCTGTTGACAAGGTCTGCCAGCACCCCTGCAATGGTGACTAGGGTGGTGTTAATGGACTTCAAGTCCTCCCTGATCCCTAGGTACTGTTCCTCCTGCAGCCGCTGGGTCTCCTGAAACTTGGCCAGTACCGTGCCCATGGTCTCCTGGGAACGGTGGTATGCTCCCATGATGTTGGAGAGTGCCTTGTGGAGTGTCGGTTCCCTGGGCCTGTCCTCCCCCTGTCGCACAGCACTCCTCCCAGCTTCCCTGTTATCCTGTGCCTCTGTCCCCTGAACTGTGTGCCCACTGCCACTGACCCCAGTTCCCTGATTTTCTTGGGTTGGTGGGTTTGCCTAGGTTCCTTGTAGTGGTGGACACACTGCTTATTGACGTGTCCTGGGGACAGAGGGATGGGCCTGCTGGGTGGGTGTTGTGCTGGTGTTTCCTGAGGGGGAAGGGTCTGTGGTGGCTTGTGACTGTGGCAGGAGAACCGACTGTCCAGAGGTCTCTGATGGGCCGGGCTGGTCATCTTGATCCAGGCGTGCAGAGCTGTTGTCATCACTGTGGGCCTCTTCTGTGGGGGACTGGATATGTCTGGCACCTCCTGTCCGGTGACGTTGGGTATGGGTCCTGTTGGGGTGTAAATGCATAATTTTAGTATCTGTGTGTGCCATCTTGTGCATTGGGTGAGGTACCCTCTACTCCTGTGCTTGCATAATTGTGTTTGCCCATTTGTGTTAGTTGGTTTGGGGTCTGTGTGGGTATCTGTACTGGACATGCTTTGGTGACGGTGGTCCATGCATCTTCCTGATGTCATCCCATGTTCTTGGATGCTGTCCCACTGCGTTGACCCTGTCGATGATTCTCCGCCATAGCTCTATATTCCTTGCAATGGAGGTGTGCTGCACCTGTGATCCGAAAAGCTGTGGCTCGACCAGAATGATTTCCTCCACCATGACCCTGAGCTCCTCCTCAGAAAACCTAGGGTGTCTTTGAGGTGCCATGATGTGGTGTGGGTGATGTGTGAGGTGCTGTCTGTTGTGATGTGTGGGGGATGTGTTGGTGTGTGTTGTTTGAGGTGCGTGGATGTTGTATGAGTGATGGTGTGTGTCTGTGGATGCTGGTGTTGTGTTTGCTAATCTCTCTCTCTGGGCTTCTTACAAATGTGTTCATTGTAAGGGTTTGTGGGTATTGTGGGTGGGTGTTTTATAGTGTTGTGGGTGTGTGGGTGTGGTGTGTGTATGTGTATCAGGTGTGTGTATTTTGAATTGTCCAATGTGGTTGTGTTTTTTAAATGTGTGTGTATTTTGAGCGCGGCGGTGTGTACCACCAATGGATTACTGCGGTTGAAAGACCACTGAGTTGATTTGTGGGTCGTGATAGTGTGGGTGTATTGTTGTTGGCGTGACAGTGTAGGTTTTGGTATCGCCAGTTTATCACTGACCTTTGGTGTGGCGGACTTGTGTGGGTGTCTGTATTGTGGCGGATTCCAAGATGTGGGTCGGAATACCTGTAGCGAAATTCCGCTGCCACAACAGTATGTTGGTGGTCTTCAGCATGGCGGAAAAGTGGTATTTACTGCCAGGGTTGTAAAGAGGGCCTATATTTTCTTGAGCAAAACGTTTTTAAAATGATTGATGCAGGCAATGGGGTTATTCTACTGTCAGATCATGCTCTCTTTATTGATGATTTACATTTTGCTTTACCTCCTCAGAGGCCCCAATGATGTAGATTTAATAATGCCCTTTAATGTGCCAATTATTTTACGCAATCCATTCAATCTATTTACAAGGATGTCCTTACTCTTAACACTATGATTGGTGTGGCATTTCACACAATCTGGGATTTCTTCAAAGTGGCAGCTAGTAATTTTTTTATTATATTTGTTTCCAATAAAAAGAAAAATGGTGAGGCAAAGTTGAAAGATACCCTATACAATATTTAACACCTCAAAATATTTATCATACATCAAAGTTCTAAAACTGCTTAAATGATTTAATAAAGGCTAAATCGCAAATTAATAACTGTTCCACTGAAAATTCTTCTTCTTAGCCTTCTTAAATCCAGTGCTTGATATTACAGTGGTAGAAACAATGCAGGTAAACTGTTAGCTAACTAATTGAAAATAAAAAAAAATTGATAAGGAAATTAGGGCCAGATGTATGAAAGCTTTTTGTATTCGCAAACGGTGCAATGCCCGTTTGTGAATGCAAAAAGCCATTTCAGAATGTATTAAAGGCATTCTGAAAGCAATTTTAAGGAATCGCTAAAATAGTGATTCCTTAAAATTGCGACCCTGTTTAGAGAGTCGCAAATTGCGATTCTCTAAATAAGAAATCACAAATAAGGATTCCTTATTTGCGATTTCTAAGCACTTGTAAGAAGCAATTCCTTAGTGGGAATTGGGCATTAAGGAATCGCTATTTACCACCAAGTTGAACTTGGTGGTAACCATGTGCAAATTTTTAAAATGCATTTTTAAAATGTACATGTAAAGCACACATGCCCTTTTGGCATGTGTGCACCTTACATGTCCTAAAAACCTTTTTGGGGTGCAGCAATGGGGGCCTTAGGCCCCCAGCACCCTGGGGTTTTGGAAATGCAAAACATTTGGTGCGAATAGGGCCGGTATCGCATTTGCGATTCGGTAATAGCATTTGCAATTTTTAAGAAATCGCTATTACGAATCGCAAATGTGATACATTGCATTTTGCGAATCAGAAATAGCGATTTCTTAAAAAATCGCTATTTCCGACTCGCAAAAGTCCTTATTGTTACATCTGGCCCTTAGTTTATAGACATCTAATGATAGATTAATATGTAATGACTCTGAAATGTCCATATCATTTGTAAACTATTAATTATCACTTTATATCCAGGAAATAGTTCTTACAATTGACAAAGTCACTGACTGATTGTCTTCAATGAATAAGGCTTTAATAATGATATAGGCTTTCAACTTATAGAAAGTGAAGTTTCCTTAGGTGAAATAAAGAATCCAAGGGCCAGATGTAGCAAAGACTTTGCGACTCGCAAATGGCGAAAATCGCCGTTTGCGAGTCGCAACTACGTCTTTGCTATGTAGAAATGCATTTTGCGAGTCGGAACCGACTCGCAAAATGCATTTCCGAGTCGCAAATAGGAAGGGGTGTTCCCTTCCAATTTGCGAGTCGCAGTGGTATGCAATTCTATTGGCGACCGCGAAAGCGGTCGCAAATGGACTCGCAATTACCATCCACTTGAAGTGGATGGTAACCCACTCGCAAACGGATGGGGTCCCCATGAGACCCCTTCCTCTTTGTGACTGGACCAAAAAATAATTTTTCAGAGCAGGCAGTGGTCCCATGGACCACTACCTGCCCTGAAAAATACCGAAACAAAAGGTTTCGGTTTATTTTTCAAAGTGCAGCTCGTTTTCCTTTAAGGAAAACGGGTTGCACTTTGAAAAAAAAAAACTGCTTTATTTAAAAGCAGTCACGGACATGGAGGTCTGCTGTTCCCAGCAGGCCTCCATCCCGTGAGTGCCCTGAGTCGCTATGGGGTCGCAAATTGCGACCCACCTCATTAATATTAATGAGGTGGGTCTTTGCGACCCCATTGCGACTCGCAGAAGGTGTCTGAGACACCTTTCTGCATCCCAAATTGCGACTTGCAATTTGCGAGTCGCAGGGACTCCCAAATTGCAAGTCGCAATTTGGGACTTTCCTACATCTGGCCCCATATGTTTAAAAGAGGTAAAACCCCTCGGCCAGAGGGTTTTCCAATGGAAATGTTTGCCCACTTGTCTAATTTTCCTTGCCTACACTATTTGTCCTTCTTTACACATTTTTCAAATTCCAAATACTCACAAGGAACTTTCCAAGATGCTCTCATTTGCTTAGTCCCTAAAGATGATCTGGACTTTAAATGCTGTAAAAATTATAGAACTATTTCCTTAGTTAATATTGACAATAACATTCTGATTAGGATTATCACTCTTCATTTGGAACACTTTTTACCACAATGAATTGGGCAAAAGCAATTTGGTTTTGTTTAGGATTGTTTGTCCTCAAATAACTCAAATAACACTAAATTGTTTTTTAATGCATTAAGAAAATCCTTGATGCTCAATAATCATTTGACAGAACGTGTACGGATTTTATGTTTTCCTGCCTTCAATGGTTTGGTTTTGGCCTTAATTTCTTTATTGTGCTCTAACCCAAAGCAGCTGTATCTATTAATGGATTTTTCTTGACAGCCAGTCAATTGAAATTGAAAATGACATCCTTTCAATTGAAAAGGATAGTGGAATGGTGTTCTATTATCACTCATTTTATTAACCCTATCCATAGTACCATTTTTATCAAAAATGTGTTAAAATAACACTGTACACTGATTTATACGTGGAGATAAACAATTAGAAATGTCATTATATGCAGACGTTATTATTCTATTTATATCATGTCTCGGATCCTTAATTCCTCCTTTTCTGGAAAAAGTTAAATCCTTTGCTGCTGTCTCAGGCTGAAAAATCTAAATAAATATTGCTTTAAACATTTGTCAGATAATTATGGATTCTCTTGAAAACCCAACAAAATCAAATATATAAGATTATGGTTTCCCAACAATATTAAAGACACAATTAAACTTAATTCAGAAGCAATCCTTCAGTAACTAGATAATATAAATAGCAGGTACATTCCTCTATCCCTGTCTTCGGTGAAGTCTTGACTCAACTAAATGATGTTAGCCCTAATTATTCTATATATTGTTGCTATGATTCCCCTGAAATTTCCAATTTCTTTTGTTAAAAAATATGAATCTCAGCTTGTTCAATTTGTAGGGAATAATAAGAAGCCATTTATCTAACTTTTTAGATTGAAACCTTCTAAGGATGATGGAGGAGATACTCTAAATTATCTCATTGTGGTTCCTTTATCAAATATCATCAGTTTAGCTCTCACTATTTGAATACCCCTTTTCCCGCCTTTTGTTAGCTATAAAAAAATTATTCATAATTTCATTTTCCCATACAGAATTTCTACAGTTTAATAAAGCAGTTTACTAAAGTAACACGTGCCTTCTCTTTACCTATGTTCAAACATATGACTGGTTTACTTCAACCCATATTTTTATCCTCTGAAAATGATAAATTCTTGTTTCTTAATTCTACAATGTGGTATAACCAACTAATTAAAATAAATCAAAGATATTTATTTTGGTCTTCATGCCGAAATCAAGGTATTTTATGGGTAAATCAGCTTTGAGAGAATTATTCCTTTTTCAGATGGTCAAAAGTTATTTTATTTTCCAAGCACCCAGAATAAGAAATATACTTTACTATCATGTGTTGTTTTACAGCTTATCCAAATGCATGAATGTATGTATATCATCCTCACATGATAACCATTCATTGCAACCATTTGTACTTTTCTAAACAAGTCTCCTATTTATAAAGCAATTAACACATCCTCACACATGAAGAGATGAAAATCTAATAAAGAGTTTGTCTTGGAACAAGATTTAAACACATACTTTCTATCTTATTATGGAGTAGAATCTAGTGCATGTTTAAAAATCAACTTTTACTGATAATGCTACAGAAACTGTTACTTTTTTACATAATAGAGTATTATTAACACTTGTTTGTCTACATATCTTCAATCTTACTTTACCTACCAGTTGCTGGTCATGTGATCTATCTCATGCAGATTTAAAACATATGCTTTTCAATTGCAAGAATGTTTTCAATTGGCTATCTAAGGTTTGATCACAACTTCATTTAAATTACACACTAATAGAGTATTTACTGACATATTTTTAAAGTTTATCTGATAAGTGTATTGGTGATCTGTGTATTGTTCGAATCCTTCATCTCTTACCTGCTGTTGCCTTTCAGAAATTTACAAAACCCTGGTAAGATAATTCTAATATCTCTTTCCAAGTTCACTGGCATGGCACCAAGACATTTTGTGGTCTATCATAACTTATTTTGTAGCCAAACCGTCAGAAAATTCCAGACTACATTCTATATACACTGAAGAAGTACCAGAATCATCTTGATGTGAAATATTTTGACTCATCTTCAAAATATTAACTTACTGTCTATATTTATATACAATACAGTATTAATATTCTAACATTTGCTGTAACCATTTGCTGTAATGTTTTTTATAACATAATCCCTGAGATTTAATTTTTTATATTTGATTTAATTAATATTATTTTCCATTACCCTCCCTTACTCTTACCTCATGCGTTATTCATGGCTATGTTTTATTTGCTACATTATCAATAAATTATCTTTAAACAAAAACAGTTATATCTTTCAAGAGTAATGGCTGAATCATTCAGTTTTAGGTGAGGTGCTGACTTCTTCTCTCATAGTGATGACCTGTAGTAGGATTGGGCATGACCATCATTCCATTGTCATTCCCATAAGCCAGAGGGTCTTTATGCTCTGCTATTTAGTTCCAGGTAACCACTGAGTATTAGGAAAAGTCAATTTTTCCCTTAAATCGTTAACAATTATATTGAGTTTAGTTAGGGGGATTGGAGATTCATTAATTTGATTTTCCACTAGACCTTGAATGACTTCCATGCTTCTGTTTGAGTCTGATGCAGTGCAGAGTACTATGATCTCTCTGGAAGTAGAACAGATGTGACCCCTTGTCTTTGCAGATTGTGTGATTGCATCCATGCTGTTGTAATTAGGGACACAGGTGAGGAATTGTCTTTCAGGAGCAACTAGAGAGAGCTTGGTTAACTACACCTGATTTGTTTGTTCCACAACAAAGCAGTATGACAGGTATTCAGGTTTGAAAATTGACACATATGAAACAAGAAGATGGATAATGAAATCTACAGACAGCAATGTGATTTCGATCCATGAAACAATGATATGCTAAAATTTGCGATGATGACCAGAGGAATTACATAATTTTCGCTGTGCAAGTGGTCCCAACTAGTGCAATCTGCAGTTTTAGAATACTCAATAGGTGTAAATCAATCATATCTGAGACAATGAGCAAACTCATTTCAGCTACTATGGGCCCAACTCCACTGAAAAGTAAATAAATAAATAAACAAATATTGTCAATTCTGATTAGTGATTTGTATTGTGAGCTGTTCAGCCCACTCATTGCCAATTTCTGCATACAGTTAGCTACTCAAATTATGGGCCTGATTTAGAGTTCGGCAGAGGGGTTACTCCATCACAACGTTGACGGATATCCTATCCAATGAAATACAAATCCCATAGGATATAATGGGATTTATATTTTGGCAGACGGGATGTCCATCACTGTTGTGACAGAGTAACCCCTCCACCAACCTCTAAATCAGGCCCATAGTCTTTGGTGCCTTGTAAAAGTGCAATCAAGACATGACTCTTGCTACAAATAGCGAGAAAATAAACAGCACATATTGAATCAACCCATCTGGTTTACTTGGTTCTCAGATTTGGTGCAGGATTATATGTCTTGCAAGTATATTTACATTCCTGACATTTAAACTAGATTAATGTACCATTTGTCAACATCAGATCAAATAATGGATGACTTTACCAATCCTCAACCTCCACTTTTGGACTCAACTAGATGTGCATTTTAATAAGTGAAAGTACTTCTTGATTGATTGGAAAGCATGAATGTTTAAAATTTGGACTAGCAACTGGGTGAATAAGAGTACAATCCAATGGTTAAATGAATTAAAAGATTAGTTACTATGAAAGTAGCTGAATGAAAACGTGTGTAAATGCTTAGGTATGTGGCTGGATGAACACTTGAGTAGATGAATTTAGGTCCATGGATATTGTATATGGCAAGGCCAATGCTTGGAACAATGAAAGAGTGGCTAGGGCAGTCTTAAGGCAGAAAAACAGGGGGTGTACAAAAAGGGAGGAGTAGTTGCCAGTGTGTATGAAATGACCATCTTTTGCATGGTTTCCACACTATTTTTGCCCCATCTGTTTTGTTGGATTTAGAACTTTGTGCACTTAACCTCTCCTAACCATATGTAACATGACTGTGCCCCTCTTTTAAATATCTCAAAATTGGCTAAACACTAATTGGCAAATGTAACATTCCTATAAGGCCATAGTATATGATGCAGAAATACACTGATGGCCTGGAAAGTTAAATGCCACTCATGGACTGTAGCACTAATTGTGCTATATATTATAACCACAGTGAGAGTTAAAACATGGCTTCAGGCTTACCATGTGTCACCTGACTGTAGCAACCTAAACCCTGCTACACATACCTATTAAATCTTATGAAAGGTTTGAAACTCTATTTGTAATATCACCTCTAAATGCTTTTTGTTGCTCACACAGCGTTGAGCTTCAAATTTAAAACTAGAACATGAGCAGGATTAAATGAGGCATGTTCTTCCATTGAGTAGGCCCCCCAAGCTATTTTCCTTCAGGAGGCTATAGTTTAATCCTAGAAAATCTGTAACTGTTGATGTGAATCTGTTAGAAAGACATTCAAAGACTATTTTCCACATTTATTAAAAGTCTAATTCATTGTTAAATTTGGATTTTGTTTGATTTTTAATAAATATTTAGGTATAGTAACTTTTAGAAAGTTACTTTTTCCCTGCCTGAAAGTCCTGGAGGCTAATTTGCATTAGCTCCCAAGTAACTGTTTTTCTTCCCCTTGCAGAAGATCAGTTAGGGTGAATGCAAGAAATGCACTAACTAGTAAAGGAGGCTGCCCTTCATGAGTTGCCCCCCAAAGCGAGGCTGGCACCAAATCTAGAAGAGGTTAGGAGTGAACATAGGGGGAGGGCACTGCTCAGTTCCCTTGCCACATGTCTGGTTGAATACAAGGGAGAAATAATTTCCCCATTTTAGATTTTAGGAGTGATGGGAACTGTGACATTGCCTGCATAAGGTCAAACAGAAACGGCTGAAAAAGTGGGTAGGGTTGAGACAAGAACTTTTTTTCTATCGGCTAGGAGTGTCCAGGATTCACCTGCAACTGTTGGCTTGTGCCAGACATAAATATGGCACTCAAAAGAACACACTACATAAAACTTTCTGGACCTGTGGAAGATTTGAAGAGGGCCTTGCTCCTTCTTATATCTGAGAAAAGCACTGAAGGACTGGACCTGCTCCCTCTTGTACCCAGGACAATGATGTGGACTGCTAGGGTCAGTTGGCTGACCTCCTGTGTTGCTACAGGGACACAACATGCAGCAAGAGATTTTTTTCCAACTGGACCCGGACTGGAACTTGTTGATGGCCTCTGTTGGAGTGAGCTCTGGCCCTGAGATCCTGTGATCCTTCAAAAATGACCCCAAGGGTCAGCTCCAGAAACCCTGAAAAGTTACTTCAAGCCCTCCAAACCTGTCAAGGGGAATCTCACAGCAAAGATGTCTCCTTTTGATGCCCCAGATACAGATTCATGGTTGTCCTACTGGAAGATTTTGAGCTAAACGTGTCAGATTGTAAAGTCTTTGACCAGGACAAACCTGCGCTCCATTGTGGTTGGTCTGAATCACACTGAGGTTGTGGTCTTCCACTTCCATAGACTACCATTGATGCTTAGTGCTTTTTGGTGCTATTTTTACTTATAAGTTTAAAAATTCATATCCCCCTTATTGGATTTTTGTTGTTTTGTTGTCACTTTGTTCATTAAAATGTATTCTTCGAATACAGTTTGGGATTTTGATTGTTTGGTATTTTAACTGTCTTGTTACTGCATAAATAATTTAAGCATTGCCCTAAGTTAAGGCTGTCTGCTCTGTGAAATAGATTTCCGGGGGTTGAGCTTAGGTATTTAATTACTTTATCAAGTTAGCATTTCTATTTCTTTAGGTGGACAATCATGCATCTCAAATAATAATGTACTTCCTATACACGGTGAATGTGGAGTGGGTGGACAGTATGTGTAAGGAAAAGTGCATGGTTTAAGGGCAGTGTGGGGTACAGTGATAGTACGCACAGCACAAGAGAAGTGTGTATAGAGCAGGTTGCACTGGGCATATATGGTGAGTACAGATTTAGCTCATTTGAGGGAACAGACCATGGCTTCACTTTCCTCTAAAAACCCGAAACCTGCACCCAGGGCACGGCTGTTGCTCTGACATTAGAACTGCATCCATCTTAACTTTTCAGAGCGCCCTGTCCAACACTGGCTGACATACTGAGCAGACTTGTCCAGTATGCTTTAGGACTTTCTGCTTATTCAGGATTGATGACAAAGACCTGCATTCAGTTTGTGAAGCACGTGGGAAACACCTCTTTCAACATACAAGCAGGGTGCCAGCTTTGATAACCCGACTACGCATGGCCATTTTTTGGACGGGAATGCCGGCTGCACTGACTAGTTCCTGGTACAAGAAAGCCAATGTGGGGATTATGGCCAGTGGACAAAAATGAGAGGAAACTTGCATCGCTCAAGGGCCCACGGCGAGGGATGAGCACAGAAACCACTAAAATGTGTGTGCTCTTTACTCCTAGCCCTCAAAAGCCACTGAATGTCACTGCGTGTTCACTGAGGAGCAGCACTGGAACCTGTAAAAGGTCAATAGCTAAAGGGCTGCTCAAATTTTGGCCTTAAACAGGCTATCCTAACACTGTTACCTGGGAAGAAAAGAAACAAACGATATAAAAATATACATATGTACATATAAGTAAGCAAATCAGCATTCAAATACACACCAGTCTGCACATACAGTAGCTGAAGACCTGACAGCTTCTGTATGCTGATTCAGTTCACTCCTAAAACAATGGAATTACTATTTATCAGTGCACAGTTGAAACTCCATACCACTTGACTTGCAGTTATAACTAATCAATGACTGGTAATCTGAAACTATTTAACCAATGGCGAAGAGAGGGTGACCTTTTGTCTCTTCTCTTTTTCTATATTGTCAAAGTTAAGCAAATATTGAAATCCATCTCTAGCCAGGCGTAAAACAAGAAAAATATTTATTTCTCCAAGAAGCTGCATGTAAGTGCACAATATGTTAATTTAAGAATGCTCCTGGTTTGCGACAGTGACATGGGGCAACACAACAAAAAATAAAATTGTCTGTTTAAATTACGTCTTTCCTCAATTCCCTTTCGTTTTTCTCAATTATCTATCGGTAATTTTACGAAGTTTGTAGGTAGCCTTATTTCATCAGGCTACACTATGACTTATATTGGTCGGTATTTGTCACAGTGAACTTAAAAGAATTAAACTAGTCATCAAATAAATGACCTATTCCTAAGACTGAAAACGCATTGTTTCAAGAAAGTTAATATATCCTACAAATATAATGGAGAGCTGAGAACTACAAGCACAAGTCCTAAATACCACTTGAGAGGGCAGTCTGCTGAAATACAAGAAGGCGAAGGAAAACAGGGAGCTGAATTTTCACTTAGGTGAAAGATTTACTGCTCTTCCTGTAAGCATGTGGGCTGTTGCTGCTGGGGTGGACTGCTGATGGATAATTTCATTCCAGTAATGAGAAGCTGGGGAACGTTAGCCTTTCGCCAGATCAACTGATGTGGAAACATTGGAAAGACATTCTACACATGCTCATCATAAACCCAGCTTGAATGTCTAAATGTGGTTTTCCACAAAAATATCTGATTTCGTCGCATAAAAAGTGCAACTGACGTAATTGCAACACATCACTGTGTCTCCTTACGATGTTCGATGTTCGTAACCACAATTTGAAATTATAGTGAATAATTTGACATCACAAGCACAAACTGTTGCCTGGCGAGACAAAGAGTGTAAAGAAAGATTTAAAATGCAAGAAAAGCTTATCCTATGCATATTACAACTACATATTGACTTTATACTACACTACACTGGAATAGATTCTCCTAAGAAGTTCATTTGCTTTCATGATTACAAAAAAAAACTTTAAAAAATATTTACATTCTCTACTTAAAATAAGTATGGCAAGCCTAAATCTTGTGAAATGTTTCAATTAATCCTTTATGTACACACCATGTTAGAAATTTATCGAAACAAACTTCTAAACGATGAGAATAGGTGAGGAACCCTTCCTGGTCGCCCCCGCTTTTGACTACAATAGTATCTTAAATTAAGGTCCCTTGCTGGCCAGGCTTCTCTGTTGATTCATGACACCTGCCTCAGAGGTCACAGCAAGAGAATATGCATAGTGGCTGGAAATAGGGGAGACAAAGACAGTGGCAGACAATGACAGAAGGCCTGGGGGTCCATCCTCAGGGCCAGCTCAGAGACCGTATCCCAGTTGGCCCACCGCAGGGATGCATCTATTTCCCTGTCCAAGAGAGAATACCCCAATTAGCAATAGAAGTAATGATATGAGGCCCCACTTTGTTAAACGCTATCTATTGTACGTACACATGAGGAAAAGAGTACATTCCCTCCCTGCAGCCACATAAGGTGCCAAACGCTGTCAGCACAAGACCCACCCTAGAAGTTCCCACAATCAGTCTAACACATAAATTCAGGGTGCACCCCAGTTCCCAACGTTAGCAGCAAAATGTACATACAAGGCTTACAACACTTTTGAGTAGTACTACGGCTGAAGCCGCACTAGTAAGATGTAAAACCAACTGTCAGAAGTCCCTAACAGGATAAATGTGACCAGTAGCACTATGGTACTGCCTTAGAATTCACCCACACTTGCTCCCGCTCTGCACTATAGTTTGGTGCCACAGGTATCAGTTGGTGCATGCACACACACACTCACTCATATGCACTCACTACCGGCACCCTAATGCAGTGCCCTGATATCCAAATAGTGGATGCTCGTGTGTTTGCCAGCACCCAGGGGCCAAAACCACCCTTCACCCATCAGCCAGCTTTGGCTGTTCCCCCCCTCCATGAACGAAAGATTGCATCAACATTTCTTCAGTTACTAGGCCACTCACAGCTAAGTCACAATTTTCAAATATCCGTCAAGATGGGGAAAAGGAAAGACAACAGCTGGTAAATAATTATGGAGACGTTTGGACTGCCTACAGGAGATTCACTCAGAGGTCTGCAAAACACATGTGGAGATTCACTGGGTGATTCACTAGGGCCGCCAATAGACACTAAGGTGTCCAGATCAGCCAGTAAGTTCAATGTTACCAAATTGTTGCCAATTTCAGCATCTCCAGAATGGAAAGGTGCAGTCAGGGCGTGTTGACTTGAGTCATCCTCAACACTTCCAGCTGCACACAACAAGTTAGTAGGCCCGTACCCTCTATACCAGTAGATGCTGCATCTGGAGCATGAAGACTCAAGTGATCCTATGTGAAAAGTGCTCTGTGTCGTACCTCCACAAAAAGGCGGCACAACATCAGGGGTTGGATGATGTAAGTTGCCCTGACCACACGTTCATTCACAGACCAATTACCAATGTGTTACCTCCTGGGAAACAGGCACTAGTTCAAGGCCTCGTGCATGATGCCTTGAACTGCACCATACAATCCCAGCCTAAACAATGAACAATGTAAATCTCGTCCCCTTCTGGAAGGCACAAATGTATAGGACACGATGACTTGAGTTTCACTAAACCGTTGGGTCACACTTGGATCTTGGTTTCTGAACCTTTCTGAAATGAGGCACACTGTCTGGTACACAATGATTTGTAGTCGCACCAGGCTACCCAGTGACATACTTTGACTCAAGTTCAGCCAAGCCAAATGAGGCCAAGTACAGCACAACTCAGGTTGCAACCCCACCTCCGAGTGCTGCAACTAATGAACAGGGCACCACACACAATGTGCTGCGCCTGCAAACCCAAATATTCTCCAGAGCCCACATCTGGCTTTTAGTAAAGTGTAACTCTAAAGCAAATCACCTGCCCTTGCATGGGCCAATCATTGTTGTTGCCTTTGAGAAATGTCTACTTGAGCCAATGCTTGTTTTAGAACTTGTGTAGGAATCTGGGACACATGTCAACTTGTTGCCTGAGCTTGTGGCATCCTCATGACTCAGACTGGGTGTGACCAGGTACAGCAGCCTTATGACTCAGACTAGGTGTGATTAGGTGACTCAGACTGGGTGTGGCAGGTATTTAAAGCCACACCAGTCTTGAGGTAATTGCTTGCTGTCAGAGGTCTACAGGAGCAGATTGGGATTCTCTGCTCCACTGCGCTTGTTCCACAGCCCAGCATCACAGATGCTAATCCTAGAAAAGAAGAAATCAAGAAGATTAGCATCATATAAGGTGGCAACGCTCTGCACGCACTTGAAAGGCTTCTTACCAGTTACCTTTGGTAGTTGATTACTGTATGTTCAGACGGGCACCGTGCACTAGAAGGGCACTTTATCAGTGTCCTTGGTTGCTTGAAAGCTTCCCGTCTGCTGAATAGTAACGCTCATTGTTGTTAACTTGCAATGATAGTACAGATTTGAGTGCGTGTTGGACAATTGTTATTTTAACAATGTAAAATGAACATGTTTGTTATAGTTGAGTTGTATGTAGCATTTTTGTAATACTAATCATTGCCTATGATAAAGAACACTCAGTGCTTGGCACACGCTAGATTCAAAATATGAATCAAAGATCTGTTATATCCAAGTTCAATTGTCACTTTGATGTAATCTTCACACTCGGTATGTTTAAAACACTGAACTATGTTCTTTCCGATGATAACACTCTGCGCTGATTAATCCCTGATTATTTGAGAAATCTAAATACTTAAAAATTGATTTTCATTATTTATCTCTTGAAATATGTGTATGATGGTGAGGGTGACTGTGTTTTAGAAAGTCTCATCAAGACCCAATGAGCAAGACATACACTGAATTTCTGGAACACTTTAGGTAGGTCTTCAGTGGGGCTACATTGACTTAACCCTTTCAATGCGGGCCTCTGCCACTGGCCGATGCCCGCACTACCTCCCTGGTGCGGGTCACGACCAGTGGCCGACACCAGGGAGGGGGTTAATAAATCCTCGGGTGCGTCACACCCGAGGATTTATTTTTTTATTTTTTGGTCCCTGGGAGACACAGAAGCTCTTCCGTGTCTCCCCCCGATCCCCCACCCCCCATCCCCCACCAGCCCCTTTGTGACGTCAGCGTGTAGCGAGGCGCGCTGACGTTATATTGTTGATTTCCCCATCGGAGCAGGAAGCAGCCTTGCCGCCGCTTCCTGCTCCGATGGGGAAAACGGCCTTCCCCACGTTCGGGAAGGCCTCGTAAGAGAGGGGAGACTCTACCCTTTCTTACGAGGCCTTCTGAAATAGTTTCCTGGCCCCCGATCGCAGCACAGCTGCGATCGGGGGCCAGGAAACACCACTAGACGCCAGGGATTTCACTTGGGGGGGGTCGGCCCCCTCGGAAAACGGGCCGCCTGGGGGCATATATTTTTTTTTTTAAAGGTAGGTGCCCCCTGGGGGGGAGGCGGGCGTGATCGCGTCCCCCCAGGGGCAAATTTTAAAAAAAGAAAATAAATGGACAGGGGGTAGCCCGTGGGCAGGGCGACCCCCTGTGGGGGCAATATTTTTTTTTTGTTGTTGTCGGGTTTCCCTGGGGGCCATTTTGGCCCCCAAGGAAACCATACAACAACTAAAAAATATATATATCTATATCTATATAGATCTATACAGTATAGGTATATCTATGTAGATATATATATCTACATGGATATATCTATAGATATATATATATATACAGATTTGCCACCAGTTGTCTTGCAGTTGCAGCTTGCGTCTTCAAAGCAATACACATACTTCAACTGACGCTTTTCAACTGTAGCTTTTAGGCAGCAATAAAAGAGTCAAGTAAGTATTGTGATTATGTTTCTGCTACAAAAGGGTCAGACTTGTCTAGTGGCAGTTTTAGTGCCATAAAGAAGCGCAGAAGGTTTATATGCCTACTGCAAAGAGCAAATCTGTATTTTATGTAAATAGCTGAGTACATTAGTAAAGTCAGCCATTACCTGCGCTATAATACAAATGAAATGTATGGGCGGGGTGGAGGGCGGCTATGGAGAGATGAAGGGCACTTTTGCTGGGTGGTAATGAGGGAATCCGAGGAGGAGGGAGTGGGAGCACCAATAATGATTGTTGGACTGGGCGCAGGAGGTGCTAAAAGACTGTGACGAATGGTATGTGACAAGGTGTTTTTTGAGTGTCTTGAAAGAACGTGCTGATTGAGGGAAGAAGCGCAGGTAAGGTGGCCTCTACTGTTGCACGTATCTCACAAACACCATTGATTTTGTGACTGTCTACATAGGCTGGTGTTTTAGAGCAACAGTTTAGCCAATAGCAGAGATGGCATCTTGATGGATGACTGCTGCCGTCACTTGGGTTATAGAGGACAGCTCTGACATAGGATCAGAGACTGAGACATCAGATACTGAGACAGCATCTGAGGGATAGGACAATGGCGCAGACTCTGAGAGTGATTTTTCAGTCGGAGGAGTCCCATTCGATAACTCCTCTTCCAGTACATTATGAGGGAGGTGATGAGGACAGTCCTGCTGCCCCTTCGCAAGCAGTCTGTGCAACCTGGTAATAGTGGGTTAGCCCAACCAAGAGAGCAGGGGAATGTGGCGGTAGCAGAGAGAGAAAGAGAGAGTGCTCTCTTGGGAGCTCCCCAATTTAGTTCAGCCCCAAATTCCACTGCCCAAATCGTATTGTGGAGACATCAAAATTATCTATCGCAAAACAAACTGGTTTTGTAAGGCAGGCACCAGTGTTTTTGGTCCTGGGTTCGGCGGCCATATAGAGAAACACACTAAACCCAAACATTTCTGGAAACTAGACATTCAGGAGAGTCCACAGGTGTGACTTGTGTGGATTGTCCAAAGTTTTCTTACCCAGAATACCCTGCAAAGCTGAAACGTTGAATAAAAACTCTATTTTTCTCGCATTTCTGTCACACAAACTACAGGAATATGCTGGGATCGACAACATTCCTACCACCCAGTGATTCCTCACCTGTCCTGATAAAAACACTACCCCACTTGAGTGCCTACACCTAGTGCCTGCGTCAGGAATGGATCACCCCAGGGTCAACATTGACCGTTGTGTGATCTATTCCTGTCGCGGGCACCAGGCCTACCCACACAAGTGAGGTACCATTTTTATCGGGAGACTTGGGGGAATGCTGGGTGGAAGGAAATTTGTGGCTCCTCTCAGATTCCCGAACTTTCTGTCACCGAAATGAGAGGAAAAAGTGTTTTTTTGGCCAAATGTTGATGTTTGCAGAGGATTCTGGGTAACAGAACCTAGTCAGAGCTCCACAAGTCACACCATCTTGGATTCCCCTGGGTTTCTAGTTTTCAAAAATGTGCTGGTTTGCTAGGTTTCCCTAGGTGCCGGCTGAGCTAGAGGCCAAAATCCACAGGTAGGCACTGTTTTCTATGAAAAAATGTGATGTGTCCACGTTGTGTTTTGGGGCATTTCCTGTCGCGGGCACCAGGCCTACCCACACAAGTGAGGTACCATTTTTATCGGGAGGCTTGGGGGAATGCTGGGTGGAAGGAAATATGTGGCTCCTCTCATATTCCAGAACTTTCTGTCACCGAAATGAGAGGAAAAAGTGTTTTTTAGCCAAATTTTGATGTTTGCAGAGGATTCTGGGTAACAGAACCTGGTCAGAGCTCCACAAGTCACACCATCTTGGATTCCCCTGGGTTTCTAGTTTTCAAAAATGTGCTGGTTTGCTAGGTTTCCCTAGGTGCCAGCTGAGCTAGAGGCCAAAATCCACAGGTAGGCACTGTTTTCTATGAAAAAATGTGATGTGTCCACGTTGTGTTTTGGGGCATTTCCTGTTGCGGGTGCTAGGCCTACCCACACAAGTGAGGTATCATTTTTATCGGGAGACTTGGGGGAATGCTGGGTGGAAGGAAATTAGTGGCTCCTCTCAGATTCCAGAACTTTCTGTCACCGAAATGAGAGGAAAAAGTGTTTTTTTGGCCAAATTTTGATGTTTGCAAAGGATTCTGGGTAACAGAACCTGGTCAGAGCCCCACAAGTCACCCCATCTTGGATTCCCCTGGGTTTCTAGTTTTTTAAAATGCACTGGATTGCTAGGTTTCCCCAGGTGCCGGCTGAGCTAGAGGCCAAAATCCACAGGTAGGCACAGTTTTCTATGAAAAAATGTGATGTGTCCACGTTGTGTTTTGGGGCATTTCCTGTCGCGGGCACCAGGCCTACCCACACAAGTGAGGTACCATTTTTATCGGGAGACTTGGGGGAATGCTGGGTGGAAGGAAATATGTGGCTCCTCTCATATTCCAGAACTTTCTGTCACCGAAATGAGAGGAAAAAGTGTTTATTTAGCCAAATTTTGATGTTTGCAGAGGATTCTGGGTAACAGAACCTGGTCAGAGCTCCACAAGTCACACCATCTTGGATTCCCCTGGGTTTCTAGTTTTCAAAAATGTGCTGGTTTGCTAGGTTTCCCTAGGTACCAGCTGAGCTAGAGGCCAAAATCCACAGGTAGGCACTGTTTTCTATGAAAAAATGTGATGTGTCCACGTTGTGTTTTGGGGCATTTCCTGTTGCGGGTGCTAGGCCTACCCACACAAGTGAGGTATCATTTTTATCGGGAGACTTGGGGGAATGCTGGGTGGAAGGAAATTAGTGGCTCCTCTCAGATTCCAGAACTTTCTGTCACCGAAATGAGAGGAAAAAGTGTTTTTTTGGCCAAATGTTGATGTTTGCAAAGGATTCTGGGTAACAGAACCTGTTCAGAGCCCCACAAGTCACCCCATCTTGGATTCCCCTGGGTTTCTAGTTTTTAAAAATGCGCTGGATTGCTAGGTTTCCCCAGGTGCCGGCTGAGCTAGAGGCCAAAATCCACAGGTAGGCACTGTTTTCTATGAAAAAATGTGATGTGTCCATGTTGTGTTTTGGGGCATTTCCTGTGGTGGGCGCTATGCCTACCCACACAAGTGAGGTATCATTTTTTATCGGGAGACTTGGGGGAACGCTGGGTGGAAGGAAATTTGTGGCTCCTCTCAGACTCCAGAACTTTCTGTTACCGAAATGTGAGGAAAACGTGTTATGTTAGCAACATTTTGAGGTTTGCAAAGGATTCTGGGTAACAGAACCTGGTCAGAGCCCCACAAGTCACCCCATCTTGGATTCCCCTAGGTGTCTAGTTTTAAAAAATGCACAGGGTTGGTAGGTTTCCCTAGGTGCCGGCTGAGCTAGAGGCCAAAATCTACAGGTAGGCACTTTGCAAAAAACAGCTCTGTTTTCTGTCAAAAAATGGGATGTGTCCACGTTGTGTTTTGGGGCATTTCCTGTCGCGGGCGCTAGGCCTACCAACACAAGTGAGGTATCATTTTTATCGGGAGACTTGGGGGAACAAAGAATAGCAAAACAAGTGTTATTGCCCCTTATATTTCTCTACATTTTTTTCCTTCCAAATATAAGAGAGTGTGTAAAAAAGACGTCTATTTGAGAAATGCCCTGCAATTCACATGCTAGTATGGGCACCCCAGAATTCAGAGTTGTGCAAATAACCACTGCTCCTCAAAACCTTATCTTGAGCCCATTTTGGAAATGCAAAGGTTTTCTTGATACCTATTTTTCACTTTTCACATTTCAGCAAATGAATTGCTGTATACCCAGTATAGAATGAAAACCAAGTGCAGGGTGCAGCTCATTTATTGGCTCTGGGTACCTAGGGTTCTTGATGAACCTACAAGGCCTTTATATCCCCGCAACCAGAAGAGTCCAGCAGACATAACGGTATATTGCTTTAAATAATTTGACATCGCAGGACAAACTTACAGGTTTCAGCTCAATTTCAATATTTGTTTATTTCAGCTGTTATTTTCTGTAGGAAAACCTTGTAGGATCTACACAAATGACCTCTTGCTTAATTCAGAATTTCGTCTAGTTCTCAGAAATGTTTAGCTTTCCAGGATCCAGCATTGGTTTCACACCAATTCCTGTCACTAACTGAAAGGAGGCTGAAAGCACCAAAAATAGTAAAAATGGGGTATGTCCCAGTAAAATGCCAATTTTGTGTTGAAAAATTTGGTTTTCTGATTAAAGTCTGCCCGTTCCTGAAAGGTGGGAAGATGGTGATTTTAGCACCAGAAACCCTTTCTTGATGCCATTTTCAGGGAAAAAACCACAAGCCTTCTTTGGCAGCCCTTTTTTCCAATTTTTTGGAAAAAAACGAAATTTTCACTGTATTTTGGCTAATTTCTTGGTCTCCTCAAGGGGAAACCACAAACTCTGGGTACCATTAGAATCCCGAGGATGTTGGAAAAAAAGGACGCAAATTTGGCATGGATAGCTTATGTGGACAAAAAGTTATGAAGGCCTAAGCGCGAACTACCCCAAATAGCCAAAAAAGGGCTCAGCACTGGGGGGGGGGGGAAACAGCCCAGCAGCTAAGAGGTTAAGAATAAGGTGGGAATACATGTAGATAGTATAGAAGGCTAAACGTTGTATCTGATTTCAGGTTCCATACTGTTTCTTAAAGATCCCTAGAGAGAGGGGAGAGCCATCATAAGTGCGAAAGGGGGCCCTGACAAGTACACCTAGTTTGTGTTCAATTGGCAAAGATTAGTTTTAGTATATTGGTTACATCAAAAGTGTTATTGGACTAATGTTTAATTCATCATAGGAGATATCTGCTCTTCGTAGACCACCGCTAGCCATCCTGATCCTGCCAGGTAACGTCCATGTTACTCTTTCTCTCTCATCTATCCCTTTTCCCCTGGGAAGTTCCTAAGCCGACCACATACAAGTAAGTGGGAGGCACGCAACATCTAGGTGGAGTTGGGAACAAGCAACTTGGATCACCATTGTTCTCTGTGGGATGAACAAGTTAGTGCTTGACACAATGAGCATGCAACCAAGGCTTACACAAGAGAATTGCAACATACTCCACGATAGACAGCCCAGCGAGGTCCTGCACCAGGTGATCCTGTTCACACCAACAGGAGGTTTTGGTGTGCAGTGGTCCCACGATGAAGGGACACTCACGTGAAGTGCGGGCAGTCCTTGGCAAGCTCTGGACCAGGTGATTCCGGTCTCCAGAGACAAATACTTAGGCCACACTAATGTCAGGTGAAGTCCAACATATAATGTAGGTGCAGCACTGCTTTTTAGATATAACCGGTCATCGATGTAAGCCCCTCTTATGAGGTATTTGTTGCCCTGAGACCTCCTCAGAGAACAGGGAGCAAGTCAACCTGCCCTTGGAATGTTATCCTTCGGGATGTTACACAGCAGCAGGCAATCAGCCCCAGTCCAATCTCTAATCAGGAAGGGAAGTGCAGATCCCCTTCTCAGACAGTATGCACATATGGTCCAGCAGCATTGGTCCCATGTCGCCGTAAATGTTACTCTGCCTTGCAGACTTTGAGTACCCCTAGTTATACTAGATGATTTCATTGAGGTCAGGGGTGGTTCAAAGGGTTGTCCTTTGAACCACAGATGTTTCCCCTAAATGTCCTTCCTGTCTACCCTGAGGCTCTGGAATGCAGACCTTTATCTTTAGTGGGGCCATGCTCTGGCTCTGAGAGGCCAAGTGTAAAAAACCTCTCCCCCAGCCTATCTATTCATGCGCAAAATGGCAGAGGTCTGTCCTTCTGGATGCCCAAGTTTTATAATGGTCACTTGGGGACTAAAAAGAGGTGCTCTGCCCCCGTGACCCATAGAATGAAGTCTAATATATAAGACATCAGAACCACTTCAGAACTGAGAAATGCCCAACTCTCAGAAGTGGTTTTTCTAGGGCATCGACGACAAAACCACTTTATCATCAGACGGGATTTGTCATTTTGAATCCAACTATACTAAACATCATGAGGCTAGTCCCCGGCCATCTACTAATGCAGTCAGACTTAAGAGGCATTCTTCCATGTTAACTTATGGGCAGGGCAGCTCTCATAGGTAGTGTGAACATGAATGGGTATTCTGCTCTCCTTGGGGCACATATGCCCTGGCACACACCCATGCCTGCCCTGACGTATACATGTGCCCCATGCCACTGTTGGGGCAAGTGGGACACTTTCAAAAGCCACCACAAATGTGCATGTGCGCCAATACTGGCCTGGTCTATCAGACTCAGTCCCTATATAAGAATACCCATGCGCAACTGTGCACAACTTGGCAAATGATGCCAACTCCCGTACCTACACAGGAAAACCACCCCGGTGCAAGCTTCACACCTGTGCAAGTGACACTTCTAGATGGATAGAAGGATGAGCCTGGCACTTTTACACTGTATTTCCAGTGAGAGAGTGCCATTGGCTGGTAGGCTCTTTGAGTGAACCAGTAAAAACATCCTAGAGAAAAGCAAAAAACGTTGGGGGAACATCTACCTCTTCATGTCAGGTCTAAGAGCTAGGGTTAGATAGAAATTCTTTGGAATTTTGGCTCTCATTAACTTTGCACCCATTAGACAAATCTCCCTGAAACTTTCCAGACCATTTGCATCTGTTACATTGGCAGAGGATGAAACATATTGCATCATTTGCTAAAGGGAGTGGAAAGACAAAATGGGGGTCCTAAAGCAGTTTACATAAAGCTTTTATACTGGACATAGCAGCAAAACCACAGAATGGATCAAAAGACCCATTTATGGCCACACAATGTGGAAACCAATAAACAAATACATAACAAATAAAATACATCTTAATCTGCATAAGTTTTATTTGCATGCTTTGTGGCTCACAAAATAAAACTGTGCCCAGCAATCCAAAGAAAACATATCTTCCTTATACACTCCTGTTAAAAAAAATGGAAAGGTAACCTAACAGTGAGCTACACAGACTACTAAATGGAAGACATGATAATTAGCCACTAGGAAAAAAAATCTACATTTTTCTAACCACAATAATCAGCTTTCATTCATTTTGTGTTTCAGGTGCAGCTCAATCCTACAAAAAGTTGCAAAAAACCCCAAAAATTAAACTAGACTTCATATGTAAAGTTTCAGAATTACTACATTTACAACCAAAAGACACATTTATGGTCACATGATTAGGCAAATCAATAAAAGCCTACATAACAGATAAAATGGCCAAAAAGAAAGAAATTACATGAAATGGGATTGCCACTCTGTATTTATATTTTTTTTAAACACTTTCTTTTATTGGCATTTTAAAGCAATATTTAGATCACACCTCTTCTTTTCCACCTCCTGTACTTAGGCAGCTGTTACAGGCATATATAAACTCAGAGCACAGGCATATACATTTCCTAGAGCATAGTCTACTAGGTACATTCCTGTTGTTTCCAAGCATGCATTTTGATAGTGAGATGGTAGTCAGCTGTCTTAACTACAAGTTGGTATGACAGAGTCTATGGTCAGAATGTGGTTTGGGTGATGTTGGGTATGAAGGATAATGTTACAGACCAATATTGTGTCCAATTTATTCTTTCCATTTGTATGTAAATAAAACAACTTTAAACTAGTAATTTACCTGTGTTGTATACTCTTCTGTGTGCCTAATGTGTTAATGTGTTAGTTATGGTGCACCTTCTATGCCTTTCAGATGTAGGTTCCTCACGGGTAATGCCGTGGGGGGGCTACTGGGGGCAGGATGGGTACCCCAGGAGGCCAGCACCCAGCCTTTCAATCCTTTATTTCCCCAATGTGCACAGTCCATTGGCTAAGGCATCTTTATCTGGCTTCATTGTCTTCGTCGCTCCCTGTGGTATCTCCTGAGTCTGACTCCTCCCTTGAACCTGAGGTTTCCCAAATGTCAGTCACTTCCGTCCATAAGGGGGCTATCGGCTGACGTCTAATCCCCCTACTCTCCTCCCTTCTCAGAGCTCTCTCCTCTGCCCTGGCCCAACGGGTCACATTCTGTATCCGGGTGATTAGACTGGATCCCCTGCATTGTTTGCAAGCTAATGACACCCTTCGTTTGGCCAACACTAAGGCCAGATCCACAAATCTGTTGCCAACTTTTTTGGGGCGCGGTCTGGTGAACAACCCTAAAAAGCAGGTCACTACTGAATTTTTGAATGGTCTATACAATATATGATACATTTTTTGGATGACCCAATCCCAATATTCATGAAGTCCTGGGCAACTCCAGGTCATATGAGTAAAGTCCGCATCTGGCGCTTGGCACCGGGGGCAGCTCACCACTTCACTGAATATATGAGTCTAACCGGCGTGGTGTAAGATAAGACCTGTGGGTATAGTTGTATTGAATGTATTTTAGTTGTGTATTGCAGGATACTGTGGGGGCGTATGCTAAGACTTTGCTCCATCCAGTGGTCTATTTACCATTCCAATCAGTGCTTTGTAGAGCCAAGAGACTAGATGAGCACCCCTTCAGATGGATAGCATGGTTTGGAGTACCCCATGCGTGGGTGGTTCACCGACTGTCTCACCCCAGAGGTCCCGGATAGCCCCTACTGCTGCTTCAATGGTCAGAAATTGCCCCAATGGTAGTCCAGTCTGGTCCATCAGATCGCCAAAAGGGATCAACATTCCCTGGCAGTGCACCTCCCCTAATGTTTGTATCCCCACTGTTGTCCATTGACAAAGCTGCCTCATTGTGAAGCAAGAATACGGATCGTCATGAGGAATGCCCACCAGGGGCATGGCTGGCACATACGGGACCTTGGTCTTTGTTTTCCTAAGTGTTCCCCGCCAATTGGCCAAGGCTGTCAATAACAGTACTCCCGGTCTGGGACCCCGAAGACTGGGTTTAAGTATTCCAGCTAGGGGTCTACTCCGATTTGGGTCGCTTTCACTGGTTGCTATTTGTGAGATCTCTGCTCTGCCAGGTCGTTGTGCAGGCCATTGGAGCTGAGCTACCAAGAAATACAGCTCAAATCAATCAAGTACTCCAAGCCCTCCCTCCTCCGGGGGCATATGCAGGGTGGCTAAGGCCACACGCTGATACCCACCATTCTACAGTAGCTCCCTGATGAGGATGTCCAGCGAACGAAACCAGGAGGCTGGCAGCGAGATGGGCAAGTTACAAAATAATAGAGTAGCCTGGGGAGCATCACCATCTTACTGAGGGAGATGCGTGCCATAGTGGGTAGGCAGAGGGAATGCCAAAAATTAACAGCAGACCGTGGCCCTCAAATTGCCTTTCCCAAATTACCCTCCCATAGGTCTTTAAGAACATGGTAAATCTGAATACCAAGATAGCAAAAGGAGTGCGGCGCCCCAGTCACTTACTCAGGACAGGAGTCTGGGAGGGTCGTGTCGCCGACCATCAGGAAAACACATGTCTTCCTGCGATTCAGGTGGAGGCCTGAGCAGGTGCCAAAGTCATCCACTAACTCAAACACCTGTGGCAGTGTCTTTGCCCCATTCCTGAGATATATAAATTGGTTGTCCACATATAAGGAGACTATATGGTACTGTCCATTGCAGTGTATTCCCCACTCGTGACCCATCCTTCTGAGCCATGCTGCCAAGGGTTCAATGGTGATAGGAAATAGCAGCGGCGACAGTGGACACACCTGTCGGGCCTCTGTGTATGTTATAACTGCTTGAGATTGTCTGCACCGTCTTAACTCTTGCAGTAGGTTGCATGTAAAGCAGCTTGACCCATTCGCCCCATGCATTCCCCAGACCCATCAGTGACATGGTGGCCCTTAGAAAATCCCAACCTTTTCAAGGTCCACAGATACAATTTGTCATCGGGCCCGGTGGGGTGAATGTCATAATAAAGCAGGGAGTAGAGCCTCCGGAGGTTATTGGAGGTGCCACAGTAGGTATAAACCTCTTTTTGATTACTGTGTATCATAGTACACATATAGGGTAACAATCTGGTAGCCAGGGCTTTGCTGAGTACCTTAAATTCTGTACTAAGCATGGGCAAAGGCCGGAAGTCCTAAACTTTCACATCAGCTTGCATGGATTTAGGCAAAGAGATCACCATAGCCTCCCAGGTCGAGGCTGGTAAGATCTTCGATGCATATGCCTCAGCATACATCTCCACTAGCCGCAGTGCCAATATACAGAGGGAACCTTGTAAAACTCTGATGGTAAACCGTCTGTGCCTGGAGTCTTGCCAAACGCCAGAGACTTAATGGCAGCCTTAACCTCCTCCACCGTGAGCTGTGCCCCAGTGCGTCCCTATCCATGTTAGACAGAGCCCCCTGTGGGAAGGCGGACAAATAGTCCTCCCTGTCTGCAGTCATGAACATTTGTAAGGGTCCATACAGAGATGTATCATAGGTCATAAATGTAATGTTTATTTGGGTGGGTGAATAAAGTAAGGTGCCCCCCATTGTAGTCAGTCGGGTAATCAGTGTTCCCCCCCCCCCCATTTCTTGGCGAACCAGCCAGGCCAGGAGTCTCCCTGCCCTCCCCTCTTCCTCATGCATTCTGGCAATATACTTCCTGTAATCGTGACAACAAAGGTGCTCTAGTGCTGAGGTGTATAGTTCTCGGGTCTCCCAACAGCCTTGCCTGTGCTTCTGGGGTGCCATCTAGTTCATTGTCATATTGGTGTAGGCTGTCCTCTAAGCGTGTAATATCACGTTCTAGGTCTTGTCTAATGCCCATTGTTTGTCCCAAGCAATGCCCCCGCAGTACCACTTTGAGGGCCTCCCATTCGATTCCACGACTAGGTGCTGTCCAATGACAGATATTCAGTCAACCTATTGATCAGTGCCTCCTGGTAGATGCCGTCCTACAGTGCGCAGGGGTGCAATCGCCAAGTCGGGACAGTCGGGCAGATCTCTAATGTATAAGGAGATTAGCAGCTGGCTGTGGTCCGATATGGCCCGACCAAGGTATTCTGTATGCCTAACCATACCACTAAGGAAAGAAGAGCATAGTACACAGTCTATTCTGGTGTGTACGTGGTAGAGGTGTGAATAGTACGAGTAGTCTCTAACAAGTGGGTTTTGTAGGCACCATATGTCCACCAGGTCCCATTGTGTTATCCAGGTCATCATTCCTGTTGCCACTGTGCCTTGCAACGGTGGGGTCGGCTGATACAGAAGGGGGTCTAGGATCCCGTTAAAGTCTCCCCCCTTGAGAAATGGGACATCAGTGTATCATGCCAGCCAGGCGGACATGGAGTGCAGGAATATGATCTGATTGTGATTAGGGGCATATATACTACCCAGCACCAAGGGTCTACCATGCAGGTGTCCCCCACTAGCAAATAGCAGCCCTCCTAATCCACGTCCACTGAGGAGGCCTCAATGGGTGCCCCCGTCTTCACCCAGACCACTGCCCCACTTACAAAGACAGAATATGTAGTGGGGTAAGGTTATCCTCTCCAACCCCTGTGGAGATGGTCAGCCTCCACCTGAGTGAGGTGTGACTCCTGCAGCTTAGCAATGTGTACCCCCCTGTGTTTCATAGAAGAGCTAATTTTTCGGCACTTGGCCACAAATTCTAAGCCCCAGACATTCAAAGACATAATTTTATGAGTGAAATGTGTGGCAGGCACACCATCTAATGAACGCATCAGAGGACAGAGTTCTTGCCTCTCCACAGTCCCACTGAGGCACCCTAATAATGTGCTGTGTTCCCATGAGTGGCCATGGGCTAAAACAGGCAAAAACCCAACTCCCCTCCCTAAGAGCAACTAAGCAACCTCTGGCCGCCCAAAGCATATAAACCAATATATGATGGTTCAATGGCATAAGCCAGCTGGGTGACCTGTGGATGATCAGGAGCCAGTTTTAAGAGCTTCAGAGTCGTTCATCATGGGGCGGGTTGGCCCACCTCCGCAATTTAGTAGTCAGGCAAAGGCAGAGTCCCCATCCATCAAGCGATGTCGTCTGTAGGTTAGGGTGTCACATGGGGAAGCCCTTCCATCCCACTAATCATAGAATTGTCCTCTGTGGACTCTCCATGTCCAGGGGGTCCTGCTTGGGCCCGGGTTCTTTGTCTGAGAGTCCCACCTCCGCTGTAAAGGCTGCCGCTGGCAGGGCTGCCCTCTTACCCTTGCATGTTTGCTGTTGTGTGGGCTTCGTTACTCGGGTGTGTTCCATAGGGTTCTGGGGGCGTCTTCCCTTGCCACGATGTTGGGGAGGCCCAGGTTCCTCGTTCTTCACTGTCTCAGTGCCTGCCCAGTATGTCTCAAGCCTCGTTCGGGTCTTGGCAGAAATGGGTGCGACCGTCCAGCGCAATCTTCAATTTAGAGGGGAACTTCAGGGTGTAACGGACCCCTTCCTCACATAGCACCTGTTTAACAGCCGTGAAGGTTGCGCGTCTGTTCTGAGCCATTGCCGTGTAATCTGGGCACAGGGTGTCCCGGCCCTCTCCCACCTCGAATGGGCCTGCCTCACGGGCTCTCTGCAGCAATAGGTGATGGTCCCTGTAGTGCAGGAGCTTTGACACTATTGCGCTAGGTGTTCTCCGTGGTGCCCCAGGGCCTACCTGGACCTGATGCACCCTTTCCAGTGCAAAGAATGGTGTGAAAGGCCGATTATCCATAAGTGAGCTCAACCAGGCCTCCAGGTAGGTCACAGTGTCCAGCCCCTCCACTCCCTCTGGAACCCAACGATGCACACATTGTTAAACTGGCTGCGACCCTCTGCATCCTCTGCTCGGTGTTCAAGTCTTCGAATCCATCAGTAATTTGGACAATTTGCGACTTCATTGTTTGGTGAGCAGGTTGCAGGTCCTCCAGCACTGTCTCAGTGTCCTTCACCCTGTCAGCCAGTTTGTGATGATCTGTGTGTAGGTGGCTCAATTCTGTGGAAACTTTTCCTACCTCTTGGCTCAGAGTCAATTTGATATCCTCTATTGCCCCCAGGATTTTATTCAGAGTGTCTTGTATGGTGGAGGACCCGCCTTTCTCCACTTCCCCATCCGTCCGTGGGTGATCAGGACTTGAGGCAGCTAAGTGCGAGCCCTGACATTTGGGATGGGGCCTCCCCATGGTTGAACCCAGGTACGCTACCGAGCGGAGGACAGGAGCCATCAGGCACAAAGACTATTTCTAGGGCGACTATATTAGTTCTCCGGGGCAGGCTCCAGTTCCCACCAGCCCTGCGTGTCTCCCCTCCTACCCAGTGGCCGGATGGGCATTCCATGAGACCAGGAATCAGGTACCAGGCCGGTGATTGCAGGATAGTCAAACAATGTTCAATGAAGGCCACTATGACCCACTACAATGGGCCTGGTAAGTCCGCTGGAAGATGCTGTACTCCTCAGTCCATCCCAGGGGTGACACGCTGTCGGGCAGGCACAGGCAGGCTGCAGCAGTGCAGCTCCTTCAGCTAGCCGCCATAAGGCCCTGTTTGGTCACCGTCCTTTTTTGGCCCAGGAGGTTGAGCCATAACCAGGGGAGCCAGACCCAATTTTCTGCGCCTCCACTCGTTGCTCTTATTGGGGTCCAGTCCTGCTTCCACCAGCCACCAGTCCAATGAGAGCTAGAGTCGTTGCTCTCATATCAGGTCCCACATGCCACAGGGGCCCCAGCTCACCTATTTTCCAGCTTCTATTGTGGCCCCAGCTGGTGCCACTCCAGTCTGGTTGCCTGGTGTAGGCCAAACCTTAGGAGTCTGTCATCAGCACTGAGGGGAGGTGGTTTGTCCACCGACCTCCCCTCCGTCTGGGCCATCCTGCCCTCAGCAGCAGTCCCACTGGGCCTTTTTCAGCAGCGACTCCAGCGAGGCTCCCATAGGGTCCCCCACCAGGCCAGGAGGACCTTCTTTAGACGTTCAAGGGGGGGGGCCCGGTCATGCGCCTCTCCCTCCATCCACCGCTCCTCATCTCCTCTCCTCCAGTCGCTCTCAGCTCTGCCACAGTGCTCAGCCATCCTCTACGCAGCAAGCAGCATGCGGGCCAAGGCTGAGAGCTCCATCTCGCTTGCCAACCACACAGTTGGGCCCAGCGTCTCTGGGCTGCACCACCCATCAGGCACGCACTTTAGTGGACCCTGACCCCTTTTTCATGTAAAAGGGGTCCCACTCGCCGGTTCTATCGCAGGATGTTTGGCGGTGCCCCCCGGAGCTCCGGAGTTAGGCAGCCACCATCTTAGCTAGTCAGGCTCCGCCCCCCACTCTGTATTTATAGTTAGGATTTCCAGGTATAGGAATTTCTCAGATTTTTGCTCCCTAATAACTTTCCACTCGTTTGATGAATCACCTTAAAATGTTTAAAACCTATAACATTTTCTACATTTTGTGATGATGTAAACATTTGTGGTGAATCATTAAAGGGGTGCAGAGATAAAAAGAGGGGGCCCAAAATATGTTTTCTATCAATGCATTTTCCATGGACTATTGTGTTTCATGTAGCACAAAAACGGCTGGCTGGATTTACATGAAATTTGACAGCGTTATACATTATGGTGCCTACATGATTCTTTTTTGGTACTGCAGGTGAGCAGGGTGAGTATTTTTTTTATAAGATATTTAAACTTAGTGGTACTTGTGACCTCAGTACTTAAGCTGAATTTCATGAAATTCCATAAAGCTACCATGGTACATGGTGATGACAAGTCATCTGTTTCCATGACTTCCTTGGGAGTCAGAATCTCAAGTTGGAGGTTACTGTAATCACCTGTTCCCCTGGGAAGGTTGGGGGTTCAGATGAGGCACGATGAGCTAGCTAGGAATTGTGCCGGTAGTTACTGATGGTGTAGATGGATTTAGTCCCTTCATCCTGAAGTTCTACCATCCTAATACACATTCCTACTTTTTAATGGGAACCATATAATAATGTCACTACACTGTACTCTACTTTACTCTATGCCGCTCCAGTGTAGGCCACTCCACGTTATGACACTCCAATCTTTGCTATTCCATTGGATGCCACTCCACTGTACACTACACAACTAAATGCTGTTATACTCTACCCCACTTTGGTGTATGCCACTCCAGTTTACACCACTTCACTGTACATGGTTGCAATGTGCGCTACTCCACTATTTGCTTTTCCACTCTATACCACTCCCCTGTATGCTATTCCACTCTACCTACATCCACTCCATGCCAATCCAGTTCATGCCACTAAACTGTATGCTATGACACTCTATGAAATTTAACTCTATGCTATTCTACTCTACACCATTACACTGTACTCAGCCTTACATTGTTCCACTGTATGCTGCTCCACTCTACACTAATACACTGTACGCAACTTCAGGCTTCACTAGTTCTGGGAGGAACTACCATGGGTGTCACTTCATGGAATTCCACAAAGTTACCAAATTCTGCGGAGCTCGGCAAGCACATGGAGTAGGCAAGTGGCAACCTTACTCACTAAGGGGCACATATAAGAGCCCCTAGTGCCTTCTTGTGCCATGTCAGGGTCATTTCTTTCACACTAATGTGGCCCAACAAGGCCAAACTTGATGTGCCAAATTTAGAAAGTGGTGCAATGCATGCATTGTGCCACTTTATAACCTTTTGCACTACATTGTGCCTGCACCAGTCATACGCACCTGGGTTCTAGGATCATACAAAGATGGTGGCATTGTTTATGTTTTTCACACTAATGGTAACCATAATCACTGCATTGTGTTTCAAATTCCCAATCATCACAGTTCAGTTTTTTATAATCAGATACAAACACTTCAATAAATATATTGAACCTTATTTTGTATCTCCTCATCTGTCTTGACATATGTGAGACTTTGTGTTACTGCAAGAGAGGGGTATGTTCTGCTCACCAAGACTTCCCTGAGGAGTCAGAGTGTCATTTTTTTGACTGTCACAAATCACATTTACTTTCTATGATTGGGTGAGCCAAAGAAGTTAGGTTGACAGCTCCCAGATGGTGTTGGACCAACTCAGTCACCACACTCATTGGTGCTGCTGCATTAAACTATGCAGTCTTATCCTCAATGTAAGAGTCCTATGACAACTTCGCTCTTCTACACTCCACTATACAGTATTCCACTATACTTTCTGCCACATTCAGTAATCCACTCTAAGCCACTACAATGTAAGTCACTCCACTATACAACACTCTCCCCACTTTTTATAACCCTACTCTATAAAGGTCTACAACACTTTATGGCACTCTAGGATGCTCTACTCCATTCTATCCCTGTACACTCCACTGTCCAACTCTATACTCCACTCTATGCCCATACATCCCATTGTACAACACTCTATTCCACTATTCAACACTTTTCTAAGACACAGCACTCCACTCTACTCTACAAGACCCAATTCCAATTTAGATACATATATATATTATATATGTGTGTGTGTGTGTGTGTATATTTATATATATATATATATATATAATTTTCAAAAAGACGGTGCAACTCGATCAAACACCAAAAAGGCTGCACAATATCCAAACAAGCTCATGGAATGTAGAGAGTGAAATTAAAAAAGTTAAAAATCACTCATATACAAAATCGTCGGCTCCATTTTATAGAAAAAGTTCATATAAAGACAAGTAATACTAAATAAAGATGTATAAATAAATAAATGGCACTTGCAAAAATCTATAACATGCCTACAATGAACAAACACACGCTGTCCCAGCCAAATGTCGACACGTTTCGGCAACAGCCTTCAACTGGACATTTATATATAAAACCTAGATACATATATATTATTATATATATGTGTGTTTGAATGTATATATATATATATATATATATATATATATAACCTAGTGGCGGTCGCCACTAGGTAGTGAAAGGTATGACCTAGTTTCTATATAAAAAGCATATTTTTACTTGCCTATATCTTTGGCGCCGCTTAACGAATCTTAACTTTCCCCAAAAAATTGCCAGTCACGTCAGCTGCTGTCGGGAAACTTTCCTGGTGATCCGTCCCTGGGAGGGGTGGGGGAGAAAAAGGGGGGGCCCCAAAACACTTTTTCCCCATTCATTTTTCAATAGGGATTTTGAACAGCGTTAGTACTGTACTGGAAAGAGTTACACCAAATTTGGCAGAAATGTAGGTCCTGATCAAGAAAGCAACCTTTTTTCATTTTGGTGTAAATCCATTCAGTAGTTTTAGAGAAATTAAAGAAAATCCAAATGTGTATATATAGGGAAGCAAAGGATTCACAACCCCTCCATATCTTGTGCTGAGACCTGATTGGCTAACAACACTTCAACAACGAAGCCTTTGAAGTGTTGCCAGTCACCTCTGGACTTGGCTGAAGCTGAGTCGCAGAAAAATAAAATACAAAAGTGACCAGGGTACGAAGCCCCTGGCCCATTAGCTGTGGTGCTAGGGTCCCAAAGGGACGCCCACAGGGCTAAAAAGCATTTGTTTTAAAAAAAATGTAGATCGAATTCGTGACGGAGTCTCAAATCTGAAGGTAAAAATGTAAATAAAGAAACAAGGTCAGGCCAGGTCCTGGATGCACTTGTTTATTTTTAATAAGGGGGCCCTCCTGTCCCCCCACAGCCCTGCAGCCCTGGGGACCACCATCTCCCTGGGGCGAATTATAAAATATGAGTAGGGGCTGTGCGGCTCCCCGGGACCACCACCCCTGGGGCAAAAATTATTTTAATAAGTGGGGAGGCCCAATAGCCTCCCCACAGCCCCTGGGACCACCACCTCCCTGGGACTATTCTGAAATATGAACAGGGGGCCCAGTGCCCCCCCCAGCCCCGGGGACCACCACCCCCTGGGGCCTTTAACAAATTGTGTGCGAAGGGGCCATTCAGGCTACCCCACACAGTCCCGGGAATCACAACCTCCTTGGGGCTATAATAAAAAAGAATATAGGGGGTCAATTTCCGACCCTCTTTAGCCGTGGAGACCACCACCTCTCTGGGGGCTATGATTGTTGGAGGGGGGCTATGTGGTCTCCCTCAAGGTGCCACTAATTGCCCCGGGGACCACCACCCCCAGTGCAAAAAATGCTTTTATATCGTGGGGAGACCCTATGGCCTCACCTGCAGCCCTGAGGACCACCACCTCCTCAGGACTATACTGAAATATGAGCAGGGGGCCCATTTCGGACCCCCTTTATCCCCAGGGATCACCACTATCCTGGGACTATGATTGTTGGAGGGGGGCCACGTGGCCCCTCTCAAGAAGCCATTGTTGGCCCTGGGGACCACCACCCCCCAATGCTGACTCATGCTATGTCCTATGGTGCACACCCACAGGACATAGCTGTTTTCTGTGGCTTGGCTGCAGCTTTGCAGCCAAGCCAAGCCACAGCAAACACTTCAGTGTTTGACAGCGGGACCTGTCAAAAAGGTCCTGCTGTCAAAAACTGAAGCTTTCATCACTGTCCTCTGCACACAGGTATGTGTGCAGGGGACAGAGATGAAAAGTTTGCTTCAGTAACTACGGAACTGCTGCTTAGAGCAGCTTTTTGGTTGCTGAAGCAATGGGGCTGTGCAGGGTGGCCTTGAGGCTTCCCCTGCGGTCCCAGATAGCCCGTAAGGACAGATAATAAAAAAAAATGAAAAAAATGTCCCGGACCGTAAGAGCTTATTATTAAACAAATAAAGTCAGGGACTGCGGGGGAGGCCTTCCCCAGCAGCTCCACCTATAAATCGTGCCCTCATCATGCACTGCTAATGACCCCACAAATTACGGCACTCATGACATCTTTGAAAAAGTAATTGATAATATCAATCAATGTAATATTTGCAGTAAAAACTGTTCCTGGTGAGGGCACGAGTTGTAGTTACCTTAGGGCACGAGTTATAAATTTACTTGAGGTAACTAACTATAACTGGTGAATTTCTCTGGTTTCATTCGTTTAAAATGTGAGCCTAACTATAACGTCCCTGTAAGCTTTGTTTTTTTAGTTTTTTTCTATGTTTTTAAAACAAAAGTCTATTTCCTATCTATAACATCCCTGTAACCTTTGCTTTTTCAGTGAATATATATGTATATATATAAGGGTCACAGGGACATTATTGTTAGGTTCAGATTTTACACACAAAAAAAGATAGAAATTCAGCTGTTAGAGTTATTTCAAGTAACTATAACTCTTGCTGAAAGGTAACTATAACTTGCGCCCTCACTATGCACAGTTTTCTCATCAATACTTTTACTGCAAATGTTACAGTGATAATATCAATGATGTCATGAGTGATGCAATATCTCAAGTGATTAGCAGTGCATTCCAACGGCGCGAGTTATAGTTACCTTAGGGCACGTGTTAAAGTTACTTGAAATAAATATAACGATAACTATAACAGCAGAATTTCTATGACTTTGTGCATACTGTATCCCTAATTGTGAACCTAACTGTATCCCTGTAACATTTGTTTTTTAGTGAATTTCTAGGTTTTAAAAAATTCTATTTCTTAACTATAATGTCCCTGTAACCTTTGTTGTTTTACTGAAATTCTAGTTTTTTTTAACATTAAGTAAGATGCCCATTGCAATGCATGGTGGGGTTGTGGGGGTTGGACAGAGGGCCTGGCTCCCTAATTTCCTTATTTACTGCTGTATCCTCAGTAGAAAATCCTTTCAATGTTCCACTACGATTCCAACAAGATGGCCTTCAGATGTGGCACACTTATAGCATAAATGCAAAATGTTAGCACTTTAGTTGCTCATTTGAACAGTGTAAGCTGCTGATCACCAGAGAGTTAACTGGCAGTCTGCTGCTGGTGTTGAAAGTGCACGTTTCTGTCCACATGTAACAATGTTTTAATGAAATAGAAGAGAAACATATTTGTGAACTCACTTAAAGCATATGCAAATTTTTCTTTCACAGCACAAACCATAATTTTTATGATAAAATTAACCCCCTCATTTTGTTCCTTTCTAAATTAAATGTTTCACATTTTACCAGTTTGATTCAATCAAGATGGCTTCAGGTATGTCACGCTTTTGTCATAAGAAAGACTGTTAGCGCTCAAGTTCTTGTTTATGGTTCAACTCTGGTAATTAGTTTTAATTTAACGCATACTCCCACCTCTCTCTCCTTCAGGTGTACTCCAGTAAGTATCTAGTGTGAATACTCAGCCCTTGTCTGGGGCCTGTCATGTACCATAGTGTGGCTGATTATGTGGGTGATGGGGTCTCTGTGAGTCAGAGAGTGCGCAAATACTTTGGGCAGGTTAAGTTCTGTAATTCTTAAGAGAGCAGAGCAATGAATGGCACCCAGAGTGTCCTATATGTGGGCCCCAGGCTGTTAACACCAAGGTAAGTTTTCCGTCCCAGTATGGGCAACCATTTATGGGGCCACGGGTGGTGTGTTGGGGTTTATCCGTGCCCCAGTGTGAAAGACTAGTCTGATAGACCACCCTCAGTGCGAGTTCGATCCGGCCGGCCTTTGCAGGATTTAAGTTGATAGGTAAACTGGTTTGGTGTATGCTAGAAAGCGAGGTACGGTCGTGTCCAGGTACTCAACTATGTCACTTAGTATCACGGTCCAGAATGAGGTTACTTTAGGGCAGTCCCAGAGTATGTGGAGCAGTGTCCCTTGGTGGCCACATTGACGCCAGCATAGCGGACTGCGAGCTTGGTTGTCTCTACGTAGTTGAGATGGTGTCATATACCAGTTGGTGACTATTTTCATGGCTATTTCAGTAACCTCTGCCCTAGTGGACACATGTTTAGCTCTGTAGTAGATCTCCCGCCACTCCTCTAGAAAGTGCAGTCTACCAAGCTCCTGTTCCCAGCATATTTGGCTGGGGGCCTTGTCTAGTGGAGGAATCATCAGGAATAAGTGGTATAGTTTGGAATTCAGGCGGTGAATGACGGTTTTCATCACAAGCAATTCTTAAACTTTGTCAGTGGCAGCTTGCTCCACCCCCCATAGAATGGTGGGTTAGCCAGTTGTAGGTAGAAAAGTCATTCCGTTTCAGGTAGGTCATAAATGCGCCTCAATTGGTCAAATGGGATGAGGCCATCCACTCTGAACTGGAGCCCGACAGAGCTGCATTTTGCCTCTTGCCAGTGGTGAAAGGATTCGTGGTCCAGGCCAGGGGAGAATTCTGAATTCCCCAAGAGTGGTGTCAAAGGTGACGGCATAGACATCAGTTGTTTGCGCACGACAACTGTGTCCCACACTTTCAGCCTTACACCTGTGATTGGGGATGAGTAGAGGCCCCACGTTCACTGTGATCACTTAAGGAACGGGACTTTCCACAAGTGAGCACCTTCTATGACCTGGTACATGAAGACTCAGGGCTTCTTTGATTCCGGTTGGGTCCGTTCGAGCAGGTTGTGGAGTTCCGCCACCTGGAAGCAAATCTGTAGATGGGGTACTCCCAACCTCCTTCTTTGGGGGGGCGGCAGCTCTTGTCCCTGCCCATCCAAGATCACTTTCCTGCCCATATAAAGTCTTGAATGGCAGTCTGAAGCATCTTCAGGGTCCGGGGGGGCGGGTTTCAATCAGGAGAATTTGAAACAAGTAGAGTATCTTCGGTAGGATCATCATCTTAACAGTGGCTATTTTGCCTAGCCAAGAGAGACGGTACAGGTGCCACACGACCAGGCCCCTAATGATGTGTTGCTTAGCCTTCGAATAGTTAGGGAGGGCTGTGGTCCACTCCGCTGTGGTCTTGCCCATTGGATTGGGGAAGCATTTGGCCAGGTGCAGCTCCATGGCTGAGGACCATGAGGTTGAGGGTCTGTGATTTACCCACGTTTATAGAGAAGCCCGATGCTGCTCTGAACACCTCGATTTCTGTGAGGAACGTTGGTAAGGCTAGCAGCGGATATTTTAAAGCCATGATAACATAATTTGCGAATAGACTAATTAGATGTTCCTCTCCGCCAAAGATAACTCCAGTGATGTTGGGATTGTCACGCACTCTTTGCACAAAAGGCTCAATGTAGAGCATGAACAAACTAGGTGAGAGGGGGCAACCCTGTCTGATCCCCCTACCGATGGTAAAGGGGCAGATGTTATACTATTTACACCGACCGACGTAATAGGTTGGTCATAATTGCTTAGGCTGGTTCTTCTTTAGAACACTGTGGGAGGCTGCAGTAAAGAACAAGGGAATTACCTGACAGGCGCCGCTCCTGTTGGAAGTACAACAGCAAGATATTTTAGAACTCACTTAAAAGGTGTCCTAATTTTTCTTTCTACAGCATTAATCATAAGTTCTATGACAAAATGAACCCCCTCATTTTGTTCCTTTCTAAATTAAATGTTTTTAGTTTTACCAGATCAAAAATGTTGACGCTATTGCCCCCTACCCTGCGCCATGGAGCGCTGTATTTTAATTATGGCGCACACATGTTGGCAGTAGGGGGTCACTAGGTGGCGCAAGGGAAGTGACGCTGAACTGGGTGCAGCACCACTTTTCTCAAATCTGGCCCTATGTTTTAATGTCTCCAGAACCTTCTGCCCTCTCTTGAATGATTACATAATGAACATAATATTTGTGAGGTTTATATATCTTAGGTATTTATGTGGAAGGCATAATTGGATAATCAATTGCTTTACTGGTAATTATGACTAATTTTGAAGGACATTTATTCTATGAAGGATTAAGAATGATTGATGATGCACAGAACGCTGTATCTAGTTTGTATCACTAATATTTTGCAAAACCTCTGATGTGATTAGTTCATGTGCCATACTTTGTAAAGGATAATTTTTAAGGCGTTATGGCTATGTTGATAACAATCCTATTGCTATCAACATTTCAGGAAATACATGCATACTTTTTTATTCTGTACTCTGCACTATTGACTATGGTTTTTGTACTTCCTTACTCTTTAGATGTACTGCGAGGTTTGTTGTTTACTGATCGTGGTAATATTGCACCATGCTGAATTCCAGGTGTGAGTCTTACAGGGGCAAATGTGTGGGTGTGGTAATAACAACAAAAGTCAGAATCCAAGTTCAGGTTCAAACATCTATTTGCTTCTCTGTAGGGATTCGCACTGGGGTAAGAATGAGGCCACACAGTGGAATATTATGATGGTGATGTTCACACTACATCTTTCAGTCTTCTTCGTTCTAGGGTAAACATACGATTGGCAATTAGGTACTCTCAGACGTTAGTGAAAATACAATTAACGAACCACCATGATTCTATGTTTAGCTTGAGGTAAGGAGCTGCTACTCACAATGCACTAATCTCAACATTTTATCAAACAGTGAAAAATCTTAGGTCAAAATGACACTTGGAAGCTGCTACACCCTGAGTAGTTTAAAGAACATATTCCACTTCATTAAAACCCAACTCCTGTGCCAACAGGCATTCAACACTTCATTACTTTTTGTCCACATAAAATATTCACTCCAGATCGGTGTCCTTTTTTTCAACATCCTGGGGATTCTAAAGGTACCCAGGGTTTGTGGATTCCCCTGGAGGGGACAGAGAATAAAAGCAAAATATAACTAAATAGTAAGGCCCATTTTTATACTTTTTTTGCGCCGCATTTGCTTCATTTTGTGATGCAAAAGCGGCGCAAACTTACAAAATACAATTGTATTTTGTAAGTGTGCGCCACTTTTGCTTCAGAAAAGCAGCGCAAATGCAGCGCTAAAAAAGAATAAATATGGGCCTAAGTAAAACAGTGTTCTAGATAAAAGTGTCTGTTATGTTTCTTAAAAATGGCATCAACAAATGGGTTGCTGTGCCAAGTCACAATCTTCCCAGCTTTCAAGAACATGCAGAACTGAATCAAAGAACACCTAGGGCCTTCCGCCGCTTAACACCTCCCCTCCCAACGCCACCATGTGTGCGACAGCGAACCATGGCGGTAGTTAGGGAACTAGTGTCAGACTTTTTGATGCTAGTTTGGAGATTTGCAAGATTAGTGTCAAAAATGTTGATCCTAATCCTACAAAGCTCATTGAGGCCCATTATAAACAAATGTATGCCTCCTTTTAAGGCCGGCTTGAAGCAGGCCATTAAAGTGTCGGAAAAAATGATGCAAAGAAATCTTTTAGAGTGCTTTGCACCATTTTTTGGTCCCCTCTAACTGAGGAACAGCGCCTTTGCATACATTTTGCCTGGCGCAGTCATAATGTAGCACAAAGGGTTACAAAGTGGCGCAATGCATGCATTGCACCACTTTGCAAATATGGCGTGGGGAAAAGGCCGACTTTAGCGCCACCTTAGAGTTTAAGCTAAAGTTGAGCTAGGCCCTCTTAAATCAGGGCTCTAATTTTGTACCGCAGTTTTGACATTTTTTAAAGAGGTAGCCCATTTTTCCTACGTTTTGTGCTTTCAAACTACTTCCAGTTTGTGGTGAAAACCAGTGTGACACTCATAAGTTATCCAGAAATACTATAGGTGTCCAAAAGTAGAAACCATTCAGAATTCAGCAAGGGGTCATATGTATAGATTGCTCAAGGTTTTCTCCATAAAAACTAACTGCTGTGATAAAGAAATATTGAGTAGGAAACACATGCTATTTGTGACAACATTTGCATCTGTAACTTTTTGTCTCAATTTACAAAAGCAATATTTCATTATGTCTGCAAGACCCTTCTGGGTTTGTACATTCTCCACAAACCTGAGATTCCCAGCGCCAACAAATGAGCTGCACGGCACAATGGTACTGAGTACTGAGTATAGTCCAATTCATATGGTGAAATATGTGGAGTGAAAAATGGGTATCAAGGTATCCTATGTAATTCTGAGGTGAGCAGCAGATATGGAGTTTAAGAGCAGTGGTTATTTGTACATCTCTGAACTTGTGGGTAGTTGTACTAGCATTTGGTTTAGAGGATAGTTTTCAAAATGTTTTTTTTCTTACCCACTGGATTACATTTGGAAGGCACAAATGCAGCAAAATTCAAGAAGTAATAACAAATGTTCTACTATTCTATGTTCCCACGTCTTCTGATAAAACTGGTACGTCACATGTGTGAGTAGTCTTAATGCCCACAAGTGGAAATGGGCCCAAACACAAACTGACCCTTTTTTCCATTGAGAGTAGCTGTGGATTTTGGGCCCTAGCTCAGCAAGCACCTAGGGAAACCTAGCAAACCTGAGCATTTTTGAAAACTAGATACCTAGAGGAATCCAGGATATGGTTGACTTGTGTGGCTCTCACTAGGTAATTCTACTTACCAGCCTTTGCAATCCTTATACTTCGACTGAAACCACACATTTTCCAGACGTTTCTGTAAGGAAAACTTATGGAATCTGCAGGGAATCACATATTTCCTACCACCTACCATTCCCCCAAGTCTCCCAATAAAAATGCTACATCACTTGTGTGGGTAGGCCTAGTACCCAGAACAGAAAAGGGTCCCAACCACAAAATAGCCATATCAAATTTTTGCACTGAAAAAAACTCTTTTTTTGCAATGAGGGCAGGTGTGGATTTTGGGCTTTAACACAGCTTGCACCTAACAAACCTAGCAAAGCTGCACATTTTTGGAAACTATACAACCAAAAAAGTCAAGAGATGTATGACTTGCATGGCTCTCATCAGGTAATTTTACCCTGACTTCTTTGCAAACTTTGAACTTCCTCTAAAAACACACATTTTCTACACACTGTGAGGAAAACCTCTGGAATTTGTGGAGAGCCATAAATGGCCTACCATTCAGCATTTCATCAAGTCTCCCGATAAACATGCTACCTCACTTTTGTGGGTAGGCATAGTGCCTCTGGCAGGAAAGGGCCCAAAATGCAATATAACCACATAACATTTTTACAATGAAAACAGACCCTTTTTTTGCAAATTGATTAGCTGTGGGTTTTGGGCCCTAGTTCAGCTGACACCTAGGGAAACCTAGCAAACCTGAACATTGTTGAAACCTAGACAACCAAGAGAGTCTAGGAGTGCATGCCTTGCATGGCTTTTACCAGGTAATTTTAACTAGAATCCCTTTCAGACCTCACCCTCGACTAAAATACACACATTTTCCACTCATTTCAGTGAGGAAAACATCTGGAATCTGTAGGTAGCTAAAGATTTCCTACCATCCCGCATTCCTCCAAGTATCCTGATAAAAATCACTACCTCACTTGTGCCAAAGGTCTAGTGCCCCTGACAGGAAAGGGCCCAAAATGCAACATAGACACATTTTGACACTGAAAACGGACCATTTATTTACAATATTGGTAGCTGTGGATTTTGGGCCATAGCTCAGCCACCCCTAAGAAAGTCTGCACATTTTCGAAAACTAGACAATCAGGGAAGCTGAAGGGTGCATGACTTGTGTAGCTCTTACTAGGCCAAGCCCATACTGTGCGGCCGTGTGCAGCGTGTAGTTGGGTGTCTGTGTGGGGTTGGTTTTACTTATGGTAATAGAATAATATTTTATGTTAAAAAGGAATTGTAGATTATATCCTATTTTACATTAAAAGACCTTTGAAATTCACAGAAAAAACAAAGCATAAAGGGCCATTATAGTTAGGTGAAAATGTCAGATAACCCCTTTGATGCATGTCGCCAAATGGCTGACACTCGCACCCCCTCCTCACTGTGTCTTGCACTGAAGGATTCCTTTTAAAAAAAATAAAGGGCAGGGGAGACGCCCATGTATGATGTCAGAGTATTCATCGGGCATGGAGTAACAAGGAAGCAAGAGCTCTCTTCCATTCTGGGGACAAAATGCCTGAAACAGCCTCCCCGTCTTCCAAGGTAGCCTTGTTGGAAAGGGGAGAGTCTTTCCTTACCAAAGAGGCCTTCCTAAAACTGTTTACTGGTTGTGGAATCCACTAGGCCACCACGGACCAGTGATTAGGGTGGTCAGTTCTCATGGTAAACGGGCAAGCCTCTCGTTAGGGTATACAAAAAAAGTGTTCTTAGCCCTGGGGGTGAGATTGCACCCCTAGGGAGAAGTAAAAAAATATATATTTTTGCCAAAAAATAGAAAGTGAAATTGTCAATTCAGGTTGAACCCTACTTGGACCCAAATTTTGGGGGGGAATTGTGTGTTTTCCCGGTAGAAGAGGGGCAATCATGGCCCCCAGGGAAAACACGCATTTAAAAAAAAACATATTTAAAAAATGTAGGTCTGGGTTGGCCCTGAGGAAATGGGTAGACCGCCAACGGGGCTAATTTTTTTTCTTTAATGTGTGATTTCATCTGGTGGGGCGATTGTGTCCTGCGTGGAAAAGCACACATTGATAAAAAAAATAACAGCCACACTATACACACGTGGGAACATTTAATTGGCATGCAGTGAAAGGCCCTGCACAAAGCTGACTGGTCATATTTTAGTTGCTTATTTCTGTATTTGGTTGCTATACTGGTGATAGAATGAGGTGAACTCTTTGCCGAGGCCGTATTATCATGTTCTGAAATCACAAAATAATGAAGTAATACTATCAAAGTTCCACATTATGCTGCAAAATTTGTATTGTTTCTTGTTGCATAAAAAACAACCCCACCCTGTCAATCTGTCGCATAATTAGGTGATCTCCAGTGACCCTGATATTAGCACTATCTGTTTTCACAAGGCGCATGCCTGCACATAAAGTTGCAGGGGCTACTATGTGAATGTTTGCTTCTTGAGACCAAAGGTCTGAGTTTGGCGGAGGGGTTACTCCATCACAAATGTAATGGAGATTCCATCTGCCGTATTACAACTTCTATAGGCTATAATGGAATTGTAATACTTCGGATGGGATATCGTTCACATTTGTGATGGAGTAACCCCCTTCACAAAACTCTAAATCAGGCCCTAAGTGTGGTCTAAACAATATTTCTCCCTTCCAACATTGAAAGTGCAAAATATATTTTAGACCAAAAGTAGCCTGCATTCAGGGTTTTAAGGGTGAAAGATTCACTAGATATCCCCTGAAAACCCAGAACGCAGACTTCGGGCCTCATTATGAATTTGGCGGTCTTTTGGCAATACCGCTGAGGTGGCGGCCTCCAAAAGACCACCATGTTGGCGATGATTCGACTGATGTATTAAGAGTCACATAGCTCAGTCTACCAAAAAACAGCGACTTTTCTGAAAGTGGAGGACAGAATCGCCCACCGCCCATGTATTCAATGTCTAAATACCCCTCTCTGGCATGCCAAATGTCAACTAAACCCACCTGGGACCACAGTGTTTGTGTATGGCATGTGAAGTACAGGTACTGACAGCACTACAACCCCAGCAGGCACTGTTCCACATGTAAGAAAACTAGAACAGTGTACTACATTTCAACATTTTTTTCATGTGAAACTAACAATCAATGGAACCTCTCCTGAATACATCACAGTCTTACAGTCCATGGCAATGACAGCAATTCTTTGATCAACTGCCAGTACTATCACAAGCAAAACACAGCTACAACTGTGTCCCCTACCAAACCTTGAGAAAACCTTCCTAACAATGTCATATACTCACCTGGGGGGGAACACTATGGCCCTCATTCTGACCTTGGCGGTCTTTTCGCAAGACCGCCGAGTTACCGCCGCGGTGAAGACCGCCGACCGCGGCGGTATGCCGCTGTGCGCATTCTGACCGCTGGGAGCGTTCCGCCGGAAAACCGCCAGCAGCCACACTGGCGGTCGGCGGGAAAGTGGAGACTGGTCAACCTCCACCGCCACGCCAGCAGAACACCGCCCACAGAATTACGACCCACATTTCTGTGTGGCGGTCTTCTGTTGGCGGTCTTCTGTTGGCGGTCACCTCCCCATGGCTCCTGTCACCTCCCAGAGGACCAACGCACAAGGTAAGTTGATCGTCCGTGAGGGGAGGGGGTGGGGGGGTGTTGTGTGATGTGTGCGTGCATGGGGGTGTGCGTGTGAGTGTGTAGAGGGGGTGTGTGAGTGCGTGCATGCGGGCGGGGAGTGCTGCTGTGCCTATGGGCAATGTGTTTAGTTCGGCGGGTGCGCATGTCGGCATGTATGTGTGCGGGTATGTGTCCCCGTTGTGTATGTGTGTGTGTAGGGGGTGTGTATATGTGCATGTTGGGGGTGTGTGCATGTCGGGGTGCGTGTATGTGCATGTCGGGGTGGGGAGGGGGTTCGTACCACCTCTGGGGGGTGGCAGGGGGGTGGAGGGTGTGGGGGGAGGACTCGGGGGGGCAGTGGGGGGTGGGGGAGACCCCTATCAGTGCCAGGGAAGGAATTCCCTGGCCCCGATAGTGCCTACCGCCATGGTTCGCATGGCGGTTCCCGGACGCCAGAAACCGCGGCGGTAAGCAGGGTCATGATACCGTTGGCGGTCTTGGGTCGACCGCCGGACCGGAGTGCGCAGACTCCAGCCCGTCGGTCATGACCGCCGTGGCTGTCGGAGTGGGGAAGTGGCGGTCGGTCGCGGCGGTGACCGCCGCGGTCAGAATGCCATTTTTAATACCGCCGGTCTGTTCGCAGTCCGACCGCCGCCTCTCCGCCGACCGCCAAGGTCAGAATGAGGGCCTATATGTGTAACTGGATGTACTTGCACTACATCCCTACAGAGGCCCAGGTCAAAGGCTAATAATGTTTAATAGGGGTGGGCAGTGAACTCCGCTTCGCTCGCAGAGTTTGTAGAGTTTTTCCCACTCCGCGCAGAGAGCGGAGTTCTGAAAATCTCTGCATAGTGGAGCGGAATTTTTTCCTCGTTCGCGCTCATCAATAATGAGTTGACGAGTGCAAGCAAGGACAATATTCCTGAAGACCACCTACCAGTGAGATTTCTCAACGCAAGCGGTCGCAGTATGGTTGCGAGACCGCTAGCATTGAGAAAACTCCAGTTCGCATTGAGGTGCTCCCACTTGTGTAGAAAATCAACTCGAGCGTTACACTCATATGACTTGGACAATGGGAGGTACGCTATTGGGAATATGAATGGGATGCATCAACTTTGGCTCCAGCTGATGACAGAAATCCATGATTGTCTGCCTATCCAGGTGGTATATCTGGATGACATGTTGCTCCTCCATTGTGTGCAGGTCTGCTAGTGGACAGTACACTGGAAGTTGTCTTGCTCTTCTCACACCAGGGTAACTATGTGGGACAACACCAGAATGTATGTGTATAACTCAATCTACACATCATAAGTATGATCATACCAACGTCACAGATACAGCTACATTATGTCACATTAAACAGTGAAAAAGTTGCACTCAACACACGCCTAGGCAACATTTGCCTAAATACTATAATCAGATCCCCTAACCCCCAGTATGTTCTTTAAATGGAGAAACATGTCACTGACACTGACAGACATCAACTTAATTAACATGTGAAACATATTTGGAACACCTACACTATGTTCAGATCGTCATTACTTTGCTGACAATACAGTTTCATTTACATAACTCAGGATACATAATTCCCACATCCTCTACATATTGCATGCATATTGCTACATGTTTGCATAAAGCAAACACATTATCATAAATACGATTTTTAGTCAATGACGTACCTTTCATAACCTTAACGTACATATATGAGCCTTAAAATGGCAGCTGCCTGACCTCTTCTAGTGGACATCAGGAATTGACCTAACTCAGCAAGCGGATGTCATCATGGTGGTAGGCGGTCACAACCGCAGTGTACTTTGCCATCGGAACACATTGCTGCCTTGGGCGGACATGGGCCAATGGCGATGTCCTCTGGCAGTGATGGTCAAGTATGTGGCGGATATGACCGCCAACTCATACTTCATCCCTCACTAACTCCTGACACTGCTGCCAGCATGACCTCTACGACCTGAGCTGCTGTGTACTACCTCTGGGAGCAATCATGCCACGTCCTACAGGTGATAGGGCCTCTGCCTTCTTGCCTGAGGAGCTGGACAAGCTTGTGGAGGAGGTCCTACCCATGAATAGACAGCTCTATGGTGCACCAGAGGAGCAGGTAAGTGCTATGCAATACCAATGTTTGAAATGTAGAGTGTATGATGATGTTGATGAAATGCTGTGGAACTGATGATTGGGTAGATGGACACACGCACATGTGCTTAGATATTTTTGAACTCTGATACATACATAGTAGGGAGTGTGTGATGTATATACCCTGACCACCGAAAAACTGTATAAAATTATAATGGCAGGTGGTGTTAGAAATAGTGGTATACTTATACCATGTTTAAAGACATGCCTGTGGTCTGGTCATATGTTTCTAGCCAACACCTGGTACTGGATATGCATGTTGTATGCCTAACTCCACTTCACACATGGCCTGACTGCAGATGGTCATTTCGCATAGAAGGGGATGTTGGAGGAAGTGTATATATGGCAACTTGCACTAACATTTGTTTCACCCTTCTTGATTTGGCATGGTGCATGTGGACATGACTTTCTCCTCTTGTCTGTGTTATCCCTGCAGGTCAACACCCATCAGAAAAAGGGGAACTGGTGTGCAGTCGATGGAGAAAGTGCAGACCTTGTGGGTCCACAGCCGGCAGAGCACCCACTGTGGGAAGCGGTGTGAGGACCTGAGATGCTGGGCCTGGAAGACCACAGAGGCCCCAGCTGGTGATGTCCTCCCAAGGAGAAAGGGATGCCCATTGGATCTTGACCCCCCTAATGGCCAGCACATTGGCAGCGGCCTACCCTGAGTTGGATGGGCTTTTGAGGGCAGCACAGAAGCCATAAGGGGGTAAGTACTGGCTTAACACATTTTCCTCCCTATGCCAGGTCAGTGTATGAAGCGATAGAATCTAAGCTGTGACAATATGGTGAGTGCAATGGATCAAAGATCTCCAAGGAACACATAGATTTACAGTCCTCAACATTGGTACACAGGTGAGCACAATCCAATGTGTATAGGGACATATTATTCTCCTATGTTATCCCTCTTGTACAAAAGCATATGATGATGCACATATGACTGCTTTATATACACTCCTGGTTGTTCCTTGACACCTATTGATCCATACTCCCAATATCATGATGGTAAGTTGTTCAGGTCTTTGCCCTCTGTCCATTCCAATGCCCCTTGATCCATGTCTATGTGCAGTATAGAGTCTGACAAGTTTAGGTCATTTCTACTTTTCATGAGAGACAACTTCATCTGAGGCTGTGATGTCCATCTGACATTTCACGTGCCATACTTGAGAAACTTACTCAGAGCTGCTAGGAGGTGCACCCATTTGGTAAGTGAGGGTTGTACATTGGCCCTTGTAATGTCTCATCTGAGTGGACATCCAACATGTTGAAAACTATGAAGGTATTGCAAAATTACTATTGCAACACATACATCGATATCAAAGCTCTGAATGTTAGTACCATTTACATGTTCTTTGGATAGTAAGTGACTACACAGCTATTTCCTCAGCCATTGTGTTGTAGGCATTCTAAATAGGCCAATACATCTTATCAACAGTTATATTCTTCACTGGTTTTTGCCAACATCATGTGTACATTCTAAGGTTTTGTCATAAATAAACATTGTAATGTATCATGAACACACTTGCTTTTGCTATTTTGGATATGTTTTGAATGCTTTTAGTATGGAAACCTATTGTTTGCACTGACTACATGGTGGTGCAGGTGTGGTAGTTTAGATTCACATGTGGGTGGATTGGCATGTGTAGTCAGTCATGCGGCTTGCCTCAAGGTGTATGTCTCTATCATGGCATCTTCAGAAGTGGTTTGTGTCATTGACATTTTCCTATGGACTACTCATGTCTGAAGTGTGTGTAGTGATGTTGCAGCTCAAACATTTGGCTATTGCTGATGCTACTCAGCATGATACGTTGAACTGCATGTAGCCTTCAAGCACATGACATGTGTCCATTGTATTTAAGGAGTAGTTATGCTACCTGTGGTTGTCTGTGGGTAAATTATAGGGGCTACGTAGCCCCCTATGAGCATGCAATACTTTGTTTACAGGTGGGGGAATGACTAAGATGAGTAGATCAACAAAGTATGTATCATCCTTTCCTATGTCACTATTGGTACATATGTTGGTGACTCCAAATGTATTAGGTGTATATTTGCAAATTTCGATTATGAAGGTTGTGACATGAAATGGTTTAGGCTTGTATGCAACATGCTGTCTTGTGTTTAGCATATGATAAGGTTCTTTTCTTGGTTCATGTCATCAGGTAATATTATAAGTCTGTATAGATTTTGAGTATATGGTATGTGGAAATGTATGTTACCACTATTTCCCATAGTTTGAATATGTTGCTGTGGATAGGGACCCAGATTCATGTTGCCAAGTCAGCTTGTCATGGAATGGTTAGTGTGATAGCTCTACTGATATGATGGTATTGTAGATGTGAGATAGGTGGCTTAGCTGGTGTGTGACATTGTTGTTATATAGGGGTGTAGATTGCATCTTGCTGTGTGACATGATGTTGGCATTCACCTCATTCCAACTGGGAGTGTAGTACAACTAGATGTAATATAAATGATGTGCACAGTGTGATGTCAGTGTATTAAAAGAATGTGATGACCGTACCTCTCTTTCTGTTTTCCAGCATCAGCAAGTAAAAGAGACAAAGGAGACGGGCACAGCCGAGTGGGGAAGCTCCTGGCTATTGGACCTCAAGTCAAGATATCACCGACACTGAGGGACCCAGTGGCCCGAAAGGCGAGGGTAGTGCCACCTCATCATTTTCAGAATCCTCCTCCAGTGAACACTCCCTGGCAGTGGCAGACTCTCTGGGACCACCCCAGCACCATTGCTTTACACCCTCCCCTTTCTACCACTGCCCTGAAGCTCCCCACCCAGTTCACTGTGCCAGCTTACACAAGAGAGTAGGCATCTCCTTTGCCGCAGGCACTTTTGCCCCAGCCGCTGTTAATCGTGCCACCCTCAGTAAGGAGGCTATTGACCTCCTGAGGTCCATCTCTGTGGGTCAGTCGACCATCGTGAATGCCATCTAGGGACTGGCAAATCAAATCCACCTGAGTAATGCTTTCATAGAGGGCATTCACAGTGCACTGGCTGGCCTACAGAGATACTTTCAGGCTCTGGCCTCCACACTGACGGCAGCCAGTCACCCTTTTGTCTTCTGTCCTCACTTCACCTTCCTCTTCCCAATCCTAAACCCCTCTTCCCGACCCAGCCAAAGCACACAAACAGACAGGCATGCATTCACCTCAACATTGAAGGGTACTGCAGACAAACATGAGCACCACAGGACACACCACTGGCATACACACAAGCAACATTCAGATGCACACACAGCAAACCTGACACACCTGCAGACACCACACCAACATTCACAGATCCAGCCACTACACCTATCCTACCCACAGACAGCATCACAGCAGACCCTCAGACATCTACCTCAGTCACCACACCTGCAGACACCACAACCACTGACACTCCTACATGCACAACATCCACCATTTCTCCAGTCACCAGTCCCTAAGACAGCCATGCAGCCACCACTGCATCTCCCAGCACCTCTACCCCCCTCAGCCCAAAACACATAAATTCCCTCACTCAACCACCCAACAGACACCCACAAGCATACCTCCTACAAGCACGCACCCAAGACATCCACTCCATCACCTCATACAACCACTCCCTCTCCCACCACACCAAAACCCTTTTGCAATGACTGTCCCTTTGTGTGTAAAGAAATCTTTCCTTTCTGAGTTTGCCCTTTTCCCTACTCCTCTCTCGCCATGAGACCTCTAAATGTTCTGTATCCCTCTCCAAGCCCATCCCTTCCACCTCCAAGGCTTCCCCTGGCCCCGCAAGTACCCATGCCCCACCCCTGCCTAGACGTCTAACCCTCCCCAGAAGACCTAACCCTCCCCAAGCCTAAACCTAAACTTCCCCTCCCAAGCCAAATCCCAAAGCCACCCCTCCCAAGCCTAAACGCAAATCCCCCCTTCCGCCAACCACCCTCAGATAATCCCTGAGGTGCCTGCCAGCCCCCTTGATGCCCCTACCTGTGGAGGTTACATGGCAGTGAGGATTCAAGTGTGGGGCACCAATATGTGCCCTGGGTACAGATTCCTTGAACAAGGAACCGGCCTATGGCCTTTGACTTTAGTCTTATTTCTCCAGGAAATATATTCAGACCAACCAGCTACTGGTTTCCTGATTACATCTTTGTCCTGCATTTCGTTTACTAGGTTAGGGTTGCTCCTGTCTGACACTGGTTGTGCATCAGTGTTTGTGTGGGTGTGGTGCTTGTGCTTCCTGTATTCGATGACCAGTATATATGGGTGTGTACAGTGCTTTTGTTACCCAGGGATATGGTGTGTGGTTTTGCGATGGGCATGTGTATGTAGAAGAAATGTTGTTGTCATGGTTTTGTGGGGTGTTTGTGTTGACATGTTTGCTGCTGTTTTGTGCGGCTTTGTGTGCTTTGACTAAGTGAGTGTTTTGTGCATGGTATGATAGTTAAGATGTGCTGTGTGTGTCGATTGGTAAGTTGTATGATTGTGTAATTGTGTGTGTTCATTCCCTAATGGTTGTATGTTGTGCTGCATGTGTGATGTGTCCTTGGGTAGTGTCTATTGTGAGTGCTTGCCAATGTGTTGATGGTGTGGTTGTGGTGTTGTGGGGATGTGTTGTGGTGTTGTGTGGTATTGTGTGAGACTGGGCCTGTGCTGTGTTTCCGTGTGGAAGTGTGTGTATTTGATGTATCGTGGCTGTAGTGTGTGTACTGTGTATGTGCAGTTTTGTGTAGCTGTATGTGAGTGTGTGTGTCAATGTACAGTTATGTGTGAGTGTCACTCTCGCATCCCATTCCCAATTGTATGTTGTGTAAGTGTAGAAAAACTAACATCATATAACAGTAACAGGTAAGTGTGTATTTACAGTTGCTGTGGGCGGCTAAGATTTCAAAGTCTTTTGGTGAGCAGGAGCAGCAGGATGATGTCTAGTTCTGGCTACATGGCGGCTCCAGGCGAGTATGGCTTCCTGAAGGTGAGTGTCTCCTTTTATACAGTTTTTTCCGCCTGGGTTTCCGTGGTGGTGTGACCCCGGCTTAAATCTTGGCAGTGTGCAGCCTCGTAATATGTCCAGCGGAAAAACATGGGCCCATATTTATACTTTTTGACGCTAAACTGCGCTAACGCAGTTTAGCGTCAACAAATTTAGCGCCGTCTAACGCCATTCTGAAGCGCCATGCGGGCGCCGTATTTATGGAATGGCGTTAGCCGGCGCTAGCAGACCGGCGCTGCCTGGTGTGCGTGAAAAAAAACCACGTAGACCAGGCAGCGCCGGCGTAGGGGGAAAATGGCGTTAGGGCGTCTTAAAATGGGGCAAGTCAGGTTGAGGCAAAAAAATCGCCTCAACCCGATTTGCGCCATTTTTTTCGACGCCCAGACACCATTTAAATGACTCCTGTCTTAGTAAAGACAGGAGTCATGCCCCCTTGCCCAATGGCCATGCCCAGGGGACTTATGTCCCCTGGGCATGGTCATTGGGCATAGTGGCATGTAGGGGGGCACAAATAAGGCCCCCCTATGCCACCAAAAAAAATTAAAAAATATAAAAAATTATACTTACCTGAACTTACCTGAATGTCCCTGGGATGGGTCCCTCCATCCTTCGGTGTCCTCCTGGGGTGGGCAAGGGTGGCAGGGGGGGTCCCTGGGGGCACGGGAGGGCACCTGTGGGCTCATTTTGAGCCCACAGGCCCCTTAACGCCTACCCTGACCATTAGACGGGAACGCCTTCCTTGCATCTCATTAACGCAAGGAAGGCGTTCACGCAAAAAAATGACGCTATTTGCCCATACTTTGGCGCTAGACGTGTCTAACGCCAAAGTATAAATATGGCGTTAGTTTTGCGCCTAATTTGCGTCGAAAAAAACTACGCTAATTCGGCGCAAACGGAGTATAAATACGGGCCATGGTCTCCACTGGCCTGCAGGTGTCTTCAAACGTCCATGGCGGTCTGACAGCAGTGGCGGTGCGGGCGGTGCTTTGGCTGTATTCCTTAGGGAATACCGCCATGGTCATAATTTGGCAGTCTTCTCCGCAAGCCTGTTGGCGGTATGACCGCCACCGCCAACATGGTGGTCCTGGGAATGCTAAGCTCATAATGACCCCCTAAGTGTAAAATGTTTTAAAGAATTAAGGTGGTCATTACAACCCTGGCAGACGGTGTTAAAGCGGCGGTAAGACCGCCAACAGGCCGGCAGTAAAAAAAATTGAATTACGACTGTGGCGGAAACCGCCAACAAAGACAGCCACTTTAACACTCCGACCACCACGGCGGTACAAACAAACAGCGTGGCGGTCACCGCAAACAGACAGGCGGGAGACAATGTACCGCCCACAGTATCACAACCTACCAATCCGCCACCTTTTCCAGGGCAGATTCACAGCGGACAAAAACACGGCAGAAACAGGACTTCAAAGGGAAAACGCTCACCTCCACACACCCCATGAGGAATCCGGACGCCATGGAACCAGAGCTGCAGATCCTGCCAGACCTTATCTTCTTGCTCCTCTACCAGGAGCACGAACGCCGGGGTCGAAGACCACGGTGAGTACTGCACCTACGACACAGGGGAGGGGGTGGGAAAAAACAGGGACACACACATGCAACACCCCCACCCCCACCCCCACCCTCACCCACCACAACACACACAGTAATACAACATGATACATTACAGTTACACCCCCCAACCCCCCAGAAGAATGCAAAGACAAAAGGAAATGAGTGTAACCATTGTAATATATGAAAATCCAGCACGCAAAAATATACATATATACACTATAAACAAAATATACACCAAGAATAGTAGTCCAGGTAGTGCTCCATTGAAGTCCATGGAACACTGGACCCACACGGTATGGGCGAGGCCCACACAAGTTCCCCGACCATGACGGAGAGAACACTGCTGGGGCATCAGATAGCAATAAAACAGGCACCTCAGGGGGAGGGAAAGGGGAGCACCTCAGCCGGTTGAGTGCACAATGCCAAATCCACGAGGGGCCACATGCCCACTGTTCAGTCCTGGGGAGTGCAAAGCCACAGTCTCTCAAGTCTCACAAGTGGGTGGGTTGCCCACTGTTCCATCCTGGGGAGTGCAAAGCCACAGTCTCTCAAGTCTCACAAGTGGGTGGGTTGCCCACTGTTCCATCCTGGGGAGTGCAAAGCCACAGTCTCTCAAGTGGATAACAGTCTCCACTGGTTCTAGAGGGGGCTTTGTGCCCAGAGTGCTTCATCCTGCCAAGGACAGAGGCAGTGGATGTCTTTCTCCACTGGTTCTGGAGGGGGCTTTGTGCCCAGAGTGCATCATCCTGCCAAGGACTGAGGTAGTGTATGTAAAACTCCACTGGTTCTGTGAGGGGGCTTGGTGCCCAGAGTGCTTCATCCTGCCAAGGACAGAGGCAGTGGATGCCTTTCTCCACTGGTTCTGGAGGGGGCTTGGTGCCCAGAGTGCTTCATCCTGCCAAGGACTGAGGTAGTGGATGTAAAACTCCACTGGTTCTGGAGGGGGCTTGGTGCCCGAAGTGCTTCATCCTGCTCGTGGTGGCCTCAGTAGCGTCAGAGCTTTTGGCGCTCATGGGCCTGCGGTGCTTGTTGCGGCGGTGCCCTGTTCAGCGGTGCTTGTGGTGGAGGTGCCCTGTTCAGCGGTGCTTGTGGCGGCGGTGCCCTGTTCAGTGGTGCTTATGGTTGCGGTGCCCTGTTCAGCAGTGCTTGTAGCGGTGGGCTCCTTTGCAGTGATTCAGCTACTGGCGTTCCTTCATGGCCCAGCGGGGCTGGTGCTGGCGGTCCTCTCTGGCCCAGCGGGGCTGGTGCTGGCGGTCCTCTCAGGCCCAGCGGGGCCGGTGCTGGCGGTCCTCTCTGGCCCGGCGGGGCTGGTGCTGGTGGTCCTCTCTGGCCCGGCAGGGCTGGTGCTGGCAGTCCTCTCTGGCCCAGAGGGGCTGGTGCTGGCGGACGTGTCTGGCCCAGCGGGGCTGGTGCTGGCGGTCCTCTCTGGCCCAGCGGGGCTGGCAGTCCTCTCTGGCCCAACGGGGCTGGTGCTGGCAGTCCTCTCTGGCCCAGCGGGGCTGGTGCTGTTGGTCGTCTCTGGCCTAGCGGGGCTGGTGCTGGCGGTCCTCTCTGGCCCAGTGGGGATGATGGTGGTGGCCTCTTTGGCAGTAGGGCAGGTACTGGCGGTGGCCTCCTGGGCAGTGGGGATGATGGCGGCGGCCTCCTGGGCAGTAGGGCAGGTGCTGGCAGTGGCCTCCTCGACAGTAGGGCAGGTGCTGGTGGTGGCCTCCTGGGCAGCGGGGTGATGGCGGTCTTCTCCGCCGTGCTGCTCTTCCCAGATCTGCTGACTTTCTTGTGGCCCTTCCCCACCTTGGAAGGTGTCGCAGCTGACTCCACACTCCCACCTGGACCCCTGGTAGCAGCTTTGGTGGCTGGAGACTTCCCCCTCTCCCGCCGGGCACTGGCCAACTTTTGATGCTTCACAGGTGGGGGACTGTCCGTGCTGTGGTTCCGTGCCACACTGGCTGCTCTGGTGGCCGGTGCACTCCATATTCCACTGACTACAGGCACCACTGGTCCCGGAGATGTTGTGGCTGAGGTGCTAGGTTGGGACCTGGAGAGTCGGGCCCTAGGAGACAGACGGGGTGGGGGAGGTGTGGGAAAGAGGTCAAGGTTGGACAGGAAAAGTTTTTGGGAGACACTGGGACGGGTAGCTGGAGGGGGTTTGGGAGTGGAGGAAGAGGTTGTGGTTGTAGGAGGTGTTCGTTTGGTGACTTTGGGTGACGGTGCATGCGCTGGAGGCTGTCGTGAGGTGGATGGTTGTTGGGTGGGTGTGTGCCTACATTTGTGTATCTTGGGAGGTGGCGTCACAGACACACTGGGAGAGGACACAGGGGACATGTGAATGGTAGTGGGGGTGGTGAGTGCACGTGAGCGGGTGTGGTGGTGTGTGTGCTGGTGATGGCAGTAGTGGCTGTAGATGTAGTGCATGCAGGTGTGAGTGTAGATGACACTGGGAGGGAGGAGGGAGATGAGGAGGAGGGGGACACAGTGGAGGCAGTGGATGTTGGTGTGTCTGCAAGTGTCTGATGCTTGCGTGAGTGCCTGTGGGATGTGTGGTGCTTATGTTTGCCTGAGCTTCCCTTGTGTGTTGACGTGTGTGCATGCTGGTCTGAAGGTGTGCTTGGGATAGGCTGAGGTAGAGGGGATTGGGTCTGGGTGGAGGAAGTTGGAGGGGGGAGGCTAGACACAGGGACAATGGATGCCATCAGTGCTGAGGCCAGAGTCTGAAAAGCTCGCTGAAGGGCCGCCTGACCAGAATGAATGCCCTCCAGGAATGCATTTGTTTGTTGCAACTGCCTCTCATCCCTGGATGGCATTCAAAATGGTAGACTGCCCAACAGTGAGGGACCTGAGGAGGTCAATGGCCTCCTCACTGAGGGCAGCAGGGGTGACTGGGGCAGGGCCTGAGGTGCCTGGGGTGAAGCTGATACCCACCCTCCTGGGTGAGCGTGCACGGGGCAAAGGCTGAGGGGCTGCTGGGAGGGCGGTGCTGGTGGGGGGGTGGCGGCTGTACCTGTAGATGCGGGGGGCACAGATGTTGCTGCCGCCACAAGGGAGCTCCCATCAGAGGACAAGTCCGTTTCACTGGTGTCAGCTCCTGTCCCCGCCGTGGAGCTCCCCTCACACTCCGTCCCACTGGTGAAATCCGACTCTGTAGTGTCGCCCTCCAGGGCCATGTGGGATGCAGCTCCCTCCTGCTCTGGTGCCACTGCTCCTCCGCAGCTAATGCACACAAGAACAGGGAGACCACAAAAAGTGGGGGGACGACAGAAGAAAGGCATGTTGAGTGCAAGCATTACCGCTACCGTTGGCGGACACAACAGACACAGAAGCCCCCTGCACTACGCCGCGCTCTTGGGCTCCACTGTTCAATCCCTGGGTCATGGCCTACAAGGCTATCGACAACATCTGCACACACGGATGACACAGGAGCATGACTAGGTGTACTTGGCACTGTCCACAGGTGGGATGGGGTACCACATGGCCTGCCTTACGGAGGGACCTTGCCTACTAAACTCGCCCTGGCCTAGGGAAACCCACAGCCCACCTCCCCCACCCAGACACCTCCACTGCACACAAAATCAGCAGGATGAGAGTGTACTCACCCCCTTGTTGCTGCTGTGATGCTCTTAAGCGCCAATCCAACTCCGGGTACGCCACCGCCAGGATCCTGAACATCAGGGGGGCCTTGGTGTGATGGGCACCCCTCCCACGTTGGGAAGCCATCCCCAGCTGAGCCTCCGCCGTCTTCTTGCTCCAGCGGCGAATGTCCTCTAATCATTTCCGGCAGTGGGTGCTCCGTCTGTGGTAGACCCCCAGGGTCCGGACGTCCCTGGCGATCGCACGCCAAACATCTTTTTTCTGGTGGGCGCTGACCTACATGAATTGTACAGGGGGAAAAGAAATGTTATTACCAAATGCACCATCACAGTCATTGGGCCCCATCCCTACCCTTGCCATGTGGCACATGCACTCATTGTTGTTTCATGCACGCCTCAATCTCCCCCCCCCATCTTTCATCCGCTCCCTCACCCCACACAGGCATATCCCATGCAGCATGCTCCCAGTGTACTTACCTGTTTGTCTGGAGGACCGTAGAGTAGCATGTACTGGGGGAGGACCCCATCCACGAGTTTCTCCAACTCCTCCAATGTGAAGGCAGCGGCCCTTTCCCCAGACCCTCGAGCCATTGTCTCTTCCAGACTGAGGTCACAGCAGCACTTGCAGTGTAGATCCTCTCCTGTCGAAGATCAGGTATTGAGTGATTGAACAGATAGAAAATGGCGGTCACGTCCGCGGCGGTGCGTACCGTCACCGCCAGCGTACATCGTCATTGGCTCCTGGGACCCATAGGGTCCGATGTTAACCAATGCAGCATTGCACCGCGGTCTTCGACCGCCTACCGCAACGGTGTACAATGCCAGCGCAGTTACCTCACATCCCACTGTCCCACTTTACAGGTCAGGCAGCTGCCATTTCAGGGGCCCACATTGCTTAATTTTTAACTGCGTCACACATACCTAGGCCTAGCCTCAACACACATACAGGCAACTTTTGGGATTCTGATTCGTGTTCTGTGTAAGATGTGGGTATGTACCTCTGAGTTGGTTGACTCTGTGCTCGCTGTTGTCCTTCATAGGCACCGTCCGCTGGGACATGTGAGGAGATGGCGGCATCCTCTGGTGTACAGACCGCTGGTGGACCTGTCGACAATGGAGGAAAGACATGTGATCATCACCTACAGGCTTGACCGTGCCACAATCCAGGAACTGTGTACCCAGCTGGAGCCAGACCTGATGTCAGCTATCCGCCATCCCACAGGAATCCCCCCTCAAGTGCAGGTGCTGTCAGTACTCCATTTCCTTGCAAGTGGGTCATTTCAAACAACAGTGGCCATAGCATCAGGGATGTCCCAGCCTATGTTTTCAAACGTGTTGTCCAGAGTGTTGTCTGCCCTGCTGAAACACATGCACAGCTACATCGTTTTCCCTCAGGTGGAGGATTTGCCTACAGTGAAAGGTGATTTCTATGCCCTGGGACATATCCCCAACATCATAGGTGCCATTGATAGGACACATGTGGCTTTGGTACCTCCCCGCAGAAGCGAACAGGTGTACAGAAACCGGAAGAGTTATCATTCAATGAATGTGCAGATGGTGTGTTTGGCAGACCAGTACATCTCCCATGTTAATGCCAAGTTCCCTGGCTCAGTGCATGATGCCTACATCCTGCGGAATAGCAGCATCCCTTATGTGATGGGGCAACTCCAGAGGCACCGTGTGTGGCTAATAGGTGAGCACCTGGAAGCAAGACAGTGGGAATGGTTGTCTGGGTCTGGGGATATCCCTACAGGTTAGTATGTGTCTAACACTTGTCCCTCGCCATTTGCAGGTGACTCTGGTTACCCCAACCTGTCATGACTACTGACCCCAGTGAGGAATCCCAGGACAAGGACAGAGGAACGCTACAATGAGGCCCATGGGCGTACTCGGCGGATTATAGAGCGGACCTTCGGCCTCCTGAAGGCCAGGTTCAGGTGCCTCCATATGACAGGTGGATCCCTATTGTACTCACCAAAGAAGGTGTGCCAGATCATCGTGGCCTGCTGTATGCTTCACAACTTAGCTTTGCAACGACAGGTGCCTTTTCTGCAGGAGGATGGTCCAGATGGCGGTGTTTGTTGCAGCTGTGGAGCCTGTGGACTGTGAAGACGAGGAAGCAGAAGAAGAGGACATGGACAACAGGAACTCAGTGATCCTGCAATATTTCCAGTGAGACACAGGTAAGAATACAGACCTGCCTACTACATGTACTTTAACAATACTACCTCTCTACTGTCTGTCGTTTTCACCCAGTGTATGGTCAATGAGTTGTCACTTTCCCTTACGATTTCACAGATGTGGGTCTCACTGTGTGACATCTGCTTTGTTTCCTCATGGACTAGAGCTGTGTGACATAGGTATGTTGACATTACAATTGAAAGAGCATTTTGTCACTGTAATTGCTAATACACTAATTCGAAATCACAGACTGACTCCAGATTGTTTTGTGCTTCAAGGGTGTTTATTTAAGTGCTCAATATTGGAGGGGGTTGTAAAATGGTGAGGGGGGATGGTGGAGGAATGTCCATGGCAGAGTCCAGTCTATTAGTCTCAGAGGTGCATTGCCCACATGTGTATAGGAAGTGGACCTGGGGCAGTTTGAGGATGGACAGGGTGACAAAGTGGGACAAAAGGATGACATTAAGGTTGGTCTCATTTCTTGGTGTGGGTCTTGGCATCATTCTCTGTCTTTGTCCTGGATCTCAGGGACCGCTTGCGGGGTGGTTCTCCCTCTGCGGGGGTGGGGTGCTGGTGTGGTGGTCCTGTGGTGGGGCGTCTTGTCCACTAGCGCCGGCGGAGGTGGTGGGCAGTTCATCATCCATGCTAGTGTCAGGGGCACCTTGTTGTGCCACAGTGTCCCTCCTGGTGTTGAGTACTTCCTTCAGCACCCCTACGATGGTGGCCAGGGTGGAATTGATGGTTCTGAGTTCCTCCCTAAAGCCCAAATACTGTTCCTCCTGCAGGCGCTGGGTCTCCTGAAACTTGGCCAGTACCGTTGAAAATCATTTCCTGGGAGTGGTGGTAGGCTCCCATGATGGAGGAGAGGGCCTTGTGGAGAGTGGGTTCTCTTGGCCTGTCCTCCTCCTGTCGCACAGCAGCCCTCCCAGTTCCCCTCTTTCTCTGGGCCTATGTCCCCAGAACTGTGTGCCAACTACCACTGCCCCCAGGTCCCTGTTGTTGTTGGGGTGGTGGGTTAGCCTGGGTTCCCTGTAGTGGTGGACACACTGCTGCTTGACGTGTCCTAGGGACAGAGGTATGGGCCCGCTGGGGGGGTGCTGTGCTGGTGTTTCCAGAGGGGCGAAGCTCTGTAGTGGCCTTGTGACTGTGTTTGGGGAACCGACTGTCCCAATGTCCCCAGTGGGCCAGGCTGGTCATCTAGATCCAGTTGGACAGAGCTGCTGTCATCACTGTGGGCCTCTCCTGTTGGTGGTGTGGACATGTGTGGACCCTCCTGTCCGGTGACGTTGGGTAGGGGTCCTGCAGGGGTATAAAAGGATGTTTATTACATCTGTGTGTGCCATGGTGTGCAATAAGTGGGTGACCGTGTACCCCAGTGCTTGCATTCCTGTGTGGGACCTTGTGTGATGGTGGTTTAGGGGGGTGTTTGGGTATGTGCAGGGGCCATGCTTTAGTGATGGGTGTCCATGCTTTGTTGTTGCATGCAGGGCTTGGTGTTGGGATGGGTGGGTTGTGATCTTGGGACATTTGTGAGGAGTTGGAGTGATGGGGGTGAGGGTGAGTGTGGGGGTAGGTGATGGCATGCAGGTAGGGTGGGGGATGTAATAGTTAAGATTTGACTTACCAGAGTCCATTCCTCCATCTACTCCTATGAGGCCCTCAGGACGCAGAATCGCCAAGACTTGCTCCTCCCATGTTGTTAGTTGTGGGGGAGGAGGTGGGGGTCCGACGCCAGTCCGCTGAACTGCAAGGTGGTGTCTTGAGACCACGGAATGCACCTTCCCCCGTAGGTCGTTCCACCTCTTCTGATGTCATCCCGATTTCTTGGGTGCTGTCCCACTGCGTTGACCGTGTCCACTATTCTTCGCCATAGCTCCATCTTCCTAGCTATGGAGGTGTGCTGCACCTGTGCTCCGAATAGCTGTGGCTCTACCGGGACGATTTCCTCCACCATGACCCTGAGCTCCTCCTCAGAGAACCTGGGGTGTCTTTGTCGTGCCACGGGGTGGTGTGGGTGATGTGTGGGGTGGTGTGTGTAGTGATAAGTGGGGTGATATTTAATGGTGTGTTGTGTGAGGTGCGTGGATGTTCTGTGGGTGATGGTATTGTGTGCCTGTGGATGCTTGGTAGTAGTTTGTAGTGTCTCTCCCTGGCCTTCTCTTGGTAATTGTGATCGTAGGCATTTGTGGGTAATGTGGGTGGGTGTTTTATATTGTATTGGGTGTGTGGGAGTGGTATGTGTATGTGTATCAGGTGTGTGTATTTCAAATTGTCCAATGTGGCTGTGTTTTGTAAGAGTGTGTGTGTATTTTGAGCACGGCGGTGTGTACCGCCAATGAAATACCGCGGTTGAAAGACCACCGTGTGGATTTGTGTGTAGTGATAGTGTGGGCGTATTTCTGTTGGCGTGATGGTGGAGGATTTGTTTTTGCCAGTTTATCACGGACCTTTGGTATGGCGGACTTGTGTGGGTGTCTGAATTTTTGCGGATTCCGTGCTGTGGGTCATAATAGCTGTGGCGGATTTCCACAGCGGCGGCGGTGTGTTGGTGGTCTTCTGCACGGCGGTAAGCGGTTTTTACCGACATCGTTGTTATGACCGCCTAAGTATGTAAAAAATGTAAAAAGCACTGCACTTCCATACATTTCCCCTTACAAATTATGTAATTGTGTTTTTCTTTTTTTTACATATTACACTTTTTACAATTTTCTTTAAGTATCACCATACTTTCGAGATAGTACCACAGTACTCCGTTACATTTTCTTAAATATAAAGAAAAAATATAAATACTTTTCCCTATCAATTACCGCGGTAAAGTAGAAACTTTTCTATATCTAAGGTCCTAACCCAGAACACAGCCAAAGTGTATTGAAAATAACATGGCTGCCCTTTACGTTTGTAAAGCCAGCCATTAGCTCATATACAGCCTTGTCATAGGCATGTATCGCAATATATCACAAAATGATTGCTACTTTTCATTGCCTTATAACTTTAAAACTACTTTTGAAGACTTAGTAATAACACTCCCCTTTAATAAGTAATTCCTTAAAAACTGTTATTTTCTGTGATGTGTACATTTTAATCCATGAACTGTGTATTATGTTCAAAAACATTTGGCTTTAGGAGTGTATGTGCAATACTAATTCCAATACAAAAACAATCCTTTCTGTGTACCATGGGCCAGAACTAGAGTTTGGGGATTGGTTTATTCCTTCACAAGTGGGACGGATGTCCCATGCACTTGCAATAAGGTGGACAGATCTTGGGTACCATTTTATGAGGGAGTTACTCGTCCATCAAAATCTACATGAGGCCCACATTTTTATTCCTAGAAAGTGTTTCCTCTGTTGATGCTAAAAATCTAGGAGATTAGCTTGGGAAGCAGCAACAAAAACGTAATGCCAACAAGTTAAACCTTAAGGACCTATCGGGAAAATCATACTTGTAAAATTAATAGTGGATGTAAAGCTTTATTTAGACCATGGAGGACACCATCCATCATGGTGGTGGAGGACTTAAAGTCCTCTACTCAATAGGACAGTAGTCTTTCCTATTTGGCTGCCATCAGCGTGCAATGAAGGGAACCAACATCATGACTATTCCATTCAAGGTATAAAATGTTTAGTGAATGTCCACTATTAGCTCTTATGGCAGCATACCTAAATCATCCTCTTTTTCCAAATAGAAACTCCTAAATGGGAAGTTTACTATTAGAAAGATAAAAACTAATGCCCACCACAACCTAGAGGTTTTCTCCCCTGGTGTGGGGGTCATTTTTATCAGTCTATCACTACCAGGTTTTTCATGGAAGTGACAGGCACAAGAAATCTTTACCTGGCTTTTCTTCAATGACCCCCTACTCTGACAGGACATCCGAGATAGCTTTCCGATGAAGGATGCAACTGGGACTATGCCAAAAGAAGGCTAATAGGGTAACTGTCACTAAGGCAGGAATCTATTTATAGTGTAATCTAAAGGGTGATTCAGATTCAGTGCTGCAGGCCCACTAGTAACATTTAATTTACAGGCCTTGGGTATATGGTATACCACATTACAAGTGACCTAGAGTAAATTAAATATAGCAATTGTCGATAGACCAATGTTACCATGTTGAGGGGCGAAGTGCATGCACTTTAGCATTGGTCTGTGGTAATAGAGTGCTCAGAATCCTAAATCCAACAAAAAGATTCAACAAAAAGTGGAGGGTAAAAAGACTAAAGGTTTGGAGGTGACCCTGAAGAAAGGGACTGTGATCGGGCAGTCCCGATCACGTCCTCGGCGCTGGGGGTCACTGACGTGTCGGATGGTTCCGACACGTCATTTCCGCGTCCCCGCGTTGCCGAGGGAACGCGCTCTGACGACGGAGCACGTCACCCGGTCGCCGGGGAAACCCCGGAGGACTTCCGGGCCGCGGAGGTGAAAAAGGCGTGTGCCCTGACGATCGGGGAAAGAGAGGAAGAAGCCGTGAGGAGAGAGACGGGAGAAAACAGAGCAGAACCGGAGGAAGAGTGGAGAAACATCGCGACACCGACCAACGACGAGGCGCTGGAGAAGGAGGCTACCGCCAGGGAACCCCAGCTGACGGGACACCCAGGAGCCAGCCACGATCCAGGAGGGTCGTAGCTTTCTAAGGTACAGTCATTTTGGGACACCAAAAGAAATATAGAGATTAAGAGGGCACTGGGGAAGGGACCTGGGAAGGAGTGAAGGGAGGGCTGGGAGGGATCATAGAGAGCACGTATTACGGCACAATTAAGTCACTTTTAAAGCTGGTATTTCACCTTGTCCTACCTCACTACCAGCACAACCCCACCCTTTTCCCCCTTCCCCTTTAGTATAAAAACCCTACGTCCAGATTTAAACGCCGCACTTACCATAGCGTTTTCCTCCTTTTCCGGTCCATCCTCGCTGGAGCCCACCGAGAGACAGAGGGAACGCCAAACTGAGAAACAGAGAAGAAAGGAGAGGAAAAACCCAATAAGAAGAATAGAAGACGACCACCAGAGACTTTAAACACCCTGTAAACCTAAGGAAAATAATCAAACAACCCGCCCCTCTTAAAAATAAACCACTTACCTGATCACCACAATCTCTCTCCGTTGTATTTATACCGTTCAACCTGCCACAGGGACATTTCCAACACACCTGCATTGTTTTGTTGTTATTGGTTTCTCCTATGGCTTGTCATTGTTAAATAAATGGCACCTGCAGCACATGCCAGGCTCTTGGAGTTGCCAATCTCTCTATAGTCTCTCTATAGTCTCTATTCGTGCTGAGTCACAGTCCCAACTCAGGACTCAGGAGTCACATTGAGGTATAGCCATCCTTTGTACTAACCTTCAGTTCACCTACCAACATTGGTGTGACATTCTCAAAGATAACTTTGTCTCCAGATTTTTTGCCCTTCATCACTCATGTTGTCCCCATCAGCTCTCCATTGCTGGGGCTACTCGCCCCAGGTACTTTTACCTGTAAGGTGACTTCCTCTGCTATCCATCTTCCAGCCTTCATAGTGGACCCCTCAAAGACCTAGCAAGCTGGAGAATGCTGCAAGATGGAGCAGAATAGATCTGCATGCAAATAATTCAAAGGTGTGCCTGAGCAAAGCTCGTGCCTCGTCCTCAGAGAGCCTGTGATGTCACTTCTAACATGCTCATTCTAAATCAATAATTCAAACTATCAAACAAATTTGTCTTGCAACTTGAATCCATGCTCTAGAGCCCTCTGGCAAAGATGGAAATCATATCTCAAGATCAGCAATAAAACCTACCATTACCTCAGACAAGCTGTCTACTTGTGGTCATTGTTGTGGCACCCTCCACTACACAGAGGAATTCCTAGCATTCAGCAAGAAGTGCATGGTGCACAAAGATGCACTCTAATGTGAATGTCTATTGCAGTTTTTTTCATTACAAGCTGCCACTGCAACTTAGAAGGTCTAAGCCGTCATTCTTACACTTTCACCGCCAAAATGATGAGAGAAAGTATTGTATATGTGATTGCATTTATGAAACTCATTGAAGAACCAAACCAAATTGCCACGTAAAAATTTGCAGCCTTCCTGCCACAACCCTAATCAATATTGCAACCTCCATCAATGTGATATTGAAGGTACAATACATGCAGTTAAAATGACTACCAAATCTGCATCCAACCACAGTTCATGTTTTGCATATACAAATACGACACAATGTTCTTGGTGTCAAGGCACTCTTTTAGAGCCTCATGTTTTTCATGGACAAAACCAAGCAACTACACATTCATCAAGCTGTAGCATGCTGTCATCAATGTGTCAAAGCATATGCAGTACTGCCTGACCTCAAAACAGCTGACATCATTAAAAAGCTGAAGAGCCCACACCATGGATTGCCCCAATTTCAATGGCCGGAACATCTGATACAGGGCATTGTTGTGTGGATGGTGTCTACCTAGTAGTACGATAAAGAGTTCATTTGTGAATGCCACTTAAGAAATACAATTGATGAACTAATATGGAGGTCAACGAGGATTACTGGTTGTCCAAAATGGACCACAGACTTCTCCACCTTGATAGCCTATATTTGACTTCTTATCCTATATTTGACTTCAAAGGTACAGAGGACTGAATTTTGACGTTTCCAGTTAGCTTGCAATTCTTCAAAACTGCATCAGAGAGGTCCTATTAGGGCTATGTGGTGTCCTTGTGATAGCCTTGTTCATGCCATGATTATTGAGTAACATACTTTTTGCCTGAGAGCCACCTACAGCACATCCAGGACCTACATAAGGTAGATGAAAATAGCATTTGGTGACATTCTGAAACCACATTTGATCCTCACTGGGTCATGACTCCCAAAATCACAGTACTCCCCTCCCCTTATACCAGATGGTACACCGCAACATTTACCAATTTACCAATTTAAAGCAAGCAGGTATATTGGCTTTGTCAAGGGGTCATCATATTAAAATATCAATAACCACATGTTAAAAATCACTATCTTATCATTAGAATCAGTAATCATGTTTAAACACGATCATTACTGCCAATAAAGCATTGCAATGTTTATTAAAAATCATGGCCATTAATATGTTTTCAATAAAGCATGCCATTAACGTTTTCAATAAAGCATTTAAAATCAACAGAACATGTGCCTTAGTATTTCCTGTACCATGGTAAGCTACTTAAAATGCAGCCATAGGACGACCCAATTGAGATCTCTGTACTCCCAAGCTATAGAATAATTTGTCCATGTTTAGAAGGGAGAGCTCAAGCACTTTGCCATTAGTTAGTAGGAGTGGAGTGCGCTGAGTCCTAAAAGCTAACAACAACGGGTTCAATAAAGTAAGGCAAAAACTGAGGTGAACCTGCTAGATGGCCAGGAAAAAGAACAAGCCTTTCAAATCCATGTCAACTATGAGTAGATTGGCAAGCATTGATAGGCAATTTAGGCAACCAAAAAAAGTCTCCCAGGGAATACCATTCTTTTTCACTATGAACTTAACAAGTAATCCAAACTGTCAATGAAGGCTAGTTCCAGGAGACTACATTTTGTCCTCCTTCTGAGGCAAATGTGTTGAGAATTGTCCCTATTAGGCCACGGCAGCTGAAGTGCTCACATCTACAGTGAAAACATACTCATAAATTGAGAAGCCAGCAATCAACCTACACTGGGGATGCAGGCACTGTCACTTATTCCTACATACTATCAACGTTCAAGCACCGACTGACCTCAAACTATTGGTACCCATATTCCTGTGAATATCATGTAAATCTTCATCATGAAATGAAAAGTGTATTAATTTATCACCTACCGATCAAGATTCTAAAAGTAAGTAGATTGTCAGTCCCACCTCATTTAGCCTGTTACTCACACTGAGGCTAAAACTGTAGAACAAGCAGATGAGTGTCAGTTTGGTGGTGTTAGGGTCCTAACATTTGCCAAAATCACTGTCTGGCATCCAGTCATCTACTGAAGCAGTTATCATGAAACACTTTCATCCACAAACACCATAAAAGCTTGTCAGGTTTACCAAGACCAGCATCACTTTGGAATGAATTGGCAATTGTTCAATAAGGACTACTTGTAAGAGATAATAGGCTCATCGTCCTGTTGAAGCTGTCTAATCAGGTCTTCTCTAACTCATACAAGTCACTTTGGAGTGGTAATAACCACAGTGAGACTGAGAAGCAAGATCTGGTTTTCAAAGCTGGATGACATAGACAAGGATTTAATCAGAGAGTGTGTGACTTACAAACGTCTGCGCAACCTGATCCACTAGCCCTTGTCATTACAGAAGATATTATTTTCCGTCCATGGATCTGAGCCAATGCAGGTTTTGTCTGTCTGTCCAATATAGGAGACTTTTACTTGTTATGGTTTACTAAATATATTTTAGCATTTTTGTACCTTAGAAAATTATACATATTATACAAAACTATTAAGCTTTCACATGATTAACTGAAATATGAATCATACAATCTTTCTACATTATTTAAGTATATTTTTAGTTAATTATTCATTATCATGCAATCACACCCTTTTCAGAAATACACTTCATGTACAGTCTTTCCATGATGTCTTTGCCCGGCAGACATTGAGGGGTTCACCTGCATGCTCTCATTTTGACAGATCAGGTAAGAAAAAATGAATTTTATATGTATTTGAACTACATACGTTGTCTAGGTTTTGTTTTACACAGTTACAGTGTGATTCTGTTTTTGAAGATATATAACTTAGCCTTTATTAGTAGTAGGTTAGTGAATGTTTGGTATATTCATGTAGGACATACATACAGTGAGTATTTACTAATTAACGTGTGTTTTGGTTAGGTTTTCTTGAAGTGAAACCTATGTTTGTAGTGATAGTATTTGTAAGATTTCAAGTTGAATTTGTATTGCATTGGTCGATTGTTGTCCTGTTTTTATGTTGTAAGTTTTCCTTTGTGGAGTTTAATTTATTCCAATTTTGAATTTGCTGAAGGCGCATGAGTTGGAATTTAAAATATCCAGCTATTTTTCACATTTTGCTTAATTTTACTGTTTACTAGACTTTTTTAAAAAGTGTTTTTCGTGTTTTGTCGGTTATCAATCGATTTGATATGAAATCTTAGTTTTGGACCTTTAATTAGTAATATAATAATGCTGTTGTTGTTTTGAATGTACATTTTGGAACCTTCTATGGAGGAATCACCTGCTTGGAATTTCAGTGAGTGTTTTCATTTAGGGTCCTTAAATTTTAAACTCCTGTTGGTGTAGTTTTTAAAATGTGTTATTGCAATATTTCCTCTGCTTATGTGTGTTATGTTTAGATCAATATACTAAATATGTGTTGCATAAGTTTTATATAATTTATAGGAGATGTGTTATTTTTTATAGCCTATTGAAAAAACATTATTTACAGACATGGTAATTTATTTTTGATAATTTTAATAACGTTTAACATTTACTATATGTTTTTATGGTGTATACTAAGTTTTGAAATTGGGCTGTAGAGTGTTGTAGTTTTGTTTCTGGATTTGTAGGTGATTTATCTATAAGTGTTATTCTTTTGCATTCTGGGAAATTAATTTCTATTTTTGTGATAAATTAGCAGGAGTGTAAAACCGAGAATGGAAAGATAAACCTTGCATGGGTTACTTAAAGAATACTTATTTTTTTACATATAATACAGTTCTGGGTTTACGAATATATTTTTATGGCGCCTGGATAGATATATTGGGGAGAGAGGTTTTTGACACTTGACCTCTCAAAGCTAGGGCATGGCCCCACTATATTAATTAGTTTACTGTTATTTAGTAACTGATTTTGTTGATTAGTTAATAATAAGGTGCAGGCTAGTGATTCTAGGCAAAGTACATCTTATATTGCTTTGAGTAAGGGGACTTTGTAAGACTGCATTTCACATATCTGGTTAGTCACATAAATCAGGATATACAGTTTGGGCTATGGATTGCTTTTGACATAGTTTTTGACAGCTATGCTTGTTATTCAGGCAGCAATGAATTGGAAAAGGATGGAGACGTCTCACTAGGATTCCTGGGAAAGAGTTGTGCAATTTGCTTTTGGCTTGTAATTGTAGTGCTTTCATGTACATTCCTCCTTGAGATGTTGAATCTGACTGTTCATCGTGTCTAGCCTACTCTACTGAAACTTTCCTAGTGAACCTTTTAAATGGTAAAAGTTGGACATGGCTCTGCTGAGGGAATTTTCCTTAAACTTTTGCTGTTTTTCTCTCAGTCTTCTCTGAATCTCTGTGCATGACCTTAGGACTCTGGGCAGATCCCCACTCTCTGGCAGTGGGAAACTGACTTCACCCATCCTACCTATGGTAGGAAGGGGAGGGTAAGGACATGGTTGAGGAGCTGTACCCAGAACGGCCCTGTGACACAGGTATACCAAAAAACCCAGGGCGAGTATGGCCCTTGTTACTAGGGAGACATGCGCTGGGTGTGCAACCCCCTACCATGTCTTAACCATGTCCTAAGCCTATGGAAGAGGCCTGTAGGAGTGTTGGCGCGCTTGCACTCGGGGTGGCAGTCCAGATGCGGGAGACAACTTTGAGCTGCCTTACACATTCACTGCACGGCCCGACAGTGGGGCTGGTGGTAGGCAGAGGGAAGGGCCGGGATACAAAGGTGTACCCTGTCTGGGTGGGGAGCATCCCCATGTGGTTGTCCCCTTCCTAAAGCGGGTGGGGTCAGACACATCCAAAAAGGTGGGCTGGTCCTCTACTAGTGGCCGTGGACCATGGGCACTGATGCCCTGTATGGGGGAAGTGCATGTGCATGTCTTCCCCTAGAAGGGAGGTGGTGCTGACCAACGTGGGTGGGTCCCACTTTGGCAGGACCCAAGGTGTGCACATAGGATATGGGGCCTTCAGAGGCATTAATCTTGACATACCAGGCCAGTGCATGCACACTTACATGTTGCACCTGGCACAGCTTTCCAATAGAGGCACCATTGTCCAGGCGAGCCAAATCATGTAGTGAGCCAGGCCCAGGGGGCCTCTCCATGCCCATGTGCACGCGGGAGTTCACATATATGAGGAGTTTGGCATTGCTGGCTTCCAGGTGCCCACATGTACCATATGCTTAAATGAGACTGGCACAACTTACCAGTGTGCACACAAGTGTTCCAATGTATCAGAGGCGACTAGTAAAACTCATCTGGTTTTGCAACTGGCACCTTGGTGAGTTTCCTATATAGGTACTGGAGCTGGCATTAATGGCCAGGGTGTGCGTATTTGCACATTGGAAGTCTAAGATAGGACCTGAGCCTGACAGAACAGGCCACTATTGGCGCACTTGCACCTTTGTGGTGGCTTTAACATAAGAGTCACACATGCCTCAACAGGCATGGGTGTGCTCCAGGGCATATGTGCCCTAAGGAGCGCTGAATACCAATGTGTGTTTGCACTACCAATGGGTGCTGCTCTGCCCATAAAGTAACATAGGAGGAAAAGTCTATTTAGGTCTGGCTGCAATAGTGGATTACAGGGGAGCAGCCTCATTATGTTCAGTATCATTGAATTCAGAATGACGAACCCCTTCTGATAGTAAAGGTGGTCTTGTCATCGATGTCTTAGAAATGCCATTTCTAGAAAGTGGGCATTTCTAGGTGCTGAAGTGGCTCTGGTGCCTGTTAATTAGGCTTCATTCGCGGGATAGAGCACATCTGGGCATTCCCCAGGTGACTGCTATACAGCCTGGGCATCCAGAGCAACATATCCATGCCATTTGGTGCCTGGATAGATATATTGGGGAGAGGGGTTTTTGACACTTGGACTCTCAAAGCCAGGGCATGACCCCAATAAAGATAAAAAAATTGCATCCAGAACCTAAGGGCAGACAGGGAGGAAATTTAGGGGAGACATCTGTGGTTCAAAGAGGAGCCCTTTGAACCACCCTCAACCTCAAAGGAACCATTGAGTATAGCTAGGGATACTCAAGTTCTGTAAGGCAGAGTAACCTGTACAGCGACGAGGGACTGGTGCTGTTGGACCACGTTGGCACAGTGCTAGAGGAATCTGCTGTGCCAAGGAGGATAACTGTCCGAGGAGGGGATCCGTGCTCCCCTTCCTTCTTTGAGTCTGGTCTGGGGCTGATTGCCTGCTGCTGTGTAGCATCATTGGAGAAGGGTAACTATCCAAGGCGAGGTTCGCTTGCCCCCTTTTCTCTGAGGAGGTCTGAGGGACATTAGAGAGAAACTTGCATCGACAACCGGTAATATCTGGAGAGGGGTGCCTACATTGCATGCTGGACTTCATGTGGCAGCAGCGGCATTAGTATGGCCTAAGTATTGTGTCTGGAGACTGAATTTGCCTGGCACAGAGCTTTCCAAGGACTGCCAGCACGTCAGGTGAGTGGCCCTTCATTGTGGGGACCACTGCACACCAAAATGTTTTGTTGGTGTGAACAGGATCACCTAGTGTGGGACCCCGTGGGGCTCGCTTTTGTAGAGTGTGTCACATTTTGCTTGTGTGAGCCTCAGCTGCATGCTCATTTTGTGTGGTGCCCTGTTCATTGGTTGCAACCCTTGGAAGTGAGGGTGCAACCTGAGTTAGCTGTACTTGGTCTTGTTTGACATGACTGAACTTGTGTTAAAGTGTGTGACGGGGGAGTATAGTGTGAGTACAATTCTGAATTTAGTACAAAAACTGAAGAAAAATATATTGAATAATAAACATACTGGTTGTAATTCTTCTTGGATCAATACTCTTTTCATTTTCTTTTACAGTGTAAGTAATTGGGTTATTTATTGGCTGAATGGGGCTGATAATCCTATTCAAGCAACAACCACAAGCCTCTAAAACTCATTAAATGATCTTGTGCTCAACCCTCTGGTAGCTTGGCACAAAAGCAATCAGGCTTACGTTGGAGGCAAAGTGTAAAATATGTATAGAGCACACAAGCAATAATAAAGGGAAACAAGACTATTCTAAATGAATTTAGGAAAATAGAATACATTTTACTAAATAAAATGAAACCAAAGTGACAAAATTCCAACCAGTGCAACTACAGAAATGCAATTTCAAATGTTCAGGTCACTATAAGCACCTGGAAGCACAAAACACCACTTAAAGTCATCTGATCGAGCTAGACCCGGGAAAAGTCACAAATTCAGGCTGACAGCAATGAAGTGAAGGCCAGAGACAGAGGCCAGATTAGCCCAGCTTAATAAGCTATCTTCTCAACCTCTGGTGCAAAACGTTCAACTCACGGTGGAGGAGGACACAAGGAGCTGAGACAGCCTCACAGATAGTCTTGTTGTGGCTGTATAGCAGGCTGGGCGGTGTGGGCTGTCTTCACTTGAGGCACCAGTAGAGCGCCATGGACTGTCATCCACATTGGCAGTCACCCCAGGCTGTTGTTGCTATACCATGAAGTGCAGATCTCACATTGCCAGTCATTGCTGGCGGTCGCTGTAGTATGAAGAGTCGGGTTCAATTAAACTTCACTCTGGCGGTTGTTGCGGGTAGCAGAATTTTGGTGCAAACATAGCTGTTTGCATTTGTGAAGAGCCAAAACTTCAGATTTCTCCTGTTCTTGAAGAGGGGTGTATTATGATGACAGTCAAGTGTCATGGACCTAAGGAGGCAATTCTTACGGATCTGGGCCTCATTCTAGAAGAGGCCAGCATGGGTTAGGCAGGTCCAGTTGTAGGTCCAGACACGTCCAGTTGCAGCAGGTCAGCTGAGCAGTTGTAGGGAGGCCTCTGGATCTTGGTGTGTCAATGTAGGTCAGAAGAGGAGGTCAGCCAACTGATCAACCGACCCTTGGGGTCACTCAAGTCAGCCTAGGATTAAGGGAAAAGGTTCAATCTTCCCTATCAGAGACCAAGGCAGGTCTCAAGGAGCAGAGCAGTCCATTGGTAGTGAGCATCAGGGCAGTGCTCTTGAGGGCAAGGCAGTCCTTTTTCTTTAATGTCCATAGGTCCAGGAATGTACCGATGGGTAGCTCTGGAGGTCCACTATTTATACCTGGAGTCAGCATGTTTGTGGGGAGGAATCCTATGTCCTACTCCCACATCTGGCTCTGGAATGAACAACCTTTCCCCTGTCAAGGACCCAATAAGTCTGGGGTAACAAACGACTGGTGTCATGGTCCTTAGTGTGTGCTGGAGGCAAGCCCCTTGAAGTGTAAGTGGGACAGGGTGCAGCTATACCCACAGCTATCCTGGTGGAAGGGCCCACCCAGCCCATACCAAGTAACTTTTGTGTCAGCTGAACCCTTTTTTGTCAGGTGCATAAGTGTCTGTCTGGGAAGAATACAGAAACCCCAACAAAAGAACTATTCATAGTCACGCAACCCAGGACACTGGCAGAAGGCACAAAAAGATTGGATAAAAAATGCTGACATTTTAAAAGTGCCATTTTCACATGGTAACTTAAAATCTGACTTCTTCATTAAAGAGGGTTTTAAATTCCAATTCATTTGAATGTAAACAGCCTATTTCTATCTGCTCTCAGTCAAAATGGTTGTTTAAAACTGCACTGCAGGCTGCAGTGGCAGGCCTGAGACATGTTTGGAAAGGCTAATTTAGTGGATGGAACAATGAGTGCTGCCACCTACTAGTAGTGTTTAATTTTTACAGGCCCTGGGTACCCATAGTACCATGTACTAGGGATTGACAAGGAAAATAAAAGTACCAATCAGGTGTAGGTCAATTTTACAATGTTTAGGGAGACAGCACAATCCCTTTAGCACTGGTTAGCAGTGGTAAATGCACAGAGTCCTAAAAGCCAACAAAATTAGGTATAGCAGTGGAAGAGAGTGAAAGTAGAATGTTTCAGTGAGCCTGCAGAGAAGGGCAGGTTACATTACAGCTGATAAATCTGTTATGGGAATATAAATACAGTACAATTACAAATACATGTTTTAACTTAAGTTTAATATTTTGATAGGATGTGTTATATATATATATATATATATATATATATATATATATATATATATATATATATATATATATATATATATTCACACAAAAAAACTAAACAAAGGTTACAGGGAAGTTACAGTTAGGATCAGAATTTACACGCACCACAAAACCATTGACTTTCAGCTGTTATAGTTTTTTTTTTTTGTGAATTTGTAAGGTTTAAAAAAAATGATATTTCCTAACTATAAAGTCCTTGTTTTTTCCGTGAATTTCCAGGGTTTTTCTTTTGTTGGTCAGATGCATGAAGAGAGGGAGGTTGAACAGATGGCCTGGCTTGGCATTGTGCTGCCCCCACCCAAGCCTGCCCCTCTCCTCGTTGCCATCCATTTTCCAAGTCCATGGCCCTGCTCCCTTATTACAGGCCTGTGTAGCTATTGTTCTGCCATTGCCCATCCTGCCTGCCCTGAACAGTTAGCTTGCTGCCCCATCCACCTCCTTCCAACCCTCTGTTGTCCGAGGCCATGCACTTGCCCCCTTCTTCCTGCCCTGCATGGTCCGATGTGCTTCCACTGCCCCTCCATTTAGCTTGTTGTCCCTGCCCACTCTTCATGCCCTCTGTTGCCCAATTCTATGCCCCATCACTGCCCTCCTGTTCAGCCTCTGTGCTTAGCTTTCTTCCCCTGCCCTCTGATGGCTGTGTGCATGCCCCCGCTCCCTCCTTTGTGCCCACCATGTTCCATGGACCTGCCACTGCCTCTCCTATCTACTCTGAGTGTTCTGTTGAGCTGCCACTGCCCAACCCACCTGTCCAGCATGGTCACATGGCTGCCATATGTCCCTGCCACCTCCACCCTGCCTGCCAGAGATCCATGCCCCAATCCCCCCTCTCTCCTGTCCTCCATGGTCCATTTTGCTATCACTCCCTTCTGCCCTCCATACTCTGTAACTGCTCCCTTGCCTGCCCTGCGTGGCCTGTTGTGAAGCCCCACCCCCTATTCTCTCTTATCTGTGTCCAGCCCTTACTCTCCCTCCTGTCCTCCATGGTCCCTTGTGCATGCCCCTGTCCCTCCTCTCTTGCCCACCATGGCCTTTGTGCTGCCACTAACCCTCCTGCTTTCCATGCATGGGCTTCTGTGCTGTCAAAGACCTTCCCCCTGTCCTGTGTGGTCAGCATGCTGCCCCCTACCCCTCCCACATTCTCTTTGTTGTCTATGTGTATGCCATTATGGTTTCACTGTTGCCCTCCATGGTGTGTTGTGCTTCCAGTGCCCACCCCGCCTGCCCTCCATAGTCAGCTTGCTGCTTCTGCCCTGCCCCCTGCCATCTGTTTTCCATGAGGAGGACCCTATCCCCTCAACCTTGCCTTGTCTGGTCCATTGCTGCGCCCCTGCCCCCTTCCTCCTGCCCTTCATGGTCCATTATGCTGAAACTGTGCCTTCTGTCTGTCTGTCTGGTATGGTCAGCTTGCTGCCTTTGTCTTTTTCTCCTCTGCTCTTTGTTGTCCATGTGCATGGCTCCGTCCCCTCACTATTGCTTTCCATGGTCCGTTGTGCTGCACTGCCATCCTGCTGGCCCTGTGTGTGATGTATTGTGCTGCTGCAACCCCTGACGCCTGCCCTGTAAGGTTAGTTTAGTGTCCTGCCCTCTGTTATCCGATTCCTTGTCCCTACCCCATTACTCCAGCCCTCCGTGATCCAATCTCCATATTTGCCTACATTTTAAACCTGGTAAGAGGGAGATTTTTTTTTTAAAAAGCCTGGGGAATTGATTTTCCCCATTGACTTATTTGAAAAAGAGGAGATTTTAGGCAGGAGAAAGATAAGAGAACACCTTTTTGGCTGTAAAAACATTGGGAGTCGCCTGCCTGAATTTGGCCTGTTGGCATGTACGGCTGTATTTTCACTGCTTCTTCCTTCTGCCCTCCATGGTCTGTTATATTGCCACTACCTCTTTTGCCTGTTCTACATGGTGGTTTCTTGCTCCCGCCTCCCCTCCCCTGCTCTTCATGGGATTTTGTACTGCCCCTCCAGTTTGCCCAGTGTGCTTAACTTGTTGCCTCGTCACCCTCCTTCCTGCCCTCAATTATCTGAGTCCGTGCCCCTGACCTACGCCTCCCCATAGTATTCTAATGAACAACTAAATAGCTAACATTCTATATTTAGTACAAAAGTGTGGCATGCCTGACGTCATCTTGATGTAATCAAAAATGTTATATCTAAAGCATTTCCTTTAGAAACAATAAAAATGAAAGGGTCGTGTTCCCATGGAAATTATGGTTAGTGCTCTAAAAAACTACAATGAGGACATATTTTCTAAGTTCTCAAATAGCTGCAGATTTGCTATCTTTATTTTTTTATCCAGATTATCATTTGATCATTTGTTAAATTTAGGGGAGAGAATATGGTGTTGTGGCAAGAGCTGCAGACTTTGCAACTGTGGAGCTGGGTTCGATTTTCGGCATCACCTCAACATCCTGTGATTCTGGGCAAATCACTTAGTAGCCTTATTTAGATCTTGGCGGTAAACGGTCCTACCGCCTGTTTTCCATCTGAAAACCTGTCCGCCTCCATGGTGGTTCATCTGCCAGATTTAGATGTTGGAGGTCTTATAGACTTGAACTCATCCACGTTCCGTTGACTCCGCCAAAGATTTCAATCCGCCTCAACAACGCCATAGGAAAGTGTGGCTAACAGTGGGACTCCAGCCACACATTCTATCAAGCAGATTTGGATGCCCAGTGTGGTTAACTTGGATTTGAATGTGCCTTACTGTCAAGCAGAAATTGATGGTCAGGCCTCCACTTCTCACTTGGACGATTGGTGGGGAATGGGAAAACTCACCTTTTCTCCGGATTCAGCTTCTTTTCTGGTTGGGCATGATTGGACAGGACCCTCTGTCGCTGCTGCCATGGGACCCCAGAGAAAACACAATCCCCCCAACGAAGGTAGGGAACCCACATAGGCTGTGTACATTGGGGGGGACACTGCACTGTACATGTCACAGAATTTTTTTAATTACTGTGACATGCATGTCTGGATCACGAGCGGGTCAGACACAGATGGGGATACACTGGTACACAACACATATTGAACACATTTACAACTTTCATTATGGTGCCAGTATTCATTGCCAAATGAATGCTGGCACCTCAATAACAGTATGAATAAACTTGTTAACTGTGTCCATGCATGCACATTCCAAGGGGACCAGTACCTCTCAGTTGTATGTGTGAGTCAGTATGTGTATGTGTGTGCGCGATGCGATTGGCTGGGTGAGGTGGAGGGAGATGTAGTTGGTGATGTGGTTGTGTCAGTATGTGTGCCACTTGCATATGGTGTGGATGTTGTTGTGCATTTTGTGTTGTGTGTTGTGTTGCTGCATGCACACTTCAGATGCATGTGGTTGTGTGGAAGTCATTGTTGTGATGTGTGTAGTTGTGCTTGTGTGTGCATGTATAGATGAGTGTATAGTTGCTGTGGTTGTGTCATGTGTGGGTGCAGTGTCATAAGTGTGAGTATATTGTGTCATGGATGTACATCAATGTGTGTTTGTAGCATGTGCGTGTTGTGTTGGAATGGGAAAGGATAATGGTGTGTATGTTGTGTTGTGTGTGATGCAGGGGACACATATGTCAAGGATGGAGTGTGTGTGACTTACCTCTATTCTGCAGCAACTGCCATTGTCCGACGTCCATTGGGCCCAGAAATGTCCTCCCTCAGGCAGCAAACCGCCAGCAGTACACCATCTGTAGCATCTAAATACGCCCATCGGGAACCCGACTGCCGGATGGCTAGGAAGAGCACTCCATCATGGTATCAGTGGTTCAGCTGCAATATATCGTAATACAGCAGATTGGTGGTAACACCGTCACAATCCAAATCAGACCCTTAGTCTCCCCATGCCTAAACATAACTGATGCTCATGTAAAGCACTCCAATACCTTCGGGTCAAGTCTGCGCTACATAAAACTACACAAAAAAAAATAATAAGTATTGTGCACACGTCTGTCATTGTGCTACATTTGGGCTCTTCTTTTTATGGTTGCCATCTTGGGAGACTAATTTGTTATGAAGCTCCCTAATTCCCTCATTTACTGCAGTATCCTTAGTAGAAAATGCTTTTAGTTTTCCACTTCCGTTCCATCAAGATGGAATTCAGATATGTCACACTTTTGGCATAAATTCAGAAAGTTAACATTCTAGATGCTCATTAGAACACTATAGTAAAGCTGCTGATCACCAGGGAGTTAACTGGCAGTCTGCAAAATGCATGTTTCAGTCTGCATGTCAGAATATTTTAATGAAATAGAAGAGGAAGATATTTGAAAGCTCACTTAAAATGTGACCTAATTTTTCTTCCTACAGCACTAACTATAATGTTGATGGCAAAATGAACCTCCTCATTTTATTACTTTCTAAATTCAATATTTTAAGTTTTACCAGTTTGAGTCAATCAAGATGAGGTCAGGTGTACCACACCTTTGTCATAAGTAAGACTGTTAGCACTCTAGTTGTTCTTTAGAACATTGTTAAGTTGCAGTAGAACACAAAAGCATAAACCGACAGAGAATTTTTAACAGAGAATATCAGACTTTTACTGAGAATATAAAACTTTATTCTCACATGTATCAGAAAGATAGTGTGAATTTACAGAAAATATGCTCTCATTTTAGCTTCTGGAGCACCCTCTATAACCTCTATGAGAAAATAATGAGAAAACAGTTTTCTCTCAAACATAATTCAGGAAATCCCAGCAGAAGGCTTTTTCACAGGGTAAAATCACCTTAGAATATGCCACATTCCTAAAATTAGTGTGGTACCATCAGCAAATGTATATTGTAACTCAGATGTGTTTGTTATCACCCTTTATACAAGCCTTATATTCACTACAATGCATTCCAATGGGGTCCATGTCCTAGAGTCGTGTAACGACGACCACGGTATGATATATATATATATATATTCCAGCGTAATCAATTTTTCCCGACATTTAAGCTTTAGTTCTCATTTTCATTTCTTCTCTGTAGGTCATTTATAAAGTGCTATCATATATATTAGTCCCATGATGGCTGCCAGCACTTCCTGGTTGAAGGGCTGGTAGCCAATTAGATCTCACCATGAGATTTGTGCTTACGCTCCACCCATACAACTATATTTCTTTGTTCACTTATTACTCGAAAACAACCAAATTAATTTACACCAAATCACAAAAAGCACACTTTCTGGACCAAGTGCCACCTTTCTGAGAAATTTGGTGTAATTTCGTCCAGGGATTCGGGTTGTAGTCATGTCTAAAATATCTATGGGAAATTGCATGCCAAAAACATGTTTGTGGAAACCCCCTTTCTTTCGGGCCCCACTTCACAAATCCTCCGGAAACTTTCAAGACACCATCTGAAGTGAGTGAAGTACTAGTTTTCAAAATTTTGTCAAGATTTGTCAAACAGAGCCAAAGTTTTTACTTTGGAAACTAGGTCCTAACTACAGCTTCCTACTGATGACTGCAAGTAGGTAATATATACAGGGAGTGCAGAATTATTAGGCAAGTTGTATTTTTGAGGATTAATTTTATTATTGAACAACAACCATGTTCTCAATGAACCCAAAAAACTAATTAATATCAAAACTGAATATTTTTGGAAGTAGTTTTTAGTTTGTTTTTAGTTTTAGCTATGTTAGGGGGATATCTGTGTGTGCAGGTGACTATCACTGTGCATAATTATTAGGCAACTTAACAAAAAAAAATATATACCCATTTCAATTATTTATCATTACCAGTGAAACCAATATAACATCTCAACATTCACAAATATACATTTCTGACATTCAAAAACAAAACAAAAACAAATCAGTGACCAATATAGCCACCTTTCTTTGCAAGGACACTCAAAAGCCTGCCATCCATGGATTCTGTCAGTGTTTTGATCTGTTCACCATCAACATTGCGTGCAGCAGCAACCACAGCCTCCCAGACACTGTTCAGAGAGGTGTACTGTTTTCCCTCCTTGTAAATCTCACATTTGATGATGGACCACAGGTTCTCAATGGGGTTCAGATCAGGTGAACAAGGAGGCCATGTCATTAGATTTCCTTCTTTTATACCCTTTCTTGCCAGCCACGCTGTGGAGTACTTGGACGCGTGTGATGGAGCATTGTCCTGCATGAAAATCATGTTTTTCTTGAAGGATGCAGACTTCTTCCTGTACCACTGCTTGAAGAAGGTGTCTTCCAGGAACTGGCAGTAGGACTGGGAGTTGAGCTTGACTCCATCCTCAACCCGAAAAGGCCCCACAAGCTCATCTTTGATGATACCAGCCCAAACCAGTACTCCACCTCCACCTTGCTGGCGTCTGAGTCGGACTGGAGCTCTCTGCCCTTTACCAATCCAGCCACGGGCCCATCCATCTGGCCCATCAAGACTCACTCTCATTTCATCAGTCCATAAAACCTTAGAAAAATCAGTCTTGAGATATTTCTTGGCCCAGTCTTGACGTTTCAGCTTGTGTGTCTTGTTCAGTGGTGGTCGTCTTTCAGCCTTTCTTACCTTGGCCATGTCTCTGAGTATTGCACACCTTGTGCTTTTGGGCACTCCAGTGATGTTGCAGCTCTGAAATATGGCCAAACTGGTGGCAAGTGGCATCGTGGCAGCTGCACGCTTGACTTTTCTCAGTTCATGGGCAGTTATTTTGCGCCTTGGTTTTTCCACACGCTTCTTGCGACCCTGTTGACTATTTTGAATGAAACGCTTGATTGTTCGATGATCACGCTTCAGAAGCTTTGCAATTTTAAGAGTGCTGCATCCCTCTGCAAGATATCTCACTATTTTTGACTTTTCTGAGCCTGTCAAGTCCTTCTTTTGACCCATTTTGCCAAAGGAAAGGAAGTTGCCTAATAATTATGCACACCTGATATAGGGTGTTGATGTCATTAGACCACACCCCTTCTCATTACAGAGATGCACATCACCTAATATGCTTAATTGGTAGTAGGCTTTCGAGCCTATACAGCTTGGAGTAAGACAACATGCATAAAGAGGATGATGTGGTCAAAATACTCATTTGCCTAATAATTCTGCACTCCCTGTAATGGTATATAATATATTTCTTATAGTTAAATTAATATATTAAGATAACAACACTTTAGTTATTTCTGTCATGCGGAGTAACATTCCATTCGTGTTCTTGTTCCTCCTCAGACAAGTTTGGCAGAAGCCATGACTGTTTGTGATGTGTTCCATTGATGCCTCTTAATTAATATTGAGGTTGTGTAGCTGTTAAACTGCAGGATGCAAACTTATTGATTACATAATAAATGTGTTTTTTTTAGTCTTGAGTAAGTATATAGACATTACTTACCAATTAATAAATATATTTAGGTTGACTTTTTACAGTTTATATTGAACTTTTATATTTTGGGGTTATTGATTTATTAGTGTATTTTAAAACGTGTTGTCGAAATTTTTGTTTATGATATTTGCTGTTCCAATATTTTGCTTAATTACATTGTTTTGTTCGGAAAACAACTTTTCTTATTTCTTCAATTTTGTCATCATTATTGTTGAATTCACAATATTTTTGTTGTCGTTTATGGTCTCTTACAGATTGGGCATTAAACGTAGTTGTAGTTGTAGTCGCTATTTAGTTAATGACATTTTTGTGGTCGATATTGTCACATATATTTGCACTGAAGCAAAAGGTAAAGTAGAAACCGCCATTGCTAAAATGCCAAAGTAACTAACCACCTGTGACCCTGTAAAGGAACAAAATAAAAATGTGTAGGGACACAAATGGTGCTAACTATTGAAAGCGAGAGTAGCCCTACAAAAACTGTTGCAAAGTGCAGTACACTGGAAGGTGTCCTGTCTTACACTCCTACTGCTTATGGATGCCAGATGTATATGTGCATGTTTTTCTCTCACTGGCTCATACCTTGAACTGTTTCTTCTTGCTATAGACTAGCTCCACGCGACTTGCTAACTCAACCTCCAATACCCTATGTACCACACCCAACACTAATGCTTCTGTGCTGATCCATGCTTCGACAAACGCCTAGTATATTGTCTAACAGTTGTCACAGGTGAGTGTAACATGTGTCAGTCCTGCTGATCCTGACAGTAACGCCTCTGATGGAACTCCCAACCTTGCACCTGTCCTAGTTCCCTACCAAAGCTATGAGGAAAAGGTTTTGTCAAAGAGTATGCGTAAAACGAACAGGTTCAAAGAATAGCTCCAGATATTATATCCTTTCCAATCCAATGGGCATTGCAACTTCCCTCTATGAATATAGAAGTGAAAGCTGGTTTTAACCTCGTACTCTAGATTGCTATCTAGCATAACTGGTGAGGGGGAGCACATCCGGCTTTTTATGCTTTCTTAACCCAGGAGATATGCAACATTCTGTGAATTATCTAACTGTCTGATAGAGCTAGGTGAACTACTGCAGAAGGATGATAGCAAAAGGACCAATAGACTGGGGAGTGGATTTAGGATATGAGTCAGTGATGGCCACCCATCCCGTTTGATCACCAGTTTGCGGATGATACTGGTTGACATAAAGTATATGGTATCAATGTTTCATATACTGTCCTGCTAATTAGATATGAAATTGACCTGTGGTCTGTTGTGATAAACTCAGGGAGACCATCCAAACACAAAGGGCGTCATTATGACATTGCCGGTATGTACCACCTACCACCGCGGTGATGGCAGCCAAAAGATCATTGCTGTGGCTAACAGCTGTCTGCCGAATAATGACCACAGCCGGATGGCGTTAAGGTGGCGCTGCTACCACCAGCAGTGCCACGCCAGAAGACAGCCACCAGCCAGATTATGAAAAATAATAATATGGCCTGGCAGTGTTCTACTGGCGGGCGCTGCTGGCGGTGTCAGTGCCCCATCCCGTTTGCTGCTGGAAGACCCCCTGGATCCAGGTAAGTCGGGTTTCTGACAGGGGAGGGGTGTGGGAGTGTTGTGTGTGTGTGCAGGGATATGTGCATGAGGGTGCACATGAATGTAAATGTATGTGTAGTGTTGTTTGCGTGTGTGCATGCATGTGTGAGAATGCATGTAAGTATGGATATGTGAATGCGGGTCTGCATGTCTGTGGAATATGGTGCAGATGTTTGCATGAATGAATGGATGCATGCGTGTATGTATGCATGTATGCCTGTTTGAGTTAGTGTGTGTATGTGTTGCACTTGTCTGTGTGTGTGTATGTGTAGGGGAGGTGGGAGATTGGAAGGGGGGTAGTATGGATGGAGGGGGGCATCAGGGTAGTTGTTGGGGGGAGGGGGCCTCCTATCAGTGACAGGGAAGGAATTCCCAGTAGGCAGGGTCAAAATACCTCAGTCGGTACAATACCGGCTGCCAGGCTGGAGATTCTTATCTCCCGCCCAGAGGCTGCTACCGCCATGGCGGCCGGAGTGGTACAATTGCGGTCTGGCCTGCCAATGTCATAATGTGGCGGTCTGTACCGCCACCCTGTTGGTGGTACCACCGCTACATCACCACTGACCGCTGGGGTCATAAAGACCCCCAGAATGTCTTTCAAGAATATTTAAGACTAATTCAGGTACAGTCAGGCATTTTGTCAGGAGAGTAAAATGGGAAGTCCGCCAGCACCCGAATTGTAATGTGTTCATTTTGTTAACACTGAAATTTTACTAATGAATATTCATGTATTCTAAATATTGAATCTGCATAGAAAATGAGTTAACGTAGAAAATTAATACACATGTTTGATAATGTGTCTACTTGAGTGACCATCAATAATCATGAAGTATACTTATTAACAGCTTATTAATGTAAAATGTTGAGCTTATATTTGGATTAATGTAGTAGTATGTCATATTAATGGTTATGTATTATGTGTTTGCTTTATTAATCATAGGCCTTAATTTAGTGAGGTCTTGGTTCTAGTTGCATGGCCTCATGTCAAGTTGCATTGCTTAGACGAATTATAAAATGGCTGATTAAGAATTAAATTGTGATTTTCCACTACGTTGACCAAATGCTCCTGCTGAAATTCTTTCCCATGAGAACTGCTTGCTAGAAAATGTTGTACAAGCTACAAGATACTTTGTATGATTTAGTGTGTGTAAAGGCAAGTTTCCCAGCAGTGGAAAATGGCTCCAGCACTGACTGGCGTATAAGCCGATACAATAATGATACCTGACAAGCACATCAACGGGAACAGGAGAAGAGGAGCCAATTATCAACATGGGAACACTGGATTTAGTAAATTCTTAGACTTGGGGGTTCTATTTTTATTGGACTAAATGTAAACGTATGATTATTTGACTAATAGCAATGTGGGAAGTAGATTTAGGGAATCTAACTTAGCCAGACTGCACAGAGAGAAGATATGCCATTTCATCAATATTTTCTTGACTGTCCCGAGAGGAGACATGCTTAACTTTCCTTAACATTGTTGCCTAGAATTCTGTTATGTGTATTCTTGAGACATTTCTATCTTGAACTTTAATGTTGAATTCCGATGCTTTGCTGACCGAACAAGATGTCAGATTGCCGAAGACTGTTACTGCTTGCTGAACCATACTGAGGCAAGGTATAAGACGATGTTCCTGATCATTATGTCTATTTGATTTTGTTCTTAGGTACCAACCGCTACTTTTGATAGAGCCATAGTTAGATGTTTTCCAAATTTGTGTTGACTAAATTGCTTTGCATGAAGCTCAAATATGCTAGGATACTCACTGATGATCCTTGCTAAATATCAATAACAGTTGTTGTCTTTTCTTTACTGAATCTAAATGTAGGCCATTTCTTGCTATTGATTTGTAATGTATTTTTGGAATGTGTAGTGGTTCAACTTTTGATTAAATTGCGGTTCTTTAGGAGATTTGGTCAACCAGTATTGTTTCTGTATGTTAATCATTTGATTTTGAGACTTAGTTACGTCATATTAGCATTAACATGGAAATAAACATTCTAACTTTTACATAAAGGTGTGGTGATTGGCCAAGGGGTCGTGGTGCGTGGAAATTATTTGCTCCCAAGAGTATTCGATGTTATTGATTAGTATTGATATTGATTTGTGTTAGGATTGGGTCTTGTTGTGGGAACTACTCTAAACTCAGTCAAAAGATCTATTGAACCTCTAACGCGTCCCCTTATGATCTAACGATAAGAAACCAAATAAGGTCAGACATGATAAAAGTGATGGTAGGAGAGTATGATGGTTAGTCTCCTTAAGAGACCATCATAAAGGCTTCATACAAGGTTAGTCTCCTAAAGTGAAAACAATTCGAAGAGAGTTTGGATTTTTAGATTTGATGATACGGAGTGGAGAGAAAATATATCCCTAAGAACCAAGACTGACTTTGTTTAGGGAGATTGCGTACTCCAAATGAAGTTGTTGAAGGAGTTTGTGCATTACGAAGCATGAGAGTAGGGAAGTTGTCGGACTTCACATGTGTATAGCACTTTGTGCTCAAAAATTGCCCACATGGTTGTTGGTATTCAGACCCTACATGGTCTCAGACTCAGGAGTATATTGACATTTGGTTTTTGTTGTAAATTGTCGAGTTCAGTAGGTCGATCGGCGTGGTCGACAATTCAGAGTGTGAGTTGGAGAGAGTGAAAGAATTTCTCGACTGAAATCTGGCGAGTCCTTTGTGCACCAGGACAGGCCCACTGATCAGTCGAGAGTAAAATTAGCGGGTCAAGTTTTGCTTGCGAATCAAGGAAACTGAGAAAGAAGGAGTAGCTGGTAGAGCAAGACACCATCAGTGAAAAATCCATAAGGTTTCTGAAGTTATTATGTTACCCTTCCTGTTGTAAAGGGACAAATTGGGTTTTGATTTTGTTTAGTGCTCGCTATAATTTTGCTTTAGTTGAGTGTGAATCTGAGTTTCGGAGGACAAGCTGCAAGACTTTGTCAGCCGATGTACGTATGAGTGTGACGTCATTGGAGCCGCACTGGTATAGGTTGGTTAGTAAGAAGGGTCGCGAACGGATTGGCAGCCAAGCATGCAGCGCAATTGGCAGAGAAGAGTGGTGAAAAGGATTCCGGGATTAAAAGTCACTTCCTGATTTGATTTAGAATAAAATAAAGGTCGCAGAAATTACATTTTTCAAAGCTCTAAAAAGTGCCTTATGGGGAGATACCTATATTACAACAAGCATAGGGGATATTGCACCACCAGAAGGTGCACCAGATTACATTTTAGTTGAAGAAAAGGGTGCTGCGCCATGTCTTTGGCTGAAAAAATGGTGCAATGTGACATAGAAAGATGAGAGTGTAGTGTTTCCTGTCCATGGAACATTTAATTTGAGGAGCTTAGAGAATTTGAGGTGGGTGATATATGACTTGAACCCTCCGCCGAGACTAGCACAATTCGAGGCATTAGCAATCTGAGAATTAGTAGCCAGACAGCAACAGCAACATACATTTGAGAGGAGAATGAGAAAGGCAGAAAAAGTACCAGGGGAGGCTAGATGGGACAGCGATTAGATATTTTGGAGAACCGAGACTTTACAGGGAATTAAGTTGTTTCCTGAGTTTACCCAGGACAGTGATAGAGAAGAAAGGAAAGCTACTTGAAAGACGAACAGAAGGCCCTCCGAGAGTAGGGAGTGGAGATCAAAAGAGTCTAGGAGATCTTTAACACTTGAGGAAGAATCAGATGATGATGAGTTAATTTTACAGTTACTGGGAAATCGTCCCCACCGTATGTAGCATAAGAGAGTGGTCCGAGCACCAGTATAAACCCTTCTGCACCGGCTCTGGTTAACCTGACGACGAGTCCATGTGCAGATTAATCCTAGTCTGACCCAGAGCCCAATTCAGAGCAGTCTTAGCCTATATACTACTTCGGCAGGTCAAAATTCAATGCCACAGCTCAATGTCCAGAGAATTTACCCTGATGTACCCATTGTGGAAACTGACACAAACTTATTAGTTCACCAAAACCGACATTTGTTCAGACAGAGCCAACTCCACTCTTACTGCCCCAAGTGCAGCCACAAGTAATGCCAAAGTACACTCCTATAACAGGGACACAGACAGACATGTCCATGCTGATGAGTCAGAATACATGAATCATGCACCCACAGAGCCCGAATGTTAGACCAAGTCCAGATGCCCTGTCTGCACCCATCACCATTGGTCCAGTCATACCCTTGTTTGCCCATGGAAGTAACAGTACAAGTGGACTGGGAGTCCTGAGCCAGAATTCAATGAGGAGAGGACTCAATGAGTATACTCAAATGGTCTCTCCTGTGGGACAGACCTTTGACAGAATGGGATCATTGTTAGACCTTAGTCCTTTCGGAGTTCTTCTGAATACTGGAACCATGTCAAACATCAGGCATAGCCTGAGGTTACTGACACCGCAGTCTCCAAACTTAGCTGTATAGACATTTCCAAATATTCAGCTGAACAACGTTTCACTGTAAGGTTTGACTGCCCAACAATTGACTGAGTGGTTAGATAAGCTGAATACCCTGTAGAGTGCTCCTAGGGGAGAGGAGTACTCGAACCATACTAGACTAAGGATGGAAGCAGGTAAACTTATTGAAGGAAGTATGGGAATGAACAGAGCAGACTTGAATCCTATACCGAAGCAGAATTGAGATACTTGTGCCTGAAAATTGCAAGGGAAGCGAACGATGTACATCAAAAGCTAGCAGACTTAGCAGAGAGATATGGCATAGAAATAGAGAAAACAAAACACTTGAAGCCGAGTTACAGGTTAGATTTTGACCCAAAACACTTTGAACAAATGAGATCTGCAGGGATGAAGGCACACCTTAGGGAGTTACTTCAAAGTGTCCAGACATGGTAAGCATTAGAAAAGTGGGAAGGCAGATGGGTAAAGAAGAGAGATTCTGGGTATCTTACTCCGAATGTGCAGCAGGTCGAGGATCTGGTAAAAATTTTACCAATGAGAGAAATTCCAGGAGGGAATTTTGTTCATGTTTCTTGGAGCAGAAATAACATTCCGTCACTTACTAATGATTATCCCAGTGTGACGGGCTGCTGTCGTCAAGTCCGTCCGGGAAGGCGACTGGTGCTGACTCTGCCGCCTCTATTCCGGAAAAAGACCAGACATGCTCCAATCCCGGAGCACTTCTGGGGAGAAGTCGGCAGACAAGAGGAGTTTGCGGTGCAAAAGAAAAAAGGACGACGGAGAAGGAACCGGAAGAAGAAATGCGACAACTGGAGCCAGCGGTGGAGGAATATTCCCTCGGCCACCGGGAATCAGCTGACCAAACCTGCCTGGAGATCCCCGAAGCAACAGCGGCCCGGGAGGCATTTTGTGACTCTTCCAGCCATGCTTCTGGAGAAGCGTGGCAAAACCAGGTGCGTGGCACTTAAGGGCAGGGGAAATTAAGGGTGGAGGAAGGGGGAAGCTGGGAAAGATAAGAAGGGAAAGGTGGGTCTCAGAGGGACAAGACAGGAAAGGAAAGAGAGGGTAGGGGTCGAGAACCAACCCATAACCCACTAATAGATGACTAGAAGAACATGACATTAAGAGGACAGAGGAGTACACACCAAGAAAAAAGAGTAGCAAACAAGAAACTAGAAGAAAAAAGAACCGCTGAGACACACAAGAGTGAAAAGGAGAAAAAAGGTAGAGAAGAAATATAAACTAGGAAGTAAATACCATAAAGATAAAGAAACCGACTAAGAAGGGTTGAAAAGTGAGAGAGACAGATAGACAGGAGTATCTAAGAGAAGAAAAAGAACAGAAACAAGAGAGAACAGAACACAGAGAAAAAAGTACCTGAAACCCACCAGAAAGTTAGGGTAGAAGAAAGGGAAAGGACGAAACAGAGAAAAGGAAAGACACTTAGAGACAAGAAAAGCAACTTACCGATACTTTGTCTTGTCTTTCTTCACATACACTTCCTGGAGCCCTGTAAGAAGGAGGGAACAAAAAGGAAAGAGCATTGAAGACCAGTCGTTATCAGAAGAAACCGGACCAATAAGGATTCTGTGTTATGTTCACAACTACACCTAAACAAGTAGTAAATAAAAGACGCTTGAAAACCTATTCATTGTTCGAGTGTCATCACTGACGCACTCTGTAACACCCAGGTTGAGAGAGAAACCAGTAGAATGGCACCAGCAGACAGACAGGTTTGTGAAACTTGCAAAATGCTTGTGCGAAGATTTGAACACTCTACTAGAGATAGTAGTTCCAGCAGACTTATGGATTTAGTGCAAAAGGAGCATAGATTGGCTAACAAAGGAACCAGAGAGAGATCCAATTACAGGTGCACCATCTCCCGAGGTAATGAAGTATTACTATAAAGTGATTGCATTTTTTAAAACAAGAATTTCACCTAAAAATATGCGTGTTGAGGAATCGGACATTGGAAGCGGGAGTGTCTGATGATGGTACAGGAAAGTTTTGTTGAGCCACCAAGTGACATTGATTCATCCCAAAACATGAGAGGATCAAGAATGAGGGGTCATAATCTGAATTGCCAAAGTAATAGGAATCAAATGCAAACTTTCCAACCCATGCAGCAGGTGCAAATACAACGTGTGCAGATGACACAGTCACAGCCAATGCAACAACAGGTTCAAATGGTATCTAGACAGCAAATAAAACTACCTCAAACCCCAATGGAGAAGCAGCAGGTAATGCTTCCTGAACAGATCACATATCAAAGGTTTAACCAGAGTAATAACTTAGTACACCAATTCCAGTTACACAGTGAGAATGGAATAAACAATCATTGGATGAGCGAAAGTTCAGGTGAAGAGGAATGTGTGCTTGCAGCTTCCTTAGAAATAGATCAGAAAGGTCCATTTGTGAAGGGAAAAGTAATGGGTCACAAAGTTTCAATCTTGGTTGACACAAAAGATACACACTCTACAGTGAGAACTGCAGAAGTTCCAAATCTTCCCCTTTCGGGGAAAACAGTTCAGATTGTGGGAGTTGCGAATCAGTATCTGACCAACCCAGTTCAGGTTCAAATAGGTAACTTTAAAAGATTACACAAGTTCGTAGTCTGTGATACAAGTCCGGCATCCCTTCTGGGAAGAGACTTGCTATTTTACAAGATACTCGGTTACTTGCTCGAATGACGGAATCGAGATACAGACAAAGAGTGATGATGAGGATGACCCAGCTCCAGAGACAGAGTGTGAGATAATAAATGAAGAGTACCCTCTGATTAGTTTCTTTCCCATTTTTACAGTGAAGAATATTCCTTCTGAAGTACAGGGAACAGTAAAAGAGAAAGTGTTAGATTTGACAGGGTAGGACATTGGCCATGTAGAAGGAGTTGAGCCAGTTAAGGTTCCAGTGAAGCCGAACACGATTTTTTCCCAGATTCCCCAGTACCACATGACACAGGACATTACTGAAAAGATTGCTCCCATAATTGCAGAATTTGTGAACCAAGGGGTTTTGAAAGAAATGCTGAGCAGCCCATGTTATCAACTGATAATGGGGTTCAGAAAGCCCTGTGGGAAAGTTTGGATTGCCGAGGATTTGAGAAAAATAAATGGCATTGTGATTAAATGTTATCCTGTAGTGCCAAATCCAGCCGTGATTCTGTGTCCGATTCCATGTGATGCTAAATGGTTCACTGTCATAGATTTGTCACAAGCATTCTTTTCTCTGCCTCTTCATGAGGATAGTCAATTTCTCTTCTGTTTCAAAATTTTAGATCGAGTTTACTGTTGGTGTAGAATTTCTCAAGGGTTTTCAGAATCACCTTCCATATTCAACCAGATCTTGAAAAAGAACCTGGAGTCATTGGAAATGTCTTTCCAATCGACATTGATAGAGTACATTAATGATTTGTTGATTGCATCCAAGACAAGGGAAGAGTGCAAGTATGACACGATTGCCTTTCTGAACCATTTGGGAAAGAATGGTCATAAAGTGTCTCCAACTAAATTACAATACTATCACAAAGAGGTGAAATATTTGGGTCACCAGACTGAGAAGGGAATTAGAAAAATATCCAGAGAAAGGGTCACAGCCATATTGAAGAGGAGTCCCCACCACCGAGAGAGATGTCAGGATGTTTTGGGGAATGGTAGGCTACTGTCGCCAGTGGATTCCCAACTTTTCAGTCATATCGAAGCCATTGCAGAAGCTGACTCACAGAAAAGTCCCTGGTCCCCTAATGTTAGATCAGGCGTGTATGAAAGCATTTTCTGATTTGAGATTTTGTGCAAAGCCCCGGCTTTTAGAATGCCTGACTAGGCAAAACCCATCATGTTGTTCTGTCATGAGCGTGATGCATGTTCTTTGTCTGTCTTGACTCAGGTCCATGGAGGTGTAAACCAACCAGTAGCATATTTTTCAGCTACTTTAAACCCAGTTGTAGCAGCTTTACCAGGCTGTTTGCGTTCAGTCATTGTGGTTGGACAGAGCCTCGCACAGTGTGAAAGCATTGTGATGGGACATTCCCTGACTATAATGGTCCCTCACTCCATTGAGGTTTTACTTACACGAACAAAGACACAGTACCTGACAAGTGCCACGCTGACTTGTTATGAAACAAGCATCCTGTGATCTCCTAATGTATCACTGAAAAGATGTACAGTGCTTAACCCGGCAACCTTACTCCCCAATTAAAATGGTGAAATTGAAAAAGTGGAATCTACTTAGCATGATTGTCTCAAAGTTAATGATCTGTGCACAAAACCAAGACCTGATATTACAGACACCCAATTAGAAGAAAATGATCAAATTATCTTTGTTGATGGTTCCTGTTTGATGGTTCCTGTTTAAGGGACAATATGGGAATCCTGAGAGCAGGATATGCTGTGTGCATGGTTTCTCATATACTTGAAGCGTCCTGGCTTCGAGGCGTATACTCCGCACAAGTAGCGGGGCTGGTATCTCTTACTAGAACATGCCATGTTTCTGCACAGCTTAACGTTACCATATTTACAGACAGCCAGTATGGATTTGGAATAGTCCATGAATGTGGCCAGTGATTTTGGCCAGTTGTGGTCTCAAAGAGGTTTCCTGACCTCTTTTGGTTCACCAGTAAGAAATGGTGAGAGAACTCAGGAGTTGTTGCAAGCTATCCAAACGCCTGAAAAGATTGCCATGGTGAAATGTAGTGCTCATCTGAAATCACAAGATTTTGGGAGTCATTTTGACCTCAGCGGTCTTTTTTAAAGACCGCCAAGGGACCGCCGTGCTGAAGGCTGCCAGTGGTGGCGGTTTTCCGCTAGGCGTATTATGACTGTTGGCAGCTCTCCGTCCTTTTTTGGATGGAGAGCTGCCAACAGCCATACTGGTGGGCGGTGGGGAAGTGGAGGTTGCTCCACCTCCACCACCACGTCAACAGAACACCGCCCACCGAATCACGTCCTGTGATTCAGCGTGGCGGTGTTCTGTTGACGGTGTGGTGTCGGCGGAGCAGGCCCCATGGCTCCTGTCCCCTCCTGGAGGATCGTCGGACCAGGTAAGTCAATCATCCATGAGGGGGGTGTGGGGGTGTTGTGTGTTGTGTGCATGCATGGGGGTTTGTATGTAGAGGGGGTGTGTGAGTGCGTGTATGCTTGCGGTTGTGTTGTGTGTTTGGGAGTGAGTGCGTGTATGTCTGTGGGTATGTCTGTATGGTTGTGCGCGTGTATGTTTGAATGTGGGTGTGCATGTCTGAGTGTGTGTGTGGATGTTGGCATGTATGTCGGTGTGTGTGCATGTATGTGTGTTGGTGGTGCGTGTCGTGTGTGAATGAGTGCTGTGATGTTGGGGGTCGTGGTGGGGAGGGGGGTCCTGCCACCTTTGGGGGGTGGCAGGGGTGGTGGGGGTGCAGGGGAGGGAGTCGTGGGGGGTGGTGGGGTTGACCCCTATCAGTGCCAGAGAAAGAATTCCCTGGAACTGATAGTGCTTACCTCCATGGATTTCATGGCGGTTTCAAACCACATGAAATCCATGGCAGTCAGCCAGATCCAAATACCGCCGGCGGTATAGTGACGGCCGCCGGTCTCCAGCACGGCGGGCGGAATGGAGAACCGGCGGATGACCATGGCGGTAACCGCCATGGTCATAATTCCAAAAAAAAGACCGCCAGCCTGTTGGCGGTCTTACCGACGCTTCTCCGCCTTCCGCCAGGGTCATAATGACCCCCTTTGTGTCAATAGGGCATGGGTATGCGGATTAAGTCACAAGGTTTTGTGCATTGAACTGTATATCATTTAAAGATAAGTAGGAATTGTTACTTGAGGAAGATGAGACATGTCCAAACTATGCATTACATGTTATAGATACCTTGGAAGAGCTGAGAACATTGCTAAATAATGTTGACAGGAAGGAGAAAAGGTAATGGACCAAAATGAAATGTGCACAACGACAGGATGAATTGTGGATTTCAGAAGAAGGTCAATTAATACTGCTGAACAGTTTTTTTACTCAAATGGCTAGAAATTATCATGGTCAAGGGAATGTTGGGAGGGATGCAATGATTTGATTGTTCAAACAAAGTTGGTTCAATCCAAAGTTTAGACAAGTTGCTGAAGCAGTTTGCCATTGTTGCATCATTTGTCAATAAATGAAAACAGGTAAAGGGACAGTGGTCAATTTGAGCCACATTGGAAGAGCAGGAGGTCCATTCATTGAAATGTCTGTGTGTGGGAGATTGAAATAGGTGTTGGTGATTGTTTGCATTTTTAGTCATTGGATTGAAGCTTACCCTACACGAAGAAATCACAGCCCCACAGTAGAAAAATTATTGCTTAGGAAATTGATACCGCGTTTTGGGTTCACAATCTCTTTAGAATCAGATAGAGGAAGTCATTTCAACAATGAAGTAGTTTAATTACTATGTTCAGCCTTAAACATTGAGCAGAAGTTGCATTGTAGTTACCACCCTGAAGCATCACGACTTGTGGAACAGATGAATGGTACCCTGAAATCAAAAATGGCGAAAATGTGTGCGTCCATGAATCTGAAATGACACACTACCTTTAGTTCTGATGACAATGAGAAACACACCTGACAGGAAGACAGGATTGTCACCGCATGAGATCCTCATGGGCAGAGCAATGAGGCTGCCAGCGGTTCCTGCAAATGCACATGTGAATATAACAGATGATATGGTGTTGGACTGCTGCAAGTCCTGGCTGATGTGGTTCGCTCTTTCTCTCATCAGGTGAAGCCACCCCACTGCAACTGTCGCAAGGTCAAGGACACAAACTGAGAGCTGGTGTCTGGGTTGTGATCAGAAAACCTGTGAAGAAAAGGAGTTTGGAGCCTCGGTGGAAAGGCCTCTTCCAGGTAGTTTTGATCACTACCACACCTGTAAAGTGCGCTAAAGATCCAAACTGGATTCATGCAAGCCATACGAGAAAAGTGGTGTGTCCTATGGACAATGAAGAGGAGTTGTTGAGAGTACCAACAATGACCAGACGCACCTCAGAACAGGAAAGAGGAGAAAGAGAAACTGAAACCGGATCAGAGCAAATTGAGACCAGTTCAGCCACTCCTGTGAGAGACGAAGGAGAAGACCTATAGGAGAGTGAAAGTGAACAAATCTCAATTGAGACGGCAGGAGAGTCTAGTCAGAGGAGGGCTCTACCAGAAGTAGACGATACTGAGAGACAAACAGAGCAAACAGAGCAACTCCTTCCCCCTCGGGGTAGGAGTTGGAGCAGATCAAAGCCACTGTGGTCTGACTCCTCCTGAACCAGTTGCAGGTCAGTCAAGAGAGATTACCTGCAGAGCAAGAAGAAGTTACAAGTTTGATACTGAAATGAGCATTGACAAAAGGACATAAGTGGCCAGAGACACAAGCGAAGAGAAGCAGTTACAGTGACAAATTTTGAGGAGGATGTGGATACGACAAGGAGGGAGGATCTGAGTGAAGGAGAGTTAAACGGAGATCGAAAGTTGAAAAGAAAGAGAATTGCAAGTCGAAGGTACGCTGGTCCTAAATGGATGTATGCAACAAGTAACTGGCAAAGAGAATTTTTTTTTTTTTTTGATCTAGACATTCCAGGTCAATATTTTGGCACTTGAAAGAAACAAATGAACTGAACTGTTGAAACTATTCGCTGAAAGAAGTGCATAGAAAAATAGATTATTGAAAGTAACATGAAAAGGCTTATTGATAACCTGATTGGACAAAATAAACTGATTTGACAAGCTGCTAAACCGATTTTTGCCAAATTTACTGATTTCTGACAAAATATCCTGGAAGTAAGACTGAAAGCTGTAAATAAATGCTGAAAGAAGATTGAAGATTTGTTTTTGCTGCATAGTTATTATTTTTCTCTTCTACTTTCTGATTCTTTACAGATCATGAGTAACATTAGCCAGCAGGGTAGGAAGAATAGATGCTGTAAATACTTGCGTGTTGGTTTGGCGATTGTATGCATGATATTGTGCCTGATATTGATTGTGGGAATGACTTTTCTTGACAAAAGTAAAGACAACCATACTTCAGCTTTAGAGACAACTACTGCGCTCACAGAAATAGAAAAGTTTAGGTTAGATGAGAAGTATCTGCATGTAGATAATGTACAAGGAGAACTTTCTTCTAATGTTTTCTATCGCTTGTTGAGAGAGTATGTTGAGACGATGGATGCAGAAGTTATGTTTGCATGCAGATTCCTTCATCAGTCGAAGAAGGAGTTACTTATCATAGGTTGCCCCTCACTTATGGGATAGGTTGTAGTCTGTTATTAACAAGATTCTATAACCATACCAAGAGTACGTTCAGTATTTCTATTCCAACTTTGACATTGTGTTTTCGTTTGTTCCTATAATTAAGTACCTGAGTAGCGTAGCTAAGCAGAACACTATAGAATTAGTGAGAGGATTCTTTGAACCTACATTAACCTTTGGCGCAGCCTATGCACACAGAAACAATATGACATGCCTGCTTACACCACTAGAAAAGAGCTTTTTAGATCAGACAGATGACAGGAAAAAAGGCGTTATAGGAGTTGGAAAAAGGATTAGAGAAAAGGGCATTTAGAAATGATTATGCATTTAGTGAAATAAAAACACAAGAGAGGTTAGCTTTAGATGTGCAACACATAGGAAAGCTTTGTATATATAGGCCTAAATCTAGTGCTGATACATTGTTTGTGGGAACGAGTGAATGTTTTTGTTTCAGAGTAACCAAGAGTAAATGGGCACTTATGTTGCATGGACAGGATCCAGCACTTCCTGGAATATATTACCTGTGGGCCAAAGGCTTATTACCCTCTTCCAAGAGGATGGTATGACACATGTTTCTTGGAAACAGTTTTCCCAAAGACATTTCAACTTGATGACTTGAAAAGATTACCAAAAATGACAGAGTTACATCACATTCAACACAAGAGAGAGAGTCTCCTTCTAGTACAGTAGGAGATATATTTGGAGCAATGATTCCTTTAGTGGGAGTTGTTCTGAATTCTCTAAAGATTCAAAAGTTGCTACTATTGTGGATAACATGTTCCCTAATTGGATACAGAAATGGCTGTGGTAAGATCAATGACTCTTCAGAACAGCCTTGCGTTAGACATTCTTTTAGCAAAAGATGGCGGACTTTGTAAAAAATGCTGAATTCAACGCATTGCTGTTCCTATATTCCTGATAATAGCAAATAAATTAGAAGCTTGCTTACTAATCTGACTGATGATAGTGCTGATTTAATAGAGCTGAAAGAACCAGGTGTTTGGGATAAAGTTGGCAAGGGATTTACTTCATTGGGAAATTGGCTCAGCAACATTGGGAAAGCAATAATAATGAAAATAATACAAGGAATATTGATTATTGTGATTTGCCTTATTGAAGCATGAGGAATATGTAAATTGTATCATGTGATTACAGTATATCAAAGAAATTGAAAAATGATCTGAGGAGGGAAGAAATGATGAGAACATTTGTTTAGGGAAAATTTAAGGAGGGAATGAAGATTAAAAGGGATAGAGATGACAAATTTGAGCTGAAGCTATAATTTGGGGGAAGATGGGAAGATGTAAGTGTGATAAGATATTCAGTCATCAGAGGAGGGATTGTTAATGCTGAAATTTTACTAACAAATATTCATGTATTTTTAATATTGAGTCTGCATAGAAAATTGATTGACATAGAAAAAAATACACGTGCTTGATAATGTACCTGAGTGACCACCAATAATCAAGAACAATACTTATTAACAGTTTATTAATGTAAAATGTTGAGCTTATATTTGGATTGATGTAGTAGTATGTCATATTAATGGTTATGTATTATGTATTTGCTTTATTAATCATAGGTCTTAATTTAGCAAGGACTTGGGCCTAGTTGCATTGCTTAGACGAATTATAAAGTGGCTGCTTGGAGAATTATTTGTGATTTTCCACTGCGTTGACTAAATGCTCATAGCTGAAATTCTTTCCCATGAGAACTGCTTGCTAGAAAATGTTGTACTAGCTATAAGATACTTTGTATAATTTAATTTGTGTAAAGGGAAGGTTGCAGGAGCATACAATGGAAGAACTGACTGGAGTATAAGCTGATGCAATATTGATACCTGAAAAGCACAACGACGGGAACAGGAGAAGAGGAGCCAGTCATTGACATGGAAACACTGGGTTTAGTAAATTCTTGGATTTTGGGTTCTTTTTTCATTGGACTAAATGCAAATGTACAATTCTTTGACCAATAGCAACGTGGGAAGTAGTTTTTTAGGGAATCTAACTTAGCCAGACTGCACCGAAAGAAGTTGCGCCATTTCGCCATTATTTTCTTGAACGTCCAGAGAGGAGACGTGCTTAACTTTCCTTAACTTTGTTGCCTAGAAGCAACATTCTTTTATGTCTATTCTTGAGACATTTCTATCTTGAACTTTAATGATGAATTCCGATGCTTTGCTGACCGAACAAGTTGTCCAATTGATGAAGACTTACTGATTGATGAACCATACTGAGGCAAGGTATAAGACGATGTTACTGATTGTTATGTCTATTTGCTTTTGTTCTTAGGTACCAACCGCTAATTTTGATAGAGCCATAGTTAGATGTTTTCCAAATTTCTGTTGACTAAATTGTTTTCCATGACCCCCAACATGCTAGGATACTCAATGATGATGCTTGTTAAATCTTAACAACAATTGATGTCTTTTCTTTTATGAATCCTATTGTATGCAGTTTCTTGCTATGGATTTTTATTGTATTTTTAGAATGTGTAGTGGTTCAAGCTTTGATTAAATTGCAGATCTTTAGGAGATTTGGTCAACCAGAATTGTTTCTGTATGTCAATCATTGGATTTTGAGACGTAGTTATGTCATATTAGCATTAACATGGAAATAAACATTCTAACTTTTACATAAAGGTGTGGTTATTGGCCAAGGGATAATGGTGCATGGAAGTTATTGACTTCCAAGAGTATTGATGTTATTGATTGGTATTGATATTGATTTGTTTTAGGATTGGGTCTTGTTGTGGGAACTACTCTAAGTGCAGTCAAAAGATCTATCGAACCTCAAGCGCATCCCTTTATAATCTAACGATAAGAAACCAAATAAGGTCAGATGTGCTAACAATTAAATGTAGAAGGATCTACAATAAGCTCTGTTCAATCAGTAGGTTGGTAGTGGTTCTAGCAATTCTACTGGTTTCCTCTATTTTCGGTTGCACATAGAAACTACATTTAGCAATGTAATAATTTCCATTGTGACTTATCAGGGGCCACCAAAGCATTGTCTTAGAAAATCACAGATTTTCTGTGTTCCTGCATGGCCAGAAAAAGGACATGGTGGCAACAGATCAGAACGTCTTTTGTATGTCTTTTGCATGCTACAAACACTTTCAGGATGACATTAGTTCTGGAGATCACTCTGAATACATTGTGAGTCATTAGTGGGTAGTTGAGATTGACTTTTATCAAGAAAATGGTTGCATAATTTGGAGAATAAGGGCACGAAGCAGGGATCTTTGGTAAATGTGGAGGGGCACTGACTTCGCATGATTGGTTGAAAAACACATCAGTCTTACTATGTCCAGTTTCGCGATGATAGGTGATGTTATAGGGGAAAGACGAAAAAGAAAGGAAGCAACAAGCGTGCTTTGGATTCCTACATTTCATTGATTTCAGATGCCCAAGGTTTTTGTCAACTATCCAAGCAGTCACTTGGTGCGTCTCTCATTCTAACTGATGTTAAGGACGACTTTGAAGGCCAGCAGGTCCCTTTGGACTTACGTGTTTATTTTCTGCTGAGCACTGTGCATGAGACTGATGTTCAATAGGACGGAAATCAGCTGTAGTTTCAATGTGTTGTGATAAAATTATTCTGATAGCAAAAGAGCAGTCTCTTTGCTAACGGTTTGACTGTAAAATGAACGTTTTAAAGCAGGAGCTTTTGCGAATGAATCTCGAAGTGTCGCGAAGATCGTCCTTGGGGAAGTGCCAGAGAGAAAAGAACCGCTTTCTGGTAAACTGAGTTGGAGGAGGTAATGTTGCAAAGAAATATCTAATAAAATACCTCTACACGTTACAGGATCCCTTATGCTTCCTTCATGTTTCAGGACTGGTCCGTTCTCTGATTGCAATCATTTCAGTACCGTTCATATGGATCCCCTGAATGGTGATACAGAATCCGAGGAAAGTCGTCTCTTTCACATGTTTGTAATATCCTTTGGTAGAGAATATTACAGCTTTGAGGGACAGGACTATAAATGGGTCGAGAAGGTCCCTGAAAAGGTCATTAACGAAATGTTGACATTTAGCTGGGGCATTATAAAGCCCCAAATCATAACTCTTTATTCCATTTGTTACACTCATGAACACGAACTAAACTTTTTAAACTTCTTATGTCTGGCTTGGGGAAACTTGTGATGTCCTTCATCTAAACTAGACGGACTGAAAAGAAGGGAAATTCATATCTATTTTGGATTATGATCTGATTCAATTGCCAGTAGTTCATATATGATCAAATTGTCTACCTGGTTTTGATACAAAGAATATATGGTTCCCTGATGGTGACAAAAGATGCCTTTTGGTCATGAAAGTAATTGTTGATGTTTAGTTTTTTTTTCCCACTCAAGTGATAAATTCTTGGAATCCAGGTTCCAGTTCGATGGCACAGTCGTGGGACTGGTGAAGTGGCACATCAAAATAGTTATAGAAAGCATCACGGATGGACTGGGGGAAGGGGCTCCCCTGTTTTAGGGACAGACATCTAAGAGGCTGATAATTGTTAAGCATTTTACAGAGAAAGTAGTGGTCAAGGCAATATTCACTCAAGAACGTACTTTTTGTTGTTGTCCAATTATCATACGGATTGTGGTGTCTGGTTCAGGGAGTTCTGAGCACTAGTGTAAATGTGGGAGCATTAACAAGATGGGAAACCTTCTTGTCCTTGCTGCTGATGTCCTGTGAAAATAGCAAGTGTCAAATGATTGGTGTCCCAACCCTATTCCTGAGGTAAACATTGTACCGTCATCTCCACTTATAGCATCTACATGTACCTTCCTGCAATAGAGAATGCCAGACTGCTCTTGCAACTGCCTGACAAAAAAGCAGTCGTTGCCCTAGAATACCGTAGAGCTTAAACTGAAAAGGTCCAAGAGGCAGGCACAACTTCAAGGCCTGGTAACAATGTTTTTTTCCTCAACCGATATTCATATTTTATGACTAAGCATTGTTATTTCCTAGATGAGAAGAACAGATTCTCAAGTAATGCCGAACTTCGGTATTTCCTGTACCTGCATGCTAGCTCTCTACACATCAGATGTTTCAGGATATGTCCTATCTGAATAGATTCTTTGGAACTTGTTGTGCTCTAATGCTCATCTGGGGTTATCATCATCAATTATGGCTTGGATTTCCCAATCTGTCATGTCAAATCCATGAGGACTGCTGAAAATGTAGGGCAATTAACTACTATTGAAAGAGCGTCCGCCAATTCCTCAGGTAAGCTCTGATAAAAAGCAGAGGTGCCATTGTAACTGCCCCTTTGGCTTCTGCTGTTAATGTATATCATTGGCTAATATAGGTAATTAGAGCTTCAGAACCTAGTCTCAAAGCCAATAGACCAAGCCAGTAGCGTATCCAATTTTGAAGGTCATCTACCAGTGAGAGAACAGAATTGGTTAAAAGAAACTTGTGTAATTTGGTTACCATGAACGTAAAATATTTATCAAGGGTATGGCATAGGCTAATAAATCCTTGGTGAGATAGGAAAGTTATTTAGCATGACCAGAGGTGAATGTTTGATGTTACGCTGTAAAATGTAAATTTCCCTGTACATAAAAGCCTGGATAAAGACAGGATCACCTTTGAATTTCTTGGGCGATGCATTACTCATCTGTAGCAGGGTAAAGTGCTTAGTAAGGTCAGGCATTTCCCCATCCATACAATTTGTGGCAAATCACTGCCCTTTAACATAAAAGAAATTACACTACTACTGTTATGACTGGAGAAAAGATTCAGACTTTGACTAGGTCAATGATTTTTTAGCATGAAAACCCCTTCTTGAAAGCTGTTCCAACCACTTTTTTGGATTTTACTTTTGGCTTGTGCCATGCCTGTGATGTGTTAACTTCAGATTGCACAGTGTCATAAAATAGGTCTGGCAAACCATCAAGATCTCTCTGTTGGTGGAGGTGACACAGAAATCCGAGGTAAAACCCTGCAACTTCCATGTCAAAGCCACATGTAAACCTAATGAGTTAACCAGTCAATGGATGGCTATCTGGTGAAAGAGGTGAAGATACAAGAGAGAAGAGTTTTGCCACAGGTATAACTCTTTCAATAACTGAGATATCATGTTAAACCTATTAGACCTGTAGTTTGCCTCTCTCTTTTCCATTATCCCAGGATTCACTACATGGTGCACCCATGATATTGATACATACTGGGGACACCATGCCTGTGAAGAAGAGTCAGATCTACAGAGTGTCTGATAAGGTAAGAGCCATCATTAAGGAGGAGATCAACTCAATGCTGGAGTTAGGGGTTATTGGGCACTCAAACAACCTTTGGTCCGGACCAGTGGTCCTCAAGGCTCCTTCAGTAGCTGCCACCCCAGAACTTTTGCTCTGTGACGATTACAGGGGGCTCAATGCAGTCCTCAAGCAGGAGCTATTTTCACTAACATCTTTAAAATTGCATATCACTGGTTCTACTGATTGAACTTGTGTTTTTGCGGTCATGTTTTATTTATTAAAGAAGGCCCTATCTTTCTAACTGTGGGATCCTTTTGTGTGGTGTTCAATTACTTGATCACTGTTTGAAGTGCTGCACAATTACTTTACATGCTGCCCTAAATTAAGCTGAGCTGCTCTGTGGCTATCTACCAGAGGATTAAGCACAAGTTAATTTAGAGTGGCGTGTGCCTAACTCTGACAAGCACTGTGGTTGCTGCACTTATGCCCAGTCAACCAACAACCAAATGTCTAATACAATAGATGTATGCAAACACCATATCCCAAGTCTCCCCACCTTCAAGATTGGTATTACAAATTGTAAAGCATTCGCAATGAAATGGCTCTCACATTTGTGAGACTTAGAGTGATTGGTGTTGTAAATGACAATGGCCCTCAAATTCCGGCTGTACGAGGCCGACCGCCAAGGTTGTACCACCAGACGGCTGCCTATGCAGCCGGAAACCCGCCGGCCGCATTTGGACATCCCCGCTGGGCCGGCAGAAACAGAGTTTCCACCCGCCGGCCCAGCGGGGATGTCGGCCGTAACATTGCAGCCGGCTCCATGGAGCCGGTGGCAATGTAGCTGTTCGGCGGGTGCAGCAGCACCCGTCGCGCTTTTCACTGTCTGCCAGGCAGACAGTGAAAATCGTGACGGGGCTGTGCCTGGGGGCCCCCTCGACTCCCCTTCCCGCCAGCCAGTCTCTACCACCATGGACAGGCTGGCGGGAAGGGGATTAAAAATCCCCAGGACAGCGCTGCAAGCAGCGCTGCCCTGGTGGATTCAAACCACCGGGACAACCATGACGGAAAACCACCGGTCCCGGCGGTGTGACCCCATCGCTACCGATGCGGTCAAAATATGGTGAATTGTACCGCCAGCCTGTTGGCTGTACGATCGCCACTTCAACCCTGGCGGTCAGAGACCGCCAGGGTTGTAATGAGAGCCAATGTCTTTTACCCATATGGTTTGTTCTGGAGAGGAGTGGATGTATATGAAAGTAGTGGAATTGTGTGGGTTGGATTGGAATTCTTAGTTGTGGAATTGTTTATGGTGGAATCGTGTGGTTGGACTGGATTTGTGTAATGGAATTATGTGGCATGGTGTGCAGTGGAATTATGTGGATAGTAGTTATGTGGTATTGGGTGTACCTGAATTATGTGAAGTAGGATTGTGTGTCATGGAGTGTCATTATGTGGAATGGTATTTTGTGTTCAGGAGTATTATGTCATGGAGTTTAATTATGTGGTATGCTGTTGAAATTTGTGGCATGGTGAGCAATTCTGTGGTGTGGATGTATGGGGTGTGTTGTGTAATTGTGTTATTCAGATGAATGATATGGTTTGTTGTCAAATTATACGCTGTGAAAGGGAAAAGTGTAAAGCTAAATTGTGTGGTGTGGGAGTGTGTGGCGTTCAGTGCAATTATGCTGTTGGAATTACGTGGCATGGCATGTAGTGCATTTATGTTGGTTGTTGCTATGTAGTATAGAGTAAATTGTTGTGGTATTGAGAAGGGTGTAAATATGGGGAGTTGCATTATCTGGAATTGAGTGGAATTATGTGGTATGTTATTATGATGTGTGGTGTAGAATTCTGTGACACTGAATTGTGTGGTATGCAATTGTGTGGTGTTCTGTGAAATTATGTGGCATGCTTTAGAGTTGTATTATGTGGCATAGTGTGGAGTGGAAATATGTTGCATGGTGAGGATTATTATTATAGGGTGTGGAATTCTGTGGCATGTAGCAAAGTTGAAGTTGAGAACTGAGTGGATGTATGTGGAGTGTAAATATGGGGTGTGGCGTGTAAATGTGTAGGTTGGAGTGTAATTATGTGTAGTGGAATTATCTGGAGTTGAATTATGTTGCATGGAGTATAATTATACGGTTTGGAGTGGAGTAGAATTATGTAGCTGAGTGGAAGGCGTTTGGGCTACAGCATTATCAGTGCAATGAAGGCTTTCTGATCCGTATTGCCCATTCCTCATGCATTGGATGTCTAGGTAGTCCTCTGAACTCAACCATGTTGACTGGGAGGCATGACGATGACTGGGAAGTGAGCCTGAGGCACTGACAAACTCATTCCATGAGCTCAACCATGGAAGCACCACCATTTCTAACAAGATAATATTTTGAGAGCAACGCCCACAAGCAAAAACAAAATAAAACATGAATGAACTGTGGGAAAATTTGACTTGGCAAAATGAAAGAAAGTTGGCTATAAAAAAGAAAACTTTGCAATTTTGTTTGTTCTGTAGGTCACATTTTTGCCAGTCACAAGCCTTCTGTATGCAGGGCAGAAGAAGTTAGAACAACCCCGATAGTACCTCGATCACGCCGGGAGCAGCGGGCAGGCACTGATTAAGTTAAATTAATTAGTACTTGGTCCTTGTGCCACAGAGAGGAACAGAAATTATGCCAGGTCTGAAGTGGATGAATTACAAGGTTAGACAGAACAGTTCCATTAAAGCTACGTAATGTTTTTAAGTAGTAATTTGTTTTGAATGATTTAGAGCTGCAGTGGCTAGAAGGCATGTGGAGCGCAGAAATAACCCTCTTTGATATTTGCCTTTCTGGACCCGATCACCCACCTTCAAATGCAATGGAGTGGAAACAAAGGCACACAGCTTGTTTTCACTTCACAGTTGCTCAAGAGAGGCATGATTTTGACTTTTGTCAGTCCCTGGATATAGGAGTTATACATGCACAGTAAGAATGTTAGATATGCTGGAAATAGCAACATTCCAAAAGAGGGGGAGCAAAAAAAATGAGACAACCATGATCCAATTATTTCCATGTGATTTCGACTCTTTCTTCTCCTGAGCCAGATATGCCGGATCAGGGCACACACTCACCAGACCTGCCATTACGGACTCTTTCAAGGAATGCGTTGTCCGAGAATGTATTTCTCTACTAGAGCAAAAATGGGCAGTTTTTGTGCAGAAGCAAAGGGCATGAGAACTTACAATCGGGTCTTATTAGAAGTAGCAACGAGGGAGTAAATGCATATGCTGGGTCCTTGTACTCTTTCTATTGCTTATCTGATAATTGTAGGATTCTAACCCATATTTGTGTTCTCTTGTAAAGGCCTCTGATGCCCTTGGACCAAGTTAGAGCTAAATAAAATAAGACCACAGAAACCCACAGCAGGCGTCAGAAGATGGGAGTGGAAGGGGGGCTTGTTGGTACTCACATGAGATCAGCTGTTGGAGTGGGTAGGTGGTTTGATGGTCTGTGGCGAGTGGGGGCTGGGTGAAGCTGCGCTCATCCAAACTGGCCAGGCAGAACCATGAAAGGGGGATTTGTGCAAGGGAGTGGATGGACGCTCTCTGGGGCCAGGAAAGGCCTGCTTCTGTTCTCTCTTGTTCCTTCTTCTCCGACCCTGCCCTGGGTGGCAAAGCATGTGGAGGGTGCCCGCTCTGTCTGGCTCAGTGGAGGAAGGGAAGGGGGCTCGGCAGGGCTTCATTCCGACAGGATCTTTCACTTCTCTTCTAGCTCCCCAAGGACGGGAGGGATGGATGGCTGCTGCTGGCTGTGGGGCTTTTATCAACGCGGGGAAGGGAGGACAGGAAAGACAACATGAAGACAGCGAGGGCAGTTTCAAGAGACCGCTTAAAGAGGCAATGCCAGTTATATCCTGGTGGGGCCCAGAGCTGCAGTTGCAGTGTTTTGTGTATGTTTTTGTGCCTGTTTCTTGTATTTAGTTTGTCTAAATAAACTGTGAGTGGCATTTTCACTGTTTTCAAGTGGTGGCTTGAGGGATCATGCTCATACAAACATTGTGCCTGCAGTCACTAAGAAGCAGAGCACTCCTCTTGAAACAGCTCTCATGGGAGCACAACAGCTGGTCTTTTCGGGCAACAGTCAAGGCAACAAGGAAAATAAAGCTCTCTATTCCAAGACAAGGGTGGGAGCTCAAATAGAAAAGAATGTGAGCCACATGGGAGAAACAGGGAAGGACAAATGCTGCATAAAATGCAAGCAGTTACGGGCCTGAGCCCCCACAAAGTAACACAAGCTGGAAAAAAAAGAATAAAATAGTCCTCTCACAAAGAGATAAGCACAACAGAGAGGAATGATACTGTACTTACTCCCTGTTCTGTGGGTGGACCGAAAGTGAAAAGGAAGGACAAAGAGGCATGACTGACCTCTAGCAATGCAAGGACTTTTAAAGGACACTGAAACAAGTAAATGAGAAGGAGGGGAATGGATTTAAGCCCACAGAGGTGTATCCTAAAGTATTCTTGAGGTCAAACGCTTACACTCAACCTAAAAAGAGAGCACTCTAACTAGTTCCCATGCTAGCTGTAAGTAGGGTGACCTATACAGTGCCAAAGTGTAAAGCAGAAACCAGTTTCATTAGGATAATTTACAAATGAGAATGCCAGTAAGGAAATAAAATAAAGGTGCAGAGAAGCTAACAGTGCGAACTATTAAACCTAAGCATATAACTAAACTGCTGCTGCCATGAGTGGTCTATTAGAAAGTGTCTCTTCGTACACTGCTACTGCCTATCTTACTCCAGATGCACATGTTCATGCTCTTCTCTCATTGACTCATACCAGGAAGAGTTTCTTCTTGCAGTGGCCTAGTTCCTCCCACACTCGCTGACCTAACTTTGGGAACGTTACAGTCGCAGCTCGCACTAAACTTAAGGAGCGGGGTGGCACAGGCGGGGGATTAAATTAAATTAAAAATATATTAATAACAAAAACAAATGCTTACCTCCTCCACCGCGCGCCGCTCCTCTCTCTGTCCCTCGTCGACTGCAGGCATAGCCAGACTGCGAGCCCATGCAGGCTCTCTCCAGCCCAGCAACTGTGTTGCTGGGCTGACAAGAGCACCCTCGCACATGTGTGTTTGGCCGGCCTGAGACGGCCGGCCAACTACATGCGCTCTGAGGGGGAATGCTGTGCAATCCCGCTCAGTGCACATCACCCCGTAGCCCAGCCGTTTAACCAAACAATGATCATAAATACAGTTTATGTTTATGAATTTACTGTGGTGCACCTCTTAAATTAGGGGAGGATTTAGTGTTGCATATGCACTATACCAGCAGATAGGGCACACCTACATAATTATTTTTGGTGGATTTTCTTATGTTGTGTTACACTGGTTAAATAAAAGTCTCCACCACATGTCCTGAGCGTTCGGAGAATGTAGACCAATTTGATTATTTGTTTCCCTTTGTTCTCTATTTGCACTGCATTTCAAGCATGAATTCATGAACACAGCAGATACTGACTCTCTGTATCGTTCTACTGGCAGCTCCCAACTACGACATAAAAATCAAGCTTCATTATATGCCTATCCAATGCACCTTCTTGTATTCCGCTATCTCCAGTCACATCACCTGTTGCTCCATTATTTTTATTTTCCACAAATAATTAATGTTGTATCTCTGATGCTAGTACACTGTGGCAACTGCCTTTTCTATGTATCATATCTAAATGTTACTATTTTATACTTTGTAAAGCACATTACGATCCTGCTTGGGATCAAGTACACACAGAAGAAACCCAGACAAATTAAAATAAATTATTTTATTTACATTAAGATTTACATTAACATGACTTTCCCAAGCAGGAAAAATGGGAATTATCCCTGCCACGGAGAGAAAAATTTTGTATTTGGACCCATTCCACATCTTTAGTCACGCAGTGTTATGTTGCATGAGGATTGTAATGGAATGTTCGTGGAAGATCGCTGGTCATTTTTTAGCTTGCTGACAGCTCCCTCCTGGAGTACTAAAACACTTGAAGGAAATAAAGAATAGAATTACTCACCTGAGCCGTGGGAGTATTCTTGTATCACTGGCAACGAGATCCAAATCCGTTCCAGGAGGAGAGCACCTGCTTTGGGGCCACTGGCAATCTACAACCATTACAGTCATTGTGTGACGTGTCTTGTGTGGTCATAAATACAATGGGATGCATGGAGACATCTGTGCAGTGGAGCAAATTCAGTGTGGCAGCTCCTAGACAAGAAGTTTAGGTGTTTTGAGAGCTGTAAAAGATTGTCTGGTGAGGCTTCACTTGTGACCCTCTTTCTTCATTGATTTGAGGGCTGAATCTAGGACATTTTGAAACACATACCGTCTTTCCTGGAGGAAGATGATGATGAGTCAGAATGGGATACTTGCAAAATAGCACTGCTGAAATTATACCCCAACTTTGGGAAAAAAAAGAAATGAAGTTGAGCAGTATTAATTTTTTGAGAAAAGGCAACTTTTAGGTGAATATATTTGAGAAATTTGTGGCAGCACTTAGGGGCATATTTATAAAGCCCTAGCGCCACCTTGCACCACATTAACGTCATTATTTTTTACATTCATATGGCCCAATGAGGCCAAAATAACTGCACCATATTTATGCATGCATTGCGCCACTCTGTATCCCTTTGTGCTACATTATGCCTGCACCAGGCATAATGCATGCATAAGGGGCGTAAGGCAATCTATGAGATTTCCTTGTGCCATTTTTTACGGCACTTTTAATGACTGCTCAAGAGTAGGCATTAAAATGGGGCTTCTAATCTTTAGAATGGGACGTTATGTATTCTGCAGGAATAGTGCCAATATTTTGTTGCTAACCTGCAGAGTACATCAATCACGTCATGAGAAATGCCGAGATTGCCCTCTACCCTGCAACATGGTGTGCCATATTTTAAATACGGCTCACACATGGTGGCGGTGGGGCTTGTAAGGGGCATAGGGAAAGTGGGTCTCCACTTTCCATAAATCTGCCCCTTAGACTCTTAGCATCTACCCACAATTATAAAGGATTTTTGGATCAGATGCTATGTGATCAGATGGTACAGAAGTTGAGAGACAAAAGAGTTCCAGAAAGATTCTCGAGCACAGGAAGTTTAACACTAGAAAAAGCTTTTCATGTAGCTAAAAGGGCGGAGAGCACAGAGGAAGGAGTGAAGGAAATGACAGCAGGCGGTGGGAAGAAAGTGGCAGGAGAACAAGGGGTAGTGTATAAAGCACCTGGAGAAAAGAAGGAAGTTAATGCTAGGATGAATTTCTCAACATCTGCATAGATAGTTGTTTGCTACAAATATGGTTTGAAGGAACATGGTGCTACCAACTGGAGTTGTCCAGCTGTGGGTCAAATATATATGAAGAACAAAATGAAAGGACATTTTGCAAGGTTTGTAAGGGGATGAAGATGCCACAGAGTGGTGCATCATGAGAAAGGAAATGTTTCAATGTGTTGGAGGATGAAAAAGAATTGCAGGAAGAGTTTCTGCTGAAAGTGAGTGAGGTTGGCAGTTAAGGGGATAAAGATCATCCCTTTTGCAACATCATGATTGATGAAGTGGATGTGCAAATGATGCCTGATTCTGGAGCACATTACACATTAATTGAGGAGGAATATATGAAAAGGTTTCCATAGAGGGGGTTATATGCTCCAAGCATCAAATTAGTGGCTTATGGAAACAAGACGATTTAGTTGGTGAGCTGTTGAGTGGATTTGCTGGAATTTCAAGGAGTGAAAACACAGTCCAAAATTTACATTGCCAAGGTTGGTTCTAGCTTGTTGGGATGGCAGCAGCAGACAGAGTTCATGATTAGACTAGATCCTAATCACCCTGACTAAGTGTTGGGCGCACATACAGGTGTGAATGTTGTTTGTGAAACAAAGTTGGAGGAAGAATTCCCTGGAGTTTTTCAATATATTGGGTTTATTAATAGTATTTATGCACAAGATTAAATTAAAGTATGGTGTGTGTCCTAAAGCCCATAAGCCTTATAGGATATTGAGAGAACCGTTGCACATAATTGAGGAGATTGAGGCCTCAGAATGGTTGGCCCCCGTAGGGTAAAGAAGCATAGTGGGAGCTTATGAATGTGTGTGGATCTTTGTGATGTCAAGAAGTGTATCTGGGTAGATTGCCACCCTCTTCCCAACATTGGTGACATGCTGACTACAATCAAGGGAAATAAGTCACCAGATCTCATTACATCCTGAGACTAGACCGCTTACTTTATTTGTCACCATTGAGATGGTGTACCAATTAAAATACATCCCTTTTGGACTGGCATCAGCAGCAGAGGTATTTCAGAGGGCTATGCACCAGCTGCTTAAAAATTAAAGCAATTTGACATATTTCCAGGAAGACATCTTCATTTTCTGAAAAGATATGGAATAACATGATAAAGTGTTGAGGGGGTGTTGAAAACCTTGCAGGATTATGGATTAACCATTAAGCATAGCAAATGCAAGAGTGTGAGAGGTGTGAAATATTTGGGTCACTGGCTGGATGAAAGTAGAATGGCACCCAAATTGAAACTTGTAAAGGCAGTAGAACAAGCACCATCTCTGAAAAATAAGGACCAGTTGCATTTGTTCTTAGAGCTGGCGGAGTAGTATTCCTGTATTGTTCATATGTTTGCAGACAAACCAGAATGCATGAATAAGTTAATGGGGAAAAGTGTCAAATTTGAATATAATTAAGATTGTTATAGGGAATTTGAGCACATCAAGAAGTGTATTGCTCTGGCCTCAGCTTTGAAGCCATTGGACCGAGAGATAAATGCACCATTCGCACGGATGTGAGTAATGTGGGATTGGGGGCAATATTGGTGCAATACATGGATGGAAAAGATGTAGCTATTGCATTTGGTTCGAGACCTTTGAGGGCGTGAAATTGTCATATTTCACTATTGAGAGGGAATGTTTGGAGTGTGTTTGGAATGTGTGTCATTTCTGCAAATTTGTTTGGGTTGTGGATTTTATGATTTGTATGGATCATCATCCTTTGGTGGATGTGTTTGCAAAGAAAGCTACGGTTCAGGTTTCATCAATGATTACCAGGTGGGTGTTGAAAATTAATGGAGTTTACATTTGTAATGGACTATGTAACTGGAAAGAAAAAGGCGGTTGCCAGTTGTTTGTCACCCTTACCTGTGAACAGTGTGGATAAGGTATTTTAAGGTGCGGAAAAGTGGTTGATAGTGAATGCGTGTACCCTCAATTAGGGTCACATATCTCATGAGGAATTAATCCAATCAGTAAACGAGGATGCTATATTGCAAGAAGTGAAGGAGTATTTAACAAAGGGTTGGCTAGAAAAGAGTAAAGCCTCTGAGGGAGCATAGTCATTCATGTATGTCAATGCTGAATTGTCAATTGTTTCTAAGGTGATACTCAAAGATGAATTATTGGTAGTACTGAAAGTGTTGAGGAGTCACGTTTTGAGGTTAGAACATGAAGAGCATACCAGGGTGAGTGCGACCAAGTGCAGGGTGAGGTTGGATAGATAAAGATGTTGAGAGGGCAATAACAGAGTGTGTGCCATGCACTTGGAGTGACAAGTCACTGAAAACGGTGGAGTATTCACTAGTTGAAGTTGATAAGATAGAAGCTACCCGTAGGAAAATTGGCCTTAACATTTCTGGTCCATACAGAGTGGTGGGTTCATGTTCCTTATTCGTTTTGCTATCCACAGATTATTTCTCAAGGTGGCCATAGGTAAAATTTACAGATCATGTGTCACGATTTAATCTTTTGCTCTATGTGCAGTGAGAATTACTCGTCGGTCTCAAGTAATTTCTTCCCCTGTGGTGCCTTTCTGTCTTGAGTACTCCATGGCTTCCTCCTCCCTATAGGCCTGAACTATTGGCCCTTCAATTCCATTGCCATGCAAGTTTAGGCAAGTTAGCACCTACAGATACCACGTGCCCTTTAGGATAGTATCGTCTCCACTGTAAACCATTGGGTTGTGATCATCATGCACTTGGGATTCATTGTACTTGTTGTTGTCAATCAACATTTGCACATGCAGCCTGTTAATTCCTATTTGTTTGTATGTAACACATGACTTTCTCCAGGTTCCGTTGGAAGCCTCCGCGGGAGACATGTATCCTTCTGGAACACTCTTGACTTCCTGTATAAATAGGCCCTCTGAACTTGCATTGGGCCTCATATCTGTATCTGGACCCGCACCAGCACCTGTTAAGTTCTGCATGAGCAGCTTCCCTGCACTCACCTCTTGAGTTGCCCAGATCATCCTGTGTTCCTCTCCAGCGCAAGCTTCATCCCTGCAATCATCTCCTGAGTCACCTGGTCCTTCATCAAGTCAATCCTACACAACCTTTTCCATGTACCATCTTCCTGATTCATCCGGAAACCTTCCAGCCCTCTAGTCTTCCAAGTCCCTTCTGATGACTCTGAGATCCTGATTTCTAGAACAATGCCTCCAGTGTCTTCCTCAGTGACCTATGATTCTGCCTCTTTTCGAACTTCTTGCAACAAGCTGCCTGCTTACTTCAAACTTCAACTGAAGTGCAAGTCCAGGCTAAGTACTAGCCCTAGTTTAGTACACACTTGTAAGTATTTACAGGTGTATCTGTTATCTCCTTGCTTGTTTAGCTCTGGACCCTCTCTCCAAGTCTTGGCTTCTGAACTGTTTTGCTCATAGGTTAGAGAATGTCTCCTGAACCAGTTTCATACCTCAAACTTATGTACTGAGAATAATGGTGTTTTCTGGCATACTTTGAGAGTTCACCCGACTCCAACCTGGTCCCAAGTATAACCGCGTTTCTTAGCATATCTCGGGAGTGCCCTCGACTCCAAGTTATATAGCGAGTGCAACATTTTTTAGCATACCTTGAGAGTGTCTCTAACTACGATCCATGTTTCAAGCACAACCTTGGAAGTGTCAATAACTCCAACCTTCTGTTGAGAAGTAACCTTGTTTCATGTAGTGCCTTGTTTCCAAATTCAGTCAATGTACATAGTACAACCTTGGGAGTGCCCATAATTCAAACCTTGTGCACAGAATAATCTTGTTTTGTGTGTAGTCTTGTTTCCGAGTTTAGCCACTGTATCAAGTACACCTTGAGAGTGTCAGTAACATCAACCTTCTGCCACTTATAGTCTTGTTCTATGTTTACTTAATTCTGAGTGTAATCTATTTCCCAAAGTAACCTGGTTGCTAACCTACCTTGTGAGTTTGTGTAAATTCCAACTTATGGGCCTAGAACAACCGGTTTTCCTATTTTCTGTGAATCTTTCTGATTCCAACCTCAGTGCCCAGTGCAATTGTGGGAGAGTCATTAACTCAAACCTATGTTTTGAGTTTACTCGAGGAGTCCCTTAAACTCTACCCAATACTTCAAGTTCTTCTTCAAGAGTTCCAGAAGACTCCATTTGAGTATCTGGTTTATCAGCTCTAATGTTAGGATTATTAAGAAATCTGTTAAAGATTGAAGCATTGTATTGTAACCTGTATAGAGGATTTAATGCATTTATGGTAGCTGCCTCTTCTTCTTGTTTCCAGTGTATTTCATTTTCACAATACCCAGAGGTTCTGTCTTGTAAACATCACCTTAACCTAAACCAGAAGGTCCCTGAAGTGACGATCCCATTGAGCAGAGTAGCACTGTCACTGAGCAGAACGAGTGCTGCAAGTGTTCTTTAATTATTTTGTTCCTCCCCCCCTTCCCTCTCTGGAAGTGGCCTTGAACTAGAAGTACAATCCCTGGTTCCAGCTTCTTCTTGATAGGGATTTGGGGTCCAGCATCGGCTCCAGTTTTTCCCCGCGGTTTGGAACCAGGTGAGTGCATGACATATGTGACCAACCAAGATTTCATAAACTTTTTCAAAGAAAGCACATTGAGTCACCTGTTTATTATCCCCAGAGTAATTGGCTTATTGTCAGGTTGAAAAGAGCTTTGAAGGGAGGTCTACTATTAGCTTTGAGTCAAGGCAACCAGTGGAGAGTTGAGGTAAAAAGGATTATGTGGACATAATGCACTATACCTAGCAATGTCACAGGAAAAGTGCATTTTGAAGTTATGCGAGGAAGGAAGGCGAGAGGTCTGATTTCCAAAGGAGTGGAAAAGAAAAATTGCATGGAAAAGGTTACTGGACTCAAGAATGAGTTTAGATACAGAGAATGGGTGTCTGTGAGGAAAGGGCAAAGGAAGGACAAAGGTTTGACAAAGTTTTCAGAACCCTTGCAAGTTAAAAAGGTGTATCCTTATACGGTGTTGTTGAGCGATGACAATGTGTGGAACTACAAAAAAGTGGCAAAAATAGCTGACTATTTGTTGAAGGAAGAGGTTGACGCCAGATTGGAGATGGGTGAAGGAAAGATAGAAAGAGATTGTGAAGCAGAAATACAAGTGGATTATGAAGAGAGAATACAAGGTGATTATTATCTATCCATGGTATGACGATTATGTGATGGGTTGACCTGTTTATTTGGTTTTCACTAGTGACTATTTCAGTAATGCATATTTGTATCCTAATGTGGAAGACAAAGTTCCACACACCATATTATGACAACACAGTCTGCCACCTTTTCCGGGCGGTACCAACGCCATCAAAGGCCTGGTGGAAACAGAGCACAGAAGTCAAAGGACTCACTATTGGAGACACAGGGAAGAACCACGCTGCCATGGAACCAGAACTGCAAGTCTTTCAGATGATCTTCTACATCATGCTCGAACACCAACACCAGCGAAGAAGATGATAGTGAGAACAACTGCCTAGCACACAAGGGAGGGGTGGAGGAAAATGAGAGTGACACACACACCCCACACACACACACACCATACACACAACCAGATGCACAAGAAAACAATTTGTTCCCGATAAATGGCTGAATAATGCAAGGACAACAGGAATTGACTAAAGTGATTGTAATAAGATCAACTTCAAAATAATAAGTCGATGTGGCAATGCAAGAGATATGTACAAATGTACAAAAAAGAGACCCTGCCTGTTCCATATTTCACAGGGGCCACATGGCCACAGGGCAAAATCCAAGGCCCCACTCGATTCCTACACCAATACGGAGAGAATACTGCAGAAGCATCAGTTGACAAATAGGCAGCCACCTCAGGGGGAGGGGGTGGCACCTCAGCCGGATGCGGAAACAAGACCATTGGTTCTGGAGGGGGTAACATGCCCTGTGCTTGATCCTGGGGACTTTACCACTGGTTCTGGTGGGAGCAGGCCGCACAGCAGCCCATGGTGCCTGGACTATATGACGTCTGCCGGCAGTGACGGCTGCACTGTTGTGGTGGTTGTGGGAGGATCCTGCTCAGCCCCTGCACCCTCCGATGGCTACACTGTGGTGGTGGTTGTGGGATGCTCCTGCTCAGCCCCTGCACCCTCAGATGGCTGCACTGGGGTGGTGGTTGTGGGAGGCCTTCGCTCAGCCCCTGCACTCTTCGATGGCTGCACTGTGGTGGTGGCTGTGGGAGGCTTCTGCTCACCCCTTGCACCCTCCGATGGCTGCGCTGTGGTGGTGGTTGTGGGAGACTCCTGCTCAGCCCCTGCACCCTCCAATGGCTGCACAACCACGGCTGGCGGTGGGAGCTCTGTCAGAGCTGCAGGTGCAAGCTCCTTCCCCTTCTTGGTGGCTGGTGCAGGGCAGGCTCCTTCCCCTCCTTGGTGGCTGGTGCAGGCTCCTTCCCCTTCTCGGTGGCTGGTGCAGGCTCCTTCACCTTCTTGGTGGCTGGTGCAGGCTCCTTCCACTTCTGTATTTGAGGCCTGGAATCCCTTCCACCATGAGTAGGTGCTGCTGACACTGGGCCTATGGACTGTTTGGCTGCGGTGCTTGGCTGGGTCCTTGACACCCTGGCCATACATGCAGGATAGGGGGAGGGGTAGGGAAGAGGTCAATGGTGGAAAGGAAGAGCTTTTTCGGGACATTGGGGCGGGAAGAGGGAGGAGTAATGGTGGAGGATGAGGGAGTGGTTGTTGGAGGTGTTTGCTGGATTTCGGTGCAGGTGCATGGGCTGTATGCTATTGTGAGGCGGATAGCTGTTGGGTGTCTGAGTGCTTGCAGTTGTGTACTTTAGGGGGGAGACAGACACAGCGGGAGAGGACACAGGGGACGTGAGCATGGATGTTGTGGAGGTGTCTGTTCTGTTTGGTTTGGTGATGATGCAGGAAGTGGATGATGATGTAGTACATGCAGGAGTGAGTGTGGACGTAACTGGGTGGGAGGTGGAGGAGGAGGAGGTGGAGACTGTGGAAATAGTGGAGGTTGGTGTGCCTGCAAATGAATGTTGTTTGTGTGAGTGCCTGTGGGATGATGTGTGGTGCTTGTGGTTGACTGTGATACTATTGGGTGTTGTCTTGTGTGCATGCTCGTCTGTGTGTTTGGGACAGGTTGGGGTTCAGGAGAATGGGACTGGGAAGTGGTAGTTGGAGGGGGACAGTAGAAACAGGGACAATGGCTGCCATCAGAGAGGAGGCCAGAGCATGGATCATTCTCTATTGGGCCGCCAATCCACTGTAAATGCCCTCCAGGAATGCATTAGATTGCTGCATTTTGGCTGCCAGCCCCTGGATGGCATTCACAATGGTTGACTGCCCTACAGAGATGGATCTCAGGAGGTCAATAGCCTCCTCACTCAGGGCAGCAGGACTGATCGGGGTAGGGCCTGAGGTGAAGGAGATGCACACCCTCCTGGGAGAGCGAACACGGGCAACTCACTGAGGGGCTGCTGGGAGGGCAGTGCTGATACGGGGGTGGCAGCTGTACCTGTTGCTGGGGTGGTCACAGAAGTGTCCGCCACCACAAGGGAGCTCCCATCAGAGGAGGTATCAGAGTCTATGTTGTACCCTCCAGTCTCCCCTGTGGTGCTCTCCTTTCCCTCCATCCCACTGGTCCCCCCAGTGTCAGTGGACTCTGCCTCCAGGGTCCTGTAGGATGCAGCTCCCTCTGTTACCGGTGCCTCTGCTCCTCCGCCAGATGATACTAATGCACATAAGGTTAGGATGACAAAACAAGAAAGGGGGAAGAGAGACACTGGGTCAATGACTGCCCCAACACCACTGTTGGCGTACACAGCACCCTCACACACAGGGTACAGGCCTACGTACTATGCATTGCACTACCAGTGAGATTGCTAGCCACCAAGGCATGAGGCGGAGCACAAACTGCCAACTGCAGCACACCTAGGACCCATGCAGCCCTGACCAGTGGATGCTAACAAGCTAGGTAGCCGGTATTTCCCCTTCAGACCCTTAGACACCAGAGGACCTACACTGCTATGTCTGGCCTGGCCTAGGAGCACCCACTGACACACAACCACCACCTGGATACCACCCCTCCAGCCGTGAGCTTCACTGATGGCCACTGTGCTCACCTCTTTGTGGCTGCTGTGATGCCCTCAAGCGCCCATCCAGCTCAGGATAGGCCACCGTAAGTATGCGGGCCCTCAGGGGGTCAGGGTTCGATGGGCATCCCTTCCTCATTGGGAGGCCATCCCCAGCTGGGCCTCCGTGGTCGCCCGTGCCCAGCATCTCAGGTCCTCCGACCGTTTCCAACAGTGGGTGCTCCGCCTGCCATAGACCCCCAGGGTCTGCACCTCCTTGGCGATGGCACTTCATATGCCCTTCTTTTGATGGGTGCTGACCTGCAGAGGAAATACAGACAGGAGAACACCATTAGACAAACAGTCCAGCCTGTCACACAAACGGCCCACCATACCCTTTTCCAACACCACTGGCACAAACATAGCCCAGCACACAATGTGTACACTGCCAAGAGGACATTCCCCCCTTACATGATGCCTCAAACACAACACCATGCATTCATGCCACATAAATCATGCCCACAGTGTACTCACCTGTTGGTCTGGAACCCCATACAGCAGTCTGTACTGGGGTAGGACCCCATCCACGAGTCTCTCCAATTTCTCAGAAGTGAAGGCTGGGCCCCTTTCCCCGATCACACGGGCCATGGTAGTTTCCAGACACAGGTCACAGCAGCACATGCATTGTAGGTCCTCTCCTATGGAAGGTCAAAAACAAGTGAGGAATCAGATAGAAAATGGCGGTCACGCTTACAGTGGGGCATACTGTCATGGCCGGCTTAGATCACCATTGGCCACTGTACCCCATAGGGGCAAATAATAAATAATGAGGATTTGCACAGTGGTTCCCGACCACTTACTGCCACAGCGCTCAACATCAGTGGCATTACCTCACGCTGATGCCATTTCGGGGGAGGGGAACAGGCCTATGAAATAATGTTGCGTCACAGGATAAATAGGCATATACTTCACTATTTACACTGTCCCATAACATGTTAACAGATTGCAGACTTATATTGTGGCTCCATTGTTCAGTTTGTGATAGCCTCCTCACTCTTTTGTCCCTTAGATACCTACCGCTGCAGATGAATAGAAGGTGGAGACATACCCCGTGTACAGACCACTGGTGGACTTAGCTGCACTGGAGGACAGGCACATTATCCTCAACTATAGACTGGATAGGGCCACAGTCACAGAGCTGTGTGCCCAATTGGAGCCTGGCCTGACATCTGCTATCTGTCAGCCCACTGGGATCCCCCCTCTTGTGCAAGTACTATCAGTTTTCCATTTCCTGGCAACTGGCACTTTCCAAGTGACAGTGGGCTTGGTAGCAGTAGTGTAACAAACAATGTTTTCAATAGTACTGACAAGAGTTTTGTCTGCTCTGATAAAACATGTGCAGCTCCATGCATTCCCCCATGTTGAGGATTTGGCTACTGTGAAGGCCGGGTATTATGCAATGGGACATATTTCCAATATAATTGGGGCGACTGACAGAACACATATTGCATTTGTTCCCCTGCCAGAATGAACAGGTGTTCAAGAATCGTCCACTCAATGAATGTGCAGATGGTGTGCTTGGCGGACCAGTACATCTCCCACATCAAAGCTAAGAATCCTGGGTCGGTGCCTGGTGCCTTTGTCCTGAGGAATAGCAGCATCCCAAGTGTGATGGCCCATCTATAGAGGCACAGGGTGTGGCTAATAGGTGAGCCTTAGTTCCCACCCAGTATATGTTGGTGTATGCCTATGGTGTGGGTCATATAGGATAGTGTGTGACTAAATGTTGTGCCTCAATATTTGCAGGTGACTCTGGTTACTCAAACCTATCATGGCTGCTGACCCCTGTGAGGAATGCCTGGACAAGGGCAGAAGAACATTATAATGAGGCACATGGGCGAACCAGAAGGATCATTGAAAGGACCTTTGGCCTCCTGAAGGCCAGGTTCCGGTGCCTCCATCTGACAGGTGACCCAAGAAGGTCTGCCTGATAGTAGTGGCATGCTGCTTGTTGCACTTCCTTGCCCTCAGACGCCATGTGCCTTTTCTGCAAGAGGAGGAGACTGAAGATGCCCCTGTGGCAGCAGTGGACCCTATGGACAGTGAGGATGAGGAGGCAGAGGGTGAGGATGTGGACAACAGAACATCTGTGATCTGTCAGTACTTCCAATGCCACACAGGTGAGACAGTGCAACTTTACATTTCAATGACTTTGGTTGTATTCTGTGTGGCATTGGCATGCTGGTATTTCCCACTTCTATCCCCACTTACTGTTACCTCTGGCTATTCATTTTGCAGATGTTGGTGATTTAACAAATACCCCTTGTGTCATCTCAACAACCAGCTACAGGTCATTGATTCTATGCTCATTATATGTACAGTTAATTTGAAAAGGTTGTACCTGTTTCAATCAATACATATTTGAAATACATGATATACAAAAAATCGATTTATATCAAAGGGTGTTTATTGTGGTACTAATATTTAGAGAGGAAAGTGCAATGGGATGGGGTGATGATGGAGGAGATTCCAGGGTATTGTTCCAGTCTGTTCATAGCACAGGTGCAGTGTCCAAGGGGACATAGGAAGGGGAGCAATGGCAGTTCAAGGTGGACAAGGTGACTGTGTGGGACACAAGGGGGGACAATCAGGAGAGTCTTAGGTGTCTTGGCAAGTGTCTCTGCCTTCTGTCTGGATCGCTGGGAATGTTTGCAGGGTGGTTCACCCTCTGCAGGGGGAGGGGTGCTGGTGGCCCGTGGTGGGCCTCCTGGCCACTAGAGGCAGCGGAAGTGGAAGGCTGTTCAGATGACTGGCTAGTGGCAGGGGCCCGCTGGTGTGACACTGCCTCCCTCATAATGTTGGCCATGTCTGCCAGCACCCCTGCTATGAAGAGCAGGGTGTTGTTGATGGCCTGCAAGTTCTTCCTGATCGCCTGATACTGTCCCTCCTGCAGCCACCTGTTCTCCTGCACGTTGTCTAGTATCTGGCCCATAGTGTCCTGAGAATGTTGATAGGCTCCCAGGATCTCAGACAGCGCCACCTGGAGAGTCAGCTCCCTGCTCCTGTCCTCCCCCTGGTGCACAGCAGTCCTCCCAGTGTCCCTGTTGGCCTGTGATTCTGTCCTCTGAATGGTGTGGCCACTGCCATTGACCCTAGGTCCCTGATTGTCTTGGGGCGATGTGTGGCCTGGGGTCCCTGTACAGATGGGCACACTGCAGATTGACGTGTCCTGGGGACAGAGGTTTGGGTATGCTGGGGTGTGCTTTGGTGTTGTTTCCTGATGGGTGAGGCTCTCTGATGGTCTGTGACTGGGCTTGGGTAACCAGCTGTCCACTGGTCCCTGATGGGCCAAGTAGATCATCCAGGTCTTGAAGACCAGAGCTACTTTCATCACTATGGGCCTATTCTGTTGGGGGACTAGATAGTGCTGGCACCTCCTCTCCAGTGACATTGGTTGGGGTACCTTTGGGGATGTAAATGATGTATTCTGCTTCATGTGTACATCCCTGGCTTCTCCTCTATGGTTGGTGTTGCCCAGCCAGCTTTTACTTGTGTGTATTGCTGTATGGTGGGATTGTTAGTTATCCTATGTTGTGCATGCTTTAGTGATGAGTGTCCATGCAGGGCTGTGAGAGGTGTCCATGCATTGGTACAGCATGCAGGGCTATGCATTGGGATTAGTGTGATGTGATGGTGGGGTGTGTGGGATGGAGTGGGGTGATGGGAGTGAGGGTATGTGATGGCATGCAGGTATGCGGGTGATAATTGTTGAAAGTTGACTTACCAGAGTCTAGTCCACCGCCGACTCCGGCCAAGCCCTCAGGATGCAGTATTGCAAAAACATGCTCCTCCCATGCTGTGAGTTGTGGGGGAAGAGGTGGGGGTCCACCAACAGTCCTCTGGATAGTGAGCTGGTGTCTTGCTGCAATGGAACATACCTTCCCCTGTAGGTCATTCCACCTCTTACTGATGTCGTCCCTTGTTCTTGGGTGCTGTCCCACGGCATTGACCCTGTCCACGATTCTCCACCATAGCTCCATCTTCCTGGCTATTGATATTTGCTGCACCTGTGCTCCAAATGGCTGTAGCTCTACCCTGATGATTTCCTCCACCATGACCCTTAACTCCTTCTCAGTAAAACGAAGGTGCCTTTGTGGTGTCCTACGTATTATGTGATGTGTGTTGGTGATGGTGTGTGGGGTAATGTGTTGGGGTGTGTGAAGTGGGGTGCGTAAGGGATGTATGGGTGTATGTGGTGTGTGTGTATAGTTGTTGCAGTGGGCTTGGTGTCAGTCTCGTGCCAATGATTTGTATTCGTAAGGGGTTGTGGGTAATGTGTGTGTGTGTTTTATAATGGTGTGGGTGTGTGGGTGTGGTGGGTCTATGGGTGTCAGGTGTGTGTTGTTTAAATGGCCAATGTGGTGTTGTTTTTTCTGTGGGTGTCCATTGTGAGTGCGGCAGTATGTACCGCCAATAGTTTACCGCCGTTGAATGTCCGCCGTGGTGATTCGTGGGTCATACTGTGATGGGAGTTGTTCTGTTGGCGTAACAGTGTTGGTTTTGATACCGCCAACTTAGCACTGACCTTTGGGCTGGCCGTTTTGTGTCTGTGGCAGTATTCTGTTGGAATGGTCTGTGTGTCATAATATTGTGACCAGATATCCACTGCCACAGTGGTAAGTTGGCGGCCGTCAGCGTGGCGGTAAGCGGGATTTACCACCCAGGTCATAATGAGGGCCTTATTTTCTACAGACATAAGACATTAGGATAGTACTTATGCATGGAGATGTTTTAAGGGCTATACCGATAAACATGGGCTGGTGAGAGGAGCACCTTATTTGCGTCCAAGTTCATGAAAAATGCACAGCACATATTAGTAGTCTAGCTACACGTGAAGGCATGATGAGTAGTTGTATATACAGTTAGAGGTAGCAGAGGGCCTGGACCTTACTAGGCTATGAGTGAAATAAGCAGCAGACTATAGCACATGCATGCATACAGTCAATATATCACAAAATTGGAATGGAATCGCCTATGTGAAGAGTTTGCACAGTATGACATAGCTGTAGGCACACCGAAGAATATGCCTGAGAAAAGAACTTCTTAGTTGAGCACTTTAGCATCCATGCTTATCCCAAGAGAACACTTAAAAGGTGGATGCTAGATCATAAGAGGCTGCTATTTAAAAGAACAAGAAGGTCTTGATATTTGATGTGACCAAACAAACGCGTTTAACACTTATAATACAACACATTAAAACAAGTTAAAAGCATTATTTCCAAACTCTGGCATACTCTGCAGTCAGACACACTGACTGAAATTTAGATAGGAAGATTACCTTTGATTACGCTCAGAATGTCATGTTCACTGAGGAATTACTTTGTTAGGAGTTATCTCAGCAGTGGGACTGGTAAGACAGTACACTACATTCTACACGTGTGGAGCATGTAAGAAGATCATGAGTAGGACAACCGTTCAAGCCGGTTATAATAACATGATAAGACTCTAACAAACATAGCATGTCATTACAATTTCACAGAATGTATTCTGAAAAGTCTCAATTGACATATGATGCTAGTACCATATTTCTTGTAAGAAAAGTGAACTTTAGGACGTATACGAGTTATACTCTTCAGGGAGTACTACAAGTGATCTCCACATTTATTGAATTAAACAGAGTTAACAAAAACATTATTAGGAAGACTGTGTTAGCGCGTCAGAGCCTTGCTAAGTAAATTTACAAGGAGACACGTTTAGGTTGACGAACCTTTGGACCACGTTCGGGGACTTCTCAGTACGAGATGTCTCTTTGGTATCACAAACCAATCAATAATTTAAATAACTAATCAATAACATTTAGTAAGAATCAATGAGTTGAACACACCATGACCTTTCAGTCATGAATAACCACACCAATTTAGTTAAGTGTTAGGATATTTATTTCTCTATTAGTCACAATCTAATGTCATTTCTGTTAATCTCATTAGCAATTCATCTCATTAGTAACTCTTCAGTTTTGCAATTGAACGCAATTAATCAATGCATAGAGAATATTCATTCAGTATTAACACGTCATCAATAAGAAGCAACTTAGCAAAGTCTCAGTAGTACATGATTCAACAAAGCAAGAACTCAGTCATTTGTCTATTTGCGTAGGATAGTTGTGATCACCTTAACTAACCTCTAATTAGCATCAGTATGTTGGGCTTCATGCAAAACATTTAGCAAACACGAATTTGGAAAACATCTAAACTATGGCCTCTATCAAAATAGCAGTTGGTACCTAGAAAGAAAAGGCAAACAGCCAATTACAATTTTGCATCAGATAGTTACCAATCCAACAGATCAGCAAACATGTTCAGTCTTTGTCCTCAGGACATCTGTCGATTCATCCTCAGCAGAGATAGGACAGGGCAAAGTCTCGATATAGCATAGCTAAGGAATAGGATCTTCCCTCATTTGGAGGAGAAGTAAGTTTCAGGTAAGGACGGGTATAGGATGGTTTAAGGTAACAGGAAGGATAAACAGCAAAGTCTCAAAAGAATGGCCCCCTTTCTCCTTGGGTCGTGCGGTTAAATCAAAACTGCCTAATTTGCCCTTAACTCCTCATTGGATAATAATTGGTGCAGCGTTATCTCTGTCCAATAATACTTCATGCATTTTGACAGAATTTTCAACAAACCACAGTTCTCATGTCGTGGATTGGTCCATGATATTGACGTCTTCATCGGTTGGAATGTCAGGAAAGAAAAGTTACACTTCGCGCTCCAGTCAGCGTCTCCATTGTTTTCCCCTACTCTAGTAACCTTCCACCTGTCACGAATTACACTGTTGCATTCAGCAAGAACGTCTCCTTGAACAAGTCGGTTCTCATGAGAAAGAATTTACTACAACTACACACACATAACTTCTGGAAAAGTACAGCTTTGTGTCATTCAGGAAAACAGCACATTACACGTTAGAAAATACAGCTTAATATGAGACCAGGCAACTAGGCCCAGACCCTCGCTAAGCTAAGGCCTAATAATTAATAAGCAAACTCTTAATATATATAACTCTAGTTATTTTACACTAATACAAATTCAAAAACATTAGTACATAGTTAATTCAATTTAGCAACTTTCATTAGTCTTCGTATACATTGGTAGCCACTCCCCGTGGGCACATTTCAAACGGGTGCATTATTTTCTACGTTAACACATTTTCTATGCAGCTTTACCACACAATATTTTGCAAGCTTTTCATATTAATATTGCTTTTTAAAGACACACTCCAACAACTGCAATCCAAACAAATCTTCAATGTAGTGTCAAGGGTTGGACACTCACAGGCCTGTGGAGTTCCCTTTATTACTGTAAAAGAAAACGCAACTCACAGTACCACCTGTGCCTTTCCTCGTGTAATTAAGAAGGAAACGTAATGCACCTTCTTGGCTTCCACATTTTGACATTAGGACTCGATGAAATTCAAATGACACCAGTGAAATGTGTGGAATTTCAGAAACCTTTTGTTGCACAAAATTCCCCAAATCGTGCCATTATGCCACTCTGCGTAATTATGAGACATTTGCAGTAAAAATTTACTGAGAATGGTGCCATTCATGGTAAAGATTTACCACGCACAACAGGTTGCAATTGGCTTTCGTTAGGAGTGCTTTTGTTTAAATGCACCAAGCACCAAAAATAATAGTGAGGACGCATTTCAGACTCAAATATAACATGAAATAACAGATTTCCATTGCAACACTTTGCCTCTTAGTTAAACCTCACTGCTTTTGTTCCAGGCTACCAGAGGGTTAAGTACAGGTTTAATTAGTGACTTTTGTGGTTCACCCCGACAAAGATTATGTTTATTACGTGGCTAGGGGCTCCCACCCATCTCAATTAATAACCCAGTTTCCTCCACCCTTTGAGATTTATTTTGCTAGTTTGAAATGCAAGTTAACAATTGCACTCCCAGGCTGCAGTGGTAGGCCTGGAAACATGTTTTATAGTGGTACTTGATCAGTGCTGCAGTCCACTAGAAGCATTAAATTTACAGGCTCCTGGAACATGTACCATGTATTAGGACATATAAATATATTAATTATGCCACAGAAGAATGTCACTTTTTACAGTGTTCAAAGGGAGAGCACAAGCACTTTAGCACTGGGTAGCAGTAATAAAGGCCCTGATTTATACTTTTTTTGCACGTCATTTGGGTAATTGTTTTACGCAAAAACGGCGTAAACTTACAAAATAAAGTTATAATTTGTACATTTACGCCGCTTTTGCATAAAAAAATTATGCAAATGCTGCACAAAAAAAGGTATAAATCAGGGCCAAAATGTGCAGGGTCCTATGGCCAACAAAAAAACGTGTTCAGCAAAAAGAGGCAAAAATCTAGGGGACTGGCAAGCAAAAAAATTTAATTTCCAACAGGCACGTATTGATGTCAGAACTCACTTGTAATAGGAAAATAATAGAGGTCTGTTTATAAGGAGGATAAAGTCTCACACTTAGTATACACTTATAAAACCTGAATGCTGCTAAACATGCAGCACAAATCTAATTAATGTTTGCTAATGATACCTTGTCATTTCAACAAGCTTTAATTCCACAACAGACACTGAAAGATCTGCCATATGCTCCCTAATGCGAGCTTACAATCGTACAACTGACACTTGTGTTCACAATTAAATTATCACTATATATCATTAGAAACGTTTTAGTTGCCGTTTTACTTTATGTCTTTCTCTCTAATCATAGCACTGTGTTGTTTTACAGAGATTAAGTTTTTACATTCTGTGTCCTCATCACCAGTAACATACAGCTGTGAATCTTGGGTGCAACAGTCGTTATTCACATTGGTGTTTTCAACTTGTTATATTAGGTCTTCAAATGAATCACCTTTATTTTTTGTAGAATGTGGCTTTCCACCTGATAGCTTGCCTTAAATCGAGAGATGACATTCTTTCCACACTGTACTCTTGACAGAGGTCATTGTGACATGTACAATCCTGCACATAGCCTTTGTCTTTTCCACCATACATTTTAAATTGACTGCTGATAAGAAATATAAATACATATCAATTGGTATTTGAAATCTAGTTTCCCAACTCAGTACCAAGATTGCCAAAGTGATTGCTGATTTCTGTCAGTCCTGTCAGCCTTAATGTGGTCTCCCCCAACGTTTTTGCCTGCTTGCCTCATCTTGTCTGGATTGTTGCTTTCCTGTCATCGAAAGAGGTGATGGATCAGTGGAGGGAGTAAACCTCTCCCCTACCCTGACCCCAGAGCCACAGAGGTACTGTCAGCAGTTGTTGGGACAGTTTGCCTCTCTGTTTTCCCTCAGTCCTGGGCTTACACACCTGGGTACCCATGTGAATGATACTGGATACAGCCCCCTGTCAGAAACAACAAAGACAGGCTGTCTGACAAAGTGAGGGGCCAGTATCAGACAGGAAGTCTCGAAGATGTTGGAGTTAGGGGTGATTGAGCCTTCTAATAGCCCCTCGTCCAGCCCTGTGGTACTGGTACCAAAAGCTGCCCCACTGGACGCCGCCCAGAACTCCGGCTTTGTGTAGACTATAGGGGACTGAACTCACCAAGACTGATGCTCATCCCATATCTAGAGCTGATTGGCTCATCGATTGGTTGCCAAGTTCCTGAGCACTTTTGATCTAACCTCAGACTTCTGGCACATTGCCCTAACTGAAGGGGCTAAGGAGAGGTCAGCTTTCTTCACTCCAGAGGGGCATTTTTAATGTAAAGTGATACCCTTTGGATTAAAAAATGCCCCTGACACCTTTCAGAAGCTGGTAAACCAGATACTGACTGGTATAAAGGCCTTCAGTGCTGCCTATTTAGATGATACAGCTGTCTTTAGTGGCAGCTGGAAGGACCACCTATTCCACCTCCAGGAAGTGCCAGATAAGGCAAGGGTTGGTGGTGTACTTAGGTCACCTGGTGGGCGGGTGAAAGATGCAGCCCCTCCAAGCCAAAATAGAGACAGGTTATTACAGAAGTTTTGTCAAGGAGTATAGCACCATTGTGAACCCCTTTATTGAGCTAACTTTAAAGACGCAGCCAAGAAAGGTGAACTGGATGGAGGCCTGCCAGAAAGCCTTTGACTCCCTAAAGCAGGCCATGTGCACAGCCCCTGTGCTCAAGGTCCCCATCTTTTCCAAGGACTTCATAGTCTAAACAGATGCTTCAGAGCGTGGCATAGGGGCATTACTTTCACAGCTTAATGATGAGATCCTAGACCAACCTGTACCCTTCATCTCTAGGAGGCTACTTCCCAGGAAACAGAGGTGGAGTACTATTGAGAGAGAAGCCTTTGCTGTGGTCTGGGCATTGAAGAAGCTGAGACCACACCTGTTTGGGACTTTCTTCAAGGTGCAGACCGACCACAGGCCTCTCAGTTGGCTAATGCAAATGAGGGGTGAGAATCCAAAATTGTTGAGGTTGTCTATCTCTCTACAGGGAATGGACTTTATAGTGGAACACAGACCTGGGTCAGATCACGCCAGTGTTGATGGGCTATCCAGGTTCTTCTGCCTTAGTGATGAGAACTTCCAGGAGGTTGGGTAATTCTCCCCACTTTCAGCTAGGGAGGAAACATGTTAGACCTGTCAGCTTTAGGGTGGTATTCCCCCAAACTTTGGGTCTACTTGCCTCCATTTTGTCTGGATTTTTGCTGTTTTGGCCTTAGGACTCTGTGCACTTTACCACTGTTAACCAGTGCTAAAGTGCATGTGTTCACTCCCCTAAGCATGGTTTGACTGGCATACACCTGATTAGAATATATAATTTACATGTAAGTCCCCTGTAGAGTGGTATACCATATACCCAGGACGTATAAATTAAATGCATCCACAGGGCTGACAACACTTATTGCGCCACCCACTTAAGTAGCACCTTAAAACTTGTCCCAGGCCTGCCATTGTGGCCTGAAAGTAGTGTCCCACTGCCTTGTCGACCTGGAATTTAAAACCCCTTGCAAAGCCTAAAACTCCCCTTTTATTACATATAAATCACCCCTAAGGTAGGCCCTTTGGTAACCCATAGGGCAGGGTGCTGTGTAATTAAAAGGTAGGACATGCACTTTTTAGTTTGACATGTCCTAGAAATGAAAAACTCCCAAATAAATGTTCTCACTACTGAGAGGCGTACCACTGCCAATGGGTAACACTGGAAATTCCTTATTAAAATTAATAAGTTGTAATTCCTAAACCAGAGGTGGTAGATATGTCATGTTTGGTATCTCTGAACTTGTAATGATAAAATCTCTTTAATGGTAAAGTCAGATTTATCATTACAAGTTTGAAAATGCCACTTTTAAAAAGTTGGCATTTTCCTGCCCTTAGCCCTCTGTGCCTGCTGCCTGCTTTAACGCAGTTGAGGCTTTTATGAATTCGCCCCAGACAGTTACACAATAGACGGATTAACAGGGCCTGAATGGACCATTAAATGACTTGATGGGGGGCGGAGCTAGGCACAGCCCCACTTGCAACTGAATAGGCTGGGCTCTGCCACCACACAACAGCCTTAACAACTGAGTATTGTTAGTGCAGCCAGCTAGGAGCCTGGGCAGGGGAGGCAGGAAATTCTTTAACTTCAGAGAACCCTTCTGGAAAGGTCACCCAACTTCTAGGAGCAGGGCACCACGGTATAAAAATAGGGCTCTCTGGCCCACTCTTCAGTTCACTACTGGACCTGCGCCAAGACTCTCCTGGGACTGTCTGATGCTGTGACCTGCTATGCACTCTGCCAGACCACCGCAATTCCCTGGAAGGACTGCTTTGCTGCCTGGAGCCTGCTCTGAACTTTAAGAGGCCAGCCTTGCTGTAGAGCCCTGCATCACCACCTGCACCCAGGACTTTCAGAAGTGACTACAAGGGCTAGTTTAGCTGGTCTCCTGTTATGAGCCACAGTGACATAACAGGCTCCTGTCATCTTAAACCTGCACTTGACACCAGCCTGAGTGAGTCTTGAGCCCCCAATAGTTCTCCATCTATTCCTGGACACTTGGTTGTGGTGCTAAATTTGCCCAGGTGGCCATTTTCCAAAACTGAGGACTTGCTATTTTGAACGTTAATCTTTAAAAATTCAGAACTCTAGTTCTACTAATTGGATTTTCATGGTTTTGGTATCAAATAATTTATTACAATTTTCTCTAGTTTTGATGGTCTTTATAAGTTTGTTGTGTTGCGTTTTCATTGTATTGCTGTTTGTATGCTGCATAAATACTTAACATATTGCCTTTAACTTTAGCCTGACTGCTTTTTGTGTCAAGCTACCCAGGGTTATGCACTGGTTAAATTAGTGATGTTTTGTGGTTCACCCTGCAAGAGACTGTGGCTTTTGCTTGACCAGGGCTCATACCCCAGTCAATCAACTACCCTCAGGTCATTGCTTCGGTTTCTTGTAGTAGGGATAAGATTACAATCAAAATAGATTAAACATTAAACAAGCTCTGAAGATATTCCTCTCCAACCTGGCGTTATCCTGGGAGTAGCAATTCACAGCTATATCCTAGTCCACCTGATCAGATGCCTAAGGCTGGAATGACAATTCCTAAAGGTTAACTGAATGAAGAATTGAGTCTTTATGAAAGACAAGGAGTCTAGCATTATGTATATCCTGTTTTCTTAATAAATACCCTTCTTTTTAAATGAATTAGATCTGCTGATCTCGTTTCATAGCAATGAAACGCTTCAGTTGCGATCGTTGCAGGGAACAATTGCGTAAGGCAGCTGTGATAAGTACGAGTAGGTAAATGATAGGTAGGAAATAAATGAAATAATTTTAAAATAAAAGAGGAAAGGAGTCCTAAGCGGCTCAAAGGGGATTGATGTTCACAGTGGCACACAGAAAAGTCAGTTTAACACTGAAAGTGATGGAAACCCTTTGGATGATTAGGAATTAACAAGGGAAACATCAATATAAATGAGAACATTCTAGACCTATATCTGTATTGCAAGAAAAATGTTGTCACAACAGGGATCTGGACTACTGCATGCTTCAGACTTTGATATCTATGTAAACTCTTTATTGGGACTATAATACACCAGCTTAGTAGATGTAGATGGCTTAGGTGGGACTCATGTCTGTCTATACATTCCACCTTCTTCACCAATCTCACTCACTTGAGCACTCAGAGGCCACTAATTTGGATGATTAGTAGTGCTCAACAGAACCCTTACATTAAATAAAATGGTTCCACTTTAATTAGCTCCTAATCCTGGTTAAGCTGGTCACATCAGTTCAGCAGGCATCACTGTAGCTGAGGCAACTATGTGTGCTCCATGCATATTGCTGAGGTACTAAGTACTTGTTTGTCTCATCATGAAGGGGTTGGGGTGCATGAAAAAGGTATGAAAAGGATACTGCATTGACCACTTGATAGTTACTAAATCAGTTTCTGGTCTGTGCATTTTAGAAATGCACATCAAAAACGTACCTAAGAGTTACAACGTTTTCTTTTTATTATTGGAAATATATTTTGATTTTAAAGTCTTGACTCTCCGTACACTTGACTCTCCAAAAAAAATATCACTTTTTTACACAAACTTTAGTGTCAATGTGGCTCCTTGTCATAGAGAGGTCATGGGGCATATATTAGAAAAGTGGTGCTTGCACCCCTTAGCGCCCTCTGACACCATGTGTGCGTCGTATTTAAAATACGGAGCACCATGATGGTAGTTATGGGACTAGCGCCAGAATTGTGGGCGCTAGTCCGGCTCTTTGCAGGATTAATGTGACAAATTATGAAGTTCATCCTGCAAAGCACCCCGAGGCCCTTTGCCCCCCATAGCCAATGGAAGCCTCCTTTTAATACCTGCTCTGAGCAGGCACAAAAAGTGCCAAAAAAAAATATTTATTTGCAACGTTTGTTTGTCCCCCTAACGGGGGAACACTCCCTTTGCATACATTATACCTGGTGCAGGCATAATGTAGCGCAAAGGGTTGCAAAGTGGTGCAGTGCATGAATTGCGCCACTTTATAAATATGGCGCAGTGTTTTTGGCCTTCTAACGCCACATTAGCGTGAAAAAATTACGCTAATGTGGCGTTAGAACGACAGTTGGGGCTCTTAAACATGACCCATATTTCTTATATGTTTTCACTGCTCTTTGTTAGAGACGTGTATTTTACATTTCTAAACAGAGATGTAATTTCATACTCTAGGGTTACATATCTTTTGTTTATATTACACATTATTGGGAAGTTGCTGAATCAAACAGTGATCGATCCATCACTGGACAATAGATTAACAGTTCAGAAACTGTGGGCAAGCATTGGAACCGCGGCAGAAGCAATTAAAAAAATACGACGTATTTTCACTTTTAAGATTTTTTTTACGAGAACATGGACAAAGACTCAAGGGTATTAGAGAAAACAGTTTGGGTACAAAGCAGGACATCTTACATCTACAGAGAGTATTATTGATCCGCAGGTGTCGATCACCGATACTCACACATTAGCAATATGCCCAAAACGCCTTGTTGATCAGCAGAAATAACATAATATGCATTTTCTGAGGAGAGAAAATAAGTCAAATAGACTAAGACCTTCATTAATCTAAAGTGTAAAGTGATAGTGGTTAGATTTTACTCGATGGTATTCCCTAATATAATATGTGCAAGGTTGCGTTAGAAAGCATGCTTCGAGAGTTTTGGTTTTAATATGTCAAAAATAAAAAACATGAATACCAGTTCCTCTTTACATCTCCCCCATGTTTTACTCCACATGGGGAGAGCTTAATCTCCGAAATTTAAATAAACAATAAACGTAATAATGCTACACACTTTTAAATGCCACTTTTCAAACTAACTCGTTATTACTACTAACACATTTTTTTTCTTTAACCACCCCCATTCTGTTCATCATGCAGGGCATTTATGCTGTAGCAAACTGTTCACCAAACGAAATCTTTGAGATGACTACTCGGCGCCGGATTAGGGCGTAAGTTATATCTTCCCTTTCTAGTGTTAACACTTCCATGTTCCGGAATCGAACCAGGCCCCACCGGGTCAATCCCAGCAGGCTCCAGGCCATTTTCCCTCTCCTTACTCAGAGTAGGTGATTCCTCAAAGGTGTCCTCCATCTCTTCGCTTTCGCTGGTGAACTCTCGTAGACCAGCCCTTTTAAAATGTGACACATTTCTCGTGACTCTTTGTCTCCCTCGCGCTGCTGTTATCATGGATCCTTTTATGCCGATCACCTCCCACACCTCAGGCTCAAAAGGCGTTCGGAACTTCCATCCTCCGCGGCGACATCGCACAACCACTCGATCTCCTACTTGGAAACCCCTAAACCTTGATCGACGTTGGCTACTGGCCCTCAGGTTGGTGGCTTTTCGCTTGTTTTGAGTAGCTTTTATATCCAATGCTGGAGGTTTCCATTTAGGGTAGGCGGGAATGTAATCGCGCGGAGACACCTTGAACATCAACGATGAGGGAGCACAACCAGTCGTGCTATGAGGGGTTTGACGGTAGGCACTTAAAAATTGATAAAGACACTGTTCACTGTTCTCATTTTTCTCCACTCCAATCCTAAGAGCCCTATTCAGAGTTCGCATGAACCTTTCTACGTCTCCATTGGCTTGAGGCCAATAAGGCATTATCTTACGATGACGAATCGCCAGTCCCTCGAGATATGACTGAAACTCTTGTCCATGAAAAGGGGGACCATTATCCGTTCGGATTTCATCAGGCAGACCAAACAAAGCAAAAGTCTTTTGTAGAATGGGCCTTATATTTTCAAACGACGTCGACGCCACCACCTCCACCACTGGGAATTTGGTATAAGAGTCGATTAACACTACCGTCAGTCTTCCATCTGGGAAACTCCCAAAGTCCATGCTTACTTTAGCCCACGGTTTCAGAGTGGCCGGTTCGGTTATTACTGGGCAAGTCGGAGGTTCTATAGACGTGATGACACACGAATGGCATTTCCCTACCATCTCATCCACCTGCGTATCCATTCCTGGAAACCAGACTTTAGCTCGTAACCTCGCTTTTGTTTTGGCAGCCCCTTGATGTCCTTGATGAGCCAACTCGATGACCCTTGACCAGAGACACTGTGGAAGCACAATTCGCCGTCCTCTTAGAATTAACCCATCACCATCCGTAGACAGCTCATCTCGCACCCTCCAGATGCTCTGCATAGCCACCTTTTGCACAGGGCATGACACCTGGGTCTTCTCTAGAAAATTCTTCCATTGTTTGCGACCTAAGGCCTCTTTGACGGTATTCAACAGCATATCGTCCCGTGTGGCACTCACAATGTCAGTCACGAGAAGAGCATTTGGACATGCCGACTGTACCACCATGCTCACAAAAACTTCTGTATTTTCTTCTTCTTGTTTCTGGTGACCATCAACACTATCGGGAGACGGATGTCGAGACAGATAATCCGCCGGATTATTAGCACCAGGCCGATACACCACTGTGAATCTATACGGCTGAAGCAAAACTGTCCACCGCTCTATTCTCGGAGGTGCAAGACGCGGACTACCCATAAACAACGGGACCAGAGGCTTGTGATCGGTTACTACTGTAAACTCGTGTCCATACAAATACAGATGAAAATGGCGGCATGCCCATCGAATTGCTAGCGCCTCCCTCTCAATCTGAGCATATCGGGTTTCCACCGCCGACAATGCCCGGCTGGCGTATGCAACAGGGATCCACTCCTGATGTCGCTGTTCCTGTAAGAGCACGGCTCCAAGCCCAACGGGACTCGCGTCAACTACCACTTCCGTTTTCCTACTCGGGTCAAAATATGCCATCGTTGCTTTATCTAGTAAGGCATTTTTAATCTCTATAAAGGCCTGCTGAGCACTGGAAGTCCATTCCCACCGGTGTTGCCCTTTCGTGAGCTGTCTCAGCGGTTCAGACATGGTGGCAAGTTGGGGTATAAATCTTCCACAATAAGTAGCCATTCCCAGAAAGCTACGAACTTCTGTTGGGTTCAGCGGAACAGGGGCTTGACGGATAGCTTCAGCCTTCCTGGGATCCACTTGCAAACCTTCTTTAGAAAACACGTACCCAAAGAACTCTACTGAGTTTTGAAAGAAAGCACATTTCTTCTTATGAAGTGTTAGCCCTGCTCCAGCCAATCTTTTCAATGTCGCCCTCAGATGACGATGGTGTTCTTCTCTAGTTTTAGAGTATATCAGAATGTCATCACTCAAGTTAATCACTCCTGGTAATCCGGACAGCGTTTCTCGAATTGCATTCTGAAACACTTCGGCAGCTGACGACACTCCAAAACTTAATCGTTTGTACCTTCGCAACCCTACATGCGTCGAGAAAGTAGTAATGTTCCGACTTTCCGGCTCTAGCTCTAGCTGATGGTAACCGGCATTCAGATCTAATTTGGAAAACCATTGAGCTCCGTTCAAATCGGCAATAATATCGTCCATAGTAGGGGTTATATGTCGCTCTCTCTTGATAGCCTTATTAGGCAAGCGCATGTCTACACACAGACGGATCGCCCCCGGCTGTTTGGGTTTCGGCGCTATCACTAACGGCGACACCCATGGTGTCGGCCCATCCACTTTTTCAATGACTCCTTGTTCCTCCAAAGACAGCAGCTCTTTCTCAACACTCGGGCGAAGATGAAACGGCACTCGACGATGTCGCAAAGCCACAGGGACTACATTGGGATCTATATGCAACTTGATGCACCTTCCTTTCAAACGACCCAGTCCTTCGAACAGCTGCGGAAACTCCTGGAGAAGGCACTCCACTTGATTATCATATACCTGACGCGCAAAGAACACCAACTCCAAATCTTCGGCCGTGTGACATCCTAGCAACGTGCCACGATCTCCAGCTACCACATAAAATTTCGCCTCTGTCGATCTGTTTCCACTACTCACAGCCACTTCTACCGTTCCTTTAAGGGGGAGCGGATCTTTACCCCCATAATTGTATATTTTAGTTGCTGTCATGGTAAGTGGCGGGGCAGGTACCAGCTTTTTGAAGAGGGTTTCATCCATGACATTGACAGACGCTCCCGTATCAATGAGTACCGACACCAGCGTGCCATTGACATGTACCTCACTCATGGGTGGGGGTCTCCTTTTCCCCGGCTTTCCCCCCGTAAAAGATATTACAAAAATGTCTTCTTCGTCGTCCTCTTCACCAACTGGACCACTCGCCATCGTTAGATCCCTTGCATCCTCCACACTTTTCGATACAGCCCGGACATTCGTGTCCCTTCCTTTCGGTTCTCCGGGCTTGTTCCTCCTGGATCTGCACACCTTCGCAAAATGATTAACTTTCCCACAGCGATTGCACGACTGACCTTTGGCCGGACACCCCGCATTCTGTCGATGTTCATAACCACAACTCCCGCAAACTCTCTCACCGGGTCTGCTGGGGTTCAACTTGCGAGGTGTGGCCGGACGTGTCTGGATAGCCTCTACTTGTTCCTCTTTGACTTGAACTGCACGAGTCGAAGAAGCAGCAGCCAACGACTGTCCTCTCACCGCCGCCATCGCATCAGCTCGCACTGCCGATAACTCATGTGACCTCGCTAAAATCAGAATATCGTCAAGGGTCATGCCCTGTTGCCGAAGGATAAGCTTTCTTAACGCATTGGACCGACATCCTTGAATAATCTGCGCTCGGATTTCTTCTTGCTGGTTCAGTCCCGTGCACGAACTCGCTAGTTTCCTCAATCGGGCGTAAAACATATCCATAGACTCTACTTCAGTCTGTTGCGCCTGTCTCAGTTTGAACCTTTCATAATCCGAGTTAAGTTGAGGATCAAAATATCTATTCAACGCCGTCACTGCTGCAGCAAAGTCCGACCTGTCACCTGTATCCGGCAAAGAATCAAACAACTCTTGTAACTCGTCTCCCCCCATCAGCAGCATCACCGACCTGCGCACCTCACCATCCGTTTCTCGGGTTGCACAAAAATAGTTTTCTAGGCGATTAATCCACAGACGCCACCTTGGCGCAGCAGTGGCCGGGTCAATCAGTTGGCTAAACGGTGGCAAAGAAGTAATCGAGGAGTGAACGCTATTGTTTAGTGGAGCTGGCAGACGGGGATTCCCTGGTGGTGGAGGGGGATTGGCATTGTTTGCATTGTCTGGCGGTGGTGCACTCATTTTTACACCCCTTCAATATAGAGTCTTCCCCGAGTCAATAATGTTCCTTTCTTTTTTTCTAACTGTGTTTAAATTTGTTGTTTATTTGTTGCTTTTTTTTTCCACAAAAAAAAAAAAATCCTTCTCTCTTCTTTCTTTTTTTTTTTTATATTTTTTTTTTTAACACGCTCCCACATGCGTGTCAGTTTCACCTCAATTACAGCTGAGACCCTTTTATGGGCAGCGCTCAGCTTACCGTTTCTCCTTCAGCACATCCGCTGCCTCCTCCAGCAAGCGGAGTGCTATTTACGGCCTTCTGGCCCCACGTGCGCTTTTCAGGGCCGCAGGACCCCACGTGATGGACGCGCTGCTTCGCTCCGGCGAGCAGAGCGTTGTTTCAGGGCCTCAGGACCCCACGTGACAGACGCGCTGCTTCGCTCCCGCGAGCAGAGCGTTCTTTTCTTGTCGAAGCGATCACTGCCCCACGTGGCAGTCAACACCAAGGCGGGGCCGGGGCCGGGCTTTAATTTACAGCTGCTCCGACAGCAGCGAGGACACGCCCGACGGGGCGGGGCAGGGCTCACCGTCTTGGGCTTCCCCGATCGGGAAGCCAAACCGCACCACCTTCGCCGACGCAGGACTCCACACGAGGCGCCCGGGCACGACCCGCGGCCTTCGCCTCTTCCCAGCGGCCGACACCGCACCACGTGGTCTTCTTTGTTTTTTTTTTTTCGGGACCAACACCACACCACGTTTCAGGTATGTGTTACACCTGAACCATCTTATGACCTTCGGTTAAATGTAACGCAATGTTCTGGGATCCCACTCGTCGCCATTGTAGACACGTGGCGCAGCGCTGCATGCAAAGACCACGCACAGACCTTTTCGTGTTGCAGCCACACTCGGAACTGCGTCACCACAGTTCCGTCCTTTATTTGTACCCTCGTGCTCCGTGCCCCTCCCGGACACGTTGAGCACGTTAACGTGATACAGAGAGCCCATACGGCTCTCAGTTCCTCTTTACAGCAGCCACAGTCAAAGTGAGGCATAAGCACATCCAAAATTAACCTGTGCTCTACGTTCTGGTAGCTTGACACAGAGCTGTCAGGCTTAACTGAGAGGCAATGTGTACAAATCGAGCACTTCAAACACTAATGAAATAAAAAAAAAACAACGGAAGAAAAATCTTATACCAATTTTAAAAACAGAGTACATTTTAGTAAATAAATCAAGACCACAACAATAACAATCCTATCAGTAGAACCGGAGATATACAATTTAAATTAAATTGTAAATTAGATTTAAATGAAAGGAGCACAAAAAAGCCCAAAGCACCACTCACAGGAATCTGATTGTGAACGATGGAGAGAAAGTCAGGCCTGACCACGATGGAGCATGGTTGGATAGAGGGGCTGGGTTAGACCTATTGAAAATTTACCTTCGTAGTCAAACTCAAAGGGTTTTGTTCACAGTAGAGGGGGCCCCGAGGAACAGGGAAACGTCACGGATAGTCACTAATATAACAAGAGTAGCAGGGTGGGCATTCTGAATGGTCGTCATTGTAGCGCAAAGACCCTTTTGTGACTGTGGATTGTCAGGCTGGAGATTTCCGGTGGCGCTCCTCACATGCAGTCGATGCTGTAGAGTGAAAGTTCAGGTTGATAGAACTTCGCACTGGCGGGCAGTGTGAGCGGCAAGTTTGGCACCAGTGGGCCTGTTTTAGTTGCTAAGAGCCTGAAAACCTCATTTCAACTCCATTGAGGCCCCATGAGGGGGCCTGGACCTGAGGGATATGATTGGGGTCATAAGCTTACTCCAGCTGAATCTGTGTGCTGGTTCCAGTGGTTGGGAGTCTGTCATGGATTCAGGTGAAGGTTCAATCCCTTAGTCTTGTGCAGGTGTGCAGCTGGGCAGAAGGCAATAACCCAGCAAGGCAGCAGTCCAGCAAGGCGGCAATTCAACAGGGCAGCACTCCAGCAGAGTTGCAGTCCTTTCAGCAGCACAACAGTCCTTCCTCCCGTCAGAGTCTCCCTGGGTCCAGAAGTTGCACTGAAAAGTTGGTGTCTAAGGTCCAATGTTTATAACAGTTGCCTTCTTTAAAGTGGAAGAAGCCTGTATACATTTCCATTTACCCTTGCCCTGGCTCCAAGCTAACCTCAGGGGGTATGTAGCCCTTTGTGTGGAGGTAGGACACAGACAATTCAAGTATAAGTAGGGCTGTGTCCAGCTACGCCCTCCAATCCTGCCAGTGATGGCCCATCCATGAACATCTAAGCTCTCTGTTGTGTGTGGCTGTCTAGGAGGAATGCACGAAGTCCAACTGTCAGCTACACCCAAGTCATGGGATCCAGAGACAGGCTGCAGAAACTAAGGCCCTCATTACTATCTCATCGGCACTGACAGTCAACAGAAGAGCGCCAGCGTGCAGAACCCCCCACCGGCCACATTAGGAACATCCAGCTGGGCCAGTGTGTAGAAACAGTGTTTCTGGTAGCCAGCGCAGCTGGAATCAGGGCCTGAACATTGACGGTGGCTCCAAATGGAGCTGGTGGCGATGTGGCACCTGTTGCCTATTTCACTGCCTGTAAATCAGGCAGTGAAATGCGCAATGGAGCTGTGCATGGGTGCCCCGAGTCACTCATTCCACCAGCCTTTACCTGGCGGTGTAGAATCGGACTCATTAACCGGCGAGCAGCACAGCTTGCAGCGCTGCCCTGTCAGATCAGAAATGCCGCAACCGCTAGACTGCCTGGTGGCAGGAGCCTGGTGGTGATGGCGTTTCATCTGTGGTGGTTCTGCCACGTACATTATATGGCAGTCTGGACAACTATGCCATTTGCAGAAGTTACCGCCACCGCCGGCATGGCGGTCCAGACCGCCATGTTAGTAATGACCCCCTAAATGTCCAAGAAAGGAAATGCCCACTTTCTAAAAATGGTATTTTCAAAATTACAATTTAAAATCTAACTTTACCATAAGAGAGGAGTTTTTCATTGCAATGCCAAAGACACCAAACATGACCTGTTTACCTGTACCCATTTGGAAATTACAGCTTATTAAGTGTAATAAGGTCACTCCAAAGTTATTCTATGGGAGGGAAGAGGTAGGCCTTGCAGTAGTGAAAAACATATATGAGAGTTTTTCACTACCAGGACATGAAAAACGTAGGAGTACATTTCCAACTTTTTAAATACACAGCACCCTGCCCTCTGGGGTGCCCAGGGCCTACCCTAGATGTGACTTATATGTATTAAAAAGAAGGTTTTGGCCCGGCAAAAGGTTTCTTTTGTCAGGTTGTAATGGCAGTTTAAAACTCCACACACAGACTTCAATGGTAGGCCTGAAACTACTTAAGTGGATGGCACCAATGGTGTTGCAGGTCCACTAGTAGCATTTAATCCCTGGGCACAGGTCGCACCCCTTTATAAGGGGCTGACAAGTACATGAAATATGCCAATTGGGCATAAGCCAACGTTTACCAAGGTTTTAAGGCGAGAGTAGAGCACAAGCACTTAAGAACTGTTTAGCAGTGGTAAAATGTGCACAGCCATAACTGCTATAAATATAGTGGGTTCAAAAGTCAGGAAGGTTAAGGCAAAAGGTTTGGGGTCACCCTGCTGAGAGGGCCAAGTCCAACAAATATCAAGCAGATTTCCGGGGCCAGATGAACAAAGGGTGTGGGATAGAGGGCTGTGGCCTGCCATTGACAGCCACACTCTAGGGTGGGGTTTTTCTGTAGCGTTTTTCAAATTTTAGTATTTGTCTGGACTGCCAGTGTTGTCTAGGTTCCCCTGGCATGGTTGTTGCTTTGCCCCTGTGTAGGAGGCTGGCCTGGTTTGTAGTGGTACCAAGGGGTACTTACACTCTGCACCAGGTCCAGTTATCCCTTATTAGTGTAGAAGAGGTGTCTAGCAGCTTAGGCTGATAGAAAAGGGTAGCTTAGCAGAGCAGCTTAGGCTGAACTAGGAGACGTGTGAAGCTCCTACTATACCACTGGTGTCATATGCACAATATCATAAGAAAACACAAAACACAGATATACTAAAAATAAAGGTACTTTATTTTTATGACAATATGCCAAAAGTATCTCAGTGGGTACCCTCAGTATGAGGATAGCAAATATACACAAGATATATGTACACAATACCAAAATATGCAGTAATAGCAACAGAAAACAGTGCAAACAATGTATAGTCACAATAGAATGCAATGGGGGCACATAGGGATAGGGGCAACACAAACCATATACTCTAGAAGTGGAATGCGAACCACGAATGGACCCCAACCTATGTGACCTTGTAGAGGGTCGCTGGGACTGTAAGAAAACAGTGAGGGTTAGAAAAATAGCCCACCCCAAGACCCTGAAAAGTGGGTGCAAAGTGCACCTAAGTTCCCCAAAGAGCACAGAAGTCGTGATAGGGGAATTCTGCAGGAAAGACCAACACCAGCAATGCAACAACGATGGATTTCCAGACGAGAGTACCTGTGGAACAAGGGGACCAAGTCCAAAAGTCACGATCAAGTCGGGAGTGGGCAGATGCCCAGGAAATGCCAGCTGTGGGTGCAAAAGAAGCTGCCACCGGATGGTAGAAGCTGTGGATTCTGCAAGAACGACAAGGGCTAGAAACTTCCCCTTTGGAGGATGGATGTCCCACGTCATGAAGAGTCGTGCAGAGGTGTTTTTGTGCAGAAAGACCGCAAACAAGCCTTGCTAGCTGCAAGGGTTGCGTTAGGGTTTTTGGATGCTGCTGTGGCCCAGGAGGGACCAGGATGTCGCCAATTGCGTGAGGAGACAGAGGGGGCGTCCAGCAAGACAAAGAGCCCACTCAGAAGCAAGCAGCAGCCGCAAAAGTGCCGGAGCAGGCACTACAAAGTGGAGTGAACCGGAGCTCACCCGAAGTCAAAAAGGAGGGTTCCACGACGCCGGAGGACAACTCAGGAGGTCGTGCACTGCAGGTTAGAGTGCCGGGGACCCAGGCTTGGCTGTGCACAAAGGAAATCCTGGAAGAGTGCACAGGAGCCGGAGTAGCTGCAAAACACGCGGTTCCCAGCAATGCAGTCTAGCGTGGGGAGGCAAGGACTTACCTCCACCAAACTTGGACAGAGTCACTGGACTGTGGGAGTCACTTGGACAGAGTTGCTGAGTTCAAGGGACCTCGCTCGTCGTGCTGCGAGGAGACCCAGAGGACCGGTGATGCAGTTCTTTGGTGCCTGCGGTTGCAGGGGGAAGATTCCGTCGACCCACGGGAGATTTCTTTGGAGCTTCTAGTGCAGAGAGGAGGCAGACTACCCCCACAGCATGCACCACCAGGAAAACAGTCGAGAAGGCAGCAGGATCAGCATTACAAGGTCACAGTAGTCGTCTTTGCTACTTTGTTGCAGTTTTGCAGGCTTCCAGCGCGGTCAGCAGTCGATTCCTTGGCAGAAGGTGAAGAGAGAGATGCAGAGGAACTCTGATGAGCTCTTGCATTTGTAATCTAAGGAATTCCCCAAAGCAGAGACCCTAAATAGCCAGAAAAGGAGGTTTGGCTACTTAGGAGAGAGGATAGGTTAGCAACACCTGAAGGAGCCTATCAGAAGGAGTCTCTGACATCACCTGCTGGCACTGGCCATGCCAGCAGCACCTCTGTTTCCAAGATGGCAGAGGTCTGGAGCACACTGGAGGAGCTCTGGGCACCTCCCAGGGGAGGTGCAGGTCAGGGGAGTGGTCACTCCCCTTTCCTTTGTCCAGTTTCGCGCCAGAGCAGGGCTGAGGGATCCCTGAACCGGTGCAGACTGGCTTATGCAGAGATGGGCACCATCTGTGCCCATCAAAGCATTTCCAGAGGCTGGGGGAGGATACTCCTCCCCAGCCCTGACACCTTTTTCCAAAGGGAGAGGGTGTAACACCCTCTCTCTGAGGAAGTCCTTTGTTCTGCCTTCCTGGGCCAAGCCTGGCTGGACCCCAGGAGGGCAGAAACCTGTCTGAGGGGTTGGCAGCAGCTGCAATGAAACCCCGGGAAAGGTAGTTTGGCAGTACCCGGGTCTGAGCTAGAGACTCGGGGATCATGGAATTGTCTCCCCAATGCCAGAATGGCATGGCCATGTTCGGAGTTACCATTGTGACGCTATACATATGTCGTGACCTATGTATAGTGCACGCGTGTAATGGTGTCCCCGCACTCACAAAGTCCGGGGAATTCGCCCTGAACAATGTGGGAGCACCTTACCAGGTAAAGGTTAGACATATAGGTGACTTATAAGTTACTTAAGTGCAGTGGTAAATGGCTGTGAAATAACGTGGACGTTATTTCACTCAGGCTGCACTGGCAGGCCTGTGTAAGAATTGTCAGATCTCCCTATGGGTGGCACAAGAAATGCTGCAGCCCATAGGGATCTCCTGGAACCCCAATACCATATACTAGGGAATTATAAGGTTGTTCCAGTATGCCAATGTAAATTGGTGAAATTGGTCACTAGCCTGTTAGTGACAATTTGGAAAGAAATGAGAGAGCATAACCACTGAGGTTCTGGATAGCAGAGCCTCAGTGAGACAGTTAGTCATAACACAGGTAAAACATACAGGGCACACTTATGAGCACTGGGGCCCTGGCTGGCAGGGTCCCAGTGACACATACAACTAAAACAACATATATACAGTGAAATATGAGGGTAACATGCCAGGCAAGATGGTACTTTCCTACACCCTGCCCTCTACTGGTGGTGGACTGGTCCAGTGTGGCCCTGTAGGCTCTCCAGTTGTTGTTGAAAAGTGGGTAAGATACGTTTTTAATGGGTTTTATATATCCCTAGGTCTGAAAGATGAGGGGGTGGGGTCATTGTCTGTATCCATATTTGAGTTTTGGGAAACTTCTTCTTCCCCAGCAGTGGGTGATTAGTCTTTGACTAGGAGTAGAATAAGTGCCAGAAGTTCTTTGAGTGTTGTGTTCATTTTTTAACTACAGCTATGTAAGGCCACTCTCGGGTCCAGTGGGATATCATATACAAGCATTTGTTTCAGTGCGTCTGTGATATCTGTCCAGCATGTCATCACTCTCGGGCAGGGCTATGCCAGATGTAAGAAGTTTGTGAATATTGTTCCCGCAAAATACTGCCAGAAAGGGAGCACTTAAATGTATTCCATCTCGTAAATGAATGAATGAGGAAATCATTGTTTTCTGTTTGACAGCAATCTTCCAGATGCAAATGTGAAAAATATTAAAAACCATGTTAAAAATGCTATCAGCATTATGAGTGACATTAAAATTCTTAAAAAGGAGTAACATCATAACCAAGCAACCAGTATATTGTGACTTCTTGTCTTACATCCAAATTGCTCTAAATAGAAAGTGCATAGGGTGAAGAGCACAGAGTTAATGGAAAAGGCAAGAAAGTGCCGACTGCTCATAGTGCAGTGAGTCCAGCAACAAGGGTCAGACTGTCTTTGCTTTTGTCCTTTAAGATGTTTGGGGTATTCAGTCTCTGGACCACAGGAGAGGGAAAGAAAAAGTGCAAAATATGCGCTGGAACCGATCCATTGTCACCTTATTGTAGTGCTAAGCAGTGCAGATCGAATAACATCTGTACATTTCCCCAACCTTGCTAAGGTTATTGGAGTTTTGGTGCAAAAACACCAATCCGAGGCTTTTCCACAAAATCTCATTCAGTTAGCCCCGGAATAAGAGGAGTAACTATTGATGACAGACGCTGGCAAGCTTGAGGCAGCAGCACAATAGGTGGAGCCAAGATTCTCAGCAATATTTGCAAAGTCTACAGGATATTGCCTCATCCTGCTTTGCCCAAGAGGGGTTACAATCCATAATCGGAAGGGCAAGAAGCCTCATAAAATTGATTTTCCTGTGTGTGTGGACTGTGAGGGCTTAGTAACAATAGGGCTGGCATGCAGGAGGCAAAGGACAGCAGGAGCAAAGACCTGCCACTTATGTAGCTCTGCGTTTGACGACCTGATATACACCCTCTGCCTTAGCAGCTGTACTTTAGAAATTCAATGAAAATGGCTACACCCCATCTGGAATCAGCTAGGGATGCGTTCCCGCAGATAAATTATCTTGGCATGCCTTAACTCCATTCAGCAAGCTTTGTACCTGCAGTTTATGATTTGATTTTCAGCTTCCTGGCTGCCTGCCGTAAGTTGAAACTTTAATGTTAAGTACGTGTGACATCATTCTGCAGGACCCTGTTTTACAATTCTAGTGCTCTGTAATGCAAATATCTCTAGTTTCAATGTGTAAACTGCTGCTATTTCTTTGCACTGGCAGTTTGCCAAAGGGGCAGGCTCAAACTTGTGTGTCGCATTTTGTCGGTATCTATATCAGTCGGTCTGATAACTCCGCTACCTACGTTAATGTCTTTTGTTTAACGAAAAATTACTGCTATTCTAATGCTTTTGCACTTTGATAATGGCACCTTCCCCAATTTCCTTGATTGGTGGTACTCCTTCATCTACTTGTATCCACATGTTCATTACCCGTCATGTTGTTATTACGCTTCTGAAACTCGGTATTAAATGTTATTTTATAAAGACAGACAGTGTATTTATGTTTTACTATGCACATATGTAATTTACTCACCCTTTTACTAGCAGAGTTGCGTTGCACACAGTTGTAATATTGTTATGGTTTTAATTTAATGAAACAATAAATTGAAATTAATTGAATTGAATTGAGGCATCAAGTCCCTCGAGGGTGGAGCTTCAACTGAGCCTTTCGGTATCCAAATCAAATGAGATTTTATGATCTACGCGTTCACTGCTTTTTTCCAGGCTGAAAATGATATATACTGACAGTGTTGGTTGGCGGCCTAATTGTTCAAGCTGCTAATTGCCTCTACTAAATGTGCTTGCCATGGGAATCTTCCTCCTCGAAGACTATTTTTAGTTGTGCTCCCAGAGGCCAACAAGGTTCTAATGTAATATTTTGATAGATCCCCTTGGCATTTGAGGTTTGAACTCCTGAGGCCCAGCTCCAGTCTTAGCCTTGCTCTTCTGGCTTGTCATGGTGCATAGGAGACTTTTTTATATGCTGAAATTTGGGTATTGATAACAAGCATTTCCAGGGCGCCAGGGAAGGCTAGAAGGCCATAATTTAAAGGTGGAATCAATTTTGCTCTCAGGACTTTTAGCATCGGCTCAGCTGTTGAACTTTGCAGGCAACTATTTAGGTTCTTCAGACTTTGGATGACCCAAGCTCTCTTGCTTCAAAGATGCTTTAAGGGGGCTGTGGGTTTGTCCTCTGTGGGGAACTGACTCCTTAGATAGTTGTAGTTTGCAGCTGTTGTTATTTGTAGGTCCCCGAGCCACCAATGTGCTTGTTTCTTTTAGGTGTATTTTCCAAAGATGAGAATTTTGGTCTTTCCTTGGTTCACCTGAAGTTTATTCACCTAGTTGAACCTGTGGAGTGTGTTGAGGACTCTCTGTAGACCTGATTTTGTTTGGTCACAGCTTTATCTGTGTACTGCAGAATTGAAAGATGCACCCTACCCTGCCTTGGTGTAACTAAGCTAGCTCCTTCCATTGCTTTGCCCAGGTCAGTTGTGTAAGGATTGAAAAGGAAAGGGGCCAACACACAGCTTTGTTTAAGTCCGTTGTTGGTAGGGACCTTTGCAGTTGTTGTGGCGAGGCCTGTTTTAATGCGCGCACAGGTCCCCTGGTATAAGGATTTTATGGCCTTAAGGAGCAGGGGAGGGATCCCCCATGTTGTTAATTACTCCCACAGCTAGCTTCTATATACCTTGTCAAAGGCTGAACTATAGTTGACGAACCAGCAAAACAAGGGTCTATGTGGCTCCAATATTGTCCACTGTGGAACCTTCCGTCCTGAAACTGGATTGAAACTGTGGGAGGATGCTTTTATCTGTTGCCCATGCTTTCAGCTCCTCCAATAGAATGTGTGCATAGGCTTTTGCTTCCAATTTTAAAAGGACGATGAGCATGTGATTTGCTAGGTTTGAACAGTCTCCCTTCTTGTGAATGAGGAAGAGAACTGACCCTCTCCATGAGACTGGAGTTGTTGCAGTAGCAAATACATAGTTGTAAAGTGGGGTGAGTATCCCAGCCCAAACGTCTTGTGCTGTTTTCACGATGGAGGCGGGAAAGCCATCATTCCTCATTTTACATACAGTGGCTGTGATTGAGGCCTCTGTGATAAGAGAAGCTGGTTGAGCATGGGAGTCTGGGGCAGGAGGTGCATGGGTGGATGTTATTTATTTTACCTGGTCATCTGTATATGAGAGCTTAATGTAGTTGATCCACTCCCTTTATGCAGTGTCAGTATCCTTCCTCTGGGTGAAGTTGCTGTGACTGTTTATGTGCTTCCAAAAGTGGGAGTGATTTTTCTCTTGTAGAATAGTGAAGATCTTCAACCATTCCTCTTCGGTTTTTTTTTTCTTTTGTAGCCACACATTGCATCTTTAAGCTACTCTCTATGCTGAGATCATTTGTCCCCAATCGGCTTTTTCTGCCTCATTCTTTGACTGTTAAGGCCCTTCGGAGATTAGGCTTCCTTGAGACCAGTTCCTTAGTTGTAATGAGAGAGACAAGTTCTGCCCAGTGCGCTAAAGATGTAAGTGTGCTCGCAGTTTAGCAGCTGACTCTGTTTTTGCAATCCAAACAAGTAGTTTTTCACCAAGGTTGACTGTCCATTTAATTCTGCGGGGGGACCTCGTTACAATCTTCCCTATTTGGTTCCCCAAGTGATAGTAATTGCACTGAGGCCTTAATACCCAATTGCAGGGTTGTGCAGAGGTCTATGGTCACTTTCGCCCATCATCTACTTCGAAGATGTGGAGCTTGGAAGTTAGCGGTTCACTAATGAACATGTAGTCAATAGTGGATATGTTCCTGGATGTGGGAAGGATTTGGCATTGAGGTTCATTAGCTTATTTTAAGGATTGCACGGAGACTAGCCTATAGTTGTTAAAGAGGCTCTGAAGTGGTGCAGCATCTATAGATGGCCTGATTAGTTTATTATGACTTCCCAAGTAGTTTAATGTAAGTGCCAAAGGCCCTTACGTTAAAGTCTCCAGCCATTATTGTCAAAAGAGAATCATATTTACTTATTAGCTCCTCAATTGCAGTTACTAGAGAAAATAAGGCCTCTTATTAGGATACTGTGCAGGATTGAGATAACAATTGATTTGTAACATTCGGAAAGGTTTGAAGCTACACTTTAAACCTTTGATAAGTAGAGCTTGTACTGTGTGTGAATTGTCGTCTATAAATTTCTTGAGGCCTGCCATATTCCAAGGAATGATTGTTAAATGTGGGCTGAAGGCGGCTTCCCTTCGTTGTTTGCCTTACATCCAGGTGTATGTGGTGTTAGGGATGCCATTAGAGGGAACTCTGGGTGGGGAAAAATCACTGATCATATTCTTGGTCCATCTTTGATCATTTATGCATATTATTTTAAAGGCTCTGAGCTTCAGCTTCGTGTTTGGCAACATGTTCAGTGCCATTTGCTGCTTGCAGAATGGAATAGACCCCCTTCTTTGGGGGCAAAATATGAAGCACATGTGGATATTTCTTTGGTTGGTTTGTCTGATTTCTATTCCCCATTCCGAGAAGTGGGACACTTCCTTATGAATGGTGGCCTGATGTGGTTGTTGACATAGACCTACCAGCTGTGACTCACCATGGGTGTCACAAGGGAGTTTTTGGAACCTAACCCAGGTGAGATTGCCCAAATGAATGTGAGAGAAAAATGGTGTAAATTTGAGTAAGCAAAGTATGTTGCCCGTGTTTAAGATGTCATGTTGACCTTTGATGTGGTATGTGGGGTTTAGCACTATATCCAGGGTGCCTGATCTCATCTTTATGATGGATGGTTCCAGTGCTTGGGCACTGCTTGGAAATCGAACATTAATTGAAACTGTGCCCAGGACTTCTGCTATTGTAAGCACAACTTGAATGGAGTTGAAGATTGGCAAAGCATTGGGCTGACCATGTAACAATATAGTTGCAATGATAGGGGCCCAAGCCCACTGGAATCTGTACTTGGCTCATTGATTAGAGCAGCTTGCGTGCATGCGGCCACCCTTTCCTTGCTGATCAGTTGCAGGAATGGTGTATGTGAGTCCAGGCTTGCCATATCATGATCCTGTCCTTTCTTGTTTGTCTTTGGGAGTGGAGGAGGTCTAAGGCCCTGATTTAGATCTCAGTGGAAGGGTTACTCCATCACAACGGTGATGGATATCTCATCTACCGAAATTTAAATCCCATTCTATCCTATCCTATCCTATTCCAGACATACTAAGGTCCACCCTGGGAACACAGATGGAAGCAGCAGCGGATGAGTTTGTGCACTGGTTAGGTGGTTTAGCTACCTCCAAGAATCTCTTCTTGAGAAAATCTTGGGGCTAAACAGTGCCCTCCCCTATAGCTCCTTTCCTGCGCATCCTGTCTAGCTTAGTTTAGATATTGCTAGACGCGGTGAAAAGGTACAGTGCTGTAGGATTGGTCTTGTAGCAGGTCAGATTTACTACTACCCTATAGGCTCTAATCTATTAGGTTCTAATTTGGCCTGGCTCTACACAGGAATATATGGAGTAGGCATTTTGCTTTTTCAGGGGGTTCCTCTTAGGATAAGCAAAGCCTATCTCTGCCTACTGCATGTGGTACATAACATGACCCCGCTGATGTCTCTGAGCCCACCATAGTAATGTGTTGATACCACGTATTGTGTAAAAGATAGCTGCATAGTGCATGTGGGATGCTAATGTTTGGTGCAGTGTAATTAAGGGGGGGGGTAAAGGAAGGTCCCTATGTAAACGTGGTGACATATTTTGAACTGACTCCATCAGACCAGACTGTTCTTTGGAAATGCATGGATGCAGTAGCATCACTGGCAAAAAGAGGATGTATGAATGCATAAAAACACATAACTTGTGGAACATTGTAGACCTTGAGTTCATTCTGGCAGTGGTCTGGTGATGGGAGTTTCGAAACTGAGTAAAACTGTTTGAGAAAGGTCTCTAGAGCAAGGTGTGGTATGGGATCCCATTGGAGGTGTGGATGTCAAAAGTCATTGGAGAAGTCTGTGGCTCTTGATCCTGCTGGGGCTTCTGGTGCAGCCACCAAGAAGGTGATGATCCATTGTAGAGGTAGTGCACTCCACGGCTCAACTGCAGACCTCTTGGGCAAGAGCTATGTTTGGTTATCATAAAAGAAAATTACATTGCATCTTTGTATGTCGCCAATTATTCCTTAGGGATTTCTGTGTTTTTCATGAATTTGGTGAGGCACTGGAGGGTGGCTCCACCCGGAATACCTGGTTTTGGAAAAAATAGGGTATATTTCACAAACATTTTATTTTTATGCATAGTTGGGTTTCCACCCTCTCTGTGCTAGACCAAGTGTAGATTTTAATGGTGTACTTTTATGGGGTGATTATTGTGCATTGCCAGCCCGTCAGTGCTTTACTGTGTGCATGGGGATGTCATCGGTACGGGGTCGTGCTTCTGGCCTACACGTGTGAGGGGGATGTAAAAGAGAAGGCACGTCACACTGAGTGTTGGTCAGTGATCACAAAGAGCCCTGAGGTCACATGTGCACCCTTCTAGTCCTGGCATATGGGTTCCAGGTGACCCTCCCAAGTGGCGCCTGGTGTCCTAACTATGCCCTTTTCTCATGGCTTCCTTTGGGCTAGCTTTAGACTCTGTTTGACTTTTGGGCATTTCCCTAGACCGCTTATCCTTACTGTTGTGTGCCAGAGGGGGTCGGAGATTCGTTCCATGGCCTCTGTATATCTCAGACTTGGGTTGTTCCATATTGAGATCGTTGCTCTCTTTGTATGGTGTGTGAGACCTTGCAGGTTGCCAGCCCTGCTTTGGGAGTGAGAATATTTCTGTGTTCTACAGGAAGATGTGGTGGGTAGTCCTTTCGCACCTCCCTCTCCTTCGGACCATATCTTTTTGGGCCTACGGTTCCTAGCTCCTGTTGGGAAGCTCTGAGGGAAAGGAGGAGGCAAAAGACATTGTCACTCGGAGAATCTGGAGCAAGGCCAGGAACTCTTCAAACTTTTTTTCTGAATTATGGGAATGATTAGGGTTGCTTGCTGTCCTGGTGAACACTCTCTAATGATGAGCTGCATGCATGCGCTGTGAGTGTTATATGGTCTTCACTACCTCAAGTACATGGGAAGTCTGGCTCCCAACACTGGAGGACAGCTTAATTTTGGAAACAAAATGGGGGCCCCCATTTGGCTGGGGGCTGCTGGAGGCACTATTGCTATTGGGACTAAAAGAAACTTCAGTCCCAGCTGGGGGCCCAAGAATGGGGACCTTTTAACTTGGTAGTTGGAGCTCACCCCAAATTGTTTGTGAGTGCAAGGACCTGAGGTGCCTGCTTTTTGAGCACCAGTCGGGAAGAAGCCCTTCCCCCCTTCATCATTATGCCTCCCTATGGGTGTGGCTAACCGACCCTGACCTGGGGGATCAGCAGCAGAGTGGGGCTTAGGCTCTAGCAGACACCAGGATTGGTGAACTCTAGCGAGGATACCTGATCGACAGCCACACAGCAACCCTGAATTTTCCCCACATGCAAGTAAAGGTTAAAACCCCTAATATTGTCTTGCTTACCTTTCTCCTGATTTTGTTTTGCTACTGTGAATTTTTAGATGTATGCAAAATTGATGCTGTGCATTTGGGGTATTAAAGCTTACTATGCATTTGGGTTTTGCATCTGTCCGAAGGCATTGTCTTCCCCAAACAGCTAACCCTTGCTGCTGTGAATCCGGTCCTTGTTATGCTGGGGTCCCCACCTGTAGTTGCTGATGCCATATGTTGGCCCAACTACCTGACCCCTTCTGCAGTGGTGCAGCAGTGGACTGGCTTCCCTCTGGCTGAATTTAAGGTGCAGTCAGGTTTCCCTGGGTTTGAGTCTGTGGATGGGAGTTCTGTGGGGCCTAGCCACAGCTCACTGACTTCTGCACATATTGTGACTTTAGTTGGCATCTGTTAGCCATGTGGCTCACTCTGTGGCAGTAATAGTATTGTATGGGGTTTGGCCAATGCCAGCCACCCTGGTTTCTATCATTACTATATTGTAAACCTCTGGGGTCCTGTGGTGGACATTACTTCAGAACGGATGCCATCTGTAGGCTTGTATTGAACCAACTTGTTATCCCTCTGGCCCTGCTCCTGTTTCTCCTTATCCTTTTCCTGTTTCCTTTTGTGGAAATACAATACGTGCGCGTGTATCTCCTGCCAGGGTTTAATGTCTAATCCTACTCCACTGTCCAAACAATTTGGATTTTGGTGGGCAGTCCCTTCTTGAGGATGTTGTAAAAGAAGATGACCTCAGGGCCCGTATTGATCCATGGCTGTCCTGTCTCGTGTACCCACTGTTCTCTCGTTCTGTCTAGAAAACCTGTGATTGTCTTCCCAGGTTTCATGGTTTCAGTCATCAACCCTCCTACATCTGGGCAGTCAGGGAATATTTCCCTCAGGGCTGTCCACATCTGGTGCCTGTATGAATTTAATGCAGCCCGTCATGCTCCATGTTGGTCAGTGTGATTGATGAAATGCGGGCTCAGGTGAACATCGTGTTGGTCTGCTCACCGACAGTGGTGCTTAGTAAACTCTTAACATTGCCTATAGCTAGGGCGATCCCTGTGGTGTCCTTCTCAAAGCATTGAGATCCAGTTCCCAGCCCCATCCAACAATGGTGGCAGCTTGGCTCCTAGTTCTCCTTGTCCATCTGAACCCATTTCACATAGATGGTTCCTGACGTGCCCTTCTGTATTAACAGACATTTTCTCATTTTGGGCACCTCCATTGCTTTTCCCTCTACATAAAGTTCCCGTCTCCTCAGCCACTCCTGCATATAAGGGATATTCCACCTGGGATCATCCCCTCCATGCTGAATACAGTCTTCCGTAATCACTATGTCCTCTAGCTCAAAGGATCCCTGCTCTAGCCAGAGCCTATCATATTGATCCCGTCTCTTGGGCCAGCAGGTTAGCAGGTGGCAAAAGGGTCGGTAAATATCTCACTTTCTTCCTGAGCTTCTATGTCCCTTAGGGTTGGTTTACCTGTCCTGTGCATTCAGGAGGAGTAGCGGATTATTTTGTCACTGCTCTCCTTGTGCCCACACAGCGGGGTCATCTTGGTCTTTCCAAGTCTAAGCTGGGTTTGCCGTAGACTGAACTGATCTCCAATTTCCTGGTCATCCCCTTTCCTTCACTGACACTCTGGTTGGGTAAGGACCCAGTCGAAAACTTCCCTTCTTATTCTATCTTGGATTCCTCCATGACTGGGGTACTGCATCCACCCCTGCTCTCCTCAGGTGGAGGGCATGCTGCTCCATGCTCTTGTTGGCCTCCAGGGTACGAGCTTCTTTCACCCTCCATAGTGCGCGCTTCTTCTCTGACTCCCATCTAGATTGCCTTGTGTACCTGAAGCTACGTGCTTTTCTTCTAAGTTGGGACCTGATCTCTTGCTCGCTCTCTCTGGTTTCTTCAGCTACCTGAGCATACCGTCTGGCTCCCTCCTCGCCGCCAGATCCTGGAGGACTGGGACCGCTTCCCTCACTCTTGCTGTCTCACTTTCTAAGACTGCTAGGAATCTCCCTTTCACTTCCCTGGAACCAGCAGGGGTGTGTTTCATGCAGGCGACAGGCTTGGTCTGCTGACCATGACGGACAGGGGTTGAGTACTCTTGTGCTGGACTGGGGTGGTGCAGGGAATATTGGGGCCTGTTGGCTTTTTGGTCTGCCATGCCTAGACCTAACAGTCTGCTGTTCAGTAAGGGTCCCTTGGGCTCCCTCGACTGATGGGGATAGCAGGCATCGGGGAGAGCACTTCCAAACCTACATACAGTAGGGGTGGTGCGGACATTTAACACAAAGACAGTCACATTGATCTACCAGTATCACAATATCAAAACTACACCATTTCCTGTGACCAAGAGAAGCTCTGCGCTGCATGGGACTAGGGGTGCCTGATATACCTGTTGATATCAGCTCAGGGGTGAAGATTGCAACAATTTATGTGGAGAAAGAAAAGGAATACCATTGATAACCATAAACCTTTCTTTGGAAAAAATACTAACTATGCCTAATCTCCTGGATCCCAATCATTCTAGACCCCTAATATCCAAACTCCCCCTATGTCACACCCGGCTTCCTGCATACCATCTGTGTCACACCCAGTGGTCCAAGAGAACACACCTCTCAGTTCTTTCGAATACCACCAGTGTTAGGAAACCGATGGCACTGAGAAAACCAGGTTAGCCTAATAAGACTGAGATGTGGGCCCTATAGCACACCCAGAGCCTATGTGTACCGTCTGCATCACGCCCAGCGTTTCAAGCGAAGGGGCCTCTTAAAACAGAGGGCTGGCCATATGTCACACCCAGGGTCTTATCTGTACCATTTGTGTCACATTCAGCAGCCCAAGTGGCCAGCAAACCAAAAACCCTGTAGCACACCCAGGGGTCAAGCATACTGTCTGTGTTTCGCCCAGCGGTCCAAGCAATCACCTTTCCTGATGCGACAATAAAACAAAAAAGATTTCTGCGGATTATGGCCCCACGTGAAATGTTAGGACTAAGCCTCTGATGTAGTCTCTTATTCTTGTGAAGGCAGCTTCAGGATGGACTTCTACCTCATGGATTCAGACAAACTTTCAATCAATTGCTGTGTCTGCTCACCTTTCTTGCTGCACAAATGTGAATATGTCTGGACGGGGTCCCCTTCCTTTGTTCGCAGTCGGATTCAAAGGACCAATCAGCTCCTGACTGTGGCACCAAAATGTTGCGCGAATGAGAATTACCTTATAAAACAAATAACAACAGGCATCTGGCAAAAAGGAAATAGTTTGTGTAATTAAACATTACGACCGGGAGAGCAGTTACAGAACCAGGGTCTGAGGACTGTCTCTTGTTGTACTTTGGATTGAAGCAAGCTTTTATACATTTCTCTGAGTGCAATAAAACCACATATGCCATTCTTTTCTTGGCAAACAATGTGAATAGTTGTCAAGGAGTTGTAAATACACTTCCAGATAGTGAACGGAGGTGGGCCTCGAACTGGCGTGAACACAACTTGACCCAGCAAGTACATATCCAGATGTCTGAACTGAGAGTTGTGGGGTCACCGTATGTGCTTTATGTGCTGTGTTCTGATTGGCTACATGTTTTTTAATTACATATGGCATCTAACTTTATTGTGTTTTTGGGAATATGCATAACCTTTTGGCCATGTGTGTATTGAGGCCAATCTCCGCGGACCATTGTGGTAGTGCTGCCTATCTGTGGGATCTGATCTAAGTTTTTCTGTTTGTGTGTTTGGCTGTTGGCTAAGTGTAACCTCACCTGTGACCTGTCAGTCATTAACCTCAGTCTCAGAGCCTGCCTGACCACCTATCAACATGCCGCAGTTGATGGAGAGTTCATGACGAGGGAATCCAATAATGGTGATGCAATTTTGTTTGTGTATATAAAGGCATCACTGCGTGCATCAACATAAATTAATCGAATTTTACCAGGCCTATTAGTGAATTTGGGTACAGCTGGACAGGGTCATTTTCTGCTGATGAATACCAATTCTGAGTCGTTATCAGGCACACTACTCTTTTGGTCTTTGCAGCCCCTTTTGTGCTGATTTTTAAGTTTTTTTCTAGGCCCTCTTGGAGAGTGGTGTACCTGGCTGTAATAGGCAGGATTTGGCCTCTGATTATCCTTTCCGGTTGGCTGAGCTTCTGACTGTAATAGGCTGGGTAGGGCCTCTGTGTTGTCCAACAAGCTGGTTGAGTGCTTGTGCTGGGACTACAGTCCATAGGGGTGAATAGTGGATTTTTCTGGAAGGATGAGGTCAAGGTGCCAGGGTTTGGCGGGGGACTGCCTATTAAGTTAATTATTGGATTGAAGTGTGACCCTTCTAGATTTTCAGCCACCGGGTTTTGACTGCGATGAGCAGTTGACCTGCTTGTCACGGAGGGGTCATCTTTACTCCTAATTGTGGCAACGAGTTTAGTTATAACCTCTGGAAAAATGGCCTATCTGTCAATAATAGCTGTGTATGAACAGGAGCACGGCCTGTTTTCTAGGCAGCTTTAGATTTTATTTCCCCTGAGTTCCACCTTAGCACCCTGGCCCATGAGGAGCTGTGCAATTGACTGTTGGAGATTTATCTATAACTCCATTTTGAGGGATTGCCATATCAATGCTCTTGGTATGGAGTTTTGTGCTGCACTGATGAATGTGAGTTGCAGGTCTGCTGTCCCATTGATGTCTTGTGTGTCAGGTGATGATTGTCTTGTTGCATCTGGAATTCTAAACAGCTTTGGGGTAAACTCCAAAATGTTTTTTACTTTTGACTCCAGATTGTGAGGAAAAGATGCAGAACGGTCTCCCAGACCATGCTTTTGTTAAATTGCAGCAGTCACGATGATGCTTGCTCTAGAAGGATCTGGAGAAATGACCTGAGAAGAGGCCTGAAAAGTGGATAAATTATGATGATGAATTTATTCATGTTTTGAAGGCACTTCAGGGTTCAGCACTTTTTTTCAGGGTTATTTGTCTTTGCTCCTGAAACTCTAAAGCCAAGGAGTTAAAGATTATGTTGGGGGATGACAGAAGATGGATTGAACATTCCCTGGTGCCCCGCGCAGCTTTTGGCAAGAACTAGACCTGCATTTCCCAGTTGGAGTCCACTGATCTCACGGGGCTGGGAACTTGTTTAAGCAGATCTTAGATGGCGCCGCCTCTTTGACATCATTGTTGTTAGTAGGGTTTGCAGCAGGTGAATCCCCAAAAGTATGTGGGGCATGAAAGAACTGCATGACAAGGCATAATGTTGGTTACTTGGGGGCTAGGCATCCCTGGGCTGTACTCAGAGTACAGCGGCTAATCGCTGAAGCAGTAGTTGCTTTCCCCCTCAGTGGACGACTTGGACCCTGTGGTGGGTTTTATTACGTATATGCTGCTGTTATTGAGTTTTGCCCTGTGCACTTTCGCTGTTACGTGCTACAAAGACATTGATGCCCGAGTACTGCAGTTGACAGTCATCTGCAGTGCAAACGATGCTAAGAACCATCTGCAAGTTATTGCCTGCTGCAACTTTGAGAGGGCTGAGGAGGGGTCCAGAGGTGTTGAGCACACAGCCACGCAATTAGCACTTTCAGAAATGGGCCTTGAGCCCCCGCTTGCTTTGTGCCTACTGTGTGCAGAGTTGAAGCAGTCAAATATATACTTATGCAGGACTTGCTTTTGTGTGTTTCTTCAATGAAGCGTGGAAGCTCACAGAGAAAAACAAACTTGATCAGAGCTTAGATTGTTTCTTTTCCCCTCCAGCTCACTCCTGTGGCCACAGTCCTTAATCTGCTGCCACGCCTCATGATGGCCACACCAGGGCCACCCCATTAACCTCTGCTGCTTGCTGCTGTTATCTGGCAGCTTGGGGCAGACCAGGGGTTCAGTAGACCAAAAGAAATGCATGTGATGGGCTAAAACTGTGGTCTATGTAGCCCAGTGCAATCCCAGAACTCCTGGTCCTTTCTGCCATTCCGTCCACCTTTTTGTCATCTTTGCCTGCCCAAGACTTGCAGCGCTGCTTGAAGTCCATGCAGCGCTTGTCGTTAACACAGATCGGTGGCCCGTTGGTGGCCGTAATGGCAGAGGGCAAGTGCAATTGTGGTGTTTTCTGTGGATGGGTCACATCAGGCTGCAACTAAGGGGCCATGGCAGGCTCCAATGAAGGTGCTGAGGCTAACTCTTAGATCAGTGCTACGGCACCCAGGATCTCTGTGCTGCTCCAACTGAGTTGTTGTGGCTAGCTCCAGCTACAGTGCCACGACCCTGTTCTCTCCATGCTGGTTCTGGTGATGACACTTGAAGGGGATGAGTAAGTAAGTGCCATACTAAGTAAGCACCATACTCTGAATCAGTGCAAAGAAAAAAAAATCATCCAAATAAATCCCAATACTCTTGTTATCTAGCACGACCTTTTGTAAGTGCCACCAACCAAACTCATGCCATTGATTAAAAAAGGTTTGGATCTTTACTCTCCACTTCAACTTCATTAAAAACACACAGGAACAGTCCAGCCAATGCATTTCACCCAATCCAGGACTTCAGCAGGGCTGTAAGATACATGTGTAATATATTTTACAAAAAGGCATCCAAGCCCCCAAATATTTACACATTAAAAAGGCACTTCATTGCCATCTTAGCATCATAAATATAAAAAAATATGTGATCACATAAACCATATTAGCAATTCATAAATATTTTAGCAGCATACAATGATATTGTGTCAACATAAGCAGAAAGTGGAGAATCCTGTATAGTTTCTATTTAATTAGATAGTCCATATGTGAAGCCCATGTTTAGTAGTTTCGAATCGCCATGTCGAATTGGAGAATCTTCAAAATTATTTAAGTATCACTAATGGTAGTATAACTATTAAAGTAATCATCACCACCCCATCAACTTTGTCCATCAGTCCCCAAAATAGAGGAACCCACATACTCATGTAGTATTCTTCATATGTTTGTTCACCAAACAATCTCCTTTAATATACTCCTGATTAATAAAGCCATTGGTGTGTAGACAATCTTATAATACAGGAAATAGTGCTAATCTTTAAGCGGGCTGTGCTATTGATAATCCAATTTCTGCCTCACAACCCAATCATCCTAACTGTGTTGCCTCTTGTTGGCTTTTTATCGATGTTCTGTAAAGGAGTGAGAATAATGGTTTACTGGAGGTAGAGGTGAGTAGTGTATCTAGTGCTGGTGGTGCTTGTAGCTCCAAGGAAACCTAGGATCTATCTGTCTGCAGATGGCAAGCCTTTTTTTGGCTATTTGGGGCAGTTCGCGCTTAGTCCCTCATAACCTTTTGTTCACATAAGCTACCCACACCAACTTTGTGTCTTTTTCCAACATCCCAGGGATTCTAGAGGTACCCAGAATTTGTGGGTTCCCCTGAAGGATACCAAGAAATTAGCCAAAATACAGCGAACGTTTCGTTTTTTTAAAGAAGGATGGAGAAAAAGGGCTGCAGAAGAAGGCTTGTGGTTTTTTCCCTGAAAATGGCATCAACAAAGGGTTTGCAGTGCTAAAATCACCAGCTTCCCGCCTTTCAGGAACAGACAAACTTGAATCAGAAAACCCCATTTTTCAACACAATTTTGGCATTTTACTATAACATACCCCATTTTTACTATTTTGTGTGTTTTCAGCCTCCTTCCAGTTGGTGACAGAAATAGGTGTAAAACCAATGCTGGATCCCAGAGAGCTGAACATTTCTGAAAAGTAGACAAACTTCCAAATTCAGCAAGGGGTAATTTGTATAGATCCTACAAGGGTTTCCTACAGAAAATTACAGCTGAAATAATAAAGTATTGAAATTGGGGAAAAAAACAGCCATTTTTCACAATGTTTTACTCTGTAACTTTTTCCTGCAATGTCAGATTTTTTAAAGCAATATACCATTACATCTGCTGGTTGCGGGGATATATAGGGCTTGTAGGTTCATCAAGAACCCTAGGTACCCAAAGCCAATAAATGAGCTGCACCTTGCAATGGGTTTCATTCTATACCGGGTATATAGCAATTAATTTACTAAAATATAAAGAGTGAAAAATAGGTATCAAGAAAACCTTCGTATTTCCAAAATTAGCACAAGATAAAGTGTTAAGAAGCAATGGTTATTGGCACATCTCTGAATTCTGGGGTGCTCATACTAGCATGTGAATTACAGGGCATTTTTCAGATGGACGTCTTTTTTACACACTGTCTTACATTTGAAAGGAACAAATGTAAAGACAAACAAGGGGCAATAACACTTGTTTTGCTATTCTGTGTTCCCCCAAGTCTATTGATAAAAATGGTACTTCACTTGCGTGGGGAGGCCTAATACACGCAACAGGAAACGCAAAATGAACACATCACATTTTTACATTGAAATCTGATGTCTTTTCTGCAAAGTGTCTAGCTGTAGATTTTGGCCTATAGCTCAGCCGACACCTAGGGAAACCAACCAAACCTGTGCATTTTGGAAAACTAGACACCTAAGGGAATCCAGGATGGGGTGACTTGTGGGTTCTGTTACCAAGAATCCTTTGCAAACCTTAAAATCTGGCTAAAAAACACTTTTTCCTCAACTTTTGGTGACAGAAAGTTCTGGAATCTGAGAAGAGCCACAAATTTCCTTCCACCCAGCTTTCCGCCAAGTCTCCAGATAAAAATGGTACCTCACTTGTGTGAGCAGGCCTAGCACCCGTGACAGGAAATGCCCCAAAACACAACGTGGACACATCACATTTTCCCAAAGAAAACAGAGCTGTTTTTTGCAACGTGCCTAGTTGTGGATTTTGGCCTCTAGCTCAGCCGGCACCTAGGGAAACCTACAAAACCTGCACATTTTATAAAACTAGACACCTAGGGGAATCCAAGATGGGGTGATGTGGGGCTCTCACCAGGTTCTGTTACCCAGAATCCTTTGCAAACCTCAAAATACCCCAAAACTCAACGTGGACACATTACATTTTCCCAAAGTAAACAGAGCTGTTTTTTGCAAAGTGGCTAGCTGTGGATTTTGGCCTGTAGCTCAGTCGGCACTTAGGGAAACCTACAAAACCTGCACATTTTTAAAAACTAGACACCTAGGTGAATCCAAGATGGGGTGACTTGTGGGGCTCTCACCAGGTTGTTACCCAGAATCCTTTGCACACCTCAAGCTCTGTCCCAAAAACACTTTTTCCTCACATTTCGGTGCTGCAAAGTTCTGGAATCTGAGGGGAGCCACAAACTTCCTTCTACCCAGCATTCCCTCACATCTCCTGATAAAAATGGTACCTCACTTGTGTGGGTAGGCCTAGTGCCCGTGAAGAGGAAATGCCCCAAAACACTACATGGACACATCAAAATTATCAATCATAAAACTACCTGTTTTTCAGGGGGGAGCACTTGCATTTTTGGTCCTGGGCTCAGCAGCAATCTAGGGTAACCTACCAAAATCAGGCATTTATGAAAACTAGACACCCGATGGAGTCCAGGAAGGTGTGACTTGCGTGGATCCCCCAGTGTTTTCTTACCCAGAATCCTCAGCAAACCGCAAATTTAGTTTAAAAATCTAATTTTCCCCACATTTCTGTGTGGGATCACCGCACCGGTACAAATTTCCTACCACCCAATGTTTCTCTCAGTCTCCCGATAAAAAGTATACCTTACTTGTGTAGGTGGGACAAGTGCCTGTGACAGGGAAGAGCCAAAAACATGTTGAAATTGAGGGGGAGCCAAAAAAGGTCCAAAAGGGCAGTTTGAAAAAAAAATGGTTTTAGGCTGACAAGTGGGGCAAAGATTTTATCGGTATAGATGCGACAATGTAGGGTGATAGGGATTTTGTGGATTCCGGAAAGTTCCATCACAAAAATGTGGGGGAAATGTGTGATTTCAAGCAAAGTTTGAGGTTTGCAGGGCACTGTGGGTAAGAAAATGCTGCGGGTGCATGTGATGCGCACCTCCCTGGACTCACCCAGATGTTTAGTTTTCAGATGTTAATAGGCTCATAGATTTTTCTACATGGCAGCGTCCCAAAGTCCAAAAAGTGCAGCCCTCACCATTCCAAGTGGGACGATTTTGAAAGTTAGCCAAGCTCTCATGGCCCAAATGTAAAATCCAAACCCCAAATAATTAAATGTCCTCTTGCTTCCCGTGGGATAAGATGTTTTAGTGTGTGGGGGAAAGCTGAAAGACTGTTACCCCCTTCAGTTGGGGTGGGGACATAACCATGCATATACTGGTTGGTGGCCACTACCCCACTATTTTTTTTTTAATTCTCTGGCATCTAGTAGGCTTTCTGCCCCATCCCCCCAGGGAGTGGATTAGGGGTATTTGCCCCATCTGGCTACCGGTGCGCAGAACAACTTTGTCCCCATTTATTTGGAGGGGGGGTATGGCCATACCCCCACCCTCTTTTTTTTAAAAACATTTCTTCTCTGGTGTCTAGTGGGTTTTCTACCCCTCTTGGGGGCAGATGGGCCTTAAAACAATAGGCCAATCTGACACCAAGCGGGACAGAAATGGCCAACAGTAATGTACCCCCATTTCTGATAAACCCATCCGCATTACTTCTATAAACACTCTATCCAGCAATAGTTCTGGATTTAGGGCCTGATTTAGATCTTGGTGGTAGCACCATCAAGCCACATCGGCAGCAGACCCTAAAGGACTGTCAAGTAAACGGTGTTCCACCTGCCGTATTTAGATGCTACAGCACTGCAAGCGGTGGACTGGTTGCAATTTGCTGACAGAAGGAGGACATCACAGGACCCTCACATGCAGTGCTCAGCCAGCATACCCTGGCAATGTGGCATCCCTACCTTCGAGTCGCGGGTTGTGTTTTCTCCTTGAGTTGGTGGCAGCAGTGACGGCAGGTGTTTTCCAGTCTTATCCAGTCAAAGACAGGGGTGGAATGGGGAAAAAAATGAGTTTTCACCCCTTCAGCCCCCAACCCACCAAATAAAACATGGAGGTCGGACTCCCACTTTTTTCTTGGCCGTAAGGCACATCCAAATATGCATGGTGGGAAGGATGGCTGGGGTCTTACCTGCATCCCCTTTTCCTTCTCCTGCCGTTGACGCAGGCTGTATTTCTTGGCAGGCATATGGGACCACCAACATCTAAATACGGCAGACGGACCACCAGGGTGGCGGATGGGTTTCCAGTCGAGAGTTTGATGGTGGGACCGTTACCACCAGCATCTAAATCAAGCCCTTAGCCTCCATTGTCCCCCAAAGGGTGATGTGCATGGCAAGAAGAGCTTCAGAAGTTCCAGTGAGTGATCAAAGACGGTGCAAGCCAGTTTCTTAATCTCCAGTACCCATTGGCTCACATCAAGGGTAAGAAGCCAATAATATAATTGTGACCACATGTACATTGGAGTAAAATGTGCCGTCTTTGATCTGAGGATACCTTCGTCTTCAGACCCTTTATGGTGAGCAGTCTGTGCACTGTGTCCGATCTATGTTGTGGAGCTGTTAGAAATCTGTCCAAGCCCCCTTGCAGTATGCAATTGATGTCCCCACACCCCACATTAGTGATAGTGGGTTGGTGGTAGCAATGACCACCTCCCTACAGGTTAGTAGAGAGGTGGGAGTCCATTCTATTGTATTGTATTGCATAGCAGTGCACCACATTATTCTGTGTGCGTCCCAGGTGTAATCTGTCTGTGCCCAGGAATCCCCATAAAAGGGTGAAATGCCCTTGACCATCTCTTTGTGAACCGTGCAGGTGTAGCCTGGTGTCCTTTTTCACTAGTATGATAAATATGCATGCATATGTGGAATAAGAGATGGCTATTCTGGGTTCAATCCAGCTGTTGGCAAATCGAACAAGTGCTCTTGGTTCTAAGGGGGTCATTACGACCTCGGCAGTCTTTTCAAAAGACCGCTAAGGCCGTGGGAGACTAAATACTGCCATTGCCGGCGGTATTTCTGTCTCCCTTTTATGACATATCCGCTGGCCCAGCGGAAATGTCACATCAACATTGCTGCCGGCTCGTAATAGAGCCGGCGACAATGCTGATGTGCAGCGGGCGCAGTAGCACCCGTTGCGCATTTCACTGCCCGAAATTCGGGCAGTGAAATGAGCGACGGGGCTATGCCTGGGGGCCCCTGCACTGCCCATGCCAAGTGCATGGGCAGTGCAGGGACCCCCAGGGGCACCCCGAGTCCCCTTACAGCCAGCCTTTCCATGGCGGTGTGTACTGCCATGGATACACTGCCATGGAGAGGCCGGCGGTCGGGGACTCATAATCCCCAGGGCAGCGGAATCCTGGCTGGAAAGTGGAGGGGCCGGCGGTATGGCCGTGGCAATTCCGCCACGGTCATAATTGCTGGCGGAACACCGCCAGCCGCCAGGGTCGTAATGACCCCCTAAATGTGTTTCCAGTAGAAGAGAAATTTGAAAATGATACCTATCAAGGAATGGAAGGGCCTTTGTGGGGTAATTTAGACCTCCCACATTCCAAGTGATGTAAGCTATCTCAGCCTTATTTGCTGACATGTTTCTGTAGAGGCATTCCTTTCACCAGCTTAAAGCTGTATTGTGTACAATATCTCAATTTACAGGTGAAGAATTGTGTCCATGATAAGTCCTTTGTGTGGGCCAGTGACGAATCTGGCAGCAAGCTCTGAAACATGTCACCAACAACTCTTCCTTCTACACTAGTGCGTAACAGAAAGCTAAAGGTGATAGGCCTGTTTTCTTCCTACCTTCTAATTAAAGTAGAATAATCCAAAATAAGTGATAGTGTAAAATAAAAGTAACCAGTATTTTCAAATAGAGGGTAGCCATGGGGCCGATCCTTGTACCCACTCTCTTTCAGCTTGAGAGGGGGTTCACATTAGGTGTTCTAAAGTAGCCATTTTCTCATGGGGCTAGTCAGTGAGGAGGTTGCCATTGTAGCTTTTCTAGTGTTAGGTGGGGTAGTCTGCTGTGTGTGCTTGTGCGCTACATAATACAGCAAAATGTGAGTTGCTCCTTATGGGTTCGACTTATTGAGACTCAGAATTGCTGAGGGTGGACCTTCTGGCTGATGGTGAATAGCGGGTCTCCTTTTTAGTGATAAGTTTGAAATTGGCTTTTATGTATGTTGCTGTTGGTTGCGGGTTCAGGGAAATGTGCTGTTTTCCCTTTTGAGTAATTAGAACTTGGGACGGGCATTAAATATGGAATGTTGGCTTTAATTAGCTGTTGGTTAATTAGCCACTCCTCATATGCTGCTAATGTGAAGTTCGGGAACGCATCTATGTATGTATACAAAGCACAATACGGATCCCGAATGTTCAGGAGGTGCGTAACGATAGGCCCCTGCAGGTGCCCTGGGGGTGAGAGGTTTGGGCATCAGGGATCTATGTGCCCTCTCCACCATTATGACCTTGGAAAACAGGGCCAAAGCAAATGTCTCAGTCAGTATGCACACTTTGTAATTGAGTCTGCTGGTGTTGGCCGATTGAAGCACACCAAGTATGGGGAGATTATTGCGGTGGGTGCAGGCCTCAAGATCTTCATGTTCGGCAGTGATGATCTGTATAATCTCATCCATGTTACAAAATTGGTCACCGTAGTTTTTCAGCCTGTCCTCAGTTTCGGAGATTCTCTACTCATCTTCTTTCAGATGTTTACCTTGTTGGGTGATTTTATGCAATATGGAATCCATGCAAGTGTTGAATGTGTCTATTTTGTGATCTATTGACTGTAGACTTTCCTGTATTGTGTACAGAAATGGGCACAATTAGTTGTTGTCTTCCCTATGTGCTTCAGGAGGGTCTGCCTTGCCCTCACTGCCTCACTGTGTTCTCTGACCTTATTTTGTGTCAAAAGGCAGCTTGGATTGTTAGGAGTTCCCATTTCCCATTTTCCATTTGAAGCCCTGCTCACCTCCACTTTAATGGTCTACTTGTGTGGTAACGTGCCTAACAAGGCTCTCAGGGTATTGAGGTAGTGGCAGGTGGGGAGCTGTTAAGGGTACCTAAAAATCTTAATCCCATCTGTAGGTATTAACTTTGCCATCAAAACATTGTTGGGGCTAGAGGGAAAACCACACTTGCGGTGACCCACTTTGTAACCATATGATTGTGTGGTCACCTGCAGTTTTGGCTGATCTTTGCATTAAGCTTGTCTGGTTGTCTGGTTATCTGGTTACCTTCTCTGGTTATTTTATCTAAGTTTGATTTTGCATTATGCCCACAGCCTCGTCGGATCTATGAGAAGTGCTGAGGGAGGCATCAAAAGCTCTTTCCAAGCGCTCAGTCAAGCGTTCCTCTCTGGGCCGCAGGTGATCACATGTACCGCTGGGAATCTGCAGCTGTGTAGCATTGCTCAGAGATCACTGCATGCATACAGGGCATCGATGTGTGGCACTTTCTGCCTGTCACTTTCCCCGCAGCTGGGGGTGAAGGCCCTGCACAGATTGCTCGTCTGGTCCCACCGCAGTGGCAGCACTCACCGCACCAGCTGTGCTTAGCTGCGTTCACAACCAGCGCTGCTCACCTCTTTGGGGTTCTGCAGCACTGGCACAACAGGTTTTCAGTGCAGAATGGGCTGTCGTTGGTGACTCATGAGGCCCTGGTGCAGCATTTTCTTCAGGCTCATGGGGCCACTGTCTTGACCATTCAAAGCCATCAGCTGCCAGTCGCCACCACCTGTATATGTCATTCCTTAGTGTTATCATGGATTTTAGACTTGACAGATGTAGGTGGTCTTTCCTCCAACATTTTGCCTACCTCCTACTTTTTTCTCAACTTATTTTGCTGGTACTAGGAACCTGGACACTTTACCATTGCTAACCAGTGCTAAAGTGCTTATGCTTTCTACCCAAAACATGGTCATATTGGCTTATCCCGATTTGGCATATTTCATTTACTTATAAATCCCTAATAAAGTGCACTACATGTGCCCAGGGCCTGTAAATGAAATGCTACTTGTGGACCTGCAGCACTGATTGTGCCTTGCACTTAAGTAGTCCTTTATCCATGACTCAGACCTGCTATTGCAGAGCCGGTGTGTGCAGCGTAACACTGCCATGTTGACCTGGCAAAAAAAAAAACACTTTTGCCAGGTACAAACCTTCCTTTTTATGCATTTAAGTCTCCCCTAAGGTAGGTCCTGGACAACCACAGGGCAGAGGGCAATGTTTGTAAAAGGCAAGACATGTACTTTTAACTTCTAAATATCCTGGTAGTGGAAACATTCCCAAAGTTGTTTTCTGTACAGCAAGGTCTATTCCTCCTATAGGATAACATTGGGATTGCCGTATCGGATCTTATACGTGTGATAAACGTTTTGAGATTGGTGTCTCTGTGACCAAAATTTGAAATCATAACTTATGGTGAAGTCAGATTTTAAATTGAAATTCTGAAAATGCCACTTTTAGAAAGTCAGCATTTTCTTTCTTTAGACATTTGGTGCCGGCTGCCTGTCTCTGACTTGTCTGGGGTAGGTGAAAGGTGGGCTGTGTGTGTTTCCCCTAGACAGCCACACACAATGGGAGCTTAGATGTGACTAGAAGGGACATCTTGGGCGGATGGGAGGGAGGATCTGGTCACAGCCTCACTTACACCTGAATAGGCAGTGTCCTGTTCCCACACAAAGGGTTGCATGACCCCCTTTAGTGGGTCTGGAGACAGGTCAGGAAAGGAGAACTTCTGTAAACTTCAAAGGGCTGTCTTTGAAGTCTCCCCCACTTCAAAAGCCCAACTGGGTATAAGTACTGGACCGCTGGCATAAACGATTTAGTACACTTCTGGACCTGTGGATTCTCCGGCAGAAAGAAGGACTGCTGTGCTGCTGAAAGGACTGTCACTCTGCTGAACTGCCACTCTGAAGGAGCTACTCCCTAGCTGTGGTGACCTGCTGCCTGATGCCCTCTTGCTTGGAGAAGAAGAACTGGACCTGGAATCCATATTGACCCAAGATCCCAGAGTACCTCAAAAGCCTAGTCTCCTTGTTTCCTGATCTGATCCTCCGTAGCATAACAGACTCTCCACATCACTTGGGCATATCTTCCACGAGCTTCTGATTCCCACGCGGCCCCTCTTGGGTCCTGGGCCCTATGAAGTGGATTTTAAGCTCTTAAAATCAAGTTTTTGGGCTCTTTGTGAACACAATGAGGCCGTTGCTCTGGCACCTTCTTCACTCTCCCAGAAATCCAGCATGAGCAGCTGTAAGTTTGTCTCTTCGCATAGCAAGCAATGTCTGCCCACATGGATCATCACCGCTAGGCATCAGCCCATCTATCTGCGATGCCCGGTCTGCTCTTCATGCTCTGCGGACCATCACCAATGACGCTCTCTTTGCTCCTGGCATACTTCTTCCCCGGAAGCAGGCCTCTTGGCACAATTTTTGAGAAAATAAAACTTCAGTGGGACTAATCTGGATGGTATCTGACCTGCGCTTCGTCTTAGTCAGCTTGAACTTTTGACTTTGACCTAGTCCAACATGACAAGATAGCTGCAGTTGGCGCATTATGCATTTAGGTGCTATATCGAAGTTCATTCTTTAAAAATTCATAACTCCAGTTCTACTGATTGGATTTTTGTTGTTTTGGTCTTGTTTTATTTATTAAAGCTTACTCTTCTTTTCTAACCTTGCTTGGAATCTTTTTGTATGGTGTTTTGCTGTTTGAAGGGTTGCTCAAATACTTTACACACTGCCTCTAAGTTAAGGCTGACTGCTGTGTCTCAAGCTACCAAAGGGTGGACACTTGTTAAGTTAGGGTACGCCTGGACCATACCCTGACTAGAGTTGTGTTTGCCGCTTGGCCATGGCTCATTGCCCAGTCAACCTATGGCCCGATTTCTAACAATGGAGCTATCTCACGCTGGACATCATTACCTGTTCATTCTGGTCTCCTATTATCGAGGATGGGGTCGGATGGCTGCTGATATTGCCAAATTAACGCCTTCAACCACAAGAGCTTCACCACTATGCAACAATTTCGTGTGCTGGCTCCCTGGCGCACCCTTTCAAAGCTATTGTTGGGCAGTAGAGGGGGCTGACCGTCCTCCAACCCGAGACCTATTTAGCTGTAGCTGTTCCTTAGGGCTATGCCACCTAAACATCTACCTCTAGCTATGAACCTACAGACCATGGTAACTTTTGTTCTATAGTGTTATCTCCCTGAACTGTCATTTTCTCTACAGTTTGTTTTTAATATTTGTTTTCTGAACTGCACTCTGACTTTGTGGCATGGCCCATGTGTCACAAAACTTCACGAAATAATTAAACATCTTATAACAAGTGCACACCTCAGTTAGAAGTAAGTACTAATGTTAAATAAACCTCTTTGGGAATTGCGCCCTTTACACTTAGCTTTTTCTTATTAGCACACTCTATCTGAATACATTTGGAACAAGTAGAAATGTATTTCGTGATCGCTTTCCTCTGTAGGAAAAAGCTCACTGTAGTTATGATTGCTGAGTAATTTCTTGCACATAGCTTTCTTATACATTGCAGTAGTTTAAGGAAACGGCTGTATTTTCACATGGGAAGAGAAACACAAAACTCTAGCTTTTTAATCACTTGGGAGTCGTGAAAGCAGATGGCTGGTGGCAGAGACGTGATGTCTGAGCTAGTGTCACGGCTGTGAAGATCCGTTCCTTAACTCCTCATCCTTTCACGAAGCGCTCCCTGAAGACAGCATATTAAAAGCCAGAAGTGGTGTTCTAAATGGAAGTGTTGGAACTGATCTGGGGGATTACAAAGTACAAATCTGAAACAGACATTTTTTTCTCTTAGATTTGCAGCACATGACGCCTTACAATTCTCGTTTTGCTCGGCTGAAACTTGCACTGTAATCTGCACTGAAATGCGAGAATCACAGGTGGAAAAATATCTCCATTACCTTAGCCAACAACCAAGAGAGGCGGTCTGAACCGGATTGTAACCAGCTTTCGTATTCATATGAATATGTAGCTGTGGTACCCAAGCACTCTAAGAGCTAAGCATTCACTAGTCAAAGGATGAACTCTATGGACATGTATTGATAATGACTCTTGTACTTACACAGCCACATGTGAGCAGTCGCTAGGGCCCCAGAGCCATCTAAATGCCTGAGAGACACGTATAGGTCTGTGGGGAATAATCCACATCACAGGGCTGTACGATGGTGACTGCCGCAAGCACAGGGACAAGCGTTATTACCTGTATTACCCACAAACGATGAGAATGCGCCTCCTCTAGCTAAAATGGATTTAGTGTCCAGCTGGGATTTCATTCCAGTATTAACAAAATCTCTGCAGCCCTGCCTCATATGACGTTTCAACTTTTCCTGACTCAGCAGTGACTCAGTTTCGCTGAACACTTTCCTTGCTATCAGCTTTGTTCAACACCTTATTGTAAATTAGAATGTATTGGACAATCGATGTCTAGCCACACGGGGTGCACTGTAATCGATGCAACGAACAACGAAAAGAATGTCGTTGCCCCTACTCAGCACCGCACGAAAAGCAAATCATACCAAGTTCAGGGAACAAATGATGTGCAAAGAAGTGGTTGACATTTTGATATACACCCAGAATCCAAGGGTATGCAAGAAGAAGCAGATGAACGTTCAAAGGGAACCTATAAATTCGGTACCATAAAATGGGCGATCCTATTTAACATGTTCTATTTGAACTGAAAATGGAACTATTTTAATAAACGGATGGCGTGAGCATATGAGACAGCCGTTTGATACCTCAGCGCCCCCGGAAGCGAAAGGGGTTACAGGTGTGTTGGTCCACACGTACATAAGGTGCGTGAAAGGTACGTTCCTTTTACACACGGATGGCCATGAGTCCAGGGCCGAGAGGGCTGGATGTCAGCTGACTTTCTGTTGGTCAAGGAGGGCTGCAGTAGGCCCATTTGTGAACTGCTTTGGACAACCTCTTACCCCCGGGGTTTACGCGGCCAGGGATTATTATGCTGATTCTCGGCGGCAATGATTTAACAGAGATTACAAAGAAAGGCTTGGTGGTGTTGGTTATTTTGGAGATTGAGGAGTCTTCTGAGACTGTGCTTGCATGGTCAAACATGGTTTTCATGTTGAATTGGAGAGGTGGTAGGCGGTCAGAGCTCTCAACGGCTTTTTGAAGCGAGTGAACAGTATGGTTAATTGTCGGTCAGCTAGGTTGTCATCTATACATCGAGGAGCATGTAGGGCAGTTGTTTCTTGCAGACTCATCTAAAGATGTAACGAAATGTTTTCTTTGGATGCTGTTGGCCTGGTGAGTTCATTGCCCTTGCTATTTGTGTGGGAGGAAGATAGTAGGTGAACTATCTGCACAAGCGCTAGCTTATTGGGAACAATTGCCCTCACTCACCATTAAGTGACATGCTTCATCATCGCAAATTTGTTGAGTGGAGCCTCAAATTTCCAAGTAGTGCACCTTGGTTTGTAGATTAGGTTTACCTTGGGAGCTAGTGCACTGTACCGTATAACACTCCCTAATGCCCCCTCCCTCTTTTAGTGCAGGTGAACTATCAAGCCTGTGGGGGATGACGTCATGATTGGTGGCACAGTTCTGGTCCGTACAAGGCATCCTTTCCTTTTACACCAAAATAACAACAGCTTCACAGGTTTCTCTAAGGGGTTCTGGCAGCGAGTTGAAAGAAGGTTGAAGGGGTGCAGGGGGTTTTGGGCAGTTGTTTACACTTGAACCTTACCTGCCACCCACCTGCACAGGAGCACTGGGGGCAAGCTAGCACTGGTCCTTTCAGGGGGAAGACAAATGATGGGTGTTGGGGTTCCCAAGGTAGGTACCCTCTAAGGCAGACGGGCCCTCTTGCACAGGAGTATCCCGGTGGGGGAGGTTGATGGGTAATAAGGAGGAACCCACTCATGTCCAGTTTGATTTGGATTGGACACAGGGTGCTAAGAGGAAAGGACACTGGTACCAGTTATGACCACACTTACAAATTAATTTGGAGGATGCACAGGAAATGAAATGTAGTTAATGTTAGTAAATATCTGTATTAGTGTGTCTGTTAAGGCTAACCAATAGTTCCTGTGAACCAGCTGTACAAATATGGGTTACTATGCATAAAAATAAATGTGTATTTTCTGTATACATGTGAATGAGAAAGAAAGGGGGTTCTTACGAACCCTAACCCAAAAGAAATAACTTGTTTTGTGTCTTGACAGTGGCAGTGATTTGCTGGGACGGGATGCTTGGCAGGGGAGGAGGTCAGTGATCTGCAATACCAGACCATATGTGCTGGTTATATCCAGTGCTTGGCACTAGCACTTATTACTGAACACACCAACACATACATATTTTACTAGTCAACGACATGGTGGAACTGTTTGTCGACTTTTTTTTGTTTGTTACATAATTCTTTATTGAGCATACAACAAGAACAGAGTGAAGACAAAAAAGGTATGTCCAGTACAGCATAATAGAAGGCATCAGTTATGAATACACAAGACAAGCCGGCACAATTACATTTTGTGTACGGTTGGTATGGGTCCATGTCAGGGAGGGTGCAGCAGGGGGCAACCTAATCTGGGGGGTGGAGGTTAGGTGCAGGGGATGCGGGGTAGACTATGGGACAGAAGACATAACTCCTGATGCATTGAAGGAGGGGGACGGGTGTGCCATGTAGGCATCTCAGTCCCAGGGAGGAGGTGGTGACTGTCCTCAAGTCTACTTAGGCGCACGTGGGGAGTAGGCCACGCATCAACAGGATAGAGGCAAGAATCTGTAAGGGATGAGAGTAGAGTATGCCTGCTCATCATTAGTAGGGAACTGTGTGATGTGGTAGTGGGGGAGGATTAAGGGGGACAATTGAGGGCCTGAGGGGTATCTGGTTACTTTATATCACACTAACAGTAACATGAACGTAGGTGGACATGGAAGGACCGGTAGGGCTGGACAATGGAAGGGAAGGAAGGGCAGAGGAGGAGGGGAGAGAGGGTAAGAGAAGAAGAAAGGGGAAAGGGGTAGCAGCGGAGGGAGAAGGGAGAAGGGAGAGGCCGGCCGGAGGAGGGGAGTGGGATGGGGGCGGCCAGGATATGTGGGAGGTGGGCCTATGGAGGCAGGCATAAGAGACACTAGGCAAAAGTATGCAGTCGTGATTACTCCCTGGTTGATTGTAGGAATGGCGCCCAAGTGGTTAGGAAGACATCCACTTTTTCCTGTGGATTATTAATGGTGCATTCATTTGTCACTGTTTGGTACATTGCTCTGAGCCATTAGTTGTGGGTAGGGGGTGTCGGGGAGCGCCAGTGATGCAGGACGCAAAGTTTAGCCATAGCGAGTGCAGTGTAGAGTAAGCGTGCTTGCGGACGTGTCATCGTAGGGATGTTCACTGTCTCGTGTAAGAAGATCAGGGCGTGCAAGAGTGGGACCCGGAGAGGGAGTATCTCTCGTAGTTATCTTCTCACCTCCTCCCAGTAGGGTTTGATTTGAGGGGCAGTCACAGATGATATGTATCAGATCACAGTGGGCAGCAGGGCAGTGCCAGCACTGTGCATAGGGCAAGAAGCCTTCCGCTCTCAGTTTAGCCGGAGTCCAGTACAAATCATGGAGTGTTTTCAACAAGCAGAATTTCATGCATGCCTCCCTAGCTCCGTGATCACGGGCCTCGAGGAGTTCCGCCCATTCTTCCATGTCAAATACTCTTTCAAGTTTTGCTTGCCAAGAGGTGCAGAGTGTGTTTAAGAGGGGGAGGGAGAAGAGCTGGCGTATCAAGAGCGTATGTAGGCCCAACATCACCCAATGACATAGACCACGTACTCGCAGGTGCGAGAGCCCCAGGGCGGACGGTAGGGACCATGGGCGGGGCCCCAGACATTGATTGAGGCAGTGTTGTAGTTGTATATATTTCAAGGCTTGGCATGAGGGGAGGCTGTATTCTGCCTCCAGGGTGGTGAAAGATTTGAGGGTCCCGGTGGCAACGATCTGTCCTAGGTGTGTTATACCTACATCGTGCCATTCCCTCCAATCCAGCGTGTGGCCCACTGGTGTTGCCCCAGAGTGGTGGTTCCTCATGATGGTGTGTGTCCACACCTAATAAGTGATGGGCACATTGCCAGGATTTCACAATAGCGTGTACCACTGGAAGAGCAGCTAGGATTCTGGCATCCCCGGCGCAATAGAGCAAGTCCAGTCCATGCGGGCAACGCAGTAGGTCGCGTTCTATTTGGACCCATTGCGGTGGGTCTACCGTCCCTGGCAGCAAGTTGCTAAGTTGCGATAGGTGATGGCACAATGTGTAATTTTCCACAGAGGGGACGCCAACGCCTCCGCAGGAACGATGGGCCATCAGCTTTGTGCTTGATAAAAGGGTTCACGCGCTCCTGAGACGAATAAGTGTATGCTGCGATCAATGGCTCACAAGGTGGGGAGGGGAGTGAGTAGGGGTAGCATGCCAAGGGTGTAAGTGAAGCAGGGCAAGGACACCACCTGTACTGCCTGCACTCTATCCCAGAGGGAGAGACCTAGGTGCAACCATTTCTCAAAATCCCTTTGGGTGCATTCGATCAGCGGGTCCAGAATGTCAGTCATAATGCAGTCTAGGCCCCTATCAAGATAGATGCCCAGGTACTTAAGTTGGGACGGTGTCCAGCGGACAGGAAAATCCACGACAGCTGCTTTGGCTGTAGGTCTTGAATTGGGCAGTGCCTTGTTTTTAGCCCAGTTTATCTTATATCCTGATAATTTTGCAAAGTCAGTGAGGAGGTCCCAAAGCTTCGAAAGAGAGTGCTGGAGATCTGTTAGGGTGAGCAATTCGTCATCAGCGTATAGGTAGACCTTGGATGTGCCCCAGGTGCAGGAACACCCGGAATAGCTGGGTCCTGTCAGATGGCAGCTTCCAGGAGTTTCACGACAAGGAGGATTAGAAGCAGGGAAAGGAGGCATCCCTGTAAGGTACCGCGCCTAACAGGAAAGAGGTCAGACACAAATCCCCTGCAATTCACTTGCGCCGTGAGGAACTCATAAAGGCAACAAAGCTTGTTGAGAAAATCGTCACCCAGTCCAAAATGGTGCAGCACTTGGAAGAGGTACCACCACTCTATTCTGTCACCTTTATAGAGTGGTGGTACCTCTTCACCTTTTCCGCATCCAGGGAGAGGGCGGGGGCTTTGTCAGGTAAGTCCCTGGGAGACCAGAGCATATGAGCCAGGGTGTGTAGGTGATTCCTGGAGGAGCGGCCAGGCACAAACCCCATCTGAGTGTGGTGAATGAGGGACGGAATGACCTTCTGTAGCCGGGCAGCCAGGACTCCGGTCAGGATTTTTTTTATATTACCGTTCATGAGGGAGATTGCTCTGTAACTGCCACATAGTAAGGAATCCCTACACTGTTTGGGGAAGACTGCTATGGTCGTCCTGTTGGAGATAGATGCATGGATGCCAGCCAAGGCTGCATCCCAGAAGGCTTCATATAGGGAGTCCACCACATCTGCACCTGCCCATTTGTAGAAATCCACTGGGAATCTATCCTCGCTCAGTGCTTCATGGTATGAAGGTTTGGTAATGTCCTGTGCAATTTACTGATCTCACCCCGTAGTAAGTCTCTGCCCTTCTCTGCAAATTTGGGCAGGCGGAGGTCCGCTAGGAATGCAGTGAGGTGTGTGGCATCTTCGGTTATTTTGGGAGTGTAAAGAGACAGGTAGAAGTCAGCAAACTTGCGGACAATGTCCTGGGGGGCAGGTGATAATGTCACTGTTAGCAGTTTGTATAGCCAGGATGGCAAGCGCTGCTTCCTCTTGGCGCAGCTGTGCTGCCAGAAGGCGGCAAGCCTTCTCCCCATGTTCATAATGGTGCCCTCTCAGTCTCTGGAGAGCGTATTCAGCCTTAGAGGTGTAAAGAGTGTTAAGGTCCGTCCTGGCCCATTCCAGTTTTCAGTGATTGAGTGGAGAGGGGTCTGTGGTGTATCTGCGTGTGTAGTTCAATATCTATGCTTCTAGGTCTATTTGTTGGGAGCATTGACGGGCATTGGCGAGGCCTGTGTCTCTCATCAATTGGTCCCAGAGGCTCGCTTTCACAGCTACCCACAGCATTCTAGGGGAGGAAACAGAACCCTCACTATCGGCGAGACTTGTGGAGATGTGGGGCCGTAGTTGGGTTTTGCCTTGGGGGGTACGGTAGCGGGAAACATTCAATCATCTCGGTTTGCATCCTGGGGAGATAAGCCCCAGGTCCAAAGTGAGGGAGGGCTGGAGAGTGGTCTAAGAGAGCAGCCGCTAGGAGATGGGAGCCGCCGAGTAGCGCCACCGTCCTATGGGATGTCAAGAAGTAAGCAATCCTGGACCGGGAACCATGAACCGTTGAGATGAAGGAATATTCGCTGTCCCGCGGGTGGGCTAGGTGGCATGGGTCGGTTTGTCGCGTGGGCTCTCATTATCCTAAATGAGACTACTGGATTTCTAGGCAGCAGGATCGTTCACGGTGTGGGGGACTGAGTCGAACCCACTTGGAAGGACCTCTGTCACCCTAAACCCGGTTTTGCTCCGGCTAACTAGCAGTGCCTCATTTCTCCAAATATGGAAGAGATGATTAGGCAGCCGAGCGCATGACATCTTTGGAACTTCTCAAGGAAGTCGTGGTCACTTAGATCCAAACCAACTCTCTCATTTACAATATGATCTCATATACAAATGACAAAGGCAGTGTAAGTTTTATATAATGTTTTAATAAAACGACTGCATTTTAGATATTAAGGCGTGAGCCGCAATAACCAGAACCATACAACACAGTAGGATTGAAATAGTCACGAGGTGAGTGAAACATAAGAATAACGCTATCATGGTGTTTAACAATTTCTACTCTCTCTCAGCTAGTTCTATTTCAAGCACAGCATGTTAAGCTTCTAACTTGCTTTTCGGAATCCCTGGGAAGACATCAACCCTCATACCTGAGCAAAGGCCTGTGATCTTGTTCAGCATCTGCAACGAGGCAGTCAGCGTCTAGTTGTGGTTCCCTGGTCGGAATCTCCCTCTTGCATGTATTGGGACAAGGAAGTGTTTTTATAACTAACATGTCAGCTTGATCACAAAATGTCCCTACGCAGGAATGCCAAAGACTAAACTCCTACCACGTCTATCGGCAATGTAGCAGACTGTATTCTTGACTGAAGCACAGAGTGAACAGGAATGTGTTATTGAGAACTCCAGTGCTGAAGTAGGCTAAACAGTGTGATATAAAAAATAAAACAAGACCGTAGAACTGGTTATTTGAAAAATAACAGTACGAAGCTGAATATAAAGCATTTAGAGCAAAGTGCACAGAGGCTCTAAGCTGCGAGTAAAGGAATAAAATACATCCAGGGCAAAATGCACAAAGGCCTAAAGCCTAAAGCTAATGCGCAAAGGATACTTAAAACTGACCACACTACACCCTCCCCTTGTCGGTAGCAAGTGGTTCCAATAATATAAAAGTATGCCCCAGATATTAAAAATACATCAAAATATATATTTCGACAAGGTCAGAGGACAACAAAGCAGAAGACAAAGGAAAGCATGTGACAATAAAGCCAAATTCAATGTAATGTCAATTTTGAATAAAAAAATAAATCCAATTTTCAGACAGAAGCCATGGAAAGCAGGAGATCCTCCACTTCGACATACTTCAATATTGGAATATCCACGCCAAAAAGTATCATGGAGCAGGTGTGTTCCAAAGCCCCAGAACCATCCAGGGCGGCACCCCAGGCAGGGCCTATGAATGAGACAATACTATCTTCCTCCAGGAAGGGAATCTCATAAACTGCCTCACGAAGCAAACGCAACCGCAGTGCACAAGTCTGGGAATGAGCCCTAATCGGGAACATCAGCAGATCAGTATCGACCACCGGGGGGGGCTGCAGTGAGAGACAGAGAGCCAGTGCATGTTCAGACGAGCACCAAAGGCACCGAAACACGGGTTGCACACAATCCAAAACCGGCCGGAATGACAGAGACCAGTCACACTCCAATTGTCCCAGGAGTGCTGCTCCAAAATGCTGCATCATGCGTTCACGACACAGCTGCGCTGACGGGAGCGCCAATATGGGATCTCGTCGCGGTGGGACAGCCATTGCGGAAGAACAGCAGCAACAGCAAAACCCCAGCCAACAAAGCCAAAGTAATCGGGAATCCCCCCAAAATGCTTCCGAAAATAGAGTGAATAGCTGAAGGTATGTATTAAACCGAATATGGAAGAGAAGGTGTGAGCAAAACCAACACCAATGGCTTTAAAAAAATGTGCAATTCCAGCAGTGCTGGACGCATTAAATATACGTCCCACGAGTTCACCAAAGTGACTCGGAAAGTTAGTATTTAAAAGGGACTGTATTTCCGCCGATGACCTTGCCATCTGAAGTGCGTAGTTCTCGCTAGCAGATGTAAGGGCCACATGCTTTTGAAACAATAGAGCCTTTAGTCGACTCAACTTGTCAAAATTCACCTTGGAAGTAGCAATATGAGGCCAGATGTCCACTACCTCCCTAATTTGAGTGGGAGGAAACAACACATTCCCGCAGCACGTAACGGCCTTGGTAACAAAGACTACGTAAACTATTCCGGCACGCATGCCACAACAGGGTTCACTGTTAAGAAGGACGTAACTGCCGTTTGAAAGCACCTGGAAAGTGTTTTTAATTACTATGACTGGAACTCCCTTAAGATAACAAGCTAAGTTAGCAATCAAGGAATTACACGCCCCGTGCAAGGACAGCTGTTTACAAACCATGGAATGGCTGACAGAAGTTTCGCATTCGCTACCGCTAAGAAAAACCTCCCTCAAACCATTAATACATCTGTATATAAAGGGAAGCTCCCACACCTCATGTATGTAACTGTCTCCCAACCGTTCATATCTACCCACCGGAATGTGCTTTAAACAAGAAGTAAATTGCAAAGTGGAGATAGGCAAATTAATAACCCCATGAATCAACCACTCAGCTGACGGAATCTCAGCAACAGTAAAAGGCAATTTTTCCAACTTTTCAATATTTAACATAACATATGTCGCTTCCTTCTTAGCCATCAGCTGTTGTTGACAAGTCAAATGAAAGGAAACAAATATCTCCCTGGCACGAATGTGCTGCCATGGAACGCGACCTGCCTTCAATGTCTGTAGAGTCCAACCCAACTGCATGATGGACCGCGTTTGACTCTGCCCATGATATAAAGAAGACATATCCGATTTAATAATGTCTATAGCAGAGGAAACAATGTTGTCTATTGTGTAAACATGGTCTGAAAGGGTATGCATCCCATTATCCACAACAGACAAAGCCTGTATCAAATTTTCCTGATCAATTTGTCTCAACCGGGCCGCTGCCTCTTGTTGTGAAAGCTTCCAAATCTCATTATATACTTCATATAGAAAACGTTTCTTCCACGGCATTCTTGGTCCTGAAAAAAAATCTTGTAAGTCAGTATCATTAGACAGTAACGTGAGATGTGTCTTAACTGCATCCAGCGTGGATGACTTCAACCATTGCTGACAAAGCTTCCCCACACTGTATGTAGTAATGATATCAGCATTCTCTGGTGATATGTAGCGAGGGTCTGCCCTACTAGTCCTGAACCCCCCCGAAGAGGTGACAAAATGCTGATGACACCCATTAGTGTCTATGGGCCATAATAACCACCCGCCGGATGTACCAATGAAGTGTTAAGCGTACGATTCTGGACCCAGTGTGTAAGCTCACTAAACATGGCATTAATATATCGCTGACAATTGTTCAATTTGGAAGGGACAGGTATACTAGGCAAATTCAAATTTCCAATCGTTGCTAAGCTCATACAGCTAGTCTGTTGCACAGTGTCATTGAGGAAAATCATTTGGACAGGAATAATACACTCCCTAAATAAAGTGTCCCTGCCCCGCATTTGCCAATTTTTCGTTCCCCAGACACTTTTCAAGTCAACAGTTGTTAACCAGTATTCATACCCCTCAACCGAAAGTTTAGATACAAACAAATTGGAATACAGTAATTTAGTATCGGTCAATAACATTTGCTTATTAGCATGCAGAGTAACATTTAAAATAGTAAGACTTAGCATTCTGTTGATTGTGCCCAGAAAAATATGCAAATTTATCATAATACGTTTTAGAGCTCCCCTGTGGAGGAGTCGGGCAATGTTCCCATTGCATATATTCAAATATCAACTTAGGGCTACTAGCTTTATGAATAAAGTGGTGTCCATAATAATTGTAGCAAAACATGTCACCATGATTATCTCTAAATAGGTAAGCATCTTCATTGTCATAGACAGTATAATATTGCAATTCTGTCAACATAGAATCTACTGTCTTCACATCCCAATCATCAGAAACAATGCCTGGTATAACAATATCATTCATTGATAACTTGAGAACATAAGGTATCTGAATCAATTCAGTGGGACCATATAACATCACTCTATCCCACACAATCCCATTCGGGATTGGTACTGCAGAAATGTTCACATAGGACAAGTCTCTTCGAACCATATGAGACGACAAATGTGGTTTCAACACCGTCTCCACGTGCTCAAAGTCAGATCGTTCAGGAAGAAAATGACCATGTATTACCAAAAACAAGGTAACCACAAATCCCAACCACAAGAAAAGAGTCATTACAGTCATAAAAAGCCACAGATAGTTCCAAGGAAAAACAAAATATGTCTGTTTAAGTCAATACAGCAGCTTACTTTAGGCTGAAGATAAAGAGGACGAGGAGGCTGACACGGTATCGTCAGTGTCGTTGAAGCAACCAGAGGCAGTTCTCGCAAAAGGTGCATCCGTAAACAAAGAAGCAGATGGTGGCTCTCGCCTTGGCACGCTATAAACCACATTTTCAGTATTGTCAGTAGAACGTACAGCAATCTGATCAAAAGATTCCAAATTATTCGCCGTCTGTGGAACAATCGCAAGATCAGCTTCCACCCTCCCCAAGCTCGGAGAGGAAATAGCGTCGGTGCAAATCACCTGCAGGGGGACTTCTTCCTCAGTAGTGAGAGGGATTCCGGAACTACTGGGTGTCCCTCTTGGTCTGCTGTGCAGAATCGGCCACATGTTGTAACTTGACATTATCAATGGAAACAAAGCGATTTCCTTTGGCCCCGTGCAGCGGCGGTAAAATTACAGTTCTCGTGCTGCTAATCCCTAACACAGGGACAGGCACCCGATAAGAAGGACCTAGGCAAGTTATTAAGTGCTCTCTGTACTCCATACAGGTGGGCTAGCCAACTACGACCCGTACCGATAACTCTGGCCGTTAAGGATTGCTTTAAATCCCGATTTAAACGCTCCACGACAGAATTTCCCTCAGGATGAAATGGAGACGAGAACTGGAGCTGGACCCCCAACGAAGCCATGGTATCCCTGAATGCCTTAGAGGCAAAAGCAGGGCCCTGGTCCGAATGAAAGGCCGCAACTGCAAATGTATCGACAAAGATGCGCAAATCTTTAATAACAGTTCGAGCGTCAGCCGAGCGCTGTGGCCAGACCCACACAAATCTGGAGCACGAACCTAAAGCAACCAATATATATTTGTATGCACTATCAGGCGTTAGCGGACCACAATGATCCAAGTACACACACTGTAAAGGTTTATTTGAAATCAGAAGGGGCGTCTGCTGCGGGCGTCTAGCCGTGGAAACTTTAATTTGTTGACAGACGTCACAACAAAGGACATACTGCTTTGTCTCTTTATAGAGACCAGACCACCAGTAACGAGCCTGTAAGAGTGAAATTGTGGCAGCCACGCCAGCATGTGCAGATGCCGCCCCCTCATGTGCTGCAGTAATTAATCGAGGTCGCTCAACTTTATTGGGCACTTCATGTACACCAACGCCTGGGATTTTAACCACAGCGTTTAGCATACTACCCATGCAGAAACTATATTTAGAAGGGAATCCTTTAGGAAATGGCGTGCCATCAGCTGTAGCTTTTATGGCAGCCGAAATCTCTCTGTCTGGTTTGGAACTCGAACGAGTCACTGCGGCCACAGTGGCGACCGCCACTGCCGATTTTGCGGCTTCATCCGCCAAAGTATTTCCAGCAACGTGTATTCCAACGCGCCGGTGTCCAAGTGTATGTACAACATGGACTTTAGGAAGCGTTTCTTTCAGATTCGCAACCTTCCCCCACAGCAATTTGTGTTTAATGGTGTTACCTTTAGAATCTCTGAACCCATTCAACCTCCAGTAGTGCAAATATTCATTGAAAGACTGAACACAGCAGTAGGAGTCACAGACCAGCAAGGTAAGTATCGCCGGGTCCGCGTGTTCTAAGGCTAACAATAGAGCTTTCAGCTCAGCCAACTGTGCCGTACAATCTCCCAAGGTCTGTGTATAAGTATGTCTAGGGCAGAACACTTCCCCCTCCATAGTGCCGCTCACCACCGCACATGCAGCAGAATACTGTTGTTTAGTCCCAACCGCTGGCTGCGCAGAGCCATCGGTATACATGTCCACCTGGTACTGGTCAATAGGCAACATGCCAGCGGGAACGGGGTACTCCATTTCATATTGAAGAAATTCTTGAGTCTGCAGTTTAGGGTCAAATATGTAATCTACATCAGTGGCTGTCAAAGACGTTGCCCATTGTATCCATCGCGGGTGTAAAGCTTTCGAATTAGGAACACTCACTTTTGTAACAGCCTCTACGGCCGGAATCGGGGAAACGAGAATGATGCATTGGCCCTGGGCAAGAGGTCTTTCTTTAATCACAGCCATCTGTACAGCAGTGAATATTTTCTCAGTTTGTGCAAATCGTTGTTCTGCAGCAGAATACAAGTGGGACTTGTAGGCTATCGGGACTGTCTCACCCTCACTGAAGGTGACATATGTAAATCCAACGGCACCAGGTATTACCCTGATGACCAGATGCGTTTTATTGTCCAGAGTGTGTAAATGCTTTACTGCTAAGAGATCAGATTGTAGATCTCGAAGAATATGTGTATGCTCAATCGTCCAGAATCTACTAGAAAAATTGGGGCGAATCAACCTGTATAAGGGTTTTATACGTGTAGCATAATCAGGAATGTAAGTTCTGCCAAAATTCAGAAACCCCAATAATGACTGGAGCTTCCGGTTCGGTATTAGGAGGCTGCAATTGAGCACATTTCTCCAAAAAATGTGGCGCTAAGCTCTTGCCCTCATTCGACAACTCATATCCCAGGAAAATGACGTTGAGGAAGGCAATCTTCGATTTTTTTAAATTAAACTTGTAGCCAATTTCAGCAAACCCCACAACAATGCGTGCTACACGCCTTAGATGTTGCAGTATCTCATCGTCCATCAAATATATGTCATCAACATATGATAACGCTTCAGGGTCCAACTCGTGCAGAATTTCAGTTACACAAGCCGAAAATAGTCCTGGGCTATTCTTATACCCCTGAGGCAGACGACAAAACTTTTTTTGAGAGCCAAACGCACTAAAACTGGTATAGTCCCGACTTTCAGGCGCTATATTTTGGCAGAAGAATCCATTCGAGATATCTAATGTTGTTTTGTATTTCCTACGCACAATATTATTCATAAGCGCTGCGCTGTGTGAATTCTGTATTGCATATGTGCGTGTATGTCCATTTAAGTGTCTGTAATCCACCACTATCCTATATGAATGGTCCGGTTTAGCAACTGGAATTAGGGATTATTCATCGGCGAGACACAGGGTTCAATTACTCCCTGGTACTCCAATTGTGTAAGAATTTTCCTTACCGATGCCCTTGCCTCAAATTTGATAGGATACTGCGGCTGCGGCTGAGGTTCTCCTTTTATCGGAATTACATGATAAGGTGATTGTCTATCCCACCCCACCCCACATGATTTCTATATAGGGCGGGGGCCTGTGCCAGAGCCCATGATTTACTATATGACTCCGCTAGTTCTCCCGGAGCAAGTGGTGAGAATGAAGGTGTAATAACCTCCTCCCCAACTGCACAGTCGCGAACAAAGTCAGGTGGCCAATCGTGTTCGGCCAGCAGAACGTCATACAATTTTACCACATGGTCCCAAAAGATGGCGTTTACAGTGCGGTCAATGTCCCCTTCTAATTGGAAAGTTACTTTATATACTCTATCGGGATCAGAGACACGCATATCTGCTGTTTCGACCTGGAGGAAGTCATCAGTTGCTTTCACCTCCAGATGCTCTAGAAGACTCCGGCGAACTATTGTGACCTCTGCTGCACTGTCTAAAAGTGCTAACGCCCATGTCTTGTTCTTCAAGAGAACTCTCTTCTTGAGCGGCATGTCTAACCGAGACTGCCGCCACCTTCTTCTTTTTAAATTGCTTCTTTTGTTGGAGCGGTTTCTCTTCCCGTTTAATAGAAACCTCTGTTGAGCGTTGTGATTCCTGTCTCGGTTTCACGTACTCAGTTCTCCGCTCTGACCGCCCACCTCTCTCACTTCTCTTGCCTGAGGAGTCCTAAAAGGAACAAGATTGGCGTGTATCAGTATATCTATCAGGCGGCTTCAAATTATCCCTATTCCTGAGATTATGGCGGTCATTCTGACCCTGGCGGTCAAAGACCGCCAGGGCGGAGGACCGCGGGAGCACCGCCGACAGGCCGGCGGTGCTCCAATGGGGATTCCGACCGCGGCGGTAAAGCCGCGGTCGGACCGGCACCACTGGCGGGCTCCCGCCAGTGTACCGCCGCCCCATTGAATCCTCCACGGCGGCGCAGCTTGCTGCGCCGCCGAGGGGATTCCGACCCCCCCTACCGCCATCCAGATCCCGGCGGTCCGACCGCCGGGATCCGGATGGCGGTAGGGGGGGTCGCGGGGCCCCTGGGGGCCCCTGCAGTGCCCATGCCACTGGCATGGGCATTGCAGGGGCCCCCGTAAGAGGGCCCCTAAATGTATTTCACTGCTGCGCAGACAGTGAAATACGCGACGGGTGCAACTGCACCCGTCGCACAGCTTCCACTCCGCCGGCTCGATTCCGAGCCGGCTTCATCGTGGAAGCCTCTTTCCCGCTGGGCTGGCGGGCGGCCTGAAGGCGACGGGCGGCCTGAAGGCGACCGCCCGCCAGCCCAGCGGGAAAGTCAGAATTACCGCCGCGGTCTTTCGACTGCGGAACGGTAAGCTGACGGCGGGACTTTGGCGGGCGGCCTCCGCCGCCCGCCAAGGTCAGAATGAGGGCCTATATCTATTCTGCGGGGTCTCTGGTTGCGGAGAATGCCCCCCATCTTTTTTAGGTGTCTGTTGTTTTTTCTCCCAGCACTTCTTAGTACCCTCAGGCTGCTGTTGTTTAGCATTGTCTTTATTATTTTTACCCTGTAATTGGGGTTTTTGCGGTCTAGCCCCAAGGCTATCACGACCGATACTCGAATATGTTTCTGCTATTATTCTCTGCAGTTCCCGCTCCTGATTAAGTTGCAGAACGTCTCGAAGACGCATACGCACGGCCAGCGCCACTGCCTCTTCCTTGAGATTACTCAAAATAATAGTAGAAACTGCGGCAAAATTCCCCTTCAGCTGCATCCCTAAATCTAAGGCTGGGGCAGCCCCATATTCATCTTGAATTTGTTTAAGCACTTCCGGTAGATTAGCCAATGTTGGTGTACCGTGTGCTGTAGTGTAGACATACACCGGCAAACACCGTGCCCCAGGAATTACAATGGTCCACAGTGGGAACCATCCCCTACGGCAAACACATCGTCAATATTCTATGTTTATCCTGAGGTCCCGTATGGGAAAATACTGCTTCCAGCGTATTAATCTTCTGCGCCAGCCAAAATGGAGTTTCCTCACGTTTAGCCGGCGCCTTACCCATTACGGAGTGTACAGTGGCCGGATTGATACCCAGAACCACCGCCTGTGGGTGCGCCGGAGCAGCACGCGCTGCATTAGTATTTAAAGTCTGCATTACAAACTGAACCAGTCTTCTGTATGTAGTAGCTAAGTCTATATGTAAACGACGAACGTCAGCCACTGCCAAATTAGCAACCGCAGGATATGGTGTGTATCTAGCCAATAAAGGCCAGGTCGGACCATCATTACTCAGTGGACCTAACCTAACTTGTGCTACTGTGTGTGGGAGGGCGCCATCAAGCCAATTATGGTGTTCTTGATAAGATAAAGGTATCTCTAAGTATGCATAAGCCCTGTATTGTCCAGGGACGTTCGCAACAGTGTAGTCGTGAAAAGTGTTTGTACCCCCATCAACTGCTGGAAACAAGACCCAAGAATAAAAAAGTTCTGTTCTATAGGCTGCATGGGCGTCCACCACAAAAGTGACCGGCCCCCCCTGGATCGTCAGACCATGTGCTATCAGATGACCTGTGAGCAGTTGGCGCATATTGAGCGCTATATTCACTACTTGAAGATTCGCCATTATAAAAAATAGCACCTGGGCAGAGAAGGCACACCAATGACGGGGTTTTTCCATTCAAAGTTCAACCTTGAACAACCGACCACTAAGTAATAGGATGCACCTATCCCGTGGCGGCGGAAACCCTCAGCCCCACGGACGTCTCCGCTTACGGAACCGAGGAGTCAATATATATATGAGACCGAGAGAGTCAGCCGGACCCAAAAATTAGAGCCAGACCAATCGTTGGCGGCGCCATGTCGCGTGGGCTCTCATTATCCTAAATGAGACTACTGGATTTCTAGGCAGCAGGATCGTTCACAGTGTGGGGGACTGAGTCGAACCCACTTGGAAGGACCTCTGTCACCCTAAACCCAGTTTTGCTCCGGCTAACTACCAGTGCCTCATTTCTCCAAAAAGGAAGAGATGATTAGGCAGCCGAGCGCATGACATCTTTGGAACTTCTCAGGGAAGTCGTGGTCACTCGGATCCAAACCAACTCTCTCATTTACAATATGATCTCATATACAAATGACAAAGGCAGTGTAAGTTTTATATAATGTTTTAATAAAACAACTGCATTTCAGATATTAAGGCCTGAGCTGCAATAACCAGAACCATACAATACAGTAGGATTGAAATAGTCACGAGGAGAGTGAAACATAAGAGTAACGCTATCATGGTGTTTAACAATTTCTACACTCTCTCAGCTAGTTCTATTTCGAGCACAGCATGTTAAGCTTTTAACTTGCTTTTCGGAATCCCTGGGAAGACATCAACCCTCATACCTGAGCAAAGGCCTGTGATCTTGTTCAGCATCTGCAACGAGGCAGTCAGCGTCTAGTTGTGGTTCCCTGGTCGGAATCTCCCTCTTGCATGTATTGGGACAAGGAAGTGTTTTTATAACTAACATGTCAGCGTGATCACAAAATGTCCCTACGCAGGAATGCCAAAGACTAAACTCCTACCACGTCTATCAGCAATGTACCAGACTGTATCCTTGACTGAAGCACAGAGTGAACAGGAATGTGTTATTGAGAACTCCAGTGCTGAAGTAGGCTAAACAGTGTGATATAAAAAATAAAACAAGACCGTAGAACTGGTTATTTGAAAAATAACAGTACGAAGCCGAATAGAAAGCATTTAGAGCAAAGTGCACAGAGGCTCTAAGCTGCGAGCAAAGGAATAAAATACATCCAGGGCAAAATGCACAAAGGCCTAAAGCCTGAAGCTAATGCGCAAAGGATACGTAAAACTGACCACACTACAGGTTAAGCATTTGTCGGTTAGGATGTTGTGAAAGGGAGTCCTGCTGCCGGTCAAGGACCGGACTGGGAGCAAGGTTCCAATCCCCCACAGAAGGTAATGTGAGGCACCGATTTCATTGAGGAGGTGGTTGAGAGAAAGAAAAAAAGAACGCTTTTTACCAGTGGGGGCATAGCTCGAGCCTAGACATAGAATCCTGTCCACCATCTTGACTTTGGCTAACGTGTAGCGACCCTGGGTATCTGATCATGTTTTCAAAACAGTGGGGGGTAAAGACTTCTGAAAGAGAATGGCGACGCCGCACTTCCGAGTTGGGGTGGGTGCAGAGATGGGCGGACAACTGCTATGGATCGATCGTCCCATCCAATCACAGTGCAGTTTATCAGATTTGAGTTGGTACAGATGTGTCTCCTGCAGCAGGGCAAAGTTTGCTCTCTGAAACTGCAGATAGGCCAGTATCTTCTTCCTCTCGATATAGCGAGTGAGGCCGTGGACATTCCACGAGATAATGGTCAAGTTGGAATGGGAGCATGAGGAGCTAGTCCGTGACATCCAGTCAATGAGGTGGATGGTCTGTAGTGTAAGGAAAGGTCCCGGTATGAGCCAACGAAGTGTGAGACCTGGGAGGGGGGTCGTAGAAGAGCAAATGAGGAGGACTCGGGGTGGGGTCCCTCAGTTCCTAAGGGGGTAGGCTACTGCAGTGGACAGAGAGGGGCAGAGTGGAGGCTCCCTGGTGTGATGGCGGTGTGGGATGATGTGGGCCGGATGGGGGAAGGGGTAGGGTGAACACAGGATGAACAGGGGATGTGAAGGCAAGGGGTACCAGCAAGAAGGGTCAAGGAGGACAAGGGGAATGGATGACACAAAGGTAGTTCCGGAGGGAAGGGAAAGCTCCAGCGCCGGCCGGGATCTGTTAACTGTGAACCTAAACTTGTGTAACCTATGCATCTGTGGCCCCCTGTTTGAAAAGGGGGGGAGCAGATTCAACAGTATAGACAATACTAATGTATTAGGGGAGTCAGAGGTGAGTGCAGAAGGAATGATGAAGGGGGAGCGGGGATAGTGTGCGGGCTACATACCTAAGTGGATGAGGTGATGGCTGTGGTCCCAATAGGGAACAAGAAGGAGGAGGGCTCCGGTCATGGGCCGGGAAGGGGGCAACAAGGATTCCCTGTCTCAGCTGCTGAAGAGTATGTATCGGGGTGCAGAAGATCAACAGATCTCTGAGGCCCTTTGCCCTATATGGTATGTGGTAGGGCCAGCAGCGGGGGGAAGTGAGGTATGAGGTGGGAAGGGTAACAAGGTCGTGCAGCAGCAGCGAGGGTCTGGAATATGCAGTACAATGTGCAGAACAAGGAGACCGAGGGCAGAGAGAACATGCTCGGCAGGTCATGCATAGGGTCTTAAGTATGGGGGCGAAGCTCCCAGACTCCACCAAAGGCTGAGTCCCATACAGCAGGGGAATGAGAGTCTACACGCCTTAGGACCATGATGAAGGCTTACCTCATGATAGGGGGTCGGGTGGTGCTAGTGTTTGACCATGGCGATGCTGAGAAAATTGCAACAATGGATAACAAGTAACGATCAGCACCCCAACATGGGTGAGAGGGCAGGTATATGTGGCATAATTTGTGATCCTGCCAGAACCAACTAAAATAGTAACAGTACATAGACGACCAAGCTGGCTGAAGACAAGAAATAACCACAGTCACAGGATCGCTTGACATCAATGCCAAGCTTTTGGATGTGGTATACTTATCCGGTCCAGAGGAATGACAGGTAGGGCAGTCTCACCCTGATTGTCGCTGCAGCTATGTGTTCGGATTCTAGTGGGGCTACCTCCCAGCCCCACAAGGACAGGGTCTTCAGTGGCAATCTAGATTTGTCCTTCCCATGCTTGTGGGTGAGAGCTGCCATCACCTGGAGAACTGTTTCCCTGTTCTCTTGCGATTAGGGAGGGTGGTTGGCAGGTCTGCCTCTCTTAGGACAATGCAGCTCAACAGGACCTTGTCCCAAAAAGATGAGTCAGAGGGTGGGATGGTGCCTCCTGCAGGCATGAAGTGGTCAAGGTAATTTTCATTGGTATCACAGGAGAAATCAGTGCCCAAACCTCATATATATATATATATAGTGCCCATGAGCGTGAGGAGCGGTCAGTAGTTGTCGGACTTGGTCATGGGGGAGAAAGCAGGCAATGGTTGGCGAGGTCTGTCATTCTGGCCTTTGCACATATAACCTAGTTGATGTGTTCTTTGAAGCTCCAACAGAGGAGAAAATGCAAAGCCTGTGATAGCGGGATGTTAGTAATGAGGAAGGTTTTGACATCCGTGCCCTCTGCCTGTTCTGGAATCCCAAAGGAGTGGATATTATCCCTGCCGCTCTGATCCTCGAGGTCAGTGAACTTGTCCCGGAAACACTGCCACTCTTGGTCTCTGTTGGGTAATGAGTTGAGTTTGTCTTCCATGAGGAAGAGGCGGCGATCCATATTCGTCACCTTGTCCTGGAAACTGGCAATGTCAGAACGGATGGACCTGGATTGTGCTGCGAGGACAGAGATCTTGGTATCCATGCCCTCCAGTCTCCTGCCGACCACAGTGATTTCCTGCAAAATGCGATCCATGAAGACATCTGTTTTGGGTGCCTGTGTGGTTTCTGGCGGATTGGATGCATGAGGTGCCGCGGTCACTGGTGAGGGCCTACAAGAAGAGTAGTTGGCGGGCTGGTTTGCCAGTCGACTTGTCTCCAGGCATGGCTGTCTCGTAGCGAAATTGCCGGGAGAAGAACGACCCCCCTCGTGTGAGGAGGTAAGACTATATATTCGGCTGAGGCAGAGAACAGGATGGTGGAGAAAAAACCTTCTCCAGAGTCACAGGTCAGATCGCAGTAGCAGGAGGCTTTAAGGTTAGTGAAGTTGTGTCCAAGAGTTCAAGCTGCCATCCCGGTCCTTGTGACCTGATCTGAAGTCTGTGAGGGTGAAGACGTAAAAGTCTCTGTATACTGGGCCCTCAGCCGGAAGAGAGAAACAAGGCCATAATGCGCTGGAGGGGTCCCCTCCATCTGGTGGCACCCCATCCAGCGAAGCAGCTGTAGACAGTGGGTAAGGCAGGCCAGATGCCACCAGTAAGCCCCAGGCCCAAGCACTGCTAGGAGGCAAGGTGCTGCCTCCTCCCCCAGGGCTTCTTGGGATTGGCGGTGGGGGAGGGCCCCAGGACTCCAGTCCCGGGCTACGCATTCCACTGCACGCACCGGGCGTCGCCAGGCAGTGTTCCCCTCCGGGCGGTCCCAGGGCCCCTCTTCTAGATGATACCCTGAGCCCACAACCCACCACTGCTCAGGGCTCCAGGTGTGTAGGCAGTCCTTGGACGGGGTGTGAGTGGGTCTGGGGTGAAACCCCAGCGGACCCCTATACAGCGTGCGCCTCCCGCGGCCCCCCCAAAGTTTTGTTATGGTCTATGGGGGAAAACTCGGGGGGGAAGGAAGGAGCAACCCCGCCACCACCTCACTCACCTGCGCCCCCATTCGCCATCCTCTACATAGGGACAGCTGCCAGGTCCAATCACCTGGGCTCAGTCCGGAAATTAAGCCTGTGGCTCCACTCAGGGCACTATGCCCAGAATCCACCCAGCAGGCATCCGACCCACCCTTGGCTGCAGTAGCAGCATTAGAAAAAATACGAGGCTTGCGACGCCTCCGGCCCTTCTCTGAAGTAAGGGAGCTATGTGCAGGTCTCCCCTCTGGGTCTTTGGGCTCTGCGGCTGCCATCCCAGGCCTCCAGTGTGCGGAGTACCTCTAGCAAGTGGCCATCTTTGTCTGCGACCAGGCCACGCCCCTATTTGTCGACTTTGAAACATCAGCAAACGTTGTCAATTCAATTAATATTAAAACATAATAATAATTCCTGCACTTCCAAGTCATGTTAACTGCTGTAGGTGGGCATGAAACATCCAAATTGTCACAATTATAGAAAATGGATGGTAAATCTGTAGTATAGTTCCTGACATGTGGCAGCACTGGCAGGGAAAATGGGAGGTGAAAGTTGCTGAGGCTCCCTGAGAAAAAACTTTGGCCCTGGTACTTATTTACAGATGTGTTTATTTATTTTACAAATTAAGCACAGTTAAGCAATATCTCTTTGCCTTGTATTGCAAGCGGGGAAGAGCTCCATAAACCGTATGCTTTAGAGTGGCTCTGAATGGTGGAGTGGGTGAAACACATTCCAGCATTGCAAACTTCGGCACCAATGCATACATAAACAAGCATGTGCAATGCACTAGGGTCTCACATTTCTCCGAGTTACAGCTTTTAGCAGTTGTAAACTCCCAACTGGATTTTTCTTTCCACATTGAAATCGCTGCTACAGTTCACTTGTAATGAAAGCTATCGGCAAAAGTCCAATTATCTACGTAATAGTCAAAAGTGCAATTAACTATGTAACAAGGTTGATGTTATGCAAAGCGCTCGACTTCTGCCAAGCGAACTCGCGCTGCGAACAAAAGTTAAAAAGTAGTCCACAAACTGAACGAAAAACAGCGAGCCTTGCATGTTTTCAGTACTTGGTCTCTGCGCTCAAGGAGGGCTAACCACCGGAAAAGGCATGACGTATGCGTGCCTTCAGCTAATGAAAGCAAGCAGATTTCAACAGGCAAGCCCACGAACCAATGAAAGACAACTGAGGCAATTGATATTTCAAAAGGTAACCCAAATTAGCCCATGCAGTATTTTACTGTGCTCCAATGACCACATCTACTTTCACTGTTATGGAGATTTGTGCCTTATTTCATTTATAACAACTGCTGGACCCTTCTTCACTGGCAGAAAGCTACAACTCTTCTTCACAAATTATGCTCCTTTTCAGCTGGTCCCAGGGGTGCCTAATGAACATAGCGCCTCACAATAACTTGTGTGTCCTGTTTGTAAATAAGGATAGAAGAGACAATGCATAAACTGTGACCACTAACTAGCCGGTTCCATTCCCTTTCTTAATTATAGTATTTACTCACTCATCCACGCACCCGCCCACACATTTAATCAAACACATTTATTCACCCAATCACTCTCTAAATAACGTCGATAAGATCATACAATATTCCCCGACTCATACTGCATATGCCGAAGGAAGAATGCATTTACTTTTTGTCGTGCTGAAAAGCTCACAAATAAAGCGCATTCTTTAAGGTGTGTACCTCCTTCTTTTGAAAGTCTCAGGCAGTAATTTACTGTTGGCATCACTTTAACATATGTTACTTCAAAGTACTTCACACTATTTACAAGGCCATTCACTGTCGAGCTGATATTCACGTTTAGGTAACATGATACGATAACATCTTCGCACAGGAAACAACTGGCCACTGTGTAACACTTCTTATAACTATACCAAACTCGCTATTACTCTTTTTCAGTCGCTTTTATCTGCTTTTCTGTCTGGAAATTCTTTATTCGGTCAAGGCCGTGATCTCACTGCTTTTAACTTCTTCCTGAGTTCTTTAGATCCTTGCTTATCTTGTTTACGTTTACTTTTCCTGCCTGCTCGCAGTGAAAGCGTGCTTTCGCTGATGTATATACAGGAAGAATTCCCTTCCTGATAGCACTTCCAGATAATTTAGTTTAATTGTTTAACCTCACTACTACTTAAGTTCTTACACTTTAATTAGTTACATGCGTATTTTCTACAATTCCACTGCTCCCATATATTTAGGAGGCAGCACGTATGGTTAAATTATAATTCTTTCATTGCACATGTGCTTTTTTTCCCTGGCTGCGCATTAAAACACGTTTTCCCTGATGTATGGGAAGGAACAATTATTTTCATGGGAGCACATTAAAATAAAACACTGACCACATCATAATGCTTATATTTTTTATGAAACTTTAAGAAATGCTGTGCAGCAGCTGTGGCTGCTGTGTCGCATGTCTAAATAAACATTAACAAAAACAATAGATTTCATAGAGGCGAAACCTATTGGCTTTGCCAGTGCTTGCTTCTAAGAGTGTAGCCTCTTTTAAAATTTACAAAAGTTGGTTTTCCGCACATTAATGGTTTACTCGTATGAAGAATTTTGTGTGACTTAATCTACTCCCATGGACGGGGTGTAGCCTTTCCAGGTATCAAGGTCCAGTACAGTTGTGCACACCCACAAGCGAACACATTTGTTGGTATTCGCAAACTAAACCCATTGCCCCTCTGGAAAAGACAGGTGATTTTCTCCTAAAAAGGAGAGGAATGAATCGCTTTCGGGGGTGGAGGGGATAGGAAGAAAACAGAAGCAAAAGTGAAGGGCATATAGGGGGCATGGCTTCACAGCACTTTTCATTATTTACAAAGAAAATAAAAATTAACTTTATGTATAACTTTTGCATTAGCATGTGCGCATTATTAACAATTGCACAGTTGTAAAGGCGTTCTCAAGTTGCAATTGCAAAGTCAGATGCGTTTTCTAGGCGGCTGTAGGTTTCCAAGCCTAACCCTAGGATGTGAATTCTCAAGCCTCAGAACACGTTCAACCTGCGAGGTGTAAATCTGTAATCCTCTGGGTGTAAATTGGGGCCTTTCTGTAAAGGTTTCCAACTCTTCTGAAATGCGGGAGGAAGTGTCTTCACTGTGTGTACTGTGGGAGCTTCGGTGGAACAGCCGGTGGTATTGTGTGTACTGGCTTCTCCGGCATTACTGGCTTGATAAAACCAGAAGATTGCGGTTATTACTAGAGAAGTTTGAGTAAAATGCAAAATAACCAGAGTAACTGTTGTCACCACATGTTCCGGGACATCCCCATTTTTTTAACCAGGTTGAAACCTAATGCTTGCTATTTAGTTATACCTCTGATTCAGTGCACTGGCAGCAGCGCCCTTAAAGAGCACCATGCTAAGTCCAGAGACATTCATCAATGTGTTGCTTAACTTAAGGTGAAGTGCAAAAGACAGTCAGAACCGCATGTATCCACATGTCAAAATACACGTTTAGGTGTAAAAGACACAAAATCTAAGTTTTTATAGCGTATAGCCACCCCGTTCTAAACAAATAGTCTATTTCAAATTCAAATGTTTTGCGTTTACAGGAATACCTATATTTTTAAGAAGCGAGCGGTTTTGGAACCTAAAAATGACTATCTTTTTTGTATTGCCGAGCATTATTGTGCGTTTGTTGCTACTGGCTTTCATTCGGCGTTTTACCAGGTTTTCCTGTTATAAACACAAAAGGCCGAGTGGCTGATAGTGTTGGAGTGTGACTTTTAAAATCAATATTAACATGAAAAGCTTGCAATGTAATGTCTAATGAAACCGCATAAATGTAATACAAATAAATGCACGCGTTTGAAATGTGCCCACGGGGTGTGGCCACCAATGTATAGGATGACTAATGAAACTGACTAATAATGAATAAATGATGTACTCGTATGATTTCATATTAGCACTAAGAATTATGTATTAAGGTTTTGCTAAATTACTCACTAGGCCTTAGTTAACAAGGGTCTGGGCCTAGCTGCCTGGTCTCCTATTAACTGTGTTTTCTAATGTGCAATGTGCTGCTTTTCCTGAAGGACCCGCCGCTGTACTTTTCCAGAAGCTAAAGATATGTGTGTAACCGTAGTAAATTCTTTCTCATGGGACCCGACTTGCTAAAGGAGACATTCTTGCCGAATGCAACAGTGTAATTTGCAACAGGTGCAAGGTCGCCTAAACTAGGAGAAGACAATGGAACTACTGACTGGAGCGACAAGTGTAACTTTTCTTACCTGACATTCTTCCCGTTGAAGACGTCAATCACATGAGCCAATAAACTGCATGAGAACTGTCTTAGTTGAAAATTCTAGTAAGGTGTGTGACGGATCATTGGACAGAGATAACGATGCACCAAATATTGCCCAATGGGAAATTAGAGACTCGCTCAGCATCTTTGATATAACGGCGTGACACAATGAGAAATTAGCCATTATCGAGCCCTTCTTCATCACCCTTTGCCTTTCTGAGAGACTTTGGCCCTCATTACAACCCTGGCGGTCAGTGTTAAAGCGGCGGTAATACCGCCAACAGGTCGGCGGAAAAAAAATGGAATCACAACCTTGGCGGAAACCGCCAACATAGACAGCCACTTTAACACTCCGACCGCCACGGCGGTAGAAAGAAACAGCGCGGCGGTCACCGCCAACAGACAGGCGGAAGACAATGTACCGCCCACACTATTATGAGAGGCCAATCCGCCACCTTTTCCGGGGCGGAACCAACACAAACAAAAACACAGCGGAAACAGGACTTGGAAGGGAAAACACTCCCCAAGATGGAACCAGGATGCCATGGAGCCAGAACTCCAAATACTCCCTGCGATGGTATTTCTGCTCCTCTATCAGGAGCAACAAAGACGGCAGCGACGACCACGGTGAGTACTGCACCTACAACACAGGGAAGGGAGGAGGGAAAAGAGAGTGACACACACACACGCAACACCCCCACCCTCACCCACAACACCATGCACACAAAACCATGCTGCAACATTACATTTACACCCCCCTTTCAAGAACGCAAGGACAAAAGGAAATTAGTTGAACGATTGTAATGATGAAAAAAACAGTAGTCAAAACTCAAAATACAGTATATATAATTATGTACACCAACTACACAAGTCCAGATAGTGCACCAATAATTGTCCGTGGACCACTGGGCCCAAAATGCATGGGTGGGGCCCACACTCGATACCAGACATCAAATGGAGAGAACACTGCAGGGGCATCAGATCGAAATGAAACAGGCACCTCAGGGGGAAGGGAAGGGAGGGCACCTCAGCCAGATGAGTGCACGACGCCACTGCTCCACGAGGGGGCTCCATGCCCACTGCTGTATCCCGGGGAGTGCAAAGCCACAGTCTCTCAAGTCCCTACAGTGGGTGGTTTGCCCACTGCTTTATCCTGGGGAGTGCAAAGCCACAGTCTCTCAAGTCTCTCCAGTGGGTGGGTTGCCCACTGCATTTTCCTGGGAAGGGCAAAGCCACAGTCTCTCAAGTCTCTCCAGTGGGTGGTTTGCCCACTGCTTTATCCTGGGGAGTGCAAAGCCACAGTCTCTGAAGTGGATGCCTTTCTCCACTGGTTCTGGAGGGGGCTTTGTGCCCAGAGTGCTTCATCCTGCCAAGGACACAGGGAGTGGATGTGATACTCCACTGGTTCTGGAGGGGGCTTTGTGCCCAGAGTGCTTCATCCTGCCAAGGACAGAGGTAGTGGATACCTTCTTCCACTGGTTCTGGAGGGGGCTTTGTGCCCAGCGTGCTTCATCCTGCCAAGGACAGAGCTAGTGGATGTGATACTCCACTGGTTCTGGAAGGGGCTTTGTGCCCAGCGTGCTTCATCCTGCCAAGGACAGAGGTAGTGGATGTGATACTCCACTGGTTCTGGAAGGGGCTTTGTGCCCAGAGTGCTTCATCCTGCCAAGGACAGAGGTAGTGGATGCCTTTCTCCACTGGTTCTGGAGGGGGCTTTGTGCCCATAGTGCTTCATCCTGCCAAGGACAGAGGTAGTGGATGTATCTCTCCACTGGTTCTGGAGGGGGCTTTGTGCCCAGAGTGCTTCATCCTGCCAAGGACAGAGGTAGTGGATGCCTTTCTGAACTGAAGGTGTTGCATCATGGAAGCTGCCCAGGCTCCTGGAACTGACCACTGGGGATGGCAGCCATGTCTGCGGTGGCTCAGGACGTCGCGGGCCGCTGGCGGTGCTTGCGGCGGTGTCAGTAGTGGCTGTGCTTGCGGCGGCCTCTGTGGCATCGGTGTTGGTGGTGGACTCTGTGGCATCGGTGCTGGTGGCAAGCTCAGTGACTGCGATGCTGGTGGCGGGCTCAGGGACTGAGGTGCTGGTGGCGGTGCATGTGGTGGTGCAGGTGGCGGTGCAGGTGGCGGTCTTCTCCGCCGTACCGGTTGGCGTCGACAGAAGGTGTGACACTGGTCCCATAGTCTGTGCCACATTGCCCACTCCTGACCTGCCCTTGATTTTCTGGCCCTTCCCCACCTTGGATGGTGGCGCAGCTGTCTTGCCACTATCCCCTTTTTTTCCCCCTGAGCCCTTGGTGGCAGGTGTTTTCGCCTTCTCCCTCCAGGATGTGGGCAACTTTCTTACTTTCGCAGGTGGCAGAATGTCCTTGCCCTTGCTATGTGGCACACTGGCTGCCCTGATGCTTGGCGCACTCCACAAGCTCGCTGTTGCTAGGACCACTGTGCCCAGTGATGTGGTGGATGAGGTGCTGGGTTGGGACCTGGAAAGCCTGGCCCTAGGGGACGGACGGGGGGGGGAGGTGTAGGGAAGAGGTCAATGTTAGCCAGGAATTATTTTTTACACACACTGGGACGGGTAGATGGAGTGGGTTTGGGAGTGGAGGAAGAGGTAGTGGTTGTAGGAGGCGTACGATTGCTAAATTTGGGTGAAGGTGCATGGGCTGGAGGCTGTTGTGAGGTGGATGGCTGTTGGGTGGATGTGTGCCTGCGTTTGTGTACTTTGGGAGGAGCGCTCACAGACACGCTGGTAGAGGACACAGGGGATGTGTGAATGGTAGTGGGGGTGGTGAGTGCACGTGAGCGGTGTGTGGTGATGGGCGTGCTGGTGATGGAGGTAGTGGCTGAAGATGTTGTGCATGCAGGTGTGAGTGGAGACGAGACAAGGAGGGAGGAGGACGACGTGGAGGAGGAGGCAGTTGATGTTGGTATGCCTCCATGGAAATGATGCTTGTGTGAGTGCCTGTGGGATGTGTGGTGCTTATGTTTGCCAGAGCCACCCTTCTGTGATGAGGTGTGTGCATGCTGGTCTGATGGTGTGCTTGGGATAGGCTGAGGTACAGGGGATTGGGTCTGGGTGGAGGAAGTTGTAGGGGGGAGGCTGGACACAAGGACAATGGCTGCCATCAGTGCTGAGGCCAGAGCCTGAAATGCTCTCTGCTGGGCTGCCTGGCCAGAATGAATGCCCTCCAGGTATGCATTTGTTTGTTGCAAATGCCTCTCAACACCCTGGATGGCATTCACAATGGTAGATTGCCCAACAGTGCCCTCACTCAGGAGGTCAATAGCCTCCTCACTGAGGGCAGCAGGGCTGACTGGGGCAGGGCCTGAGGTGCCTGGGGTGAAGGAGATGCCCACCCTCCTGGGTGAGCGGCCACAGGACACACGCTGAGGGGCTGCTGGGAGGTGGGGTGGCGGCTGTACCTGTTGATGCGGGGGGCACAGAGGGGCCCACCACCGCAAGGGAGCTCCCATCAGAGGAGGAGTCACTGTCGCTGATGTGACCTCCTGTCCCCGCCGTGGAGCTCCCCTCGCCCTCCGTCCCACTGGTGGCTTCATACTCCGTTGTCTCGCCCTCCAGGGCCAAGTGGGATGCAGCTCCCTCCTGCTCCGGTGCCACTTCTGCCACCGCCTAATGATGCTATTCCACACAAGAACAGGGAGACCACAAAAATAGTGGGAGAAAGACATTAGAAATACATGTTCAGTGCATGCAATACCACTACCGTTGGCGGACACTACAGACACAGCAGCCCTCTGCACTACGCCATGCACTTAGAGTTCCTAGATTAATCACATGCCCATGGGGTGCAAGGCCTATGCCCGATTGCTGCACAGATGGAAGTCACAGGAGCCTGACTAGGTGTAGATGGCTTTTACCACTGGTGGAGTTGGGGTGCCACATAGCCTGCCTCACAAAGGGTCCTTGCCTACAAAGCTCGCCCTGGCCTAGGATAACGCACTGCCCACCTCTCTCACCCAGACACCTCGTAATGCGCGCAGAGTCAGATGGATGGATGTGATGGTACTTACCCCCTTGTGGCTGCTGTGATGCCCTCAAGCGCCCATCCACCTCCGGATATGCCACCGCCAGGATCCGGAACATCAGGGGGGTCATGGTGCGACGGGCACCCCACCCACTTTGGGAGGCCATCCCCAGCTGGGCCTCCACCGTCTTGTTGTTGTTGCTTGGTGAATGTCCTCCCATCTTTTACAGCAGTGAGTGCTCTGTCTATGGTGGAGCCCCAGGGTCCGGACGTCCTTGGCGATGGCACGCCAAATATCCTTCTTCGGGTGGGCGCTGACCTAGAGGAATAGTACAGGGGAAAAGGAAAAACTTTAACCGTCCGGACCGTCACAGTCATTGGCCCACGTTACCACCCTTGCCCTGACGCACATATACTCACTGTCCGCACATGCAGGCCTCAGTCCCCCCCCCATCCACACCACTCCAAACAGGCATTGCCCATGCAGCATGCTCACAGTGTCCTCACCTGTTTGTCTGGAGGACCGTAGAGTAGCGTGTACTGGGGAGGACCCCATCCACTAACTTCTCCAACTCCTCCGAAGTGAAGGCAGGGGCCCTTTCCCCAGACACATGAGCCATCGTCGCTTCCAGACTGAGGTCACAGCAGCACTTGCAGTGTAGGTCCTCTCCTGTTGAAGGTCAGGTATCAAGTGCATACCGTCACCGCCGGCGTACATCGTCATTGGCTCCTCGGACCCATAGGGTCCAATGTTAACCAATGCAGGATACCGCAACAGTGTAGAACGCCAGCGCAGTTACCTCATATCCCCTTGTCCCACCTTACAGGTCAGGTAGCCGCCATTTCAGGGGGCCACATGGCATTAATATTAACTGCGTCACACCTATCTAGGCTTTGCATACACACAGTAACAGGCACATTGCTGATTTACAAATGTTTTCTAATAACATTTAGTAATTCCTCAGTGTTGGCTGACTCTCTGCTCTGTGTTTTCCTCCATAGGGCACGTCCACTGGGGCAGGTGGTGAGATGGTGATATCCTCCGGTGTACAGACCACTGGTGGACCTGTAGACAATGGAAGAGAGACACGTAATAGTCACCTACAGACTTGATTGTGCAACAATCCATGAACTGTGTGACCAGGTGGAGCCAGACCTGATGTCAGCAATCCACCATCCCACAGGAATCCCCCCTCTAGTGCAGGTCCTGACATTACTCCATTTCCTGGCAAGTGGGTCTTTTCAAACAACAGTGGCCTTTGCATCAGGGATGTCCCAGCCTATGTTCTCAAATGTGTTGTCCAGAGTGTTGTCTGCCCTGCTTAAACTCATGCGCGGCTACATCGTGTTCCCTCAGGTGGAGGATTTGCCTACAGTGAAAGGTGACTTCTATGCCCTGGGACATATCCCCAACATCATAGGTGCCATTGATGGTACACATGTGGCATTTGTACCCCCTGCAGGAGTGAATAGGTGTACAGAAACCCGAAGAGCTACCATTCAATGAATGTGCAGATGGTGTGTTTGGCCGACCAGTACATCTCCCATGTGAATGCCAAGTTTCCTGGATCAGTGCATGACGCTTACATTCTGAGGAATAGCAGCATCCAGAGGCACTTGTGTGGCTAATAGGTGAGGACAAGGACCCTATACCCTGTGAATAGTTGTCTGGGTCTGGGGTTGTCCCTAAGGGTCAGTGTGTGTCTAACAGTTGTCCCTCGACTTTTGCAGGTGACTCTGGGTACCCCGACCTGTCATGGCTACTGACCCCAGTGAGAAATCCCAGGACAAGGGCAGAGGAACGCTACAATGATGCACATGGGTGAACTAGGAGAGTGATCGAAAGGACTTTCGGCCTCCTGAAGGCCAGGTTCCGGTGCCTCCATATGACAGGTGGTTCTCTCTACTACTCACCAAAGAAGGTGTGCCAGTTCATCGTGGCCTGCTCTATGCTGCACAACCTGGCTTTGCGATGACAGGTGCCTTTTCTGCAGGAGGATGGTCCAGATGGAGGTCCTGTGGCAGCTGTGGAGCCTGTGGACAGTGAAAAAGAGGAGGCAGAAGAAGAGGATATAGACAACAATGTTATCCAGCAATACTTCCAGTGAGACACAGGTAAGAAGATGTCACTGCCTCACACCTCTCATACAATTGTTAGACCCATCATATGTCTGTCACTTTCACCCAGTGTATGGACCTTGACTTGTCACTTTGCCTTTCCATTTCACAGATGTGGGTCCCACTGTGTGACCTCTGCTATATTACCTCATGGACTAGAGCTGTTTACATCTGTATGTTGACAATACCATTGACATTGCTATATTCCATAGTTATTGCAAATACACATTTGTGAAAGCACAGACTGACTCCAGCTTGTTTTGTGATTCAAGGGTGTTTATTTCAGTGCAAAATAGTGGAGGGGGTTGTAAAATGGGCAGGGGTGATGGTGGAGGATTGTCCATGGCAGAGTCCAGTCTATTTGTTTCACAGGTGCATTGCCCAAAGGGGCCATAGGAAGTGGAGCTAGGGCAGATGATGGATGGACAGGGTGATGAAGTGGGACAGAAGGATGACATTTAGGGGGGTCTCATTTCCTGCCGGGGGTCTTGGCATTGTTCTCTGTCTTTTTCCTGGATCTCAGGGACCGTTTGCGGGGTGGTTCTCCATCTGCAGGGGGTGGGGTGCTGGTGTTGTGGTACTGTGGTGGTGCCTCCTGTCCACTAGCGCCGGTGGAGGTGGTGGGCTGTTCATCATCAATGCTAGTGTCAGGGTCCCCTTGTTGTGCCACAGTGTCCCTCCTGGTGTTCACAAGGTCCTTCAGCACCCCTACAATGGTGACCAGGGTGGTGTTGATGGACTTAAGTTCCTCTCTAATCCCCAGATAGTGTTCCTCCTGCAGCCGCTGGGTCTCCTGAAACTTGGCCAGTACCGTTGCCATTGTCTCCTGGGAATTATGGTACGCTCCCATGATGTTGGAGAGGGCCTCGTGGAGAGTGGGTTCCCTGTGCCTGTCCTCCCCCTGTCACACAGCAGTCCTCCCAGTTCCCCTGTTTTCCTGTGCCTCTGTCCCCTGAACCGTGTGCCCACTGCCACTGCCCCCAGGTACCTGATTTTCTTAGGTTGTTGGGTTTGCCTGGGTTCCCTGTAGTGGTGGACACACTGCTGCTTGAGGTGTCCTGGGGACAGAGGGATGGGCCCGCCGGGTGGGTGCTGTGCTGGTGTTTCCTGAGGGGGGAAAACTCTGTGGTGGCTTGTGCCAGTGTGAGGGGGACTGACTGTCCTGAGGTCCCAGATTGGCCGGGCTGGTCATCTTGATCCAGTTGGACAGAGCTGCTGTCATCACTGTGGTCCTCTTCTGTGGGGGGAGTGGACATGTCTGGAACCTCCTGTCCGGAGACGTTGGCTAGGGGTCCTGCAGGGGTGGAAAGGCATGATTATTGTATCTGTGTGTGCCATTGTGTGCAATGGGTGGGTGACCCTGTACTCCAGTGCTTGCATTCTTGTGTAGGACCTTGTGTGCTAATTGGTTTGGGCATCTGTGTGGGTATCTGTAGTGGACATGCTTTGTTGATGGGTGTCCATGCTTTGGTGTTCCATGCAGTGCTTGGTGTTGGGATGTGTGGGTTGTGGTAGTGGGACATTTGTGAGGTGTTGGAATGATGGGGGTGAGGGTGAAGGTGGGCTATGTGATAGCATGCAGGTAGGGTGGGGGATGTAATAGTTAAGATTTGACTTACAAGAGTCCATTCCTCCTGCTACTCCTGCGAGGCCCTCAGGATGCAGTATAGCCAAGACCTGCTCCTCTCATGTTGTTAGTTGTGGGGGAGGACGTGGGGGTCTGCCGCCAGTCCTCTGAACTGCAATCTGGTGCCTTGAGACCACGGAACGCACCTTCCCCCGTATGTCGTTCCATTTCTTCCTGATCTCATCCCGTGTTCTTGGATGCTGTCCCACTGCGTTGACCCTGTCGACGATTCTGTGCCATAGCTCCATCTTCCTAGCTACGGAGGTGTGCTGCACCTGTGATCCGAATAGCTGTGCCTCTACCCGGACGATTTCCTCCACCATGACCCTGAGCTCCTCCTCAGAGAACCTGGGGTGTCTTTGCAGTGCCATGGTGTAGTGTGGGTGATGTGTGAGGTGGTGTCGGTTGTGATGTCTGAGGGGATGTGTTTGTGTGTGTTGTCTGAGGTGCGTAGATGTTGTGATGGTGTTGTGTGCCTGTGGATGCTAGTGTTGCTGATGGTGGTGTCTCTCTCTGGGCTTCTTTCTCATTTTTTGTCATAGGGGTTTATGGGTGATGTGGGTGTGTGTTTTATATTGTATTGAGTGTGTGATAGTGGTGCGTGTATGTGTGTCAGGTGTGTGTATTTTGATTTGTCCAATGTGGTTGTGTTTTGTAAATGTGTGTGTACTTTGAGCGTGGCGGTGTGTACCGCCAATGGAATACCCCAGTTGAAAGGCCGCCGTGTTGATTCGTCGGTCGTGATAGTGTGGGTGTATTCCTGTTGGCGTGACGGTGGAGGTTTTGTTATCGCCAGTTTATCACTGACCTTTGTTGTGGCGGACTTGTGTGGGTGTCTGGATTTTGGCGGATTCTGGGCTGTGGGTCGTAATAGCTGTAGCAGTGTGTTGGTGGTCTTCTGCACGGCAGTACGCGGGATTTACTGCCAATGTTGTAATGAGAGCTTTTGTCTTATGCTTTAAACCATCCTCGCTTTACCCCTTCCTGATATGCACTTCTCCTCCTTATGAGAGAAGAGCCCTTTGCAATACCTGGCTGAGTCTTAGCTGTTCTATCCTGGCGGATGGCGAAACGACTAATGTCCTGAGGACGAAGACTGAAACTGTATGCTTCCCCATTTGGATGGGTAACTATCTGATGATGCATTGTGATTGTCTGTTTGCCTTTTCTTTCTAGGTACCAGCTGCTCTTTTGATAGAGGCCATAGTTAGATGTTTTTCCAAATTTATGTTGGTAAATGGTTTTGCATGAAGCCCAACATGCTGATGCTTATCAGAAGTTTGTTAAGGAGTTCACTAAAATCAAGTGCAAATAGACAAAATGACTGAATCTTTGCTTTGTTGAATAATGTACTAATGATACTCTGCTAAAGTTTCATTCATGTTGACGTCGTGCTTTGTTCTAATGTTCATGATCTATGCTTTGATAAAGTCTTATTCGAGTTGCCATATCGTAGTTTTGTTGATGTGCTTACTGATAGTGAGACTAATAAATATGCTAGTAGATTGTAACTAATAGGGGATAAATATCCTAACTCTTACTAGACTTGTGTGGTTATTTATGGCTGAAAGGTCATGGTGTGTTTGTTTCTTATTAAAGGTTATTGATTAGTTTAATTAATTAGTTATTGTGAATATTGATTAGGTTATTGAAATATTGATTGACATGCTATACAGATATCTCATTCTGGGAAGTCCCCAAACGTGGTCAAAAGATTCATTGGCCTAAAACGAGTCCTCTTGTAAGTAAATTATCAAGGTGTGTACGCATTATTAATAGGAAAGGAAGCAATACAAAAGATAACATTTTTGGTGGCTGCCACTTTAAAATATATCGTGATAACATTCATAACAATCATAGCTAATTTTCTTTGTTATCCTTTTCGTAAAGAGTTATTCAATCGAAAAACTCTCTATATTTTATTAATGACACAAGCTTTAAAATACAGCAGCTTCAAAACTCTTTTTGGATTTACACACTCTCATCCAATCAGAACTTCGATTAATGAGTGCTTTTGGCAAATGGCATCATTTCCCATGATCCAGTAATGCCTCCTTGTTCTCCCAGCGGCCAGTGCCGTCATTTCCTCTGCATGGATGTCTACTCACTGAATAGTGATAGAAATATAACAACGTATGCGTGAAATCTGATGCAAGAACAGACGGTGCAAGTTACTGGAAAATGAGAGAATGTTGTGATGTCATACTGGATATTCAGGTGTTATTTTGTTATGGTTTACATTTCCTAGAAATTAAAACTAGCACATCGACTATGACACGGTGCCTGGAAAACGTGGTGTGTTTTACAATGAGTTAGATAAAAAAAAGAGAAGATTGAGGATTACCCCCTTAAATTGCCTGTAAGTCAAGTGGTCTTCCATTTAAAATCAGTGGTATTGGTTCTGTGCGCATGTTTGTGTGAGTGTATGTATGTGTGCGTGTGTTGCTAACTAATGTCCTGATTGCTTATTAGTTGTCTTCATTATTCCGATTGCCCTTTATGATTCGAATACTCACTACATGTTGGAGTGTCTACTGTGTGACCCAAAACAAACTCCTCCCAATCTCCTCTTGAATCCTCGCACCATCTGGTCCGTTTCAATATCATTGACAACGGGCATGATGTGGGAACCCCAAAATTTTGGGTGCCACACACAAGTAGGTTTTCTTAGCCTCCAAACGAATACAGTGACTTTACAGGGAAAATGAAAACTGACAGGCAATTCTCACCCTTACCTTTGAGTTCTTCTAGCAGGAGTGAAGGGGTGTCTAGAATACTACTTACCTGTCTGAGAATCATTTGCTCTTACAGGTGAAAGATGAAAGGAGCCCCCCCCCAACCCCCAGGCTTAGGACACACACAAACTTTATCATTTTACAATGATTGGTATTTATTATTTGCTATAGTTCTGCATATCGTGTGAGCGAGAATTACAAACTTAATAATGAATATTTTAGCAATTACAAATACAACTAGGTTGAACAAATGATACACCCGAAGACTGTTCCTCACACCTCTAAATAATTGCAGCATTAGATTATTAGTGTTTTGTTTACTGCAGAGCCATGGAATACTCACAATACAACTATGGGAAGTCCTTAATTTGTTAAAGAATAAGTGCCGGGGCACAAAGTTTTGCTTAGTTACCTATGGCTAGCGGTATTGAAGGTTTGGGTGCCAAATACCAAGGCTGTGTCGTCTTGATGCAACTTCATCCCTGTGTAGTCTGTCAGCAGACATCCCTCTCCCTTTATCTCACTCTTCCAGTTGCTTCTTCATGCTTGATTTCTGTCTTTGTCATAGTTTTTTCACCTTTCTCTTCATACTCCTTTCCCCCTTTTCTATTGTTCTTTCTCTTGCTCTGGACCCAATGGTGTTTAGTAAATAAATGGCAAAAGGAATGCTGCTGGGCCCCAGCTGCAACTACCTGCTCAAATGAAGCACTCCCATCAGGTCTGAATGGCTTTCGATTTGGTTTCCTGATTGACATTTGTCCCACAACCACTGTGCCATCACACATACAACTACGTGTTTTTTAGGTAACAGACTAGAAAGGAGGCAAAGCAGAGAGCATCAAGAGGCAGCTGAGAAGGGTTAATGTCAGCTGAGGAAAGACTAACTTCCACCCTCAACTGGAATGATAGATAACCACCGAACAAGAAGTAACAACAGCCAGACCCATGACAAACCATGAAAGCAAGAAATTCCACTGGGCTTAACAGTGAACAGAAGCACCAAAGGGCAGCAGGAGGTAACACCCTTGAATAACACAGCAATCAGCATTGACACCCAGCAACAATCAACAAAGCAAATGAAGCCAAGGACAGGGCCACATTCCAGCCAAGAGACTTGGCAGGTGACCACTCCCAAAGACGCCAGGAGGGACCAATGGTGCAATGAAAGAGCCCATCAAACAGTTCCAACCGAAAGTATCACCACCTAAAGGTGATCCAAAGGCAAGAACAGTCAAAGTTCCATAAAGAACACAGTCCATTGGGCCAAAGACCAGAAGACAACCACCAGTGTGAGCTAAATAGGCCACAAGAGAATCAGACCTGAAGGCACGTCAGCCAAGGTAGTAATCTAATAGGCAATTACAAAACAGTAGAATACACAGTCTCAAGAACCACACACCAGGGCAATGAGACTGATGGCAAGAACTGAAAATACCAGAATCCCTAAGCTACCTTTCAAGCTTGGACAGAAATCAAGGACAGCTAAAGGCCGCTACCTGAGCCCCACCAGCCAAGGAGAAAGAAAAAAACGGCCATACCAAGCAAATAAAGAATAAGCCAGAATACCAAATAACAAAGTTCCAACCACAGAAGGAGCATATGGGAAAGGTTAAACCCCACATCAGGCAAGATGAAGACAGAACAAAAGTTTGACCAAGAATACCAACCACAGAGAGACCCACCAAATCCAGTGTAAATCCATAGAATGGGCACACAAAGAAGCAGCTACAAGGATCCTCAAGAGACAAGAGACAAGAGACAATTGGGCACAAGGTCTGATGCTCGATCCCAAGCTCACTGAAGAAAGAAGCAATATAAAACTGGAGTCAACAACCAAATGCCATCGGACCCAACAATAGAGGAATCAAAAGAACCCAGCAAAGAAGGAAGATGAAACACAGACCTGGCAGCACACGGAATCCCCAGATGGAACAACACCAAACTAAAGTGAAAGATCACTACCATGAAGCCCTAGTGTAAAGAAACCACTAGCAGCGGCCCCCCTAAATGCAAAGAGGAGGGACTGCCGTAAAGGAGGAGCATCAGTGACAAAAACAGGGACCAGCAGCAGTGTTAAGGGGAGCTAAAAGTCACAGCCACCAATAGCCCAGCATGGAGGCAGAAGCACATGAAAGCCTCACAAAAGACTCGGAGACCAGGAACCAGGGTGCACAGTCAAAAGTATAAGCCTTGCCAGAAAAGCACACAATAACAACAAGGAATTGCCTACCCACCAACAAGCCCAGCAGAGATACAGGGTCATAGAGCAGTCAAACAAAGTGCCCCAACGACAAGGATCCAGGGCACCCAGGCCGAACTCTAAACCCAGGAGATGGAGGAAAAGCTCCACCACAGCTCACAGCTCAGCAAAACAGATGAAGAAGTCACCAAGCCTGAGCAAAGGCCTGTGCACCCAAGGAGCCACTGCACCACCTACAAGTTGAATCCCAAACATCAGGGCTTGGGCAGGAACTTGAAGAGAGATGTCCACTGTGATAGCTTGAAGAAAGAAGTGAGGAGGTAGGTCACACAACAGCAATTTTATGACAGCCACCCTGCAAAGAGCCAGTTGTCTTAAATTTTGGTTCAAAGGACATATGCAGAAAATGAAATCAACGTCAAAAAAGGAATCAGTCCTTGACCAACTTGGCAAACACCACTTAGCAGCAAGCTCATGGGTAGGCATGTAGAGCATAGTGAAGTCGGAATGGGTCACACAGAGAATATTCCACAGACCAACCCTTCCTTCACATGGACGAAGCCTCAGATGGAAAAAATGGCATATAAGAAGAGCCTGTGAAGAATACAAGGCCACCCTGCCCACTCTTCAATTTGGAAAGGGGGTACATGGAGGAGAGGAGTACAAATCCCCCAAACTAGGGAACCTGAATGAACCAAGGCCAGAAGAGTAGTCCCATCAATATATCCCTCAACTAGCCAGCATAGTGACAGTCCAGAAAACAGATCCCCAAGACAAAGGCCCTAGAAAACCCTTAAGCAGAATCACATTTGCTGGCTCAGTTGAAGGTGCGTGGGCTCCATCCATGAAGGAGGAGGTCATAACACAACCACAATCCTCTGACAAGTTATATGAAGATTTAAAACAAAAACACACATGCAGATGGGTGTATATTCTGGGTATTTTTGTGAGCATCATGTTTCCACAGGAAAGTAATTGTACACTTTGATTATAACTTTAGTGCCATTTGACAAATCGTTTTGAAACTTTAAAAAAGTCTCATCCACCTCACTTCTTACCTGGAAAGCCACAGAGTGATTTGTCAAGCTGGGAAAAAGAGGGCATCCAAAATGCTTTTCCCCCGTTCATTTTTCCATAAGAAAATTAAACACAGCTACAGCCACAAGGCCTGAAGGTAATTACAGCAAATTTGACATAAAGCTATATCTTGGTCCAGAAAGCATGCTTCCTGTGATTTGGTGTAAATCTAGTCAGCAGTTTATGAGAAATTAAAGTTCAAAAACTTTGTCTATTTCATAACTCAAGATAAGATCTCATTGGCAGCCAATTTAGGACTTGGGGACTCAGTCCCCTGTGCTGCACAAAAAGCTAAACAAAATAGAGTAGGGATGCCCTGCTCCCCTAGGCCTCGTGGTCGCTCCAGAGCCACCCCTTGGGACAATTTGTTTTTAAACAATGTCACTGATCCGCAGAGGATCTGCAGATCTGTTTAAAAAAAATATGATCTCCCATTCTTTTTTAAAATAAACCCCACGCCCGGGGGAGGCCAGGGCCATGGGGTAAACAGTTTTTATCTACTAAGCCTTCTTGAGGCTCTGGGGACCCCACGCCCATGACTGATTTTTTTTTTTGTTAGAGGTGGGGGGCACATGGCTTCCCTCCATGAGTCTTCTTGTGGCTCCAAAGACCTTCTCCCCATCCCTTGGGGCTGTGAGTTTAATTTTGGGGAGGGGGCATGCAGATCACCTCCCCCAGTAATACATCAACCCTGGGGACCCATGGTCTGATGGCAGCTGAAGAGTCCCGATGATGCTAACCCCCAGGACAGTGCTGTACCCCAGCAAGATTGCAACATAATTCACTTTACTTTTCTTTCTCTGACTGCAAAGTGAGAGGACATTCTAAACACCAATCCCCAAGATAAAAAATAAGCATCAATTTGTCAGAAGACCTAACCTGACATTTGACCTCTGTCTTTGAAGAGCAACAAATGAGATAAGGTAAACACAGAATTTAAAGGCTTTTTCATTTATTGCTTGGACTTTCACAACCCGCCACAAAACGGCTTGAAATCTACCAGGGAGTTGCAATTCATAGTTTGGAAAACATTGCCCTAAGGCTTTGGTCAAATATCTATATTTTTCCTGATGGTGCCTCTAGAAGGGCAGGGGCACACCTAACCATTGTTTCAATGGTACGGTGGGGGGGCTGCAGAGGACTCAGCAGCCCTGAGCAACGTTAAAAAAAAACACAGTAAGGCTCATATTTACACTTTTTCTGCTCTGCATTTGCGTCATTTTGTGATGCAGAAGCGGCGCAAACTTACAAAATACAATTATATTTTGTAAATTTGCACCGCTTTTGTGTCAAAAATGATGCAAATGCAGCACAAAAAATTATAAATATGGGCCTAAGTCTCTTGAATCCATAACCCAGGAGAGCTTACCATATTTTTTCAAGGCACTCCAAGCTGGAGCTGTATGCTCTTTAGCTGGATTGCAGGGACACGTTTTGTGCTGAGCTCTAGGGTAGCTTTTTGTGGCATGAAATATATCTAAAAAAAAGACTCAGAGATGTTGATTCCTTTTTAGTAAGGCTTTAATAAACATGTTTTTTGACAATCACTTTTCTTAAACATTGCAATGTGTGAATTTATCAAACATACATTTCATCATCAGTATTCATGGCTTTTTGACAAATATAATATCTCTACTTTATGTATGTTGATGTGCTCATCCCTTGATAAAACCAATAACCTGCTTTTTATATTTTGGTGTTCTGACACTTTGACAACATCAGTAGGTCTGCCTTGCTTTAAATGACACCCTTTTTCGGTCTGCTTTACATTAAATGACACTTTTTATGCTGTTACACCACATAATCGGCTGTGCACAATGAGAGGTTAAGCGCCCACGGGGGGTTTGGCGCTGGGTTTTGTGACAACACTTTACAATGCAAATTCCTCTACTGTTGCTACTTATCACCACAAAAAGAATGTTTGGAATTCGTCCTTCATTGCACTCCCAAAAAATAATATTTGACACCCAAAATCAATCCTCTGGTTTGTGCCACTGTGCACCTTTAAGCATGTGTGCAAGGCGCAAACAGAGACACTGCACCAGTTTACAATGATGGCACTGCCCCCAGGGCAACCTTGAACTTGAGCTGGCAAGGGGCGGTGCATTCAGTGAAATATGGAGTGGCTGTTTCAAAGCTACTTCTCGTTTCTCTGTGAAGGTGACAACCCGCCTGCACCTTAAAGAGGGGTTAGGGATACCCCTGCAGGCAGATCCTGGTGTGACTTCACTTGCCTGCGTTGCACCTCGAGAGGTCTGCCCTCAGAAGGTGCACTGATAGTGTGCCACCTTTTTGTGGTGCACCTCCTAAGGGTGTTTACCTCTGTGCCCATGTCAGTAATATGGCATGGGCGCAGAGACAAAGTGATTCCATCACTTGCTTACATCTCGGAATGTGAGTGCATGTTTGCTACAGGCACTTGTCTGTATATTATTTATTAAACATTTCTAACATGCTGTGTTCTGATGAAAGAACTATATCATAGCACAGAATCAAGCATTCTTCTAACGACTATTATCACAGAAGCTTTGGTTCACCACAGTAGTGGTGAGATGTGCTCGGTCGTCCCTCCTATACTGACCGTTCTCAGTCGTTTCCTAGTGGGTGTTCTAAAACCCTGCCTAGCCTAAATATCACTCCTTACCTTGGAAGCTGTGCTTCTCTAGTAGAAGGAGATGATATCAGTCGGTTGTGTATTCCCTTCAGTGGAATACAAAGACATTTGCCTGGAAGCAAGACACTTCCTTCTTTTTATTACAATCAGATGTTTCCGTGAGGAGGCATTGCTGTAGGACATCCTGCAACTGATTCCCCTCATTCCACTTTCTAAAGGTTTGAAAGAAGTTTCCTGTCACACTAGGATGTTATATATCGGGCCACTCATAGTATTTCCCATTATTCAAGAGAAATAAACGGAAAATAATTCGCTGAAGATATTCTCAAAACGTCGAGTCGCATCAGAACTATGCTTTGGGCAGGCCTCTGTGTCCATTCCAATTCATAAGTTCAATGTCTGCGTTTGTATGTGTTGATGCGAAGCGTTTTATGGGCCCATTGAAGGGTAAGCAGATATTATAACGGAAATCTAAAGCCACCCTAATGAAAGCAGACTACCGAACTTTCATTTTAAAGAAAGTCTCAATAAACAATATCATATTTTCGTGGAAATGTTACATGTCCATTTTAAAAGGATTGTATTAATCTTTCTTTTATGTTCATGATAACCGGAATTTAAAAAATAAAAAAGCAAGAAACGACAGCCTGGGGAAGAGCTAAAAAAAGGAAAGGGGGGGTTACAGAGGATGCGGGACAGTGGAGACAGTAAGACATTTCTTAAAATACACGAGTAAATAGGTAGGGACAGCAGCAAAAGAGGAATGGAACGCAGGGGGGCGGGTGAATGGATCGGGAAGGGAAGAAGCCCCCTTAAAATAACATAAAACCCAGGGTGTTATTGGGGGGGGGGGGGGGTTCCTTGCCTTTTAAAAGAGCAAAGTAAAAACAGTCGGAAGAAGAGGATTTCCCATCAAGAAAGGCTTTCACTAGTTTGGTTTCGTCAACCTGTTGAACCCCGTAAAATGTTAAGATTGGTGAAAACAAAAACGTTTAGTAGAACCACTTTCTTTAGTTTGGATTTTCAATTAAGGCCCATACAGCTGAGCAAGGCGCCTGTATTTATCCGTACCATGTTCACCAGGTTCCTGTCCTTTATTTCCCTGTACAATCACCGTCGAAAGTGCATTCATATTTTGCATTAATGGAGTAACAATTTACACAGTGATGGTTAGCTATACAATTTAAGAAAGTAACTCAAACTGTATGTGTAGGAAGGTAGCCTCTTTCTAGCCTTGTTACACCCACTTTTGGCCTGTTTGTGAGTATTTGTCAGGGTTTTTTTACTGTCTCACTGGGATCCTGCTAGCCAGGGCCCAGAGCTCATAGTGAAAACCCTATGTTGTCAGTGTGTTTGTATGTATGTGTCACTGGGATCCTGCTAGTCAGGACCCCAGTGCTCATAAGTTCGTGGCCTGTATGCGTTCCCTGTGTGGTGCCTAACTGTATCACTGAGGCTGTGCTAACCAGAACCTCAGTGTTTATACTCTCTCGGCTTTTAAAATTGTCACTGCAGATTAGTGACTAATGTTATAAATTCTCATTGGCACACTGGAACACCATTATAATTCCCTTGTATTTGGTACCTTGGTACCCAGGGTATTGGGGTTCCAGGAGATCCCTATGGGCTACAGCATTTCTTTCGCCACCCATAGGGAGCTCAGACAATTCTTACACAGGACTGCCACTGCAGCCTGAGTGAAATAACGTCCACGTTATTTCACAGCCATTTTACACTGCACTTAAGTAACTTATAAGTCACCTATATGTCTAACCCTCACTTGGTGAAGGTTAGGTGCAAAGTTACTTAGTATGTGGGCACCCTGACACTAGCCAAGGTGCCCCCACATTGTTCAGGGCAAATTCCCCAGAGTTTGTGAGTGCAGGGACACCATTACACGCGTGCACTACATATAGGTCAATACCAATATGTAGCGTCACCATGGTAATTCCGAACATGGCCATGTAACATGTCTAGGATCATGGAATTGTCACCCCAATACCATTCTAGTATTGGGGGGACAATTCCATGCATCCCCGGGTCTCCAGCAAAGAGCACGGATACTGGCAAACTAACTTTCCGGGGTCTCCACTGCAGCTACTGCTGCTGCCAACCCCTGAGACAGGTTTCTGCCCCCCTGGGGCCTGGGCAGCCTGGTACCAGGAAGGCAGAAAAAAGGATTTCCTCTGAGAGAGGGTGTTACACCCTCTCCCTTTGGAATCAGGTGTGAAGGGCTGGGGAGGAGTAGCCTCCCCCAGCCTCTGGAAATGCTTTGATGGGCACAGAAGGTGCCCTCTCTGCATAAGCCTGTCTACACCGGTTCAGGGATCCCCCCAGCCCTGCTCTGGCACAAAACTGGACAAAGGAAAGGGGAGTGACCACTTCCCTGACCAGCACCTCCCAGGGGAAGTGCCCAGATCTCCTCCAGTGTGTCCCAGACCGCTGCCATCCTGGATGCAGAGGTGTGAGGGCACAATGGACAGCTCTGAGTGGCCAGTGACATCAGAGACCCTTCCCGATAGGTGCTTACCTTTCTCAGTAGCCAATCCTCCTCTGTGGCTATTTAGGGTCTCTCCTGTGGGCATCTCACCAGATAACGAATGCAAGAGCTCACCAGAGTTCCTCTGCACTTCCCTCTTCGACTTCTGCCAAGGATTGACCGCTGACTGCTCCAGGACGCCTGCATAACCGCAACAAAGTAGCAAGAAGACTACCAGCAACATTGTAGCGCCTCATCCTGCCGGCTTTCTCGACTGTTTCCTGGTGGTGTATGTTATGATGGGTGTCTGCCTTCACCCTGCACTGGAAGCCAAGAAGAAATCTCCAGTGGGTCAACAGAATCTTCCCCCTGCTAACCCAGGCACCAAACTTCTGCATCACCGGTCCTCTGGGTCCCCTCTCATCCTGACGAGCGTGGTCCCTGGAACACAGGAGCTGGGTCCAAGTGTCTTTGACAGTCCAGTGGCCCTTCTGTCCAAATTTGGTGGAGGTAAGTCCTTGCCTCCCCACGCCAGACAGTAATCCTGTGTACTGCGTGAACTGCAGCGTCTCAGGCTTCTGTGCAATTTTGCAAGACTTCCTTCATGCACAGCCTAGCCCAGGTCCCCAGCACTTCGTCCTGCATTGCCCAACTCACTGAGTTGGACTCCGACGTCGTGGGACCCTCCTTTGTGACTCTGAGTTCACCGCTGTCCTCAGATCTTCTAAGTTCCTGTTCAGGTACTTCTGCGGGTCCTGCCTTCTTCTGCGTGTGCTCTCTGTGTTGCTGAATGCCCCCTCTGTCTCCTCCTCCAATGGGCAACCTCCTGGTCCTTCCTGGGCCATAGCAGCACAGAAAATCCTTAACTGCAACTCTTGCAGCTAGCAAGGCTTTTTTGCGGTCCTTCTGTGGTGAAACAACTCTGCATCCTCCAGGACGCCGTGGTACATCTTCTGACCAAAGGAGAAGTTCCTGGCACCTTCCGTTGTTGCAAAATCTTTGGCTTCTTCCACTCAGAGGCAGCCCTTTTGCACCTTCATCCGGGGTTTAGTGGGCTCCTGCCCCCCCGGACACTTGCGTGACTCTTGGTCTTGGTCCCCTTCCTTTACAGGTCCTCAGGTCCAGGAATCCGTCTTCAGTGTTTTGCAGTCAGTTGTTGTCCTTGCAGAATCCCCTATCTCGACTTTACTTTCTTTCTGGAGAGTAGGGTAACTTTACTCCTACTTTTCAGGGTCTTGGGGGTGGGTATCTTGGACACCCTTAGTGTTTTCTTACACTCCCAGCGGCCCTCTTCACACTACACTAGGCCTGGGGTCCATTCGTGGTTTGCATTCCACTTTTGGAGTATATGGTTTGTGTTGCCCCTAGGCCTATTTCTCCTTATTGCATTCTATTGTGTTCTACATTGTTGGCACTACTTTTCTAACTATTACTTACCTTATTTTGGTTTGTGTGCATATAATTTGTGTATATTACTTACCTCCTAAGAGAGTGTATCCTCTGAGATACTTTTGGCATATTGTCACTAAAATAAAGTACCTTTATTTTTAGTAACTCTGAGTATTGTGTTTCCTTATGAGATAGTGCTATATGATATAAGTGGTAAAGTAGGACCTTCGCATGTCTCATAGTTCAGCCTAAGCTGCTCTGCTATAGCTACCTTCTATCAGCCTAAACTGCTACAACACCTCTATTCTACTAATAAGGGATAACTGGACCTAGCACAACGGTACCCACTATAAGCCAGGCCAGCCTCCTACAGTATGTATGTGAAAAAGCTAGGCACAGCAATCAATTCATGGGGTACATTTTGGGAAGGGTAGTTGCAAAACCGCCAGCGAGAAATTCGAATTACCATAAACTGCACCACAAATGACCATTTAAAGGGAAAGACATACATAAGAGATGGCTGTTAATTAAGGCCAAGAAATATGTCAAATAAATACTGTGGCCCCTCTTAAAAAAATAACTGGCACCCAACGTGAAATCCTCACAACCTAATAACTCCATTACAAAAACACAGTTGGAAGACGCTTGCAGGAATCTTGGTAAATACGGCCGCAAATAAAGTCATCAAAAATCTAGTCTTGAAAAATCACTAAATTAACTGGAAGAAACAAAAAGCAATGGTAATAAAAGAGCGAGGCAACCGTTTAAGGAAAATACAACAATTCCACAAATGCATAGCACTTTTCTTATCATAAAGACCAAAACCATAAGCTCTAATAATTCATGACACAACACTGCAATGATGACTGTGACCACGATATCAAATCAGTGAGCGTCACATACTGCGTCAGAGTACACCAGGCGCAGAGGCAGAGCAGTGATTACATACCCAGGCTCCGGGCAAACATATCTGACGTGTCCTCGTAGCTGGGTTCTACCAGCTATTTCGCTGCACTAAATACATATATTTTTATTTACAAATGAGGTGAATAAAACAATAAAAATGAGCAACAATGCAAAAAAAATCTACATGACAACGTCTTCTGTTGAGATGTGGCCCTATACCATATATTATGTCAGCTGTTTTTAAGTCCTAAAATACTATTCAGTAAAGCCTTATAGTCAATGCGAGCCTCTGATGTTTAACAATACTGGGCACATAGTCCGTGTATATTAATATTACAGTACCAACAATAACTCTAGTAAAAGGAGCTATGATTTCACCAATCGTTGTGTTTTGTAGCGAATGAAGCGGACCTGTCCGAAATATTGATTTACTTTACTTTCGCACTGCACACTTGCTTGGCCCTTCGCTGCCATGCCTTTTCCCCTCCTGTGCCCAGCCTTTTTTTGGCTAATTGGGGCAGTTTGCGATTAGGCCCTCATAACTTTTTGTTCACATAAGCTACCCATGCCAAATTTGCATCCTTTTTTTCCAACATCCTAGGGATTCTAGAGGTACCCAGACTTTGTGGGTTCCCCTGAAGGACACCAAGAAATTAGCCAAAATACAACAAAAATGTCGTTTTTTTTTTTTTAAAAAAAAGGGAAAATAGGGCTGCAGATGAAGGCTCGAGTTTTTTCCCTGAAAATGGCATCAACAAGGGATTTGCGGTGGTAAAATCACCATCTTCCCAGCTTTCAGGAACAGGTAGCCTTGAATTAGAAAACCCAATTTTTTCAACACAATTTTGACATTTTACTGGGACATACCCCATTTTTACTATTTTTTGTGCTTTCAGCCTCCTTCCAGTTAGTGACCGAAATGGGTGAGAAACCAATGCTGGATCTCAGAAAGCTAAACATTTCTGAAAAGTAGACAAAATTCTGAATTCCGTACGGGGTCATTTGTGTAGATCCTACAAGTGTTTCATACAGAAAATAACAGCTGAAATAAAAGAATATTGAAATTGAGGTGAAAAAAATAGCAATTTTTCTCCACGTTTTACTCTGTAACTGTTTCCTGCTATGTCAGATTTTTTAAAGCAATATACCATTAAGTCAGCTGGACTCTTCTGGTTGCGGGGATATATAGGACTTGTAGGTTAATCAAGAACCCTAGGTACCCAGAGACAATAAATGAGCTGCACCTTGCAATGGGATTTCATTCTATACCGGGTATACAGCAATTCATTTGCTGAAAGATAAAAAGTGAAAAATAGGTATCAAGAAAACCTTTGCATTTCCAAAATGGCCACAAGATAAGGTGTTGAGAAGCAGTGGTTATTTGCCCATCTCTGAATTCTGGGGTGCCCATACTAGCATGTGAATTACAGGGCATTTCTCAAATAGACGTCTTTTTTACACACTGTCTTACATTAGGAAGGAAAAAATGTAGAGAAAGACAAGGAGCAATAACACTTGTTTTGCTATTCTGTGTTCCTCCAAGTCTCCCGATACAAATGGTACCTCACTTGCGTGGGTAGGCCTAGCGCCCGCAACAGGAACTGCCCCCAAACAGAACGTGAACACATCACATTTTCCCAAAGAAAAGAGAGCTGTTTTTTTCAAAGTGGCTAGCTGTGGATTTTGGCCTCTAGCTCAGCCGGTACCTAGGGAAACCTAGCAAACCTGCGCAGTTTTGAAAACTAGACACCTAGGGGAATCCAAGATGGGGTGACTTGTCGGGCTCTGACCAAGTTCTGTTACACAGAATCCTTTGCAAACCTCTAAATTTGGCCAAAAAACACTTTTTCATCTCATTTCGGTGACAGAAAGTTCTGGAATCAGAGAGGAGCCACAAATTTCCTTCCACCCAGTGTTCCCCCAAGTCTCCCATAAAAATGGTACCTCACTTTCGTGGGTAGGCCTAGCACCCACGATAGGAACTGCCCCAAAACACAACGTGGACACATCACATTTTCACAAAGAAAACAGAGCTGTTTTTTGCAAAGTGCCTAGCTGTGGATTTTGGCCTCTAGTTCAGCCAGCACCTAGGGAAACCTAGCAAACCTGCACAGTTTTGAAAACTAGACACCTAGGGGAATCCAAGATGGGATGACTTGTCGGGCTCTGACTAAGTTCTGTTACCCATAATCCTTTGCAAACCTCAAAATTTGGCCAAAAAATACTTTTTCCTCTCATTTCGGTGACTGAAAGTTCTGGAATCAGAGAGAAGCCACAAATTTCCTTCCACCCAGCGTTTCTCTAAGTCTCCAGATAAAAATGGTACCTCACTTGCATGGGTAGGCCTAGCGCCTGCGACAGGAACTGCCCCAAAACACAACGTGGACACATCACATTTTCACAAAGAAAACTGAGCTGTTTTTTGCAAAGTGCCTAGCTGTGGATTGTGGCTTCTAGCTCAGCCGGCACAGAGGGAAACCTAGCAAACCTGCACAGTTTTGAAAACTCCACACCTAAGGGAATCCAAGATGGGGTGACTTGTCGGGCTCTGACCAGGTTCTGTTTCCCAGAATCCTTTGCAAACCTCAAAATTTGGCCAAAAAAATACTTTTTCCTCACATTTCGGTGACAGAATGTTCTGGAATCTGAGAGAAGCCACACATTTCCTTCGACTCAGTATTTCCCCAGGTCTCCCGATAAAAATGGTACCTCATGTGTGTGGGTAAGCCTAATGCCCGCGACAGGAAATGCACCAAAACACTATGTGAACACATCAAAATTATCAAATGCAAAACTGCCTGTTTTAGAACGAGGGGCTACTGGGTTTTTGGTCCTGGACTCAGCATCCATCTAGGGAAACCAACCAAACCCAAACATTTCTGAAAACTAGACACCCAAGGGAGCCCAGTGTTTTCTTACCCAGACTCTTCAGCAAAGCTCAAATGTAGCTAAAAAATCTATTTTGTCCCACATATCTGTGTGGGATCACTGCACCAGCACAAATTTCCTACCACCCAACGTTCCTTTCAGTCTCCTGGTAAAAATGATACCTCACTTGTGTAGGTGGGTCAATTGCCTGTGACAGGAAAGAGCCAAAAACATGTAGAAAATGAAAGCGGAGCCAAAGCGGGTCTAAAACGGCAGTTTGAAAAATAACGTTTTTAGGCTGACAAGTGGCACAGAATTGTTATCGGTATAGATGGGACAATGCTGGGAATTTTGTAGATTCCTGCAGATTCCGGAAGGTTCCATCACAAAAAAAGTAGGAAAAATGCGTGATTTCAAGCAAAGTTGGAGGTTTACAGGGCATTGTGGGTAAGAGAATAGTGCAGGGTGCATGTGAAGCAGACCACCCTGGACTCACCCAGATGTTTAGTTTTCAGATGTGACTAGGTCTCATAGATTTTTCTACATGGCAGCGTCCCAAAGTCCAAAAAGTGCAGCACTCACCATTCCAAGTGGGACGAATTTGAGAGTTAGACGAGCTCTCATGTCCCAAATGTAAACCAAAACCCAAAATAATCAAATGTCCTCTTGCTTGTCATTGAATAAGATGTTTTAGTGTGCGGGGGAAGAGCTGAAAGGCTGTTACTCCCTTCAGTTGGGGTGGGGACATAACCATGCCCATACTGGTTGGTAGCCACCACCCCACTATTTTTATTTTTTTTCATTCCGTGGCATCTAGTAGGCTTTCTGCCCCCCAGGGAGTGGATCGGGGGTAATTGCCCCATCTTCACACTGGTGGGCAGAGCAACTTTGTCCCCATTTATTTGGGATGGGGGTCTGACTCCAAGGGGTTCAGAAATGGCCAACAGTAATGTGCCCTCATGGGGAGTGACCCTTGCCCAAGGGGCTGCCCCCCAAACAAAACACACACACCAATCCCTGGTGCCTAAGTGGTTTCTGTCCCCCCTGGGACAGATCGGCCTAATAGAACTAGGCCGGGCTGCCCCCAAGGGGGCAGAAATGGGCTAAAATTAATTTGTCCCCCAGGGTAGCGACCCTTGCCTAAGGGGTCGCTCCCCATCTGTAATAAAAAAAAATATATAAAAGTTCCTGGTGCCTAGTGGTTTCTGCCATCCTTGGGAGCAGAGTGACCTAATAAAAATAGGCCGATCTGCCCCGAAGGGGGGCAGAAATGACCTAAAGAAAATGTTCCTCCAGGGGAACCACCCTTGCCTAAGGGGTCACTCCCCTTGTGTGAAATTGGCACAAAAAAAAACCCTGGTGTCTATTGGTTTCTGCCCCCCCCCCGATGGCAGATTGACCTTTGAAAAAAAAGTCTGATCTGCCCCCAAGGTGGGCAGAAATGGGCTAAAATAAAATTGCCCAGCAGGGGAGCAACCCTTGCCTAAGGGGTCGCTTCCCATATGTAATTTGTTTTTTTATAAAAAATCTCTGTGCCTAGTGGTTTCTGCCCCCCTTAGGGGCAGACCGGCCTAATTAAAATAGGCCGATCTGCCAAAGAAAGGGGTCAGAAATGGCCAACAGCAATGTGCCCCATGGGGGGCGACCCTTGCCCAAGGGGCTGCCCACGAAATAAAACACACATGCAGCAATCCCTGGTGCCTAAGTGGTTTCTGCCCCCGATGGCAGATCAGCATAATAGAAATAAGCCGATCTGAACGGGCTAAAATAAATTAGTCTCCCATGGGAGCGATCCTTGCCTAACAGGTCACTCCCCATCTGTAAAAAGAAAAAAAATCTCTTGTGCCTAGTCATTTCTTCCCCCCTTGGGGGCAGATCGGTATAATAAAAATAGGCTGATCTGCCCCCAAGGGGGGCAGAAATGGACTAAAATAAATTTTCCCCCCCAGGGGAGCGATCCTTGCCTAAGGGGTTGCTCCCCTTGCGTGAAATTTACCTAAAAAGAAATCCCTTGTGCCTACTGGTTTCTGCCCCCTTGGGGGCAGATTGGCCTTATACAAATAGGCTGATCTGCCCCCAAGGGGGGCATAAATGACCTCAGGATAATTTGCCCCCCAGGGGAGCAAACCTTGCCTAAGGGGTCGCTACCCCACATGTAAAAAACAAAACAAACAAAAAAAACATGTATTCCTGGTATCTAAAGGTTTCTGCCCCCCGGTGGTTAGATCGGCCTAATTACAATAGTCCGATCAGCCCCAAAAGGCCATAAAAAATACCCCCCCCCCAGGGAGCGACCCTTTATTGTTAATATAAAAAAACACACTTTTGTTTTCTAGTGGGCATTTCTGCAGCCCTATCGCTTTATGATTGGGCTTCAAAAATGCTCAGAGAGACATCAAAGGAAAGGAAAGGCCATTCTTTTCCTTTGATGCCTCTCCAGCCCGTGATCGGAAGAGAGCTGGAAGCTGAGCTTCCAGCACAGTGGGGGCGGCCTCTGATGACGTCAGCGCGCAATTGCACGCTGACGTCATTAGACTTCCCTGGGTGGGTGTTGGTAATGAAAGGGGAAGGGATTCACCGTCCAGCCCTGCCCTGGGGTTGTTGGGGGGCCTCAGGGTGAGCGCTAGCGCTTCCCCGAGGGCCTCCACCAGGAAGTAACTGTTGCGTCCTTGGAGCCTCAGCACCGCAGCCAAGGACGCAACAATTATGCCCTTGGCGGGGAAGGGGTTAAAGAGTTTAAAGATATGTGCAAAGGTGAGAGAAGTGCAAATCTCTGCTGTACCTAATGAAATGCAGTAACAAAGCTTCCTGTTTGAAACTAAATGCATTACTTATCTTAATGAAATATTATTAATACTGAATTTATAACTTTGAATATTACATGTGTTTTACTAAAACATATGAATGAAAAGATTTATTATGATTCCCTTGTGTTAGCATGTGTGAGGCCTGTTGAAGTTTCTAACTTGTGACTGTGCTAGAAATGCTGATTCATTTCTTAACATGAATTGTCCTTTAGGTCATGTTCTCAAGCTTGGCTAGTTGGTAATAGATCTATTGTTTAAGCATAGAGAGAGACTGCAGTGTAGTGTCCTTGACAGAGAAACATTGTGGAACATAATTGTTTCAATCATTCGTTTAGGCACACAGATGAAAGATGTTCTCATGACAGACTTGGGAAAGAATTGGACTGGCTCAATTTGGAGTCATATGATTAATTGTTTTTAGACGATGCCATTCAATGTGACATGAACTGATGATACCTTTGACAAATCAGAATGACTTGAGAATTCTAAAATACTGATGGAGATTCAAACTTTAATGCAGTCCAGAGCAGTCCCCGGAGTGTCTAGCAGCTTGCAGAGAGCTTGTGATGCATGCAGATACCTTGCTTATCCTGATGCTTTGCTGATGAAGATTCCCTAAATGGTATGCCCTTGGAGAGGTAGATTCCTCTCTGCCATTACATTTGAAATGCCCTTTTAGACTTAGGAAATCCTCTTATTTTCCCTTTCTGAAGACTTTTGACCGGGCTTCTGATATGCTGATGCTTTTCCCTTTTCCTTATTTTTGCCCAACTTAGATTCTCTTTTCCAAATTATTTTTTACCTTTTTGTGTGTTTTGCCTTTTTCCCGCATGTGTTTCCCACCCACACATGTATTTCCCTGATTTGATTAGTTGTAATTTTGACCTATGCCCAGCCAAAGATTACTGACTCTGCTAATTTGAATTGACTGATGATTGCTAAGTCTGAGCAACTTATCATCTCTGTAACTCAGATATTCTTGTTGATGAAATGCATTATTCTTCTTGAATAGTTAGTTTTATTAATTCTAGTTCGCCTAAATATATTTTGATGCCTTGGGCAACCCTGATGATTATGTACATTATGACTTGGTTTTGTGCACTGTCTAATGACTTTGACCTTGTGTTTGTAATACTTTTTTTTCTGATTGGAGTTTTCTTTCCATGCCCACATTAGTCATGATATTCCATTTGTTTGGGGTGTTGTTGAAAATCTTTTGATGGTTCTACCACACCACTTACTGGGTCCAAAGGTTCATCCACCTCGATGAGTATTGATTCCTGCGAAGGATGAAAATGCTACAGCAGTTCTGGTAGCAGAGTTATGGTTGCGTCCCATAAGGGGGGAGAACTATTTCTGTTTAGTGTTAGGGAGATAGGATTGACCCCATGTGATTACCTAGTCTAAAGATTGCCCACACAGATCTTGTCCCATGGCTCCTTCGGAAGATTGATGAAGTTTCAGTGTTTTGTCTACAAGCAACGGTTGCATGAGTATAAATGGAGTTTTGCGCTTGCGATGCTTTTGGCTTGAAGATTGCAGTGAAGCATGATGTTGTGAAGTGTTTTGCGGAGTTGTCTCATTCAAAGTGATTGTGGTGCTTTTTGCTAAAAAAAAGTCTGTAGTTTTTGGTGTTGTTGACGGGTGAATTGTGGCTTAAGATCCCAGGATAATGCACAAGTGAAGAAGACACTTTGGTAATTTATTGTCTGCAGTGAGGTACTTGTCATGAGATGTCGTTGACAGTGCCAATAGTTTTCCTTGAATGATTTTGAGTTGTTGGTTGGTATTTAGTGAATCCTAAGGGCCTATGGAGGATCTATATCAACCGGAGTGAGAACTGCAGCTCAAGTTTCAATCATTGTGTGACTGTGAAAGCTACAGTCAGAAATGGCAAGTCATTGTAACAACTTGCGAAGTAAAGTAATGTGTGGTAATGTCACAGTCGTGGTAGTGACTGCCTTGGAAATGCATGTGGGGTAATTGTATGCAGGGTTCGGTCATACAACCCCTGTAAGTGCAGAGACACAAGTACCCATGGTTTGCCCACCAGTTCTGACTGTTAACGTGGTTCAGCCCATTCCAAGTTCAGTTGTGAATTAATTTGTCCCAGATCCTAATGTGAACCTGACACCTGGTGTGACTACGCCTGTGCAGAATTTTAATCAGAATCAGCCTATGCCTATGATTATGCCAGTGCAGGCAATCTCAAATGTTACTCTGAGTCAAACAGGGCAGGCTTTCAGTACTGTCTTAATAGGACAGAGTGTAGGAATGCCAATTTCTCAGAATCAGACAAATCTTATTGGTCCTGATGCACTAACAGTTCCTGTAAAGATAGGTCCAGTTGTTCCTATGCATGGTTCAGGCATTCCTGGAATATCCATTCAGTGAATGACCCGACTGTTCCTGAAACACCAGTTACATTGGCTGGGATATCACCAATTGGTATGAGGAGATCAATATATTCAAACAATTTGGAGATGGAGAGAACAGCTTCTCTCGTTCCACCTTCGACCCATACACAAATTGCAGAACCTAACCAGATGTTAAATGAGGCAGGGCCAGTTCCTGATGCAAGGTTTCCTCAGGGAACCCCACCATATCCCATGCTTAGACCAGATCAGATTCTGAATGTACATAGCTGTACCTCACAAGATATACCCCAGAGAAATAATATCAGTTTGCAAGGTTTCACAGGACAGCAATTGACATATTAATAAAATAGTTTGAGTCCAAAAGGTGCAACAGGCTTGACAAATGCAATGCTAGAACAGAAGAGACACCTGAAAGACAGATCAGTGAATGTGCCCTGATTGAAATTAGAATTGACTGATTTGATTCTAGGAGCATTGGACGTAGCTCATTTGGAAACCTACACAGAAGATGAACTGCAGTTCATGTGTAAGAATGTTACTCAAGACAGGCTTATGAGAGACTATCTGAATTAGCCAAGAAATATTTTGTGGATTTAGAAAAATCAAAACGTTTGGAGAAAAGTTACAGACTAGAGTACAGTTCGAAGGACAGATGTTTTGAATGAAATTGCACATTAAGGAATTGATTACCTATATACAGACACGGGGAACGTTAGATAAGTGGGAAGGCAGATGGGAAAAGGAAAGAGTTCAGAAGAAAGCAAAGTCAAATGTGCCTCTGGCAGGAGCAAATAAAGTCACGGACGATGCGAAAATGATGCCCATGAGAGAAATACCATGTAGAGATTATGTTAGTGTGCTTTGGAATAAGAGTGGGAGTGATACACTGTCATACACCAATGTTTACCTGAGATTGAGAGGAAAGCCTGTAGAATGGTACAAGCAGACAGAGAGATTTGTGAAACTTTCAAAATACCTGTGGGAAGATTTGAATATATTGTTTCACATAGTGGTTACAACTGATTTGTGGACCTTGTGTAAAGTGCATGTTGATTGGCCTGACCGTGAACCTCCAAGAGATCCAGTAACAGGTGCACCATCTGAAGACATAATGAAAAAGTATTACAAAGTGATTGAGTTCCTGAAGAATGAAGTGTCGCTGAAATATTTTGATTGGCCATAAATTGACAGAGCATCCGAGGAGACGAAATAATCGATTCATGCTTATTATGAAAGATTGTTGCTAGCTTCAAGCATCACAGTGGTACTGAGACTAAAGAAGCTACGGAAATAGGTCATTTATGTGTTCAGATTTGTACAGGGATTAAGGCCAGACATAACCAAAACGATTCAGCAGCACTTGATTTGTTGGCATGATAAGCCGAATGGTGAGATCCTACGTTATGCAAAGTTTTGTAGTGATGAGATAGAAAAAGCTGAAAGAAAAAGTTATGCTTTTTCAATTGAAAGCTGCATAGAAAGCAAATCAGAAATCGCAGGTGATGGTGATCACTAGTGCAATGGAATGGGTACCGCATGTTCTGTGCGAGCCACTCTCCTGAATTCCAGGCGTTCTGGTGGTGCGATTTTAATTCCCCAATCCCGGTGAGGACTAACATGAGCGTAATGAAGAGCACATTGCCCTCTCGCAAGTCCTCAAGGGGAAGGGAGTTTTGGGAAAAGAAAAAGAGAAAATACCAGCTTCTGCTTTATGGACTGCAGAATCGAACTGCTGGACACTGGACTGTGTGTCGTGTTGAGCGTGAGGATGTCTGATTTCTCAAAATAGTGGGTTCTTGGTTTTTAGGATTCTGGGCTGCAAAAGAAATACTTCATTAATACATTGAACTTGCATAAACTATTGCAAAAATATGCATTGTTGACATATTGTGCATACGTTTCTATAAGGCTGAACAAGTCTCTTCCTCTTCTTACAATACTTTCAGAATCTCTGAAGCAATGTCCAAATGCAAAAACATTCAGCTTGACTGAAGGGCTTCCTTGTGTTCTGGAGTAATCTCTTGCCACTAATAGCGTTGATAAACGTGCTCTATTTCCAATCTCCTAATTCTCAGGGGCGCGCTTGTTACAGGAAATACAACTTTCTTTGAGTCCTGTTTAGCAGTATCTGGGATTCCCACCCAAACGATAAATCACGCTAGTTCTTATTGTCATACTTTTTTTAAAAAGACAGAGCTCTGTTTTGTTTCATTTAAGTGGTTAATCTTTCTTTAACTTGAAATTAAGTTACCTGCTTGAAAATTTCAGAAAAACCCAACCTGGGTTTTTTCACCTTTTTTATTTTCTCTCTTTTACTGGACATACAGGATCATCGGCAGAAGACGGAAGAGGAAAGCTGGAAATCCACAGGAAGCCGATCGCAGGCCAAGGATCGCCAGAACTCGACTAGAGGGTGTCCGGAGGACAAGAAATGCTAGAAATCGACTGGGAGCTGGCCGAGGAATGAGAAACACTGGAACTCAATTAGAGGCAGGCTAGAGGACAAGGAACTTGATGTGACTGGAAACAGGTGAGCAGAGCTATAGGTACAAAGACAAGCAAGGCCTGAGACTCACAAGCCTCCTTAAATCAAATGCCCACAAGTGCCTTTTTGCAGTTGATTGCTTGTTAAGGAAATAAGTAATTATTCCCTTGATCGTGGCACATGTTTAATATAGATCACATTGTGAAGAGAACATGTTTTGGCAGTTACAGTTAGGGCAGGTGGAAAGGTAGTGGTTGCTTATTAAGGAAATTACTACATATCCCCCTGATTGTGGCACATGTTAATTACAGATCACATTGTGAAGAGCACATATTTTGGCAGTTACAGTTGGCTCAGGTTTAGCAGGTAGGACACAATGTGCATAACCAACAAGCACTGGTTATAATAAATGAGACATTTAAAAAGAATTGGTTATTGCAAATGTGATATTCAAGGATATAATGAAGATACGCAAATAGGTCTGAATGTTGCAAGCAAAAGCACCTTACTGCAATGAAGCTCTTGTATGTGCTAGCGTACCCATAACAGTGCAGCAGGAGACAAATGTGGTCCAGTTCAGAGGTAGTAAATGTGGTATTCAGATGGATCGGAGTGGAGGTGTTCTTGATGTTAAGTCTTTGAAGAAGAATTATCTGCGTCATGCTTGTGAAAATTTGGGTCATTGGTGACAGGAATGTCCGGATAATAATGTGAATGTTCAAGTGCAGAATGCTGGAGTTGCTGAGACTCAAGATAATAATCAGGTTCAAATTCAAAGAGTTCAAGACATCAAATCTAGGATGTACATGTGTCCCAGGACAACAGATGCCGGTACCACAAGTCCCGATGACACAGCAGCAGGTGACCGTTCATCAGAAAAAACATGAATCAAATGGTGAATGCAAACATGAGTCAGATAGAATTGCAATTTCCCTTAATTGGCTTGGATGATGGATGAATGGAAACAGTGATAGTTCTGATGATGAGGATTGCATGCTAGGTGCAACCTGCTAGCAACATGTTCCCTGTGTAAACGCAAACATAATGGGCCATTATGGGTTAGTGTCTTGGTTGACACTGGAGCTACACATTCCACTGTCAGAACAGCTGAAATACCACATTTGCCCTTTTCAAGAAAGAAAGTTCAGGTAGTAGGGCTTGGCAATAAACAATTGACAAATCCTGTAACAGAGCATGTCCTTGTTAAAATAGGTTCATTTGGAGATGAGCATCAATTTGTGGTCTGTGATTGAAATCTGTAAGTTTGCTAGGATGTGATCTGTTGTGTAAGCTGAATTATTCCATCAGATGCTCACCTAAAGGAATAGCAATTCAAACAAATGAGGAATATGTGCCCTGTTAAATTATAGAGCACTACCAGAGTGTCACATCCATTGATGACATGTAATGATTTGCCTGAAGATTTGAAAGAAACTGTGACCCCAGAACTATGGGATTTTTCAGGAAAAGAAATAGGACTCATTAAAGGTGTTGAGCCCCTTAATATAACAGTAAAACCAAATCTCACTGTATAATATGTCCCCAGAAACAATTACTGGAATTACCCTTGTCAGTGATTGTTTGACTGAGCAGGGTATTTTAAATGAAATCATAGGAAGTCTGTGTAACTCTCTTATTTTAGGATTACGGAAGACCAATGGAAAGTACAGCATAGCTCAAGATTTGAGAAAGGTGAACAAGGTTGTCGTTCCATGTAGTCCCATGGTACTGAATCCTGCAGTGATATTATTCTGAATTCCCTCTGAAGCTGAGTGGTTTACAGTCATTGACCTTTGCCAAGCATTTTTCTCTGTACCATTGCATGAGGGAAGCCTGTATTTATTAGCATTTAAATAGAGCATTCCTGTTTTGGCATTGTGCCAAACTCCTCATGGGTATTTGGAGTCCATTTTCAACCAGCTCTTTAAAATATTTTGGAGTCCCTTAAAATGCCTTATTATGCAATCTTAGTGTAATATATTGATGACCTGTTGGTTCCGTCAAATATCAGAGAAGCATGCACAGTGGACAGGAGGACACAGCATGAGCAGACAGTTGGCCTCACTGCCAGTGTCTCCTTTACATGTTTTATTTTAAATCTGTCATAGTTTAAAACGTACACTGTTTTTATTAATGTAATTTATGCAGCGATCAACATATCTCAGCTAGGCTGTATTACTATTCTTTTCCTTTGCTCCTCCCCCCCCCCCGGCCCGTGTTTAGTGGCTTTGAGGGTTGGGTGTACTTATTTAGTCTTCTCTTGCCTTCCCTCTTTGGGGGTACTGAATATCTTTCTGAAATAACACAAGTATCGGCTTGTGGAGAGGGCCATTTCTTCTCTCCCATTTTAACACAGTCTGGGCGGCCATTTTGTGTCGGTTAGCTGTCTAGTTGCCGCTTTCCTTGACCGATCTAACTATTTATAGCCTGATGCAGGCAACGCGCAGCGGAGGACACATCGTGAGTAGATAGTTGGCCTCACTGCCAGCATCTCCTTTACATGTTTTTTTTAAATCTGACATATTTTAAAACTTACGCTGTTTTTATTAATGTAATTTATGTAGCGATCTACATATCTCGGCTAGGCTGTATCGCTTTTCTTTTCCTTTGCTCCTCCCACCCGGCCCATGTTCAGTGGATTTGGGGGTTGGGTGTATTTATCTAGGGTTCTCTTGCCTTCCCTCTTTGGGGGTACTGAATATTTTTCTTAAATAACACGAGTCTCAGCTCGTGGAGAGGGCCATTTCTTCTCTCCCATTTTAACACAGTCTGAGTGGCCATTTTGTGTCAGTTAGCGGTCTAGTTGCCACTTTCCTTGACCAATCAGACTATTTATAGCCCGATGCAGGCAATGCGCAGCGGAGGACAAAGCATGAGTAGATAGTTGGCCTCACTGCCAGCGTCTCCTTTACATGGTTTTATAAATCTGACATATTTTAAAACTTACACTGTTTTATTAATGTAATTTATGCAGGGATCTACATATCTCGGCTAGGCTGTATCGCTTTTCTTTTTCTTTGCTCCTCCATCACGGCCAGTGTTCAGTGGCTTTCGGTGTATTTATCTAGGCTTCTCTTGCCTTCCCTCTTTGGGGGTACTGAATATTTTTCTGAAATAACACGAGTCTCTGCTCGTGGAGAGTGCCATTTCTTCTTGCTCATTTTAACACAGTCTGGGCGCCATTTTGTGTCGATTAGCAGTCTAGTTGCTGCTTTCCTTGACCGATCGGACTATTTATAGCCTGATGTAGGCAACGCGCAGCGGAGGACACACCGTGAGTAGATAGTTGGCCTCACTGCTAGCATCTCCTTTACATGTTTTTTTAATTCTGACATATTTTAAAACTTACGCTGTTTTTATTATTGTAATTTATGTAGGGATCTACTTATCTTGGCTAGGCTGTATCGCTTTTCTTTTCCTTTGCTCCTCCCCCCCGGCCCGTGTTCAGTGGTTTTAGGGGTTGGGTGTATTCATCTAGGCTTCTCTTGCCTTTCCTCTTTGTGGGTACTGAATATTTTTCTGAAATAACACAAGTCTCGGCTCGTGGAGAGGGCCATTTCTTCTCTCCCACTTTAACACAGTCCGGGTGGCCATTTTGTGTCGGTTAGCGGTCTAGTTACCGTTTTCCTTGACCAATCGGACTATTTATAGCCCGATGCAGGCAAAGAGAACTTTCTATACTCCCTTTCAGACCATATTTCGAAGCTTACATGTTCTAAGCTAAACTTTATGCTGCTCAGTGATTTTAATATTCATGCAGAGGATACAAACAGCTCTTCTACTAGATCACCATTGCTGGATATGGACACTTTAAACCTGGTACAACTGATCAAGGGCCCTACGCATGTAAAGGGACACACCATCGATTTAGTTTTTTCAAATATGGCAGAGTTGACTTCCATGTCTCCCCTTTCTTTTGCTTGTTCTGATCATTTTTTGATAACCCTTAAATTAGGCATTCTTACTCCTAGAAAACTTTCACATGACCTAGCTTTACCTTACCGACGACGGCATAACCTTAAGGCCAACGACTGGATTAATACTTTGGAGAGGCTAAAGCCCCCCACAAAGGACAATAGGACGGACATGCTAGAAATCTTTAATAACTGGATTACCAGTAGCCTAGAAGTACTCCTGCCACACAATACTAAAGCCAGAGTACACTGTAGGAAGGGTGCACCCTGGTTTTCTCCTCATCTACACCAGCTTAAAAGAGAATGTTGAAAATTGGAAAGAAGTTGACGGTAGTCCTATGATGGTTCTCTAAAATCAGGATATAGAAATGCCATAAGATCCTACATGCTGAAATTAAAATAGCTCAATCTACATATTATGCATCCAAAATTGAGGCAACATCAAGCTCCCCTAAGGAGATATTTCAGATATTTAACACGATCACCCTGTCGCTACAAAATTCAATGCCCATGGATGCATCTCAAGAACGTACCTTGCAATGTACTTTCAGCAAAAAGTCCTAGATATTTATTCAACTCTCCCTACAGACATTGCCCTGACCTCAGAAGGGATGGGTCAGAATCCTTCATGCTCGGTCACCCTCTCAGAAGTTTCTCATATAACAGAAGACTCGGTGTTGAAATCTCTCTTCACTCTCAAGTCAGGCTCCCCCCTTGATCCAGCACCTCCCCAGGTCCTGGCCCTAGGTGCCTCAGTAATAGCACCTTCTATCACCGATTTTCTTAATTCCTCACTGTCTGGGAGCATAGTACAACAACAATGGAAACTTCTGCTGAAAAAACTAATTTAGATGCCACAATACTCAGCAATTATAGACCTATATCACTGCTGCCTGCTCTGTCTATGATAATTGAAACTCAAAAAAGAAAGGGGACTGGGAGTTTAACTGGTCCAGTGTATATAATCACTCATAATGTATCAATCAGCAAGGTACACTGTTCCAAAAAGACAAAACAACACAGAAAAACTATAAGTGTCTCAGGTATTGGGATACACTTACAACATTGAAACAAGACTTTATCAAAACAATCCTACATGGTACTATTATGACTGAATATCTCAGGGCAAAGATAGCACCAAATGGGTTAATTGTGACTAATGTACCAAGAATTGTCCTACAAGACTTAGGGGGTCATTCTGACCCTGGCGGTAATTACCGCCATGGCGGAGGTCGGCGGTAGCACCGCCAACAGGCTGGCGGTGCACCGCTGGGCATTCTGACCGCAGCGGTTCAGCCGCGACCAGAAACGGAAAGTCGGTGGTGTCCCGCCGACTTTCCGCTGCCCTTGAGAATCCTCCATGGCGGCGGAGCGCGCTCCACCGCCATGGGGATTCTGACACCCCCTACCGCCATCCAGTTCCTGGCGGTTCTCCCGCCGGGAACAGGATGGCGGTAGGGGGTGCCGCGGGGCCCCTGGGGGCCCCTGCAGTGCCCATGCCAATGGCATGGGCACTGCAGGGGCCCCCGTAAGAGGGCCCCAAAAAGAATTTCAGTGTCTGCCTAGCAGACACTGAAATTCGCGACGAGTGCAACTGCACCCGTCGCACCTTCCCACACCGCCGGCTCAATTCTGAGCCGGCGTCCTCGTGGGAAGGGTGTTTCCCGCTGGGCTGGCGGGCGGACTTTCGGCGGTCGCCCGCCAGCCCAGTGGGAAAGCCAGAATGACCGCCGCGGTCTTTTGACCGCAGAGCGGTCTTTCGGCGGGAACCGCGTGGCGGGCGGCGACCGCCGTCCGCCGCGGTCAGAATCACCCCCTTACTCTTTAGAAATGACTGGGACCAGATAGCCTGGAAATGTACAAGAGATTGGCTGGTACTTATTATTAACACATCAAAATGACTGGCTGAGTCTATCACGGTACAGATCAACTTAGCAGAATCTACTTTGAAAACCACTTTATCTTCAGCTTCCTTCAAGAGCCGGTTAGCAGAGATCAATACCGAGCTCAACGAGAATAAGGAATACCTGACTCAGCAAAAGATCTCCAAATTACAGAAGGATATCACCAAATTCAGCAACGAGAAAGTTTATCCATACATCAAAGAAGATTTCGAAATAGATACTGCATCACAATCCTCAGATGAATCACTACCTTCTAAAAAAAAAAAACAACCAGAGATTCAGCAACAGCTCCTCCTTAGATGGTTGGAGCACAGATGAAGGGATGACACACCCGTACTATAACTTTCCCCAATTTCCAATACAGCAAACTCCTACTTGGCAATCTCCATACCATTTTTACAAAACCACGCCAGATGCTTCCCTATGTACCTTTTTTAGGCCGAGGCCGGGGCAGAGGAAGAGGCATGCGAAGAGGAAGAGAAAGACACGTCCATTGGGCACAACAAGAAATTTGTCCACGAGACAACTTACTGCAGACGAAAATTCAGTTTTGAACAAAGGCCTGGGCTTTGTCCCACCCCAACAGATGATTTCTTTCAGATTAATTGCAAATTTTCTTGTTTTTTCAGGAAAATCAGATTACATTTATTTTTTAAAGACAAACCTACTGAGTTCCAACAAGAAGATACAGGACTAAGGACTCCATCTACCTTTGTTCCTCCTTTAGCATCTGTGCCTTGTGAATTACTTGCCTTCGAAATAGCAGTTATGATGGATGTACAACAATTACACCCTAAACTTGCATTTTGCAACATTACTACTAGAGAAGGAGCAGCTTTGAAAGCTCTTCGACAAGATCAGACCATAGTCATTAAACCGGCAGATAAGGGTGGATCGATTGTTATTCTAGACTCTCTTACATATAGATCAGAATGCCTTCGGTTATTGAGTGATTCTACTTACTACGCCCCTATTTCACGTGATCCAACTGAAAGATTACAGTTACCGATTTGGGCTTTGATCCATAAAGCTGTATCTAATTCTTGGATAACCCAGAGGGAGGCAGATTTTTTGGATATTACAAACCCGCGTATCCCCTACTTTTATTGTCTCCCCAAAATCCACAAGGGTATTACACCTCCCCCTGGACGTCCGATTGTTTCAGGCATTTGGTCAGTACTAGAACCTCTCTCCACATTTTGTGATTTGTTTTTACAACCAATCGTAAGGAAATCATTAACTTTTTTGAAGGACACCAAGGAGGTCCTCAATTTGATCAAGTCTATTAATGAGACGGATACAGTACAAGCTTTAATCCCCCTCGATGTTGAGTCTCTCTATACTAACATCCCACAAAAAGAGACACTACGGGTGATTGAGACCACTCTTCTGAGCAGACCACTAAGTACAACCACACCTGTACATTTGATCATAGAATGTGCCACACTAGCACTTACTGAAAACCTTTTTTTCAATTTGAAGATTAACTGTACCATCAAACTCGCTGGACTTCTATGGGGAGCACCTTTGCCCCCAGTCTAGTTTGTTTGTATGTGTACGAATTTGGACAGCGTTGTATTCTGAGTACCACCAGTCCCCTTACTGAAAATATCAGACTTTGGCGACGATACATCGATGATATTTTAATCGTATGGCAGGGAGATACACAATTAGTCCCCTCCTTCACTGATTGGATTAACAACCTTGAACCCTTCCTAAGGTTTTCTTTAACAGTATCCACTGAAGGTATTTCTTTCTTGGATCTTACCATCACTATCAACTGTGGCAAGTTTAAATCCTGTACATATCATAAAAAGACTGATCGTAACAGTTTACTACTATACAAAAGTTATCATCCTAAAGCCCTAGGAGACAACCTACCTTATGGCCAATATTTGTGACTATATCATAACTGCAGTAATATATATTTTTTTGATCAACAAGCTGACAATCTTACAGCAAAACTACTTGAGAGACATTATCCAGCTAGAACTATCAACACAGCACGTAAACAAGCCCGGAATAATAACAAAGAGGCATTATTGTCTCCTACACTGAAAAATCCTGTATCCCGTTTAACCTGTGTGTCCACTTTCTCACCAGCTTCGAACTCTCTCAAGAAACTGATCAATAAACATTGGTCAATCCTTACCAGTGGGGGAGTTAGCATACCCAAACCTTTATTTGCTTTCAAAAGATCTCCTAATATTAAGGATTCTGTTGTACATACTAGACCACTACTGACCAACAAGGACTCGGATCAAAAGACATTATGGGCCCTACCACCCGTGAATGGCCATTTCACATGTGGCAATTGCAATGTGTGCCTTCTGACCAAAGCATGCAAACAGTCCACTTGGAACCTATTGGTCCCTGGAAATTTCTTAAACATACTAATTACAACACCCGCAACTGTAGCTATATGATTTGTTTTTCCTGTGGCCTACAATATGTAGGAATGACTACAAGACCTGTAAAAAGTAAAATAAACGAACATCGCAGTAATACCACATGTGGGTGTCTCATGTCAAAATTGAGTATTCACTACCGCAATGTACAACATACTCCAGATGATTTATGGTGGATTGTACTTGAAGTTGTTCACTCACCCATGAGAACGCTCCTAGAAGTAGAACAACGATGGGTGTATAAGTTAGGAACTCATATCCATGGATTGAACGATGACATACCATGGATGAGTGTTGCAGCATGTTTGAGATAATTACTTCTCACAATAATTACTACTAATTCTTGTAGCTTCAATCTTTCATATTTTTACTATTGTACACTTTGCAAATGTCTTTACTTGAGAAACCACAATTTATGATATCTTCATAGGGGACACTTCCCTTCCCTTTCATTTCTTTTTTTTATTTATATATATTTTTTCAGTATTTGCTTTCTCTTTTACAATAGCACTTTATCAAATAGTGCTTTTCTACGGACCTTATTGTGACTATACATATATATTTTTTACCAATTTCCGTTGATTTCCTTGTTTTCATAATAGCACGTCAATTAGTAATACTTCACCACATATGCAAGCGTCAAGATCAACTGCCTTCCTTTGTGCTTTGACACGTTTTGGAATACCCACACACAGCATCTTTAGAGTATTCCCGTGGTTGTTTTTACAAACACCTTAAGGAAGGGACTGTCAGTCCTTCCTTTATGTCTATGTGTATGATCTTTGTTAAGAGGATGTAATTTTACTCCTCCCTCTTCTTTCTGATTGGGCGCCTAGTATTCGGTGTCCTTTATCTCCTAGTGACCGCGCTTCCAGTTCAGTTCAGTGGGAAGGCAGCACCTGGAATTGCCGGAATCCGGTCTTGGAGGACGTTCTACGTAAGTGACTCCCCTTTATCGGCTTTACGAGCGTGTTGGCACATTTTGGCTGCGTCCAGTTTAGCTTACTGGAAACATGATCTGGGGTTTCTCATTGTGCCCTCAAACACTCCGAGGAGGCTGCACCGTGTTAGACTGTTCCTGTCCTGGTAGAATCTTTTTGAACCACAACGCAGTCCGTGTCTGCATTGCCCTGAATCTATGGGAAAGTGGTATCCGGTATTTTTTGGCGTATATGTTTTCATACTGACATACCTATATTTTTCCATATTAACACATTATGGATATCACCCTCACGGCCCGCTTCCTTTTCTTTTGACATTTATTGTCTACGTTTCACTTTAGTTTATGGGATCGCGGTCCCAGGCATTTCCTGCCTTATTTGCCTATTAAGGTATTACTATTGTAATCCTTACGGGGGCCCTTGTTCCCCTTTTTTTCTTGGCAGCCCCCATATCCAGTTCTCCTAACATTGACAGCTATTGTCTTCTTACTATTGAGTATGTTTTAAGTAATCACTATGCATTTGTCCGAATAAGCATTATACTATGTTATTTCTTTGTCTGTTTACCTTATGTCATAACATGAGTTTTTTCTGACATCCTACTATTTTGTCTCCTGACTCTCTTATGGTGTACTGCTTGATAATATTTGTGATTTTAATGAGTATAGGATGAAGTTTTGTTTCTAATATGTTACTTTAGAAACAATGTGTGACTGCAAGCTTGCACTTCCTATGAAACCCTTTTCCTTAAATCAAGGATGGGAAGCAAATCTTTATTTAAATGACATATCTTCCTTATGTAACATTGTCAGTATGGCCATAATCTCTATATTCTTTTTAATTGATCATCATTAAGTGTGTAATTCCGCCGAAGAATGTTGGAAAATGTGGTATGCTATTGTGCTTTTCTTTTTCTTTTTATTCTACTACAGGTATGTCTCAGACTCTCTAGATCAGTGTGAACTGTGTGAGTATAGACTCACTGTTATGGTTTTGTTCATGGGTTTTGAACATAGTATATAGATGTTCTTACATTTTTTTTGGAGAAGAGTTCACTTAGTCCTGATGAAGCGCGAAGTGATCCGTTTGGGCGTTAAAAGGCGTGAAACATGTTGACCTTCTAGAGTGGAAAACGTAATGGCTTTTTTGGCCACTCGTACCTCAGAGCAAAGGACCATTATTTCCTTAACTCTATTTGTGTTTTTAACCTTGACCAGCACTTCCTTACACTAATAAAATTGGCCTTCAAGGGAGAAGTAGAGCCAATTTTAATTTTTTTTTCTTTCTCTCCAACTTTACTTTACCCTTCATCCTTTCAAGAAATTCTGGGCAAGTGGCCCCTATAAGGGTCCCGTCAGACACTGCAGTGCCAGTCTGGGGCGGAGCAAGCCCAATGATGATACATGAAGGCCCATGCTTCTGTAAGATAATTGAAAAGCATGTTAATACTCAACTATCCTGTTTCTTAGAGGATAATAATATCCTCCATTCTACTCAAACGGGTTTTAGAACCTCCCATAGTACTGAGTCAGCTCTAATTGCAGTTACTGACGAGGCAAGAAGGTGTCTGGATCAGGGTTATGTTACAGCAATTATTTTCTTGGATCTCAGTGAGGCACTTGACACTGTAAACCCAGATATATTACTTGGTAGAATACGAGAGATTGGCATATCATCATCTTCCCTTGACTGAATCACCTCTTTTACAAAGGGCAGATCGTATAATTTATTGGACAGGTCCTACTTGTCATCCTCTGTCATGAATAGTTGCGGTGTGCCACAGGGTTCGCTCTTAGTCCTACACTGTTTAATATTTATATGCTACCTATGGAAGAAGTCGTCAAGCCATTTGGGATGTCCCTAGTTTCCTATGCGGATGATACACAGTTGGTAGTATCATTTTCGACAAATCCCTATGTCAACGGCTCAACACTTGTTCCTTGCCTTCAAGTGGTGGCGGCACTTTTTAAAAAGTTTTAAAAATCCTTCCTCTTGCTGCTAAAAGACTCGTTATACAGCCCATAATTAGTTCACGGTTGGATTACGGAAATGCTCTTTACATTGGATCCCATAAATTTGTGATTAAAAAGTTGCAGGTGGTACAGAATGCTTTCACTCGTCTGCTTCTTAATATACCAAGGTATGAATCTGTAAAAGCAGCAATCTCTTCTCTTCATTGGCTTCCTGTGGCACGCTGGATAGAATTTAAGTCCCTGTGCTATATGCACAGAGCTTTACACAAGAGAGGCCCCCTTCTGCTCAGAACATTGGCCTCTTTTTACACACCTACTAGACAACTCAGGTCATCCACGGCTTGTCTAGTCGTGATCCCTAGGGTGAACAAGTTCTTGATGGGGTGGAAGCTCTCTGGCATACCAAGGGGCCAAATTATGGAATCTATTGCCACCCAGCCTTCGCACGATCAACCGTGAACTAGCCTTCCAGAAAGCTCTTAGAACCTGGCTGTTTAAAGCTTAACTTTCTGCTAACTCTAAGTGTCCTGCTATCAGCGCTGGGAGGCCTTTGGGTAGCCATGCACTTTATAAATCTGCATAACATAACATGCAGAACAGATACCATTGACCTTAGGAGAGAATGGCCATAAAGTTCCCTTGCTAGGTTACAATATTGCAAGGAAGAGGTCCTGTATTTAGGTCATCACATTGAGAAAGGTGTGGGGAAAGTGCCACAGGAAAGAATCACAGTAATCATGAAAATGAATCCTCCTGTAACACTGAAAGAAGTCTGAATGTTTTTGGAAATAGTTGCCTACTGTTGTTAGTGGATTCTAAACGTCTCTTTTTTGGTCAAGCCTTTACAGAGGCCAACACACAAGGATATGACGTGCCTTCACAGACCTGTGAGAAGGCCTATGCCGAGCCCCAGATCTGGGAATGCCTGATTATAACACATGTTTTTCTTTGTTTTGTTTCAAGAGAGATGAATGTGTGCAATCTCAGTTTTGACACAGTTGCATGGAAATAGAAACAAGCCTGAGGCTTGTTTTTCACCCACATTTGATCCTGTAGCCACAGTGTTGCCTGGTTGTTTAAAGGCTGTGGCAGTACCTCACTAACACAAGTGTTTGCCACTAATATGGTCAGACCATAAGGTCGTCCTGTTCGTCATTGTTGGTGAGCAGTTTGGCTGGGTGTCTAAAAGAACAAATACCACACTCTCCGTCCGCACATGGCACATAATCCAACCTGAAGATTTCAAGCTCACCCTAGAAGTATCATCACCACCCTCTTCCGATGATATTGATAAGTATATATCAGACCACTCAAACTGGTTGAATGAGGATATCAATTCAATGGTACTCAGAAGAGCTTAGGAAGTTAAAACAGAGTTGCAGAAGGCAGGAGAAAATCTGGAGAAAGGATTATAACAAATTAGAAAAAACAAAGGGGGTCATTACAACATTGGTGTTAAAAGCTGCTTACCGCCGTGCAGAAGACCGCCAACACACCGCTGTGGCGGCGGAAACTCGCCACAGCTATTATGACCCACAGCTCGGAATCCGCCAAAATTCAGACACCCACACAAGTCCACCACACCAAAGGTCATTGATAAACAGGCGATAACAAAACCTACACCGTCACGCCAACAGAAATACGCCCACACTATCACGACACACGAATCCACGTGGCGGTCTTTCAACCGCGGTATTCCATTGGCAGTACACACCGCTGCGCTCAAAATACACACACTTTTACAAAACACAGCCACATTGGACAATTCGAAACACACACACCTGATACACATACACACACCACTCCCACACACCCATTACAATGTAAAACACACACCCACATCACACACAAACCCCTACGACCACAATTACCGAGAGAAGGCCAGAGAGAGACACCACAAACAACTACCAAGCATCCACAGGCACACAATACCATCACCCACAGAACTTCAACGCACCTCACACAACATACCACTATCACCCCACTTATCACTACACACACCACCCCACACATCACCCACACCACCCCATGGCACGGCAAAGACACCCCAGGTTCTCTGAGGAGGAGCTCGGGGTCATGGTGGAGGAAATCGTCCGGGTAGAGCCACAGCTATTCGGATCACAGGTGCAGCACACCTCCATAGCTAGGAAGATGGAGCTATGGCACAGAATAGTGGACAGGGTCAACGCAGTGGGACAGCACCCAAGAAATCGGGATGACATCAGGAAGAGGTGGAATGACCTACGGGGGAAGGTGCGTTCCGTGGTCTCAAGATACCACCTTGCGGTTCAGCAGACTGGCGGCGGTCCCCCACCTCCTCCTCCACAACTAACAACATGGGAGGAGCAGGTCTTGGCGATTCTGCATCCTGAGGGCCTCGCAGGAGTAGATGGAGGAATGGACTCTGGTAAGACAAATATTAACTATTACATCCCCCACCCTACCTGCATGCCATCACATACCCCCACCCTCACCCCATCACTCCAACTCCTCACAAATGTCCCACTATCACAACCCACCCATCCCAACACCAAGCCCTGCATGCAACAACAAAGCATGGACACCCATCACCAAAGCATGCCCACTGCACATACCCATACACCCCCATAAACCACCATCACACAAGGTCCCACACAGGAATGCAAGCACTGTAGGATCCCGGGTTGCAGATCCAGACGCAGGTTTACTGGCAATGCCCATACATACTGAAAATCAGAATTGACTTTTCTAGCCTGGACTTCCCCGATGTGGCCCTACCATTAATTTTTGGAGGGTTTTTGACTTTTATATGTGATAAACTTCGCAATTCAAAGGATTAGATATATTATTGGGTCCTGACGAATCGCATAAGGTAATTCCTTGATAACAAGCGAGAAACATGTTGACCAATCATATAGAGTGACACAGGGGATCCTGTGTACTCTGTCTTTTGAGGTTTATACCTACCTGGCTTTCATGGTAATTGTGGTCATTACTCCACCAATTCCCAACTTTATTTGATTTTAATCTTGTCAGAGGTTGAGTCATGAGCATTAAAATTATTAGATTCTACCTCTAGATATTTTTAATTTTTTTTTTCCTATTTACCAATCCTTCACTTTATTCCTTTTCTCAACCGGCCAGAAACGAGTTTTCTAAAAAAGATCTCCGGCAAAGAGCCCCCCTGTGGGGCCCGTCAGGCATTGCAGTGCCGGCCTGACGAGGAGCTGGCCCTATGATGAAGCATGTCACCGGATGGTGAGTGAGGGCTTTTGCTTCGATAAAGTTCGCCTTTCAATGACTCGCTGAACTATTTCCTTGAAAGAAACCCTTTAGCATTAGGTGGAACCGTGTGTAACCTTTTTTGATTTCTTATCTATTGGGAACCTTACACACGGGACCAGGAGTTATTCTCCGAATATCCCATTTTTCTTGCCCCTCCTGTGTTGTTTTTTTTTTAGTACACCTTCACCCACCTATTGCACACCATGGCACACACAGATTTAATAAACATCCTTTTATACCCCTGCAGGACCCCTACCCAACGTCACCGGACAGGAGGGTCCACACATGTCCACACCACCATCAGAAGAGGCCCACAGTAATGACAGCAGCTCTGTTCAACTGGATCTAGATGACCAGCCCAGCCCATCGGGGACCTCGGGACAGTCGGTTCCCCTGACACAGTCACTGGCCACTACAGAGCTTCCCCCCTCTGGAAACACCAGCACAGCACCCATCCAGCTGTCCCATACCTCTGTCCCCAGGACACGTCAATCAGCAGTGTGTCCACCACTACAGAGAAACCAGGCTAACCCACCACCCCAACAACAACAGGGACCTGGGGGCAGTGGTAGTGGGCACATGGTCCAGGGGACGGAGGCCCAGGAACACAGGGGAACTGGGAGGGCTGCTGTGTGACGGGGGAGAACAGGCCAAGGGAACCCACTCTCCACGAGGCCCTCTCCAACATCATGGGAGCCTACCACCACTCCCAGGAGATGATGGGAACGGTACTGGCCAAGTTTCAGGAGACCCAGCGCCTGCAGGAGGAACAGTATTTGGGGTTCAGGGAGGAACTCAGAGCCATCAATTCCACCCTGGGCACCATCGTAGGGGTGCTGAAGGAAGTACTCAACACCAGGAGGGACACTGTGGCACAACAAGGGGCCCCAGACACTAGCCTGGACGATGAACTGCCCACCATCTCCGCTGGCGCTAGTGGACAGGAGGCACCGCCACAGGACTACCACACCAGCACCTCACCCCCTGCAGAGGGAGAACCACCCCGCAAACGGTCCCTGAGATCCAGGACAAAGACAGAGAACGATGCCAAGACCCCTGCCAAGAGATGAGACCACCCTGAATGTCATCTTTCTGTCCCACTTTGTCACCCTGTCCATCCTCAAACTGCCCCAGCTCCACTTCCTATGCCCCTTTCGGAAATGCATCTGTGAGACTAATAGACTGGACTCTGCCATGGACATTCCTCCACCATCACCCCTCACCATTTTACAACCCCCTCCAATATTGAGCACTTAAATAAACACCCTTGAAGCACAAAACAATCTGGAGTCAGTCTGTGATTTCAAAATAGTGTATTAGCAATTACAGTGCCAAAATGCTCTTTCAATTGTAATGTCAACATACCTATGTCACACAGCTCTAGTCCATGAGGAAACAAAGCAGATGTCACACTGTGGGACCCACATCTGTGAAATCGTAAGGGAAAGTGACAACTCAGTGACCATACACTGGGTGAAAACGACAGACAGTAGAGAGGTAGTAGTGTTAAAGTACATGTAGTAGGCAGGTTTGTATTCTTACATGTGTCTCACTGGAAATATTGCAGGATCACCGAGTTCCTGTTGTCGATGTCCTCTTCTTCTGCTTCCTCGTCTTCACTGTCCACAGGCTCCACAGCTGCAACAACACCACCATCTGGACCATCCTCCTGCAGAAAAGGCACCTGTCATCGCAAAGCTAAGTTGTGAAGCATACAGCAGGCCACGATGATCTGGCAGACCTTCTTTGGTGAGTAGAATAGGGAACCACCTGTCATATGGAGGCACCGGAACCTAGACTTCAGGAGGCCGAAGGTCTGCTCTATAATCCTCCTAGTTCACCCATGGACCTCATTGTAGCATTCCTCTGCCCTTGTCCTGGGATTCCTTACTGGGGTCAGTAGCCATGACAGGTTGGGGTAACCAGAGTCACCTGCAAATGGCGAGGGACAACTGACACACTGACAGACTGACACTAACCTGTAGTGATATCCCCAGACCCAGACAACCATTCCCACTGACTTGCTACCAGGTGCTCACCTAATAGCCACACACGGTGCCTCTGGAGTTGACCCATCACATAAGGGATGCTGCTATTCCGCAGGATGTAAGCGTCATGCACTGAGCCAGGAAACTTGGCAATAACATGGGAGATGTACTATTCTGCCAAACACACCATCTGCACATTCATGGAATGATAACTCTTCCAGTTTCTGTACACCTGTTCACTCCTGCGGGGAGTACCAAAGCCACATGTGTCCCATTATTGGCACCTACGATGTTGGGGATATGTCCCAGGGCATAGAAGTCTCTTTTCACTGTAGGCAAATCCTCAACCTGAGGGAAAACGATGTAGCTCCGCATGTGTTTCAGCAGGGCAGACAACACTCTGGACAACACGTTGGAAAATGTTGGCTGGCACATCCCTGATGCTATGGCCACTGTTGTTTGAAAAGACCCACTTGCAAGGAAATTGAGTACTGACAGCACCTGCTCTTGAGAGGGGATTCATGTGGGATGGCGGATAGCTGACATCAGGTCTGGCTCCAGCTGGGCACACAGTTCCAGGATTGTGGCACGGTCAAGCCTGTAGGTGATGATCACATGTCTTTCCTCCATTGTCGACAGATCCACCAGCGGTCTGTACACCGGAGGATGCCGCCATCTCCTCACATAATCCCAGCGGACGGTGCCTATGAAGGACAACAGCGAGCAAAGAGTCAACCAACTCAGAGGTACGTACACACAGCTTACACAGAACACGAATCATAATCCGAAATTTGGCCTGTATGAGTGTTGAGGCAAGACCTAGGTATGTGTGACGCAGTTAAAAATTAAGCCATGTGGGCCCCTGAAATGGCGGCTGCCTGACCTGTAAAGTGGGACAATGGGATGTGAGGTAACAGCGCTGGCGTTGTACACCGTCGCAGCAGGCGGTCGAAGACCGCGGCGCATGCTGCATTGGTTAACATTGGACCCTAGGAGTCCCAGGAGCCAATGACGATGTACGCCGATGGTGATGGTACGCACCGCCGCGGACGTGACCGCCATTTTCTATCACTTCAATCACTCGATACTTCGACAGGAGAGGACCTACACTGCAAGTGCTGCTGTGACCTCGGTCTGGAAGAGACAATGGCTCGTGCGTCTGGGGAAAGGGCCCCTGCCTTCACATCGGAGGAGTTAGAGAAACTCGTGGATGGGGTCCTCCCCCAGTACACGCTACTCTACGGTCCTCCAGACAAACAGGTAAATACATTGGGAGCATGCTGTATGGGTTATACCTGTGTGGAGTGGTGTGGATGAAAGATGGGGGGGGAGATTGAGGCGTGCATGAAACGACGTTGGAAAACGTTGGCTGGCACATCCCTGATGCTATGGCCACTGTTGTTTGAAAAGACCCACTTGCAAGGAAATTGAGTACTGACAGCACCTGCACTTGAGAGGGGATTCATGTGGGATGGCGGATAGCTGACATCAGGTCTGGCTCCAGCTGGGCACACAGTTCCAGGATTGTGGCACGGTCAAGCCTGAAGGTGATGATCACATGTCTTTCCTCCATTGTCGACAGATCCACCAGCGGTCTGTACACCGGAGGATGCCGCCATCTCCTCACATAATCCCAGCGGACGGTGCCTATGAAGGACAACAGCGAGCAAAGAGTCAACCAACTCAGAGGTACGTACACACAGCTTACACAGAACACGAATCATAATCCGAAATTTGGCCTGTATGAGTGTTGAGGCAAGACCTAGGTATGTGTGACGCAGTTAAAAATTAAGCCATGTGGGCCCCTGAAATGGCGGCTGCCTGACCTGTAAAGTGGGACAATGGGATGTGAGGTAACAGCGCTGGCGTTGTACACCGTCGCAGCAGGCGGTCGAAGACCGCGGCGCATGCTGCATTGGTTAACATTGGACCCTATGAGTCCCAGGAGCCAATGACGATGTACGCCGATGGTGATGGTACGCACCGCCGCGGACGTGACCGCCATTTTCTATCACTTCAATCACTCGATACTTCGGCAGGAGAGGACCTACACTGCAAGTGCTGCTTTGACCTCGGTCTGGAAGAGACAATGGCTCGTGCGTCTCTGGAAAGGGCCCCTGCCTTCACATCGGAGGAGTTAGAGAAACTCGTGGATGGGGTCCTCCCCCAGTACACGCTACTCTACGGTCCTCCAGACAAACAGGTAAATACATTGGGAGCATGCTGTATGGGTTATGCCTGTGTGGAGTGGTGTGGATGAAAGATGGGGGAGGAGATTGAGGCATGCATGAAACGACGTGAGTGCATGTGCATCATAGCAAGGGTAGGGATGGGGGCCAATGGCTGTGACGGTGCATTTGGTAATACCTTTTCTTTTCCCCCTATACAATTCATGTAGGTCAGCGCCCACCAGAAAAAAGATTTTTGGCATGCCATCGCCAAGGACGTCTGGACCCTGGAGGTCTACCACAGATGGAGCACCCACTGCCGTAAGAGATGGGAGGACATTCGCCGCTGGAGCAAGAAGACTGCGGAGGCCCAGCTGGGGATGGCCTCCCAACGTGGGAGGGCTGCCCGTCGCACCATGCCCCCTGATGTTCAGGATCCTGGCGGTGGCGTGCCCAGAGTTGGATGGGCGTTTGAGGGCATCACAGCAGCCACAAGGGGGTGAGTACACTCTCATTCTGCTGATTTTGCGCGCAGTGGAGGTGTCTGGGTGGGGGAGGTGGGCTGTGGGTTTCCCTAGGCCAGGGCGAGTGTGCTAGTTAGGTCTCCTTGTTCTGGCAGACCCTGTGGCACCCCACCCCACCTGTGTACAGTGCCAAGTACACCTAGTCAGGCTCCTGTGTCATCCATGTGTGCAGATGTCGTCCATAGCTTTGTAGGCCATGTCCCAGGGATTGAACAGTGGACCTCAAGTGCACGGCGTAGTGCAGGGGGCTTCTGTGTCGGTCGTGTCCGCCAACTGTAGCGGTTTTGCATGCACTCAACATGTCATTCTTCTGTCGTCCCCCCCTTTTTGTGGTCTCCCTGTTCTTGTGAGCATTAGCATCATCAGGCATAGGAGCAGTAGCACCGGAGCAGGAGGGAGCTGCATCCCACATGGCCCTGGAGGGCGACACTACGGACTCGGAGTTCACCAGTGGTACGGAGGGCGAGGAGAGCTCCACGGCAGGGACAGGAGCTGACACCAGTGACACGGACTCGTTCTCTGATGGGAGCTCCCTTGTGGTGGTGGCAACATCTGTGCCCGCTGCATCTACAGGTACAGCCACCACCCCCCCTACCAGCACCGCTCTCCCAGCAGCCCCTCAGCCTTTGCCCCGTGCCTGCTCACCCAGGAGGGTGGGCATCACCTTCGCCCCAGGCACCTCAGCCCCTGCCCCAGTTGCCCCTGCTGCCCTCAGTGAGGAGGCCATTGACCTCCTCAGGTCCCTCACTGTTGGGCAGTCTATCATTTTGAATGCCATCCAGGGTGTAGAAAGGCAGTTGCAACAAACCAATGCATTCCTGGAGGGCATTCATTCTGGTCTGGCGGCCCTTCAGCGAGCTTTTCAGACTCTGGCCTCAGCACTGATGGCAGCCCATGTCCCTGTGTCTAGCCTCCCCCCTCCAACTTCCTCCACCCAGACCCAATCCCCACTACCTCAGCCTATCCCAAGCACACCTTCAGACCAGCATGCACACACGTCAACACACAAGGGAAGCTCTGGCAAACATAAGCACCACACATCCCACAGGCACTCACGCAAGCATCACACACATGCAGACACAGCAACATCCACTGCCTCCACTGTGTCCCCCTCCTCCTCGTCTCCCTCCTCCCTCCCAGTCTCGTCTACACTCACACCTGCATGCACTTCATGTACAGCCACTACTTCCATCACCAGCAGACCTACCACCACACCCCGCTCACGTGCAGTCACCACCCCCACTGCCATTCACACGTCCCCTCTGTCCTCTCCCAGTGTGTCTGTGACGCCACCTTTCAAGGTACACAAATGCAGGCACACACCCACCCAACAGCCATCCACCTCACGACAGCCTCCAGCGTATGCACCTTCACCCAAAGTCACCAAACGAACACCTCCTACAACCACAACCTCTTCCTCCACTCCCAAACCCCCTCCAGCTACCCGTCCCAGCGGTCTGTACACCGGAGGATGCCGCCATCTCCTCACATAATCCCAGCGGACGGTGCCTATGAAGGACAACAGCGAGCAAAGAGTCAACCAACTCAGAGGTACGTACACACAGCTTACACAGAACACGAATCATAATCCGAAATTTGGCCTGTATGAGTGTTGAGGCAAGACCTAGGTATGTGTGACGCAGTTAAAAATTAAGCCATGTGGGCCCCTGAAATGGCGGCTGCCTGACCTGTAAAGTGGGACAATGGGATGTGAGGTAACAGCGCTGGCGTTATACACCGTCGCAGCAGGCGGTCGAAGACCGCGGCGCATGCTGCATTGGTTAACATTGGACCCTATGAGTCCCAGGAGCCAATGACGATGTACGCCGATGGTGATGGTACGCACCGCCGCGGACGTGACCGCCATTTTCTATCACTTCAATCACTCGATACTTCGGCAGGAGAGGACCTACACTGCAAGTGCTGCTGTGACCTCGGTCTGGAAGAGACAATGGCTCGTGCGTCTCTGGAAAGGGCCCCTGCCTTCACATCGGAGGAGTTAGAGAAACTCGTGGATGGGGTCCTCCCCCAGTACACGCTACTCTACGGTCCTCCAGACAAACAGGTAAATACATTGGGAGCATGCTGTATGGGTTATGCCTGTGTGGAGTGGTGTGGATGAAAGATGGGGGAGGAGATTGAGGCATGCATGAAACGACGTGAGTGCATGTGCATCATAGCAAGGGTAGGGATGGGGGCCAATGGCTGTGACGGTGCATTTGGTAATACCTTTTCTTTTCCCCCTATACAATTCATGTAGGTCAGCGCCCACCAGAAAAAAGATTTTTGGCATGCCATCGCCAAGGACGTCTGGACCCTGGAGGTCTACCACAGATGGAGCACCCACTGCCGTAAGAGATGGGAGGACATTCGCCGCTGGAGCAAGAAGACTGCGGAGGCCCAGCTGGGGATGGCCTCCCAACGTGGGAGGGCTGCCCGTCGCACCATGCCCCCTGATGTTCAGGATCCTGGCGGTGGCGTGCCCAGAGTTGGATGGGCGTTTGAGGGCATCACAGCAGCCGCAAGGGGGTGAGTACACTCTCATTCTGCTGATTTTGCGCGCAGTGGAGGTGTCTGGGTGGGGGAGGTGGGCTGTGGGTTTCCCTAGGCCAGGGCGAGTGTGCTAGTTAGGTCTCCTTGTTCTGGCAGACCCTGTGGCACCCCACCCCACCTGTGTACAGTGCCAAGTACACCTAGTCAGGCTCCTGTGTCATCCATGTGTGCAGATGTCGTCCATAGCTTTGTAGGCCATGTCCCAGGGATTGAACAGTGGACCTCAAGTGCATGGCGTAGTGCAGGGGGCTTCTGTGTCGGTCGTGTCCGCCAACTGTAGCGGTTTTGCATGCACTCAACATGTCATTCTTCTGTCGTCCCCCCCTTTTTGTGGTCTCCCTGTTCTTGTGAGCATTAGCATCATCAGGCATAGGAGCAGTAGCACCGGAGCAGGAGGGAGCTGCATCCCACATGGCCCTGGAGGGCGACACTACGGACTCGGAGTTCACCAGTGGTACGGAGGGCGAGGAGAGCTCCACGGCAGGGACAGGAGCTGACACCAGTGACACGGACTCGTTCTCTGATGGGAGCTCCCTTGTGGTGGTGGCAACATCTGTGCCCGCTGCATCTACAGGTACAGCCACCACCCCCCCTACCAGCACCGCTCTCCCAGCAGCCCCTCAGCCTTTGCCCCGTGCCTGCTCACCCAGGAGGGTGGGCATCACCTTCGCCCCAGGCACCTCAACCCCTGCCCCAGTTGCCCCTGCTGCCCTCAGTGAGGAGGCCATTGACCTCCTCAGGTCCCTCACTGTTGGGCAGTCTATCATTTTGAATGCCATCCAGGGTGTAGAAAGGCAGTTGCAACAAACCAATGCATTCCTGGAGGGCATTCATTCTGGTCTGGCGGCCCTTCAGCGAGCTTTTCAGACTCTGGCCTCAGCACTGATGGCAGCCCATGTCCCTGTGTCTAGCCTCCCCCCTCCAACTTCCTCCACCCAGACCCAATCCCCACTACCTCAGCCTATCCCAAGCACACCTTCAGACCAGCATGCACACACGTCAACACACAAGGGAAGCTCTGGCAAACATAAGCACCACACATCCCACAGGCACTCACGCAAGCATCACACACATGCAGACACAGCAACATCCACTGCCTCCACTGTGTCCCCCTCCTCCTCGTCTCCCTCCTCCCTCCCAGTCTCGTCTACACTCACACCTGCATGCACTTCATGTACAGCCACTACTTCCATCACCAGCAGACCTACCACCACACCCCGCTCACGTGCAGTCACCACCCCCACTGCCATTCACACGTCCCCTCTGTCCTCTCCCAGTGTGTCTGTGACGCCACCTTTCAAGGTACACAAATGCAGGCACACACCCACCCAACAGCCATCCACCTCACGACAGCCTCCAGCGTATGCACCTTCACCCAAAGTCACCAAACGAACACCTCCTACAACCACAACCTCTTCCTCCACTCCCAAACCCCCTCCAGCTACCCGTCCCAGCGGTCTGTACACCGGAGGATGCCGCCATCTCCTCACATAATCCCAGCGGACGGTGCCTATGAAGGACAACAGCGAGCAAAGAGTCAACCAACTCAGAGGTACGTACACACAGCTTACACAGAACACGAATCAGAATCCGAAATTTGGCCTGTATGAGTGTTGAGGCAAGACCTAGGTATGTGTGACGCAGTTAAAAATTAAGCCATGTGGGCCCCTGAAATGGCGGCTGCCTGACCTGTAAAGTGGGACAATGGGATGTGAGGTAACAGCGCTGGCGTTGTACACCGTCGCAGCAGGCGGTCGAAGACCGCGGCGCATGCTGCATTGGTTAACATTGGACCCTATGAGTCCCAGGAGCCAATGACGATGTACGCCGATGGTGATGGTACGCACCGCCGCGGACGTGACCGCCATTTTCTATCACTTCAATCACTCGATACTTCGACAGGAGAGGACCTACACTGCAAGTGCTGCTGTGACCTCGGTCTGGAAGAGACAATGGCTCGTGCGTCTGGGGAAAGGGCCCCTGCCTTCACATCGGAGGAGTTAGAGAAACTCGTGGATGGGGTCCTCCCCCAGTACACGCTACTCTACGGTCCTCCAGACAAACAGGTAAATACATTGGGAGCATGCTGTATGGGTTATGCCTGTGTGGAGTGGTGTGGATGAAAGATGGGGGGGGAGATTGAGGCATGCATGAAACGACGTGAGTGCATGTGCATCATAGCAAGGGTAGGGATGGGGGCCAATGGCTGTGACGGTGCATTTGGTAATACCTTTTCTTTTCCCCCTATACAATTCATGTAGGTCAGCGCCCACCAGAAAAAAGATTTTTGGCATGCCATCGCCAAGGACGTCTGGACCCTGGAGGTCTACCACAGATGGAGCACCCACTGCCGTAAGAGATGGGAGGACATTCGCCGCTGGAGCAAGAAGACTGCGGAGGCCCAGCTGGGGATGGCCTCCCAACGTGGGAGGGCTGCCCGTCGCACCATGCCCCCTGATGTTCAGGATCCTGGCGGTGGCGTGCCCAGAGTTGGATGGGCGTTTGAGGGCATCACAGCAGCCAGAAGGGGGTGAGTACACTCTCATTCTGCTGATTTTGCGCGCAGTGGAGGTGTCTGGGTGGGGGAGGTGGGCTGTGGGTTTCCCTAGGCCAGGGCGAATGTGCTAGTTAGGTCTCCTTGTTCTGGCAGACCCTGTGGCACCCCACCCCACCTGTGTACAGTGCCAAGTACACCTAGTCAGGCTCCTGTGTCATCCATGTGTGCAGATGTCGTCCATAGCTTTGTAGGCCATGTCCCAGGGATTGAACAGTGGACCTCAAGTGCATGGCGTAGTGCAGTGGGCTTCTGTGTCGGTCGTGTCCGCCAACTGTAGCGGTTTTGCATGCACTCAACATGTCTTTCTTCTGTCGTCCCCCCCTTTTTGTGGTCTCCCTGTTCTTGTGAGCATTAGCATCATCAGGCATTGTAGCAGTAGTACCGGAGCAGGAGGGAGCTGCATCCCACATGGCCCTGGAGGGCGACACTAGGGACTCGGAGTTCACCAGTGGTACGGAGGGCGAGGAGAGCTCCACGGCAGGGACAGGAGCTGACACCAGTGACACAGACTCGTTCTCTGATGGGAGCTCCCTTGTGGTGGTGGCAACATCTGTGCCCGCTGCATCTACAGGTACAGCCACCACCCCCCCTACCAGCACCGCTCTCCCAGCAGCCCCTCAGCCTTTGCCCCGTGCCTGCTCACCCAGGAGGGTGGGCATCACCTTCGCCCCAGGCACCTCAGCCCCTGCCCCAGTTGCCCCTGCTGCCCTCAGTGAGGAGGCCATTGACCTCCTCAGGTCCCTCACTGTTGGGCAGTCTATCATTTTGAATGCCATCCAGGGTGTAGAAAGGCAGTTGCAACAAACCAATGCATTCCTGGAGGGCATTCATTCTGGTCTGGCGGCCCTTCAGCGAGCTTTTCAGACTCTGGCCTCAGCACTGATGGCAGCCCATGTCCCTGTGTCTAGCCTCCCCCCTCCAACTTCCTCCACCCAGACCCAATCCCCACTACCTCAGCCTATCCCAAGCACACCTTCAGACCAGCATGCACACACGTCAACACACAAGGGAAGCTCTGGTAAACATAAGCACCACACATCCCACAGGCACTCACGCAAGCATCACACACATGCAGACACAGCAACATCCACTGCCTCCACTGTGTCCCCCTCCTCCTCGTCTCCCTTCTCCCTCCCAGTCTCGTCTACACTCACACCTGCATGCACTTCATGTACAGCCACTACTTCCATCACCAGCAGACCTACCACCACACCCCGCTCACGTGCAGTCACCACCCCCACTGCCATTCACACGTCCCCTCTGTCCTCTCCCAGTGTGTCTGTGACGCCACCTTTCAAGGTACACAAATGCAGGCACACACCCACCCAACAGCCATCCACCTCACGACAGCCTCCAGCGTATGCACCTTCACCCAAAGTCACCAAACGAACACCTCCTACAACCACAACCTCTTCCTCCACTCCCAAACCCCCTCCAGCTACCCGTCCCAGTGTTCCCAAAAAACATTTCCTGTCCAACCTTGACCTCTTTCCCACACCTCCCCCACCCTGTCCGTCTCCTAGGGCCCGACTCTCCAGGTCCCAACCTAGCACCTCAGCAACAAAATCTCCGGGACCAGTGGTGCCTGTAGTCACCGGATTCTGGAGTGCACCAGCCACCAGGGCAGCCAGTGTTGTACGGAGCCACAGCACGGACAGTCTCCTCCTGTCGAGCATCAAAAGTTGGCCAGTGCCCGGCGGGAGAGGGGGAAGACTCCAGCCACCAAAGCTGCTCCCAGGGGTACAAGTGGGAGTGTGGAGTCAGCTGCGACACCTTCCAAGGTGGGGAAGGGCCACAAGAACACAAGAAAGTCAACAAGTCTGGGAAGAGCAGCACAGCGGAGAAGACCGCCATCATCCCCCTGCCTAGGAGGCCACCGCCACCAGCCCAGCTGCCCAGGAGGCGACCGCCACCAGCCCTGCTGCCCAGGAGGCGACCGCCATCATCCCCGCTGCCCAGGAGGCCAGCACCAGCCCAGCTGCCCAGGAGGCCACTGCCACCAGCCCTGCTGCCCAGTAGGCCACCGCCACCAGCCCTGCTGCCCAGGAGGCCATCACCATCATCCCCGCTGCCTAGGAGGCCACCGCCAGCACCAGCCCAGCTGCCCAGGAGGCCACCGCCACTAGCCCTGCTGCCCAGGAGGCAACTGCCATCATCCCCGCTGCCCAGGAGGCCACCGCCAGCACCTGCCCAGCTGCCCAGGAGGCCACTGCCATCATCCCCACTGCCCAGGAGGCCAACGCCATCATCCCCGCTGCCCAGGAGGCCACCGCCAGCACCAGCCCTGCTGGGCCAGACATGACCGCCAGCACAAGCCCCGCTGGGCCATACACCTCCATCAGCACCAGCCCTGCTGGGCCAGACAGGAACGCCAGCACAAGCCCCGCTGGGCCAGACACCTCCGCCAGCACCAGCCCCGCTGGGCCAGACAGGACCGCCAGCAGCTGAGTCACTGCAAAAGACCCCGCTGCAACAAGCACCACTGAACAGGGCACCACCGCCACTAGCACCGCTGAACAGGGCACCGCCACCACAAGCACCACTGAACAGGGCACCGCCGCCACTAGCACGCTGAACAGGGCACCGCCACCAGAAGCACCACTGAACATGGCACCGCTTCCACAAGCACCGCTGAACAAGGCACCGCCGCCACTAGCACCGCTGAACAGGGCACCGCCGCCACAAGCACCGCTGGCCCATGAGCGCCAGGGGCACTGACGCTACTGAGTCCGTCACAAGCAGGATGAAGCACTCTGGGCACAAAGCCCCCTCCAGAACCAGTGGAGAAAGGCATCCACTACCTCTGTCCTTGGCAGGATGAAGCACTCTGAGCACAAAGCCCCCTCCAGAACCAGTGGAGATTTACATCCACTACCTCAGTCCTTGGCAGGATGAAGCACTCTGGGCACAAAGCCCCCTCCAGAACCAGTGGAGAAAGGCATCCACTACCTCTGCCGTTGGCAGGATGAAGCACTCTGGGCACAAAGCCCCCTCCAGAACCAGTGGAGAAAGGCATCCACTTGAGGGACTGTGGCTTTGCACTCCCCACGATGGAACAGTGGGCAAACCACCCAATGTAGAGACTTGAGAGACTGTGGCTTTGCACTCCCCAGGATAAAGCAGCGGGCAAACCACCCACTGGAGAGACTTGAAAGGCTTTGGCTTTGCACTCCCCAGGATAAAGCAGTGGGCCAACCACCCACTGTAGAGACTTGAGAGACTGTGGCTTTGCACTCCCCAGGATAAAGCAGTGGGCAACCCACCCACTGTAGAGACTTGAGAGACTGTGGCTTTGCACTCCCCAGGATAGAACAGTGGGCAACCCACCCACTGTAGAGACTTGAGAAACTGTGGCTTTGCACTCCCCAGGATGGAACAGTGGGCATGTGCCCCCCTCGTGGATTTGGGGTTGTGCACTCAACCGGCTGAGGTGCCCCCCTTTCCCTTACCCCTGAGGTGCCTGTTTTCTTGCTATCTGATGCCCCTGCAGTGTTCTCTCCATCATGTTCGGGGATTGAGTGTGGGCCTCGCCCATACCGTGTGGGCCCAGTGTTCCACGGACTTCAATGGAGCACTACCTGGACTACTATTCTTGGTGTATATTTTGTTTATAGTGTATATATATTTTTTTGCGTACTGGATTTTAATATATTACAATGGTTACACTCATTTTCTTTGGTCTTTGCATTCTTCTGGGGGGTTTGGGGGAATGTAACTGTAATGTATCATGATGTATTAGTGTGTGTGTTGTAGTGGGTGAGGGTGGGGGTGTTGCGTGTTGTGTGTGTGTGTCCCTTTTTTTCCCCTCCCCCCTCCCCTGTGTAGTAGGTGCATTACTCACCGTGGTCTTCGCCACCGCTGTTCGTGCTCCTAGTAGAGGAGCAAGAAAATAAAGGCTGGCAGGATCTGCAGCTCTGGTTCCATGGCGTCCTGGTTCCGCGTGGGGTGGGTAGAGGTGAGCGTTTTCCCTTCGAAGTCCTGTTTCCGCCGTGATTTTGTTCACGGTGAATCCACCCCAGAAAAGGTGGCGGATTGTTAGGTTGTGATACTGTGGGCGGTACATTGTCCTCCGCCTGCCTGTTGGCGGTGACCGCCGCGCTGTTTGTTTGTACCGCTGTGGCGGTCGGAGTGTTAAAGAGGCTGTCTTTGTTGGCTGTTTCCGCCAAGGTCATGATTCCATTTTGTTTTTCCGCCGGCCTGTTTGCGGTTTTACCGCCGCTTTAACACCGACCGCCAGGGTTGTAATGACCACCAAAATGTACTAACATTTCTGGCTGACTACAAAGCTATGATCATAAAAACGAAAACCCTATTTTTTGCGCACAAGATTTAATTTGCTAAAAACTCCACTTGAGAATTATATCAAACTGTAATCAACATGTCCACAATCCAGTCCAACAAAGATTTAGGCAAATCTCAAGACTTCTGTAGCACTCTAGCTAACTTCTTTCTGAATAAGGTGGAAGAAGTCTATAATAAGTTTGGCACAACCAGTCTGGCTCCATCGTTTAGTGACTTAGGTATCGGTAATTAGTCAAAGGAAGATTCCTTTGTAGAGCTCACCCCACCTGTCGCGCCGCGTGGTGCGGCGCGAGCCGAATGTTCGGCACAAGCCGGGCGTTCGGCTGGGGCCGCACAGCGCGTTTCTAAAACGCGGCGCGCCCCCAGCCTTTCATGCACTTTTCGAGGCCCCAGGCATTGCATGGGGCCTCGCTCTATCGTTTTCCACCGCCTTGCTGGGGTCTCCTGACCCCCTTTACCTGTTCTTCTTTCTTCCTTCTTGTCCTCTTTCTTTTCTTCTTTCTGGGGTCTTTTTGTTGTACTTTTTTTATGTCTTCTTCCCTTCCCAGGTTACCTTTCTCTTCCCAGCATTCATTGTTCCCTATTCTCTATGGTTTCTATTCTGTTTTGTTCTATGTACCTCTCCCTGTCTAATATGGTGTCCTTTTACTTCCTGTGGGTCACTTCCTGTCTTTTGGTATATAATGGCTGTGTTTTCTTCATTTCCTTGCGCTGCAACACTTTCTGCTCAGTTAGTGTCTTCGCTCCTGATTTCCTCCCCTTTTGGTTCTGGATTTCAGCATTCTGTGTTTCCTGACCTTTGCTCCTTTTGGATTCCTGTTTGTTTGTTCTTGTTTTTTCCAGGAATCTTCCTGTTTGGAGGTTTTTCCCCTTTTTCTAAGGGTTTTTTTCCCTCTGGCGCTATTTTCTGAAGGGCACGGTCTGTTCTTGGCGTCTCCATTGCCTACAGCACCGTGGCTACCAGAAAGAGTCGCCCCTTTTTGGGCCAAAGTCGAACATTGAAGATCCACGCCACCAGATCTGCAAATTCCAGGCGCAAGCAGCACGTGAGTCGTGACAGATTGCAGCGCCCAACCATTCCGACGTCCTCAAACACCATGGATGACTCAGTGGCGGCTGCTGCAGATCCGGAACAATCTCTTTTGACCACGATTCAGCAACAAGCTCAGGAATTGCAACAACTACGCAATGAAAATGCTGCGTTACGACAGGCTTTGGCTCTCCGCACCAGTGATGTTCCAACTATCTCCGCTTCCACCCCTTGTTTCTCTGGTGAACCAACCAAGCTTCGCGAGTTCCTGGATGCATTAACAGTGTACTTCGCCTTCCGACCTACCCAATTCTCCCACGACAGGACCAAGGTGGGTTATCTTATCAGTGCCTTATCCGGTCCAGCCTTGGCCTGGGCAACCCCGATGGTGTCCTCCAACGACCCGGTATTGTCGGACTATTCCACCTTTGTGAGTCGCTTCAAACAGATGTTTAGCCGTCCTGGATTGGAAGCCTCTGCTGAAGAAGCCCTATGTGACATCCAACAAGGCTCGCAAGACGTCCTGCAATACATAACCCGTTTTCGTCAGCTGGCGGCAGAGACCACTTGGGTGGAACGTACTCTGGTAACTTTATTTCGTAGAGGACTCAAAGAAGAAATAAAGGATGAACTAGTACATTCTACCAGAGCAGAAGAGCTTCGTGGCCTGATGGATCAAGCACTGTCCATCGAATATCGTCTTCAGGAACGGAGATCGGAAAAGAAAAGGAGTAGAGGGTTTTCCCAGCCAAGTAGCTCACGAGCTTGCCTACAGCGTTCCGAGGAACCTCGCACTCCTGCTAGAGACATCGAAGGGGAATCCATGCAGGTGGATACTACCCGAGGTCCGCTCTCTGCTAGTGAACGAGAAGACAGACGCAAGAGAGGGTTGTGCCTGTACTGTGGTTCTGCTGGTCACATGCTTCGTACCTGTCCTGTACGTCCGCCCAGGCCTTCGGGAAACGCCACCTCCCGTCCTCTGTAAGAAGGGAGGGGACGGGATCTACAGCTATACCTTCCATCAGCTCCTTTAATGACAATACAACCGCCTTGTTCATTTTTCCTGTCCTGTTACAACTTCCTGACGGTCATCAAGAACAGACTATGGCATTACTAGATTGTGGTGCTAGTGGTATATACATGGACAAGACGTGGGCTGCTGCTCACCAAGTTCCTACACAAGCAAAAGAAGTACCCGAACAGGTACACACCGTGGATGGATCCTTGATATCCTCGGGTCCTGTAGACACCACTACCCTGATGTTAAGTCTACAGGTGGGAAACCATCAAGAACACATTTCCTTCGATCTTATCACGTCCCCCAACCATACCATCATTCTTGGAATTCCGTGGTTCATCAGACATAACCCGTATATAAATTGGGTAACCCGGACAGTTTCTTTGTCTTCGCAATTTTGTCATGAGAACTGTTTTACTTCCGACAAGTATTGGTCTCCGAAAAGATCCTTAGATACTGAAGGTGCCACTGGTATGTCCATTAATACGGTCCAAGGGGTCCCAGACCACTATTTGGAGTTTCAGGATGTTTTCCAAAAACCGTCAAAACCTGTGCTACCTCCACATCGAGAATATGATTGTGCTATTCCATTGGAACCCGGCACAATTGTTCCTTTTGGGAGGATGTACTCTCTCACGGAACCCGAAAGAGAAGTTCTAAAAGAGTATCTGGACGAAAATATACAGAGTGGTCTTATTGTTCCATCGTCGTCTCCGGCTGGGGCTCCTCTCTTTTTTGTGCCCAAGAAGACAAAGGATCTTCGTCCTTGCCTGGATTTTCGAGGTCTGAATAAAATAACAATTAAAGATCGTTATCCTTTGCCTCTCATCAGGGACATACTAGAAGCTATCAGAGGGGCTCAACGTTTTACTAAATTAGATTTACGAGGAGCTTACCACCTTTTACGCATAAAAGAAGGCGACGAATGGAAGACAGCTTTCAGGACTCCATTTGGCCATTTTGAATATAGGGTTATGCCGTTTGCCTCACTAACGCCCCCGCAATCTTCCAGAGATTTATGGACTCAGTGTTTTCAGACCTTCTGAATCAGACAGTCGTGATCTACCTAGATGATATTCTTATTTATTCTAGAAATCCTGAACTCCATTCTTCCCATGTGAAACAAGTTCTTCAAAGACTTCGTGCTCATCAACTATTTTGCAAACCAGAAAAATGTGAGTTCGACATGACGGAAGTCAAATATCTGGGCTATCATTTAAGTCCCACTGGCATAGCTATGGATCAAGAAAAGGTACAAGCTATCCTAGAGTGGCCTTCTCCTTCTTCCATAAAAGAAACACAATGTTTCCTAGGGTTAGCAAACTTCTATCGACAATTCATTCTAGACTTTGCCAGACTGACTAGCCACATAACTCACACCTTAAAAAAGGAAAATTTAAAGAAAGGGTTTGTCTGGACTGAGGCGGCTGAAGCAGCCTTTCAAGAATTTAAGAGAGTCTTCACCCAAGCCCCCATCTTGAGACATCCAGATACCACCAAACAATTTATAGTCGTTACTGATGCTTCTGAGAGAGCCATCGGAGCTGTCTTACTCCAACGACAAGAGGATGATGGTCTTGAACATCCTGTTTTCTACTTGTCTCATATCCTTTCCACAGCTGAACAACACTATTCTGTACTGGAAAGGGAATTATTGGCTCTGAAAACAGCCTGCCTTGAGTGGAGACAGTTTCTGATGGGTTCCAAGGAACCATTTGAGGTGAGGACAGACCACCGTAACCTACAATGTTTACGAAATTTTGTATGCCAGAATAGTCGTCAGGCCCGCTGGGCCTTTTTCTTCAGTCAGTACGATTTTTTTATCACATATATTCCTGGATCTCAAAACATTCTGGCTGATGCTCTGTCTCGCCGATATCCAGAGTGTACTCCTTCCTCATCTCAGTATCTTCTGGAACCCCGTAAGATCATTGGAGTGGCTCAGTCTTTCCTGGAAGAAGTACAACTGGAATACGCCAACCTATCGGACCACGACATTGAAGAACTAAGACCATTAATACATAAGAAACAAGGATATTTTTATTATCAAAACCTGATATTCCTCCCCACTAACAAGGTGCAAGAAAAGGCATTACAAATGTGCCATGATTCACCTGTAGCTGGTCATAGAGGCATCAAGGCCACACAAGAACTTCTTTCACGATTTTTCTGGTGGCCTACCTGGAAGCTGGATGTGGAAAGATACGTTCAGGCCTGTCCCATATGTGCCCAAATCAAGATACCCCATACCAGACCGGCAGGATTACTACAGCCTTTGCCTGTTCCACCGGCCCCATGGCATACCATCTCTACTGATTTTATGTGTTCACTCCCACCATCAGCAGGAAACCGGGTCATCATGGTCACGGTGGATTCTTTCACGAAGATGGCTCATTTCACTGCCCTGAAAAGGCTACCCACTTCTCAAGAACTAAGGGCCTGATTCTAACTTTGGAGGACGGTGTTAAACCGTCCCAAAAGTGGCGGATATACCACCTACCGTATTACGAGTCCATTATATCCTATGGAACTCGTAATACGGTAGGTGGTATATCCGCCACTTTTGGGACGGTTTAACACCGTCCTCCAAAGTTAGAATCAGGCCCTAAGTCAAATATTCATTGATCATATCTTCCGTCTCCATGGACTTCCACATACCATAATATCTGATAGAGGACCTCAGTACATTTCCCGATTTTGGAGGCATTTTTGTAAAACACTAAATATTAATAGAGCCCTGTCTTCAGGATTCCATCCTCAGACCAACGGCCAGACCGAGCGTCTGAACCAAGGACTAGAGCAATATCTTCGATGCTTTTGCAATTCTACCCAAAGTAACTGGAACACTTACCTCTCTATAGCAGAATTTTCCTACAATAACTCAGTCCATAGTGCCTCCAAGGTCACTCCCTTTTTCTGTTCATATGGTTTTCATCCTACCTCTTTTCCTACTTCTCCACAATCCAACTCTCCTCTACCCGCTATTACCTATTTCTCCAAACGCCTTCTCCAAATCCATAGACTAATTCGATCTAATTTGTTACATACCAAGAGATATATGAAGAAGGCTGCTGACAAGAGACGTGCTACCAATCCAGACTATCATCCGCAAGATAAAGTCTGGCTCTCCTCCAAATTCTTACCCTCACGTCTTTCTCAAAATAAGTTCACACCTCGTTACTATGGGCCTTTCCGTATTCTTCAGTTGGTCAATCCTGTCACTGTCCGTCTTCACTTACCTCATACATGGAAGATTCATCCGGTCTTTCATGTTTCTCAGCTTAAACCTTATGTGCCTGACCCTTACTCACGTCAGTTTCCTTGTCCACCTCCTGTACTCGTGGATGATGTTCCTGAATATGAAGTACAGGAAATTTGTGACTCTCGTCTTTTTCACAAACGCCTTCAGTATCTGATTCATTGGAAGGGTTATCCTCTCAGTGAATGCTCTTGGGAAGATGCATCTTCTGTTCACGCTCCTCGCCTGATTCAACGCTTTCACCGTTTATTTCCTCTCAAACCTGGCCCTTCGGGAGGGGGACCTACTGTCGCGCCGCGTGGTGCGGCGCGAGCCGAATGTTCGGCACAAGCCGGGCGTTCGGCTGGGGCCGCACAGCGCGTTTCTAAAACGCGGCGCGCCCCCAGCCTTTCATGCACTTTTCGAGGCCCCAGGCATTGCATGGGGCCTCGCTCTATCGTTTTCCACCGCCTTGCTGGGGTCTCCTGACCCCCTTTACCTGTTCTTCTTTCTTCCTTCTTGTCCTCTTTCTTTTCTTCTTTCTGGGGTCTTTTTGTTGTACTTTTTTTATGTCTTCTTCCCTTCCCAGGTTACCTTTCTCTTCCCAGCATTCATTGTTCCCTATTCTCTATGGTTTCTATTCTGTTTTGTTCTATGTACCTCTCCCTGTCTAATATGGTGTCCTTTTACTTCCTGTGGGTCACTTCCTGTCTTTTGGTATATAAGGGCTGTGTTTTCTTCATTTCCTTGCGCTGCAACACTTTCTGCTCAGTTAGTGTCTTCGCTCCTGATTTCCTCCCCTTTTGGTTCTGGATTTCAGCATTCTGTGTTTCCTGACCTTTGCTCCTTTTGGATTCCTGTTTGTTTGTTCTTGTTTTTTCCAGGAATCTTCCTGTTTGGAGGTTTTTCCCCTTTTTCTAAGGGTTTTTTTCCCTCTGGCGCTATTTTCTGAAGGGCACGGTCTGTTCTTGGCGTCTCCATTGCCTACAGCACCGTGGCTACCAGAAAGAGTCGCCCCTTTTTGGGCCAAAGTCGAACATTGAAGATCCACGCCACCAGATCTGCAAATTCCAGGCGCAAGCAGCACGTGAGTCGTGACACCACCACCAAACGAGGAAGTACTGGGACTAATCCAATCTACAAAGTCAGAATCTCCAGACGACACCTGCCCCCACCCACAGGTGGCAAAATTGTATCCAGAAATGATTGCTGTAAAACCTACAAAATGATTCTCTCTTATTTTCAAGAAGGGTTCCTTTCCCTTCATATGGAAGCAAGCCTTCCAACCTTAATGCCTTGAATCTCTACATTTACAGGCCAAAATCCAGATTACCATTTCCTGCCAAAATAATGTAGAAAACATGAATAAACAGCAAACTGACACATTGAAAACAATCCACACAATTTGGTTTCAGATCGGGCCACAGCACAGAGAAAGTGCTTATAGAAGCCACAAAGGAAATAAGATCTGCACTTGACCAAGGTGGTAGAGCATCGCTCATACTACTTCACCTATTAGTGGAGTTTGATACAGGCAATCATAAGTTGCTATTGCATGGACTTGCCCCGCTAGAGATCAAAGGTTCAGCTTGGGACCTTCTTAGTTCCTTCCTCACAGGCCGAGAACAATCAGTGGCCCTTGGCAAATTTACTTCACCTTCCTTTTCTCTTCCTTGAGGGGTCCCTCAGGGATCCTCATTCAGTCCTACGCTTTTCAATATTTAAGTGACCTCCTTAGCCAAATTAATTAAGCCTTTTGTATTTTCTCTTACTTTGTATGCTGACGATACTCAAATTGTGGTCTCTCTGCTAATAATGACACTAGAACCAAACCCAGGTTTTATGACTGCATGTCAGCGGATAGTGACTGGATGACAAAACATTGTCTGAAGTAGAACTCAGGGAAGATGGAAGTTCTCCTTTTTGGCAATCAAACCTCTTTATGATCCATAGCTTGGTGGCCACAAAAACTGGGCCCTCTGCTGGCCACAGTCAGGTGGGATCTTAATTAATGACAAATTCACATATTTTGATCACATAAACCCAGTGGTTTCCTTTGCCTCACTCGTTCTTAGAACAATAAAGAAAATTCTTCCTTTCATCCCTATTGCTCTTCAGAAAACAGTTTTCTGGTCTCGGCAAAACTGTACTATTGTAATGGCCTATGTCTTTATATGTAACCATGATTAGGGAATAGACTACAAATGGTACAATATGCTGCAGCAAGGCTGCGCTATATAATTCCTAACTTTCAATCAGCTTCCAAAGCCCTTAACCACCTGCACTGGCTTCCAATCAAACAAAAAAGATTATTTAGGTCCCACTGTATCATTTATAAAGCTTTGAGTGGAACAGGTCCCTCCTATCTGAAGAATCACCTTAATTGGCAGCCTCTTCTAAAAACATTGGTGTCCCCAGATTTAAGAAAACTCCTGAGTAGGCAGAAGTTTCACCCTGGGAGCCGCCAAAACCTGGAATTCTCTACCCTTCAGTATAAAATCCTTGCCAAACCTGCTTGCTTTTTGGAAGGCCTTACAAACTCTTTAATAAATAGAATGTGGGCTGTTAACCTAGTTAATTGAAACAGTGGAGTTATCACCAAAACACAAAACGTTAATCAACTGCTTTGCAATTATCTGATAACATAACATAATAAAACATAATGTCAGCACAGAACAGTGCAAAAGCACTGTGCTGGGACATCCACTGAATGTTTTTATCCAACACTCAGTGGAGATTTTGTTAACCCAAACACAGACTCAATATCTCAAGTGCCCATTTAACTCATTATGAGCATGTGATGCTTGCCTCTTCGAATATCAAGAGATGTAGAGTTTTAAACCCCGCAACTTTGATGCCTATTGCTGTGGTGACTGTAAAGATGAGGTTAAACATGACTTTCTTGATGTGACTGAATTGTGCACCAAATCAAGACCTAATATTCCAGATGTTCCTTTAGATGGAAATTACTTTACATGTTCTTTGATGGCTCCTGTCTGAGAGTTATAGATGTTACCCTGAGAGCAGGTTATGCTGTATGCACAGTCTCAGGAATGATAGAAGCCTCCTGGCTATGAGTAGTCTTCTCAGCCCAAGTACTTGAATTGGTTGCTCTTACCAGAGTATGCTGTGTTTCTGAGCAGCTAAAAGTGATAATTTTTGTTGATAGCCAATATAGGTTTGGTGTTGTTCACAATTTCAGACAGTTATGGTCCCAGAGAGGTTTTAAGATCTCTTCTGGTTCCCCAGTCTAAAATGGTGACAAAACTTACCATTTCTTCAATGCATTACAGTTACCAGCAAGAATTGCCATTGTGAAATGCCTAGCTCATAGGAAATTAACTGAATATGTTACCCTGGGTAATTGGTTTGCAGATGGAGTTGATAGGTATTGTGCTCTTAGTTGTACCTCTTTTAATAGAGAGTGGAACAGTGTGACACAGGATGAGACAACACAACAGGATGATGGGGGAACAGGGTCAAGACTAACTTGAATGTGGCTGGTTCCACACTGGGGTGGCATGGTGAGCAAAGGAATGATGGATTAAACCCAGATCTGTGATTGGGGTGAGTGTTTGAAAAGTTTTAGCACTCTGTCCATTATCCTTTTGTGTTGCTAAAGTCATCTTAAGTGGGAAGGGTACGCCCAGGTGTGGGTCCCATTCTCACTGTACAACTGGATTCAAGGTAACCTGACCGATGAAGGGTGATACACTGAAACCGGTCCCAGGATGCTGTTTCTGGTTCAGGGAGGACCTAGCTTGGCAGTCCGGGCTGGACAGTTCCTATTGGGAACAGTGTCAAGACTAATTTGCATATGGCTGGGTCCAAACTGGGGTTGCATGGTGAGCAAAAGAACAATGGATTAAACACAGATCTGTGACCAGGGGTGAGTGTTTGAAAAGTTTTAGCAATCAGTCCATCTTTCTTTTGTGTTGCCACAGGATGATACAAGCCAACATTTCTTGGTGACTGCTGTTGACACATGGGAGGAAGTGAAAAGATTGCAGGAAGAAGTGACAGAGGAAGAACAGCAAAGTTGGATTAGAGCAGGATATGTCAAAAGGAATAAAGATGATATTTGGGTTTTAAGTGATGGAAGAGTAGTTTTGCCAAATAGCTTACTGTCCCCAATGACAAAACATTACCACGGACAGGCACACATAGGTAGAGACATAATGGTCAGAACATTTATACAAACATGGTTTAATCCTAGTTTTAGAGTGATTGCTGAAGCTACAAGTCACCGATGTGTCACCTGTCAACAAATAAATGTAGGAAAACGTACAGTTGTTACACTGAGTCACAGTCACAGTCAGGTGGACCAATTGACAGAATGCAGTTGAATTATATTGAGCTGCCAGTGTGCAATGGCCTGAGATATATCATAGTTGCTGTTTGTATTTTCTCACACAGGGTTGAGGCTTAGCCCACTAGAAGAAATAATAGTCTCTCAGTAGTGAAGCTGTTACTTAGAAAGTTGATACCTAGGTTGGGATTCCCGACTTCTCTAGAATCAGACCAAGGAACTCATTTCAACAGTCAGGTCCTTAAAATGTGTGCGGCATTACATGCTGGGCAAAAATTACTTTGCAGTTTTCGTCCAGAAGCTTCTGGGCTGGTAGAACAAATAAATGGAGCACTGATGTCCCGATTGGCAAAAGTACAAGCCCCTTGTGCCACTGTAACATAATTTTTTTATGCTACAGAGGCGCAAAACAGTTCCCATATTTACAAACTGGTGCAATGTCATCATTGTGTCAGTTTGTAATCCCTTGTGCCACATTATAGCTGTGCCAGGTATAATATAAACAGGGGAGGTGTTCCCCCGCAGGAAGGCTAAAAAAATGGTGCAGTGAAATCTACAAGATTTCACTATGTCATTCTAGCATAATTTTTTAATGCTTGCCTAGGGCAGGTATTAAACTGATGCTCGGCTCTTTTCAATGAGCCTCCTCAAGCTTTGCTGGACTAGTGTCACAATGTTTGACACTTGTACAGCAAAGCGCAACAATTGTGTCACTAATGAGCACCATGGTACGCTGCATGGTGTCGTTAGGGGGGTGCAGGGTGACACAAGGCAAATGATGCTCTGGAGCTGATGCGCTAGTTTCTTGTAAATGAGGCACTGTGTGCATCCACACCACTGAAAGTGGCAGATGCATTGGCTCACGTTTTGATGAGTATACGCAGCACCCCTGACAGGAATACAGGATTGTCACGACATGAAATCATCATACGGTGTGCCATGAAATTGTCAGCAGTGCCTGCAAATGTGCTTGTGAACATTAGAGATGATTTAATGCCGGATTATTGCAAAGGGCTAGCTGATGTGCTGCGTTCTTTGTCTCATCAGGCAATAGAGGCAACTGTACAGTCATAGCAAGAACTGTGTCATTGCCTATGTCCTAGTGACTGGGTTATGCTGAAGAAACATGTCAGGAAGACATGCTTGGAGCCCCATTGGAAACGTCCCTACCAACTGGCCCTTGTGATGATAACAGCTGTGAAGTGTGCTGGTCTCCCAAATTGGGTGCATGCTACCCACACTTGCAAAGTTCCAGGTTCCCTTGATGAAACAGTGCCTGTTCCTGAAGGGTCCATTACAATGAGTGCAAGGGATCAGTTTAGCCAAGCTGTTGGGGCTGGCTAAGTGGCTGCAGCACAGACTGCGTCTGATGGGGTTCTGAGAGAATCATCCACGTTGACAACAGTGACAGAAAGCTGGGTCTGCTCTACAAGTGTCGACAACTATTGCTAAAGAAGCTGAAGAGCTGAGTCAAAGTAAAAATGACACTGAGAGTCAAGTAAACATTTGGTCAGAAAGAAAAAGAAGAAGCAGAAAGTACTCAGCACCTGAATGGGGATACTATTCTGCTGATGACTGGGGTTTGTTACCTTTTGTGCTAAAACTTTAATTCAGCTCAATATTCTTGAGAATGAAATTGCTTTGGAACTGAACTTTGAAATCTCATTGCCGGTTGTTTTTAGGCATTACATTTTGGAAGTGATTCTCAATGATTACAAACTGTGCCTTTACAAGAGACATTTGAATTTTTTTTGTAGAAGTTTTGTGAACATTTGCTAATAAAAAAGAACTCTTGATGAACTTTCTAGAAGACCAAACAACATTGTGAATGATTGCATTTTTTTAAAAGATTGTTTTTAATTGCTTTCCTCACAAATAAAAAGGACTGAAAAGAGACAGTGATAAACGAAAGTTGCTTTGTGTTTGATTTTTGATTTTAAATTCAGATTTTTGGTCTGGACTTACAGAACTCATGGAGTCAAATCGCAATAGAAGTAATAAGCATAAATACATATGTATAGGTCTAGCAGTAGTAACAGTTATCATGATTATATTATTGCTTATAGCTTTGAGTTTTCCCAGAGCAAAGGATTCAGATCAGATTTCACATTTAGTAAATCCCCATGCAGATCAAAATTCATTTTACACAGATGAGAAGCATTTACACATGGATAGTTCTAGAAGTGATTTATCAGCAAATATGTATGATAAAATGTTGCATGAGTATGTTGAGACAATGGAAGTTAGAGACTGTTACGTATATACCCAGCTGCCTTCATCAATTACTGAAGGAATTACATATCACAGCTTCCCCATAATTTACGGAATTTCCTGTAGTCTGTGATTAACACTGTTTTATCAGTAGGACTATTATCAATACTTGTATTCAAATTATGATTTAGTGTTTTCAATTGTCCTTGCCATGAAACATTTAAGCAGCATTGCAAATGTGAAGAACATTAATTATTTGGGAGGTTTCTTCGAACCTACATTGACATTTGAAGCAGTATATGCACACACAAAAAGGAATTCATTGGACAGGTTGAAGAGAGAAGGAGAGCAATGAAAGCCAAAATAGAAAAAGGAGTAGATTTGCACTATTGGGAGAGAGATGCAGCACATTCAGTGGCTGGAAGTCAAGGATTCCTGGTTATTGATTGTCACTATGTAGAGAAGCTATACATATAGGCCGAAATCAATGACACACACATTTTGTGAGTCCTAGTGAGTGAAGACATGTATTTTTGTTTAAAAGTGTTTGGATCTTTATGCTGAGTGGTTAAGGCCCCACCATGCTAGGGGTTTATTTCATATGTGGAAGGAATGCCTATTACAAACTGCCGAAAGGCTGGTATGGAACATGTTACCTGGGAGTAGTTTTTCCAAACATTTATCATGTGGAACATTTTTATGACCCATTTTGGAGTGAGAAGTCAAACTCCAGAGACAAAAGAGGAGCAAGTGTTTCAGAAGTTACAGGAGATATTTTTTGTGCCATAATACCTTCAGTAGGTGTGATCTTGAATAACATCAAGATCAGAAAGTTGTCAACATTAGTAGATTATCTGCAAACATCACAGGTGCCATATAGTTAATGGACAAAGAAATGGTAGCTATGAGATCAAAGGTTTAGCATCTTGCTTTAGACATTTTACTCGTAAAGGAAGGCGGGGTTTGCAAAATGATATATGCACAACAATGTTCCACATAGATATCTGACAATACTAAGGAGATAATAAAGTACATTTCAAACCTGAATGACTTGAAAAGAGTCCTGAAAGAGATGACAGCAACAGGTGCATGGGAAGCTATAAGAAATGGTTGTACAGCCATTTGTTGGTGGTTTGGAAATATGGGAAGAGGTATTGATGGAGCCTTACTTAGAACTCTATTGATTGTGACCTTATCGGCCTTAGTTGGATTTTACAAGTTGTACAAAACACTGATGGGGAAGAGAACTAAGAATAGACAGAGGAGGGTAGAGATAGAAATGGACACTAGGAGAAGCCTGTATTATAGTAATGTCAAGCAGTTTGAGGATTTCAGAAGAGCTTACCTGAAATGAACCTCTGAGGTTTTGGGCTGTCTCCCGCTTTCTCATTGAAAGTGAAAGCGGGAGTAATTTATGATGGCATAGTTGCAATCAAAGGGGGGACTGATGTAGTCTAACCTTTAGTAGAGCCACTCATGTCACAAAGGTCATCAAAATGTGACAGTTTATGTTTTATGCTAATCACAGTTTTAATAGTTAAATGCAGAAAGTTGCACTGACACACAATTTAAACATGCACTTACTTGCATTTCAGAGTTTGACTTAGGTGACATTTGAGTAAAATCATGTTAGAGGGATGAAACTTAAGTTATGATATAATTTAGACACTAGACTAATAGTGCATCTAAAAACAATATTGAATTTCAAATGGTTAGTAAATGACTAATGAGTTTAAAAATATGCGCAAATGTGAGATAAGTGCAATTCTCTCTTGTACCTAATGGAATGCAGTAACAAAGATGCCTATTTGAAATAAAATGCAGTGCTCATCTTACTGAAATATTATCAGTGCTGAATTTATAAATTCGCATATTTCATGTGTTTTATTAAAATGTATTAATTAAATGCAATATTATGATTCCCTTGTGTTAGCATGAGTGAGGCCTGTTGACATTTGCAATGTATGACCATGCTAGAAATGCTGATTCATTTCTTAACATGAACTTTCTTTTAGGTTATGGTCTCACGAGGAGCTTAGTTAGTTGGTAATAGATCTATTGTTTAAGCATAGAGAGAATATAGCATACTGTCCTTGATGGAAGAACATTGTGGAACATAGACAGGTATCATATACAGTTGTTTCAAACATTCATTTAGACACACAAATGGAAGGTTTTCTCATGACACTTGGGAAAGAATTGGACTGTTTCAATTTGGAGTCATGTGATTAATTGGATGATGCCATTCAATGTGACATGGACTGATGATACCTATGACAAATCAGAATGATTTGTGAATTCTAAAATACTGATGGACATTTGAACTTTGACGCAGTCCTCAGCAGTCCCCACAATTTCTAGCAGCTTGTAGAGAGCGCCAGATGCTTGCAGACACCTTGCTGATCCTGATACTCTGCTGAGGAAGATTCCCTGACTCATACATCTTTGGAGAGTTATCCTCCTCTCTGCCATTACCTTTCAGATTTAGAAATCCTTTCATTTTCCCTTTCAGAAGGCTCTTGACTGAACTTCTGACATGCTGATGCTTTCCCTTTTTTCTTATTTGTGCCCAACTTAGTTAGCGACCTGCAGTCCAAGATTATCTTTTCAAATAGTTTTTTTACATTTTTGTGTTTTTTGTCTTTTGCCCACGTGTTCCTCCCCACACATGTATTTCCCTGATTTGGCTAGTTGTAGGGTTGACCTGTGCTGAGCTGAAGATTGTTGTCTCTGCTCATTTTAATTTATTGACTACTGCTAACTCTGAGCAACGTATAATCTCTGTAACTCAGATATTCTTGTTGATGATATGCATTAGTCTTCTTGAATGCTCAGTCTCATTAATGTTAGTCTGCATGGATCTATTTTGAAGTCTTGGGCAACCCTTGGTGATTGTGTACCTTCATAACGTGGTTTTTTGCATTGTCAGGGTTGACCTGTGCTGAGCTGAAGATTGTTGTCTCTGCTAATTTTAATTTATTGACTACTGCTAACTCTGAGCAACGTATAATCTCTGTTACTCAGATATTCTTGTTGATGATATGCATTAGTCTTCTTGAATGCTCAGTCTCATTAATGTTAGTCTGCATGAATCTATTTTGAAGTCTTGGGCAACCCTTGGTGATTGTGTACCTTCATAATGTGGTTTTGTGCATTGTCTGGATGACTTTGAGCTTGTGTTTGTGATACATTTTTAACTTTATTTATTGATTGGAGTTTTCCATCCGTGGCCACATTGGTCATGGTATTTTAATTGTTTAGGGTGTTGTTAAAATTCGGTTGATAGTTCTACCAAAGATTCATCCACCTCGACGAGCATTGATTCCTGTGAAGGATGAAAATGCTACAGCGCAGGCGATAGGAAACCTGGACCTGGTGGACCTTTGCTATGAGACAATGATCCAGGTCTAGAGCTGCCAGACAAGTGTTCAGTCTCAGCATACAGACCCTCTGATGAGATGCCAGTCCCAGGGTGTCACTCGTGGGATGGTAGAAACATATGTGGTAAAAGGGTATCTACAGTTTGAGGCTATAGTCCGCCACTTTGAAGGCACAAGGAGGTCTGAGAGGCCTATGAGTGGTTCAGAGGGATGGGGTCCCCATGTCCTTCTTACAGGCCAGGGAGGAGAGTCATGCATCTCCTCCCCTTGAGCCCCGGGGAACGGTCCTTGGGGTAAAAAATGGCTTGGGGAGGTGGGCCACATAATCCCACTCCATTGAAATTTAAGTGATAGCCCTGAGGGATGGGGTCCCCAGGGCATTTTTAAAGCTCAAGGAGTTTGGGCCATGTGCCCTCCTACTCTTAATAACTGCATTGGGCCCCAGGTGATGGGGTCCCTACAGCTGAAAATGGTTCAGGGAAAGGGTCCAGCACATGTGATTGGCTGGCCGCAACCTGAAGTAAAAGTTGCAGCTGCCCTTGTAGGACTCCGGGAGTCATGAGCGCAGCAGTCTCCCTAACAACATTTCAATAAACTGACAGTAAGTCTCCTGGGCCATCGTTACCATAGGGCTGTAACTTAAATTAACAGGGAGGGGGCCCCACAGCACTCCCTACTTGAGCTTTTAATTACCACAGGGACCCCATCACGTGTGCTTGGCTCATTTATTATGTCTCAGGGAGCCTACCCCTGGACACAATAGTTTCTCTGCCTGCATTACAGAGGGCTTGCTCCCACTGGTGGCAGGATTTGTAACTCCCTTGGGGTCTCTTGGAACTATTAGGGACCTGGGATGGAGGCCACCCCCCCTTAGATTTTTACCCCAGGGGATGGGGTCGCCTGGGCCTAAGCAGGCTCGGTTAGGGAGGCTGTGCTGTCCCTTTTCCAGAGCCAATTACTCTGCCCCCTCCCTTTACATTTTGGCCCACGGTATTGGGATGCTGGTGCCCAAGAAGGCTTGGGGAAGGGGCAGGCACGCCTCCCCATTAAATGGTATTTGGCCCATAGGGAATAGGGTCCCCAGGGCCATTTAAGGCTTGTGGAGGGGGTGCACACTGGTCCACCTCCCTTTTTATTGGAACTGGCACCTGGCAAATTAAGGCTCAAGGAGGGGGTGCTTTATGCCCCCTCCCCTTAAAATATATGATTTAATCAGTTATAGTTAACAGATAGATATAGTTCCTACTGGTGGTCAACAGTTCTATATGAAAAGCAATTGTTGTTTTGCCAATACCTTTGGAGCCCTTTTGCAAATCTTCAAAAAGTTTTCAAAACTAGTTTGCTGCTCACTTCAGCTGCTGTCTAGAAAGTTTTAGGGTGATCTGTAAAGGGGGGACAGAGAAAAAGTGGGCTCCCAAAACATTTTTCCCCATGCAATTTTCCTGTTTTATGTGATCCTGCTCCTTGCATTCCCTCGTTTTCTATGCTTTCTTGCTTTTTCCCTCTATTTTATGTGCCTTCTCCTTGTTTTTCCCTCATTTTCACGTCTTATTGCTTGCTTTTCCCACAGTTTTTGAGTGCCTTCTCCTTGGTTTTTCCTTGTGGCATGGGGTTGGATGCATGCGGGTGTTGGCTAACCTCCAGCAGCATTAAAAGAAAACACAAAAAATTCACTGAAAAAACAAATGTTAAAGGGACATTATGGTTAGGAATTAGCATTAAAAAAACCTTAGAAATTCACTAAAAAAAAAACAAAAGTTAAAGGGACTATATACAGATGCTTGAGTAAGGATCAGAATTTACATGTACAAAAGCATAGAAATTCAGCTGTTATAGCTAGAGTTATTTCACATACTATAGCTCGTGCCCCATGGTAACAGGCAGGTCGAGTTTAGCAAAGCCCTTAAGTTCTTAAACAGGGAGTTGGCCTCAGATTAGGAATCACCAGGCAGAGAAGCTAAGCGTTACTCGGGTGTCTAGGTTGCAGAGGTGTGCTCCTGACTGTCTGGAGTGCTAAATGGGTTCCGCAAGTGCTGGCTTTACCAGGTGTGCCATCACAGGCTGAAAAGAGATGCAAAGACTAGACAATGCTGAGGTGTTCTGTTGTACAATGATGATGGTTCCTTGGTCCTAGAGCATTGAGTAAAGTAGGTAATATTTGGGCTGACAACCAACAAGCCTTGGAGCCGGCGAGCACAGCAGTTTGAGAAATCTACTTCCTGAGGACCAAGGGAATGATGCCTTGCTGAAGGTCTGGTGTAGTTCTCTGAAGGATCCTGATCAGTTACTTCAGGTGGCTATTGTTCGGGACCTAGTGAACAGTTCTTCAGTGGTCGTGCCGTTGTAAGGAGTTCTAGTGAAGAGGTCCAGTTGAAGAGGGATTCATCTTCCTTTTGGAACCAGTCTCTACTCCCAGGCAAGTCAATGTCTAGCAGTGTGCAGAGTTTGGTCTCTTCTTGTTTTAACAGTAGATCTGAGGTTCTGGTGCCAAGGATGCCCCTTAAATCCTAGATTTAAGGGTGTTAAGGGGTGTAATGACCAGTGACCAATTGGCCTCTAGTCCTGTGGCTAAACCAGCCCTGAGTTGACCACATCAGGTGTGAGTGTGTCCCTAAACTACCCAGAACCCACTATCCCTAAGTCTTTTCGAAATGGCACAAGCCATCTACTATGGTATGCTCCATCTCTTGCCCACCCTAGAAGAGTGTCAGCCTTGAGGGAGTGTCTGCCTCCTGACTAGCTCATTTTCCCACCTGCCCTCCTAAGAAGGTGCCAGGGGGAGGCTTTTGTCCTCGAGTGGGGGACAAATTCTTAAAGGTGCAGCCTTTAAAGCTCACTGCCATGAAGGGTCTAATCACGAGACCTCCTTGCAGGGCAGAGGTGTGACCTCCATCCTGCACAAGCCTTTGTTCTGACCTCTGGCAGAGGCACACACTTCCCAGCATTCACTCCAAGAACTCTATCTTGGCGGCAAACACTCAGGAAAGCCCACCAAGGCAAGGGAAATATGACAACCCAGTGGGCATCCTCTACGAATGTCACCTGGGTACATGCCAGGTAAACCTGGGCATGAGAATCATGGCCAGGGTTAAAAAGCACAGTGTTTGACACCAAACACGATGGAATTCAGTCAGGCTTTCATGGAGCTGGACAGCTTGGGTCTCCTGGGTGCCAGCCCATGTTATCCTATGGGCTGCTGATCACTTGCAGTAGTATTACGTTTTAAATGCCACCACAGGGCCATATATGCTTGCACATATATGTCCACACTCATAAGAAAATGCACCCTGCCTCCTGGTCTATAGGAGGCTTACCTTAGGGATAACTGAAATATGTAATAAGCAGTGAGGGGACTCTGTCTGTACCTGGTGTGGGCAGAGTCGAACTCAAGCAGGCGAGTTACTCGTGCAGGCTGACATGGCAGCCCTGCAAGCTTTGTTTTTACTCTGGCCATTCAGGGTGACGCAATCAGTTATGTAGCCCTAGTGACCTCTTTACCATCCCTGCCCGGGAACCACTGGTATCATTCATTCGGGCCCTACAGGGGTGGTAAAGTCCTTGTCTATTGGGTTTAACCATCATAGTTACAATTTAAGGGAATGAGAGCTGGCACTGGGGTCTGATTAGCAGGCCTTAGTGCACTTTCAGATCAAAAATGACATCAAGCAGCAAAAAGTGTGGGGGGGGGTTGACCATCCAAAAGGGACACTTTACAACACGTGTCCATTGTTTGAGAACACCAAAAGTCATGCAAGGTAGGTTGGTGAAAGTTTACATGTCCCATTGAAGTACTGTGTGTGTCAAGTTCCGTTTGATCATTGTCCCTCAAGTGATGGACTTTACTCATGATGATCTGGGTGTGTGTGCTGTGTTTCTTGCTTATATCTTTTGTCTGTGAACAACAATTGCTGAAACGTGTTTTGCTGCAAACTGAAAGTCAATATGCCACAGTGAGGTAGAGTGTGTGTTGGGGACATTATAAATAATGTTTACAGATTTGTTGGCCTTGTCCAACCTGACTTCAGGTTGTGTGTTGAGTGCACCTTGAGTATGTTATGACCACTGTTTGTGAACACCAACCATTTTGTAAAGTGGTTAGGTGCAAAGTGAAAATCAGTATGTCCCCGTGAATGACTTGGTGTGTGTGCCAGGGGACGTATGATTAAAGTCTGTTAAACCATGGACTTTAGCCATGATTAGCTCACTATGTGCGCTAAATGTCTTTTGTGTAAGTTTGGAATCCATATAAACATAGCACAATGTTATTGAGGATGATTTAGTACGATACACCAACTTGTTTAGTTAGGTTTTGCCTCGCATTACCAACCTCAGGAGAATAAAAGGTTATGCTTTCCACCCCAGAATTTGTATCTATGACTTGCACTGTTGCATCCCGGTTTGTGCAGCAGCTGAATTAGCTCACTGATTTGTCTTCTCAAGGTATCTTCCCCATTATCAGTGAAGATGTTATGGAGACACACTTTGGAATTGACCGGTCTGAGTGCCTTGTACATGATAGGATTTGTCTCAGTCTTTTCATGCATTTCATGTCAGTTTGTCAAAAGATCAACACCCACTCTCAAAGCTAATTCTGAAACATGATAACTCTGCCTATATGTCCTCTATGGAGTACAAATTATGTTTAGTTAACAACAGTTGGTATACACATGCAAAATGATGTAACACAATATATACACCCACACCAACATAATTTGCTATATTACAACATACTTTTGCAAATTATAGCATTAATACATTTTATACCATAACACAAAATTCCTAGAAGAATATGGAAGGGTGGCACCCAGTAACCACAGAAGGAATGCTATTAACATAATAATATACCATAACATACCTAACCATAATATAACACTTCTGTTTGATAGTGCCCTGTGTTGCAATGAAAATGCTTCAAAGAGGGAAGCTGCACAATGAGACTTATACAGAGCAACAATCACACCCCGTTTAACCCTAACCCACATGAGGAGACTCCAACATCAGTGCAAAGGACATGACTTCAGTCAAATGTGTGTCTAAACAATTCTGTAATGAGAAGGTATTTGAAATGAAGGTGATTTGGCCATGCCCTCAAGTGTTTGACCACCATGCTTCAAATGCTTCAAATGCTTGAGTGATTGTGGCTGGATCCATGTGTGTCCAAGATGTCTAACTTAAGGTACAAAAGCCAAAATCCCTAACAGATTTTCAGGAGTCAGTGTATAGTGTGGTTGGTATTCTAGTGCCTCTTTCTATAGATTGTTCTGCGGTTCCTCCTTGGAGTACTCACCAAAACATATAGCTTGAGTAGTTATATAATTTCCATTCTTATGATTTGCTCATTGTTGCTCAGTTTTAACTCTTCATAGCAAGTATCATACTTGGTCACACAGTGCTCTCATCTGTGGGTTGCTCCATGCTAAACATTAGTGGACTCTTCTGTCATATACTCTGGTTGCCCACATAAAGGTTGGTCCTCTGTAACTTAATGGTTTACCATCAGAGCATATTCTACGACTGACTTTGTAATGTCTATGGGTCATTTCCTTCCATTACTCAGTGGCCTTCTCAGAGAAGTACTATGGGGCATATTTATACTCTGTTTGCCCTGAATTAGCACCATTTTCTAAAATGCTAATTCAGTGCAAACTGTCAACACCAGGGCAGTGTGCGCTCTATTGGCAAATAGAATGCAAAAACCCAGCACTCTCAAAACAACGTAATTTATGCATTGTGCTGCTAATGCAAAAACCCAGCACTCTCAAAACGACGTAATTTATGCATTGTGCTGGTATGTTGTTGTTTAACCTTTTGCATTGCAGAGTTCAATCCTGAGGACTTACTTTTCATGTGATTATAAATACTGTTCATTTGCAATGTATTGCTGTAGGCTTTCAGAGTGTGTTAGGGTGTGGTCCCTTTCCAGGGCCTTCCAGAGACTTTCCCTGCAGCATGCCTGGGTGTGGTTGTGGGCTGGGCCAAGACTCTATAAAAGGGAGCCAGCCCAGCTCCAGGTGCTCACTATTCAGAGGTCCCGGTGCAGAGCAGCAGCTACTTCCTGAGCTCCTGTCCCGGTGGCATATTTGATCTTCTAGGCATCTGCCCTTCATTCTTCATTTGGAGATCCTTGTTCTGGGCGGTAAGACGGTGGTTAGGCTGGCCTCCCGATGCCGTTATCGAGAACTCTCATATTCTTGGGCTTAATTCTTTTATGATTGACAGATTACTTTGTGCGTGTGAAATATGCGCTTGAGTGTTTGTGGCATTACCATGGTGGATTACGAATCAGCAAGACGTGTGATTCGTTTTATGTTGATTTAACCTTGTTATTCGTTGCGCGCTACCATTTCTTTACATTTGCATGGTGGCTTGCTAATCGGCAAGACGCGCTATGCGTTTCATGTTGATTTAATCTTGTTATTCATTGCACGCTACCATTTCTTGACATTTACATGGTGGCTTATGAATCAGCAAGACGCGCGATTCGTTTCATGATGATTTAACTTTGTAATTCATTGTGCGCTACCATTTCTTGGCATTTGCATGGTGGCTTATGAATCGGCAAGACGCGCAATTAATTTTATGGTGCTTTAACCTTGTTATTCATAGTGTGCTGTTATTTCTTGGCATTTACATCGTGGCTTACAAATCGGCAAGACACGCAATTCGTTTAATGGAGATTTAACCTTGATATTCATTGCGTGCTACCATTTCTTGACATTTTACATGGTGGCACTCGAATTGGCAAGACGCACGATTCTCTCCTCGAGCTTAATTCATGTTGTTCATTGTATGCCACTATTCTAAGACATTTATTTGGTAGTATTCGAGTTGACAAGTTGTGTGATTTGTTTCCTGAATCCATATTGTGTTATTCATGGTGCACAATCCTTTCATGGTGTTTACTATATATGTATATATATATATATACATATATATATATATACATACATATATAATCTGCAATGTGGCAAATTCGTGTTGAAACCTTTCAAGAGAACACAAAAGGTCAGAGTTTTTAGATGCAATATTGTATGGTCCTAATATACATTCTCAAAAAAGGATTCATATGACTGTTTTAGAACTTATTCAGAATGTTTTTCCTGATTCTCATGTAAAGGAAAGTACTTGACTTTGAAAGTTTCATTTAATCCATCTTGATTCCCTTACAGGTATCCGGTCATCTTGAAACTTAGTCATCTTAAGCCTAATTCTTAGGTTGTTCATGTTTTCAGAATAACAATGTTTACAGTCATAGTTTAGTATTGATTTCATGAGATGTAATTTTTGATATTGTGTGTTTTAACCTTTTTTCTTACTACAGGTCTCCTTCCCAGCTGTTCCCTTCCTAATCCCCTCTTCCCCTCTTGAACTCTCTTAGCCTCTGAGATTTATCTATCAGAGTCTTGGAGTTGTTCAGTGGTGGACTTGTTGGGAACGTGCACAGACCCTGAGGATCTGGTGACTCTGACACAAACCCAACACCATGTTTATATTTTGACACTAGACCTGTCTAGCGTCAAAATATTGGTGTTAACATATTTTTCGGATGCGTGAAACCTCCTTGCATCAAAAAGATACAAGGTAGGCGTTCCTGTCCAAAAAAGGACTCAAACACCCTTGCGCCATATTTACCCACCCGTGCAAAAATGACGAATGGGTGGGAGGTGGACCCAAAAAATGACATTAAAACCGATTTGCATCAACATTTAACGCCTGGTCAGGACAGGCGTTAAAATGAGGCAAACACACCACTACTTAAGGAGAACACACAAAAACATTACAACTCACAGGAGAAGATGGAGGTGATTCTGATACAGCTTACTAGACAGAGCAGAGGACAGCAATAACTCCAGCAATCAACAGCACAACAATGTGGCCCACAAAGGCAACAGAGAAGGCAGGAATGGGTCTTCAGAACCTGGATAACCCTCCTTGGCCTCAGGGACCTGGACATTATTAGAACTTACAGACTCAACCGGAAAGCAATACTACACCTGCTGCACCACATTGAGCCACAAATTGCAGCCAGCCTGCAGACCCTCACAACATACCACCTACTACAAAGCTGCTCGCTGTACTGCACATGCTGGCAAGTGGCTCATTCCAAACAACGCATGCACTGGTTTCTGGTGTCTCACAGGCATCGTTCTCTGCATTCCTGCCAAAGGTGTTAGATGCCATCATCTCCCTGAAACCCCGCAACATCAGCTTCCCCAACACTCAGCAAAAGCAGCAGGAGAACAAACACGGGTTCTATTAAATCCATGGCTTCCCGTATGTATGCACTTGACTGCACCCATGTCCGTCTCATACCACCTGCAGCAACAGAGCACTTATACCGGAATCACAAGCACATGCACTCCATTAATGTGCAAGGCATTGTGAACGACAGCGGATTATTTATGAACATTTTGGCCAAGTATCCTGGGAGTGTCCATGATGCATATATATTCTGGCACAGCTTGATGAATGAACAATTCCAGGATGGACAATTTGGAAATGGCCTACTTGTGTGTAAGTCAGCAAACCTAGTAATGTACACACAACACACCAACCCTGTCAGACACACAAGACATACACCACTACAGTAACATATGGTCAGGGTTACATACATGTGCAGGTGATAACATATATGCACCATGCTGCAGTACTGCACTATCAGTGCACATCACTAATACATACACCCACATGTACATAACACACCCACAACTTGACAGGCACACCACAGGAAGGACAGGTGCACACATGTACCCTTTGATAAGAGCAGAACAACACAGACCACTACAATTGCCCCCACCACGTACACATCACACCCACTACACCAAACAAACAATAGCACAGACATGTCAAAGGCATACACTAAGCCCATGTCATGTAACTTCCTAATGGGTACAGATGCCTCAAGTCATGGCATGCAAATCATTGCCAGAACAAATATCAAACACCACACAACTTGTGCCTATATCAACTGCATCTCATCAACACATACCTAACTTACCTGTAGTGTGCACAGACATCTGCCTGACGCATTGGCTCACACACATTGGAATACAAGATCAATGCCCATCACATACCATGTGCCAGATGTGTGAAAAGTGGAACCACACTTACTGTAGTGCAACCTCACATGCAACACTCTCTGACTCAGATCACCATCATGTCTGTACCAGATACAAGAAATAGTATAACAGGGAGCATACACACATTCAGACAGTGCAGATCATGGATGTCATGGTGGGACCCAGTAGGAGAAAACAGGACATCACTGACCTAACATGCACTGTGCCAAGGGGAACATTTTAAGTAGGTGAGCTGCATCCCATAGCCTTCACTGTGCATGTGTCAACAGTAGAAATGCACATTAATGTTTTGCAAGATAGGAGAGACACTACTGGTTATGTTGATCATCCTTTGACAATGGGATACACACCCTTGGACACCTCAAGGATGACGCAAATATTAGCTGCTACTCATGAACTCCAAGGGAACAATTTAATCGCCCACAGTTCCATAGTCATCGCCTGAACTGTATGTACATCTTAGCATATGACCACTTCATCATTACTTTAAGCTGCATTGCAAATTATCCACCCATCTATGCTGTATGTAGTGTTGACGGGGTGTGCAATGTTTCATGCTGCAGGTCTGTCACCATAGGATACATAGCATGATGATGAAGGCTCACATGTAGCTGTCCACTAAAACCTGAGGATGTGCCAACAACAAATACCACCCCAAGGGTGCAATATGCAGGAACTCAGATGAATGTGGCACAAATGCATGCGTACACTGCTGCACACACAGAAAGAGGCAATCATCCATCAAAAAAACATATGTACAGAGCAGTTAGCCAAGTACCCTGGTGCAGGGTAGGTATCGTTGGTGCACAGCTACACTTGAGCAACTGGCGCAGGGGAAAACAAAGGGTTGCTAAGTAACATGTCACACATGGCTCATTCTTGCATAGCTGAAATGTTGCAGGATATAGCAGCCCCTTTTAGAGACATGTAGTACATTCTCACTAACCAATTTCAAAGACTCTCAATGTCACACCTCATCTGCAATGACACATGTCAAAATGGGATGGGATGTCCAGGCACTGTAGTGCTGCCATGTTGCCACCACAGCTGACCCCATTGTGTTGTGAGGATGTGTCATGCCCCCTTTAGTAATAGCACACTGATACAAAGGTGCACTACACAACACATGGTACATGGACTATCAGTGTGGAATTTAAATCATATGTTCCAGGTCCTTGACCCAAACACAAGATTGTCATGTCCAACAACCTAGTGCTGAGGGAAAGATCACACAAGGACAGAAACTCACAGCAAACCACAAATACACAATCAGCTCTTAATATCAACTGCCATGCTACATGACATACCTGTTAAAGCCCTAACAACAAATTACTTGTGTAATCTTTTGCAGTGGATCAGGGTTATGGCATGCAGCCATAGATAATGACCCCATTTCACAACCCAAGCACAGCAGCAGAGCGTGCATATAATGAGGGACATCAGAGGACACGGACCATTGTGGAGAGGACATTTGACATCCTGAAGTCCAGATTCAGTTGCCTGGACATTACAGGAGGCAGCCTCCTATATATGCTCCACAAATGGTCTGCAAGATCATTTTGACTTGTGCTATCCTGCACAACATATGTGTATGGATGAATGTACCATTGTATGAGCAGGTTGATGAACTGCCTGAGTAGGAGGAGGAGGATGGTGAAGAAGAAAATGAGGGGGAAGACCACAACACAGCTGCTCTGATACGCACCAGACTGCACATTGTACAGAACTTCTTCACAGACTAATCACGTAACTCACCTTGTAAATTTTGTCAATAAACACCTCACTTATTCACACAATCTGGCTATATATCTTAGGATAATGACTCTAACCTCAGGGAGCATGTCACAAATACTAATCTGATGAGTATTGTAGCAACATCACATGTGAGCTGCCCTACTAGCTGCAACAGACGACATCCAATCCCTGCTGGATAAGGGAGAGACGGCGGCACTCATCCTACTAGACCTCTCGGCAGCTTTCAACACAGTCTCCCATCACACCCCGATAAGAAGACTCCACGAAGCCTGCATCAAAGACAAGGCCCTCGACTGGATTCAATACTTCCTCTCCGGCAGAACTCAACGAGTGAGACTTGCCCCCTTCCTCGCAGACCCACCACCTGCAGAGTGTCCCAGGGATCCTCCATCAGCCTCACATTGTTTAACGTCTACATGGCCCGCTAGCCACCCTTGTCAGAAGCTATGAAATAAACATCATCTCCTACGCCAGCAACACCCAACTCATCCTCTCCCTCTCCCTCTCCCTCTCCATTGAACCTGACAAAGCCAGAAACAACTTCCACGAAGGCATGGAAGCAGTCGCCAACTGGATGAGAAACAGCTGCCTTCAACTCAACGCAAATAAGACAGAAGTACTCATCATGGGCCCTCAACCCAACGTGTGGAATGACTCCTGGTGGCCTCCCTCCCTCGGAAAACCACCTACCCCCTCCAGCCAAGCCCACAACCTCAGAATCATCCTAGACTCCAACCTCAGCATTAACCATCATATCAACTCAGTCACCTCTGCCAGCTTCCGCCTCCTACGCAAGTCCTTCAAGTGGAACCCCTCGAACATAGAGAGACCTTCACACACACCCTCATCACCAGCATACTGGACTGCGGCAGTGCAAGCTATGCCCGAATCAACAAGAAACTCCCCCGCCAACTACAGAAAATTCAGAACGTTGGCGCAAGACTGGTCCTCGACCACCTCGACACTCCCCATCTTGCAACACTTGCGTATACTGCACTGGCTTCCTATAGGGAAAAGAATCACCTTCAAGATCCTCACCCACACACACAAAGCCCTCCACAACACCGGACCAGCCTGCCTGAACCAGAGACTCAACTTCCACGTACCCCACAGGGCCCTACGCTCAGCCCAGGTCTCTCTCGCAGAAGTACCTCGCATCAGGAAAACCAGAACAGGTGGGTGCTCTTTCTCCTACCTTGCAGCCACCTCCTGGAACGCCCTTCCTCTCCACATTAGACAAACCACCTCCCTCCTCAGCTTCACGAAGGATCTGAAGACATGGCCTTTTTCAGAACCACCTCACCGGTAAACGCTACACTCTCCCTCCCAGTGCCTTGAGACCCTAACGGGTGAGTAGTTGCGCTTGACAAGCCCTGATTGATGTGAAGCATAAGAGTGAACTGCTACTATCACACACATCACAATTAGCCTCATCACTTGAATTTGATAACTGAAGGACACAGTTTATGGACAACAACATATTAATTATATCCACGTTGCCAACTTGTGTAACAATAGCTCATCACACACAACAACAACATGTCCAAAAATGAGCTAAATAAGGGGCCCACACATGAGGCAGTGGATGTCAAAATATAGTGAGACTTTAATTTTTGAAAAGATCCTTAACACAACTCAGTGTGAGAGTTGCAATGGCTGCATGGAGCATGTGCGACAAGACGGGGACATCATTGGTGACAATGCTCAACATGATTAGCCCAGGTTTGACAAGCAATGGGATAGTGGAGCCTGCGCAGTCCATCCCTGGAAATCACTCCTGCCACTGCCATGGGGCCCAATCCTGTCATAGGGTACACATTACCTCACACTTTGCACAGACATGTCTATGGAATGCACATCAGAACGGATGAGAACATAATGAGCTAGGGCTGCAGGTCCACAACAAAGTCATTTTAATTACAATGCAAAATGTTATTATTTTCAACTGTCTATTGTGTTCAATACATGATATAGTTGGAATGTAGGCAGAGTGTGTCAATCACAGTATGTACCAAATATGTACACATGTCAGACATATGTGTAGTCTACACAAGGTCATCCATATACCCAAGATCAACATATGGAGACAGTTTTCGGGTAACAGTTGCCAACTTGCAATCATCAGCCGTCATCAACAATGCCTGAGCTGTGTATGTTGTCTGAAATGTGATGCTCTGTGAGACCACTACACACAGCACATAAGTGAACACAATTCTCAATCACATACCATGACTCTTACATAATACTGATTGCCATACATATGTGGATACACTGTTGTCACACATACATACATATGCATGACGTGTATACATTTGCATGCTGTTGATTCTGTAACACGCACATTGGTGTAACAGACCAATCACACATAAATCACATTGTATAATGGACTACCACATGTGGCCATACACAAAATGCCATACTGCAGCCCAGCACATTCAATTTGTGTGTTGATACAAGGTGCATCCATTAACAAATAATAAAATCACGCAATCAGAATAGAGTAAAAATAAATTTTGCCAATGCGTCGAAAATATCCGCAAATGCAAAGTACATGACCCATGGGCCCTTAGCGTCATTTCCACCTTAGCACTCATTGCTGACTTACTGTTAAATCAACACATAAAGGTAATGTGTCAATATAAATAGACACACGTAAGTTATGCATCAGAAATGCTCACGCAAAGATCAGATACATAAAAAAACCCACCCATAACATAAAACGTGATGCACGGGAAGTGATGTAATAGGATATTCTGTTTTACAGGCATGGTAGAGTGGGTGTACTTTCACTTTCTCTTTACAGTCTGTGCCTCTTTTGACTATGTGGTTGTATCTTGGAGGTGGTGGTGTCTTCTCGCTCTTTTTTGTATCTTGTGGTGTCCCTTCTGTTGTGTTTTCTGTTGTATTCAATTGTTATTTGTCCCACTGTCTGTGAATTTGTGGGTCTACTATATTTTACCTTATACCTGTGCTGTGGGGCGTCTGTCTGGGTTAGTTCTATAGGTGGGTTAGTTAGGTTAGTGACTTTTTGGGTGTTAAATTTCCTTTCCTTATTTCTGTTTATTACTACTACATTTTACTTTTTTCAACCTGTACCCCAGTGCAATGTCTGGCAGGGGGAGGCAGACTAGAATGGGGGAGGAGGAGCTGGGAGGCTTAATTTGTCTGGTAGCCCACTGCCTCCCATTGATGCTAGAGATGGGTGGCCATGTGATCCAGGGCTACCATACAAAGGCGAGGTGGCTGCGGCGGGGCAAGGTGCTCCACCACCGGAAGAGGGTGTACTACAGCAGTTGCAATGACCACCAGCTCAAGCCTCGCTGGGCTGATATGGTTGCCAGGGAGCAGGATCTAATGGAACATCTTGGTGTGGTGACTGGTGGCCCTGTTGGTGAGTACCCCATTGGCAAACTAATTACTGTTCACTGCACTTGAATGACAGTAACAGATGCGTTGGCATGCAACTGAAAGTGACACTCCTGTGGTGCTTGGGGGCATATGATGTGCCCATTAGTTCTAAAGGATTGTTCCAGTACATCATAGCTGCAGTCTACAGCCCTATGCCCTACCTGCATGTCACATGAATGGAAGCCCAGTTGCCACTATTGGCTGCGTCATATCTTCTAAGTATGTTGCCTATCCTTATTGTGTCTTGATACCTTCTTATCCTGTTCTACCTTCCCTTTGCATCCATTTGCATGATGAGGCCTTACAATGTGTGTTGCTGTGCTCATGCCACAGCACCACACATAGCTATTTTCAACTGTCATAGTCTTACATGTTTCACATACACCCATGCTGTACTGAGACCTTGCACCACCCCAGGGATGGCATTGTCGGGACACTGTGCTCTTGTTGCCATTGATGTCTCCTCATTTTGTTGTTTGTTTTTGTGTGCTACTTTGCATAGCACTCATGGACCTGGCAGAGTACTATTTCAACTCCTGTCTGTGTAGGTTGTTTACCGTACTAAACACTTATGTCCTCCTCCAAATGCAGCCCTCCTTGCACTATGATACATGACTGCAGCATGGTAACAGCACAGCTCATCTGACAAAAGCACAGGGTTGAACCCAGGGATGGGCAGTACTGGTATGACATTTCTGCTGTGTTCATCATTCTGTATGTGACAGTGCCTGATGGTAAATGTGTCTCTGGATAGAGCCAATTCACAGGAGTTGTACTTAGGTCAGGGCCTGAGGCAAGTTCATATTTCATGTACATCAGTCCAAGGGGCACCTGACTGCCACTGTGCAATTGATCACCCCCTACAGCACAGGTGGTAGTGGCAACTGTTGTTGATGTGGAATGCCCCATGGGCCAATGGCCTGGACATGGCAGGTTACCAGCAGCTTACAGACTGGCTGTGGCATCTGTCCTGTGACACCAGACCAGTGATACATTCAACACTACCCTCCAGGTATGCTTCCACATTTCCTCCAGCCTTTGCATGGCAGTGTAACCCCCATGAAATGGTTGTTGGTGAAGTAGTGTGGTGTGCCCCTGGGTGCCCTAGCAAAGCCCATGCACTTGACATACCTCGGCCCCTTGCCTTTTCCACTGCCTGATTTGCAGGGCTGATGTCAGAGTCACCAGATCCTCGGGGTCTGCGCACATTCCCAACATGTCCACCACTGAACAGCTCCAAGACTCTGATAGATAAATCACAGAGGCTAAGAGAGTTCAAGAGGGGAAGAGGGGAGTAGGAAGGGAACAGCTGGGAAGGAGACCTGTAGAAAGAAAAAGGTTAAAACACACAATATGAAAATTACATCTCATGAAATCAATACTAGACTTTGACTCTAAGCCTAGTCATTGAGCGTCTTGCCGATTCGTAAGCCACGATGTAAATGCCAAGAAGTAACAGCGCGCAATGAATAACAAGATTAAAGCACCATGAAACGAATCGCGCGTCTTTTGCCGATTCTTAAGCCACCATATAAATGTCAAGAAATGGTAGAGCGCAATGAACAACAAAGTTAAATCATCATGAAACGAATCACGCGTCTTGCCGATTCGCAAGCCACCATACAAATGTCGAGAAATGGTAGCGCGCAATGAATAACAAGATCAAATCAGCATGAAACGAATCGCGCATCTTGCCGATACGCAAGCCACCATGCAAATGTCAAGAAATGGTAGCACGCAATGAATAACAAGATTAAATCAGCATGAAACAAATCGCACGTCTTGCCGATTCATTAGCCACCATGTAAATGTCAAGAAATGGTAGCGCGCAAAGTAATCTGTTAATCATTAAAGAATTAGGCCAAGAATATGAAAGTTCTTGATACAGGGTCGGGAGGCCAGCCCAACCACCATCTTACCTCCCAGAACAAGGATCACCAATGAAGAATGAAGGGCAGAGGCCTGGAAGATCAAATAGGCCACCGGGACAGGAGCTCAGGAAGTAGCTTCTGCTCTGCACCGGGACCTCTGAATAGTGAGCACTTGGAGCTGGGCTAGCTCCCTTTTGTAGGGTCTGGGCCCAGCCCACAACCACACCCAGGCATGCTGCAGGGAACGTCACTGGAAGGCCCTGGAAAGGGACCACATCCTAACACACTCTGAAAGCCTGCAGCAATACATTGCAAATGAACAGTATTTTTAAACACATTAAAAATAAGTCTTCAGGATCAAACTCTGCAATGCAAAAGGTTAAACAACAACATATCAGCACAATGCATAAATTACGTTGTTTTGAGAGTGCTGGGTTTTTGCATTCTAGTCGCCTATAGAGCGCACACTGCCCTGGTGTTGACAGCTGAGTGCAGCGTGTCTTGTTACACCCGTTGCAGGCCACAACTGGCCCTCACTCTATTTGATCCATCACTAATGTCTAGTAAGTGCCCCACAGAGCTACCATGTGCAGACATATTTCCAGCCGCCATCCCAATGTTTGACTCATACTGCCAAGTGCAATGGGTACAATGCACTGGCAGTCTTACCAACACCGGGCTTGCCCATGCACAATCCCCCGCCTGTTGATGTGGAATCAACCGCCATTATGTGACAGCCATACCACATATGTTGTATGCGTGTATTTCCCCATTCCCATGTGTCTGACATGGTTGTGCCCAAGTAGTTGTTGGCTCAGCCTGCGACTGTTGTGACCTACTGTTTACTATCTGTGGTACATATTTACTGTAGTGGCACATTTCAGTTCAGCATCAATATGTGTGGTTGAACACAATTTCAGTTTAGTTGGTCTGGGTAGTGGCATGTTATCAATGATACCAGTCAAACCTGCTATTCCCCCAACACCTGTTGAGTTAATAGTTCCATGCACCCAGGGGACACCCTGACTGCATGATGTCGGTATGGCTGCCTCATGTGGATGTGTTTTCTATGTGTGGTGGTGCTACCGGTACATACCTGGGTACTGTTGGGAGAGTTGCAATGATTTGTGTGCTGTGAGATGCAGCACACTTGCGTTTGGGCAATGAGGCAAGGCAGTTGCAAAGTGTTACTGCAAGGGACACCACTATGAAGTAACTCCAGGAATTGTGTTGACTGACTACCTGGTCTCTGAGGTCTTGGTTGTGTTAGTGGTGTTGATGAGACAACATGCAAGGGATATTGTGATATCACAACCAGTGGCACAGTGATTATACATGCCATCAATTCCATGTGCTGCATTTGTACATATAGGTATTTAGGCCTGGTGTTCTTAATATGTCCAGGTTGTGTTTGTGTCAATGGTGCTTGGCACTCCCAAGGCGTAGGTACATGTGTAGCTTACATTGGCATGATACAACTTGCTTAATGTGCATTGTATCTCTCTGCACTCCTTTGACATGTATTGAGTGAGTCCTATGTGCCTCCCCCTTCTTGCACTCGACATTTAAGCATATATTTCCCTTATGCAACTTACCCTGCATTTGTGGTGTTTCCGGGTATTCTGCGCTATTCTGTCCTTGTAGCCCTGTGACGATTTCCTCCAGGATGACCACTGCAACCGTCTCCTCCATCTCATCAAAGTCCTCTTGCGGTGCTGGAGTTCCACCTCAAGTTTGCAGTGCTGCCTTCCTGTTCCATGGCATTTTTTCCTTGTTCCTTCTCTTGCAGTCATGCCAGTGTTTCTTGCGCTCTGTCACAGTTCTCCTTACCTCTGCCACACTGTTGATCTTATCCACAATCCGCGGCCAAGTTGCCTCTCTCCTTCCAATTGGCAATTTTGAGGTGATGAAGTGTTGATTTTGATGCTCCATCATCTCTCTCACCAGTATTTCATGCTGTTCTGTGCTGAAACAACACTTCCTCTTTTTCTTTTTCTTTCACTGGATCCTCCTGGCTGGTTCCAGGTTGAATGGGGTCTCCCTGGGGTCTCTCTTGGCTTCTGGGATCCATTTTAGGGCTCCTTTGCACTGTTTTCTCCATTTGCGTCTGTTTTTGATGCTATTGCGGGTAAAAATATTGCCTTACTATTTTGAGACATGTTTACATGTCGTAAACTGGATAAGAGTAATTTTTCCTCCGTTAATGCCATTTTGCCTTACGACAAGGCGCAGTGTTAACGCGGGAAAACATGATTCTAAACATTTTTTTAGCACCACCCAGGTCAAAGTATAAATTTGACGCCCGAGTGGTGTTAAAAATGGCGCTAGTCAACCTTTTTAACGCAAAACTGCGTTAGGACAGTTTTGCGTCAAAAAGTATAAATCAGGGCCTATGTGTTTTCCATGATACCCATTCCTATTCGTTGCTACCTACTACAGCTTGTGGAATCCTCGAGGACACAATATAAATGGATTTATAGTGGCTGCCGTTTCTTGCTTCCTTGAGAGTCCTTTGGAGAATACTCTGGAAGGCTTTATTTTGCCTACTCCAATGCTCCAAATCAGAACTGTCCTTTGCCATTAGCTACAATAAATAATTGTTTACCTTGCCCATCATTTGGCTTTTCCATCACTGCCATTCATTTGGTTTTTCCTTAGCCCTTGCCACTTCTATCTTGAAGTCAATACTTATTCCACTGAGTTTTCTCATTCCTGACATTCAACGCATTTTAAGAATTCACATCATATCTACCACAAGGACTAGGAAAATATTATGGGGGTCATTTTGACCTCGGCGGTCTTTTTCCAAGACCGCCGAGGGATAGCCGTGCGGAAGACCGCCAGTGGTGGCGGTTTGCCGCTCGGCCTATTATGACCGTTGGCAGCTCTCCGTCCTTTTACGGATGGAGAGCCACCAACAGCCATACTGGCGGGAGGCATGGACCTCCACCGCCACGCCAACAGAACACCGCCCAGCGAATCACGTCCTGTGATTCGCCGTGGCGGTGTTCTGTTGACGGTGTGGTGTCAGCGGAGCAGCCCCCATGGCTTCCGTCCCCTCCCAGAGGATCGTCCGACCAGGTAAGTCGATCTTCCATGAGGGGAGGGGTGTGGGGGGGTGTTGTGTGCTGTGTGCGTGCATGGGGGTGTGGGTGTGTGTATGTAGAGGGGGTGTGTGAGTGCGTGTATGCTTGCGGGGGTGTTGTGTGTTTGGGAATGAGTGCGTGTATGTCTGTAGGTATGTCTGTATGGATGTGTGCGTGCATGTCTGAATGTGGGTGTGTGCGTATGACTGTGTGTGTGGCTGTTGGCATGTATGTTGATGTGTGTGCGGGTATGTGTGTTGGTGGTGCCTGTGTGCGTATTGTGTGTGTATGGATTATGTTATGTTGGGGGCCGGGGTGGGGAGGGGGGTCCTGCCACCTTTGGGGGTGGCAGGGGTGGTGGGGTTGTAGGGGAGGAAGTCGGGGTGGGGGTGAGGGGTGGGGGAGACCCCTATCAGTGTCAGGGAAGGAATTCCCTGGCACTGATAGTGCTCACCGCCATGGATCTCATGGTGGTTTCAAATCGCATGAAATCCATGAAGGTCAGCCGAGTCCAAATACCACCATCGGTATAGTGACGGCCGCCAGGCTGGAGACCCAGGTCTCCAGCCCAGCGGTCGTCTCCGCCCTGGTGGGCGGGACGGAGAAGCAGCGGATGACCATGGCGGTAATCGCCATGGTCATAATACAAAAAAAAAGACTGCCAGCCTGTTGGCAGTCTTACCGCCGCTTCTCCGCCTTCCGCCAGGGTCATAATGACCCCCTATATGTCTTCAATGTCGATAGTCTGTGGCTAAAATGTGACCCATTGTATCTTTTATCATGCATGTAATGCCACAAATATGTGGCCATTTCTTGCATTGCTTAATTCACTCACCAAGTATAGTTTATATATGATAAAATAAAGAACAGCACACTGGTTGTACTAACAACCAAAATCCTCTTGTCACTAGCACCTAGATCATAGATACTCACAAGCATTTTCCAGGGGCCATTAAGTTTGGTCTGTGATGTGACAAGGGCTGCATGAATTCCAGCCACTGGTGTAATAAAGACCCCCACAGTTCCTTCAGTGCAGGGGGCCCTCGACCTCCAGGGGGCACCCTCAGCACAGTACACTGTGCATAGGTGGCCGGCCCCTTACTGGGACCAGGAGTGAGGGGGGACCACTTCAGGTACTTTGCAGTGGGGTTCATAAGTTTCTTTACGCCACTAATGCCAGCAAGATGTCAGTCAGCATTTTGCCAGGGCGATGCGGGTGGTTGTCGGTTGCAGGAAAAGCGAAGCATATACAGGAAAATGAAACATATACATCTAGTGGCTGAAATGCGCAATGTAAAATCAGAAAACTTAGCATTAACCCTAGCTTCCTCAAACTGTGTGATCCTAAGCAATTGTTTTACTGCTCTTTCCCTCCTTTTTCTTCATTATCACATATAAGAAGTCTCCAAATTACACAACTTCAGGATGTGAGTATAAAAAACATTTACCTGTGTTTGGTTCAATAAACTTGTTAGAAAATGGGTTATTGGTAAGGGCAGGTAGGTACCTACACCTAGCAACAAGCCACTAACCTCCAATTAGGTACAGTTAGGTCTCAGTAAATTAATCCCAGCTCAACCCTTGGTAGCTTGGCAACGAGCGTCAAGGCTTAACTTAGGAGACAAAGTGTAAAGCATTCAAATATCACAAAACAGTAATTAAATAAAACACAGGAAACAGTTTAAAAATCCAAAACCACTTCATAAAAATAGTTTATATTTTTATCTTTAAAATGACACAAAAACTAATAAAATTGGTTCAGGGGAACCGGAGATATGAATTTTTAAAGTATTATTATTTTTCTAGCGCTTAGAAACAAAAAGCGCCAATCGGGTCATCTGGTTGCACCAGGACCGGGGCAAAGTCAAACTTTCAGGCCGACCGCGATGGAGCCCTGCTCGGCTACAGGTCGCGGGAGGCCTCGGTCAAAAAGTTACCTTCTGACTTAGTCTTTATTTTGAAGTTTTTCTTCACCGGGACGAACCTGCCAGTTGAATCCGACCTCCTGGAGCCCTTGTCCGGATACGCGATGTGGGTTTCCTCGGTGATGATTTCTACCTTCGGACTTAGTCGTTTTTTCGAGATGAAAATCCTTCGACCGGGGTAAACCTGGATCTTGATCCGACGTCCATGGAGCCCTTCTCGGATGCGATGGCTGGGAGGTCCCGGTCAACTTTTTACGTTCGGACTTAGTCTCTTTTTCTGATGTTTTTCTTTACCGGGACGAACCACAAAGTCAGGCCGGGTCGCGGTTGAGGCAAGCCGGCTAGAATTTCTGCGGCGGGTCGGTCCCTCTCTGGAGCTTTTTTACAAAATTTCCCAAATCTTTTCCAAACTTCTGGGGCTTCACCCAGATGTTCTTTTAAGGTTCTTTTGGGGTCCACAGCTCACCCCAAGGGTCCAGAAGTTCTGTGATGGTCCTTGGGGGGTGCGGACTTCAACTCCCAGAATGCACCTGGCGCAAACTCCTTTTTGGCCACTGGGCAGTGGTCAACTGGTCACTTTTTTCAGGAGTTGGTGCAGGGGACTCTGGTTTAGCAATTTTTCACCTGTAGCAAACAGGGAGTCCCTCCTTGAACCAGTTGAAGCCAGGCAAAGTCCTTCTTGTGGTGAAGCCCAAGTGTGCAGCTGGTGCAGTCCTTCTGAGTGCAGGTTCCAGGTGCAGGACAGGGGTCCAGCAGGGCAGTCCTTCTTCTCCTTGTAGTTCCTTCTTCTTGAAATTTGGTGGGGATCTGAGGTGTGGGGGCAGGTCTGCCAGTTTTATCCTTGCTCCTGGGTGAAAAGCAGGGGGGTCCTGGTCCTCCAATCAGGTACAGGGTCGTCCCCCTGTGATGACCACTTCCTGGGAAGTGTGGCAAAAATCCATCCCAAAAGGCAACAGTCTCCAAAAATCCAACATGGCTGAATCTGATTTTTGGAGGTTACATCTGGCTGAGCCCACCCACTGGTGTGGCTAAAAATCATAAACACACCCCTCTCCTGCCCTCTCCTAATCTAATCAAGGGGGCACCTAGTTGTCTGGGGTTGCAGGATGTGGGGGTGTTGTTGGGTGCTGCAAATGTCCTTCTCTGCCTTTGAAGACCAGTTTGGCAGCCGTCCCCCTTCCTGCCTCACCATCTGCTGAGGGGAGATTCTCTCCCCCAAGCACATTCCTTTGTGTGAAGCCTGGCCACTTCACACCTCATCAAGGCAGCCTGGCAGAAGCTGCTGCAGGCTGGCCAATCAGAGCACAGCAGCAAAAACAATGCAGAGCTGAAATTGGCAACTTTTTAGGTAAAGTCTAAACTTTTTACCTGAACAAGTTATATTAAATCCAACAACTGGAAGTTGTGGGATTTATTACAACAATTAATTTGATACCAAATTCTTGGTATGTAACATTTAAGGAGACTTTAAAATTTAAAATAAAGTCTGCCCATTCTAGCCTATGAAGGCCATTTACTTCAATGAGGGAAAAACAAATTTGGCTGTTTTTACCTCACCAGGGCTTATAAATCTATTTTTATAAAGTCCCTGCTTATAGTTACATGGCACCCAGCCCTAGAGGCACATAGGGCACACCTTAGGGGTGACTTATATGTAAAAATAAGGTAGTTTAAGACTTTGGAAGTACTTTTAATTCCAAAGTCGAATTTGCATATAACTTTAATTTAAAAGCAGCCAGCAAGGCAGGCTTGCTTTTAAAATGACACTGGGCACCTCAGCAGTGCACCTAGGTGTGCACCACCTATGCTGTGGTCCCTAAACCTACATGCCCTACCATATACTAGGGACTTATAGGTAGGTTAACTTAGCCAATTATAATTAGCTTAATTTGCATATCCATTTTACACAGAGCACAGGCCCTGGGACTGGTTAGCAGTACCCAGGGCACCATCAAAGTCAGGAAAACACCAGCAAAAAGAGGAAAATGGGGGCAAAAAGTTATGGGGCCTCTGCAATCAGCCCTGTTTTCTCACACAAACCCCCCCCCCCCCCCCAGCCCACACGCCCAGGAGACTCAGCCCAACCCTGGGAGAGTCTTCCTGGCTTGTTAGGCGAGGAAGGCAGTGAAGAAAACTGGCTGTCCCTTTGCAGGGCCTACTCTGCCTTATATCCTTCTGTCAGGGTCACTCCCTATGGGTAGTGACCATCCCAACAGTAAAAGGACCCAACTCAAACTGAAACTTTCCTCTAGGGGGGTCTTCCTCCTTTCTCTCTGCCAACTTGGGTAGTGAGGTGCCCACCTCCCCTACTCCAAACTTTGCTAGGGCAACACCTAGCTTACCCAAAGAGGTCACCCAACACTTGAGCAACCCCACCATGACCAATAGGGTCAGGGGGCCTACTTTGCTATTGGCCCTGGGGTCTGCCTCCCAGGCCAAGTACAGTGCTGCCAGGAAGGCTAGCACCCAGCAGAGGCTACTGACAGCTGTCAGTACCCAGAACCACACCCTAAGCTCTCCACTGACAGGTGGCTGAGCTGCTTTAAGGGCAACTTTGGGGTCCTGGCACCCCTCTTGCTGTCTAGAGTGGGGGGCTACCACCTCCTGTGGCAGACACCCTCCTTAAACTCTCCCTTCTGTCAGTGCAGGGGCAACACCTTGCATCTGGACAGCTGCCTGACTACTCAGGACTTCCTTGGGGTCAGGTGAGGCCTCACCAGTGCCAACTCTGGGCTCCCCCCCTACTGGGGCAGAAGGCCTTTGGCTCCCTGGAACTCTCTTTAAGAGTGGCCTACCCTTCCTTTTCTTCTTTCCTTTTCTTGGGGACCCCTGTCTCCTAACTGTAGGGACTGACTCCCCAGGACTTTGGGTTGGGGGGCGCCTTGGGCGACCACCCCATCTGTGACCAGACTCACCTCTGGGAGGTCATTGCCCAGGATACAATCTAGGGGAAGGTCAGCACTGACTACCACCCTAATCCAGTCAAGGATACCCTCCCTCTCTAGGGGCACTATGGCTACAGGTTTGGAGGTGACCTCCCCTGTGGCTATCCTGACTTTCTTTGTCTTTCCTGGGACATACATGTCTGGGGTCACTAACCGGTCACTCACTATAGTGTGACTGGCACAGGTGTCTCTCAGGCCAGTGGTAGGGATCCCATTCACTTGAATGTGGTGGAAGTGCCTACTCCCACCCTCAGGGATCACCAGCTTACCATCTGGTCCTGTCTCCCAGCACAATGCTAGGAGGACTTCATCATCTGAGGAATCCTCCTCTATGGCTACACTGGACAGCCCAGTGCTAACCACCTTCTTTGGACAGGCTGCATCTCCTCTGAAGTGACCTGTCTGCTGACAGTCAAAGCAAGCCCTACTGTCCAAGAGCTTTTTTAACCCTGGGTCTCCCTGTATCTGCATGTCAGAGTGGGAGTGGGATTTACTCTCCTCCTTCTTAGGGTTCTGGGGTACAGAGGGAGTCTCTGTGGTGGGCTTACCACCTCCCTCCTTAGGTTTTTGGGGACCTGTCCCCCCCTTCTTGGAGTCTCCCCCCTGGGACTTTACAACCACCCTGGTTCTCAACCACTCATCAGCTGCCTCCCCTAGCTCTCTAGGGTTGGTCTGCTTAGAGTCCACTAGATGCTGGCGTAACCTTTCTTGGGTACAATTGGTCAAGATGTGCTCTCTCATGATCAGATTGTATAACCCCTCATAAGTATCTACTTTGTTACCAATAATCCAGCCCTCTAGTGCCTTTAGTGAAATGTCCACAAAGTCAACTCAAGACTGGGTACTGACCTTCTGGGTGTCCCTGAACTTCATTCTATATTGCTCTGGGGTCAGACCAAACTTCTTGGCTAAGCACCTCTTCAATACTAGGGTATGAATCTGCCTCCTCCCCCCTTAAGGTCAGAAGCCTATCCCTCCCTGAGTTGGGGACCAACTCCCACAAAAGGGAACCCCAGTATTGAGGCCTAACCCTTCTCATTTGGAGTGCCCTCTCAAAGGCCCCCAGCCACTTATCTATGTCATCCCCCTCTACATAGGCAGGAACCACCCCTTTGGGTAATCTGGGGCAAACTCCCCCACCCATGGACACCTCAGCTTCTTTATCGCTGCTTCCATCTCTTTTCTCTTTGTATGCCCACTTTTTCTTTTCTAGGGCCAGCTTCTCTGCTTCCAAAGCTATGTATGCTAGCTGGGCCTCCAGCTCTCTTTCTCTGATGGATGGGTTCTCTCCTCCTGAAAGGACCCCCTTCCTACCACTAGCTTTGGGTCTGCCCCTAGTGACTGTATTTACTGAGGACCGTTCTTCCTCTTCCTCACTTAGGCTCAGATGCCTTCCCTCCCCTGAGTGGTTAGAGTTAGCATCTTCCCCTATTTCTTCCTCCTCTGGAGCTTCCTCTGTCTCTACCTCTTGGGCCTCAGCCCATGCTGTCAGGGATTTAATCAGGATTTGCTTCCTGAGTTCTGTGGTTGCAGGCAACCCTCTTTCAATACATAACCCCCTAAGCTGGACTACTGTCAGTGTGGGTAGGCTAGCCAGATCAAGCTCCATGGTTCCCTAGTTTTGTGTCAACAAAAACTTTTTGCAAAAATTGGAAACAAGAATTTAGAAAAATTACAAAAATTCAATAATTGAAATTAATCCAAATTAAAAATTAAAAACAATTTTTGCACTAGGACAATTTAAAGGATTTTTAATTTGTTTTACCTAAAACTGTAACGTGATATTGAACACAAGTACAGGATCCCGTCGCTGCTTCCAATTATGTTAGAAAATGGGTTATTGGTAAGGGCAGGTAGGTACCTACACCTAGCAACAAGCCACTAACCTCCAATTAGGTACAGTTAGGTCTCAGTAAATTAATCCCAGCTCAACCCTTGGTAGCTTGGCAACGAGCGTCAAGGCTTAACTTAGGAGACAAAGTGTAAAGCATTCAAATATCACAAAACAGTAATTAAATAAAACACAGGAAACAGTTTAAAAATCCAAAACCACTTTATAAAAATAGTTTATATTTTTATCTTTAAAATGACACAAAAACGAATAAAATTGGTTCAGGGGAACCGGAGATATGAATTTTTAAAGTATTATTATTTTTCTAGCGCTTAGAAACAAAAAGCGCCAATCGGGTCATCTGGTTGCACCAGGACCGGGGCAAAGTCAAACTTTCAGGCCGACCGCGATGGAGCCCTGCTCGGCTACAGGTCGCATGAGGCCTCGGTCAAAAAGTTACCTTCTGACTTAGTCTTTATTTTGAAGTTTTTCTTCACCGGGACGAACCTGCCAGTTGAATACGACCTCCTGGAGCCCTTGTCCGTATACGCGATGTGGGTTTCCTCGGTGGTGATTTCTACCTTCGGACTTAGTCGTTTTTTCGAGATGAAAATCCTTCGACCGGGGTAAACCTGGATCTTGATCCGACGTCCATGGAGCCCTTCTCGGATGCGATGGCTGGGAGGTCCCGGTCAACTTTTTACGTTCGGACTTAGGGGGTCATTCTAACATTGGCGGGCGGCGGAGGCCGCCCGCCAATGTTCCCCCTCCAAAATACCGCTCCGCGGTCAAAAGACCGCTGAGGGTATTTTGGGATTTGCCCTGGGCTGGCGGGCGGCCGCCAAATGGCCGCCCGCCAGCCCAGGGCAAATCGACCTTCCCACGAGGACGCCGGCTCCGAATGGAGCCGGCGTAGTGGGAAGGTGCGATGGGTGCAGTTGCACCCGTCGCGTATTTCAGTGTCTGCTTTGCAGACACTGAAATACTTTGCGGGGCCCTCTTATGGGGGCCCCTGCAGTGCCCATGCCATGGGCACTGCTGGGGCCCCCAGGGGCACCGCGGCACCCCCTACCGCCATCCTGTTCCTGGCGGGAGACCCGCCAGGAACAGGATGGCGGTAGGGGGGGTCAGAATCCCCATGGCTGCGGAGCGCGCTCCGCAGCCATGGAGGATTCTGTAGGGCAGTGGTAAACCGGCAGGAGACCGCCGGTTTACCCTTTCTGACCGCGGCTGAACCGCCGCCAGGGTCAGAATGACCCCCTTAGTCTCTTTTTCGGATGTTTTTCTTTACCGGGACGAATCACGAAGTCAGGCCGGGTCGCGGTTGAGGCAAGCCGGCTAGAATTTCCGCGGAGGGTCGGTCCCTCTCTGGAGCTTTTTTACAAAATTTCCCAAATCTTTTCCAAACTTCTGGGGCTTCACCCAGATGTTCTTTTAAGGTTCTTTTGGGGTCCACAGCTCACCCCAAGGGTCCAGAAGTTCTGTGATGGTCCTTGGGGGGTGCGGACTTCAACTCCCAGAATGCACCTGGCGCAAACTCCTTTTTGGCCACTGGGCAGTGGTCAACTGGTCACTTTTTTCAGGAGTTGGTGCAGGGGACTCTGGTTTAGCAATTTTTCACCTGTAGCAAACAGGGAGTCCCTCCTTGAACCAGTTGAAGCCAGGCAAAGTCCTTCTTGTGGTGAAGCCCAAGTGTGCAGCTGGTGCAGTCCTTCTGAGTGCAGGTTCCAGGTGCAGGCCCAGGGGTCCAGCAGGGCAGTCCTTCTTCTCCTTGTAGTTCCTTCTTCTTGAAATTTGGTGGGGATCTGAGGTGTGGGGGCAGGTCTGCCAGTTTTATCCTTGCTCCTGGGTGAAAAGCAGGGGGGTCCTGGTCCTCCAATCAGGTACAGGGTCGTCCCCCTGTGATGACCACTTCCTGGGAAGTGTGGCAAAAATCCATCCCAAAAGGCAACAGTCTCCAAAAATCCAACATGGCTGAATCTGATTTTTGGAGGTTACATCTGGCTGAGCCCACCCACTGGTGTGGCTAAAAATCATAAACACACCCCTCTCCTGCCCTCTCCTAATCTAATCAAGGGGGCACCTAGTTGTCTGGGGTTGCAGGATGTGGGGGTGTTGTTGGGTGCTGCAAATGTCCTTCTCTGCCTTTGAAGACCAGTTTGGCAGCCCTCCCCCTTCCTGCCTCACCATCTGCTGAGGGGAGATTCTCTCCCCCAAGCACATTCCTTTGTGTGAAGCCTGGCCACTTCACACCTCATCAAGGCAGCCTGGCAGAAGCTGCTGCAGGCTGGCCAATCAGAGCACAGCTGCAAAAACAATGCAGAGCTGAAATTGGCAACTTTTTAGGTAAAGTCTAAACTTTTTACCTGAACAAGTTATATTAAATCCAACAACTGGAAGTTGTGGGATTTATGACAACAATTAATTTGATACCAAATTCTTGGTATGTAACATTTAAGGAGACTTTAAAATTTAAAATAAAGTCTGCCATTCTAGCCTATGAGGCCATTTACTTCAATGAGGGAAAAACAAATTTGGCTGTTTTTGCCTCACCAGGGCTTATAAATCTATTTTTATAAAGTCCCTGCTTATAGTTACATGGCACCCAGCCCTAGGGGCACATAGGGCACACCTTTGGGGTGACTTATATGTAAAAATAAGGTAGTTTAAGACTTTGGAAGTACCTTTAATTCCAAAGTCGAATTTGCATATAACTTTAATTTAAAAGCAGCCAGCAAGGCAGGCTTGCTTTTAAAATGACACTGGGCACCTCGGCAGTGCACCTAGGTGTGCACCACCTATGCTGTGGTCCCTAAACCTACATGCCCTACCATATACTAGGGACTTATAGGTAGGTTAACTTAGCCAATTATAATTAGCCTAATTTGCATATCCATTTTACACAGAGCACAGGCCCTGGGACTGGTTAGCAGTACCCAGGGCACCATCAAAGTCAGGAAAACACCAGCAAAAAGAGGAAAATGGGGGCAAAAAGTTATGGGGCCTCTGCAATCAGCCCTGTTTTCTCACAAAACTATAATGTTGTTCATGTTTTATAGGAACCCAGGCCACCGAAAGAGTGCACATAACAACTGACCTACATCTTAGCTTAGTTCACTGTTCGTATTGTTGTCAGGGTGGGGGGAAAGAATGAATGATTCTAAATTCATGTTTGAAAACTACCACTTTAAAAAATACATTACAATGCACTGAAGAAGCTTTTGCTGCAATGTGGATTTAAAAATAAAGGTGTTCCTAAAGTTATGCGGTGCAGGACACCCTAGTTACTTCCTTTCTTTAACTTCAATTAACCTTTAAATAAATGTATGCCTTTTATCTGTTTTTAGTGTGTAATTAAAGCAGCTGTAGGAAGTTGGCTCTGTATATACTATTTCAAAGTAAGAAATAGTGTGCACAGAGTCCAAGGGTTCCCCTTAGAGGTATGATAGTGGCAAAATTAGATAATTCTAATGTTCTATTTTGTGGTAGTGTTGTTGAGCAGTAGGCTTATCAGATTGTAGTGTTAAGCACTTGTTGTACACACACAGGCAATAAATGAGGAACACACACTCAAAGGCTTACTCCAGGCCAATAGGTTTTTACATAGAAAAATATATTTTCTTAATTTATTTTTAGAACCACAAGTTCAAGATTTGAAGTAAATACATAAAAATGCAAGGTACTCCACACAGGTAAGTTAAGAACTTTGAATTAAAGCAATATCATATACAGTCTTTGTTAAAATGGCAATGCACTGCTTTAAAAGTGGACACTGCAAAAATGAACAGTTTCTGGGGGAGGTAAGTAATGGTTAGATTGTGAGGTAACTAAAACACTTACAAGCCTCAGTTCCTGGACATAGGCAGCCCACCATTGGGGGTTCAAGGCAACCCCAAAGTTACCACACCAGCCGCTCAGGGACGGTCAGGTGTAGAGGTCAAAGAGTTTCCCAAAACACATAGGCGCCTATGGAGAACAGGGGTGCTCCGGTTCCAGTCTGCCAGCAGGTAAGTACCCTTGTCCTTAGGGGGTGGACCAGGGGGATTTTGTAGAGAACCGGGGGGGACACAAGTAGGCAGACAAAACACGCCCTCAGCGACACAGGGGCGGCCGGGTGCAGTGTGCAAAGCAGGCGTCGGGTTTTAGATACGAAATGAAGGAGGGACCCGGAGATCACTCTAGCGGTGCAGGCAGGCACGGGGGGGGGGCTTCTCGGAACAGCCACCACCTGGGCTAGGCAGAGGGTCACCTGGGGGTCACTCTTGCACTGAGGTTCGGTTCCTTCAGGTCCTGGGGACTGCGGGTGCAGTGCTCGGTCCAGGCGTCAGGTCCCTTGTCAGGGGGAGCCTCAGGATTCTCTCTGCAGGCATCGCTGTGGGGGTGCAGGGGGGTCGTCTCGGGCTACTGACGGGGTCGCAGTTGCCAGGGAGTCCACCCTGTGGTCTCTGGATCTCGAGCCGGGGTCGTCAGGTGCAGAATGTGAAGTCTCACAATTCCGGCGGGAAGAGTGAGTTCTTTGGAAGTTGCTTCTTTGTTGCAAAGATGTAGCTGTTGTTGAGCAGAGCCGCTGCTCATGGGAGTTTCTTGGTCCTGGGGATCAGGGCAGTTCTCTGAGGCTTCAGAGGTCACTGGTCCCTGTTGGATGCATCACTGGTTGCAGGTTTTCGACTCTGGAGACAGGCCGGTAGGGCTGGGGCCAAAGCAGTTGTCGTCGTCCGTCGTCTCTGCAGGCTTGTAGGTCAGCAGTCCTTCTTTGTAGTTCCGGTTGCAGGAATCTGATTTAACCTAAGCGCCCTGCCACTGACAGAAATCTAGCATGTTACCTATTTTATGTGTCCAAATTAAGTAGATTCAGGTCAGTGCACTAGGAAATGTGAATGTTGTTTGTCACTTGGACCGCTGGGCATGACACAGATGGTACGCTTGTACCCTGGGTGTGACACAGGGTTGATTGCTTGGACTACTGAGAGTGACACAGATGATACGCTTGCCCCTTGGGTGTGACACAGGGTTGATCGTTTCGACCGCCTGGTGTGACACACATAGGCCCTGGGTGTGTTATAGAGCCCACACCTCAATCTTATTTTTTAGTCTAAAAGGGTTTTCTCAGTGCTACTGTTTTCTTAACACTATTGGTATCCGAAAGAAGTGAGAGATGTTGTTTGACCCCTGGGTGTGACATAGGGTGTGATTCAGATGTTAGGGAATAAGATTTGGATCTAGGAGATTAGATGTAGCTTGTGTTTGGCCAAGAAGTTGGTTGTCAAGGTATTCCTTTCCTCTTTATAAATTATTATCTTTGACCGAGAACTGATATTGACAGACTATCAGGCTTACTTAGTCTGTGTACCAAGCAGAACTTCCCCTGGTCACAGGATAGCATGCACAAGGAGCGGGCTAAGGTATTTTTGACAAAGTCATCATTTTTTCTCTGTTAGTTTTTCTGTATTTTAATTGAAGATTGATGTATCTTTGACGTTGTGATGTCTGGCAAATTATTGCAACTGTGTTTTGTCTTCAGTATTGTGTTCTGTCAATGTCTTAATGTGCTGTAAAGGCCTTGCTGTTTCTCACAATCGCTATTTAATGCCAAAGTAAAGTTTGCTATTTGATGCTATTTAATGCCAAAGTAAAGTTTGCTATTTGATGCTAAATTTCATGACATTGGAATTAACCATTGGACTTTCTTCTGGGTTGTAACCCTGCATATGCATTGCTATTTGTATTGTGAAATGTCTGTGTTGATATATCTGTAAATAAAGCTGAGCTCATGATAAAGTAGTTAGAAGTAGTATAAATTTCCCTATGATCAGAGTAAAGTTTGTGATTCCCTAAGATCAGAAAAGCTAGAAGTGTATCAGTCCCTTACAAAACTGCCCAACCTATCATTAAGTTGCTACTAATACTCATCCCCAGGTTTCCTACACAGGCTAAAAAACGTAAGAAGCTTTGCTATGAATGGCACTCACACACTAAGGCACACGTGTTTCCCTGGCCAAAGCAGAGAAGCTTCGACACTAACATAATCAAACTCATGAGGGCACACTTATGGACCAAGTATGTAGGACAGAAGAAAGGCAGGAGAGAAGCACTATTAGAGCTAGGGGCCCTCTTCGAGGAGGCCTATACCGGTAATCTTGTCCCACAATCGGCAAGCAAGGCTTACACACCACCTCCACCATATGCAGGAATGGAGGGGCTCTCCCCGATGCCTGCAATCCCCACATTAGGTTACACCAATCTGCTGGCCAAGAGAGCCGGAGGGCCCATTACTGAATAATGAACTGTTACATCCAGACATAACTGTCCATCAGATCAGAAGGCCAAAGCAAGCCCAGAACCACTCCAGTCCAGTGCTATAGCTACCCGGAGTTCAATACCCATCCATCGCATTCAGCCTATCATGTGTTGAGAACACTATAGGAATAAACCTAGCGATAGGCGATGGTAAAAGTCTGCTAAGTAGTCTCATTGGAGAGCAGACTAACAAGGTGTTCACCCAAGCTGGCAGCCCTGTAATCACACTGACAAACACGAGCATGATAGGTCACATTCAGTTTGTTCGGGCACCAAACATAGACGGCCCTGATAGAAGTGTTCCCTCAATGCCCAGATATAGGAGGGTTAACGACAGAAACCATGAAACCTTGGGAGACCATAATGGATTTTCTGGATATAATGGAGGAATGATGGGGAGAAGAGACAGGACAGCCATGGACTGATATGGCCCCCGAGGCCGCATTCTTTTACAATATCCTCAAAAAGGGGCTACCCACCAAAATACAGAGCAGATTGGACTGCATAGTGGGGCTAGACACAAATCCCTGGTGGGAGATACAAGCTCACATTTTAAACTATCACAAAAAGAAACAAGAAAAGGACAGGGAAAGACAGGAGAAAGCCCAGAGACACACTGCTAAGTGGGTCCAACACAAATTGAAAAACACCACCCTTGAGGGACTACATTAGCCGCAAGTGTGCAAATGACACCAGTCCCGAAGGAAGCTCTATTGCAAAACCCCAGAGGGTTTCCACCTAGCTACAATGCCAGAAGACAGGGTGGTTGGCAGTAGCCAGCCCTTAGGTAATCTTACTGTTGTCACAAAATGGGCCACATGGCCAACAGATACCGATTAAAGGTACATTATGAATAGAAATTGATGAGCTTGGGTCAGTCCCTGCAAACCCTCCACCTACAAAACCAAGCACAGGGACACCGGAATGCACCTTACACTAAGTAGCAGGGAAGTCAGTCCACCGCTGCACCACTGTAACAGAGATCAGGTAGTTGGACCAGCACATGTCAATAGCAACCGCAGATAGGGAACCCAGCCCAACAAGGACCGGGGACACAACCATGGCATGGAGGGGTAACTGTGGGGGTCATTCCGACCCTGGCGGGCGGCGGGCACCGCCCACCGGGCGGAAACCGCCCAAACACCACCCCGCGGTCAGATGACCGCGGGGGACATTCCGACTTTCCCGCTGGGCCGACGGGCGATCTGCAAAAGATCGCCCGCCGGCCCAGCGGGAAAGCCCCAGCAAAGATGAAGCCGGCTCCGAATGAAGCCGGCGGATTTGCTGCAGTGCGGCGGGTGCAGTGACACCCGTCGCGATTTTCAGTGTCTGCCAAGCAGACACTGAAAATCTTGCTGGGGCCCTGTTAGGGGGCCCCTGCACTGCCCATGCCAGTGGCATGGGCAGTGCAGGGGACCCCAGGGGCCCCACGACACCCATTCCCGCCAGCCTCTTCCTGGCGGTGTAAACCGCCAGGAACAGGCTGGCGGGAAGGGGGTCGGAATCCCCATGGCGGCGTTGCTTGCAGCGCCGCCATGGAGGATTCCTTTGGCCAGCGGAAAACCAGCGGGAAACCGCAGGTTTCCCTTTTCTGACCGCGGCTTTACCGCCGTGGTCAGAATTGGCCAGGAAGCACCGCCAGCCTGTTGGCGGTGCTTCCGTGGTTGTTGGCCCTGGCGGTCGATGACCGCCAGGGTCAGAATGACCCCCTGTATGGGGAAGCAATGTCTCCAAACAAACACAGTTAAAACACCCAATGCTAAGCATTGATTTCACTCACACCTCAAAATTCACTGTACCAAATCTCAAAAGCACAAACAAGACAACCTTAGGGATAGAAGTCTTTATGTGTGTTCAAGAAGCTCAGGCCTGTTATTTTGTCAATTGGGTAGCCTCACTAGGTCCGCCATTCAGTGTGCCGGTGGGAGCATAGGCCCCACTCTGCTACTGATCCCCTCAAGATGAAGTTGACGAGCCACACTACAGGGGAAGGGCAATCTGAACAAGGGAGCAGGGCGTCTCGCCGACCAGTGCTTTAAAGCAGGTACCCATGTCAATTGAGGCCGACTCCAATGACCAAGCCTGGGACCAAAATTCCTTCATAGCATGTGGTCCCAACAGTGCCTCCAGAATTGCTAGTGGCCTCCAGCCAAATGGAGGCCCATGTTTAGTCCTAAAACAAAGCTGTCCTCCAGTGTCAGGCGCTAGGTTTCCCGTATGCTTGGGATACTGAAGACCCCATAACCTCCACAGCACACGCACAAGGTCCGACAGATTGTGAAGCACCACGTGGCACTGAGGCAGTAGAGGGGGTTCACAATAACAACCAGCAGTCCTAGCCCATTACTATCATTTGGGCAAACTTCAACAAGTTCTTGGTCTTGCACTGAACTCTCCATGCAGTGATATTTTTGCCTCTTCCCTTCACTCAAAGCTTTCCAAGTAACAGTCAAGAGCCCCAAGTTCAAATAGCCTGGAAAAGATGTGGTCAGAAAGATATATAATGTCAGGAAAAAGGAGTCTGGAAAGATCCATCACATCTCTGAGCAGACAAAACACGAAAACACAGATATATGGACAACCCCGTATCAGGCCTAGCAATCAGTCAAAACACAAGACCCTACACACACCGTCTGTAGGAAGCAATAGTCCCAATCTTGGACACCGCAATATCTGAGGCACATGGGGTCCACAGAACAACTCTCTTACCCCCTCTGGTTCACAACATTTAAGAATAACAGAACATGTGAAGATCTAGGGAAGCGCCCAAAGACCAATAAAAAGAAGCCAAAAGCTATCCAAAAAGAAGCCTTTAGAAAAAGGGCATAGTTGAGACACCTGGTGCCACTTGGAAGGGTCATGTTGCACATTCAATTGTGGCATGCCTCCCCTTTATACATTGCAGCATACACATGTAGGTCAAAGGACACCACCTGCACTGATGACACCCCCATGCACACACTAGGATGCTAGAGAGCTGGTGGTGCCCAGAGAGTGCTAGTTAGGAACTGAAATCACCCACATACTCACAAGATCACCCTGTAAAAAATGCTTTACCATCGTACACCTATTCAGGCATGGAGCAGAGGGAAGCCCAACAACCCATAAAATTAATAGGTCCATTAACAATAGCCCATTTGTTTTTGAAATTAGATAACGGAAAACCACTGGAACTCCTAAGAAATAATTAGTAACAACACATGCAAGGATTCGATATTTTCTAAAATAACAAACCAAACCTAACTCTTATCCAACAGGTCTGCAATCGAGCCTTCAATTGCACCACCTTTACAGCGGACTTTCACTTTTTCAATTGCCACATCAATAATTCCAACAGGTTCAAGAATAGCAAACTGCCCTGTGAACATTTTTGAACTGTTAAAACTAATACGAAAGAAACTCCCATCACTAGAGGACTATAGACATCTCCCCTGGATTAATCCCAAGACCTGCAATGTTCACAAAGTTATCTATTGTTGCACATTTGTATACCCTCTGTTTACTAAGGGTGTGCTGCATCCATTCATTTCCAAAAAAGTGGCAAGTTAAACGGACTCTATCCAGAAATTGTCACAGCGCTTGTGTAGGGACCTCTCCCTTGTCACCTATAAGTACAATGCACCCAACACTAACATTCCACATACGCTACATAGCTCTCTCTTAAACAACACATGGTATCAGAACATGACCGTTGTATGTTCCAAGACATCAGCCAGGTGAAGATAAGTCTGTTTGCTGATACCTGCACGCAATAGGTGCAGACAAGCTTTACTTGTCCCAAAAGGTAGCCCCTAAAAAAGCAAAATGCCTTTTCCACCTCTGCCTATGTAGGATTAGGGCCAAGATACAACCCAACAGAGTAGAACCACAGCACTGTACCTTTTCAAGAAGCCTAGCAATATTCAAATGGAGCTAGATAGGATGTGCAGGAAGGGCACCATATGGGAGGATAATGTTTGGGGCTGAGACTTTCCAGAAAAAAGATTCTTGGAGGTAGCAAAACCACCAAGCCGATGCACAAACACATCCTCTTCTGCTTCCATCTGTGGTCCCAGGGTAGCCCTTAGCTTATGTGGGGCTGTCTTCCTTAATAGCAAATGGAATCCAGACATGAAGTTCCAGTGTAGGGCATCCACCATGGTGACATGAATGAAATGAGTCCCTTAGGGAATACTGGAAAAACTACATAGATATCCCGGGTCAGGAAATCTGTTATACTGAGGGAGATAGATATACATGGATAGAAGGGAAGGGGCAACCCCTAATTGTACGGAAACGTACACTTTATTCCTTGTGTTATAGAGGTAAAGGAACAATTCCACTGGGAACAAATGAAAATTGTCGCACAATCCTGCACATCCTGGACATGCATGGAAGACATACCAAAAGAAAAAGACAACTCTGTTGCTTCAGGCTTGAGAAAAAAGAACTGATTAGTTTGGCTGGGCTCAGTACAAGAGCACTCCATAAGAATTCAGACTGTTCCCTGACACACAAATATCAGTGGGAGGGTCAATACCTTTCTTCACCATGCAGACAAAAGTTGATGTACTCTGATTACAGATAACCAGAGGGGAATGCTCAAGATGATGAACAGCACTGAGCTCAGTTTTCATTCGATCAAGGAAGAACTGAGAGCCGCCCACCTCATGGTGATGCATCATTGATATGTGTTGGAATTAATGACTGCAAAGGTTGGAGTTGTGTGCATCAAGACCGGTGACTCCTGCTGCACATTTTATACCAGCTATTGACATGAACAACAGAACTCTGACTCTTGTCATCCAACCATTTCACCGTTTACAAAGAGACATGTGTGAGGAGGGAGGTGCCCCTGAGCAGGAGTGGTTCACAAACTGGTTCTCCTGGCTCCCTCAGTGTTGCCCATTTTCATAATACTATTGTTTTTGTGTGGTTTTCTGCAAGTGGAGGTTTCCTTCTGTAAAAACGCATTCCTTTCATTGGTTAGAATGCAGATAACTTGGGAAGTAGGACAACGAGCCCCCAATATTGTGACTGTCATGTAGTATGGGTTAGACGGTGGAGTTGAAAATTCAACTGGAGGGGGGAATGTTAATACTGGAAAAATCAATGTCAATGTGCACCATGATACATTCACATATAAAAATGAAATCACATCACTATTGCCCAATTTACCTGTCATGAACTCCCCGTCAACCCCGACGTGGTCAGGCAGGCTCTGAGACCTATGCCAGAGGTTACTGTTTGACAGGTCACAGGGGGGCTGTCAGGGAGACCAGATCCTCGCGATCTGTGCATGTTCCCAACATGTCCACCACAAGACAGCTCCAAAACTCCGATAGGAATATCACAGAGTCTAAGAGAGTCCAAGTGAGGGAAAGGGGATTAGGTAGGGAACAGCTGGGAAGGAGACCTGTAGCAAGCAAAAGGTTAAACAACACAATATCAGAATATAATCACATTGACTTTCACTAGAATATAGTTCTAAGCATTGTCATGCTGAAACCATGGATAATCTAAGAAGTGACTTAAACTAGACTTCAAGAACTCTGGGTACCTGGAACAAATCAAGAATGATTAATGCAATGTTTCATATGAGTTTTCATAAATTGTCACATAGGGGGTCATTACAACATTGCCGGTAAAAGCCGCTTACCGCCGTGCAGAAGACCGCCAATACACTGCGGCGGCAGCGGTATTCCGCCACAGCTATTATGACAGACATCTTGGAATCCGCCGAAATTCAGACACCCACACATGACCGCCACACCAAAGGTCAGTGATAAACTGGCGGAAACAAATCCTCCACCTCCACGCCAACAGAAACACGCCCATGCTATTACGACCCATGAATCCACGCGGTGGTCTTTCAACCACGGTATTCCATTGGCGTTACACACCGCCGCGCTCAAAATACACACACATCTCCAAAACACCGCCACATTGGACAATTCCAAATACACACACCTGATACACATACACACACCACTCCCACACACCCAACACAATATAAAACACACACCCACATCACCCATAACCCCCTACGACCAAAAAAACACGAACAAAGGACAGAGAGAGAGCACAGAATAGACAACCCCACTACACAGAGGCACACAACACCATCACCCACACAACATCCACGCACAAAACACCACACACCACTACACTCACCACAACCATCACCACATACACCACCCCACACATCACCCACACCACCCCATGTCACGCCAAAGACACCCCCGCTTCTCCGAGGAGGAACTCAGGTTCATGGTGGAGGAAATCCTATGGGTAGAGCCACAGCTATTTGGCTCACAGGCGCAGCACACATCAATAGCCAGGAAGATGGAGTTATGGCGCAGAATAGTGGACAGGGTCAACGCCGTTGGACAGCACCCAAGAAATAGGGAGGACATCAGGAAGAGGTGGAACGACCTACGGGGGAAGGTGCGTTCAACGGTCTCCAGGCACAACATCGCGGTACAGCGGACTGGCGGTGGACCCCCACCTCCTCCCCCACAACTAACAACATGGGAGGAGCAAGTCTTGACCATCTTGCATCCTGAGGGCCTCGCAGGAGTCAGTGGAGGATGGGACACTGGTAAGTGAAATCTTAACTATCATATCCCCCACCCTACCTGCATGCTATCACACACCCCCACCCTCACCCCCTCCCCTATCACTACAACTCCTCACTAATGTACCCATGACACAAACCACCCATCCCAACACCAAGCCCTGCATGACACAACTAAGCATGGTCACCCCTCACTAAAGCATGCCCACTGCACATACCCAGAACAACCCCCCAACCATCACCACACAAACCCACACACAGGAATGCTTGCACTGGGGTACACAAACACCCACCCATTGCACACCATTACACACACACATGCAATAATCTAGCTCTTATGCCCCTGCAGGAACACGAAGGACCGTCACCACACCAGGGGGTCCAGACAACACCACTCCACCCCTAGAAGAGGCCCACAGTGACGAGAACAGCTCTGCCCTACTGGATCCTGATGACCAGCCCGGACCATCGTGGGCCTTGGGACAGTCGGTTCCCCTTGCACAGGCACAGCCCAACACCGACCTTCCACCCTCTGGTAACACCAGCACAGCACCCACCCAGCGGTCCCAAACCTCCCTACCCAGGACAGGTCAATCAGCGGTGTGTCCACCACTACAGGGCACCCAGGGTAACCCACCACCCCAACAACAACAGGGACCTGGGGGCAGTGGTAGTGGGCACACGATCCAGGGGACGGAGGCACAGGAACACAGGGGAACTGGGAGGGCTGCTGTGCGACAGGGGGCGGACAGGCCAAGGGAACCCACTCTCCACGAGGCCCTCTCCTCCATCATGGGAGCATACCACCACTCCCAGGAGACGATGGCCACGGTCCTGGACAAGTTGCAGAAGACCCTGCGCCTGCAGGACGAACTGTATTTGGGGTTCAGGGAGGAGCTCAGGACCATCAGCTCCGCCCTGGGCACCATCGTAGGGGTGCTGAAGGACATACAGCAGACCTTGAGGGACACCGTGGCACTCCAAAGGGACCCTGACACTAGCATGGACGAAAACTGCCCACCACCTCCGCCAGCGCTAGTGGACAGGACGCCCTGCCACAGGACCACCACACCAGCACCCCACCCCCTGCAGACAGACAACCACCAAGCAAGCGGTCCCTGAGTTCCAGGAACAGGACAGAGCAAGATGGCAAGACCCCCGCCAGGAAATTAGACCACCCTGATTGTCCTCCCACTGTCCCACTTTGTTACCCTGTCCATATTTAAACTGCACCAGCTCCACTTCCTATACCCAGATGGGCAGTGCACCTGTGAGACTAATAGACTGGACTCTGCCATGGACATTCCTCCGCCATCACCCATCCTCATTTTTCAAACCCCTCACATTTCAGAGCACTTCAATAAACACCCTTGAAACACAAAACAATCTGGAGTCAGTCTGTGATTTAGTAAATATGTATTATCAATGACAGTGTCATAATGGGTTTACCATTGTAAGGCTAACATACCTATGTCACACATCAGAAGCGCTTGAAGGATGCAAGCAGTTGACACGTAGGTAACCACACCTGTGAAACCGTAATGCGAGGGTACATCTCAATTACCAAATAGTGATTTAAATCGAGAAACAGGATAGAGGTAGACGTGTGAAAGTAAATGTAATGCTAAAAATGAAAATGTTCTCACCTGTGTCTCACTGGAAATATTGCTGTATGACTGACTCCCTGTTGTCCTTGTCTTCTTCCTCAGCTTCATCCTCATCACTGTCCACAGGCTCCACAGACTCCACAGCTGCTACAACACCGTCATCTGGATCATCCTCCTGCAGAAAAGGCACCTGGCGTCGCAAAGCCAAATTATGGAGCATGGAGCAGGCGATGATGATGTCGCACACCTTCTTCGGTGAGTAGAATAGGGATCCACCTGTCATATGGAGGCACCTGAACCTGGCCTTCAGGAGGCCGAAGGTACGTTCGATCACCCTCCTAGTCCACCCATGGGCCTCATTGTACCGTTCCTCTGCCCTGGTCCTGGGATTCCTCACTGGGGTCAATAGCCAGGAAAGGTTGGGGTAACCCGAGTTCCCCAATAGCCATACACGGTGCCTCTGGAGTTGACCCATCATATCAGGGATGCTGCTATTCCGCAGGATGTAGGCGTCATGCACTGAGCCAGGGAACATAGCATTTACCTGCGAGATGTACTGGTCTGCCAAACAGACCATCTGGACATTCATGGAATGATAACTCTTCCGGTTCCTGGACACCTGTTCACTCCTGTGGGGGGGGACCAGAACTACATGGGTCCCATCAATGGCACCTATGACGTTGGGGATATGTCCCAGGGCATAGAAGTCACCTTTCACTGTAGGCAAATCCTCCACCTGAGGGAAAATGATGTATCTCCTTACGTGTTTCAGCAGGGCAGACAACACTCTGGACAACACGTTGGAAAACATAGGCTGGGACATCCCTGATGCCATGGCCGCAGTTGTCTGAAAAGACCCACTTGCAAGGAAATGGAGCACTGACAGCACCTGCACGTCAGGGGGGATTCCAGTGGGATGGCGGATTGGTGACATCAGGTCTGGCTCCAACTGGCTACATAGTTCCTGGATTGTGGCATGGTCAAACTGGTAGGTTACGATGACATGTCTCTCTTCCATTGTCAACAGGTCCACCAGCGGTCGGTACACCGGAGGATTCCGCCATCTTCTCATATGTCCCAGCTGACGGTGCCTAGGAAGGACAACAGCGAAGAACCAGTCATTATTCCTCCAGGTATGTACCCACAGTTACACACAAGACTACACCACTCTCAAAACCCTTCCTGAATGTGTGTTGAGTGTAGGCCCAGCTATGTGTGACGCAGTAGTAAATGAAGCCATGTAGGCCCCTGAAATGGCGGCTGCCTCACCTCTAAACTGGGACAATGGGATTGTGGGGTAACTGCGCTGGCGTTGCACACCATCGCGGTAGGCGGTCGTAGACCGCAGAGAAATTCTGCATTGGTTAACATTGGACCCTATGGGTACCAGGAGCCAATGAACAGGTGCGCCGGCGGTGGTGATGCGCACCGCCGCGAACGTCACCGCTGCGGACGTCACCGCCATTTTCTATCTGTTCAATCACTAGATACCTGACCTTCGACAGGAGAGGACCTACACTTCAAGTGCTGCTGTGACCTCGGTCTGGAAGCGATGATGGCTGCTGCGTCTGGGGAAAGGGCCCCTGCCTTCACTGCACAGGAGTTGGAGAAACTGGTAGACGGGGTCCTCCCCCAGTACACGCTACTCTATGGTCCTCCAGACCAACAGGTTAGTACACAGGGAGCACGTTGTATAGGCTAGGCCTAGGTGGAGAGGGCTGGATGTAAGAGGGAAGGGGGGCAGAGTTCATAGAACATTAATGCATGTGAATGAATGGGCCAAATGGCCAGAGTAGGGAGGGGGTCACTCACAACGACGGTGCAGTTGGTAATGACTGTTCCTCTTCCCTTGTGCATGTCATGTAGGTCAGCGCCCACCAGAAGAGGGACATTTGGCGTGCCATCGCCAAGGAGGTCCGGACCCTGGGGGCCCACCAGAGACAGGGCACCCACTGCCATAAGAGATGGGAGGACATTCGCCGCTGCAGCAAGAAGACGGCGGAGGCTCAGCTGGGGATGGCCTCCCAACGTGGGAGGGGTGCCCGTCGCACCATGACCCCCCTGATGTTCCGGATCCTGGCGGTGGCCTACCTGGAGTTGGATGGGTGCTTGAGGGCATCACAGCAGACACAAGGGGGTGAGTACAACCTCATTCTGCGGACTTTGCGTGCAGTGGAGGTGTCTGGGTGGGGGAGGTGGGCTGTGAGTGTCCGTAGGCCAGGGCGAGTTAGGTAGACAAGGCCCCTCCGTAATGTAGGCCATGTGGCACTCTACCCCACCTCAGCAGAGTGCCAAGTCGAGGTATAGTTGCCCCTGTGGCATCCATGTGTGCAGATGTCCACCAATGCCATATAGGCCATATCCCAGAAATTGCATGTGCAGAGGGCAGGAGCATGGCGTAAAGGAGGGGGCTGCTGCGTTTGTCTTGTCCGCCAACGGTAGCGGTATGCCATGCACTAAAAGTCTCTTTCTTCTGTCTACCCCCTTTTTCTGCTCTCCCTGTCCTTTTGTACATCAGCATCAACAGGCGGAGGTACAGTGGTACCGGAGCACGAGGAAGCTGCATCCCACATGGCCATGGAGGGCCACACCACGGACTCGGAATGCACCAGTGGGACGGAGGGCGATGGGAGCTTCACGTCGGCCACCGGATCACCAAGCAGCGACACGGACTCGTTCGCCGATGGGGGCTCCCTTGTGGTGGGGGCACCATCTGTGCCCCCCACCTCTACAGGTACAGCCGCCACCTCCCCTACCAGCCCCGCCCTCCCAGCCGCCCCTCAGCGTTCACCCCGTGCCCGCTCACCCAGGAGGGTGGGCATCACCTTCGCCGCAGGCACCTCAGGCCCTACCCCAGTCATCCCTGCTGCCCTCAGTGAGGAGGCCATTGACCTCCTCAGGTCACTCACTGTTGGGCAGTCTACCATTGTGAATGCCATCCAGGGTGTAGAACGAGAGTTACAACACGGTAATGCATTCCTGGAGGGCATTCATTCTGGTCAGGCTGCCCTTCAGCGAACCCTGCAATCTCTGGCCTCAGCACTGATGGCAGCCATTGTCCCTGTGTCTAGCCTCCCCCTCCAACTTCCTCCACCCAGACCCAATCCCCTGTACCCCAGCCCATCCCAAGCATACCTACAGACCAGCATGCACACAAGTCAACACACACATGTAGCTCAAGCAAATATAGGCACCACACACACCAGAGGCACTCACGCAAGCCTCACCCGCATACAGACACAGCAACATCCATTGCCTCCACTGTGTCCCCCTCCTCCTCTTCTCCCTCCTCCCTCCCAGTCTCGTCTACACACACACCTGCATGCACCACATCTACAGGCACCATGATTCGCACCAGGACACCCAGCACCACAAGCCGCTCACCTGCACTCACCACCTCCACTGCCATTTACACGTCCCCTGTGTCCTCTCCCAGTGTGTCTGTGACGCCCCCTCCCAAAGTACACAAATGCCGGCAATCACTCACCCAACATCCATCCACCTCACGACAGCCTCCAGTACCTGCACCCAAAACACCTAAAGTGACACCTCCTACAACCACCTCCTCTTCCTCCACTCCCAGACCCCCTCCAGCTACCCATCCCAGTGTTCATCAGAAACTGTCCCTCTGTAAAGTTGACCTTTTTGCCCCCACCCCCCCTCCAATTCATCAGTCCCGTCGAAGCGCCTCAGCCAAAAAGCCTCCAATACCAGTGGTGCCCTTTCAAGGTTTGTGGAGTGCACCGGCCACCAGGGCAGGCAGTAGGACCCGGAGCCAAGGCACTGGCAGCCCACCCCATGTAAAGGCTCTAAAATTGGAGAGTGGACGACGGGACTGTGTTAAGACTCCTGGTGGGAAGACAACTGACATGGGTTCCAAGGGGATTGGAGAATCAGCTGTGACTCCACCAAAGGTGGTGAAGGGCCAGAGGAAGTCAGCCCAGCCTGTTGTAAGTGTCACGGCGGAGAAGTGCGCCATCATTTCCGACACAACCGCCAGCACCGTCGTCACTGGTCAGGAGACCACCGCCAGAGTCACAGCCCAGGAGGGCCCAAGTATCATTACTGGTCCAGAGACCACCGCCGGAGTCACAGCCCAGGAGGGCACAAGTATTGTCACTGGTCCAGAGACCACCACCACCGCCAGAGTCACAGCCCAGGAGGGCCCAAGTATCATCACTGGTCAGGACACCACCGGCGGAGTCATTGCCCAGGAGGGCCCAAGTATCGTCACTGGTCAGGAGACCCCTGCCACCGCCGGAGTCACAGCCCAGGAGGGCACAAGTATTGTCACTGGTCCAGAGACCACCACCACCGCCAGAGTCACAGCCCAGGAGGGCCCAAGTATCATCACTGGTCAGGAGACCACCGCCAGAGTCACAGCCCAGGAGGGCCCAAGTATCGCCACTGGTCAGGAGACCACCGCCCCCCCCGGAGTCAGTGCCCAGGAGGGCCCCAGCTGCCACAGCCCCGCTGGACAATGATGGAACGTCATGCCACACACCAATGTCCAGTGTAGGGAACGTCATGCCACACACCAATGCCCGTATCAGAACCGCCATGGCAAAGCACCGCTGAACAGGGCAAAGACCGCCATGGCAAAGCACTGCTGAACAGTCCTGAACCGCCATGGCAAAGCACCGCTGAACAAGGCAAAGACCGCCATGGCAAAGCACCGCTGAACAGTCCTGAACCGCCATGGCAAAGCACCGCTGAACAGGGCAAAGACCGCCATGGCGAAGCACCTCTGAACAGGACAAAGACCGCCATGGTGAAGACCGCTGAACAGTCCTGAACCGCCATGGCAAATCACCGCTGAACAGGGCAAAGACCGCCATGGCAAAGCACTGCTGAACAGGGCAAAGACCGCCATGGCAAAGCACCGCTGAACAGGGCAAAGACTGCCATGGCAAAGCACCGCTGAACACTCCTGAACCGCCATGGCAAAGCACCGCTGAACAGGGCAAAGACCGCCATAGTGAAGACCACTGAACAGTCCTGAACCGTCATGGCAAAGCACCGCTGAACAGGGCAAAGACCGTCATGGCGAAGCACCGCTGAGCAGGGCAAAGACCGCCATGGCAAAGCACCGCTGAACAGGGCAAGCACAGGGTAGGAATGAATGGCCCGCCACATCAGGCATCCTTATCCCATGTGCAGCTGGGACAGTGACAGGACACGACCTTTCACGGGGAGACTCATCCAGTCTGGGCACCAGTCCCCCCCAGTACCAGTAGAGACCTGCATCAACTTGAGAGACTGTGGCTTTGCACTCCCCAGGATGGCACAGTGGGCAAACCCACCCACTGTAGAGACTTGAGAGACTGTGGCTTTGCACTCCCCAGGATGGCACAGTTGGAAACCCACCCACTGTAGAGACTTGAGAGACTGTGGCTTTGCACTCCCCAGGATGGCACAGTGGGCAAGCCACCCACTGTAGAGACTAGAGAGCCTGTGGCTTTGCACTCCCCAGGATGGCACAGTGGGCAACCCACCCACTGTAGAGACTTGAGAGACTGTGGCTGTGCACTCCCCAGGATACATCAATGGGCATGGAGACCCGTTGTGGATCTGGCTTTGCAGTCATCCGGCTGAGGTGCCCCCCTTCCCTTCCCCTTGAGGTGCCTGTTGTATTTCTATCTGATGCCCCAGCAGTGTTCTCTCCGATTGTGGTCAGGTATCGTTTGTGGGCCTCGCCCATGCATTTTTGGACTGATGGTGCACGGACATTGTTATGTACATATCTGCACTACTTCTCGTATTGTATGTAATTATGACTGATTTTCAAATATATATCTGTATATTTTTGTATGACATGTATATTGGCACATTACAATGTTTGACCGAATTTCGCTTTGTGTTTTCATTCTTCCGGGGGGACTGTAGGTTGTTACTGTGATTTTTTGTGAATGCATTGGTGTGTATGTTGTAATATGCGAGGGTGGGGGTGTTTGGTGGGTGTCCCTCTAACTTTTGCCTCCCCCCTCCCCATGTCGTAGGTGCAGTACTCACCGTTGTCTTCGGCGCCTACGTAGCTGTTGGTCGTAGAGGAGCAAAAACGCAAGGGCAGGGAGTATTTGGAGTTCCGGCTCCATGGAGTCCTCCTTCCTCGTGGGATATGTTCAGGTGAGCGTTTTCCCATAGCAAAAGCTGTTTCTGCCGTGTTTTTATCCACGGTGAATCCGCCCTGGAAAAGGTGGCGGATTGGCGGGTTGTAATACTGTGGGCGGTACATTGTCTTCCGCCTGTCTGTTGGCGGTGACCGCTGCGCTGCTTGTATGTACCGCCGTGGCGGGCAGTGTGTTAAAGTGGCTGTCTTTGTTGGCGGTTTCCGCCAGGCTCATAATTCCCTTTTTTTGTCCGCCGGCCTGTTTGCGGTATTTCCGCAGCTTTAACACCGTCCGCCAGGGTTGTAATGACCACCATATGTTTAGAAATACATGAATCTTCTAAAATACTATCTTTAGAATAAACACTGCTTTTTTAACATGAGGCCCAAAGTCAATCTGAAATACTTCCTGGAAAACAATTGGAATTGTACCAGGGACTTAATATGCACAAAGAGTGTCACATTTTGAATTTAGCATCTTCACAGGAAAACCACAGACTCAGGATAAATGTGTGCACTTCAACAAACATTACATATCAAAGCTTTAGTTGCCATGAAATGATCGCGCACACCTTTGCCGATCTGAACACCATGTTTACATGCGGGAAATGAATAGCGCACACTGCCGATTCCAACAAGAATATGTAAATGATATGAAATGATCGCGCAAGCCTTTGCCGATCTGAACACCAAGTTTTACATGCGGGAAATAAAGCATGCACACTGCTGATTCTAACAAGAATATGTAAATGCTATGAAATGATCGCGCAAGCCTTTGTCGATCTGAACACCAAGATTTACGTGCAGGAAATTAATTGTGCACTCGGCCGATTCTAACAAGAATATGCAAATGCCAGAAATGATCGCACAAACCTTTGCCGATCTGAACATCAAGATTTACATCAGAGCAATGATTTGCTTACTCTGAAAGTTTCACGAGTAGGCCCAAAAACTCAATAATCTTTTTAGAACGGGATCGGGGGCCCAGCCCGACCTCCGCCTTACCATCCTGCTCAAGGGTCACCAAGATAATGCGGGGCAGGCCTGGAACGTCAAGGTAGGCCTCCGGAACAGGAGCTCAGGAAATTGCTGCTGCTCTGCACCGGGACCTCTGAATAGTGAGCATGTGGAGCTGGCCTGGCTCCCTTATATAGACTCTGGCCCAGCCCACAAACCACACCCAGTCATGCTGCAGAGAAAGCTTCTAGAAGGTCCTAGAAGGGACCACTCCCTAACACACTCAGTCATTCTGCAGCAATGCCTTACAAATGAACAGTTATTGCAAACATCATTAATAGTGCTTTTCAAGGTTAAAGTCTGCAATGCAAAAGGTTAACATACTGCATATAAACACAAGGCATGAATTATGCTCTTGCATAAGGGCTGGGTTTGTGCATGTTTGTCGCCCTTAGAGCGCGCACTGTCCTGATGTTGACAGGGCCATCACATGGCTGGCAGCCAAATGTGAAAACAGGAAATTTAGAACAATCCCACAGATGTGCAGCGACACAACAATTATCCCAGGAGAGTGTCCCCAATAAAGCACACATGGCACACATGACCAGAGGGGTGCACACATTCCCAAAACACCATAAAGTCAGATGCCACATGTAGTTAGGAACACTCAGCCAATCAGGACACAGCACGCACAGTAACATGCAGTGATCAGATGCCCCTCATGTCGGACATCTGGACATGGCACTCATTGTGTCCCTGCAAGGTTAATGCTTACCTGCATTTGTTATCAGAGACCTTATTTATGACTCCAAGACAATTGTTCACATTCTTCAACTCAAAAGGAATGCTGTAATTGTTTTATGGTGCCCAGAGAAATGTATAAAACACTGCTCAGATTGATTGTACTTTGAGACAGTCCTCAGACCCCATTTCTGTAACTATTCTCCCGGCCATACTGTTCAATTAACCAACTGTTCCTGTTTTGCCAAATGACTTGTGTCTTGTTTTTTCATGGTAAATTCCCATTCGAGCAACATCATAGATGTTTTGGGAATGGAATTGAATTAGGTATTCATGTCATTAGATAATGTTTTTATATCTACTGATTGTTGCAAATTTTGCCTTAAAATTAACAGCCTAGTGTTGTATAAAGAGCCTGTGTAGAACTTGTAAAGTTTTTGGTTGATAATGCTGAGCACAAGCCTTTAAAAACTGAAAATATTTCTTTAGGTACATTTGACACATTACATGTGTAGTATAAACTTCAGTAGAACAAATGCTTTCTTTATATTTGAATGGGGCTTGCAAGTGAAGCTGTTTGGCGCTGTGATCAAGACCTCCAACAGCTTTCAGTCCTGTGTGATTGAAGCTTTAATAAGGCTCACTACTGAATCAGGGATTGTTTCAGTGCTTAGGATTTGATAAGTTGTTTTAGAACGTAAAAGGAAGGTAGAATTTCCAGAACCAGAAGAAAAGTTTTAACATCCTTTGTAGTATCAGGGAGTTTATCCAAGATGGATGAGGAGAGATCATGTGCAATATTTTCATTTGAAGGAAGGTGTGCTGGTTTCTATTCCCATTCCCTTCAACTATTCAGGGAAATGTTTTTCCAGGTTGTTGTGCTTAAATTGAGTAAGGTTATGAGGAACCAGCTTGGTTAATTTGCTTTGGAGGATTTGAAGTAATATTTAAGCCTGAGAGAAATGTTATTCACACTTGAGTAATTGGAGTAATTTCAGTAATTATGCATTACTCCTGTGATGCTAAATTACCATAATTACATGATTATGTCAGCTCGAGTAGTTAAGAATAATATGGGGCAAAAATCGTTCGTGTCCCGTAGCATTTAGTGCTATGCATTCTCAGGCCCATTTTGGATGCAAGAGTGCATTTTGAACTACGTAACTAGTGCTAAGTGCTAGATTATGCGTCTCACTTAATTACACATGGTTACGAGGAATTTTATGATCATTCAGAGAATTAGGAAAGTTATGTCCACCCCTAGTAATTTTCTTCAATGACTGTTGTTCATCATTGCTTTGAATAGAGGAAAGCTGATTTAGCAACACTGTATGCTTGAATAACTTCTGATTATACAGATTTCAGAGCCATGCCATTGACAACCCATAGCCAGGAGGGCCCTGAAATGGCCTCCTTATAGCGGGCACAGTGACCTGCCAGCCTGTTCAGAACCCCCCGAGACTGAAGCTCAGGCTCAGAGCCATGGTGAGGCACAAAGGCCCCAGAGTGTCTTAAACCAACTGCCTGGAGGAATACACCTTCAGGAGTGCTGGAGAGGCTGTTGGGGCGGACCGTCTGACAGACATAAAGGGGCTGACTGTGAAGGTCTAAGGTCGCACACTCAAGAAACTGTTTCCAGGCCTCCAGGGCAGCCATTAAGATGGAAATCAACACTGTGGCAGTGGATGTCACTCTGATCCAAGCTGACATGGGAAACACTGTGAACCATGTGAGCACAGCTGAGGCCACTCTGAAAGACTACACTGGCTCCATCAAAACCTTGACCGCAGAAGTTTGCCAACTCAAGGAGGTCACTTGACATCCCCACGTCCCAGGCCAAAAACATGGAGGGCAGATCCTGCTGCAATATGGTATGAATCATGGGGATACCAGAAAAAGCAGAAGGATCAGACATTAGCAAATTCATCAAAGAATGTCTGTCCACAAAGATGAATACCACTGACTTTGCCCCACAATTCAGGGTGGAACGGCACATAGAGTACCTAGGGCATCATCAAAGCCTAGAGCATACCTAAGGGTGATAATTGCCCAGTTTCTCAACTTCAAAGACACGGATGCTGTACTATGTATAGCCTAGCAATAGGCCCACTCCTCTTTGAAAAACGGACGGTTGTGGTGTTCTCATAGTAGGCGCAGGTGAGACAGCGATCTTTTGACAAAGTCACACAGCAACTAAGAAAGCAAAACCTGCATTAATCAATGCAATTTCTGGCAAAACTGTGAATCCTGGACGGGGTTAAGGCCTGGTTCTGTATCTCCAAGGAGGTGGTTTGGAAGTAGCTGTAGGGCTTGTGCCCAGCTCGCCAACCAAGACAAGGGAGCCCACAATCCCCTTAATGTTCAGCAGGGCAAGCAACAAAACCCCTGAGAGACAGTGATGGTCCAGAGCGGAAGATGTAACTGTCCGCAACTAATACAACAGCTAGAAGCTGTGGCAACCAGTGATGAGCAGGGCATCTAAAAAGGCGCTACTTGGAACTAACACCAGCCACTGTAAGCCTGCTGTAAAGAGACCAAGACTGAATAATAGTAAGACTTGATAAAGGTTTGATGTTTGGTAGGTAGGGATGACAGACGCCTCATGCATTGGAGATTGAAAAGTTCTACACTCGCGGCTTGAGGATGCAGGGTGTGTTTTTTTTTTTAAGGTGAGGGTTTGACTCTACCGATGATGCACACATGGAGGGACTGGCCGAGCAACTGAGGAGCTACCATTTGACCCTCAACCACACAATTGGGGATTGCTCCTGAAGCACAAAAACAGGGACTCTCTCTGCTGTCCTGGAATGTGAACAACCTGGGGAGTAAGCTGAAGAGAGGGGTGGTATCCTGCTTTTTGCCCAGACATAACAAGACATAATCCTACTTCAGGAGAGCCATTTAGTGGGTAACAATTGTGCATTTCCTAGGGAGAGGCTGCTACGTGGTCCCAGTGCATTCAGGCTTATCCACAGGCCTCAAAGGGAGGTGAGTATACTGGTCAGGAAATCGCTGTTGCTGCTGGACAAGGAATTCTGAACTGACCCAGTGGGATGCTCTGTGGTGATTCTGGGGGAATGCAATTGGGAACAGATGTTGATTGTTTCCTGATACTTCCTGCCAGGCATCCAGGCAGTCTTGTTTTGAAGGGTGGGAGACTGGCTGGTGTAGGTCCAACAGACGATCACAATCACCGGGGGACCTTAACCTTACCCTGGACAGGAAACTAGACAGGCTCACATGGGGACAGTGACACTGAGGGAGTGATATGCATTTGCAGACAATTATTGAGACCATGGGAATGCAGGATATCAGGTGAAAAACCCACCCCTCAGACTGCCAATGCTTCTACGTAGCAGGGATGGGTGGGCCTTCCTGTCTATCTTAGGTTATTCCCTGGTCCCCTAGGGTGCAAAGGGAATGGTACTGTGACACCTGCTGTTTACTGAGGGGCATTTTATTTTATATCATTCCTCGTTCTACACTCAACTGCGAGTGCAGTCCATTGGAGTGGGGAAGACCTAAAGACTGGTCCACCGGGATCTGGAAGATTGGAACATTAGGGAACTTCTAACCTCCACTATGGAGTTCTACTTTGAGAAAAATGTAGGGATTGTGTTGTCAGAATTATTGACTTGGGAAACCTCAAAAGCCATCTTAAGGGGAAGGAAGGTAGTCACTGTAGAAACAAAAATGATTGACTGGAATGGGGACTATACTCTCCAGCCATCCTCTACACTCCTGCACCACATCACCCTCATCAGAGAAGAATATCATAGTCTGGTAGAAGATGAGGCAAGAACTTAATCTACTGGTCCAAACATTGCTGGCTGTGTGAAGTTGGTAATAAAGCCAGCAACCTTTTTGTCTGGCTATCACAACAGGAGGAAGGAAGATGTTGGACACACCTTTTATTAAATGGGAATGGGTGCCAGTGCACATGGCATAGAAAATCTCAAACACATTCACAACCCACCTGGCAGCAGTCTATTGCCCTGGGACAGACCAGTCCAGAGTGGAACTCTTGAGGTACAAAAAGACCTTCCCACTCCAACACTAGATCGAGGTGCTGCGAAAGCCCTATATAGGGAAATTAGTGGAGAGAACATTTGAAAGGCCATCCGTGAAATCCAGAGAGGGAAGACTCAGGGTCCTAATGACTTCCCCCCAAATGCTACAGATATATGGGCCACCTAGCACTGGACCCAATGTGCTGAATGCTGTAGACTGCCAGAGGAGAGGGGACCCTACCCAGGGACCTGAGGACTATCACTATTGTCCAGGACAACAAATATGTTAAGCCTCCGGAGCAGTGCAGTTCCTGCAGACCAATCAGCCTACTCAACTCAGAAGTTAAAATACTGGTGAAGGTTCTAGTCAATTGGCTTACGCAAGTGATTGACCCTGATCTGGGGGGAATCAGCCGTAGTAGTGTCCCTAGATGCCCAGAAGGCCTCTGTCTAATTTCAAGTGGGATTTCCTGTGGACAGTTCTGTATAAGATGGGGTGTGTCGTAGTTTGACTCTTGCTCTAGGCAAGACTGCTGGATTAAGGATGACAGTACTTATGTTTGTAGGTGACTATGCTAGGCCTACAACAAGTCACATCTGTTGTCCCAACCCTCCCGGCTCACAAGCAGCACCTAACCAAAATCCCAAACAGTAAAAAGTGATTTGTGGCAGCCTTTACACATGGACGCAAGAGTGAGACATCTCAGGGAGTATCGTGGTCAAACGGAGATCACCCCTCTCTCGCATGAACAACATGTCTCAATCAAACACACAGGCAATGAAGGAGATGCATTAAAAGCTCAATAGGTTTTTATTAACAATACTGCAATCTATGATAAATTGCATAGGCTGCAATGATTAGGATAATGAACAGTGCAAGAAACAGAATTGTGAAAAGGAGAGTCATTAGTACAAAGACCCCCACCATTTTGCAATAACAAAATGAGATTAGATATAATATATGTCATAATCCCCTAACATGATGAACATAACCCCTAACCTAAAGAGAGCAAGGTGGGATAAACCTAATCTGCCAATGCTGTGTCCATGAGAAGGATCCCCCAACCCTCGTTACCATGGAATGAGGTCTCTAGATCAGACCCGTGGGGACATGAAGACTGGGCCAGTGTCAAGTGACGTGCAGCAGCGATAGCAGCAATGGCATCTTGTCAGAATCCCTCTGACTATCTGTCTGTGTGAGATGTATTTATACAGATCTGATTGGACCCCTGACGTAGGTCTGTTCCCAAACAATAGATAACAAGACATGCTTGTGGCAGCAGTTTATATAAACAATTCCCTCGAAGGCACAAAGAGGGAAAGCACCTACAGTTTGTTTATCTTTATTGCTCGATAGTGACGCCTTAGCGCAGTGGCACTGTTAACATGAAACTATAACATTGGCCTAACTAAAATCAATGCAACAATCTTGAAAGATATAATTAAATAATTGTGCTAAAACAGAGCAAACTAAGTAGGGTAAAAGTCACTGGGTGATGGGGGCACGAGTCTACAAGCCAGAAGGCTAAGCTAACTCCTTTTTCCCATTAAAACCAAGCAAGAGGCCAGAGTACAAACAACCATTCTCTGGCCAGTTTGCTTTGGGACAAGCCAAGGACGAGGCAGGAGGGCCTGCTCTCCTCCTTGTAAATTGCTCTAGCTTTGGAGCCCCTGGCCTGTTGGGTACATGCTGACACCCAGATACGGGGACTAAGGTGGTTTGCAGATTGGGAGGATGTTATGTCCCACTATGTGGATGATGTGCTGCTGTATATGGTCGATCCCCTGTGGTCAGTTCCCAGAGCCCTTGAGATCTTAGACACATACAGCATATACTCAAGAATATGCACCAACTGGTTGAAATTAGTAATGTTTCCACCTGCTGGGTGCCATCCACCTACTGGACCTGCCCCATGCAGTGGTAACCAGAGGGCTTTTGCTACTGGGGGGACTATGTAACGGGAGACCCCAGAGAATTCTTGAGACGCAGTCTGGCTTGAGTCCTAGAAGGTTTCTAGTCACTGGATGACATTTCTCTTATCGCTAATGGGCAGGGACACTGAACACAAGATAATAGCGCTCCCCAGGCCCCCCCAAATTCTCAAGAATAGGTTTAAGGCCACAGATGAGGCAACCAGGTCCTGCTGTACGACGTGGGACTCCCTGCATTGAGGGAATCAGCCTCCCAGACCTACTGAGTGGTTGTCATTGACTGGGCATTTGCTCCCCAGCAGTAACTCTCCCTCAAGTTAGGCAGGAGCCTGATGGCCTTCCACTCTTATTCAAGAAGGCTCTATAATGTCACCGCTTCCCAACAGATCTAGTGATAAACATTTGGAAAAAAGCCATGGAGAAAATGGGTTGGCAGGGAAGACTGATGCTAAAGACCCTATTTGGGACTCAGCTCTTTTGAGGGCACTATGAGGACTGGACTGCAATCTACAATGGGACATGATTCGGACATGATTCGGCTATCGACATTGGTAGACATTTGAAGAGCACAGGGTCTACTCCCCTTCTCAGATTTAAAGAATCAATACAAACCGGTGGCAACACAAATTTCAGTTATATTCAGAACCATCATGCACTCCGGGGGGGGCGGAGGTACGGAGATATGCTGCTGGAATCAAGGCTTTTGTCAGCCCCTCTGTGAAGCTATGCTATCTTACTGACATACTGGACTCTGGTGGTCAACTGCCAACCTCCCTGGAGGCTCCCTGGTCAGAGGAGAAAGACCTAGGTGTCTTAACTGATAAGGACTGAGGGAGAGGCATGCCACCACCCACAGAAGGTAGCCATTAAATGAAGCTTTCAACTGGTATAGTTGAACATATTCCACCATACTCATACACAAATGGCCAGGGGATTCTGGGCCAGAGTTGCGGGGGAAATGGAAGTGCCAAAGTGATCTCTCCTGTGGGAAAGACCTTTGATGGAACCGGTTAATGGTTAGACCTGAGTCCTTTCAGATCCCCCCCAATACTGAAACAGGGTCGCACTTCTGGCCTAGTCTGTATCTACTGACACCGCAACCTCCAAAATTAACTGTACAACCATCGCCAGGTACCCAGTCCAACAGCATATCACTACAAGGTTTGACAGCCCAACAATTAACTGAATGGTTAGATCAGCTGAATAGCCTGAAAAATGTTTTAAAGGGAGAGGATTTTCTGAAAACTGTTGACTTGCGAAGGATGGAAGCAAGTGAGCTACTTGATGGCACTATGGATGTAAACCGACTTGAGTCTTATACAGAAGATGAGTTGAGATACTTGTGCCTGAGAATCACAAAGGAAGCGGGTGAGGTACATCAAAGGCTAGCAGAAATAGCAGAAAAATAATGGATAGACCTTTCAAAAATGAAACGTTTGAGGAGTAGTTGCAGGTTAGATTTTGAGGCAAGTGATTTCAAACATATGAGATCTGCAGGAATGAAGACACCTTAAAGAGTTGATTGAAGGTGTCCAAATATGGAGGGCACAAGATAGATGGGAAGGCAGATGGGTGTAGAAAAGGGCCAAGCCGAAAAAGGGCCTGAAACCCCCTCTGCAGTGGCACCACAGGATAAGGAAGGAGTAAAAATGCTACAGAAGAGAGATTCCAGTAGGGAATTTTGTACATGTCCCCTGGAACAGAAGTGGATTTTTGTCATTTATCAATGGTTATTCCAGATTGAGAGAGAAACCTGTAGAGTGGTACCAGCAAACTGACAAGTTTATAAAACTTGCTAAGTGCCTATGGGGAGATTTGAACACCCTACTAGAGACAGTAGTCTCCAGCAGATCTATGGGTAGAGTGCAAGAGGAGTGTAAATTGGCCAACAAAGGAACCGGAGAGAGATCTGATCACAGGTGCACCATCTCCTGAAGTAATGAAATATTATTATAAAGTGATTGAGTTTCTGAAACCAGAATTTTAATGAAAAACATTGATTGGCAGCGCTTACTCAGAACCTTACAGGAAGCGGAGGAGTCCATACATGCCTGTTTTGAGCGATTGTTGCAGACGTTTAAGCATTATAGTGTTACAAAGACTATCAAACCGAAAGACATGATTTATTTTGTGTTCAGGTTTGTTGAAGGTTTGAGTCCCGAAATTGGTCAGATGAGTAAGAGTCATTTGATGTGTTGGCAGGCAAAGCCGATTGATGAGGTATTGCAGTATGCAAAATACTGTAGTGATGTGATCGAACTGAAACAGAGAAACTTGAAAGAGAAGGCGATGGTGATGCAGATAAAAGCAGCACAGACATGGATTCAAGGAAGTTTTCAGCCTCAGCAGCTGCAGCAACAGCAGGGAAACATGCAGTTTCAGAATGTAGAGGTCACGGAGGAATGGGAAATGTGAATCATGGTCCTGATTTCAGTACATTGGTGACACAAAATGATGTCCAAGGAATGAAAAGATTGTTGCCTTGTCTTGCTTGAGGGGGCCTCTGGCATTCGAAGCGAGAGTGCCCGACGGCTAATCAGGGAGGTGTTGTTCAGCAAATGAATGATGTCAGTTCACTTCAAAATATGAGAGGGCAGAGAATGAGAAATCAAAATCCAAATCTTCAAAATCAGTTGCAGCGTATGCAGCCTATGCAGCCCAAGCAGCCATTGCAAGCACAAATGCCCCAGATACAGCAGATGCAACCACAGTTTCAAATGGTGCCTAGAGAACAAACTCAAATACCTCAAGCCCCTATGAATCAGCAGCAGCTGATGCTTTCTCAGAGGGTCACAGGTCACAGGTCAAAGATTGAACCAGAGTAATAATACTATTCACCAATTTCCCATATACAGTGAGGATGAAATAAACAATGATTGGAAAAATGAGAGTTCGGATGAGGAGGAATGCATGTTGGCCGCATCATAAGAGGTATATCAGAAAGGTCCCTATGTTAAAGGAAAGGTGAACGGTCTCAAAGTCTCATTTTTAGTTGATACTGGAGCTACACGCTGTACGTGGACATCAGCAGAAGTTCCCGATCAGCCCCTTTCAGGGAAAACAGTTCAGACTGTAGGAGTTGCAAATCAGTATTTGACCATCCCCGTCACAGAACCAGTCCTGTTTAAAATTGACAATTTCAGAGGATTGCACAAATTTGTAGTCTGTGACTCAAGCTCTGTGTTCCTACTGGGAGGGGATGTATTATGCAAAACAAAGTGTTCGATCACTTGCTCAAATGATGGTATCAAAATTCTGACCAATGATTTCAGAGTTTTATGACAAAGGTGTGTTGAAAGAAGTGCTGAGCAGCCTGTGTAATTCACCAATAATGGAACTGCGTAAGCCACTTAGGAAAGTCCAAATTCTCCAAGACCTGAGAAAAATAAATGACATTGTGGTTAAATGCTGCCCAGTAGTACCAAATCCTGCTGTGATTATGTTTCAAATCCCATGCGGTGCTAAATGTTTCACTGTAGTGGACCTGTCACAGGTGTTCTTTTCCGTGCCTCTTCATGAGGATGGCAGCTTTATCTTCTGTTTCAAATTCTTAGACAGGGCCTACTGTTGGTGTAGGATTCCACAAAGGTTTTTAGAGTCACCTTCCATTTTCAACCAGATCTTGAAAAAGAATTTAGAGGCACTAGAAATAATTTACCAGTCAACGTTGGTACAATATATTGATAATTTGCTGATTGCATCCAAAACGAGAGAGGAGTGCAAGCATGACACAATTGCTTTACTGAACCATTTGGGAGATAATGGTCACAAGGTGTCCACAACTAAATTGCAGTACTGTCAGAAAGAGGTAAAATGCTTGGGTCACTTGATTGAGAAGGGAATCAGAAAAATCTCCAGAGAGAGGGTTGCAACCACATTACAGATGCCTTCTTCGATTACCCAGAGAGATGTTAGAATGTTTTTGGGAATGATAAGCTACTGCCACAAGGGGATCCCAAATTTTTCAGTCATTTCAAAATCCTTGCAAAAGCTGACTCACAAAGAAGTTTCATATCCCTTAGTACTAGGCCAGGCTTGTGTGAAAGCGTTTACAGAATTGTGCCAAGCCCCAGCTTTGGGTATGCTTGACTACATGAAACCCTTTCTTTTGTTTTGTTATGAACGTGATGCTTGTTCTTTGTTTGTCTTGACTCAAACTCATGGTGGTGTAAATTGCCTAGTGGCATTTTTTGCAGCCACTTTGGACCCAGTCGCAGCAGCATTACAAGGCTGTTTGCGGTCTGTTGCAGCAGTGGAACAGAGTCTCGCTCAGAGTGAGAGTATTGTGATGGATCATCCCCTAACTATCATGGTCCCACATTCTATTGAAGTCTTGCTTACTATATCCAAAACTCAATACTTGACTAGTACCAAGCTTACTAGGTATGCCAGGCTTACTAGGTATGAATCAGCCATATTAGGTTCACCTAATGTATCGATCAAAAGATTACAGTGCTTAACCCAGCAACCTTCTCCCAAATGAAAATACTGACATTTATTAAAATGGATGATTCTGAACATGACTGCCTGGAATTAACTGAATTGTTACACAAAGCCCAGACCTGATATTAGAGATACCTGTTTAGAAGAGAATGACCAAATTATCTTTGTTGATGGCTCCTCCCTGAGAGATAACATGGGCACATTGAAAGCGGGATAAGCTGTGTGTATCATCTCCGGCATAATGGAAACTTCATGGCTTCAAGGTGTGTTTCTGTGCAGGTGGAAGAGTTGGTAGCTCTTACTAGAGCCTGCCATATTTTCACCCAGGTAACAGTCACCATTTAAACAGACAGTCAGTATGGATATGGATAGTACATGCCTTTCATCATTTATGGTCCCAGAGAGGTTTCCTGACCTCTTCTGGTTCACCAGTAAGAAATGGCGAAAGAATATATGAACTGTTCCAAGCCATCCAGATGCCTGAAAAGATTGCTGTGGTGAAATGCAGTGCACATCAGAGATCACATGATCTTGTGCCAATGGGAAATAGATATGCCGATCAAGTCACTAGGTTTTGCGCATTCAAAGATAAGCAGGAAATGTTATCAGAAAATGATGAGTTGTATGCAAATTATGCAATGCACATTATAGACACAAAGGAAGAGCAAAAAGCATTACAAGACAATGTACCAAAAAATGAGTGGAAGGAGTGGTTAAAAATGAAGCGCATGCAAAGGGAAGACGATGTCTGGATCTCAGGAGACAGAAAGGTGGTTCTGCCTAATAGCTTGTTGACTCAAATGACTAGATACTATCATGGTCAAGCACATGTAGGAAAGGGAAGTCACTTCAACAACTAAGTGATCACACTGCTGTTTTCTCAGTTTTAAATATTGAACAGAAGCTGCACTGTAGTTACCGTGTAGAACAACGGTGGACGCCACCACACTGCAACCGCCTCCAGACCAAGGACAAAACCTGAGAGTGGGTGATTGGGTTGTGATTCGCAAGCATGTGAAAAAGTTGTGCTTGGAGCCTTGGTGTAAAGGCCCCTACCAGGTGGTATTAGTCACTAGCACAGCTGTGAAGTGTGCTGGACTTCCGAACTGGATCCACGCCAGCCACACTTGGAAAGTACCCGATCCTACAAAGCAAGAAGAAGAGTTGTTGAGATTACCAGCAATGTCCAAACGTCTTCCAGGGCAGGGAAACGGAGAAGGCAAACTGTAAACGGTGTCAGCGAACCCCACCACCAATATACCTACACCTGTGAGTGACGAAGCGAAAGAGGGTCAAAAGAAAAACAATGACCCACTTCAGCTGAACAAATAAGAGAGGCCGATCTGAGAAGGGCTCCCTCGGAAGCAGACAGTTTTGAGAGCCAGACAGCACAAACGACTGACCCCAGTGGGAAAGGAGTTGAGGCAGCTCAAAACCAAAGATATTTGACTCCTCCTGGACCAGTTGCGGGAGCGTAAAAAGAAAATAACTTGTGTCCAATATTGAAAAGAGTGCTGACAAGAAAGCCATTGAAAGGAGACAAGTGGCCAGAAGAAAAGACAAAAGCAAAGAAAGTAATCTCAGTAACACCAATTCAAGAAGAAGTCAACACCACCAGAAAAGAAGATCTGAGTGACAGAGAGTTGAGTGGTGATCAAAAACTGAAGAGAAAAAGAATCGCAAACCGAAGGTTTTCAGGTCCTAAATGGGCATATGCGACTACCAACGAATAGCAAAAATAATGTTTTAATTCTTGTTTTGATTGAGACATTCCAGGTCAATATTTTGGCACTTGAGCAGAGTCGATGAACTTGAACTATTGAAAATCCTAAGCACTGAGAAATAAAGGAAAAGAGACTGTTGCACTATAACTGAAAAAGACTTGATTCGACAAGCTTTTACCTGATTTTACAAGCTGCTAACTGATTTAGACACAAGGATCCTGGAAACCATTTAAAAGCTGTAAATAAGGGCCAAAGTTTTTGTTTTTTGGAGATTTTATTTTTGTTGCACAGCTGTACCTTTTTCTTTTGCTTCTACTTTCTGATTCTATACAGATCATGAGCAACCATAACCAGCAGGGTAGAAAGAATATGTGTCGTAAATACATGGGTATAGGTGTGGCCATAGTGTGCATGATATTATGTATGGTATTGATTGTTGGTGTGATTGTTTATGACAATAGTGAGGCCAACCATACCTCAGCTGTATAGACAACTACTGTGCATACTAAGGAAAATAGGTTTAAGGTAGTTGAGAAATACTTACACACAAATGATCCACATGGAGAGCTTTCTTCAAATGTTTTCTATTGTTTGCTAAGTGAGTATATTGAGATAATGGATGCGAAAGATTGTTATGTTTGTACACACATTCCTGCCTCAGTCGAGGAAGGAGTAACCTATCACATTTTACTCCTCACCTATGGCATAGGTTTGCTATTAACAATATTTAACAACCAGACGTACATTCAGTATTTCTATTCTATCCACAACCTTGTGTTTTCTTTTGTCCCTATAATTAAATACTTGAATAGAATAGCTAAAGATAATAACATAGATTTAGTGAGAGGATTCTTTGAACTTACATTAACTTTTGGGACTGCATTTGCCCACCGCAATACCTTGACATGCTTACTCACCCCAGTAAAAAATAACTTTTTAGATCACACAGAGGATAGAAGAAGGGCAATAAGGGCAAAAATAGATAAGGGATTAGTTCCAAGAAAACCTGGAAATGACTATGCATTTACTGACATAACTAAACAAGGGAAATTAGCTTTAGATGCACTACATGTAGGAAAGCTTTGTATATACAGGCCTAAATCATCTGAAGACAGAATATTTGTGGGAACAAGTGAATGCAGACAGAGTCAATGGACATTCATGTTAAATGGGCAGGATCCTTCAGTACCTGCAGTTTAGTATATCTGTGGACGGAATGCTTATTACCGTCTTACTAAAGGATAGTATGGCACATGTTACACGGGAGTAGTTTTTCCTAAAATGTACCAACTTGATGACTTGAGCAAACTACCTGAAAGACAAAAATGAGAATCAGCTTCTGGGATTGTTAGAGACATATTTGGAGCAATTATTTCTTCAGTGGGAGTTGTTCTGAATTCAATTAATTTGTCTACTATTGTAGATAACATGCTGACATATTTTTTGAGGAGACATTTTCCTCATGGACACTGAATTGGCTGCGGTAAGAGCTATGTCTCTTCAGAACCTCCTTACGTTAGGCATCCTTCTTGCAAAAGAGAGTGGAGTTTGTAAATTGCTTAGTCCGCAACATTGCTGTTCATATATACCAGACAACAGCAACGCAATTAGAGGCTTTATTAACAATCTAACCAAAGATAAGGATGATTTAAAAGAACTAACTGAACCTGGTGTGTGAGAAAATGTTGGTAGAGGAATTGCTTCTGGGGGGAAGTGGCTTAGCAACCTGGGAAAATGGATTATATTGAAAATATTACAGGCAATCTTAGTTATCATTATGTGTTTATTTGGAATTTGGGGAATACGAAAATTATGGAATGTGATTAAAGCAAAAAGATTGAAAAAGAACCAGAGAAGGGAGGGGAATAACTTGGAAAAATTAAAAGGGGAAAGAATACAAAAAAAATGTGGAAGAAACAAATCTTTGAAATTTGCATGTTAAAAGGAATAAATACATTTATTTGAAATGAAAGTGTGATAACATATTTAGTCATCAGAGGAGGGATTGTGAGCGCTGGAATTAATACAAATAATTATTTCATGTATCTCTGCACTGATTTATGTTGAAAATGAATTAATATAGAAAATCACGTGTTACTCGAAAATGTGGCTACTTGATTGGTCATCATTATATATGAAGTTGATTATTAATAATGTACTAACATGGTTAAGAGTTTATATAAATGTCAAAATGCAGTAATCTGTCAAACGTCTAGCTAAACATTACGAATGTACTTATGCTAACTAAAAGCCTCAAGTTAGCGATACTTAGGCTCAAATAAATGTCTGCCACTAATTTCTGAAAATGCAAAGTTAGTAAAATGATCCCAGACTTACTGAATATTCATTGCTTTGTTTAATGTAAGACTTGTCCGGAACTGTATTAACAAAATGTTATTTCTCGCGAGGAAATGTGTGTAAACTATGCATTTTCTTAAGTGGTAACAAAGAATACTTCACAAGCGTATGGGAAAGCAACGTTCCCAGGTACTAACAATGGCCTACGGACAGATGACAGAAGGATCTACAAATTGATTCTTATTGTATCGACTGATTTATGCAAATGGAGAGCATCCAAACATCAACATGTGAAAGACTGCATTGTTATAACTTATATTTGTACTAACATTATCACAAGATGCCGTTGACCAATGACAATGTGGGACAACTTTATCTTAACCGCACTACTCTTGGAGTTCGCGCGCAGATTCCGATTCATTACTTTGACACTCTTCACAAAATTTGTCTGTCACTTTGACACTTGCCAGCCTGTTTACTAACACTCTGGTATTTTGCTATTCAAGGTTTATTTCTTATGCTCCATGCAATGATGCTGCTGCTTACTTTAGCTCTTGATGCTTAGAACCTCCTGCGCTTACCTGATTTGCCCTAGACATTAACTTGATGATCAAAGAACTTAGAGCCCAGATTCTGAACTGTCTCCCTCCCATCTCTTTCTATCCTGATGCTGATGACACCCTGATGAAGACTAATGCCCATTTCTGATCCTTAAAGACAGGCATATGCTGAAATGTTTGCTGTTTGACTTTGCTTTTTTTTTCTAGGTACCAGCTACTGCTTTTTGATAGAGTCCTAGCTAGATGTTTTCCAAATTCATGTTACTAGGGGCCAGATGTAGCAAAGTCCGAGTTTGCGACTCGTAAATTGCGAGTCGCAAACCCGGATACAGGATGGTGTCCCTGACACCATCTGCGAATCGCAAGTTAATGAGGTGGGTCGCAATTTGCGACCCCCTTCCAATTCACAGCACTCACAGGGATTGTGGCCTGCTGGAGACAGCAGACAAACATGTCTGTGACTGCTTTTCAATAAAGCAGTTTTTGTTTTTTGTATTGCAGCCCGTTTTCCTTAAAGGAAAACGAGTTGCAACACAAACAAAAAAATTAAACGTTTGTGTTTCATTTTTTCAGGGCCATTCACAAAGAGGAAGGGGTCCCATAGGGACCCCTTCCCTTTTGCGAATGGGTTAGCACCCATTTGAAATGGGTGCTAACTGCGAATTGCTTTGCGACCGCGTTCGCGGTCACAAAGCACTTCTACATCACGATGCGCATCGCAAATAGGAAGAGGAACACCCCTTCCTATTTGCGAGTCGCATTCCCATTTTGCAAGTCGCTAACCAGGTTACTGACTCGCAAAATGGGAATGAGCATTGCGATGTGCTTTTTGCATGGCGCAAACAGCGACTTTCGTTGTTTGCGCAATGCAAAAAGCTTCGTACATCTGGCCCTAAAGCTTTTGAGTGTAGCCCAACATGCTAATGCTAATCTGGAGTTAGTGAGGCCTTTCATCTATTCATCTATTTGACAGTGAACTGCTTCCATTCAAATTGTTACTTTTGCTATTGATCTGTACTGTTGCTATTGAAAGTCGTGTTGTTAATGCTCTACTCAAGTTAAGCTTCTTTAGATGCTTCGGACAACCAGGGTTGTTTCTATATGTTTATCATGTGGTTTTGAGATTGATTTATGTGATCTTAGCATTGTTAATATAGGGAAATGAATAGCCTAACCGATACTAAAGATGAGGTTATTCCTGGCCAAATGAGTCGGTGTGTGGTTTTACTGACTCCATTTGAACTTATACTGTTGTTATTGTTGATTATTGATGATTGATGTTCATGGTTGGGTCAAGGGCGCAAACATCTTGAATTGAGTCAAAAGGTCCATCGGCCCACTCAGCACGTCTCTTAGGTCATTCTTAGCCTATATGAACCTTAAGGCTTAATGTGCTATCACAGGTCCGTGGAAGGAACACAGAGACCCCGATTGATTATGCAGGTTGTCAAATTGTCAGCTCAAATTCCTTCAGCTATGATGCACTGACTTCTGATATGTGTGTTCTTTCTGTGGAAAAGTGTTTTGGTATGTTTCTTTGTTCATGGCACACTAAAAAGATTTTTTTTAAAGGTTGTAATTTTTGAATGAGTGCTGATAAGGATGTAGCATTGGAGATTCCTACCAAGAGTTGAGGAGGGTTCCATTTATATAGTGGCTAAAAATTCGAAACACAGGCACTGGAAGTAAACCATATGGTTCATCCAACTCTATGGTTGGTATTCTTCTATATTCTATCTATGTTTGAAATGTATTTTAACAGGAAACTCTTTATACCAATTCTAGGTATCCTTCTGCTTTTGTGGCTAGCTGGTCTTCTGGTCTCATTGAACATTTGATGGCGAAATATTTATTAGAGTTATAAATAACTCCCCCTCCTATCTCAGGAAAGCACTGGGCTCCGTGACCCACTTCAGAAGCTCTTTCAATGCCAGCAGCAGTTGACTCTGACCACCAATCGTACTTAGCATGGGAATAAAGGGTCAGCCCCTTCACTATCAACTCCTGGCAACGCTTTCGACGATACAGGAGGACACTGGAAGTAAACTGTTCACCTACCATTGCTACTCACCACCTGCCTTCGCTGAGAGTGAGAAAGTAACCAATAGGCTTTTTCCCCTTAAATGTCCTTTTGCAAGTTTATCCTGGCCTAATATCATCCAGACATTCATGCATGTTTTTCATCTGCTTCAGAAAGGAATAAATAGCAGCTGTAAATGTGTGCCACAGCTGTTTTAATATTGTTTTAGACAGCAATTATTTAACAACACATTAAAAAATGGTCTAATTCTCATCACACCTTTATTGTACTGCAAACACCTTCCGTTCAAAAGAACAAAAAATGACGATAAATTACCTCGTGTACAAATACATTGAAATAACATGTACGTTTAATGAAGTCACCAAAGGGTAAAACGACCCTTCTTAGTTGTGACAGGAAGTCCCAGCTGTGCCACAGGCATTACAGGCACTAGCTGGGACTTGGCAGGAAAATCGCAGTTCACACTATGCCTCTGCCAACTACACTGGTTGTCGTTATTACAATGCTTAATATATGGCAAGAATACAAAGAAGAACTAGGGGAAAGTAAATTGGAATAGAAAATAGTGTGAGTCTGGAGCTCTGGCAAATGTTGAAGCATTAAACACCCCGAGAACAAGTACAGAAAATCACGGTAGGGAGAAGGGGAGCGCGGGGTTGAGGGGACGTTCATTCCCTTTTTTTGATATATTGGGTTAAACAAGATAACTTCGTGGGCTAATTCGTGTGTGTGTGTAATTATTCTTTCCCCATCTACAATAAGAAGTTACTTGTCGAATAATTTACCAAGAACATGTGCAGAGCCCTCGCTTGTCCACTAGGTAGTCTCATGTGACTACTGACAGATGGCAGATGGTGATTGCTACTTACTTCAACCATGTTTGTATTATCAATCTAGGAAGGATGAAAGGCTGAGCTTACTCTCTAGGGTCAACCACAGATTGATGCAGGGGATGCAATAGTGCCCTTACCCACCATACCAGGTTCTAGAACATTACAGAGTCACTCTCTGTAGGAAATATATTTGCTCTTGGGTTGTATGGTGATATTATAGAAGCCTCATCCTAGTTAGTTTAGAAGGATCCAGTAGCGCCTAACACAAGGTTACCGGTTTTGTGCAAGCCAAAGGCATGGAATAAGAAAGACCCAGAACTTTGATTGGAGCTTAATGTTTTACTTCAGTTCTGCAAGCATCTCTGATTGTAATGCTTAACACTGGATTTAGGATCAGAATTATAATCCTACGAATATATCAGTTCTGCAATCGATGTGGCCACATAACCATGTAGGCTTCATGGAGTGTGATGAAACTTGGTCCCAGGTTTTACTCTGCACTGGAGCTCGCGCTTGTGTCTGTCTTGCATTTACATCGCATTGTCTCCCATTGTCCATGTCTTTATGTGCCTGTGTTGGCTTGTGTCCAGGTCTTTCTGTGTCTTCCTGTGTCTGCAGATATCAATATCAGTCACCACCTATAAGTCTGCCTCTGTATACTTCGCTGTGTCTCAGATTGGATCTTGTCCTTCTTCCTCACATCTCTTTCTCTTCAGTACCTCTATGATTCCCCGTGTTCCTCTCTGTCTGTTAATTTGTGCTAATTTTTCCTTGCATCTTTCCTGTTTCACTCTTGATTCTCTTCCCGTCATCCCCAATTGTTCCTGTCCAACTCTTTTGTGTTTCCTATTTCGCAAGTCTCTTAAGAATCTGTGGCAATGTCTTACATTGTCCATGTGTCCATATGCACCTCCTTGTTTCCCCGTGCTTCTCTGTCTCCCTGTTCCAATCTGTGCCTATCTGTGCCTGTCTCCTGGGTGTGTGTCAACTTGTGTCAAGGCATGAGGATATAATTAGCCCGAGCTTCCCACTTTGACTGTCAGAGTTCTAGCAGTGTGTATCTTCAGATGCTGAACAATATCATAACCCAACCATCAGTGGGGGGTAAATGAATACAAGTGAGCTGACGCAAAGCCACTAGTCTGCCCCAAACATGTTATGAGAAAATAAACCAAATCTCCCAAAAGATCCACATTATACTGCACAGTGATTTTGAGAAATCTCTGCATGGCTCTGGACAGCATGCTCCCCTGCACTATCGCCTTTTACCTGTGGAGTCTCTGCTTTTTCATTTTTGCACTGGTGAATCTAAAGATCAGGCAAGCTGACTGAGAGTTGCCCCATTGAAAGAGCTGTGATCCCAGAGCGTGGCTCTGAGATTGAGGGGCACTCACAAATCTTTTACTTAACTCTGGCTGCCCCTTGTCAGTGGGTCTGTCAGTCTACCTTAATGGTGTTCACCTTAATTTGAAATGTGTGGAAGGATACATACACTTTGTAAATGCTGTAGTAGACTGAGGGCCTGATTTAGATGTTGGCGGTCATACCACCAAGCTACATCGACGGTAGACCCGAGAAGACCGTAAAGCCAACTGTGTTCCACCCCCCCCATATTTAGATGTTACAGTTCTGCAAGTGGATGAAGTGGTGAAGGACTGCTGACCGAGGGAGATGGCAGCAGATCCCAATGGACTTCATACAATGGCAGGGGCTATGGAAGAGAGGTAAGTGACACACACACACTGTCCCTTAGCCATATGTGTATCCCCGCACTACACACTACACAACACACCACTTACACACAATAACCCATTACCATTCCAACGCAACACAACACGTACATGCAGAAAACAAATACTGGTAGACATCAATGACACAACACTCACACAAACCACTTATACTGCACCCACAGAGAATAGAACCACAACAAACAACACAACTATACACTTAGCTACGCAAACACACTAACACACAAACACAACTACACACAGCATGACAATGTCATCCACACAACAACACTCACCTGAATGTGATACACAGCAACACAACATACACTACAACATCGGTTTCACATGCAAGTGACACACATACAGACACAACATCACCCGCACCTGCTCCCTCCACCTCAAACAGCCAATTGCATTGCACACACACATACACGTACTGACTCATACACACAACTCGCAGCCCAAAATGTTAGGTGCAGGTCCCCTGGCAATGTGCACACATGGACACAGTTGACAGGTGTACATGTTCCATCATTGTGGTGCCAGCATTCATGTGCCCATGAATACTGGCACCATAATGACAGTTGTGTAAGTGTGCATTATGTGTTGTGCACAAGTGCATCCCCATCCATGTCTGACCCACTTGTGCCCCTGACATATGCGTGGCAGAGTGATTAAAAAAAATTGTGACAAGTATATGTCTGCAGTTGCCTGACTTACTGTGCAGTGCCCACCCAACGTATCCTTGCAATACAACGTCCCTATCTTCGAGACCAGTGATGGGGGATATCATGTTTTCTCTGTGGGTCAGTGCCAGCAGCGATGGCACGTGCTTTCCAGTCATGTACAGTCAAAGACGTGGGTGGAATGGGGAAAAAGGTGAGTTTTCACTCTGTTAACCCCCAATCCGCCAAGTCAAACACAGAGGTCAGACCGCCACTTTTTTCTTGGCGGTAAGGCACATCCAAATCTGCAGAGCGGGAAGGGTGTCTCGGGTTCTGCCGTTAGCCACTTTTCCCTAGTGTGCCATCGATATGGGCAGTCTTCACAATACAGCAGTTCCAAGGTGGGCTATCGTCTGTGGGATGGCCCCTATCTAAATGCGGCAGGTAGACCATTGCAGTGACGGACAGGTTTTCAGTCGACGGCGGGATTGTTACCACGCCATCTAAATCAGGCCCTGAGTCTTAGACCTCTGTGTGACTATCAGAGTGCAAAAAGTAATACATTTTGCCCTCCTTGTTTTTGTGGCTACCGACAGTTGTTGAGCCCTTTGTGTGAGGCCACTTAGGTCCCTGCTGATTAACTTCACTGCCCACAGAATAGAGATAACAATGACCTCACACCAGCCCAGCCAACTGATGTGTGAGCAGCATCTATTAAAGCAATGTGGTGTTTCAGACAAGTGATGGCAATACTCCACCAGTCGAGGAGGCTTTTGTGGAGTTGCTGTGCTTACAGCTCAGTAGATATATTGTAGCTTATGTTCTTTCTTGTATCCAAGCACAAAACTCACTACCTAAACAAGCTAGGTGCCCAGCGTACTAGTGCAGGTCTCTTCAGCAATGTCATTCTCCTCCAGTACTCTTGTTTATTCTTCATGGCAACTGCAAACTGCAGTTTGGTTTCCTCTTGCACCTTGTAATTTTTTGGCACTCATTTCTTGAAACACTTGAGTTCCTCTTTCATCCACAGTGGTATACAGTTCTGTTTGCAGTATGAAGGCACTTTGGTGATTTCTGAGCCTCTCCCACCCAGAATGGTGCAGGTTACTTTATAGTGCTGCAGTGGTTGCCTTCAGCTCATCATATCGCAGATCCTTCATGGTACTCAACTGCATCCTCTTTGAGAAAGGGCACTTCTAATGGTCATCCTAAGTAGTTAGTCAAATCTATCTCTGAACCTAAAGGCCATGATCTGTCTCTACGCTGTCTTGGTCAACGTTCAAAGGTTTCTGGTCCCACAACTGTTAACAGGAGATGGCGGTATATGCCCCAACCCTGGAGCACAGAAGGTTTATCGGTTGCCACTGGTTTGGAGAACCCAGATTTTTTACACACTGGCAGGATGTTTTTGCCCCATCTTTTCACTACAGTTGCACAGAGTACATGGATAAAGGTCAGTTACATTTTGGTCTGAATATCAGCTACATTTTGTAATATTCTTCAGGAGAGCCATTCTGTGGTAAAAGTGTCATGTCGATGATGTCTGTAATTTTGCCTGCCAACAGCATCTGAAATGTACAAGCAGTTTTATGAGTTTGACTTAGGGGGCTACTCTGCCAATCTTTTATGGATTTCTCTGCATTGGGCATAAAGGTCTGTAATTGTCCCACATCGAAAATGTAGGCTTAAATATAATATCTCATAAATGTAGACTATACAAATACACCCACACAAACACATTTATCTACTAAAATATTTCCCTGGTCGAACATACAAATCGTGAAATAGAAATGTGTAATGTAACTGGTGCTTACGTAAAGCACTCCAATACCTTCGGGTTTTGTTTGCCCTATATAAAAGCGCAAGCACAAGTATGTGATGATGGCGCAGATGCATGTTGGCAATTTTTGGAAGACTGTTTTCTATGTTCTTTTCAATCAATTATTGTTATTTTCTGTTTTATATTTCTGCAGTCTGTATTTTTAACGTGCTACACATTTATAACTCTTAGCATTGAAATGTCATTACTGAATCACGAATATCTGAAAGATCAATAATGCTAGCTACCAACATAAAGTAAAACAATTTCATATCTCTACAACTCTGCTCTTTAGGTATCTGTAGACGCCACTGCCCTTGTCTTCCTTTGTATAAACTTCTACTCTGATGGTGAAATATTGAGGTGTGGTATAAATAAGGAAATCTAAAGCTAAGCTTCCAATTAATGTACAAACCCCTATAAAATGCCCAGGACTTTAACTTTTGAAAAATGAGAAGATCAAACAACCATCACTAAAATGCGTTCGGTAAGAATTAATCAGTACTGATTCAGACAGTACCCTTCTTAAAATGGCGTGCATGTCTTGAGTAACTGCTTTTAATCGCAGTGTGGCAACGAAGAGCTGTTACCTTGCCCTAGAGCACCCGTGTGTGGATGTGAAGGGCATTAGTAGTAATTAGTAGTCTTACCTATGCACGGAGCAGAGGCTCTTGATTGACAACCAGGTTCATTACAAGAGTGAATAGCAATACAATAATGCAGGTGCATGTGAGGAAAAGGCTGTAGAGAACTGACAGGGAGAGAGACTTATCCAGGTATAGGAACTAGTAGTGTGGAACTTGTAGAAGGTAAACCAAGAAGTTCAGAGGTGGGTTGCGTGTATGTGACGAGTAAAAGGGTGAGAGATGCGCACCAATCATGGACCTGGTGGTAGTTTGCACATAAAAGTCTTTGGCCTTTGGCCAGGAGTCCACTTTGGCTCCACCAGCTTGCCTCCATGCTCCTGACCCTGCCGTTTGCCACCAGAAGGAAGTTCGAGGCTCTCCTCCAACCGCAGGCACCCGCCTGCTCCTCATCCCTGGTGCCTAGTGGTAGGTGTATCTAGTGTACTCTGTACCTTGTATTTGTATCTGTATTTTGCTTAGCATTTCGTTTTTGTTATATAGTTTTTCGTTTTTTGCACCGCTTCTGACTGTGTTTGTGTCCTTTGTCCATTGCGTTTCGTTATGCCATCCGTGTTTCAGCCCGTTTTTCCAGCCGGCTCTTGCTGGTTCTTCTGATCCCTGCCGCTGCGTCCCCTGTGGCCCTGCCCCCCTTGAGTCCCCATTGTTCTTTCCCTCCCACCTCCCAGCTGCTCCTTCCTCCCACCTCCCCTTCTTAATGGCAGGTGCGCCGCTGGCATGGCAGAGGCGCACCAGATGCAAGCCCATATGTGCCAGTCCGCGCCTGGACTGCGCCCAGCGTCTGTCCCTCTGGTCCACGCTGCCCGACCCCTCGTAACAGCAGCACTACTCCTCCACAGAACTCCATGCCCTCAACCCAGGCCAGCACCCCACCTGCGCCCAAGCCAACCCCAAGTACACACATGGACCATTCACATGCCACTCATGCTATTTTTTCTGCACTCACACTAACACCAACAACACCAACACGCACCACAATAACACTAACCCCCGCAACCACCTTAACTGCATCCTCCTTAACACCAGCTTCGTCCACAAACACACCATCGAGCTTTGGGACCTCCTCACATCATACTCCCTATCGCAGATACTATCAGCTCCCACACCCTCACGTCCACAGACTACATAATCCTTGGTGACCTCAACTTTCCCCTGGAAAGCACCCACGACTGCAACTCCACAGCCCTGCTGGACAACCTCACGAACCTCGGCCTCAAGCAACTGGTCACCTCACCCACTCACTCAGCAGGACACACGCTTGATGCAATTTTTACCTCCAGCAGCCACATCACCTTTACCCACACCACCGAACTCCACTGGACTGGCCACCACTGCGTCCACCTTTCCTTCATGAAACCCCCCACCCACCACCAACAACACACCACACCCTACCGCAAGTAGAACAAGATCACCAAAGAACACCTGATCACCAAGGTCACACAAGCTCCACCTCCCATCACCAGTGACCCCAACACTGCCGTCCACAACCTCACACAATCGCTAACAACCTGCGCAGACTCGCTCGCCCCATTGAAAAGAAACAACAACACCCGCACCATCAAGACCACCCCCTGGTTCACCACAGAACTCCAAACTTCCAAACAAGAATGCCGTAAAATTGAGAAAGCCTGGCACCAAGAACCCCCAATGAGCAATTTCTCCACCCTCAAAACAGCCAACACCACCAACTCATCCGGACCACTAAACGGTCCTTCTACAAAGAACGCATAGGCAACAACACACACAACAGCAAGGAATTATTTGCCATCGTCAAAGAACTCACCAAACCCAAAACCAGCACCATCGACCCTCCTTACACCCAAAACCTCTGCAACTCCCTCTCCAACTACTTTCACCTCAAAATCGTAGACATACACAACAGCTTGACAGCATCAGCACCCACCATCACCACCACTGACATGACCAACAACACAGCGCCCTCCCACACCAACCAACTACTCACCTGAACCACCACCAATGATGAAGAAACCGAAAACTCCATGAACTCCATCCACTCAGCTCCCCCACAGACCCCTGCCCCCACCACATTTTCAACAAGGCCAGCCAAATCATTGCTCCCAAGTGCCGCACCGTCATCAACAGCTCCTTTGACACTGCAACCTTCCCAGACATCTGGAAGCACGCCGAAGTCAACGCACTCATCAAAAAACCCAAAGCAGACCCGGAAGACTTCACAAACTACCGTCCCATCTCTCTTCTACCCTTCCCCATAAAGGTCGCTGAGAAGATAGTCAACTCCCAACTGTCTCACTTCTTAGAAGAAAACAACATACACGATGCCTCCCAGTCTAGATTCCGCAAGAACCACAGCACTGAGACCGCCCTCATTGCCTGCACAGACGACATCAGGACCAGAGTGGACAAGGGTGAGACCGTCGCCCTCATCCTCCTAGACCTCTCCGCAGCCTTCAACACTGTATGCCACCAGACCCTCCGTGCACACCTTTCTGATGCCGGAATCCGACACAAGGCCCTGGACTGGCTCACCTCCTTCCTCGCCGAAAGAACCCAAAGAGTTCGCCTCCCTCCCTTCCGATCTCCAGCCACCAAGATCATCTGCGGGGTCCCCCAAGGATCCTCCCTCAGCCCCACCCTCTACAACATCTACATAGCCCCCCTCGCCAACATCCTCTGCCCTCACGGAATCACCATCATCTCTTACGTAGACGACACCCAGCTCATCATCTCCCTCACTAGGAGCCAGCCAGTTTAGAGTGATGCCCTTTGGAATGAAGAATGCCCCTGCCACCTTTCAGAGGTTGGTCAACCAGGTGTTGGCTGGACTGGATGATTTCAGTGCTGTCTACCTGAATTACATTGCTGTCTTTAGTTCCACATGGGAAGAGCACTTGCAACACCTCTGTAAAGTGTTGGAGGCCCTGAAAAAGGCAGGCCTCCCTATTAAGGCAAGCAAGTGCCAATAGGGCAGGGTTCTGTGGTATACTTGGGACATCAAGTGGGGAGTGGCCACCAGGTGGCACCCCTAAAGCCTACGATTGAAACCATTCTGGCTTGGGCATCCCCAAGACCCAGACTGAGGTGAGACCCTTTTTAGGTCTCACAGGATACTATAGGAGGTTTTTCAAAGGGTATGGCACTATTGTTGCTCCCTTGACTGAGTTAACTTCCAAAAAGCAGCCCAGAAATGTGATCTGGACTGAGTCTTGCAAGACAGCTTTTGATGCCCTGAAGGCTGCCATGTGCACAGCACCTGTGCTGAAGGCACTTGACTATTCCAAGGAATTTGTTATGCAAACAGATGCCTCAGAGCATGGTATTGGAGCAGTACTCTCACAACTTAATGAATAGGACCTGTAGCCTTCATTAGCAGGAAGTTATGTCCCAGGGAACGTAGGTGGAGTGCAATTGAGCATGAAGCTTTTGCTGTGGTCTGGGCACTGAAGAAGCTAGGACCCTACTTGTTTGAGACTCACTTATGGGTTCAGACAGACCACAGGCCCCTCAGATGGTTAATGCAGATGAGGGGTGAGAATACCAAAATATTAAGGTGGTCCATCTCCCTTTTAGGAATGGACTTTATGATGGAACACCGCCCTGTTACCGACCACGCCAATGCTCATGGTCTGTCCAGATTCTTCTGCCCTAGTGATGAGAACTCCCATGAGGTTGGGTAGTTGCTCCCCACTTTCAGTTGGGGGGGACACTTGTTAGACTTGGTATCATTGGCATGGTCTCCCTTAACCTTTTGCCTGTACTTCCCAGGTTGTTTCTGTGTGCTGGGCTTTGTTTTTGCTGTTTTGTTTGCTCTGGACACTTCACCACTGCTGTCCAGTGCTAAAGTGTAAGTGTTCCCTGTATAAATTGTATGTGTACATTTGCTATCCATGATTGGCATATTTGATTTACCAGTAAGTCCCTGGTAAAGTGCACTAGAGGTGCCCAGTGCCTCCCACATTAGTAGCCCTGGAAACATGGCTCAGACCTGCCACTGCAGTATCTGTGAGGGCAGTTTTAAACTGCTAATTCGACTTGGCAAGTGTACCCACTTGCCAGACCTAAAGCTTCCCTTTCTATACATGTAAGACACTCAGAAGGTAGGCCCTATGTAGCCCCATGAGTAGGGTTCAGTGTATGTTAAAGGTGGTGCTTATGTGTTTTACTTGTCCTGACAGTGAAATACTGCCAAATTCGTGTTACACAGTTGCAAGGCCTATCTCTCTCATAGGTTAACATGGGGGCTGCCTTTAAATATGGGAGCAGATAGACATGTGGAGTTTGGGGACTCTGAACTCACAATTTAAAAATACATCTTTTAGTGAAGCTGTTTTATAGATTCTGTGATTTAGAAAGTAGGCATTTTCTTGCTTAAACCATTCTGTTGCTCTGCTTGTTTGTTTGTGGATTCCCTGTCTGGGTCAGTTTGACAGTTGGGCTGTTTGCACCTCTCCTCTAGACAGTGACACAAAGGAAGCTGGGGTGTAGCCTGCATATCCACTACATGGATATGGACTTTCATTCTTTCATGGAAAATTACAGACCTATCAGCCCAGGTAAAGTCTCCCATCAAGGATCCATATTTGAAAGGAAATCCAAAAATACAAACAATAATGACTTGGAATATAAACATCTTTCAATCAGTCAACAATACTATAGAAGTCGCTTTTCTCTGCATCATAAAATCATGGTCATCTCTCCCTTAACATAGTCACATAGACTACGCTTCTCCTATATGCCTGAGCTACATCAGTGAGAAGATGTCTGGATAGTGAACCAGACCAACACATATGTTTCAACAAGCCTGCCAAGACGGCAGAGCAGCTCAGGCCCTTACAAAAGCACATAAACATACAAGTAGTACCTCCCTTCCAATGTTACATGCTCAGTCGAGCAACATTCACTGTAACCACTCCAATTTAGCCAAGCTAAACTTTGACTTTTATCAAATCAAATCAAATAAAAAAAATTCTTAAGTGCACTACTCACCCGTTAGGGTCTCAAGGCGCTGTGGAGGGTGGGGTTGCCGGTTACTACTTACAAAGCCATGCCTTGAGATGGTTTCTGAAAGTTAGGAGGTCCTGGGTCTTGCGTAGGTTGGTGGTGAAGGAGTTCCAGGTCTTGGCGGCAAGGTGGGAGAAGGATCTGCCGCCGGAGGTGGTGCGTTTGATGCAGGGGACTGTGGCGAGGGCGAGGTCAGCGGAGCGGAGATGTCGAGTTGGTGTGTGGAAGTTTACTCGTTCGTTGAGGTAGGCCGGTCCAGTGTCATGGAGGGCTTTGTGAGCGTGGATGAGGACTTTGAAGAAGATCCTTTTGCTGATGGGCAGCCAGTGTAGGGATCTGAGGTGAGCGGAGATGTGTTCGGGGCGGGGGAGGTTGAGGATGAGACGTGCAGCTGAGTTCTGGATTTGCTGGAGTTTTTTCTGAAGCTTGGCTGTGGTCCCTATCATAGAGGGCATTGCCATAATCCACTCTGCCGCTGATGAGGGCATGGGTGACCATTTTTCTTGTTTCAAAAGGAATCCATTTGAAAGTCTTGTGTAGCATGCGAAGGGTGTTGAAGCAGGAGGACGATATGGTGTTGATTTGCTGGGCCATGGAAAAAGATGAGTCTAGGACGATGCCAAGGTTGCGTGCGTGGGTGGTGGGTTTTGGGGGTGGTCCGAGGGAGGTGGGCCACCAGGATTCATCCCATGCTGTCTTGTTGGGCCGAAGATGATGATTTCTGTTTTGTTTGAGTTGAGTTTGAGGTGGCTTGCTCTCATCCATTTGGCAATGTCAAGGAGTCCGGCGTGCAGGTTTGTCTTGGTGGTGGCTGGGTCTCCCTCCACAGACCCATCTTTTTCTCCAGCAGACAGGAGGTCAGGAAGAGGCTCACTCTCTTCCTCCGCCCCATAATCTGTTGCTACGTGCATGGACAATTCAGTCCGCTCTGAGTGTGGCTTGAGCCGGTTCACGTGCAGGACCCTTAAAGGGTTCCTGGGAGTCCGCAAGTCCACCAGGTAGGTGACTTCACTCTTGCACTCCACCACCTCAAATGATCCAGTCCACTTGTCCTGGAGCACCCTAGGCTCCACTGGCACCATCCCCCACACTTTCTGGTCAGGTTGAAACTCAACCAGAGTGGCATTCTGGTAATACAAATGTTTCATGTCTTCCTGGCTGGCTTCCAGGTTCTTCTGTGCGAGACTCCTAAAGCGGGCAGTCTGGTTTCTTAGACCTAGAATGTAACTAAATACATCCTGTGGGGTTTACTAGGGGCCTTTTCCAAAGTCTCCTTGACCAGACTTAAAGGTCCCCTCACAGGGTGGACTTATAACAGCACAAAAGGACTAAAGCCAAGCCCTTTTTGAGACACCTCCCTGTAAGCGTACAGAAGGCATGGCAAGAGGACGTCCCACTTCCGTCTCAAGGGCTCTGACAGGCCCATTATCATGCCCTTCAAGGTGCGGTTGAATCTCTCAACCAGACCATTGCTTTGGGGGTGGTAAGGTGTGGTAAAGTTGTACGTTACCCCACACACCTTCCACAGAGACTTCATATATGTTGATATGAAGTTGGTACCCCTATCGGACTCCACCTCCTTGGGGAACCCCATGCGGGTAAAAACCTCCATCAGTGCACGGCCCATCACAATGGCAGTGATTGACCTCAAGGGAATGACTTTCGGGTACCGGGTGGCATGGTCCCCCAAGACCAGGATAAACCTGTTGCCCATGGCTATCTTGGGATCAAGAGGCCCCACAATGTCAATACCAACCCTCTCAAAGGGAGTACTAACCAGAGGGAAAAGTTGGAGGGGAGCTTTACATTTCCCCCCACTCTTGCAACTTGACTGACAAGTTGGGCAAGACCTACAATGAGCATCAAAGTGCCTGCGCATTTAAGGCCAATAGAACTGGGTCACAAGCTGCTCAAAGGTCTTGTCCTGCCCCTAAATGACCAGCTAAAGGCACGTCATGAGCCAGATCCAGTAGGAAGGCTGTGACGCACTGGGGTACCACCAGCACACGGGCTGTCCTAGGTTCAGGAACCTTAGGCTCGCTATAGAGGAGGCCATCCACCCTGTAAATCAAATGTGATCCAGGCTCCTTGCCAGACACCTGGTCTGCAGCCTGGTGCCACAAACCCTCCAGAGTAGGGCATGACTTCTGTGCCTCACAGAATGCTTCCCCGGTAGGCTCCCCTTCTGTCAGGAATCCCCAAGGTGCCTTCTGCGTTATCTGTCAGCATCCCTAGGGTTTAGGGTTAAATCATATCTCTGTTCTTGGTTAAACCTTCATGTTTCTAAGTAAACATATTGTGCTGTGTTACACAATTGGTTTTATCAATGCTTGTTTTATCAATGCTTGTTTGCTAATGTGAGCAGGTGTATACATGTGCTTCTAATTGGGTGTGGTGTAGACATGTGCTTCTAATTGGGTGTGGTGACTCATCCACGTGTGGAAACTCAACTGCTTTCCTGATTGGCAATAAATAGCAGAGAGAAGCATGCCTCCCTGCTTGGCTTTGTTTTGCTTCCTGATCCCAGTATCTGATTTGGCAGTCCAGCCCCTGATGTCATCCTCGTATTCAGGACTTTTTAGGCAATTCTTTTCTTTGTTCCTGGACCAGCTGACACTAGGCATTCCTCCAGCACTCCGGAAAAGACTGCAACTAAGTGACTAGTATTCTCCAGGAAGTTTGTTCTTTGAGCGATGCACTTTCCTAGAACAGCTGGTGTATTTCAAACCTCGTATTATGCTAATCTTGAAGAGACAAATTCATTTCAGAACATTCTACATTGTTATTGTAGTTACTTGCCTAAATGTGCTTCAGGAAATCTGCTTGAGCTCAAGTACTACAAAAAGTGACAGTGCAATTTTAAAAGAGCTTTTACATGACTTTTCTTTCTCTAATAGCATAACTCTTGGATTTAAATTGTGTCATGAATGCCTGTGTTTCAGGTTTAAATAATTTGCTTTTGAAGGGTGTTTCACACACACAGTGAAACCAAACCAAACTGTGCCCCCTAACTGTTTAAACCCAGAGTGGACATTTATATTTCTTGAATAGTTTTTGTTCCTTTTAGTTTAGCCCTATGCATGCAAGAAAGTTAAATGTGATATAATGAATGCCCTTGTTTGTCTTTCTTGTGCATGATAAGTGCAACCACAGTTCTAATTGTAGTATGCAACACGAAATCTCTGTGAAGCCAGCCCTAGTGTTGCAGTACTTATTGTTATGGTACTCAGTTTGGGTTTTTGGTAATGCAGTGTTAGTAATTGTGGCAACAGTTATTATTATCTAAGAAAAGTGTGGAGAATCCCAGTATTCTTCTACCGCTCCCATGCCCATATCAGAAAGAGAGATTCAGTTTCAAGGAAGCTGAGTGCACCAACTCTACTATCACTCTGTCAACAACGACCTGCCCCCGAAGATACAGGGTGCCTGGCTGGGCCAGCAAGACATGGCAATGTTTTGTCTCTTTCTCTTCCACGCCCCCTTTTCTTTTGGGACACCTGCAGGGGTTTCTGTGTGTACCAGAAAGTGCAGAGAGGTGTTCCAGGAGGTCAGGGGCATACTACCGCCCCTGCAGACATTCTGCTTTTCAGGTGAGTGGCACGTCTCAACGCCTTCCTGCTGCCACTTTAAAAGCTATGGGATCTCATCCAATTCAGCCACCTGTTCCCCTGTAGGCTCCAGAGCCTCCTCCTCAGGTTCAACCTCCTCCTGGACCATGGGAATTTCTGGGTCCGGTTTCCCACGCCTGTTGCCCTTCCTCCTTCTGGCAGACACCTGGGCCACTCGTTCAGGCTCCAGGCTCTACTGATCACTCCAACGGACTGCCATAGACCGAGTAGGCACACAGGCCCACCCTGGCAGACCCAACATTTCCAAGTGTGGCCTGCATTCCATCTCCAGCCAAAGGGAATCCTCCAAGTCATTGCCAAGCAAACAATCTACAGGCATGGTTGGACTCACAGCTACCTTCAAGGAACCTGAGACCCCCCCCATTCAAAGGCAACCTGTGCAACTCTGCACAGGCGCTCAGAGCTGTCCACTCCAATTACTTGGTTAAGTACACAGGGATCTATCTGCTCGGGAAACATACTTTTTTATGACTTTTTTTTCCCGAAAGTCGTGGTTAACGAAAGCGCAACAACGCTTTTTTTAACCACGACTCCGGTTTTTTGTGCCTTAACTACGTATGTTCTGAACAACGAACATGTGTGGTTAAGGTACAAAGAAGGCACTTGGCGAAGGTAAGTGGTGGGTTTAGGTTTTGGGTAGGGGGTGGGGGGTCAGGGAGTTTTAGGTTTTAGGTTGGGGGGGTGGGGCGTTTTTGGTTTTGGGGAGTGGGTGGGGGGTCAGGGGGTTTTAGGTTTTAGGGTGGGGTTGGGGGTGGGGCGTTTTTGGTTTTGGGGAGTGGGTGGGGGGTCAGGGGGTTTTAGGTTTTAGGGTGGGGTTGGGGGGTTGGGGCGTTTTTGGTTTTGGGGAGTGGGTGGGGGGTCAGGGGGTTTTAGGTTTTAGGGTGGGGTTGGGGGTGGGGCGTTTTTGGTTTTGGGGAGTGGGTGGGGGGTCAGGGAGTTTTAGGTTTTGGGGTGGGGTTGGGGGTGGGGTGAGGGATGTAGGGTGAATGGTGCCTATTGCTAATGATTTTATCAGGAATGCCTTTACAACGAAATATCGTTGTTAAGGCATTCGTGGTAAAATCATTAGTAGTAGCAACGAGGTCGGTGTTCCGACCTCGTTGTTAAGGCAGTAGTTGTTTTTTAAGTTGTTGTTTCGTCGTACAATCTATCTGCTCTTCAGACACCAAGTGACTCCTCACTGTAGTCACACTGGCTCTGTGTCTCTGAGAGCCTCCACCCTCTGTCCATTGATGTTCACCTACCGCCTGTACTTCTTAGTGTTATCAGGCATGAGGGTCCTCTGGACCATCTCCCTGTCTCCAAGTAAGACAAGGGTCATCTCAGCTGGCTCCCACCCACCTGGAACCAACTCCTCCCCAAGCGCTACACTGGACAATCCCTGTGACTAAGCAGCAGTGGGTGCCGGTGTCCACTTGGGACATTTGGGGTTCCCCTTCATGTGACCTTCCTGATCACATCTAAAGCACTTGTGGGACCCCTTCTCTACAGGGTTCCCTGTAGAGACCCATGGTTTCTTTTCTACTGGGGGCTGGGATTATTCACCCTGGGAACTAGATTGGGGCCCTTTTGAGAACTCCCCCTGTTTACCCTTACCCCCCCCCACTTCTTCTGATAGGGACCCTGCCTACCCTTGGCATGACCTCCCCCATACCTCTTTTGGACCCTGTTGCTCTCCCAACGGTCGGCTCCCTGCACAAGCTTCCTGGGGTCAGTCATCTTGCTGTCAATCAGGTGCTGGCACAGCTCTGGAAAACACAAACTATGCAAGTGCTCCCAAGCAATCAAATTGTAAAGCCCTTCATACGTTGTTAACTCACTGCCCTTCACCCAACCATCCAGTGGCATGCAAAAAGAATTAACACATTCCAACCAGGTTTGGGATTCCTTCTTCTTATAGGACCTAAACTTGTTCTTATACTGATCAGGGGTGAGACCATACCTAGTGATCAGGGCGTCCTTCATGATAGGGTAAGTGAGACCCCGGGGATCCCCTAAGGATGTCAGATTATCCCTTCCTTCTACCTAGAAGTGCTTGCACAGACCCACCCCCAAATGAGCTTCAGGGACCAGATTCATATGGAGAGCAGACTCATACCCCTCTAACGGCAACAGTATGTCATCCTCCCTCTCGCAATCCTTCACAAGGCCCTTAGGAATGTGCACCCTCCTCTCAGGCTGCACTGTGTTATTGCTGCCACCATCCCTACTAGACGGGCTCCTCTGATCCAGCTCTCTCAAGCTGAGCTCATGAGCCAATAATAACTTTTTGTCTTCTATGGCCATCCTCATTTTCTCCAAGTCCAACTGGTGAGCCCTCAGTGCCTGTCTGTCCTGCAACTCCTCAGGAGTCAGACCCTTGGATGGCACACTGCTACCTGAAAGGAAGTATAATCGGTAGGAATTTGCTAATGCCTTTATTTAAGTTCCAGTAGGTAAGACAGCTTCAGCTCCCGTACCTCCCACTGAGACTGCTCCGTCCGCTCCACCAACCGTCCCCCGATCCGAATGCCATTTCTCACCCTGCATTCTCATTCCATGGCACTCTAAGCACGAGAGTATGGCACGAGAATGCAGAGTGTACACATGGTACCACAGATACAACCCAACACATCTTTCCCCTCATAAACAAAAATTAACAAATTAAAGAAGCGAGAGACAAGAAAACAAACAAATGATAAACCATCAAGAAACACCAACCTATATACTAAATAACATTTTATGTGAAACGTCTTCCATTCAAGTTTTGCTTTTTTAAATTAGTCCATAACATAATCGTCAAATCTCATAGGTAGTTTGAAAACTCTGCTAGGAAACTTCCTTAGATTTAAATTCTCCTTTTTACTTGTAACATCGTGATACAAGGATCCAGATATTGAAATGTTGTCCTTATTCTACCACTTACCATCTTCCAGCTTCACAGCACTATCCCTCACACGTACAATCCTTTTACTTGCACTAAATCTCGAATGACCCTTAGTGACAATTCTTGGAGACTTCACTTTGCCATCATCCCCTTCTTTCCAATCAAATCTTCGATTTAATACTCCGTGAGGATCTTGGGTATATTTCAGTTGGGAGCACTCCCTTTTTCTCACCACACCATCAACTTTATGCCAAGGCACCACAAAATGACCCATCCACTCTTTGGTTAGCTTGGAAGATGGAATGGGACCACGCAATAACACTAAAGGTGAAACTTGGGTGTTAGTATTATTAGTGGTGCGTATAGCCCACAGCAGTTTTTCCAATTCAGACTTACAATGCAACCCACTCACCTTGGATAATTGAATATTCTCCTTAAGGACTCTATTAAATCTCTCTACAAGTCCATTGCTTCTAGGATGGTATAAGGAAGTCTTAGTGTGTCTGATGCCCAGAAATCTTTAAAACGCTTCAAACTGTTCGGAAGTAAATTGACAACCATTGTCTGTTAAGATTTCATCCGGTATGCCTTCTCTAGTGAAGATATATTCCAACGACTTTATTACATTGGTGGTATTGGGAACTTTTACAAACTTCATTTCTGACCATCAACTATAATAATCTATTAGCACAATGCGATATTCTAAAATATCACTCAACAAATACACTGTTCCAATGATGTCAATTGCCAACTTACTCCACGGTTTGTCAGGCACTTTTAACGCTTTCACTAGGCTGAGATTTGTCACTGACAGTACAATTCATACACTCTCTAACAAAATGCTCCACACTTTTATTCACTCCAGGCCTCCAGAAACCTTCTCTAATCCTCCTTTCCATGGCCCGCATTCCAATGTGACCCTTATTAGCTAAACTTAAAACTCTCTTCATCATATCGCGAGATACCACTAACAACTTTGCTCAAAACAAAAGATTGTTAACTACAGACAACTCATCGAACACATGTTTATACTTATTACTAAGATCATCTCCTGGATTCCATTCAGACCACCCCATTACGACACCACGCATTATTGACTTAATATCCTGATCCACCGCTCATGCATCGCTCCACTCTCGTTGTTTTAATGCTCCATCCAGCTGATCACATATGGAACACACCACTACATCACCATCCACACCCTCTGTATTAGAATAAGAATCAATTCCCGTTAATCTAGACAAACAGTCAGCTAGCATATTCATTTTCCCCGGAACATACTCTAACTTGAAATTGTGTTCACACAATTTATACTGCCACTCAGCAATCCTAGGAATGGCTTTCTCTGCTCCCTTTGTCGAAAATAAATTGTACCAGTGGTTTGTGATCAGTTCTTACACTAACTCGAGTGCCCCACACATATTGTTTAAAGCAATTTATACGCTAGGACTTCACGCTCGATTATAGAATAAGTGGCTTCAGCTCCTCTCAAACCCCTTGAAGCGAATGCTACAACTTCTTCATTGCCATCTCTCCTCTGCATCAATACAGCTCCTAACCCTTTCTGGCTAGCATCAGTCATTATAATTGTGTGATCATTGGTGTCAAAAGGTTTCAATGCAATGGACTCAGCAATTTCACTCTTTCTACATTCAAACTCACCATTGCAACACGCATCCCAAATAAACTTAGAGTTTTTCTTTAATAAATTCCTTAAATTGTATGTTTTCTCCGAACAATTGGGTATGAACCTGGGGTAAAATTCAATCAAACCCATGAAAGACGTCAATTGATCCTTATTCTCAGGACACACAAAAAGCCTTCAATTGCCTTCACCAAACTTACTTTAGGTTTAATGCCCTCCGCCGACAGTTCAAATCCCAAATAATTCACTGATGTTACACCAAAACAGCACTTACTTGGGCTGAGAGTCAGTCCCTTCAACTTCAACACATCTAACACCCGACTCAATCTTTCATCATGCTCAGACACATCCTTTCCATAAACCAAAATATCATTTTGAAATGCTTTCACTTCTTGCATATTCTTAAACATACTCTCTATGGTTCTTCGAAAGACGGCAGACGCTGAAGCTAACCCAAAAGGCATACGTTTAAATTAGAATAACCCAAATGGTGTTATGAAGGCTGTATAATGCCTAGAAATAGAATGCAAGTTAATTTGGTGATACACAGACGTCATATCAAGTAAAGAAAATATTTTCCTACCCTTAACAGAATTGGGTGTTGACAATAGAGCTTCTTGTACTTTTCTGTTATTTGTCTTTTCCACTAACTGGTCTCTTATCATTTCCACGATAAACTACTTATATTTGCAAGAAACCGCTAAAAGTTTTAAAGCTCCCACATAACTAGAAGTAGATTCACCTTCAGCTTGAATTCTTCTATAAAACTTGTGCCTTTCCAAAGTAACATTTTTACACTTCTTGAATCTAGAATCCAAAGATGTTATTGCTGTTTCGTACTCATCTTCCGTACCATCACCTTCTCCATCACCTACTAAAACCACTTCTCTCTGAATGTATTTAAGAATTTTCTGACCTTAATTACCCAAACAATGTCTTAAAATTGCACATTTTCTTTTGTGAGTAAAAGTTTCATCGTCTAGAGCATCCAAATATGCTTCAAAGGCTTCTTTCCATTGTTCCCAGTCAGCATCTGGTGAAGCAGGATTAGGGATGAATGGTGTGGTTGGAGAAATAGATTGATGCATGGTATAATGTGGAACACTCTTTATAAAAAATGCAACGCTAAAAATAATGAGGTGTGCGTATCACCGACACTACTAATAAGATAAAAGGATAAAGATACGCAATCTTTTTTTTTGTGTTGTAATTTTTTATAGTTGAGAATAGCAATTAAGATACATTGTAACACAACCTCAATAAGCAGATAAATAAGCCATAAAAACAAGGCTAACAAACATCATTCCTTGCATAGTATAGTCCAAAGAACGCAAGAATATCACCTGAGATGAAACTACAAAGACATAACATATGCATAATCATCAATATTAACAAACAGTGCAAACGAAAGAGAAAGAAGAGAGTACCAGGAGAGAATAACAAGGATGGGGGCGACCAACAACAAGAAACGGAACGATCAATGCCAAGAGGAGTGGGGGAGGAAACAAAGGGAGGGGTAAGCGGGGAATGCAGACCTTGCAGAAGTCTGCTGGCAAAAGAGGGGGTCGACCAACATAATTAGGCAGCATTCCAAGGTGTAGCCGTCTCCCATGGTCCTTGGAGCTCTGTATGTCATCTCCTCCTTCAGCAAGGATTGGTATGGGAAAATATTCAGTGCAACTGCCGCAAACAGGATCCGTCCTGTAGCAGAAGCTTTCGGACAGGGTATATGCGGGAAAAGGGGAGCAGCGCCTTGGCAGTTGGGCAATTCGAAAAGCAGGAGTTATGGAGATATGTATGGAGTAAAGGTAAGATGTCCAGGTCTTGCAGGGTTATTCGGAAGATGAATGGAAAGGAGAAAAGAACAGGGAAAAGGGAAAGGGGGAAGGGGAGGAAGACAGGAGGGAGGGTGTGGGAAGGGAACTGGTGTCAAAAAAGAGAAAACAGTGAGAAAATGAAATTAAGAATAAACACAGGTGGGAGGGGAGGGGTGGGGGAGGTGGGGATGAGGGAGGAGAGTGGGACCAAATAGACGAGTGAAATGATCCCAGGGCAAGGGTGGCAAAGAGGGGGAGAGTGTGAAAAGGGAGAAGGATGGGGGGTTATGGGTGGCGGGAGGGAAAGGGAAGGGAGAAAGAGAAAATGGAAGGTGCATGGGGATAGCTGAGGGACGGCAGTGGCGATGATGGTACAGTCTAGACGTCAGTGAGGAAGGGGGCCCACACCTGAGCAAAAATGGCAGCCTGGTCCTGGAGGTTATAAATGACTCTCTCATGTGTAGCTATGCTAGTCATTGCCACAATCCATTCCTCGGGCGCGGGGGGAGTTGCGGATCTCCAGTGCCTCAGGATACATATTTTCGCAGTTGCCAGGGCTGTATGCAGGAGCCTTTTTTGCGGTCGCGATAAGGCCGGGAGGGAGGCTGTATCGTGCAGCAGAAGCAATGAAGGGGGTAAGGGAGTTGGAAGCAACATGGATTCCGCTAGGACATGTTCAACCACTCTCCACAGAGGCTGTACCGACAGGACAGCTACTGAGTACGTGGAGCAAATCGCAGCACAAATCTACGCAGCGCCAGCATGATGCATGTGGAAGAAGGCCAGTCCTGTGTAGTTTCACCGGTGTCTAGTACCGATCGTGGAGGATTTTGAAGAGGCAGAACTTTAAGCGAGCCTCACACATACCTCTATCTAATGCTTCCACTGTGTCTACCTAGTCCCCCTCTTCAAAGGTCTGCTGGAGGTGGGTTTGCCATTGCAAACGCAGCTTGTCCAGGACCGGTTGTGAAAATAGATGACTTATAAGGACTTCGTACAGGCCAGCCATAACACCCCTGTGTTTCCCCTGTGTCGCCAGGTAGGCTATTATAGGTGAGGGCTCTAGTCCCCGACGGACAATATCGGGGTTTCGACTCATGCAATGCTGGAGTTGCAGGTATTTCCACTCCTGTGCAGGAGGGAGGGGGAATTCCTCCCGCAGGCTGGCGAAAGGTTTGGGCCTGCCGGTCTCCAGTACCTGGTCTAGACGATTAATACCGGCGTCCCTCCACTGCAGACAGTTAAGAGCCGTTCCCCCATGTGTATACCATTGTTGTGCCACAAGGGAGCCTGGGTGTGGAGAAAGGGGTGGACCTCCAGTAGACGGGGGGCCCTCTGACAAGCCACACCTGTCGCCTTCAGAATCAGATTTGGGTCACTAGAGGGCGAGAAGGTCATGCGGTAAAGCCCGTTAAGGCCTCCCCTGTGGGAGAGCAACTCTCTCTCCACGGATATCCATTGCGGCGATTCTGCGGGGTCAGACAGGGCGGCAGCCAGTGATAACAGGTGGAGGGTTACATCGTAATGTTCCACCGAGGGGAGTCCCATTCAGCTGTGTGACCTACGTGCTATTAATTTGGCCGATGCTAGACGGGGGCGCATAGACCCCCACACAAAAGACCTAATTACGGCATCCACCAGTCTCAACGTGGAGAAGAGTATCTGGAGGGGAAGAAGGCCCAGTACGTATGTGAAGTGTGGTATCATGACCATCCGCACCGCCTGCAGCCTGCCCCACATGGAAAGGCCTAGTTGGGCCCATTTGTCAAAGTCAAGTCTCATACGTGCAATGAGGGGATCTAGGTTGTCAGCCATCATTCGTTCCAGGCCGCGGTTAATTAGGAACCCCAGATATTTAAGGTGCTTCGGGGTCCAGCGGAATGGGAAGCCCAAGAGTGTTGATTTTTTCGTCCCTCGTGACGGGGGAGGGCCTCGCTCTTGTCCCACTTTACCCGATAGCGAGAGAGAGGAGCAAAGCCATCAATAATCTCCAGAAGGGCAGGCATTAAGTGGTCAAGGTCGGTTAGGGTGTGCAGAACATCGTCAGCATACAAGTAAAGGTTAGAGGTGGTACCACCCGGCAGAGGAAGGCCCACAATACCGGGGGACTCTCGGATTGCAGCCGCCAGCAGCTCCAATGCCAGCAGGAACAAAAGATGGGAAAGAGGCACCCCTGCCCTGTTCCTCTACAGATGGGAAAAGGATCCGAAAGAAAGCCCCCACAGTTGACCCACACCGTGGGATGATTGTATAGCAGACGGACTTTGGAAATAAATTGGTCACCCAGTCCGAACTTTGCCAGTGTTGCAAAGAGTTATGGCCATTCTACACGGTCAAACGCTTTTTTGGTATCAATGGACAGTGCTAGGGCGGCCTCTGGGATGGGCCGAGCCCCCCATAGGGCATGACATAAGGTATGGAGATAATTCCTTGAGCTGCGGCCCGGCACGAAGCCGACCTGCGACTGGTGTATGAGAGACGGTATGACTTTGTGCAGGGGTTTCGCCAGGACACTAGCTAATCTCTTAAAATCGCAATTCAGAAGGGATATAGGTTGGTAACTGCCACAAAGCAGAGGATCCTGACCAGGCTTTGGTATGACAGCGATTATGGCGGCGTTGGAGATCGCACCCAGAGAGTTTGTCTGACACGCTTCATCCAGCGCCCTCTGTAGGACATCTAGCATTTCCTCCCCCGCCCACTTGTAAAATTCTGCTGGGAATCCATCTTCTATGAGCTACTTGTGATAAGGGAGACCGAAGACAACCTGTAGGATTTCCTGACAGGTAAGTTCCCCCCCCCCCAGCAGTTCTCAGCCCTCATCGGAGATCTAGGGCAAGGTAACTTTATTGAGAAAAGCCTCTATCTGGGCAGGAGAGGACTGCGATTCCGGGGCGCAAAGGCGGCAGTAAAAGGTCGCAAATTTACTCACTATCTCTTGCGGATGTCTGAGAGTCTCCCCCGTTTGGGCTTCAATGGATGGTATAGCTAGGGTCGGCCAGTAGGCGGCCAGCCTTCGCTGCTTGCTCATAATGCATCCCTTGCAGGTGTTGTAGCACATATTCAGCCTGAGAAGTAAAGAGTTTGTTCAAAGCCATACGGGCTCTCTCCAGTTCCCTACGAGTGGAGAGGGAGGGGCGGGCTGTATATTGTCACGTCAAGCATTCAATGTCAATTTCTAAGGTTGCTTGCATGCCGCCCTGTCCTTATTCGCCAACGCGGCGTCACGCATCATATGGCTCCGTATTGTTGCCTTAGCCACAGGCCAGGTAACCCTCCTGGACGACACTGACCCGAGGTTGTCCCGGATGTAGGTGGATGTGTGTGCCTGCAGTTGCGCCTTCCCTTGAGGAGTTCGGTAGTGGTGGAGAGCGAATTGCCATGGCTTGCGGCCCGGGGACACAGGGCTCAGCTGTATGACAAAAAGAATAGGGGAGTGGTCCGACAAGCCCCCACTCAGGATGCGAGAGTCCTGTGTGTGCGCCACAATGCTATGTGAGATAAGAAAATAGTCCAGTCGGGATTGGATACCATGGACCGGGGATAAGAAAGTGTATTCCCTATCAGCGGGGTGTGTTAGTCTCCAGATGTCCACCAATCCATTATCCTGCATTATGTCTGATTGCAAGGCTCTGTCTCTGTTACTGGTGGTGTCCAGCGGTCCAGTCCTGTCCAGTATGGCATCTCGAGCCAGATTCCAGTCTCCACCAATAATGTACCGGGAAGCCCCAATCTCCATCAAAAGACGGTTGATACACAGAAACAATTGCCTCTTGGAACCTACTGGGGCATAGATGGAACCCACACAAAGCGAATAGCCTCCAAGTTTCAGTTTGGCAAATATATTTAGTCCCTCCGGGTCGGCCCATGATTTGGTGACCGTAAAAGGTAGGCTTTTTCTCAGCAGTATCGTAACACAGCACTTCTGCAAAGCACTACTCTGTTCATCCTGCGGGGAGGGACTACAGCTGGACAGCACAGTCCCCACCAAGTCCCTCCGCAGCTTGTCAGATTCGAGCCTGGTCAAGTGGGTCTCCTGGAGGAGAACCATATCCTCCCGCTTGGTGTTGAGATATGAGAGTCTTTTCTTCTGTTTAATGAAATGGGTGAGGCCGTTAACATTCCAAGAGACAACCCATAGCAGGGTGGGTGAGGCAGACAAGCGTCCAGCCATGAGGAAAGGCTAGAGGGAGCAGTGAGGGCGAAAGTTGTGGAGGAGTGGGATAAAGAGATGGAGATGGGGGGTACAGAACACTATGTAATAGAAGACCGAGAGGATTGTGAGTGGGGGAGAGACGGGGGCAAGGAGGGAGATAGAAATGGAAAGGGACGAAATGTAAAAAGACACCAGACGGAGGACAAGAATATAGAATGTGAAGTACAGAAAAGGGTAGGAAGAGAGGAAAGGGGGGAGAAAGAAAGGAGGTGTGAGAGAGGAGTGGGGAAAAGGGAGGGGCAAGGACAAACAAAACAAAAGAACAGAGACAACAAAGCAAAACCAATCTCGATCCGGGAAAAGAGGATAGCAGAGAGTAGAGAAAAAGAGAAAAGAAGAAGAGTAAGAGAAAAAGAAGAATTAAGGATTAAGGAAGGGGAGAGAAGGGGGGAAGGCAAAAATAGAAGTAGAGAGCTGGAGCAAAACAAGAGCACCAGAGAACCTAAACCTTAATCTGTGGGTGTATACCCGGACCCAATGAGTCCCAGCGCAAGGCAAGGCCGGTGGGGCCATGGCCGGGGGAGGGGGTGCAGTGCGGGACCTCCACTACCCATTGGCACTAACCTCCCAGGGCCCCGGGGCCAGATTCCTCCAGAAGGATATGGCACAATGTGATACAATTTGATATTCCCCGGCAGGGAATGGGATAACACAGTGCAGCACAATAGGAAAGCGAGCCCGCTGAGGGACGCCACGGCGGGAGCAGCAAGCCCCCCAGGGAGGAATGGGGGAAGAGGGAGAGGAAGGGACAGCGAAGGCCGTCATTTTGTCAGTGTCGCTGCATGCAGATCAGGGGGGGAGGTAGAGGGGAGGGAAGCGGAACTGCGTGCGCATAGAGAAAAGAAAGAAGAAAAAAAAGAGGGCAGGGGGAAACAAAGCTTGACCATATAGAGAGCAGCACAAGAACCCTAAAAAGGGAATACAATAGTGATGAACAATCATTCAATTATCATTATATTAATAACTGTTATATTAACCGTGGGGCTACCAGGTCTAGAAAATATGCAATGTCCCATAGTCCATCAGTCCCAAAGGGGGCTGGACAATCCTTATGAGTCTGTTCGGTATCCACATTATGTCTGTAAGAGAGAATTGCTAAATAGGAATAACAAAAAAAAATAACAGAACACCCAATGTTATGCAGTAATATAAATCTGTACTCAGCCAGCCAGTGAATCAAGGAGAGGTCAGCCATCCCCAGGCCAGGGGAAGCCATGATCAGCAGGCTCTCGACTTCCTGCAGCCCAGTAGGAAATAGCGAGTTCAAGAGGGTTCCACTGGGGGCTTCAAAGGGGAACAAGATTTGTCTCTGTCTGCCACCTGTGTGTGGAGTACCACCACGTGCAGAACCTGTCCTCTATCATCGTGACTGTTTATGAGTCTCTCCAGGTCCCGTCCCCTGGGGTGGGAGAGAGGAGGGTGGCAGTCAGACCCCGACCCTCCTGGGGCAAGGTCTTGATATAAAGTATTCTGATCAGCAACCGTTGGATACCGAGGTTAGGTCGGGGTGGAGGTGTCCATGAGTGACAGACCATCCAAGAAAGAGCGCAGGTCCTCCGGGTCATAAAAGTCTTTGGATGCACCATTTTTCATTATCCACATTCGCGCCGGATCGAACAGGCCATATTTCACCTCCATCTTACGTAACCTGGGGCGGAGGACCAGGAATGCCCTTCGACATTCACTGGTTTCCTTAGAGAAGTCTGCCGACATTCGGATTGCGTGCCCATCCAGCTGACAAGGACTCTGTGTGCGGGCTCTCTGAGAGAGTTGGCGGGCCTGTGCATGACGAAGAAGGCAGGCTATGATTGTTCGGGGCGGGTGTCCGTGCCGAGTCTCCTAGGGCCCAGCTTGTGAGCTCTTTGGAACTCCAAGGGTGGATTGAAGGTGATGCCAGTCAGCTTGGTCAGTGTTTCCAGCAGGAATGTGTGAATGTCCTCATCCTCAATATTTTCAGGAAATCCTAGGAATCGGACGTTGTCCCTCCGGCTCCTGTCCTCCAAGTCTGTCAGCTTGCTGCGAAGAAACAGGAGTTCTTGGTCTCTATCCTGGAAGGAAGCGGCTTGGGCCTCTACTGTTGTCACCCGTTGTTCCAACCCCAGTACGCGGGTCTGAAAGCTTGCAATATCCATACGGATGGATTTCATTTCCACAGTCAATGAGGCCATTGCACTATCCATCTCCTCCAACCTGCGAACATCTGCTGGAGGATACGATCCATGGTGGATTCTTGGGCTGAGTCCCCCATAACTTGATGTTTGGCAGTTGGCAGTGCTGCCGAGGTAGGTGGTGGCCCCTTCGTCAGAAGTAAGGCCTCAGAAAAGGGCAACTGTCTCGCCGGCTTGCCTGAGTTCTTATTAGACGACCGGCTGCCTGGCATCTCTGGCCCTGTCGCAGAGCCTAGCAGCAGTGGTGTGGGGGACCAGGTATCCTAGGGGCCCTCTCCTGAGGTTGGAGTTGATCAAACTCTGCGTGGCCGGGTGGATGGGGGGGGGAGAGGCGGAAGGGCCCCGGCCCCCACAGCAGAGTGTCTGATGAGTAGCACAGTCCAAGCGGAGTCCGCAGTACATCCTGTGCTCCAGGGAAGGAAGAAGGACGCAGCCCAGAGGTAAAGAGGTGTCCGTCCACCTCGAAGGAGAGGTGACGACAGGGTGAGGGCCTCAGTCTCAGTGTGCAGGGGTGAGAGTATCCCGCCAGGCCGGGAACACCGGCTGCCCCACGTGTCGTGTCATGGGCCGTCTCCCGAAAGTACCCGTGGTAGGCAATGTGCCCCTCTGCACCTGGCACTCACAAAAGAAGGGGGGGAAGGAGGCACGGACTATATGCGTCATTCCAACCATGCAGTGCAGGACCTCCGAGGGTCCCAGCGAGCCTCCAAGATGACAGCTATGAACCCGGGATCCCACGTTGCCACTCTATCAGTGTAGTGAATCTGCCAGGATCCATCCAAGGCAGCTGGGAGAGAACATAAGGTCTGGGAGGCGGCCCAGCATGGGTGCCACTCTGGTCATAGTAGTAGCCTCCCTCCTGCCCTCCCGGTCCCATGCCCGGCTCTGCTGAAGGCCTTTTCTTCCAGGGTTCCCAAACATCATAGAAAGCATGGGGCACGCAGGGGCACCGGCCTCAATGAGCGGGTAAACCTTGAGCCGTCAGGTCACCCACTGCCAAGGAGAGTCTGATGTATCCATCCGGCCTCTCCACCCCTCGCACCCAGCACCGCCATCGCGACCTCCAGCAGTCCACAGCCTCTTCCTGTGGCAGCAGGAGTCCCCCAGGCCAGGGGGGGGAAAGAGGGGTGGGCAAGCACAGGGAGAGAGAGAGAAAGTGGTAGAACTCCCAATGGGGGGGGCGCCGCCCAGCCGGGCCCCCAGCACATCGCGGCTCCTCCTGTAATGCCTGGCGCCAGCCCCTCTTCTTCAGTTCTAAGGGCGGCACCAGGGCTGGTCTAGAAGGCAGACCACAAAGGGCCAAGGATCTGGGCCCCCACTGCTGCCCGCTCCCTACCAGCTCCATCTGGCCACACTCGGGAGCGCCGGGCTCCGAAAAACACCGGAGGTCGTGGCTCCAGGCTTCCCCCCAGGGTGGCTCCATGCAGCAACAGTCCAGGCGGGGTCGCGAGCCCACGACGCCCGGGAAGCGTTGTCGCCACTGCGGTAACCTCCAGCCGCTTCCACAACATCAAGGAGATTCTCTGTGCCCCACAGCGCCTCCGTCCCCAGCCTGAGCCCCGCTGCCTCACGGAGCACACGCTTCAGGCGGCCATCATGTCTCGTGGCCAGACCATGCCCCCAAAAGATACGCAATCTTAATAGGTGTGCGTGTCACCATGACACACAGACACAGAATAGTCACAATTGGCTGCCGATGGATGAACGCGGTACAACTGCGTGTGGAACAAAAGTCAAACTCCAAAGATGGAACTTCCAAATTAAATGCCCCCATCCAAAAGGGCTGCCAAAATGGTGTGCATGTCACCGTGACATGCAGAATTTTATTGCCAATATAAGGTGGCGCTGATGCGTGCCGTCAAGTAGAGAGCTCCAATATTAAATATTCAAACACAAAATTGCTGCCGAAATGGTGTGCGTGTCACTGTGACGCACAGAATTTTTTGCCACTATAAGATGTCCGTCGATGCGTGCCGGCAAATAGAACGCTCCAATATCAAATATTCACACTCAAAATGGCTGCTGAAATGGTGTGCGTGTCACCGTAACACGCAGAATCTTGCTGCTAACCCCACAATTGCCGCTGATGAGTGCCGTTACCTAGCGATGAGGCAGCTACCCACTTAACACACACTGTAACCGTTGCGTGTAAGGACACAGGAAACAAATACTTTGCGGCGGTAGTAGAAAGAGGGTTTCCAAAATAAAGCACGCGTTAGCCTCACCGTCTCATGTAGAAAGAGGAGAAGCTGTCTTTCATGCCACTGCCTGCTCGCGTGGGGATCGTACTGGTCGCAGAACATCGTCGCCGCTGAAAGAAAGTGTAATCGGTAGGAATTTGCTAATGCCTTTATTTAAGTTCCAGTTGGTAAGACAGCTTCATCTCCCGTGCCTCCCACTCAGACCACTTCATTCGCTCCACCAACCGTCCCCCGATCCGAATGCCGTTTCTCACCCTGCATTCTCATTCCATGACACTCTAAGCATGAGAGCATGGCACAAGAATGCAGAGTGTACACATGGCACCACAGATACAACCCAACACTACCTGCCCTCGAGACCATCTCCTTGGAAATAACAGGCCCACCCACTATACCATTGTTTATACTCTGCCTCTCCTCCTCCTCCTCCTCACCCTCATCCTCATCTTCTGTGTGCCCCTCAGCTTCCTTGGCTGTCACTCATGCCCTCAGTGCCTTTTGCAGCTCATCCTTCCTGGTGGAGCTCTTAATGGGACAAGCAAGATCCTTACAGAACTGTTTCAGTTTGATAACTGTGTAACTCTCCAGTTTTCCTTAATCAAAAGTTCCAAAGGCAGAAAGACAAGTTCCCAAATGGAGTTCAAAAGTCAATCAAGGATTACCACAAAAATGGAAGTAGGGAAAAATCCCAAAAAGAGAAAAAAACTAAAATCACAAAGACAAGTAGTATGTGGTCACGTAACTGTCTGCACTGAAAACAGTTGTGTACATTTAATCACTGTAGATCAAGTACAAATTCAAGTCCAATCCCAACCGCTGATCACCAGTGTTAGAAATTGGGTCTTTGGTTGGCAGTCAGGGTACCACCTGTCCAAGTAAGGACCCTCACTCTAGTCAGGGTAAAGGAGAATCAACCTCAGTCAACCCCCACTCACACCCTTAATAGCTTGGCACGAGCAGGCAGGTTTAACTTCTGAAGCAAGGTCTAAAGTAATGTTACCAACACACACAGTAATTCAGTGAAAACGCTACAAAATGACACAAAACAGGTTTAGAAAAATAGATATTTATCTAAACAAAACAAGCTAAAAATGCCAAAAATCCAACATACACAAGTCAAGTTATGAATTTAAAAAGCAAAAGCGTCTTAAATCCTTTCAAAAACAGTGAGAACGTTGTTAGCATACAAAAGTACCTGAGTAGCATCAAAATAAAGCCACACGGGCGAGTGTGCGTTGAAAAAAGCTAGCGATGCATTGATTTCTCATTCACAAGCGAGAGCGTGCGTCGTACCTTCTCTGGTCGGGTTGGCGTGAGTCGTTTCTTCTCTCCCGCAAGAGAGCAATGCGTCAATCCGGACGGGCACCTCAGCTCAGGGCAGGCTTTGAGTTGATTTTCTGCACCCAGCGATGTCGTGTTGAAATCCGGTCGCACAGTGTCAAGAAACCACGCTGCCTGGGGGCTTGCGTTGTTAACAGAAGCCACTGCGGGTGTTGCACGCCATTTCTCCTGCCACGTTGCATTGATCTTCCAGCGATGGTGCAGGTGGAGCCTCGATTTTAGCCACGAGGCCGTCGGCGTGTTGTGCGGGTGGTGCATCCAAAGTTTCTATGCATGGATTTCTGTCCTTTTTCACCAGCTGCACATTTCAAGGGCCCAGAGACAGGTTAGGGCACCACTTGGCAAGTAGGGCTGTCAGCATAAAGCCCAAGTGCTGGCAGAGAGAAGTCTTTGTTGTCCCTGAGACTTCAACAACAGGAGTCAAGCTCAGTACAAGCCCTTGGAGATTCTTCACCAGTGGGAAGTCACACAAAAAGTCAGTCTTTGTCCTCTCTCAGGTGAAAGCAGCTACTGCAGACCAACCCAGCAACACACAGTTACAGGCAAAGGGGCAGTACTCCTCCTCCAGCTTCTTCAGCTCTTCTCCTTGGCCGAGGTTCCTCTTGGTTCCTGAAGTAATCTGATTTTCAGGGGTTTTGGGTCCTCTTCTTATACCCCTTTCTGCCTTTGAAGTAGGCCTACTTCAAAGAGAAGTCTCTGTTTCTTCCGAGATCCTGCCTAGGTCAGGCCCCAGACACACACCAGAGGGTTGGAGACTTCAGGTGTAAGTGACTGCTCCTCTCCTCCCCTCAACCCAGATGGCCCATCAGGATTTGCAGGCTACACCCCGCTTCCTTTATGTCACTGTCTGGAGGAGAGGTGCAAACAGCCCAACTGTCAAACTGACCAAGACAGGGAATCCACAAACAAGCAGAGCCACAGAATGGTTTAAGCAAGAAAATGCCTACTTTCTAAAAGTGGCATTTTCAAACACACAATCTAAAAACCAGCTTCACTAAAAGATGCATTTTTAAATTGTGAGTTCAGAGACTCCACATGTCTATCTGCTTCCAAACGGAATCTGCACTTTAATCATATTTAAAGGCAGCCCCCATGTTAACATATGAGATAGATAGGCCTTGCAACAGTGATAAACTAATTTGGCAGTATTTCACTCCTCAGGACATGTAAAACACATAAGTACATGTCCCACCTTTAACATACACTGCACCCTGCCCATGGAGCTACCTAGGACCTAACTTCTGGGTGCCTTACATGTACAAAAAGGGAAAGTTTAGGTCTGAAAAGTGGGTACACTTGCCAAGTATAATTGGCAGTTTAAAACTGCCCTCACAGACACTGCAGTGGCAGGTCTGAGCCACGTTTATTAATGTGGGTGGCATACTCAGTACTGCAGGCCCACTAGTAGTATTTGATTTACAGGACCTGGGCACCTCTAGTGCACTTTACTAGGGAACTACTGGTAAATAATATATGCCAATCATGGATATCCATTGTACACATACAATTTATACAGGGAGCACTTACACTTTATTACTGGTCAGCAGTGGTAGTGTCCAGAGCAAAGTAAACAGCAAAAACAGAGTCCAGCACACAGAATCAACCTGGGAAGTAGAGGCAAAACGTTAGGGGAGACCATGCCATTGATGCCAAGTCTAACAATTACTTGAAATTACATATAATTATTTAAAATGCTGATCCATCATTTTACTATATATTTTAGCACAAAATGTGTCCTCATGCTATATTTGGCATGAGGATGCATTTAAACAAAGCACTGTGCTCACCAGCCACTTGGGTTCTATTGTTCTCATGTGTTCACTGTAAATGTGTACTGCTAATGGTGCATTTGCTAAAAATGTTTACTGTGAATGTTGCCTAGTTACACTAAGTGGCATTACAACATTATTTTAGTAACTCTACATAATAGAGGAACGCATATTTTCCAAAATGATGTAAATTACACAGTTGTAATTTAAACTTTGCCCAGGCTTAACAATAAGACAGTACAAAATCTGGGAATTTAATGGACAACTGTGGTCCCACAGATGTACATGAAAGATAATTCTTGCCACAATGTTCCAAATCTCCAGAGAATACTGCATTCATGGTGTGCACAGCTCAATGGGTAAGTCAAGTATGGCATTACAGGAGATCTGTCTTAGTTATAAATTCAGCCATGAGGTGAAGCAACAAAATGTTTCATGAAATACGAAGCACGAAAGGAGATGGTTAACACTCTAGTAGGGATGTTAACCATCTGATAACTGCGTAAAAAGGAATGAATGACACTTCAAAGCAAGCGTGAAGAGGGTGTAAGAGATGAGGAAGTGACTGCATTTTTGTACTGGAAAGAGGAGGACACCCTTTTCCCAATCTACCTTTCAGCAGTTGCTGTTTACTGGCCCTGGAACAGACGTGAAGAGGCTGTAATGGATGGAGAGGTAACTGCATTTCTGTATTAGCAACACACCCTGCCCTCAATCAACTTTCCTGATACAGCTTTTTTCTGCTTGGCTACAGTCTAGTTTTCATGATTCACTCTGCCGGCAACATGAGGCTTACTGTCTAGTTAGAGATATTTTGTGAGACTACAGTTTTTCTGTTCTGAAATAAATAGTATCTACTGTAATGTATGAGGCAGAGAGAAAGCAAAAAGATTGTAAAACTTTTGATGTTAATAATCTGGTTATTAAACCGGTCTTCCCCCTTCTCCCATTTTTGCTGATCTAGTTTTTGCTGGCTTTAGGGCTATGTGCACATTACCACTGCTAACCAGTGCTTAAATGCATGTGCTCACTCCTTCAAACCTAGTAATTATAGCGTATATCCAATTAATATATTTAGTTTACTTATATATCCCTAGTAAAGTGGTAATACATGTTCCTAGGACCTGTAAATTGAATGCTACAAGTGGGCATGCAGACGTTATTGCACCACCCACTAAAGTAGCACTTTGAACATGTCTCAGGTCTGCCATTGAAGACTCTCTGTACAGTTTTAAACATGTCTTGATAGTGAAAAGCATTTAAATTGTTCTTTTTACTACTGCAAGGCCTACCTCTCCAATAGGATAGCATTGGAGTTACTTTATTACATTTAATAAACTGTAATTACCAAATGGGAACAGGTAGCTAGTTCATGTTTGGTATCTTTTGGATTCTTATGTAAAATCCTCTCTTATGGTAAAGTCTGATTTTAATTTATACATTTTAAAATGCAACTTTTAGAAAGTGGGCATTTTCCTGCTTTAGCCAGTTACTGCCTGTAGCTTGCCTCTGGGTCACATGACTGGGTGTACCTGACAGTTGGGCTTTATGTATCCCTCCTAGACAGACACACAATAAAGTACTGAAGGGTGCCTGGTGGGTCATCACAAGCAGGATGGGAGAATGGAGCTGGACACAGCCCTACATACACTTGAATTGGCTGTTGCTTCCCTCCACACAAAGGGCTGCATATCCCCTGTACTTAGACTGGAGCCAGGGCAGACAAGGCAGGATGCCTGTGGACTTCAAAGGAAAAACCGTGGAAGCTTATTCCACTTCAAATGAAGGCCCAGGTATAAATATTGAACCTCAGATACCAACTTTTCGGTGCACTTCTGGACCTGTCACTACTCTTCCAGGAAGAAGGACTGCTGTGCTGCTAAACTGATCTGCCACTCTGTTGGACTGCTGCTCTGTTGTGCTGACCTGTTTCCTTCTTGCATAGATGAGAAGGACTGGACCTGCATCTGTTGAACCTAGGACCCCAGAATGACTCCAAAGGATATTTGGCTGGTATGCTGACTAGAGCCTCATAGACAGAAGGCTCCAACTAGCTTTCCCGATGCAGGCCCTTTCATCACAACACTCTCATCAACAGCAGCCTTGATTATTTCGCAGGTTTGCGTATTACAGCCTCACAGCTCCTCCGAACTGACCCATTACCTCAACTGTTTGACACACCCTCGGCAATGGGTTCCTCAACAACAATGTAGGACCTCACATTGCAGCCTTGCCTCCCCTCTAAACCAACAGATTACCTTGACTGCAAAACGCATCCTTGAGGCGGAACCTCTCAATTCCTCGCAACCAAGATTTAAGGTACTTTGGTTCAACAGGCCTAACTGGGTGCCCATATTCGGCCCACAGTCCATTGTGGTTGGCGTGAACTTATGACTTTGTCTCAATCTGGCACAACTGGATATCCGCAGCTGGCGTTTTGTGTTTTTTGGTGCTATTTTCTCTATAATCTTTAAAAGTGCATATCTATGATTCTATCAACTGGATTTTTTTCATGTTGGTCTTTTTTATTTATTAAAATTACTCTATGTTTCTAATCTGGATTGGCATCCTTTCATGGTGTGTTTTCAATGTGTTATTGCTTAAAGTGTTGCACAATTAGTTTACAGTTTGCCTCTAAGTTAAGCCTGACTGCACTGTGCCAAGCTACCCAAGGGTTGGGCACAGGTTGATTTAGAGTTTGCTTGTGACTGTACCCTGACAAGGATTTTGGTTTCAGCTAGTATCCCAATTTCTTACACTGATTTCTATGGTTATTGCCTTTGACTGTGTTAGGATAGGAAAGGAAATGCAACTCGTTGAACTATGCAGCTCATTGTATCATTACATAAGGCCTTGTTTCTGTTGTGTACTGTGTTGAGTAGTTCCTACATTTGAACATATGTTGCCTTTATGATTTTGAGGTGGAGGTGTTCATTAAGTATGGAATCCAAAATACGACTTCATTTCTCAGTCTAATTTCCTATTTAGTCACACATGATTCTGCCACATGTCTTTATAAATGCTGCCCAGACCCAGCAGATCTCCAATGGCTCTAATGTAAGCACAAGTATATCAACTTACCATTCAAAGCAAGGAAACAGATAGATGGTGTACCAAACTCTCACCAATGAGCTTACCCAATGATGGTAATCTCAGGGAAAATGTAAGAGGCACAAGTATTTTGGGTTTCCTTTTTCTCTTTTCCCCAGTTGAGAACTATCCAGGTTGGATTTATTTGTTGCCAATCTATTGCAAAGTACATGTGTAAAGAAATGCCTCTTTTTGCATGTTCACTCCACATTTTTGGACTGATGCTGCTGTTTTTTAGACTCTGAGAATGCACTGAGGCCTGCTACCCAGACCTCAGTGCCACTGTTCTGACCCCATGCAAAGTGTCTATCGAATTGGATACACCCAGTTGGCCAGGCCTGACACTTGTAAGTCCCTAGTATCTGGCACCCATGGTACACTGGGTATGGAAGGCAGAGTGTCCAGTCAGGGCTGCAGCATTGGTTGTGGTACCCCCCCCCCGGTGACAAGACACAAAAGGGCTCCCACTCTGCCACTGTACACTGGAAGGACAGTGTCCTTACTGTCAGTTCGACTTTGCCAGTTAAACTAATGGCGAAGACAATCTGCCCCTTAACCTTATATGTAAGTCTCCCCTGTTCAAGGCCTAGACAGTCCTATGGCAGGGAGCTATGTTTTGCTAAGTCAGACATATATATTTTGATATGCCTCGAGAGTAACACCTCCAAATTGTCATTTTGCTCTGGGTAAAGTTGGCAGACTTAGCTAATAGGGCTACTAGGTGACATCCCCTCCTGACTAGCTTTTGACCGGGACTACCAAACTGGATCATGTGAGGTATCAAATTGTGACATTAAATGCAACCTCAGTCCCACGTCAAAGTTATTGTCACTATTAATAGCTGTTCATTCTAAAAAAAATGACCACTTGGTGCTCTGCTCATCCAGCGGCTTCACAAAGGCACACACATACAGACAGCTTTCTGACTACCTGGCGAGACATGTCAATGACTCCCAGGCTCAAGGACAAAGGCAGTGCCCCAGTAGCTAGGTGTCACCTCCTCTGCCCGGATGACCACTCTGTGGATTAACCCAAGTGTGTACTTCAAAGGGGAAGCCACTATGATGGGCCACCTGGCCCAAAACCCCTGAGCAGGATGCTTTTTGTTCTGGAAGACAGTATGGAGACAGTACCAGAGGTGGGAAACATGCCTTAAAAATCAATTCTACCTTGGGCATGTTGTCCCCAGGAAGTAACACTTCTAGAGTGGGCTACCTTGCTCCTTCCGGCCAAGGAAGGGTTGTGACATTTAGAAGGGGTGAAGAATTTGGTATTTTGGTATAGCCAGATGCCGTGCATCACAGGAACTTCATCACTAGTTGGAAGGGGACCCATTAGCCCATTGACTAGAGACTGCGTGGTTTCCTCAGGAAACTTTCAAAGGATAAACATGGCACCCCTGGGATGTTAAACCTCAGTACTCGCTGGATCTGGAAAGAGGATGAGAAGAAGACCATTTTGCATCTGTTGGAAGTGCACAAGGAAAGGCTGCAACACAGAAGCGACTGCTCAAGCTGCACTTTTTGGTAGTGGAGTTTGAACCCTGTTCTGTATGCCTAGCTCTGGGAAATGCTGACCCCTGGACCCAGACTGAACCACCGCAGAAGTCTTGCTGCTACAAGAGGCCAGGTACCCCTAAGGACAATTTGGAGACAGCCAAAAGGTGCAAAGGTATCTGACTGGACCGAATACAGTATTTGTTAGGGTACTGCACAGTAGGGTTACCTAGTCATACGATATAGTACCCTCCAAATCCTCACATGTAGAAAAGTATTATTGTAGATATTAAAATAATTGGAACAATTATAAATGAGCAGATAGTGAAAATGTGACTGACAACATAAGGCATTGAATGAATCCCCTTCTTATTTGGTTCTGGCTAATGGTTCGAATTGCGAAGTTCCCCTCATGAGGACTGCACAGCATTAGATAACCTACATAAGTGCCCACGGCAGAAGGTCCGGATCTCCCTGCAATGAGTTTATATTTTTTAGAAGTCAGAATATCGTCACTTTTATACTGTTTCTCGAAATGATTGTGGGAAAAGTGTTACTGTAATTTATGATGTAATATTAGAGAAAGTTCATGAGAATTATTTACCTATTTTGCACACACAGTTAAAACACTATCCCAAATATGAGTATATGTGTTTTAATAGCCACTATGATTATTAAAACACATGATGAATATAAAACATATCGTCTAAAAATCATATTCCTTATGCAACAAAATAAGCAACAGTTTTACACCTGTGACGCATTTAAACTCTAAACGAATGATGGGAAGGTGCGCTCTTCCATCCTGACCACAATCACCAGCTCCTTCTAGAGTGTGGTCTTAAAACAGGAACTGCAAAAATCCCGTATGGAATGGGTCATGGTAAATTACAGTGATAAGTTAAATTGCACCAGAACTTTAAAGAAAAAAAATTTATTTCGACTAACAAACTCAATCTACTCATGTCACAGGCTTAGACATCCATTTATTTGTTCAGAGGTGTGTTCAGTTTGTATCTGTCTTGTACACTGTGATTATTATCAGGTGTGTACTTGCTCAGATACTGATAACTATCATATAACCATAATTTTTGTCTGCAAGAACCCCCCGCTGGAGTAATCCGAAGCCCGCAGGACTGCGTCAGTCTTTAAAATGATTAAATATGTCAATAGTAGTAAAACCTTTCTTTTTAGGGTCTAAACAGATCAAAATCTGCATGCTCAAGTACTGTTTATATGAATCGTAAAACATCAACAAGAAAATGAATCCATTTTCCACCCTAATAACAAAACACTGATATTTATGTACGTATTTTATTTTTCTATCATGTTGTCATGTCACTTTATGACACTAGATGTTATTATTCCTATCCTTGTGCTCTTGCATCGCGGTACTGGTTGCTAATTTGTTTGTACTGGAGAACCCATATCAGCCAATGGCTCAAAGGGCCTGATCAGCTCTCTAGCAAGATGCTACTAACTGGCCCCAATCTGGAATCCTTAGGATCAAATACACAGCACAGCACATGCCTTTAATACCGTCAGATAGAGGTTATTGCCTGTACTGAAGAAACCTTTTTTCCTGGTTCAGTTGAATTGGTGTTTGTGTGAGTGTGTTTTTGGCGAGGTTAGAAGAAAACCATACTGATGTGAGAGCATTGGTTCTGTGAACAGCTGGATCCATTTTGGATTGAGCCTGGTTTGACAAAGCAAAATATGGAGTTCGAAATATAGCTCCCCAGGCAGTGAACATTTATTGTCTACATTCCTGGAGCTCTTGGGAGGAGCCTTTGACTCTGCGGTGTGGAGGATGCAAAAGAAGCCTCAGCTGAGAATTCTATTAGTAACTGGTAGCTGCGAGGTGCTGATTAGTCCTTTCTGGGATTGATAAATGGTAAATAGTAAGGAAAGTTTATAAATCAGCAGATTCTGTTGTTACGTGTAGGGGCGTTTTCTAGGCAGGGTGTGACTTTTTTGGCTTTCCCTGACAGCTACACCAGGGAGGTTGAAGACAGCCAGGTGCAGAGTCTTTACACTTAATTCTGCTCATGTTCTTGGATACTTCTACTTGGAGTCAGCATCCTCACTACCAGATGTAGACCCATCACCTTCCAAAACATTTGTGTCTGCACTGCAGCCAGAAAATGAAATTTGAAAATGAACCACATCAAAACAACTCTTGGACTTTAGACAGTGAATTAACATCCCTCAATAGAAAGGTGGGCCCCAAACCATCCCGTTCGGTTCAACTTCCATATTCTTCTTGAACAAGGAAGGGATTAGTTCCACAGACCATTTGAAAAGCTATTTTGATCCAGAGGTAATGGGAAATCAACTGGTCTGCATAACAAGCTACAACCTAAAACATGCTTGACTATTCACAGAAGGAAGGAGTGCGTTTGGATCTGCAGGGGAGAGACTCTCAGAGAAGCCCAGCCATATTCCCAGGTTTTTCACCACCAAGGAGAGAAGACTTACTAATGAGAATGTAGCTGGTGCCTATCGAACCTACGAGGTTTCCACCAGTCATCCTGTGTTATTCATGTGGTGAACGACATCAAGTATTAAAAATCCCTGAGTGACAGAGATCCATCTGATCTGTGTCAGAGGAACCTGTTGCTCTGCTACCCCTGATGTGCTACAAGTCCTGTGAGGCCAAACAACAGCGCACAGTAAGGTCGTGACTGCCAAAGAGGTGGGACAGCTGCTGAGACCCACTGTGCTGTTCTTCACCCCGTGACAAGATGAAGGAGGTCCAGTCCGCTATCCTGCACCCACCAGCAGAGGAGCTGCTTGTGGGACCACAGCAAAGAGAATATCATCACCCTCCCACCCCCCTCCCCCGCCACTCCACACACACACGCCAAACCCCATCCAAGCGAACAGGTAACAAGTAATGAAATGAGAGACTGGGAGAGTGTGTCTTTAAATTAGAAAGATAATTATGAAAGTTATAAAGATTAAGGCTTGTTAAAGTGAACCCTTTTTGCTCAAGATATGCCACACGCTGACCTGCAGGTTACTAAACATAGCAGCAGATTGTGCAGCCTAATTGTGATCTTGCACGTGTGCCTGATTGCTGCTAGAACTCTATAGTTGGTGCAAGAATTGTATAACTTGTCAAGAGCTTAGTAGATGTACATTAGAGAGCTTTGAAGCTCAATCACCATTTGAGTATTATTCCATGTTGCTGTGAGAATAACCCACTTCTCATTCCATTACATTAAGCACTGTACAGGATATCGAGTTAGTATGTGTGTTTGAATATTTAAGGTTCCAAGTCTCTAACCCAGAGTACCTCCCTGAGCATCTTGCTCATATCCTCATAGTCAAGACCAGAAAGGACGAACTCGGCGTGTGCCGAGCGCTAGTGGGGTGAGCCCCATGACACCCACCAGTTGCAAATGACTCCAACTACCACCCTTAGGGATCAGGAGCATCTACCTGAACTGTGGTCCTCTGCAAAGCACCGAACAAGAACAAACAACGAGCATTCTCATATGGCCTTTTGTTTGATGGTGTCTTCTATGATTGTGAGATCTATTTCAACAGCTTTAAACAGATGGCCACTCTAAGAGCAATGTACCAGTGATATCATTAGTGCATTTAATGAAAATATTTATGCCCCGTCTACACAATGCTAACCTTTTAATAACATTTCAGAAGAGAACCTCTGCTAAAGCAACTCTGTCTGCATATCTTCGAGTTCTTAAAATGACTTATAAAGCTAAAAACAACAATAATTTACCGTGGGATATTTTGTGTTTGTGGATTGAAATAGTACTGTAAGAAAACAGCACTAAATAAACTATGTTTAAAGTTTTGCTTTTCTGGCTTCATCTGTTCATAAAAATCGCTATTAGGTTTAAACGTGGGTAATATTGCTGATTTATTTCAGCAACTGACAGTAATGAAGACGAGTGGGGATAAGGTTCGCAGAGTTCACTTTCCTGGGCAGTGGAAAATGGATTAGTTGATAAACTGTTTATTCATTCTTTGTGTGCTATGCATTCCTCAACCAGCGAAAACATTGCGTGAAGAGTTTACATATTCCTAATACTTAAGGGTTACCAGATCGCTCCATGTCACAGTCCTCCTTAACCTAGGAACGTCTGGTTGTGGAGTCCTAATGTACTTACATTGATTCCTTGTCGTTGTTGTTATTACTATTATTGTTATTATAATTATTATTATTATTATTATTATTATTATTATTATTATTATTATTATTATTAATAAAGTGTTGTATTGATCCTCAGAGTCTCTTGCGCCATAGTACATTAACAAGGCAAATGGCAAAATATTGTGAGAAATTGGGTTATTAGTAGACGGGGACTAAAGCCCCACTCAAATAAATAAAACAGTCCTTGTCAGGGTGAACCACAAACGCCTCTAAATAAACATGTGCTTAACCCTCTGATAGCTTGGCGCAACAGCAGTCAGGCTTAACTCAGAGGCAATATGTAAAGTATTTATGGAGCAATAAACCAAAATCAATCTCAAGAAAAATCTGCAAACATTTTGGAACAGAGTTAAAATTTAATAAATAAAATGACAAAAACCCAATCAGTAGAAGCAAATTTATGATTTTCACAGTTTATAGTGAAAATAGCGTGAGAAAACACAATGTGCTAATTGTGGTTATCTGGTTGCACTGGACAGGTTCAAAGTCACAAGTTCAGGCCAATTCCAATGGAGTGCGGGTCAGAAACAGTCAACAGGTTCCTTTCAGACTGAAGCTGTGAAGTCCAAGTCCACATGGGGAGTTGTAGTAGAAGTTCGCATTGGCAGTCAACGCAAGGACATAGGTGGCATGAGTAGCAGGTCGGGCATCATGGAGAGTTGCCATTTGGCATTAAAAGTCAGTTGTTGCTGGAGCTTTTTGATGTGGGCTGTCACCTTTGGTGCTGAATCTCAGAGTTCACGCAAAGAGCAGGTCATCGCTTAAGATTAGCGCTGGCAGGCACAGAGGTTGCTCATCATCGTTTGGCCCTAAGAGTCCACATTGCAGCCGGGGAAACCCAAAACATCTGGATTTTCATTGTTAGTTCAAGAGGAGTATGCTTGGAGCCAGCCAAGAGTTCAGGACCTGAGGGCCACATCTTGGGAATCAGGACTCATTTCAGCAGAGGCCAGCAGCAATGATCATGAAGGTCTAGTTGATGCTGGTCAGCTGAGCAGTTGCACGGAGGCCTCTGGAGCTTGTTGTGTTCCTGTAGCGCAAACAGGAGTTCAGCCAACTGACCCATGGAGTCACTTCAGTCAAGTCTTCTTCAGACTGCTGGGTAGTCCTTTAACTGAACCTTCCACATGGCTAGCAGGGTTCTGATCAGAGGCTCTTATGGTGCCACTTATATCCCCAGTGACAGCCTGTGTGTGGTTGTGAGGATTTGGGTTGATTATATGATATGGCTGTGGGGTTTTATCTGTCCTGGGTCCAGTCAGGTGTGCTTGTATCACCTTTAGCTCAACCCTGGGCAGCTGTGGCTTCGAGCACCAAGGCTTAACAAAGGAACTTAAAGCAAAGCATTCAACAGTACCAATACAACAAAATAAAAACATTACAGAACAAGAAAGAACCAGTACATCATTAAAAAAAAAAAAATAGAGTATGTTTTTATGAATTTTAAGAGCTCTTGATTAGCAAAATCCACCAGAATGTTCCAGCGATACAGATTTTGAAGACATTTTTTTATTTTAAATGCAACTGCAAAGAAGCATTGGTCAACAACAAGTCTTCAAACTTTTGAAAAGTTTGAAAGCATTAGTTTGGCTACTGCAGTTCGACTTGTGCGATCAAATCTGAAAGGATGGAAGGCCTGAAAGGATACTTTGGACACTCACCTGGTCACCAGAGTGTTTTTAAGGCAAGTTCCAAACTTTCCAGAACGAATTCCATTGACTTCAATAGACTGGCCCTGATGCTAGGGATGCACGTGAAAAGATGCTCAAGGAGGCTCTGATTGAGGTGCCGTCGATGGGGTACTTGTGGTTGCTACCTGATTCATGGGTGAAGTGGGGTGACTTTGGCCACCGAGGTCAGGGTCACTCAAAGTCCTCTACATTACAGCAGCTAGCCATCAAATCCTGGGCTACTGGTCTCCTTGCACCATGCTTGGGGTGAAATCCTTAGGATGGGGCTAGTGTCACGTGTGGGTGACAAATCCAGTCTTGGATAGCACTCCTGGGTCCAGCAGTCTCAGGTGCAACTTTTGGCTTCTTGGTGCGCTGGGCGACTGGAAACAGCAAAACCTCTCCAGTGGCTACCAACTTGTCAGTTTGGGTTTTGTCCTTGAAGCTTGTTAAAGGAGATCAGCTAACTGATGCTTTGATCTGGGGCTAGGAATCAACTTTTCCCTGAGCCAGAAGCCACACGCACAGTGCAAACTTCAAAGTGCAGCAGGTGCAGTCCTTCTGACGTTGCAGCCTCTCTTCATGCAGGTTCAAGGGCAGCTTGGCAGTCCTTCGTTGGTCCTGTAGGAAAGTGCCGCTTTTGACATGGTGATCCCCACCCAAATTTTTGCCTGGTTTCTCATGCAATTTTGACTGAAAGTTTACTGTGTACCTGCTAAACAGATCCCCAATGCCAGATCTCTTTCCCTAAAAATGCACATTTGTTTTTCCTAACTAGCAAACCTTTAGTTGCTACTGTAAGTCCCTAGTAAATAGTACCCTGGGTACCTGGGGCATGGGGTACTAAAGAAAGTCCCTTGAGGGCTGCAACACAGATTGCGCCACCCTGAGGACCCTCTCACAGGATGCGTGTCTTAGTGCAGACCTCAAATTAAAACACAACATGGCATACGGCTTGTGTGTCCTGAACCCTGCATGCTGCATGCAATATGTGTAAGGCATCCCACTGGCAGGCCTTCCAGCCCTAAAGGCAGGGTACATTATGCTACTTGTGAGGGCATACCAGCATAAGCAGATATGCCCCTGCTATGTCTCTGTCTAGTCTCAGACATAATAAGTGAACAGTGAATAGTGCAGCCATTTTAAGTACATGTGTTGGACACTGGTCATTATGAGCCTGGTCATGATGATGGCTTTACTGACAATAGGGATGTTTGGTATTAAACATCTCATATTAATAAACCCTCACTGAATCCAGTGATGGACTTATTACTATATGCACTCGGAGGGCACCTTATAGGTGCCCCCTTGAAACCTACCAACTCCTAGAGGGGGCAGTGACTGGTCAGAACCAATACAGCCAATTTAGACAGAGTTCTGGCCACTTGAGGTGATAGCCAATGCTCTTGAGGGCTCAGGTCAAAGGCCTGCTCTGGGCAGAGGTGTGACCTCCTCTCCCAGGCAGGGTGGACATTCCAGGGCAGGGAGCTTCAAAGGCCTAGCTGCCTTTGAAATGTGACCCAGGCCTCCCCAAATGTTGAAAGAGGCTGACCCCCCCAGTTCCTGACCCCACTTTTGGCAGCAGGACTGGGGAGAAAAATAAGTAAATTAGAAGGAGTGCCCACTCCATGCCAGTCCCACCCCTATTGTGGACAGGCTGAAGTGGACAGTACCTTTGAAATTCCTCCATCTTGTGGAATAAATTAGGCCATTAGGGTTAGGACTCTGCCCACCTCTGAAAGGAAGTGGCCATAGGAAGGGTTTACTCACCCTAAAGGTGAGTAGCCCATTGACTATCACCTGGCACTCCCTGTAATGCCCCTAAATTCAGAATTTAGATGGCACACCTGAACCTTAGAATCAGATTCCTGTCGGCCTAAAAAGAGCTGGACACCACAAAGTCTCACCAGCAGAGAAGACTGAAGACATCCACTGACTTAGCCCCTGCCCCACTGGTCTGTCTGCAGGCTTCAAAGAACCTATGTCCAGAAGAAAACTGTCCTGCAGGTGAGCGACCTCCAAAGCTTTGGGAGGACTGCCTGCCTTCAAGAAAGAACAGGAACTGCCTGGTGTCTCGTGCAATTTCAACTGAAAGTTTACTGGGTACCTGCTAAACAGGTCCCCAGTGCCGGATCTCTTTCCCTAAAAATACACAGTTTATTTTCCTAATAGCCAAACCTTTCGTTGCTACTGTAAGTCCCTAGTAAATGGTACCCCGGGTACCTGGGGTACAAAAGAAAGGCCCCTGAGGGCTGCAACACAGATTGTGTCACCCTGAGGGACCCTCTCACAGGTTGCGTGTCTTGGTGCAGACCTAAAATTGAAACATAACATGGTACAGAGCCTGTGTGCCCTGAAAACTGCATAATGCTTGCAATATCTGTAAGTCACCCATCTGGCAGGCCTTCCAGCACTAAAGGCAGGGTACATTATGTAACTTGTGAGGGCATACCGGCATAAGCAGATATGCCCCTGCTATGTCTCTGTCAAGTCTCAGACATAGTAAGTGAACAGTGAATAGTGCAGCTATTTTAAGTACATGTGTTGGACACTGGTCATTATGAGCCTGGTCATGATGGCTTTACTGACAATAGGCATGTTTGGTATTAAACATCTCATATTAATAAACCATCACTGAATCCAGTGATTGATTTACTAATATATGCACTCTGAGGGCACCTTAGAGGTGCCCCCTTGAAATCTATCAACTCCTAGAGTCTACAGTGACTGGTCAGAACCAGTGCAGCCAATTTAGACAGAGTTCTGGCCCTTTGAGGTGATAACCAATGCTCCTGAGGGCTCAGATCAAAGGCCTGGTCTGCGCAGAGGTGTGACCTCCTCTCCCAGGCAGGATGGACATTCCAGGGCAGGGAGCTTCAAGGGCCTAGCTGCCTTTGAAATGTGACCCAGACCTCCCCAAATGTTGGAAGAGGCTGACACCCAGTTCCTGGTCCTACTTCTGGCAGCAGGACTGGTGAGAAAAATAGGTAAATTAGGAGGAGGGCCCACTCCATGCCAGTCCCACCCATAGCGTGGACAGGCTGAAGTGGACAGTACCTTTGAAATTCCTCTATCTTGTTTGGAAGCAATTAGGCCAATAGGGTTAGCGCTATGCCCACCTCCCAAAGGAAGTGGTCACAGGAAAGGTTTACTCACCCTAAAGGTGAGTAGCCCATTGACTATCACCTGGCACTCCCTGTAATGCCCCTAAATTCAGTATTAAGGTGGCACACCTGAACCTTAGAATCAGATTCCTGTCTGTCTAAAAAGAGCTGGACACCACCAAGTCTCACCAGCAGAGAAGACTGAAGACATCCACTGACTTAGCCCCAGCCCCACTGGCCTGTCTGCATCCTTCAAAGAACCTATGTTCAGAAGACAACAGTCCTGCAGCTGAGTGACCTCCAAAGCCTTGGGAGGACTGCCTGCCTTCAAGAAAGAACAAGAACTCATATGGACAGCGGACCTGTCCAAAAGAAACATTTCTAAAGAAGAAAGAAGTCTGCCTGAGAAACCATGAAACCTCTGCCTGGAGCCACCTCTGCACCCGAGGCCCACAGCCCAATTCCAAGTGGCCCGCCAGTCTAGTGAAGGTTCCCAGTGCCTCAGACCCTGAGTCCATTGTGGGCTGACCGCTGCCAGACTCCACAGCAGTGCTTGCAGCCTAAATCCGAGCATTCCCCCTGGTCTTGACCTGCCGGTAAGCTGTTTCCTATGCCAAAAGACCACACTGCACCTGAGCCCCCAGACCTTGTGAGCTAGAACATTGGTGTCCATACGACCCCTGGCATCTTACCTTACCTGGGCAACTGTGGCCTGACCTCTCCCGACCTTCTGGCCAGAGCCTGAAGCCTGTTTCTGAAAGTGATCTCCTGCATTGACTATCATTGGGAGGCCGACACTGTGTTGGCACTCTACACCCAGCCGCGCCTATGCTGATGAGGGTGTAAGTTTGGTGTTGCCTAGTGCCCCCCTTGCCCTTGCTTCAACCCCACGAGATCTACCCCTGACCCCGCTCTACTTACCTATTAGCAGCGCTACAGCCGATACCCCTGTCTCCATTTGATGGCATTGGGCACCCGAAGCTGTGTTGGCACACTGCACCTGGCTGCCCCTATGTCACTGAGGGTGTACATTTGTTGCTGCCTTGTGGCTCCCCAGTGCTTGCCTCAACACCCGGAAACCAACCTCTGACACCACCTGTACGTTCTTGGGAACAGCACGTCTTCAGTACCCCCAGTGTCCATTGACTAACATTGGGCACTGACTCTGACTTCATCCTTGCCACCCAGGCACCCCTTGCCTCGTTGTGTGCACACTTGGTACCAACCTGAACTTTGTCCGGTGCCAGCCTGAAACCCTGAAGACTGGGGTTGTAAGTGGTGTACGTACCAGAGAAACTGCGTTCTTGTTTTCCTTCCATAGGCTAACATTGAAGACTCTTAAAACTGAACTGTGTCGATTTTTTGAAACAACAAAGTATTTTTAATTAAAAAACTGCTTTCATAAAATATAGCCAAGTTTTTAATTCCTTATGGAGGATTTCCGATGAAGGGAAATCCTTTTTTGTGTTTGCATATGGGGATGGAGTAAAAAGCCTAAGATTATGACTAAAGAGGATGGCTGAGGTACACTTTAGAAGCGTCCTAGTTACAAAATGTAGTCCAATCTTGCTATAGGCCTTAACATCATGTAAGCTACTGTCATTTGGATGCACTTGTCAATTGGTAGCCAGTGGACATATTTAAGATAAGCAGAGATATTATACATTTTGTGTGGATTGAACAGTAACCTCAGAGTGGCATTTTTGGAACTTCTGCAAGGGTGTTTATTTTTTAGAGAGCAAAAGTCTAGTCTAGGCTGCACAAATGATTGCCTACCATGACTTTCTGTGATGTATTTAACAGTGGGAGGTTATTTTAGGATTGTGAATTACCTGCAGCAGTGTCCACCAGCTAAACACCACCAGGCTGTGTCATTGTTCATGATACAGTAGGTGGTGTTTTGCTGGTGTGGCGCTGCTGCTGACAGCAGCGCCACCTTACCGCCATCCACGGGCATGACCGTCAACGGTATTCTGCAACCCTTCTGCGGGTGGGTGGCTGGTAGCCACGGCGATGGTATGTTGGTGGGCATCGCCGTGGAGGTAAGCGGCAGTTACCGCCAAAGTTGTAATGAGGGCCACTATGTCCAACTTCCTATTGAGTTAGGCACTCATGAGACATGTAAAAAGCCATACAGTTTCTAGATGTTTTCCTAAGGTTGATTAATAGATGTGCATGTCTTGATAAAAATATATGGAAGCAATGAAGAAGAGAGACAGTGGCCTGAGGTAGATATTAAATAGGATGAGATTGTAGGGGAATTTTGGGGAAATCACCAGTGAAATTCTTTGGGTTTTGAATCCCCAGTTAAGGTCTTCAGGTTCTAAGTTAAAGGAGTAGAGTAATATTACTTAGCTACAGACATGTTTAATAGATGACAGCCACGCCACAGCACTGCCTTTCATCTCTACTTCCTCAATTCAGTGAATCAGGGCCGGGTGATCAAAGGTGGTTTACAAATCTAATAGTACAGCTGTTCAGGGATCACCCTAGTCAAGGATCATTCTCAGTACATTAAGCACTAGTCACTACTGGCTGAAAGCCCTGGACAGAAACCATGCCAGGGAAGAGTTGTGTGTTGTCATAATACGAAATGGAAGCAGCAAGTGTCACTCAATTATCATAAATGTAATATTAGTCCTCCAGCACATAATTGTAATGTTTTTTAAGCCAAAGATTTAAATCATGTTGCAATTTAATTGACTCATAGCATACTATGATAAGTATGTAGATACATGGTAGATCTACAGGGTGTTCCACATAACTTGCTCTCCCTCTTAACTTTTGAACGATTAAAGCTAGAAATTTAAAACAAAAATCATGGTTCACAAAAATGTCTAGTTTATGTTGTTACTATTTTAGGGGCTCTCGGGCCCCATATACAGGGTGTTCCAAAAGTATATTACACAATTTTAAATGACACCCTGCATATTTTTGCAATATTGTTTGTTATAATATAAAAACTGATTTTGTAACATTTAAACATTAAAAAAAATATATAGAAAAAGAATGGAGATACAAATGATATTGGGGGTGATTCTGACCTCGGCGGTAAAAGGCCCTTACCGCCGGTCAGAAGACCGCCATCATACCGGTGCGGCCGCGGTAAACCGCCAAGGTCATTCTGACCCCATACTGCCAAACCGCCGAAAACCCGACATCCACGGAAGGCTGCCTCATCAGCGGGCAGCAATAAACTGGAGATGACCAAACCTCCACCGCCACGCCAACACAAACACACCCATGCCATTACAACCCACGAATCCATGCGGCGTTCTTTCAACCGCGGTATCCCATTGGCGGTACACACCGCTGCGGTCAAAATATACATATACAAAACACAGCCACATTGGACAATTTGAAATACACACACCTGATACACATACAAACAACACTCCCACACATCCAAGCAACAATAAAACACACACCCACATCACCCACAAACCCCCACAACTCGAAAATCGGAGAGAAGGCGAGAGAGAGAGAGAGAGAGCACAGCTACCGAATAGGCCAACACACACAGGAACCCAACATCATCAACCACACCACATCTACGCACACATCACCACACACCACCACTCACATCACCACAAACACCACCCCACACCTCATCCACACCACCCCATGGCACCCCAAAGACACCCCAGGTTTACGGACCAAGAACTCAGGGTCATGGTGGAGGAAATAATAAGGGTAGAGCCCCAGCTCTTCGGCACACAGGTGCAACACACCACAATAGCCAGGAAGGCGGAGCTATGGCAAAGGATCGTCGACAGGGTCAACGCTGTGGGACAGCATCCCAGAAACCGGGAAGACATCCGAAAGCGCTGGAACGACCTACGGGGGAAGGTACGGTCGATGGTCTCTAGACACAACATCGCTGTGCAGAAGACTGGCGGCGGACCACCACCCACTCCTCCAGAATTCACTACATGGGAGAAAGAGGTCTTGAACATCCTGCATCCTGCGGGCCTCGCTGGAGTAGGCGGAGGAATGGACTCTGGTAAGTCTCATCTCAACCACTCCCCCCCCCAACCACCAGCATGACAACCCACACCCTCACCCCCACCCCCCCCCAGCACACATCCTCCCTGCCAATGTCTCACCAGCACAACCCACCCAACCCAAAACCAAACCCTGAATGCCAACACAAACCATGGACACCCATCACCTATGCATGACCACTGCACATACCCATCCCCCACCACAAACCACCCTCACAACTCCTCCCACAAGGGAATGCCAGCACTGGGGGACAAGGGCACCCACAAATGGCACGCCATGGAACACACAGAAGCAATAACCATACTCTTTTACCCCTGCAGGGCCCGAACGCCAACACACCGGCCAGGAGGGTCCAGAATTGTCCATCCCCCCCCAGAACAGGCCCCCAGTGAGGACAGCAGCTCTGTCGACCTAGAACCTGATGACCAGCCCGGACCATCGGGGACCTCTGGACAGTCGGTTCCCCACACACAGGCCACAGCAGACCTAACCCCCTCTGGGAATCTCAGCACAGCTCCCACCCAGCGGGCCCATGCCTCTGTCTCCAGGACAGGTCAATCAGTGGTGTGTCCGCCACTACAGGGCACCCAGGCTGACCCAACACCCCAACAACAATAGGGACCTGGGGGCAGTGGTAGTGGGCACACCGTCCAGGGGCAGAGGCCCGGGGAAACAGGGCAACTGGGAGGGCTGCAGTGCGACAGGGGGGGGAGGACAGGCCCAGGGAACCGACTCTCCAAGAGGCCCTCACCACCATCATGGGAGCATACCACCACTCCCAGGAGACGATGGCGACGGTACTGGCCAGGTTCCAGGAGATCCAGGCACAGCAGGAGAAACGGTACATGGGGTTCAGAGACGAACTCAGGAACATCGGTTCCGCAATGGGGACCATCGTCCTGGCCCTCAACCAGATAGTCACCACATTGCGGGACCATGTGGCACCCCAAAGGGCCCCTGTCACTAGCCCGGACCATGAACAGCCTACCACCTCCGCCGGTGCTAGTGGACAGGAGGCCCCCACACAACGATGGGCCTGCAGAACCCCACCTCCTGCTGAAGATCAACCACCCTGCAAGAGGAACCTGAGATCACAAAGGAAGACAGAGTAGGATGCCAAGACCCCCGCCAGCACAACATCCCCCCTGATGTCATCCCACTGTCCCACATTGTCACCCTGTCCAACCTTGAACTGCCCCTGCTCCATCCTTCCACAGGCATATGGACAATGCACCTGTGCGACTGAGAACTGGACTCTGCCATGGACATTACTCCACCCCCACCCATCACCGTTTTACCATCATGTCTCTATTTGTAGCACTTTAAATAAATCACTAGTTGCACTTAAAACACTCAGGAGTCTGCTTGTATTCTTAACAAATGTATTACACATAACGGTTCAAAAATGTTCAGTTACATTGTGATGTCAACATACCAATGTCAATGTGCTTTACTCCATGGGCAAACAAAGCAGAAGTCACGCAGTGGGTCATACAGCTCTGAAAAGGGAAGGGAAAGTCACAATTCAGTTGAAAGGAACTGGGGGGAAACACAGAAAGTAGAGATGCAGGAGGCCTGAACTAAATGTAAAATGGCGTGGGGGATTCTTACCTGTGTGCTACTGAAAATACTGCTGTATAACTGTGTCCCTGTTGTCTGTGTCGTCCCCGTCCTCTTCCTCCTCTCCACTCTCCCCAGGCTCCACAGCTGCTACAACACCACCATCTGGACCATCCTCCTGCAGGAAAGGCACCTGGCGTCGCAAAGCCAGGTTGTGAAGCATGCAGCAGGCCATGATGATCTGGCACACCTTCTTTGGTGAGTACATTAGGGATCCCCCTGTCATATGGAGGCACCGAAACCTGGCCTTCAGGACCCCGAAGGTCCTTTCTATGATCCTCCTAGATCGCCCATGGGCCTCATTGTACCGTACCTCTGCCCTGGTCCGGGGATTCCTCACTGGGGTCAATAGCCAAGGCAGGTTGGGGTAACCAGAGTCACCTATTAGCCACACACGCTGTCTCTGTAGCTGTTCCATCACATAGGGGATGCTGCTATTTCGCATAACGTACGCATCATGCTCTGACCCAGGGAACATGGCATTTACATGGGAGATGTACTGGTCAGCCAAACAGACCACCTGCACATTCATAGAATGATAACTTTTCCTGTTTCTGTACACCTGCTCATCGTCTTTTGGGGGTACTAAGGCCACATGGGTCCCATCAATGGCACCAATGATGTTGGGGATATGTCCAAGGGCATAGAAGTCACCCTTCACAGTGGCCAAATCACCCTCCTCAGGGAAAACAATGTAGCTCCGCATGTATTTCGTCAGGGCAGACAACACTCTGAACAAAATCTTAGAAAACATAGGCTGAGACATCCCTGATGACATGGCCACTGTTGTCTGAAAAGACCCACTTGCCAAGAAATGGAGGACTGACAGAACCTGCACCAGAGGGGGAATTCCTGTGGGTTGGCGGATGGGGGACATCAGTGCTGGCTCCAGCTGGGCACACAGTTCATGTATAGTGGCTCGGTCAAGTCGGTATCGAAGTATAATATGACGTTCCTCCATTGTCGACAGGTCCACCAGCGGTCGGTACACGGGAGGATTCATCCTTCTCTTCGCAAGTCCCAGCGGACGGTGCCTAGGAAGGACAACATGGAGTACAGAGTCAAGCAACCCACAGGTACGTAACCACAGCTTGCACAGTACACGAATCGCTATGCATTGAATGGCTTGTATGAGTGGCAATGCAAGGCCTAGGCCTGTGTGACGCAGTAGAAATTAAGCCATGTGGGCCCTTGAAATGGCGGCTGCCTGACCTGAGAAGTGTGACAGTGGGATGTGAGGTCAATGCGCTGGCGTGGCACACCGTGGCGGTAGGCGGTCGAAGACCGCTGCGCAAAGCAGCATTAGTTAACATTGAACCCTATGGGTCTCAGGAGCCAATGACGAGTTGCGCCGGCGGTCGCGGTATGCACCGCGGCGGTATGCACCGCCGCGGCCATGACCGCCATTTTCTATCTGCTTAATCACTCGAGACCTGATCATCCACAGGAGAGGACCTATACTGCAAGTGCTGCTGTGAACTCGGTCTGGAAGAGACAATGGCTGCTGCGACTGGGGAAAGGGCCCCTGCCTTCAGTTCCGAAGAGTTGGAGAAACTTGTGGATGGGGTCATGCCCCATTATGCGCTACTCTACGGTCCTCCAGACCAACAGGTAAGTACACTGGGTGCACGTTGAATGGGCTATGCCTGTGTTGAGTGGGGTGGATATAAGATGGTGGGGTGGGGAGAGAATGAGGAGTGCAAGGCACGACAGATGAGAGCATGTGCCACATGGCAAGGTTGGGGAGGGGGGGCCAATCACATCTAACATGCGGAAAAATGATGATATTTCCAATTCCTACCTGTACATGTCAAATAGGTCAGCGCCCATCAGAAGATCGACATTTGGCGTGCCATCACCAAGGAAGTCCGGACCCTGGGGGTCCACAACAGACGGGTCACCCACTGCCGCAAGAGGTGGGAGGACATCCGCCGCGGGACCAGGAAGACCGCCGAGTCACTGCTGGGGATGGCCTCCCAACCTAGGAGGGGTGCCAGTCGTACCCTGACCCCCCTGATGTCCCGGATCCTGGCGGTGGCCTACCCCGATTTGGATGGGCGCGTGAGGACATCACAGCAGACACAAGGGGGTGAGTACCAGCACATTCAGCTATCTTTACGCGCAGTGGAGGTGCCTGGGTGGGGGAGGAGGGCTGTGGGTGACATTAGGCCAGGGCGCTTTCTGTATTGTATTCCTCTCCTTTAGCCATGTCCCTGTGCCCCCGCCCCCCACCTCTATACGGTGACAGGTACAGCTATCCATGGTCCTGCATCACCCATGTGCGCGTTTGTTGTCCCTAGACCTGTTGGCCCAGTCACAAGTACTCAGTAGTGTACCCCGATTGCGCGGCTTAGTGCATGAGGCTCCTGTGTCTGTCCTCTCCGCCAACAGTGTTGACAATGCATGTACTCAACCTTTTTTTATGTCTCCCCCCACCCTTTTTCTTTATCTTCTTGTGCATGTGTGCATCAGCATCATCAGGCGGAGGATATTTGGCACCGGAGCACGAGGGAGCTGCGACTCACAAGGCCACGGTGGGCCATGGCACAGACACAGAGGCCACCAGTGATATGGAGGGCGAGGGGAGCTTCACAGCGACACCGACACGTCCTCGGACGGGAGCTCCCTAGCGGTGGCGGCAACATCCGTGCCCCCCGCCTCTACAGGTACAGCCGCCACCCAGCGCACCAGCTCCGCCCTCCCAGCAGCCCCTCAGCCCCTGCCCCTGTTACCCCTGCTGCCCTCAGTGAGGAGGTCATTGACCTCCTGAGGACCATCATTGTTGGGCAGACTACCCTTTTGAATGCCATCCAGGGGGTAGAGAGGGAGGTGCATCGTAGCAATGCATACCTGGAGGGCATTCATTCGGGTCAGTCTGCCCATCGACGATCGTTCAATTCTCTGGCCTCAGCACTGACGGCAGCCATTGTCCCTGTTTCAAGCCTCCCTCTTCTAACTGCCTCCACCCTGTCTCTGTCTCCTGTTCCTCTGCCTATCCCATCCACACCATCAGACCAGCCTGCACACACTTCAACACCCAAGGGCAGCTCATCCAGGCATAAGCACCACAGATCACACAAACATTCACCCAAGCAACACCCAGATGCAGACATGCCAACAGCCACTACCACCTCTGTGTCCCCCACCTCCTCGTCTCCCTCCTCCCTCCCTGTGACGTCTCCACTCACACCTGCATGCACACCACCAACAGCCACTACTTCCATCACCAGCACACCCTCCAGTACAGTCCGCACACGTGCAGTCACCACCCCCACTGCCATTTACACGTCCCCTGTGTCCTCTCCCACTGTGTCTGTCACCCCCTCTTCCAAGACACACAAACGCAGGCAGCCACCCACCCAACAGCCAACCACCTCACGACAACCTGCAGCCCATGCACCTTCACCCGAGGACAGCACACCTGACTCTCCTACAACCACCTCCTCTTCCTCCACTCCCGTAACCACTGCACCTACCGTTTACCTTGGTCCTAAAAAAGTTTACCTCTCCAGTCTTGACCTGTTTCCCTCCCCTGACCCACCCCCTCCATCTGCTAAGAGTCCCAAGAGCACCTCAGCCACCACCAGCCCGGGTTCACGTGTCAGCGTAGTCCATGGATTTTGGAGTCCCCCCTTTGCCAGCAGTGAGACATCGGTCAGCAGCAAGGGGACAGCCAGCCCCCCCCCCTGGAAAGAGGACCCGGAAAGTGAGGGGCCGCCGCGAGAGGAGTGCCACGGCTGCCCCCAAGGACCAAAGTTCGGCCACTTCACCTGCCACAACATCCAGGGGAGGCAAGGCCCAGAGAGCCGCAGCGAAGGAGGGCAAGGGTAGCAGGGCGGAGAAGTCAGGCAGCAGGAGCGCGGACCAGGAGGGCCCCACAAGCCCCATCCCGGTTGTGAGGGAGGACACCCAAGGGCCCAGGACACCGTCACCGAAGGGTCCAGCAACTGCACGGTCGGAGGGTGACTGAGCAGGGAGTCCTGCCCAGGTCTGACTCCCCGGAATTACAGGACAAGCACCGCTGAAGAGGGCCCCGCCGTGCAGGAAGGCACCGCTGAAGAGGGCCCCGCCGTCCAGAAAGGCACCGCTGAAGAGGGCCCCGCCGTGCAGGAAGGCACCGCTGAAGAGGGCCCCGCCGTCCAGAAAGGCACCGCTGAAGAGGGCCCCGCTGTGCAGGAAGGCACCGCTGAAGAGGGCCCCGCCGTGCAGGAAGGCACCGCTGAAGAGGGCCCCGCCGTGCAGGAAGGCACCGCTGAAGAGGGCCCCGCCGTGCAGGAAGGCACCGCTGAAGAGGGCCCCGCCAAGACAGGCCCCGCTCCGCTGGGCCCTTCCTGTCAAGCACCGCTCCGCCAGGCCCTTCCTGTCAAGCACCGCTCCGCCGGGCACCGCCGTCTCAAGCACCGCTCCGCTGGGCCCTTCATCTCAAGCATTGCTCCACCGGGCCCTTCCTGTCAAGCACCGTTCCGCCGGGCCCTTCCTGTCAAGCACCGCTCCGCTGGGCCCCGCCGTCTCATGCACCGCTCCGCTGGGCCCTTCCTGTCAAGCACCGCTCCGCCGGGCCCTTCCTGTCAAGCACCGCTCCGCCGGGCACCGCCGTCTCAAGCACCGCTCCGCTGGGCCCTTCATCTCAAGCACCGCTCCGCTGGGCCCTTCCTGTCAAGCACCGCTCCGCCGGGCCCTTCCTGTCAAGCACCGCTCCGCTGGGCCCTTCATCTCAAGCACCGCTCCGCCGGGCCCTTCATCTCAAGCACCGCTCCGCCGGGCCCTTCCTGTCAAGCACCGCTCCGCCGGGCCCTTCATCTCAAGCACCGCTCCGCCGGGCCCTTCCTGTCAAGCACCGCTCCGCTGGGCCCTTCATCTCAAGCACCGCTCCGCTGGGCCCTTCCTGTCAAGCACCGCTCCGCTGGGCCCGCCGTCTCAAGCACCGCTCCGCTGGGCCCTTCATCTCAAGCACCGCTCCGCTGGGCCCTTCCTGTCAAGCACCACTCCGCTGGGCCCTTCCTGTCAAGCACCGCTCCGCCGGGCCCTTCCTGTCAAGCACCGCTCCGCTGGGCCCTTCATCTCAAGCACCGCTCCGCTGGGCCCTTCATCTCAAGCACCGCTCCGCCGGGCCCTTCATCTCAAGCACCGCTCCGCCGGGCCCTTCCTGTCAAGCACCGCTCCGCTGGGCCCTTCATCTCAAGCACCGTTCCGCTGGGCCCTTCCTGTCAAGCACCGCTCCGCTGGGCCCCGCTGTCTCAAGCACCGCTCCGCTGGGCCCTTCATCTCAAGCACCGCTCCGCTGGGCCCTTCCTGTCAAGCACCGCTCCGCCGGGCCCTTCCTGTCAAGCACCGCTCCGCTGGGCCCTTCATCTCAAGCACCGCTCCGCTGGGCCCTTCATCTCAAGCACCGCTCCGCCGGGCCCTTCATCTCAAGCACCGCTCCGCCGGGCCCTTCCTGTCAAGCACCGCTCCGCTGGGCCCTTCATCTCAAGCACCGCTCCGCTGGGCCCTTCCTGTCAAGCACCGCTCCGCTGGGCCCCGCCGTCTCATGCACCGCTCCGCTGGGCCATTCCTGTCAAGCACCGCACCGCTGGGCCCTTCCTGTCAAGCACCGCTCCGCTGGGCCCCGCCGTCTCATGCACCGCTCCGCTGGGCCCTTCCTGTCAAGCACCGCTCCGCTGGGCCCCGCCGTCTCATGCACCGCTCCGCTGGGCCCTTCCTGTCAAGCACCGCTCCGCCGGGCCCTTCCTGTCAAGCACCGCTCCGCTGGGCCCCGCCGTCTCATGCACCGCTGGGCCCTTCCTGTCAAGCACCGCTCCGCCGGGCACCGCCGTCTCAAGCACCGCTCCGCTGGCCCCGCCATCTCAAGCACCGCTGGCCCATTGACAGTGTCGGTTCTGTGTCGAGCTACTGTTCACGCTGCACTCGGCCCACCCTGCCTCCTCCATTGCCTGTGGAGACTGTTATCCACTTGAGAGACTGTGGCTTTGCACTCCCCAGGATGGCACAGTGGGCAGCCCACCCACTGTAGAGACTTGAGAGACTGTGCCTTTGCACTCCCCAGGATGGCACAGTGGGCAGCCCACCCACTGTAGAGACTTGAGAGACTGTGGCTTTGCACTCCCCAGGATGGCACAGTGGGCAGCCCACCCACTGTAGAGACTTGAGAGACTGTGGCTTTGCACTCCACAGGATGGCACAGTGGGCAGCCCACCCACTGTAGAGACTTGAGAGACTGTGGCTTTGCACTCCCCAGGATGGCACAGTGGGCAATCCACCCACTGTAGAGACTTGAGAGACTGTGGCTTTGCACTACCCAGGATGGCACAGTGGGCATGGTGGACCCTTCGTGGATCTGGCGTCGTGGACTCATGTGGCTGAGGTGACCCCCTTTCCCTTCCCCCTGAGGTGCCTGTAGTTTTGTCATCTGAGGCCCCAGCAGTGTTCTCTCCAACGGACTCAGGTCTCCTGTGTGGGCTTTGCCCGTTTGATGGTACACTTTGGCCCACGGACACTTGCTATTTCAATGACTGTGCAGGACTTATTGCCTCTATTTATCGTTGACGCAATGTTTTAACTTGGGTTATATTATTCAATTTCCGATTTCAGCATGACTTGAATGAACCTATTTTATTAATATATTTGGTTTCTCACTTTAATTGATTCTTTTCATTATTCCGGGGGGTTTGGGTGGTGTCAGTTTGACTTGGTGCTCTGCATTGTTGTGTAGATAGTTGGGGGGTGGGTGTATTGCGTATGTGTGTAACCCTTCCTCCTCCCCCCTCCCCTGTGTCGTAGGTGCGATACTCACCGTTGTTGTCTGCGCCGGATTTCGTATTCGTGGTAGATGAGCAGGTGGACGAGAGCAGGTAGGATGTCCAATTCGGGCTCCATGCTGTCCTCCGTCCTTGTGGGGTGTATAGAGGTGAGCGTTTTCCCGTTCGTAGTCTGTTTCCGCCGTGTTTTTATCGGCGGGGCTCCCGCCCCGGAAAATGTGGCGGATTGGTGAGTTGTGATAGGGTGGGCGGTACGTTGTCTGCCGCCTGCCTGTTGGCGGTGACCGCCGCGCTGTTTGTTTGTCCCGCCGTGGCGGTCGGAGTGTTAAGGTGGCGGTCTGTGTTGGCGGTTCCCGCCAGGGTCAGAATTCATTTTTTTTTACCGCCAGCCTGTTGGCGGGTTGGCCGCCGCTTTATCACTGACCGCCAGGGTCAGAATGACCCCCATTGTTATTAATGTTTATTGCTATTTTAGTCAACAGTTTTTTTAAAGGGGAACAATTTGGTCAGTCAACTAAAACATGTCCTCCTGATTGCATTGTCCATCACAAAGACTAGTACATTGAAGAGAAAACTATTTACAGTTGCAAGCATGGGTACACGGTTGCCGCCCGCCAAGTTGTACCCGTCGTTCGGCCGCCAATGCGGCTGTACTCCCGCCGAGCCCACTCCAACATCCCCGCAGGGCCGGCGGGAGGAAACAGATTTGTGGGGCTGTGCCAGGGGCCCCGCGACTCCCCTTCCAGCCAGCCTTCCATGGCAGTTCCTACTGCCATGGAAAAGCTGGCGGGAAGGGGACTCGTAATCCCCTGGGCAGTGCTGCAAGCATCGCTGCCCTGGCGGATTACAACCGCAGGGACCACTGTGGCGGAAAATCCCGAGTTTGTACCGCCAGCCTGTTGGCGGTACAACCTCCAAAACAGCCCTGGTGGTCTTTGACCGCCAGGGTTGTAATGAGGCCCACAATGTTTTACATCCACACTTAACAAGTTCCTTCCAGTATTTTGAAGCATCAGGCAAAAGTGACCACAGAGGTTCACATCCAGAATCTTCCCTCTGCCATCCCCATTTTGCTGGATCAGGTAAATCAGGATACACATTCCACCACTGAGACCACACATAACCCACTTGGAAAATAGTTATCTTGCTCTGCTGTAAAAGAGCAGCCTCACTAGGTGGCACATTTTTTCGAGAGCGATTAAGTAATGTTTCTATGACAGCCTGAAAATTTTGCCACTATTCCCAACATGTTTTCTTGCCACGACCTGCAAATGCAGACATAGGGCCTCATTACGACCTTGGCGGAGGGGATTACTCAGTCCCAAATGTGACAGATACCCCGCCTGCCACATTAGAAGTTCCATTGTATCCTATGAAACTTGTAATACGGCGGACGGGATATCGGTCACATTAGGGAAGGAGTTCGTAATCTGCCCCATAGTGTTGCAACCTGTAAATGCATGGAAAAATAAAATATCATCATAAACACTTTTGTCAAGTTTATTAGCATACTTATGGATAGGCAGCAGCCTTTGATGTCTCCCAATAACAAAAACAATCCACAAATTTGAAAGATTTAAGGCACAAAGGCCCAGATTTGTACTTTTAGATGCAAAACTGCCTTTATGCAGTTTTGCGTCAAAAAGTATAGCGCCTGCTTGCGCCAGTACAGGATGCCTGCCGGTTGCCATATTAATGGAATGGCACAATCCGGCGCAAAGGGTCGGCTAGTGTAAAACAAATTACATTAGCCCGGTGGTGGTGGCGATCTGGGAGAAGGAGGTTTTGTACCAAATATGACATTAGGTTGGTTAGAGTAAAACAAAATGTCTCTGACCAGCCTGGCATCATTTCTTGATGCAAAACCATCCATACCACATGACTGCTGTCTTAGAAAAGACAGGAGTCATTCCCACCACGCCAATGGCCAGCACAGGGGACAAGGGTCCCCTGGGCATGGCCATTGCACCCAGTGCAATGTAGGGGGTCCATTACAGGGTCCCCAGTGGCACTTTGAAAAAACATTAAATACTTACCTCTTCTTACCTGGAATGGGGTCCCCCATTGTCTGGCGTCCTTCTGGTGTGGGTGTTTCTGGGGCTTGGGGAGAGCACCTGTGAGCTCTTTCCATGGTGTTTGACCATGGAAATGGGTCCATAGGTCCCCTAACGCCTGGCCTGACCCAGGCGTTAAATAATGGCGCTAAGCAGGCTTAGTGCCATTATTTAGGCCCGCCTCCCTCCTGTGCACCATTTTTGCACGGGGGATAAATAAGGCACTAGGGCCTTAGAGTAATTTTTTGGATGGGAACGCCCACCCTGCTTCTCATTGACACAGGGTGGGTTCAGGCATCCAAAAAATGAGTCTATCTCAAATATTTTGACGTTAGACTAGCGTCAAAATATAAATATGGACTTAAGTTTGAGTTGAATTAGCGTAAAAAAATGATGCTAATTCAGCACAGATCTGGGCCTGAATGCATAAAAGAACAATAACTGCCTCATCAGAAACAACAGTAGTGTAGTTATAAACTTCTGGTCACTTTCACTAGAATGTTTTGCATGTGATAATATTCTGGTATAAGATTCTTCTTGTTAATATGGTCTGAGTTCAGACACATTAAGATTTTCAGGAATATTCACCATGTTATCATCCTTTGTTAGTGCTACAATTTTACCCTCTGGTGTCTTAAGACTCAAAAAGTTAGAAGTCAAGAATTCTAACAAATCCCTTTTGTTATCTTCATTTTGCAGAAAAGTTGCTCAGTTTTTTGGTATCTTTATTGAACCATAGCATACATCATAACCTTGCCTATTTCTTTCTTCCTTTTTCAGAGAATCCTGTATGTAACGGTCAATTACTATGTCTACATGTTTCAATTTGGTGAGAATGTTCATTACATAAGGCTGGAACATATAGGTGCTGTAGTCTTGAAAATTGCACACATTGTTGGGTTTTAATAAATGTATTATTGCTGATCCATCCATAACAATACAACTTGCAGTATCTGGAATGGTATTCATGTTATCAACAGCACCATTAAGCTTTTCCAAACATGAGATGATGTCAGACTTTGTCCCTTTTCTTAGCAATCCACCCTGAGAAAGTGATGGGGGATAATCAAGATTATCATGGGCAAAAAATCCTTTAAACCTCCTTCTCTATCTTGGCAAGCAATATACTGTCTAGTGAAAAGTGAGCAGTCACTTTTTAAAATGAATACTGTGTGCTCCACGGATTTTGGGACTACCTTATGAAATAAGCATAGCTTGTTTCTAAGAATATGTTTAAAAATAGATTTTTCACAATGTACCAGGCATTCTTGAACAAACATTCCATATTGAGAACTCCCCATGTCCTAAAAAATGCACACACATTTTTTCCATTATAACTCATTATTAAGTTGGATGCATAATATTTTTTCCAATACCACAGACATAAGGATTTCTGCTTCATGCAAAAACACTTGTTTGAGTTCCTTAACATCATTTACAAATTGAGTGTTGCAAGAGACGTCTTCAGTTTTCGTTTTCACTGAATCCTAATTCTTCATAGAATTGTTCCAGTAAGTTGGCAATTACAGGTCCAGACACCATCCATTTCATCAATGCACTAGGATTATCAAGACTACCACCTGCCCTGCAATGCGATTTTATAACCCTGTTACACTGCTCATGCATCTGATCATGAGCTATGCAAGAATAAGGTCTACCACTTTAACAAGCAACAAAATATATGTTTGAAAATTCTTCATAAACATCTGGATTTCTTGTTTTCAGCTCGATAAGAGTTTTGATTAACACTGTCATCCACCTGGCATAGTGGGTGTGGTCCATAGCAAACATTCAAGGACCGATCATTTGCAGGGTTACACTAAAAGAGTGAAGTTTAATATACCAATATTTGAAATGAACAAACTCTGCAACTCTTCGTGCAATACCTTCTTTTATGGATATTTACCCACCAGCAGATACATCATAAGCATTCTCCAAAAGTATATACTGTGATGCAACACTAGCTTCGTGTATGGAGCAGGTTTGTTTTACATGAGACCCTTTTAGACATTTTCCAATTTTACCCGCACTGGTAACATTGGCTTCAACTAAAATATCGGCCCAGCCACTACCATCAAGCCAGTCTCCCAAATCTACACAGAATGACATTTAACTGTGTTATCCTCCCATCGTGACTACCATTTTATCTTCCCCATGCAATTCTGGAAGTAACCACTGTAATTTTTTAGCTGTTGCATAGACTGGTTAATCACATGTCACCAGAGGAGTCTGATTAGGATTAATTGTGGCAAGTGTACTCTTTAGTATATCAAAGCAGTGGCGTACCATAGAAGGAGACTTTATTGACTCACATAATAAAGATGGAAAAACACTATGGACCTCATTACAACCCTGGCGGTCGGTGGTAAAGCGGCGGTAATACCTCCAACAGGCCTGCAGTAAAAAAAATTGGATCACGACCACGGCGGAAACTGCCAACACAGACAGCCACTTTAACACTCCGACCGCCACGGCAGTAGCAACAAACCCCGCAGCGGCAACCGCCAACAGACAGGCGGAAGACAATATACCGCCCACCCCATCACAACCCGCCAATCCGCCAGCTTTTCGGGGGTGGTACCAACGCCATCAAAAGCACAGCGGAAACAGGACTTGGAAGGGAAACCACTCACCTCTCGACACTCAATGAAGAACCAGGACGCCATGGAGCCCGAGCTACAGGTCCTGCCCATGCTGGTCTACCGCCTCATCTACCAGGAATACGAAAGGTGGCGACGACGACCACAGTGAGTACTGCACCTAGTACACAGGGGAGGGGGGGAGGAAAAAAAGAGCGACACACACATGCAACACACAACACCCCCACCGACACCCACAACACCATACACACAAACACATGCAGCAACATTACATTACATTACATTGACACCCCGTAACCCCCTGGAAGAACGCGAGGACAAAAGAAATTGAGTTAAACAGTGATATTTTAGAAATAGGCCGACATACGTAATAAATAGAAAAACAGTATATACAAAAATACACAATATGTACATAAGACGGTACATTGTCCATTCAAAATGTCCGTGGACCACTGGGCCAAAAATCATACGGAGTGAACACTGCAGGGGCATCAGGTCGAAAACACACAGGCACCTCAGGGGAATGGGGAAGGGGGGCACCTCAGCTGGAAGATGGAATAACGCCACTGCCCCTCGAGGGGGCTCCATGCCAACTGCTTGGTCCTGGGTAATGCAAGGCCACAGTATCACAAGTCTCTCAAGTGGCTGGTTTGCCCACTGCTTGGACCTGGGAGTGCAAAGCCACAGTCTCACAAGTCTCTCAAGTGGGTGGTTTGCCCACTGCTTGGTCCTGGGAGTGCAAAGCCACAGTCTCACAAGTCTCTCTAGTGGGTGGTTTGCCCACTGCTTGGTCCTGGAGAGTGCAAAGCCACAGTCTCACAAGTCTCTCAAGTGGGTGGTTTGCCCACTGCTTGGTCCTGGGAGTGCAAAGCCACAGTCTCACAAGTCTCTCTAGTGGGTGGTTTGCCCACTGCTTGGTCCTGGAGAGTGCAAAGCCACAGTCTCACAAGTCTCTCTATTGGGTGGTTTGCCCACTGCTTGGTCCTGGGGAGTGCAAGGCCACAGTCTCTTAAGTGGATGGCTTCTTCCACTGGTCCTGGAGGGGGCTTTACGCACAGTGTGCTTCATCCTGCCAGGGATAGGGTGAGTGGATGCACATCTCCACTGGTTCTGGAGGGGTCCTTGTGCCCAGTGTGCTTCATCCTACCAAGGATAGGGTGAGTGGATGCATATCCCCACTGGTTCTGGAGGGAGCCTTGTGCCCAGTGTGTTTCATCCTGCCAAGGATAGTGTGCTTCATCCTGCCAAGGATAGGGTGAGTGGATGCATAGCTCCACTGGTTCTGGAGGGGGCCATGTGCCCAGTGTGCTTCATCCTCCCAAGGGTAGGGTAAGTGGATGCCTTTCTCCACTGGTTCTGGAGGAGGCCTTGTGCCAAGTGATGCAATACTTGGGGTGTGGCAGTTCACAGTCCCTCACCTGGGTGTCTGAGGCATGAGATTTGCAGGGAATAGGTTGCATGATAGTATATGGAGGCAGGGCTAGACTCCATCCGGCGGTGGCTAAGGCTGCAAACTGTTGGTAATGCCGGTGCTGGTGGGGGTGCTGCCAGTGGTGTTGGGAGGCTCCAGCCCTTCTCCTGCAGCCTCGGACGGCTGCCCACTGGGGTTGCTACTGCTGGTAGTGGTCCTACTGTCAGCGGTGCAGCTGGCAGTGCTTGCGGCGGGGCCTGCAGCGGTACTAGTGGCGCTGCAGGTGGCGGTGCTGCCAGTGGTGGAGGGAGGCTCCAGCCCTTGTCCTGCAGCCTCAGAAGGCTGCCCACTGGGGCTGCTACTACTTACACTAGTGGTGCAAGCGGCGGTGCAGGTAGTGGTGCAGGTGGCAGTGCTAGCGGCAGGGCTGCTGGCGGTGCTGGCCGCGGTGCAGGTCACAGGGCTGGCGGTTATGCTGGTAGCCACCATGCCTTCACCTGCGACGGCTGAAGTGCCTTGCTTGGTGTTTTCTGCCCCTTCCTCACCTTGGCAGATGGTGGTGTGACCTTGGCTCTGGCAGTTGGAGTTTTTGAGGAGGCCTTTCTGGGTGGTTTATACTCCTTGGCCTTGCTACATCCTGTTCCCCTCTTCACCTTGGCAGGTGGTGGAATGGTTTTGTCCTTTGCAGGGGTTGGTGGCACACTGGCTGGGCTGAAGGGTGCCCCCTTTGAGCCTCTGTGAGTTACAGGTACCACAGATGACGTCGACTTGGTGGCTAAGGTGCTGGCCTTAGTTCTGGACACCCTGGCCAGAGGGGAAGGACAGAGGGGAGGGGTAGGGAAGAGGTCAGTGTTTGCCAGGAAGAGCTTCTTAGACACACTGGGGTGGGAAGAGGGAGAGGGCTTGGGAGTGGAGGAAGAGGGAGTGGTTGTAGGAAGTGTCTGTCTGCTGTGTTTGGGTGCAGGTGCATGGGCTGGATGCTTTTGTGAGGTGGATGGCTGTTGGGTGGGTGGGTGCTTGTGTTTGTGTACTTTGGGAGGAGGGGTTGCAGACACACTGGGAGAGCACACAAGGGACGTGTGCATGGATGTGGGGGTGGTGACTGCCCGTGAGGGGTGTGTTGTGATGGGCATGTTGGTGATGGAGGTAATGGATGAGGATGTAGTGCATGCAGGTGTGAGTGGAGACGCTACTGGGAGGGAAGTGTACGATGAGGAGGAGGGGGACACAGTGGAGGCAGTGGATGTTGGTGTGTCTGCACGGGGATAGTGCTTGTGTGAGTGCCTGTGAGATGAAGTGTGGTGCTTGTGTTTGCCTGAGCCACTTTTGTGTGGTGATTTGGGTGAATGCTGGTCTGAAGGTGTGCTTGGGATAGGCCGGGTTTGAGGGGATTGGGTATGGGTAGAGGAAGTTGGAGGGGTGAGGCTAGAGGCAGGTACAAGGGCTGCCACCAGGGAGTTGGCCAGAGCCTGAAATGCTCTCTGTTGGGCTGCCACGCCAGAGTGAATTCCCTCCAGGTATGCATTTGTTTGATGCAAATGCCTCTTGACACCCTGGATGGCATTCAGCATGGTTGACTGCCCAAATCTCAGGAGATCAATAGCCTCCTCACTGAGGACAGCAGAGTTGACTGGGGCAGGGCCTGAGGTGCCCGGGCGGAGGAGATGCCCACCCTCCTGGGTGAGTGGGCACGGGAAACATGCTGAGGGGCTGCTGGGAGGGCAGTGCTGGTAGGGGGTGGAGGCTGTACTTGTTGTTGGGGTGAGCACAGAGGTGTCCGCCAGGGAGCTTCCATCAGAGGAGGAGTCTCTGTCTGTGGTCTCCCCTCCTGTCCCCATCGTGTTGCTCCCCTCACCCTCCGTCCCACTGGTTCCCTCACCTTTGGTGGATTTGGCCTCCAGGCCCATGCTCCTCCGCCAGTTGATGCTAATGCACACAAGGACAGGGTGACAAAGCAAAAAGGGGGGAGGGACATAGGATACCCTTGGTCAATGCCAGCAACACCACTACCGTTGGCGTACACAACATACAGGGAGCAGCCCTATGCACTAGGCCATGTACTACCAGTTACTAAGATAGTCACCAGCCCATGGGGTACAATGCCTATCGCCATTAGCTGCACACCTGAAACTCACAGGACCCTGCCCAGTAGTAGATGCCCACTAACACTATTAGGGTAGGAATGATTTAGAGACTGCCCAAAAAGGGACCTACCATGCTATCTTCACCCTGGCCTAGGGGCACCCATAGCCCACATCCCCCACCCAGGTAACTGTTAACGCCCGAAAAGTCAGGATTTAGAATCTGTACTCACCCCCTTGTGGCTGCTGTGATGCCTTCAAGTGCATCCAACTCCGTATAGGCCACCACCAGGATGCAGAACATCAGGAGGGTCATGGCTCGACGGGCACCCCTCCCTCGTTGGGAGGCCAGCCCCAGCTGGGCCTCCGCTGTCTTCTTTGCCCAGCAGTGCAGATCCTCCCACCTTTTCCGGCAGTGGTGCTCCGCCTGTCAAAGAACCCCAGGGTCCGCACCTCCTTGGCTATGGCACGCCAAATACCTTTTTTCTGGTGGGTGCTGACCTGCATGAAAAAGACAGCAGAAAAAGGATTAGTCATACCATATGGACTGTCATACTCATGGCCCACCATATCCCTCCTATCCCCTTACGCACATACATTGACCACCATACATGCAGCACTCTGCCCAGGACCCCTCTGCCTTCCCCCTACATGTGGCTTACACACACGGCACTCCATACATTCATGGCCCATGCATCATGCTCACAGTGTACTGACCTGTTTGTCTGGAGGACCGTAGAGTAACGTGTACTGGGGTAGGACCCCATCCACCAGTTTCTCCAACTCCTCCGCAGTAAAGGCAGGGGCCCTTTCCCCAGACACATGAGCCATTGTCGCTTCCAGACACAGGTCACAGCAGCACTTGCAGTGTAGGTCTTCTACTGTTGAAGGTCAGGTAGCAAGTGAGTGAACAGATAGAAAATGGTGGTCACGTCCGCGGCGGTACGCACTGTCACCGCCGGCGTATATCGCCATTGGTTCCTGAAACCCATAGGGCCTCATTTCCACTTGTCCCTCCTCACAGGTCAGGCAGCCACCATTCTAGGGGGGCACAAAGCATGGCACCTAACTGCGTCAAAGCAGACACTGGAACAGCAACTGACTGTTGGATTCACATACTGGTTCTATAAAGCAACAAAATCATCATTAGTGCAATAGATGTGTGAATATGACCCTCTGCTCACCGTTTTCTTCCATAGGCTTCAACCGCTGAGGCTGAATATGAGATGGTGGACCTTGCGACAATGGAGGACAGACACATTATCATAACATACAGACTTGATCAGGCCACAATCCAAGAACTGTGTGCCCAATTGGAGCCAGACCTGATGTCAGCTATCCGCCAGCCCACAGGTATCCCTCTCTAGTGTAGGTCCTGTCAGTGCTCCATTTCCTGGCAAGTGGTTCCTTTCAAAGAACAGTGGCCATGGCATCAAGGATGTCTCAGCCAATGTTCTCTAATGTGTTGACCAGAGTGTTGTCAGCCCTGCTGAAACTACATCGTACTCCCCCAGGTGGAGGATTTGGCCACAGTGAAAGCTGACTTTTATGCCCTGGGATATATCCCCAACATCAATGGTGCCATTGATGGCATACATGTGGCATTTGTCCGCCACGGAGAAATGAACAAGTTTTCAGAATAGAAAAAGCTATCACTCTCTGAAGGTGCAGATGGTGTGTTTGGCGGACCAGTACATTTCCCATGTGAATGCCAAATATCCTGGCTCTGTGCATGACCCCTTTATCTTGAGGAATAGCAGCATCCCATATGTGACGGGCCAACTCCAGAGGCACTAGGTGTGGCTAATATGTGAGCCTGTCGCGTTGTCTCTCATTATCCTAAATGAGACTACTGGATTTATAGGCAGCAGGATCGATAACGGTATGGGGGACTGAGTCTTACCCACGTGTAAGGAACTATGTCACCCTAAATCCGTTTTTTGCTCCGGCTAACTAGCAGTGCCTCATTTCTCCCACAGGGAAGAGATGATTGGGCAGCCGAGCGCATGACATCTTTGGAACTTCTCAGGGAAGTCGTGGTCACTCAGATCCAAACCAACTCTCTCATTTACAGTATGATCTCATATACAAATGACAAAGGCAGTATAAGTTTTATATAATGTTTTAATAAAACGACTGCATTTTAGATAATAGTGAGCCGCTATAAACAGAACCATACAACACAGTAGGATTGAAATAGTCACCAGGAGAGTAAAACATAAGAACAAAGCTATCATGGTTTCTAATAGTTTCTACTCTCCCTCTGCTTGTTCTATTTCGAGCACAGCATGTTAAGCTTCTAACTTGCCTTTCTGAATCACTGGGGAGACATCAGCCCTCATACCTGAGCAAAGGCCTGTGATCTTGGTTCAGCATCTGCAACGAGGCAGTCAGCGTCTAGTTGTGGTTCCCTGGTCGGAATCTCCCTCTCTCGTGTGTTGGGACAAGGAAGTGTTTTTATAACTAACATGTCAGCGTGATCACAAAATGTCCCTGCGCAGGAATGCCAAAGACTAAACTCCTACCACGTCTATCGGCAATGTACCAGACTGTATCCTTGACTGAAGCACAGAGTGAACAAGAATGTGTTATGGAGAACTCCAGTGCTGAAGTAGGCTAAACAGTGGGATATGAATATAAAACAAGACCGTAGAACTGGCTATTTGAAAAATAACAGTACGAAGCCTAATAAAAAACATTTAGAGCAAAGTGCACAGAGGCTCTAAGCTGCAAGCAAACAAATAAAATACAACCAGGGCAAAGTGCACAAAGGCCTAAAGCCTGAAGCTAATGCGCAAAGGATACGTAAAACTAACCACACCACACCCTCCCCTTGTCAGTAGCAAGTGGTTCCAACAATAGAAAATATGCCCCAGATAAAAACAATACATGAAAATATATATTTCGACAAGGTCAGAAGACAACAAAGTCATAAATTTGGGAAGCATGTGACGATAAAGCCAAATTCAATATAATGTCAATGTTTGAGGAGAGAGAAAAAAATCCAACTGTCAGACAGAAGCAATAGAAAGCAGGAGCTCCTCCACTTCGATATATGTCAATATTGGAAGATCCACGCCACAACGTACCATGGAGCAGGTGTGTTCCAAAGCCCCAAAACCATTCAGGGCGGCACCCCGTGCAGGGCCTATAAATGAGACAATACCATCTTCCTCCAGGAAGGGAATCTCATAAACTGCCTCACGAAGCAAACGCAACCGTAGTGCACAAGTCTGGGAATGAGCCCTAATCGGGAACATCAACAGATCAGTATCGACCACTGGAGGGCGCTGCAGTGAGAGACAGAAAGCCAGTGCATGTTCAAACGAGCACCAAAGGCACCGAAACACTGGCTGCACACAATCCAAAACTGGTCGGAATGACAGCGAGCAGTCACACTCCAAATGTCCCAGGAGAGTTGCTCCAAAAGACTGCATCATGCGTTCAAGACACAGTTGTGCTAATGGGAGCAGCAACATAGGATCTCGTCGTGGCGGGACAGCCATTGCGGAAGAACAGCAGCAATAACAAGACTCCAGCCAATAAAGCCAAAGTAATCGGGAAACCCCCAAAAATGCTTCTGAAAATAGAGTGTACAGCCGAAGGTATTAAACCGAATATGGAAGAGAAGGTGTGAGCAAAACCAACACCAACGGCTTTGAAAAAATGTGCAATTCCAGTAGTGCTGGACGCATTAAATATACGTCCCACAAGCTCACCAAAGTGACTCTGAAAGTTAGTATTCAAAAGGGACTGTATTTCCGCTGATGACCTTGCCACCTGAAGTGCGTAGGTCTTGCTAGCAGATGTAAGGGCCACTTGCTTTTGAAACAATAAAGCTTTTAGTAGACTCAACTTGTCGAAATTCACCTTGGAAGTAGCAATATGAGGCCAGATGTCTGCCAACTCCCTAATTTGAGTGGGGGGAAACAACACATTCCCGCAGCACGTAACGGCCTTGGTGACAACGACTACGTAAACTATTCCAGCACGCATGCCACAGCAGCGTTCGCTGTTAAGAACAATGTAACTGCCCTTAGAAAGCACCTGGAAAGTGTTTTTAATAACCGGGACTGGAACTCCCTTCAGATAACAAGCTAAGTTAGCAATCAAAGCATTACACGCCCCGTGCAAGGACAGCCGTTTACAAACCATGAAATGGCTGACAGAAGTTTTGCATTCACTACCGCTAAGAAAAACCTCCCTCAAACCATTAATACATCTGTATAGAAAGAGAAGCTCCCACACCTCGTGTATGTAACTGTCTCCCAACCGTTCGTATCTACCCACCGGAATGTGCTTCAAACAAGAAGTAAATTGCAGAGTGGAGATAGGCAAATTAATAACCCCATGAATCAACCACTCAGCTGACGGAATCTCAGCAACCGTGAAAGGCAGTTTCTCCAATTTTTCAATATGTAACATGACATACGTCGCTTCCTTTTTCGCCATCAGCTGTTGTTGACGAGTTAAATTAAAGGAGACAAAGATCTCTCTGGCACGAATGTGCTGCCACGGAACGCGACCTGCCTTCAAGGTCTGAAGAGTCCAACCCAGCTGCATGATGGACCGCGTCTGACTCTGCCCATGATATAAAGAAGACATGTCCGATTTAATAATGTCTATAGCAGAGGAAACGATGTTGTCAATTGTGTAAGCCCGGTCAGAAAGGGTATGCATGCCATTATCCACAACAGATAAAGCCTGTACCAGGTTTTTCTGATCAATTTGCCTCAACCGGGCCGCTGCCTCTTGTTGTGAAAGCTTCCAAATCTCATTATATACTTCATATAAAAAACGTTTCTTCCGAGGTACCTTAGGTCCTGACAAAAAATCTTGTAAATCAGTATCATTAGACAGTAACGTGAGATGTGATTTAACTGCATCCAGCGTGGACGATTTTAACCATAGCTGACAAAGCTTTCCCACGCTGTATGTAGTTATGATATCAGCATGTTCTGGTGATATGTAGCGAGGGTCCTCCCTACTAGTCCTGAACCCCCCTGAAGAGGTGACAAAACGTTGATGACACTTATTAGTGTCTACGGGCCATAATAACCACCCGCCCGGATGTATCAATGAAGTGTTAAGCGTACCATTCTGGACCCAGTGTGTAAACTCACTAAACGTGGCATTGACATATCGCTGCCAATTGTTCAATTTGGAAGGGACAGGTATACCAGGCAAATTCAACTCTCTAATCGTTGCTAAGCCCACACAGCTAGTCTGTTGTACTGTGTCATTGAGGAAAATCATCTGCACAGGGATCATACATGCCCTAAATAATGTGTCCCTGCCTCGCATTTGCCAATTTTTCATTCCCCAGACTCTTTTTAAATCAACAGTCTTGGGCCAATATTCATACCCCTCAACCGAAAGTTTAGATACAAACAAATTTGAATACAGTAATTTAGTATCGGTCAATAACATTTGCTTATTAGCATGCTGAGTAACTTTAAAATAGTAAGACTTAGCATTCTATTGATTATGCCCTGAAAAATATGCAAATTTATCATAATACATTTTAGAACTCCCCTGTGGAGGAGTCGGGCAATGTTCCCATTGCACATATTCAAATATCGACTTAGGGCTACTTGCTTTATGAATAAAGTGGTGTCCATAATAATTATAGCAAAACATGTCACCATGATTATCTCTAAATAGGTAAGCATCTTCATCGTCATAGACAGTATAATATTGTAATTCTGTCAGCATAGAATCTACTGTCTTCACATCCCAATCATCAGAAACAATGCCTGGTATAACAATATCATTCATTGATAACTTGAGAACATACGGTATTTGAATCAATTCAGTGGGACCATATATATCAAACATTACTTTATCCCACACAATCCCATCCGGAATCGGTATCGCAGAAATGTTCACGTTGGACATTTCTCTTCGAACCATATGAGACGAAAAATGTGGTTTTAACACTGTCTCCACGTGTTCAATGTCAGATCGTTCAGGAAGAAAATGACCATGTATTACTAGAAAAAAAGTAACCACAAATCCCAACCACAAAAAAAGAGTCATTACAGCCATAAAAAGCCACAAATAGTTCCAAGGAAAAACAAAATATGTGCGTTTAAGCCAACACAGCAGCTTACGTGGACCAGGGATTGAAGATATTGAGGACGAGGAGCCTGAGACGGCATCATCAGCGTCGTTGAAGCAGCCAGAGGCAGTTCTTGCAAAAGGTGCAACTGTGAACAAAGAAGCAGAAGGAGGCTCTCGCCTTGGCACACTGTAAACCACATGTTCAGAAACATCAGTAGAACGTACAGCAACTTGATCAAAAGATTCCAAATTAATCGTCGTCTGTGGAACAATCGCAAGATCATCTTCCACCCTCCTCAAGCCTGGAGAGGAAACAGCGTTGGTGCAAACCACCTGCAGCGGGACTTCTTCCCCAGTAGTGAGAGGGATTCCGGAACTACTGGGTGTCCCTCTTGGTCTGCTGTGCAGAATCGGCCACATGTTGTAACTTGACATTATCAATGGAAACAAAGCGATTTCCTTTGGCCCCGTGCAGCGGCGGCAAAATCACAGTTCTCGTACCGCTAACCCCTAACACAGGGACTGGTGCTCGATAAGAAGGACCAAATTCTTTCTTTACTGCGACCTTTTCACGCACTAGATCCCCAATCCTGGGTATCCAACCAGTAGGCGTTACTGGCTCATCCTTAATTCCTGAGGAGGCAGCACTTGCAGAAGAGTTATCTTCACGGAATTGTTGTAAATCCTGCAAAACAGTGACACGATCATTTATGTCAAAGGGCGTATTGGCCGCCTCCACACCAGGACCATCTAGATCAGGAACATACATTAGTGTTCCAAACAGGCACTCATATGAAGTACGACCCCCCAGTGACCTTCTAGGCAAGTTATTAAGTGCTCGCTGTACTCCATACAGGTGGGCTAGCCAACTACGACCCGTACCTATAACTCTGGCCGTTAATGATTGCTTTAAATCACAATTTAAACACTCCACAACAGAATTTCCCTCGGGATGAAATGGAGACGAGAATTGGAGTTGGACCCCAAAGAAGCCATGGTGTCCCTGAATGCCTTAGAGGCAAAAGCAGGGCCCTGGTCCGAATGAAAAGCCGCAACTGCAAATATATCGACAAAGATGCACAAATCTTTAATAACAGTTCGAGCGTCAGCCGAGCGTTGTGGCCAGACCCACATGAATCTGGAGCACGAATCTACAGCAACCAAAATATATTTGTATGCACTATCTGGTGTCAGCGGACATAATGATCCAAGTACACACACTGGAAAGGTTTTTTTGAAATCAGAAGGGGTGTCTGCTGCGGGCGTCTAGCTGACAAAGCTTTAATTTGTTGACAAACGTCACAACAAAGGACATACTGCTTTGTCTCTTTATAGAGACCAGGCCACCAGTAACAAGCCTGTAAAAGTTAAATTGTGGCAGCCACACCAGCATGTGCAGATGCCGCCCCCTCATGTGCCGCAGTAATTAATCGAGGTCTCTCAATTTTATTGGGCATTTCACGTACACCAATGCTTGGAATATTAACAACAGCATTTAGCGCACTACTCAAGCAGTAACTATATTTAGAAGGAAATCCCTTAGGAAAGGGCGTGCCATGAGCCGTAGCCCTTATGGCAGCCGAAATCTCTGCGTCTGGTTTGGAACTCGAACGAGTCACTGCGGCCACAGTGGCGACGGCCACTGCCGACTTCGCGGCTTCATCAGCCAAAGTATTCCCAGCAACGTGTATCCCAATGCGCTGGTGTCCAAGTGTATGTACAACATGGACTTTAGGAAGCGTATCTTTCAGATCCGCAACCTTACCCCACAACAATTTGTGTTTAATGGTGTTGCCTTTAGAATCTCTGAACCCATTCAACTTCCAATAGTGTAAATATTCATTGAAAGACTGAACACAGTAGTAGGATTCACAGACCAGCAATGTTAAAGTCGCCGGATCCGCGTGCTCCAATGCTAACAATATAGCTTTGAGCTCAGCCAGCTGTGCTGTACAATCTCCCAAGGTTTTAGTATAAGTATGTTGGGGGCAGAACACTTCCCCCTCCATAGTGCCGCTCACCACTGCACATGCAGCAGAATATTGTTGTTTAGTCCCAACCGCTGGTTGCGCAGAGCCATCGGTATACATGACCACCTGATATTGGTCAATAGGCAATGTGCCAGCAGGAACTGGGTATTCCATTTCATATTGAAGAAATTCTTGAGTCTGCAGTTTAGGGTCAAATATGTAATCTACATCAGTGGCAGTCAAAGACTTAGCCCGATGTATCCAACGCGGGTGTAAAGCTTTCGAATTAGGAACACTCGCTTTTGTAACAGCCTCTAAGGCTGGAATCGGGGAAACGACAATGATGCGTTGTCCCTGGGCAAGAGGTCTTTCTTCGATCACAGCCATCTGTACTGCAGTGAGTATTTTCTCAGTTTGTGCAAATCGTTGTTCTGCAGCAGAATACAAGTGGGACTTGTATGCTATCGGGACTGTCTCACCCTCATTAAAGGTGACATATGTAAACCCAACAGCCCCAGGTGACTAAATGCGTTTTATTGTCCCGTGTATGTAAATGTTTAACTGCTAAGAGATCAGTTTGCAAATCTTGTAGTATATGTGTATGCTCAATCGTCCAAAATCTACTAAAAAATTTGGGCGAATCAACTCGTATAAGGGTTTTATATGCGTAGCATAATCAGGAATGTAAGTTCTGCCAAAATTCAGAAACCCCAACAATGACTGGAGCTTCCGAACCGTATTAGGAGGCTGCAACTGAGCACGTTTCTCCAAAAAATTTGGCGCTAAGCTCTTGCCCTCATTCGACAATTCATATCCCAGGAAAATGACGCTGAGGAAGGCAGTCTTTGATTTCTTAAAATTAAACTTATAGCCAATTTCAGCAAACCCCACAACAATGCGTGCTACACGCCTTAGATGTTGCAGAATTTCATCATCTGTCAAATATATGTCATCAACATATGATAACGCTTCAGGGTCCAACTCGTGCAGAATTTCAGTTACACAAGCCGAAAATAGTCCTGGGCTATTCTTATACCCCTGAGGCAAACAACAAAACTTTTTCTGAGAGCCAAACGCACTGAAACTGGTATAGTCCCGACTTTCGGGCGCTATATTTTGGCAGAAAAATCCATTTGAGATATCTAATGTTGTTTTATATTTTTTACGCACAATATTATTCATAAGCGCTGCGCTATGTGAATTCTGTATTGCATATGTGCGTGTATGTCCATTTAAGTGTCTGTAATCCACCACTATCCTATATGAATGGTCCGGTTTAGCAACTGGAAATAAGGGATTATTCATCGGCGAGACACAGGGTTCAATTACACCCTGGTACTCCAATTGTGTAAGAATTTTCCTAACCGATGCCCTTGCCTCAAATTTGATAGGATACTGCGGCTGCGGCTGAGGTTCGCTCTTTATTGGAATTACATGATAAGGTGATTGTCTATCCCACCCCACGTTATTTCTATATAGAGCGGGGGCTTGTGCTAGAGCCCATGATTTACTATAGGACACCGCTAGTTCTCTCGGAACAAGTGGTGAGAATGAAGGTGTAATAACCTCCTCCCCAACCGGACAGTCGCGAACAAAGTCAGGTGGCCAATCTTGTTCGGCCAGCAGAACATCATATGATTTTACCACATGGTCCCAAAAGATGGCGAGTACAACGCGGTCAATGTCCCCTTCTAATCGCAGAGTTACTTTATATACTCTATCAGGATCAGAGACTCGCATATCCGCCGTTTCGACTTGTATGAAGTCATCAGTTGCTTTCACCTCCAGATGCTCTAGAAGACTCCGGCGAACTATTGTGACCTCTGCTGCGCTGTCTAACAGTGCCAACGCCCATGTCTTGTTCGTCAAGAGAACTCTCTTCTTGAGCGGCATGTCTAACTGAGACAGCTGCCACTTTCTTCTTTTTAAATTGTTGTTTTTGTTGGAGTGGTTTCTCTTCTTGTTTAATAGAAACCTCTGTCGAGCGTTGTGAGTCCTGTCTCGGTTTCACGTACTTATTTCTCCGCTCTGACCGCCCACCTCTCTCACTTCTCTTGTCCGAAGAGTCCTGAAAGGAACGAGATTGGCGTGTATCAGTATATTGATATCTATCAGGCGTTTTTAAATTATCCCCATTCCTGAGATTATACCTATTCTGTGGGCTCTCCGGTTGTGGAGACTGTCCCCCATCTTTCTTAGGTGTTTGCTGTTGTTTCTTTTCCCAGTGCTTTTTAGTCCCCTCAGGTTGCTGTTGCTTAGCATTGTCTTTATTATTTTTACCCTGTAATTGTGGTTTTTGTGGTCTAGCCCCTAGGCTATCGCGACCAATACTAGAATATGTTTCTGCTATTATTCTCGGGAGTTCCCGCTCCTGATTAATCTGCGGAACGTCCCGAAGACGCATTCGCACTGCTAGTGCTACTGCCTCTCCCTTGAGATTACTCAAAATAATAGTAGAAACAGCGGCAAAATTGCCCATCAACTGCATGCCCAAATCTAAGGCAGGGGCAGCCCCATATTCATCTTGAATTTGTTTAAGTACCTCCGGTAAATTAGCTAATGTCGGTGTACCGTGTGCCGTAGTGTAGAGCGCGGCAAATACCGTGCCCCAGGTATTACAATGATCCACAGTAGGAACCATCCCATACGGCAAACACATCGCCAAAATTATATGTTTATCCTGAGGTCCCGTATGGGGAAATACTGCTTCCAGCGTATTCATTTTTTGCGCCAGCCAGAATGGAGTTTCCTCACGTTTAGCCGGCACTTTACCCATAACTGAGTGTACAGTGGCCGGATTAATACCCGGTATCACTGCTTGTGGATGCGCCGGAGCAGCTCGCACTGCATTAGTATTTAATGCCTGCATCACAAACTGAACCAGTCTTCTGTATGTAGTTGCTAAGTCTATATATAAACGACGCACGTCAGCCACCGCCAAATTAGCAACCGCAGGATATGGTGTGTAAGTAGCCAACAAAGGCCAGGTCGGACCATCATTACTCAGTGGACCTAACCTTACTTGTGCTACCATGTGTGGGAGGGCGCCATCAAGCCAATTATGGTGTTCTTGATAAGATAAAGGTATCTCTAAGTATGCATAAGCCCTGTATTGTCCAGGGACATTCGCAACAGTGTATTCGTGAAAAGTGTTTGTACCCCCATCCACAGCTGGAAATACGACCCAAGAATAAAAAAGTTCTGTTCTATAGGCTGCATGGGCGTCCACCACAAAAGTGACCGGACCCCCCTGGACCGTCAGTCCATGTGCTATGAGATGTCCTGTGAGTGGTTGTCGCATATTAAGCGCTATATTCACTACATTCGGATTTGCCATTTGTAAAAAACAGCACCAGGTCAGAGACGACACACCAATATTGGGGTTTTCCTTTCAAAGTTCAAGCTTGAACAACCAACCACTAAGTAATAGGATGCCTATCCCGTGGTGGCGGAAAGCCTCAGCCCCACGGACGTCTCCGCTTACGGAACCGAGGAGTCAATATATATATAAGACCGAAAGAGTCAGCCGGACCTAAAAATTAGAGCCTGACCAATCGTTGGCGGCGCCATGTCGCGTTGGCTCTCATTATCCTAAATGAGACTACTGGATTTATAGGCAGCAGGATCGATAATGGTGTGGGGGACTGAGTCTTACCCACGTGTAAGGAACTATGTCACCCTAAATCCGGTTTTTGCTCCGGCTAACTAGCAGTGCCTCATTTCTCCCACAGGGCAGAGATGATTGGGAAGCCGAGTGCATGACATCTTTGGAACTTCTCAGGGAAGTCGTGGTCACTCAGATCCAAACCAACTTTCTCATTTACAGTATGATCTCATATACAAATGTCAAAGGCAGTATAATTTTTATGTAATGTTTTAATAAAACAACTGTTTTTTAGATAATAAGGCGTGAGCCGCTATAACCAGAACCATACAACACAGTAAGATTGAAATAGTCACCAGGAGAGTAAAACATAAGAACAAAGCTATCATGGTTTCTAATAGTTTCTACTCTCCCTCTGCTTGTTCTATTTCGAGCACAGCATGTTAAGCTTCTAACTTGCCTTCTGAATCACTGGGGAGACATCAGCCCTCATACCTGAGCAAAGGCCTGTGATCTTGGTTCAGCATCTGCAACGAGGCAGTCAGCGTCTAGTTGTGGTTGCCTGGTCGGAATCTCCCTCTCTCGTGTGTTGGGACAAGGAAGTGTTTTTATAACTAACATGTCAGCGTGATCACAAAATGTCCCTACGCAGGAATGCCCAAGACTAAACTCCTACCATGTCTATCGGCAATGTACCAGACTGTATCCTTGACTGAAGCACAGAGTGAACAAGAATGTGTTATGGAGAACTCCAGTGCTGAAGTAGGCTAAACAGTGTGATATGAATATAAAACAAGACCGTAGAACTGGCTATTTGAAAAATAACAGTACGAAGCCTAATAAAAAGCATTTAGAGCAAAGTACACAGAGGCTCTAAGCTGCAAGCAAACAAATAAAATACAACCAGGGCAAAGTGCACAAAGACCTAAAGCCTTAAGCTAATGCGCAAAGGATACATAAAACTAACCACACCACAAGCCCAAGGTCCCCACCCTGTATAAGTAGGTGTCTGGGTATGGGGTTGTCACTAAGGGTTAATGTGTGTCTAACAGTTGTCCCTCAATATTTTCAGGTGACTCTGGTTACCCCGACCTCTAATGTCTACTGACCCCAGTGAGGAATGCCAGGACAAGGGCAGAGGAACGTTACGATGAGGCACATGGGCGTACAAGGAGGATTATTGAAAGTACCTTCAGCCTTCTGAAGGCCAGGTTCCGGTGCCTCCATCTGACAGGTGGATCCCTGTACGACTCACCGAAGAAGATGTGCCAGATCATCGTTTCATGTTGCACAACCTGGCCTTGAGACGCCAGGTGCCTTTTCTGAAGGAAGATGAGCTTGGAGATGGTCTTGTGGCAGCGGTGCAGCCTGTGGACAGTGAGGAAGAGGAGGCAGAGGAAGAAGATGTTGACAACAGGACATAATATAATTCAGCAGTACTTCCAGTGACACACAGGTAAGACACTGTAACTTCACTTAACTTTCCAGTTTTATGTTGGACATTGTACATGGAAGCCTGATTTCCCTATGTCTATGGCCACTTACTGTACCCTTTGGCATCTCTATTTTCAGATATCTGTGCCCCACTCTGCCTCCTGCTATGTGTATTGCTGCCCACCAAAGGTCATTCCAAAGTATATTTAACTGTACATATGACTTGCAATGCTTTGATAATGTTGAACTAATACATATTTGAATCATTGGACAGACTCCAGATTTGTATTTGTTCCAAGGGTGTTTATTTAAGTGCTCATAAGTATAGTGGTATGTGCAATGGGCTGGGATGATGGTGGAGGAAAGTCCAGGGTAGGGTCCAGTCTCTTGGTATCACAGATGCATTGTCCAGTGGGGCACTGGAAGGGGAGTAATGGCAGTTCAAGGTGGACAAGGTGATAGAGTGGGACAGAAGCGTGACAATGAGGAGAGTCCTGTTTCCTGGCGGGGTCTTGGCAATGTTCTCTGGTTTCTGCCTGGATCGCAGGAACTGTTTGCAGGGTGGTTCTCCTTCTGCAGGGGATGGGGTGATGGTGGCCTGTTGGTCCTGTGGCGGTGCCTCCTGTCCACTACTACCGGCGGAGGTGGAGGGCTGTTCTTCAGTGTGGCTAGTGTCAGGGGCCCGTTGGTGTGCCACTGCCTCCCTCATGGTGTTGGCCATGTCAGCCAGCACCCCTGCAATGGTGACCAGGGTGGTGTAGATCTTTTTGAGGTCCTCCCTGATCCCCAGGTACAGTCCCTGCTGCAGCCGCTGGGTCTCCTGCAACTTGTACAGTATCTGGCTCATGGTCTCCTGGGAATGGTGGTATGCTCCCAGGATGTTGGTGAGGGCCTCCTGGAGAGTGGGTTCCCTGGGCCTATCCTCCCCCGGTCGCACAGCAGTCCTCCCAGTTTCCCTGTTGTCCTGTGCCTCTGTCCCCTGAACTGTGTGCCCACTGCCACTGACCCCAGGTCCCTGATCGCCCTGTGTTTGTGGGGTTGCCTGGAGTCCCTGTAGTGGTGGACACACTGCTGACTGATGTGTCCTGGGGACAGTGGCATGGGCCCGCTGGGTGGGTGCTGTGCTTGTGTTTTCTGAGGGGGGAGGCTATGTAGTGGTATGGGAGTGTGGCAGGGTAACCGACTGCCCAGAGGTCCTGATGGGCCAGGTTGGTCATTGTGATCCTGGCGAGCAGAGCTGCTGTCATCACTGTGGGCCTCCTCTGGGGGGGGGGACTGGATGTTGCTGGAACCTCCTCTCCGGTGACGTTGAGTAGGGGTCCTGTGGGGATGAAAATGCAGTGTTATTGTATCTGCGTGTGCCATCTTGTGCATGGGTGTGTTTCCCTGTATGGCTGTGATTGCCCTATCAGCTTTGCTTTGTGTGAGCGGTGATTTTGTGGGCTATGTGATTCTCTCTAATGGGCATGCTGTAGTGATGGGTGTCCATGCAGGCCTGTGTTGGGGTCCATGGATTGGTGTTACATGCAGGGTTTGGTTTTGGGATGGGTGGGTTGTGATAGTGGGGTATATGTGAGGTGGTGGAGTGAGGGTAGGGGTAGGAGTTTGTGATAGAATGCTGGTAGGGTAGGGGATTAGTAGTACAGATTTGACTTACCAGAGTCCAGTCCTCCTGCTACTCCTGTGAGGCCCTCAGGATGCATTATTGCCAAGACTTTCTCCTCCCATGTTGTTAGTTGTGGGGGAGGAGGAGGGGGTCCACCGCCAGTCCTCTGTACGGCTATCTGGTGTCTTACTACTATGGAACTCACCTTCCCCCGTAGGTCGTTTCCCCTCTTCCTGATGTCATCCCTTGTTCTGGGGTGCTGTCCCACGGTGTTGACCCTGTCCATGATTCTCCGATATAGCTTCATCTTCCTATCAATGGACGTCTGCTGCACCTGTGATCCGAACAGCTGTGGCTCTACCCGGATGATTTCCTCCACCATGACCCTTAGCTCCTCCTCTGAAAACCTGGGGTGTCTTTGGGGTGCCATTGATGTGGTGTGAGTGGTATGTGTGAGGATGCGTGGGGTGATGTGTGGGGTGTTGTGAGGTGCGTGGATGGTGTATGGGTGATGATGTATTGTGCCTCTGATTGAGTGGGTGCTCCTGGCTTGTGTCTCTCTGCTTGCTATCTTTTTTTTCACTGTAAAGGGTTGTGGGAAATGTGAGTGTGTGTTTTATATTGGTGTGGGTGTGGTGTGTGTACATGTGTCAGGTGTGGGTAGTTTGAATTGTCCAATGTGGTGGTGTCTTGTAGGTGTGTGTGTATTTTGAGCGTGGCTGTGTGTACCGCCAATGGTTTACCACAGTTGAAAGACCGCAGCGGTGATTCGTGGGTCGTGATACTGTGGGCGTATTCCTGTTGGCGTAACGGTGTGGGTTTTGCTATCGCCAGTTTATCACTGACCTTTGGTCTGGCGGACTTGTGTTGGTGTCTGTATAGTGGTGGATTTCTTAGTGTGGGTCATAATAGCCATAGCGTAATACCGCTGCGGTCACGGTATGTTGGTAGCCGTTGGCAGGGCAGTAGGCAGCATTTACCACCAGGGTTGTAATGAGGGACTATGACTTTTTGTGACAGAAACAGTTCTGTTGGAGTGGAAAGCAGCCCACCTGGAATGGCTTATATTGGTTACGTCATGGAGATTAACAGATTGAATCATCTACAGCTATTTATCTGACATAGGCTCATTATGAATAGGAGGAGTCTGGAGGTCATTGATATTACTTAGAGTTACATTTAGCTGTTTTTATTGTTGTACTTGGTAACTGCAAATACCACTCTGGAGGGATGGAGTACATTTCTTGGTCCCCTTAGTTTCTTAAATTTTTAAGAAAAATGATATACCCTGTGCATCATATTTTCTCTGTATAAGAATTATGGCTGTTCGTTGAATGACTGAGTGGATGAAGATGATGAGGGATTATGATCAATATTGTCTATTGCAGCACAAGTGAAAGTGTAGAGTTGAAGGCATTTCAGAATTGCTTACATTGTTTGTTAGGCACTGTTGCTGACACTTCTCGAACAAACTCATATGACATGCATAGGCCCAATTTGTGCAGTTTGTCAACTAATTCCATTTTCAAGTTTTAGCATACACCATAATCCAATATAAAGAGGTAGCGCAGTTTCATTATCTTTTTTGTGGCAGATGTTTCCTTTAGGATTTGCTTTTTTACACTTTCTGGTATGACCCCAAACAAGCTAAGAGACTGACAAAGCAGCACTCCTCTTATCATTTACTTTGCTGTCATTTGAAATGTTACAACCTCCCATAATCATTTGTATTAGAGTTAGCATAGCAGTCCCCACTGGCAATTTTGTTCAAACTGTCCACTTAATCCATCTACTTCAAGTTGAAACATTTCTTTTATAATACTAGCAGCTGCATTGGCCAGGCAGACATCATCCTCAAGAGAATTTTGTTAACAGATACTTGATATATTTTCTCCCAAAATCGTTTTTCCTTATCAGAAGAATATATATCTACCTTTTGGTTCAGCTGTAAGTTCTGGTATGAATGCAAGAATCTTTTTTTTATTTGTGCTATGTAAAAATGTATCTGTAGAATTTCTACACCTAATTCTGTCATATGACAAACTACGAATGATTTGATGTTAGATAAAGTAAATACTGTTGATACTTCTGAATTTTGAAGTGTATCTTTGACATAGTTTACAATTTTACCTATTACCATGCCATAGATTAATGTCAGTTTGTTGTCTTTGCTATTTTCTTTGTTCTGTATTTGCCAAAGCCGGTTATAACAACAAGACACTTTTTGGGATACTTTGCTTCAGTTCCAATCATATCACTGCACTTAACTTGGCAAATACTTTTGAGTCACTTAATGCAACTGCAGCATCTTGAATTTGATAACTCAGTTCAAGTGTATGCACATTTATAAGCTCGGCTCCTGGTTATTTGTCACAGAAGAAACAAATATACTTCAATTCATCACCTTTAAATGAAGCATGCGTACACCTTGAAATACTCTCTTGAACTAGTTTAGGTTTGTTTTTTTCTATACCGTTGTAAGTTTGTGTTTGTCAAATTTGTTTCTGCATGTTTTATGGAATTGTCCACAGTTTTAATTTAACCGTTGTTTAACTACATCATGATTTTTTCACAATTTTGTCTTGATGATTGATGGAAGTTCTTTTATTAGTCAAAAGCTATCAGATCGTCATGCAAACTTTTTTACCCAATTCTTTTTTCAGAACTTTTACTATTAGCTGGGCACAATAAAACTTCTGGTAAATCTTGTTGACACAATACACACAGATCCCTATCAATCTCACTTCCAACATTTTGTGTACTAGATATAAACCCTTCATTAATATTTGCAAATTCATATCTTCTTTTGGTAGACATTGTTACTCATTGACAGCGGATAATCTTTTCACACTTTCAGAAACCTGCAACAAAGAAATCATTTTTTAGTTTACAAGGGCAGTACAACATACTTTTTTTATTTACATCATAAGGCATTTACTTACTGGATCCATGAAAAATTTCTCATACTTCGTCAGGGGTGAACTAAAATGCAGAATCTTTTACCAATGGTGGCATTCCCAACCAGGAAAACGTGAAATGATGTGATGCATGCCTAACATTAGATTCATAATTGCTATACAAATAATAGTCATGGCCATTTCTGTTATCACATTATGGGCAAAGAAGCCATTCGATTTTTGGGGTCTATATCATCACTCATGTTTTACCTTATTATTAAGCCCTATGCAAAGTTTTATGTTGGTATCAGATTTTGCACGATTCTAACACTAAGCTACCTCACTATAGGAAATAATGAGATTTAGATTTCGGGGGATGAAATATCAGTCACCGTGTGACGGAGTAACTCGTCCGCCAATATCTAAATATGGCCCTTAGTCTCTTTTTTGGCAGTTGAAAATCTCCAGCTGGACAAGGTAGGAGGCTACAGGCAACAGCAGTTCCACGAGACCAGATACTTATTTGGCGAAGGGCCACAGGATTTGCTGCTGCACAGAAGAGTACTGAGAAGTCAGGTTGACTGGCAATGCAACCTGGAAGGATATATGAGCAGGTTAGTCCCAGTGTTCTCTCAGTTTTCAGAGCGGTTTTTAGTCAAAATTGTTCTAATTGTTTGGCATTACCTTTGCACATTGTCAATAAAACTCTACTTGCACCTAAGTCACTGTCCTCGACCTTGATTTTACGACCACTCGGATCCATCACAGAGGCCTGCTTGCGGTGTGCCCTGGTACTCCATATACCTTCTCGTCATTACTGACTGCCCTCGCAGTCAGTAACTCTGAACAAGTGTGCCTACCGGGTTGGCACCCACCCTATCTCCGATATATGCTGTCACTAAGGACCTTTCTCAATGACATTGTATTTACATATAGTTGGATGTGCGGGCACTTTTGGCATTCTCCACCCCTGTTGTTTGTGTTATACATATATTGGATACCTAGGCTTGTTTGCCAAGAGATAGTGGAGACTGCGTGCTGTTTTTACCTACAAGTGATCTGTAAAAGAAAAGTCTTGAACTGGAGAATTGTGTTCTTGTTATCATGATGCAATCCAGCTGAGCAAGACTAGTTCATACCTGTAGCAAGGTGCTGTTTTTTTTCCAGAAAGATTATAGTGCTCAACAAAGTTACCAGCCAGCACAGGAAGAAAGTTCATTACAGTCATTATTGGTAAAGTGAGTTTTAAGTGGTACTCGGGTAACAGTTTTTATTGCAAGCCATGCAAGGTTGCCTGCTAGGAATCTGAAAGTTAAAATCACAAAGAATGGGTTACTGGGTATGCAGTATGTTACGGTTTCAAAGCAATTATAGAAAATTGGATTACTGGTTTATGGGGTAAAACCCTACTTAATCAGCTACCACAATGCTCTTCATGATGAAGCATAAGCAAACTCAAAATTAACCTGTGTTCAACCTTGTGGTAGCTTGGCACAAAAGCAGCCAGGTTTATCTTCGAGGCAATGTGTAAAGTATTTATGCAACACACAAGCAGTAATAAAGTGAAAAAACAAATCAAGAAAAATCCCACACCAATTTAGAAAATATGGAGAAAAATGTAATACATTATTTCACAATAAAACAACAAAAATCCAATTAGTACAACTGGAGATATGCAATTTCAAAAGTTTTGTGGAAATCAAGTGCTAAGAAGCAAAAAGCACTGACAGGAATTATCTGGTTGCAGTAAACCGGGTCAGATTAGAGTATTGAAGGAATCCAGTCAACTCAGGGGATCTCTTGGGCAGCAAAGCAGTCCTTGGTCAGGAAACAGGTCAGAAGGACAGATTTCACCACAGGGTAGTCCCTCTTCCTGGCGGGGTCCACAGGTCCTGAATAGATCTAAAGAGTTGGGTCTGATGGTCCACTACTCATATCTTGTGCCCACTTTGAAGTTAGAGAAGCTTCTGGAGCTCTCGCACTTCAGAGCTATCTGGAATTTCCTGCCTTCCTGCCCTGGCCCCAGCTTGTCTGAGGATACAAAAGACTAGTATAAAACCCTTTGTGAGTGTGCTGAGGCAGAGCCTTTGTGACGTGCAAGTGTGGAAAGTGACACCCCCTCATCCTAACAGGGATGGCCCATCATACCAACTTCTAGTCCCCCTTTCTCTCATTCTCTGGGAGTAATACACAAAGACCAACTGCCAGCTACACGTAGTCATGTGATATCTGATAAAGGCTTCAGACACCAAATGGTTAGTACGAGAAAATGCCAACTTTCTATAAGTGCCATTTTAGAATTGTGACTTAATAAACAACTGTACCATTACAGAGGGGGTTTAAGTACAACTCTTTATAGGCCAACCTTGAAATTCCTACTTACTCCCAATCAAACATTTTCACTTATTAAATGTGAAACAGTAACCCAATTTTATCCTATAGGAGAGGTAGGCCTTTCAGTAGTGAAAATTTAATTTGAAAGTTTTTCACTACTAGGACATGAAAAACATAAAAAGTATATGTCGACCTTTTTAAATACAACTCACCCTGCCCCATGGGCTGTTTAGGACCTATCCTAGAAGTGACCTAGAAGCATTAAAAAGGAATGTTTTGGCCTGGCAAAACGTTTATTTTACCAATTTGAAATGGCAGTTTAAAACTGCACTCCCAAGATGCAATGGAAGGTCTGAGACATTTTTCAAGGCTACTTCAGTGGGTGGCACAATTAGTGCTCTAGGCCCACTAGTAGCATTTGTTTACAGCCTCCGGGTACAGGTGGTACCACTAGGGACTGACATGTCTATTAAATATGTCAATTGAGTGAAGGCCAATGTTACTAGGTATAAAGGCGAAAACACAAGCACTTTAGCACTGGTTAGCAGTGGTAAAGTGCACAGAGTCCAAAAAGCCAAACAAATGGGTTCAGAAAACAACAGGATTATGACAAAATGTTTGGGGATGACTCTGCAGAGACTGCTAGGTTCAGCACCATATTCTGCAAAAAGATAGTTTCACCAAATTAAAAAAGGTCTCAGCATTTAAAATAAACCACTAGCTCCTAAAACACAGGAAAAATGTTACACATACGCATTAGTGCATTTTGGCACTCAAATATAATATAATGCATTCGTGACCACACTTTGTTGGGAATGTATATGAATAAGTTAAGGAATTAAAACACCATTCCTTCTTCTTTTCTCTAAAAAAAAATAATACGTCCTCCCAAGCCACTTATTCCAACACACATCTTGTCAATTTTATATGATTGTTACGCTTCATCAAACATTTTTCTCTTTCAGATGTTTGTCTTGGCACATAAGGTCTACCACTATGTTGGAGGTCAACACATTTGTACTGCTGGTCTTCTGAAAATCCATCTTATCATGGTTCCACACCTTGAAACTACAATTGTGATAACTATTCGTGAGGCTGAGAAGGCAGACTGGGGCAAAGAGGACAAATATATTTGCGTTTGCTTGGCTTGAGCTCCCACAATAACGTTTAGAAAGAGAGAGACGGCACCCGTGCCGAAAAACTTTAAAACATTCATGTCTCGCCCAGCAGCAGCAATGACCAATGTCAATACTTACTCCAAAGACATGGTAGGGGGTTACGAGCAGTCGTGGCTCACAGGGATTCCTAGGGGGAGGGGCAGTGTGGGAGGGATTAATACATTTATTAAAATATTATTTTTTTAAACTTACCTCCTCCACTGTGCGCCGCTCCTCTCTCCTGCATCCTCGCTGCATGTAGGCTCAGGCTCCCAGCCTGCCCAGCGGCCAATCGTGACGCTACTCAAAGCAGCAATAGGATTGGCTGAAAGCACCCTGGCTGGGTGCTCTCAAGCAGACTGAGAGCCCAATGCGCATGTGTGTTTGGCCGGCGTGAGACAGCCTGCCAAACACACAAGCGCTCTGAGAGGAGTGCACAGTGAGCTCCCCTCTGATCATCACCCCCAACGTTGTGTCTGACCAGACCTGACAGTGCTTTCATGCTAGCTTTTGCATGAAAGCAGCACAAGGATTGCTGGGGAGCGTGCGCCCAATCCCACTGAATGCTGGGGCACCACATCAAGGGAAGAGGAGCGCGAGGTAGAAGGAGACCGTGGCTTCTCTCAAGGTAAGTTAATAAAAAAAAATTCACCACCCCCTTTGTCTCCACCCCACTTCCCCCTTGAAATTTGCGGCAGCTGCCGCTGAGGTGGATCTATAATAATAATTTTTTAAAAACCTAAACATAGTACCATTTCAATGAACATTATTAGAGACGAGAAGTATAAAGAGTGCCAGTTTCAGAAAAAATGCCATTAGCATTGTGATTTGGAGGAGCACATTTGCAAAGGGGTTCCCTGGTCTTGTCCACTACCTACCCACTCCCCTTCTGATATTTCACCACCAGTTTAATATATGGTACTGTCAGGTTGGGTTTTGGATGCCTGTGGCCAATGTAACTGCTTGGTTATGCTATTATAAATGAGCCCCTCCATCCAAAAGCATGCCCATCATAAAGTTGTCATGTGGGCAGGGGAATAGATTATTAAACCTTCCGCCTAGCTGCTGAGCTGTGTGTAGGTCAGCCCGAGAGGTGGGTCATATAAAAATTTTAGTTATCCAATGTTAATCCAAACAGCTAGTAACACAGGGAATTAAAATTATGGCAGACAGCTATGGTTTATATGGTTTTATTATGTCACATAGAGCACATGCCTTGATGTATGTTGTGCTGGTCACGGTTTGTGCACAGAATGCATTGAAGTGCATGATGGAGGTATATGACATATAAACAGACCTGCTTATTTTCTAACAAAAGCAGTTCAATCTGTGCAAACTATTAAAATATGTGCTCAACTGTCATGATTTCTGAGGATATTTGCCAGCCAGAGAAGGCACATTTCCATTCGATGAAGCTCTGTGATAGTCATAGCAACAGAAAGATCACTATGAGGAGAAATCACCTTGCAAGTTCTGTCTTGAAGGAAAGAAGAGAGATATCATAGTTGCAGGTAGACATTGCTAAAGCAGGTATCTGTGCTTTCTTCATTGAGCAGTATTGTTCATTGTCCTGTGTAGCAAAACAGGAAACAGATGTGAACTGACTTTTGGTTCACTCAATATAGCACTGTTACACCTGTGAGCCTGTGGGCATGTCTAGCCTTATATTTCTTTTGATAATTAATTTATAAGGTGACACATATAGAGTAATCATCAATTACCCTTAGAGGTCGACACGGATCTTTGGACTCAGATAGGGGTGAGATTAACAGCAATGAAATCAAATGAATAAACATCACTTTTCATATTGAAGACAGTAATTTATAGGCACCATGACCCATGTGGCCATGAATCACCACAACAGTTTAGTAAAGTCCAAACATTTATTGTCGTTTAGATTAAAAATGCTAAGATCATGTAAACCAAATGCAAGACCAAATGATGAAAGTACATGAATAACACAGGCTGACCAAATCTTTGAAGAACCTCAGAATATTTATCATTAAGCATTCAAGCAGCACCATAGAGAATAACAACAATAGCGAAATACATGATTAATATGGGATACATTTAGTTTTTGCGGATGAACTGTTTACTATCAATTTATATGGAACAGTCAAATTTAGAATGTGGCACCATTAACTATTACTCTAATTTGATAAGAATGTTTGGGCTTCTTGCAAAAAGAAAAGAAGGCAAAAATTTATTTGGAAAACATCTGACCATGGCACTAACCAAAAATAGTGGTTGGATTTCTAAAAGAGAGAACATTAAACTCCTAGAAAGCAAAAAGCTAAAATTATTTTGGTCAGTCTATGGGGTGGCTTAGGTCAAAACCCAATTGAATTCACTCCATGTTCTCAGCTATATCGTTTTTCCATTTACTGCATGCACCATTGGTTCATCCTTTTTCAATGCTGTCACCAGTTTCTGCAGCAAAATACAAATGTTTCATATTACACATAAAGCCTATTCAGAAATTTAGTTAGCCTTTGTTTCATGAGTACATGTTATCTTCAGGAAACCCAACAAAAGTTGCAACAGAAGAACACAACTTTTCTTCAGTGAACTTAGAAAAATAATTCCATGTTAGCAGTTTAAACATTTCAGCTACATTTCTAACATAAATGCTAAAAAGAATGCTAAATTATACAGAGTTAACCATTTCATAATTTTTCAAACTATTAATCTTTAATACATTTATTAATAAACCAACAAAAATACATTTCCTTAGGCAGTTATTTATTATTATTGTCGAACTAGATTTATGGCTGCCACCAAGCACATGGTTTTCTAAAACACTTGTTTTCAGCATTACATATTTTAAAGGCTTAAGGTGGTATACCCCCTAATTGGTTGCCTTCCTCCTCCATTTTTGCTGACCTTTTCTTTGCTGCCCCAAAGACTTTGTGCATTTTACCACTGCTAAAAAGTGGTAAGGTGCTTGTGCTCCCTCTTTAAAACATGCTAACATTGGCTTATCCCCAATTGCCATATTTATTTTACTTATAGGTCCCTGGTAAAGTTGTACTACACATGCCTAGGGCCTGTAAATGAAGTGCTAACAGTGGGATCACAGCACTGATTCTGCTACCCACTTAAATAGCCCTTTTAAATGTGTCTTATGCCTGCAGCCTGTGTGTGTAGTTTTAAACTGCGATTTCGACCTGGACATGCTCAAACCTACCTATTGATATATCCCATGTAAATACCCATAGGGTAGGCCCTAAACAGTCCACAGGCACAGGTTCAATGTATTTAAAAAGTAGGATATATAGTTTTACATGTCCCAGTTGTGAAACATCTCTTAAATTTGGTTTTCTTTACTTCTAGACCTGATTCTCCCCTAAGATAAAATTGGAGTTATCTTATTACATTTAATAAGCTGTAACTTCCAAATGGAAACAAGTAGCGAGTTCATGTTTTGGAGTCTTTTGAATTTTAATGACAAATCCTCTGTTATGGTGAAGTCAGATTTTTTATTACAATTTTGAAAAAACACTTTTAGAAAGTTGGCATTTTCCTGCCCTTCACATTTAGTGCCAGTTTCTTGTCTGTAGGTCACATGACTAAGTATAGTTGGCAGCTTGGCTATGTATATTCCACCTAGACTGCCACACAAAATAGGGAGGTTCAGTGTGCCTCGATGGACCATCACTGGCAGGATGGGACGGTGAAGCTGGGCACAGTCCTACTTACACTTGATTAGACTATATCCTGTCTCCACACAAAGGGCTCCAAACCCCCTGTAGTTAGCTAGGAGCTAGGTCAGGGAAGGCAGGAAGTCTGTGCATTTCAAAAGGAAATCTCTAAAAGCTTCTCCCACTTCAAAGGAGGCACCAGGTTTAAATATTGGACCTCAGGTACCAACTCTTCAATACACTTCTGGATCTGTGGAAGACTCTGTCAGAAAGAAGGACTGCTGTGCTGCAGAATGGACTACCACTCTGCTGGTCTGATGCCCTGAAGGACTTCTGCATGCTCTGCCAAACTGCTGCCTGCTGCCCTCTTGCCTGCGTGAGAAGGACTAGACCTGCAACCTGTACCCAGGGTAACTTGACTCAAAGTGCTAATCTCTTGTAACTAGCTCCTGGACTATGCAACTGTGAGTCCTATCCTGCAAAGTGGTGTCATCCCGATCCTCAACTCTTGAAAGTAGGTCTGAATGTGCTCTGTCAGTCTATCTGTGGAACCAGTAGAACCGATGTATCTCCTCTGCTGTGCAGCGCATCCAAGAGCAAAGCTGACACATCACCTCTGTTGCGAGGATTCTCCCAGTGCAAGGACTCTGCATCAACCTCACAAGCCACATCAGAACTGCTGCTGCGCAACACATGCCCGAGCATCATCATTCTCTCAGCGGTGGCAGCCTCAGTGACAATGCAGGATCTCGCAGTGTTGTGGCTTCAAAGAACTGATGCATTGCCTCAGCTGTGAAACGCATCCTCGATGTGGGACCTTGTAACTCTCCGTAACCAGGATTTATAGTTTGGTTTACTTGTGACTTCAGCCAAAAAGGATTATGGTTGCTGCTTGAACCAGTGTCCCATTTTCTTAAAGCACCTTATATACAAAAGGTATATCAGGTACCTCAGTGATGATTAATTGCAATGCTATTGAAATTAGTGAACATTGCTGAAAAATGAATAATCACATCATTGAGGGTTAATCTTTAAATGGGATATTTAATCTCTCTTACACTGGGATCGCCCTCCCTCGATTAACCTCATTATTTTTAGATCCTAAACCATGGATTAGCAGTCCGACTGCCCAGCCACTAATGTGGTGATGAAAACCGTGGAGACGCCATTTGCGCTGTATTTCAGGTTTCCTAGCACAAAGGCAGTGCTTTTACTCCTGAGAAGTTTCCCACCAGCATGGTGGTAGGGGCCACGGTGTGGTATCAATTCCTTTTTAATTTAATCTCAAATCCTGGATATTCAGACCTAATAAACTACCTGTTATATCCCCACCAGGGAATTACTGTTACTGAGGATCCCAGTGACTCCAGGGGCAGGAAAATGTTGGTGATTACATATTTTAGGGAATAACATTTGGGAAACACTGTTTGTGCACAGATTACTGTTTGTGTCACCCCGGAGTTCAACACAGAGAAATCTCTATGTGACAATCCAAAGGGCATATTGGGCTTATTTCCTGTTACCGGGCCCATCGGAATTTACGGACCACTTTCAGTGAGGGCCTTCATGTCAATGCAAGACTCTGCAAAGATGAAGGTATGTCAGTGACAGGAGAGTGGTTTCTTCCTTGTTTATATGGATACAAATTTACGTTGATAATACTCACTTTAAAAACATGCATTTTTCAAATAAATTCCATTTACCCTATGCCACATTGTGAAAGTGTTGGTGCCTAATTTGCGTAGTAGAACTATAACCCTATACTGGGGGTTCTTTTGCAGAACTCACATTAGAAGTGTCCCTTATGCACTGTGAGTTTCCTTCCAGCGTGTCATGGATTTTCTTCTGTGCAGTTTCATGCGGAGCTGTCATAATTCTCTCATTGTGATATCATAAACCAGTATTATTAATATTAGATTGCCACGATGTGGTCGGAAATTGGATTGAAAGGGCGCTTTGCAGTAAAAATATTGTGTTGAAAGGGTAACTGAAAAGAAATTGTGTAAAAATGGTGTTTACTGAAAAAATAAAATGTAAAAAAAACTAAAATATTCCACCTTTTACCATAAAGATAAGAGAACTGGAAGCAGGGTCAATGGGCATCCTCCTGCTAAAGCAGGGGGCGGGCACTACTGAGGGATTTTTAGGATTCTGTGAAGTGTAATGTTATAGGTAGTAAGGAGTTAGTAGGTTTTCTGGGGTTGCTAGTGCTAAGAGCTAGCTAGGGAATGTAGGTGTGATGAAGGGCATATTAAGGTGTTTTAGGGTTCAGAACCGTAGCATTAAGAGGTAGGTATGGGTTTTAGAGTTCAGAGATGGGGACAAGGGAAACAAGCATTTGGAATGCAATGGGTCTCGCGTTTGCTTGAGTTAAAGCTATTAGTGCTGTAAACTCCTAACCTGACTTTTCTTGCCACATAAACTGAAAAGTAAAAATGTTTCACATAAACAAGCCAACAGTCACCATTAGTGCAAAGCAAACACACAAAAGGAAACAGAAGTCTGCTCATAGTGAAACTTATCGGCAAAAAGTGCAATTATCCATTCAACCGCAAAAGTGCAATTATCCATGTAACCGGCAAAAGTGCAAATATCCATCAAACAGGGTCCATGTCATAGGAACACATTTTTAGTGTTCTACCGAAAAAAAAGGCAAAGGGTGAAACAAAGCAGCAGCTACTATAATATCATAGGGGCTGGTCCACCTAAAACTGATAGCATGCTGTGTACATGGAAAAAGAACAGGGATATACTCAATACAAATCCTGAAATGCTGGACTTGTTACAGGGTACAACATATTATTTTATGAACATGAAAGCGTGTCTTTGCCTGGGCACAGAATGGTTTAACGTAAGAATGGATGCAGGAAAATGAAGCGCTTGGTGTCCCTGCTGTTTGAGAATGCTACAGTCATGTCTATGCCTGGGTCTGGGTGGGACTAATGGATAGGGCAGGCCCATGCATTGTAAAGACCAATAGCACCACCATGGGACAGTGTAGAAGATTTGCAGTTCTCCAAAATATGTACTGGTGGGCCCACTGGCATCCCCTGGTGCAATGTAACCACTGGGTTAAGGAGAGGGCGCCGTACGGCCATAAAGATAGGGTGGTGGGTAGTTATAAAGTAAGATTTCATTTTAAGGTGTAGGTTAGCATGCAGTCAGTACACTTACTCTTGAATCTATTTTACTCACTATGTAATTTCAGAAGTGGTAATCTCAACAGTGGTAATCCTTGCAGTTGTAATATCAGCAGTAGTAATCACAGTAGTGGTAATCACAGTAGTGACAATCTCAACAGTGGTAATCCCAGCAGTGGTAGTAATCACATCAGTGGTAATCTCAGCAGTGGTAATCTCAGCAGTGGTAATCTCAAAGGAACTAATCCCAGTAGTGCTAATATCAGCAGTGGTAATCCCTGCAGTGATAATTTTAATGGTGGTAATCTCATCAGAGGTAATCCCTGCACTGGTAGTCTCGGAGCTAGTAATCACAGTATTGGTAACCCCTGCAGGGAGTAGTGGTAATTTCTGCAGTGGTAATCCCTGCAGTGGTACCCGCAGAGGTAGTAATCACAGCAGTGGTAATTCAGCAGTGGCAATCTCTGCAGTGGTAATCTCAGTGGTAGTAATCACAGTATTGGTAATCACAGTAGTGGTAATCTCAACAGTAGTAATCCCGGCAGTGGTATTCTCAGAGGTAGTAATCACAGTAGTGGTGGTAATATCAGTAGTGGTAATCTTAGTGGTAGTAATCACATCAGTGGTAATCTCAGCAGTGGTAATCCCTGCAGTGGTAATTTCAGATGTAGTAATCCCAGTAGTGGTAATCTCATCAGTGGTAATCCCTGCAGTGATCATTTCAACAGTGGTAATCTCAGCAGAGGTAATCCCTGCACTGGTAATTTCAGAGGTAGTAATCACAGTAGAGGTACCCTCAGAAGTGGTAACCGCTGCGGGGGTAACATCAGAGTTAGTAATCACAGTAGTGGTAATGTCAGCAGTGGTAATCCTGCAGTGGCACTCTCAGAAGTAGCAATCACAGTAGTGGTAATTCAGCAGTAGTAATCCATGCAGTGGTAATCTCAGAGGTAATAATCACAGAAGAGGTAATCTCTGCAGTGGTAATCCCTGCAGGGGTAATCTCAGAGATAGTAATCACAGTAGTGGTAATCTCAGCAGTGGTAATCGCTGCAGTGATAATTTCGAAGGTGGTAATCTCAGAAGAGGTAATCTTTGCACTGGTAATCTCAGAGGTAGTAATCACAGTAGTGGTAACCTCAGGAGTGGTAATCCCTGCAGTGGTAATCTCAGAGGGGCTCATTTCAATGTAATAGATTCTATGTAGCGGTATATGGACTCAGTTGTATTTTAGGTAGTGACATACAACCCTTCGTGCTGAGTCCTCGGTCTGATATGCTCATTGCATTTGCATGTGAATAATGCTCAAACATTTTCTGTTTATAACACGCTTCCCTGAAGAACATGTTTTAAACCACTTCCACCTCAGCGAGAAAAAGGACCTCTGAACTGAGTACAGCACAGAGCCTTTCTGAGGGGCACTATCATCATCTAAAGGTAAACATCTTCATTCATTTAGTTTTTACTCAGCAGGCCTGGGTCTAATAAAACAATGGGACTCGGATAGAATCTATTTCAGAAGCATTTGCAATGCAATGGGTCTTGCGTTTGCTCAAGTTAAAGCTATTTGCTTGTAAACTCCTAACTGGACTTTTCTTGTCACATAAACTGAAAAGTAAAACAGTTTCACATAAGAGAGCCGACGGCCTCCAAGAGCACAAAGCAGACACACAAAGGGAAACAGAAGTTCGCTCACAGTGAAATTTATCGGCAAAAATGCAATTATCCATGTAATTGCAAAAGTGCAATTATCCATGTAACCGGCAAAAGTGCAAATATCCATGTAACATGGTTGATGTCATACAAAGTGCTCAACTTCTGCCCAGTGAGATTGCTTTGCCTACGAAATAAAGAAAGAAAATAGTGCAGAAACCATACGGAGAACATGGAGCCTCGTATGTTTTCAGTAGTTGGCCGGTGATGTATGCATGCCTTCCACTAATGAAATCAGGCTAATTTTAAAAGGCAAGCCGACAAACCAACCAAACGGATGGGCTTGGCATGGCGTGGTTAAAAGCCCACAAAGAGATTACACCAGAGACGGAGTGCTTTGCGGTCGACCCTAAAAAGAGATCCTTAGAGAAGAGTAACTTTAGGGGTAGTAAGGAGTTTTTAGGGTTCAGGAAACTGTACTGTTAAGGGGCAGTGAGATCTTTTAGGATTCAGGAAAGGGTGTCATTAAGCAGTAGTAAGGGATTGGTAGAGTTCCAGGACTGGTTGCGTTAAGGAGTATTTAGGGGCTATTATCGGTCAGGGCAGGACAGCATAGAGAGATAGTAAGGATTTTTTACTGCTTGGGAAGGGTAGCATAAAGGGGTAGTTCAAGGTTTTAATGATACAGAGATGGGAATGATTAGGGTCCGGTTAGATAAAAATAAAGATACTTATAATAAAAACTATTTTATAAAAACTGTTTTAAAATGTAAAATTTTAGGAACAGCTATAGGTAAGAACGAAGGACACAACATTATTACTTTGGCAATTGCAAGTCAACTTTAACATAGTCGACATTTTAAAATCAAGTTCATTACATATAACGGCCAGTGCTGTGTATGTGCAAAGTCTATAATATAGAATGTGGTAGCAGAAGGGTGTGTATGCTCATTTGCATGGCGCTGTGGTCATAACCTCCTGCCACATCACTAAAATAATGTTGGGGGATTTAATATTAAAGAAATGCAGTCACTTCTGATTAATATTGGGTTGCAATCACATTGTTACTCTTCAGGATTGCACAAGAATCATGGCCTTTCCAACGATGCCACGTTTGCATATCAAACAGATGAATCACTGCATAGCCTCAAATTAAGGGGCAAATACTAGGCATCGAGATGGCTAACTAAACAGATGGGAAATATAGAAAACCACAGCATGACGAACTTTGCATACCATACGCCTGATATTGCACATCTGCTGGCTGAATGTTGGGCAATCCAAATCTTCAGGGAGGAGTTTTAGAAAACAAATAACTCTATTGGTGGTTCTCACATAAATAAAAAGACCTCTGCTGTTGCCTTTGGACTTTACCCTAGTATCGAAATTCCTATCTCGTACTCGGCTGCTTTGATCAGCACTATGGTTTCCAGTCAGTTGCTACTTACTAACATCAGGTTAAAGACCCCCCTACATTTCCCAAACCCACCTATTTTTTCTCGGTGATTACTGGAATTGTTAGTGTGTGTTTCCCACGAGGAAACACTCGCTAGGGCAATGATTACTCAACCATCAGGCAAGAGAATGGGGCCACCTCTCATACACTCTTGGTTAGAGGCTTGTGTGTAACTTTACTTTCGACATTCTCCTTTTTATGAAAGGAATTGTGCTTTTGTAAGGCATTTTTAGGAAAATGCATTTTATGTGTGAGTTTGTACATTGAGGGCCAGATGTAGCATGCATTTTGCATGGTGCAAACTGCGAAAATCGCAGTTTGTGCCATGCAAAATGCCGAATGCGATGCTCATTCACAATTTGCGAGTCGGTACTTACTCGCAAACTGTGAATGCGACTCACAAATAGGAAGTCCTCTTTGTGACTCTCATCGCTATGCTAAATTGCTTTGTGACTGCGAATGCGGTCGCAAAGCAATTCGCAGTTACCACCAGTGTCACACTGGTGGTAACCCATTCGCAAAAGGGAAGGGGTCTCCATGGACCACTGCCTACTCTGAAAAACCGAAACCAAATGGTTTCGTTATTTTTTTTATTTTGCAACTCGTTTTCCTTTCAGGAAAACGGGCTGCAAAATAAAATTAAAAAACTGCTTTATTTAAAAAGCAGTCACAGACATGGAGGTCTGCTGACTTCAGCAGGCCACCATCCCTATGAGTGCAGGGACTCGCTATGGGGTCACAAAATGCGACCCACCTCATTAATATTTATGAGGTGGGTCTTTGCAACTCCATAGCGAGTCGCAGACACCGTTCTGCATCAGGATTTGCGATTCTGAAATTGCGAGTCGCACCGACTCGCAATTTCAGAATCGCAAGTTCTGATCTTGCTACATCTGGCCCTTACTGTGTAGTGGCTGCACTGTTTTTTCACATGGTCCCTAATTGTAACTTACTTTTTATTTTCTCACTTTTCATCACTGGTCCTTGGTTTTATATATTGTATCATCATGGAATCTCAATTAAACAATATATTGCTTTCCACGGTTGCTTAGGCACAACAAACTTGACAATACTTCAAAGAATCTTGTTATGGGATATAATTTTTTGATACAGCACCTAATTAGGAAAAGCCATGTGTTTGATGTGATAAATATTGCAGCTGATAATATACAACTTCGCAGGGGTTGGACTTTATGAGGTGCAGTTAATAACATCTATCACAAGTTGCACCTCAATAAACTGGGAATAAAATGTGTATTTGAATGCTTGTCCCAGTATATATCCGGAATTTTTCTTCTAATATTTTTCTAGTAGATTTGACCCATCAAACTTTTCCTGGGGAAAATTGCGGGCTGAGTTCAACATTAGTTACTTTAGTGCTACTAATAATGAGGGTGTAAATGTTGAAACATTTCTCAATATGGATTGCCTACATCCGACAACTATTGTCTAACCCTGGCAAATTGCTTTTCTAAGGTATATTCTATATGTTCTGTTTCTTATGTGAAGACTGATGCTTGTTTTGTTATTTTGTCTGTGATTTATCCATGTTTCCCTGCCATAAGCACTTATGTCTGTTGTATATTGTCTGAGGTAATGTGGTTGTCGAGCACTTTATCACCATAGAAAAATCCTGAAGAAGTCAATGACAATCTTTCGTAATTATCGTATAACCGTTTGGTTTACCATCATCTCCGTCATAATAAAACGTATTACACTTAAGGGATGTTGTGAAAATAGTTCAGCTATAGTAGATTGATTTGTTAACAACATTTTTATTCTAGATGTATTTCCTCGACACAGTGTCTAAATCTCGACTACTATGCACTTAAAGGACTTAGACACAGCCTGCTATGACGTCATGCTTTTTTGTCTAGTTGGTACATTCTTTCAGTTCTATTTACATTACCTCTTCGGCAAACAAGTGCAACAGTTTATATCTTCTTTCAGTCTCTAATTACAGGATTTATAGTTATCAGGAGAAATTAACAATTTGGAACATACAAAGCCAGCAATGAGACTTGCCCTGCTGGTCAAAATAAAAAGCCTCGACAGCAGAGAATATGTGAGTGGTGGCTCTTTCCCAGGGTCCTTCTGCCAGACTTGCTGTGCCAGTTTTGTACCTCCCATCCTGCATCTCTGGCACCAGTTACATTCCATAGGGATTTTGAGAAATACACTTTGGAGCAAAGACCACAGCGTAAAAAATGAGAGGAATGTTGTAAAATAGTGCCAACTGTTATCATTTAAATTGGGCATACCGCAAAATGAAAACAAACTCTCTTCCCGGATGGATGTGTTTTTGTAACTGAAAGAAGCTTATTTATAGAAGCACACATGGTGATACTACATACATATGGATTCTAAAATGTGCCTCTATCTGTTTCCGAGCTTTACTTTCTGCATCCAATACCGGACTAGTCAATAATCCCATCAGGTATTTCCCTGGTGGTTGGAACAATCTGAAGCTTGTTTATGAAGGGTCAGCTGTTCGTACCTTTCACTTTTTCCATTTCTCAAGGGTTCATTGGAGCAGGCACTACAGGAGAGAGAGTGATAGGGAGAGAGAGACAGAGGGAGAGAATCTATAAAAAGAGAAATAGTGAGAGGGAAAGAAGGGGGTCAGAATGCTTTTGACTCCAATTCCACTACTGTCTATAGTACCTTCACTAAGTACTAAATTAGAGAAAGTCGAATATAATATACACATATATGTGTGATATTTCTTTTCCACTGAAAAAAAACAATAGTTACAGGGACATTATAGATAGGTTCATGGTTTACTCACACAAAACCATAGAAATTTGGCAGTAATAGTACATATGATAAGAAACTAATTCGTAACCTACATTTCTATGTTTTTTTTCTCATATAGTAATATATAAATACCGTACATTAATTCTATCCCCTCTGCGCATTGCCTTTGTCCATGTGCAGTGGAGGTTGGCTGCTGGTCCTGACCTGCGTCCAGCCCACCTATTTGCATCCAACCCCATGCTGTGCACGGCCTTTGACCATGTGCTGCAAGGGTATGGTGTATGAGTTTTTGGGATTTTTTTCCCCAATTGCGCTTCGCATCAGTAAAGGATCCGCATCCCTAGATATCTATATTTTGTTCCCTTAATAACTCTGAAACTACTAAACAGATTTATACCAAGTTACAAGAAACACAATCTGTGGACTGAGATCTAGCTTCCTGCCAAATTTGATGTAATTCTGTTCAGCTGTTTAAGTATGTTCCCTATAGACATAGAATGGGGGAAATGAGTTTTGCGGCCCCCTTTTTTCTCTGTCCCCACTTGATGAATCAACCCAAAACTTTCATAGCTCAACTGGGAAAAGAAGTGTACTTTTCTTTTTAAAACAATTTTCTTCCTTAAAAAGAAACGCCTCAGTCACGCGATGTCTCCATCAAAATTAATTTATTAGACAAGATAAACATTCGCCCAATGTGGGAACAAGGGAGCTTGGATTCCCAAAACGCGTTGGGCGAGTGTTTATCTTGCCTAATGAATTAATTTTTGATGGAGACACTGCGTGACTGAGGCATTTCTTTTTAAGGAACGACGTGGTGACAAAAAAAATATATATATATTTACACACACATACACACACACACACACACACATATATACATATTTCCTAGAGGCGGTTGCCTAGGTAGCTATAGTTAGGACCTACTTTCTATTGTGAAAGCATTTTATGTTTTGCTAATAAATTTGGTGCAGTTTGATAAATCTTCTGGAAATTTTCAAAAAATACGACACTCACTTCAGCTGCTGTCTGGAAAGTTGTATTTTTGTCTATATACATCTATATATATTACCTAGTGATGGTTGCCACTAGAAATTTATGGTTAAATCAGCATTTCCATATGTAATGCGGGTTTTGCATTGCTACTAACTTTGGCACCTTTTTATGACTCTCCGCAAAACTATCCAAAAAGGTGCTACTGTTCTACTAGTTTGTGCATGGACATTTTCGTGGTGATCCATCAAGCGGGGCTGAGAAAAAGAGAGAAGGACAAGAGATGGGGATGTTTCAGATTTTTGTCCTTTTAAAACTTTGCACCTCATTGACCAATCTGCGTGAAACTTTGCATATGTAATGTATCAGATTCACTACACAAGCAACTGAAGGACCCACTTATGGTCACATGCTAATGAAAACCTAGAAACAAATAGCTAAGGAATAGAATGCATCGTCATCTCCATACTTTTTATTTGCATGCTCTCTGGCTCACAAAATAAAACTCCATCCTCCTTATGTACTCCTGTCCAACAAAGTGGAAAAGTCACCTTGCAGTGAGTTACACAAACTGCTAAATGGAGGCAATGATAATTGGCCATTAGCAAAAAACAAAACAAATAATCTTAATTTTTATAACAACGATTGGGTTTCATATATAGCAGAATTCAACTAAAAGTAACAAGGAAGCCTAAAAAATAAGCTAGACTGCATATGTAAAATTGCAGTTCTAATCAAACAATAGATGAAAAGAAAGAAATCACATTAAATCTGATTGACACTTTAGGGTTATAGTTAGTGTACCCAAGGACAGGAATTCCTTGGATATTACCTCCTTAATAACTTTTCACCCCTTTGCTGAATCACTACAAAACTTTCCAGCGGGTGGGAGCATTTTTAAAGCTGTTACTCGCTGGGAGCAAACTTGGTGTTGGCTCTCGCTTTGTGGGAGATTCATAAATGCTCCTGCCAAGCATGAGAAAACACAGGTTTCCCTGCCCTCACTAGTGTGGGCAAAGAAACTGCCTCAGAGGTGAGCTCACAGCTACTCATCTGGTCCCGGGAGATTGGGCCCTTTTTAACACATTTCAGCACAGGGAGTGGGTTTCCTGGGGTCTCTAGTGGCTCATAGAGGAGGGCTGTGCAGGCCCCGTTCATTAAACAAAATCGCCCCTGGGGGATGGGAACCCTGGGGAATGGGGTTCCCAGAGTGTATGGACACTCGGGGAGGGAGTCTCACGGTTTCCCCCCCTTTTTTAACACATTTTTGCCCCAGTGGTGGATCTTTGGAGCCTGGGGGGGCAGGTGGTGGTCCCTCCCAATCATTAAAGAAATCACGTCAGAGAAATGGTTCCCCCGGTACTTTAAAGGCTCAGGGAGGGGGGGCTGCATGAGCTTCTCCCCTTTATTAATACCGATGGCCAAAGTAATGGGGTTCTGGGGACTCCTGAGGCTCGGGGAGTTGGGCTGCACAAACCCCTACGTTTTCTGATGATTTCAGCCTGGTGGAGGAGCTCCCTTGGGCCTGTAACTAAGGATTCACCCAGCCGCCATTTTGTTTTTTGATTCTGTGATTGTCTCACAGCAATGCAGCATTTTTTGCAGATTTTTTTTCTTTTTGACCCCTGAGGATCCTTCTGGATCATCCCAGTGGGGCGTAATGGGTCTGGTTATCCCTACCCTCCCCATCTATCTCTTTTTTCTAATTTCAGGACAGGGGAATAAGTCCCCAACTTCTGTAATGGCTGCCAGCAACATTTCTCCGATCTTTCTGGCAGCCAATCAGAGGGCTTGCAGGAGTCTGACTCCCATTGGAGGGAGCTGGCCCAAAGGAAACATAGCTTTATTTTTAAATTGGTGCTCCATCGAGCCCAACCATCCTTAAATACAATTATATTTTACTCTTAACTTCTAAAAAATTCCTGAACAGATGTACACCAATTCAGAAAATACACAATTTGTGGACCAAGATCCAGCTTATTGCTGAATTTGATGTAATTCTGTTTAGTAGATTTTGCTGTAGCCTTGATGGATCACCCTGATAGTTTCCATGCACAAACTAACCGAAAAGTAGCACCTTTTTGGATAGTTTTGTGGAGATTCATAAAAAAGTGTTGAGGTTATTAGCAAAGCAGAATTTGCTTTACTTACAGAAATGCTGCTTTAACTATAAACATCTAGTGGCGACCACCACTAGGTAATATATAGACATAAATATGTATAGAGATGCGTATGGATATATCCGAGATTTGGGTGCTCATTCCGAGTTTGACTGTCGGACCCAAAGACCGCCATGCAAAAGGCAGCCGATATACCGCCAGCGATGGTGGAGTGATGCCCACCGCATTACGAGTGACCAACACAACCCGCCAAAGTTTGATCGTAAAAACAACACCGTCGGGCCAAATGATGTAAAGAAGGAGGCGGTTGCACCACCGCCACTGCCACACCGAGAAAATGCTGCCCGACAAATTCAGATACACCAATCAGCAATGTGGAAACCACATGGCGGTAATCCATTGGTGGTCCAAACCGCCGCAGTAAAATAAGTAGCCATCACCGCAGCAAAACTGCACCAGATAGGATAACACTAATAGCAACACCTGAAACACATACACACACCTGTCCACAGCACTACAAAACACCCCCCCACACATACCCAGAACCCTTTTGAAATAGAAACCCTGACAGAGTGAGAGGAGGACACTTTGAAAGGAGGCACTGCACCTAGATACCACAGGCACCATCATACTAAACATGCAGCACACAACACACCACTGCACACAAACACCACAGAGCACACACACATACCATCACACATATTTACAACTGCAAACAGCACACACAGAATCCCTGCACACCATACACACCCACCCACAACACAACCTCCATGGCACCACAAAAAAAAACAGATTCACAGAAGAGGAGCTCAGGGTAATGGTTGAAGACATAGTCAAAGTGGAGCCAAGACTGTTTGGAGCACTTGTCCAGCAGACATCCATAGCCCGGAAAAACGACTTATGGCAGAGGATAGTCAACAGGGTGAATGCAGTGGGGAACCAGTAGGAAGAGGTGGAACGACCTTAGGGGGAAGGTACGGGCCATAGCTTCCAGGCACCAAGTGGCTGTCATGAGGACTGGTGGCGGACCCCCACCACCTCCCCCAGAAATGGTACCATGGGAAGAGATGGTGCTGGCATACTACATCCGGAAGGGTTGACGGGAATTGCTACTGGACTGGACACTGGTAAGTCCACTGTACTCACTGGCCACTATGTCCCTGTGCACAGTATGTGCACAGGGACTCCCTCAAACCACCACCCGAATGTGCACAATCCCATCATTGACCCTATACCCACACTTGCATGCCACATCTCCCCACTGACCACATTCCCTCACAGCAGAACCTAGTGCATGTATGCCTCACACAGCAGAAAGTACCACAATGCAAAACTCCCTACCCTTGCCTGATTGCTACATCCATATCACATCTCTGCAATTGCACATTAAACTATGTCACTCCCTATCACCAATGAGTAGTAGAAATGCACATCAGTACATGGCAATGTCAGTAGCAAGACAAATGTAAACTGTACTGCAAACTAGGACCATTGCAACCTTCCACTGATGGGAACACAGGCAGTGGACTGGAAACTATCAATGCTTTACTGCCCTGCAAATACAGTGAATGAGGGAATACAACCATGTGTGTCACCTCAAAAATAACATCATCTGACACAATACCTCTCATCTCACAATTCTCCCAACTACTAACACACAGCAGAGGAGCCTAGTGACAGGAAGCCCAGGCGTGGATGCAGCACCCATAGGGGAGGATTCACATGCAAGTCTGGATTCAGACAATGAACCTGGCCCATCAGACATGAGTGGTCAGTCCACTACCACCAGCTTCACCCTGCCCACAACTCAAACCACCTCCCCTGTGAGAGCCAGTGCACAGCAGAGCCTACCTTCCCATATCTGAGTCCCAAGGGCACATCAATCATCAGTGTGCCCCACAGGAAAAGAACGTACTACAAAATCCGCATAGACACCACGCTCACAACAACAAAGAGCTCTTCGGCATCGTCAAAGAACTCTCGAACCCCAGACCCTGCTCCCACGAACCCCCGTCATCACAGGAGCTCTGAAACTCCCTTGCGACTTACTTCTGTCGAAAGATCAAAGACATCCACAACAGCTTCAAACCCCAGACCCACCAGCCAACCACAGACAACCACGAACCCATCGCACCAAGCAACACCAACCCTCTATGCGCCTGGACCCACATCAACAAGGAAAACACCATCAACACCATGGCCTCCATCCACTCCGGCTCCCCCTCGGACCCCTGCCCGCTCCAGATCTTCAACAAAGCCAGCAACATCATCGCCCCCCCACCTGTGTGCCATCATCAACAGCTCCTTCGAGACAGCCACCTACCCGGAGAGATGGAAACACGCCGACCTCAACGGCCTGTTGAAGAAACCCAAAGCGGACCCAGATGACCCCAAAAACTACTGCCCATCTCCCTCCTCCCCTTCCCTGCGAAGGTCATTGAAACAATCGTGAATAGCCAACTATCCCACTTCCTGGAAGACAACAAAGCGCTCGATACCTCCCAATCCGGATTTCGCAAGAACCACAGCACGGAGACCGCACTTATTGCTGCCACAGATTACATAAGGACGATGCTCGACAAAGGCGAAACCGCATCGCTTATCCTCCTGGACCACTCAGCAGCCTTCAACACCGTTTGTCACCACATCCTTCGAACACACCTCCACAACGCCGGGATCCACTGCAAGGCCCTCGACTGGATCTCTTCTTTCCTCTCCGGCAGAACCCAGAGAGTCCGCCTTCTGCCCTTCCTGTCCGAGTCCTCCAAAACCATCTGTGGCATCCCCCAGGGATCCTACCTCAGCCCAACACTTTTCAACGCTTACATGGCTCCTCTCGCCAACATCGCACAATCCCATCACATCAACATAGTATCCTATGCAGACGACACCCAGCTGATCATCTCCCTCATGAAAGACCCCACAACCGCAAAAAACAACCTCCACAATGGACTTCACGCCATCGCCAACTGGATGGAATCAAGCTGCCTCAAGCTAAACACAGACAAAACAGAGATCCTCATCCTCGGCAGCAACCCCTCCGCCTGGAACGACTCCTGGTGGCCTACCTCCCTTGGAGCCGCGTCCACCCCCACCACCCAAGTAGGGATCCTGGGAATCATCCTGGACTCAGCACTCAGCAGGACTCAGCAGGTCAAAGCAATCTCCTCTTCCTGCTACAACACCCTCTGCATGCTCTGCAAGAACTTCAAGTGGATTCCCATCGAAACCAGAAAGACAGTCACCCACGCCCTAGTCAACAGCCGACTGGACTTCGGCAATGCACTCTATGGAGGAACCTCAGCCAAACTACAATCCAAAATGCACCGGATCCAAAACGCCTCTGCCAGGCTCATCCTTGACATCCCACTCCACAACCACATCTCTGCCCACATCAGACACCTACACTAGCTACCCGTATTGAAGAGGATTACCTTCAAACTACTGACCCACGCACACAAAGCCCTCCACAACAAAGGTTCGGCCTACCTCAACAACAGACTTGCCTTCCACACCCCTGTCCGCCGGCTCCACTCCACCAGCCTCGCTTTCGCCTCCGTCTCCCGCATCCGCCGCACCACCGCCAGAGGAAGATCATTCTTTCACCTCGCCGCCAAGACCTGGAACTCCCTACCGCTCCACCTACGCCAGACCCAGGACCTCCTGACTTTCAGGAAACACCTCAAGACTTGGCTATTCGACCAGTAACGCCCCCGCACCTTGAGACCCTGACGGGTGTGTAGCGCGCTTTATCAATTATGTGATTAATTGATTGATTGATTGATCTTGTGCATGGATATGTTTTCCTCTATGGTTGTTATTAGCAAGGCAGCTTTGGCTTGTGTGAGTTGTGCTTGGTTTGGCTAAGTGATTGTCACTAGTGTGCATGCTGTGGTGATGGGTGTCCATGCAGGTCTGTGATGGGTGTCCATACATTGGTGTTGCATGCAGGGTTTGGTATTGGGATGATTGGGTTGTGATAGTGGGGTATATGTGAGGTGGTGGAGTGATGGGGGTGAGGGTGGGGTAGGAGTTTGTGATGACATGCAGGTAGGGTGGGGGATGTAGTGGCAACAATTTGACTTAACAGAGTCCAGTCCTCCTGCTACTCCTGCTAGGCCCTCAGGATGCATGATTGCCAAGACTTGCTCCTCCCATGTTGTTAGATGTGGGGGAGGAGGTGGAGGTCCACCACCAGTCCTCTGTACAGCTACCTGGTGTCTTGCAACCACGGAACACACCTTCCCCCGTAGGTCATTCCACCTCTTCCTGATGTCATCCCTTGTTCTGGGGTGCTGTCCCACGGCGTTGACCCTGTCCACAATTCTCCGCCATAGTTCCATCTTCCTAGCAATAGACGTCTGCTGCACCTTTGATCCGAATGGCTGTGGCTCTACCTGGATGATTACATCCACCATTACCCTTAGCTCCTCCTCAAAGAACCTGAGGTGTCTTTGGGGTGCCATGGGTGTAGTGTGAGTGGTATGTGTGAGGGTGTGTGGGGTGATGTGTTGGGGTGTGTGCTTTGAGGTGCGTGGATGGTGTATGGGTGATGGTGTTCTGTGGCTCAGATTCAGTGAGTGCTCCTAGCTTGTCTCTCTCTCAGTTGTCAATTTCTTTAGGTCGTAGAGGGTTGTGGGTAATGTGGGTGTGTGTTTTATAGTGTTGTGGGTGTGGTCTGTGTATATGTGTCAGGTGTGTGTAGTTTGAATTGTCCAATGTGGTGCTGTTTTGTTAGTGTGTGTGTATTATGAGCGTGGCGGTGTGTACCGCCAATGGTTTACCGCGGTTGAATGTCCGCCGTGGTGATTCGTGGGTCATGATGCTGTGAGCATATTTCTGTTGGCATAACGGTGTGGGTTTTGCTACCGCCAGTTTATCACTGACCTTTGGGCAGACGGACTTCTGTGGGTGTCTGTATGGTGGCGGATTTCTCTGTGTGGGTCATAATACCCGTAGTGGTATATCACCGCGGTCACGGTATGTTGCCAGCCGCCAGCACGGCGGTAGGCGGCATTTACTGCTAATGTTGTAATGAGGGCCTTAATGTTTCAAAAATAACATTGCAATTTCTGATATACTTACAATTGCACAATCAAGAAATAAAAGAAGAAAATAATATTAATGCAGAAATTCGAGACTATACTCCATCTACTTCTACTTCCAAGACTGCTGACCCATTTGGACAACCAATTATTGATACTGAAGCTGTGGTTGCCATGGACATTTTTCAAAATGCAATGGACTAATCAAAAGGAATTACATAATTTAGATAACTTAGTATCTGAATTAAATAACAAAGAACTAGAAATTTACAAATAGATAAAAGAATCAGTTGATCATGAAGTTCAACATGAAAATGGAATATGTGATCTGCCACAAGAGTTCCACAAGGTCAGATACTCCTTTGGGGATGGACTGCAGTACAGGTTTTGTCTCTGTGGAGAAGAGCCTAGCAGGAGCTGTTGCGAAGGTATGCCGACCAGCGATGCATATTGGCGGATTGATGAGCAGGGTGGTCCCCATCTGTTTTTGGTTTTCAAACCAGTTTGTAACCAAATATTTTCTCAGTTCAAAGTTTTAGATTTTGGCACCTTTTAGCACCACTACCAAGAGCCTATGACTGGAGGGGCAGCACTTGGGTGTTCAGATTTCCTCAGGCTGAGTCTAGATACAGGTTGAATATGGTTGGAGTCTTTTCTGTCCCTAATGCTCTTACCAGAACGCCGGCCAACTAGCCCTCGGAGTCACTCTGTAGTCCTGGATACAGCTGTAGCAGAGTTCTCAAAAAGCAGGGCAGGCCCCTGAGGGTTCAAGGCATGCTCCAGACAGCAAAGAAGCAAAACAGTTCTTCCAGGTGCAGCAGAACAGTCTTTGTAGAGTACACAACATTAGTCAGTCCTCTGAGACCCCTTCCACAGATCCAGAAAGTGAACTGAAGAATAGGTATGAGGGCCCTATATTTATACCTGCTACCTCCTTTGAAGGAGGAGGGATTTTACAAAACTCCCTTTGAAGCACTTCACGTTTCCTGCTTCTCCTGCCCTGACTGCAAACTGGTTGCATGAACCATGCAGGGGTGACAAATCCATTGTATGAAGGTGGACCAAAGCCCTTACAGTTACAAGTGGGGTTCTTCCCAGTTCTGCACATCCACCCTGCCAGTTGATGGTACATCAAGGCAGACCTAATCCTTATAATGTGTGGCTGTTTGGGATGGATAAACAAAGTCCAACTGCCAACTACATCAGGAACAGGCTGCAGGCACTAAATAGTTAGGGCAGGAAATTGCCAACTTTCTAAAAGTGGCATTTTCAAAATTGTAACTTAAAATCTGACTTTACCATTAAAAATGGTTTTGAATTATAATTTTTCTGACACCAAACATGAAATGTTTACCTGTTCTCAATCAAACGTTAGCACTTAATAAATGTAATAAGGCAAACACATCCTATTCTATGGGAGAGGCGGGTCTCACAGTAGTGAAAAACAAATGTAGCAGTATTTTACTACCAGGACATGTAAAACCTAAAATTACATGTCCAAACTTTTATTTACAAATCACTCTACTGTATGGGCTGGGGCCTATCTTAGTGGTGAAATTTCTATACCGCAGATAGACCCGCAGTATCCCATTCTCAGCCCATAGCGGTGTGCATGGTGTGTTTCTTGGCCTGTCAAACTAGGCGCGTTTTTCTTCAGTGGGCTCCAGTGGCATCACAGATATACTCCTCGATGCATTTTTTTGTTTAAAACACACTGCAGGTAGCTCAGTACCCGTGGTGACAAGATATTTACTGCTGTGGTTCTTATTTTAACACAGGCATTATTTCCTTACCTGCTCACGTTCCTATTTTATTTTAGTTCAGATACTTGGGCCCTTGTTCTGTCATTTTTTTGTTCCCATGCTCCTTTGCATAGTCCACAGCATGCTTAGGGTTTTTGTTTTTCATTCCAAAATGGCATTTTTCTCTGTTTCCTTCATTATTGACTTCCTTATCCAGGATAGCGGTTTTTCTCATTCCTGTTTGTCACTTCCTGTTTTATGTTGTATTAGAGGCTGGTTTCTTATCCTTCTTGCGTTGCCACACTCCTCGCTTGGTGGTGTATTGACGCTCCTGTGGGCAGTTCCCATTGGCAGCTCCTCTTTGACTTTCCCTTGCCCTGCATTTTCCTTGTAGTCTTTCTGCCCAGTGTCTCTGTCTTCCTGTTGGTTATTCCTTGGGCATTTTCTCCCATCTTCTGGTGTACCTGTGTTTTGAGAGTTTTTTTCACTTTGGGGTTTTTCCTCGTTGGCACTCCTTCTGGAAGGCACACACATTGTTGGCTGCACCATGGCTACATGAAAGGGTCACCCCTATCTTAGACAGACCAGGACTTGCAAGAATCGAAGTCAGCCTCCTATTAAATCCAACAGGAATAGTAAGAGAGGTTCAGAACATGATAGATTGCAAGGCCCAAAACGCCGTTTTGGTCCGCGAGTTAGAGAAGTTTCTTCGGAAGAGACAGAGGAAACAGCCCAGACACAAGTGCACACTGTTCTTTTTTTTTTGAATTTTTTCTTTATTATTTTGAACATCAGTACACAACAAGATACATTGTCACTTTCAGAAAATAAAACGAAAGAAAAAAAAAGATCAACCAAGCTTGTCTAAGAAATAATTTTCCCAGATTAGAGAGAACTTTTTAACATTACCTATTCTCCTAGCATATCTTATCTCCTGAAGTCTAACTTGAAGCATCCTATTATACCATCCTTGACTAGTAGGAGATAATTCCGGCCGCCAGTTTCTCAGCAACAGTGACCTAGCCACCGCAGTGGCTATAAATACGAGCTTCTCCAATCGAGAGGAGAGTCTTGCCTCAGGATCATAGCCCAAGCTCAACAGGCGAATACTCAGAGATATGGGTACCAACACAATGGATGTTAACATTGCAAAAACCCCTTCCCAGTATCTCTTTATACATCTGCATGTCACAATCGTATGTATCCAGCCTGCCGCCCCTATTACCTTGCACCGAAAACACATATTTGGGTGGCCGATCCCCATACGAGATAGGGCTTGCGGGGTTCGATACAGCAACCATTTACTAAAAAGTATAATTCGATGCTAATTAGCCCCTCGTAGCACAGAGAAATTTAGGCGGTTAATAGTCTCCCAGTAATCACTTGAGACCATGCCCTCCTGACTAACCCATTTCTTCTGAGCTCTTATCCCCAGATCCACTTTAATCCTTTCTGCCAAGAGCCTTCTCCATGCCCCTGCATTCCATATCCGCAAAGGTGTAACTAATTCTGATACCAATGATTGGGTATTAATGATAGAATTAATATCTAAGGGGGTTACTACAACTTTGGAGGAGGTGTTAATCCGTCCCAAAAGTGACGGTAAAGTGGCGGATATACCACCAGCCGTATTACAAGTCCATTATATCCTATGGAACTCGTAATATGGCTGGTGGTATATCCGTCACTTTACCGTCACTTTTGGGACGGATTAACACCTCCTCCAAAGTTGTAATAACCCCCTAAGTCTTTAAAAACCTGCAGCAAAATATTGTAGGATCTGACCAGCAAAAGATCATTGTTGACTGTGATCATGATTTTCCATGGGGCTTCCCAGTTACCCTCAACATGAAAATCTCCAATTTTACTAAATCCAGCGCGCTCCCACCTTTTCACCATGACTTCGTTAAGCTGAGTCCCTGAACATAGAGAAATCTGTGAGAGTGGAGTGTCAAAATGTACAGAAGGGATTGAATATGTTCTAAAAAAATCCACTCTTCTCTTGAGAAACCATTTAAGAATTTTATAACAAACTTTTTTAGGCGTTTGGTCAAAAGGGCTGGGTTCCGAATATTATGCTCTCAGCATATTAGTACCCGAAAATCAGTAAAAAACTGTCCCACGAAGTATTCTAATTTAAAGCTAGCATAATAGTGTGCAAAAAATGCACAGTAATAATCTTTGAAATTGGGTAAGGCCAGTCCCCCCTTCTCCTTATCGGCGTACAGTATACTCAAAGCGGCTCGAGCCTTTCGGTTCTGCCAGATAAAGGAGCAAAATAGGGATTCCAGCTTTTTAAAAAAGGGTTGCGTTAAAACACACGGAATAGCTGCAAACAAGAAATTGGAAAGTGGTAAAATTGACATTTTAATTAATGCAATGCGGCCTAGTATAGAGAGAGGGAGAGGCCTCCAACGAGTCAGTAAAGCCTGAGTTTTCTGGAGTAAAGGAGCGAAATTCAGCTCATAGAGATCACTTATATTGGCTGAAAAATAAACCCCCAAGTATCTTTTTGGGTTTGGATTTACGCATTCTCTTAATTCAGGAAGAAGACAATTAGGAGTAGTGCCACAAAGAATGATGTCGGTCTTGGTCCTATTAATCTTATAGCCACCGATTTGCTGAAATTCTTTAATTAAATTAAAGGCCGCTTCCTGAGAAGCGTGTTTTATGTCCAAAAACTAAATAATATCATCTGCATAAAGTTTGATCTTTCCCATTGATTTTAACGGTGCCTGAATCTGACAATTCTGTCTAATTTTAAAGGCAAGTGGTTCAATAAAGAGGGCAAATAAAATAGGGGATAACGGGTGCCCTTGTCTAGTCCCTCGTTGTATTTGAAGCTGTCCAACAGACTTTGAGTTTATAATAATATTAGCCTCAGCGTTTGAGTACAGCCTTTGAATTAAAGAAAGAACTTGAGTGGGTACCTTATAACTAGATAAAATTAAATAAAGCGTGTCCCAAACAACCAAATCAAAGGCTTTCTCTGCGTCCAGCAAAAGAATAATAGCAGGGATTTTATTAGTCGTGAAATAATCAAGAGCCTCTGCTAAATAGTGCATGTTTGTAACCGTTTTGATCGGGATGCACCAATTTATTAATTACCCCATTGAGCCTATTAGCCAATAGTTTTTTCATTATTTTATAGTCTGTGTTTAACAATGAAATTGGACGGTAAGCATTTGGATCCTCCCTATCTTTATTTTTCTTAGGAAAGCTAACCACATTCCCTGTGTGCCAAGTTCTGGGGATTTCCTCGCCCTGTAATAAACCATTTAAAAGGGCTAAGAACTCCTCAGCAAATGCATTTATGAAAGTCTTATAGAACTCAGCCGGGAAGCCATCCGGACCGCAGGTTTTCCCTGTGGGGAGATCGTTAACTACGTCTAGAAGTTCCGGCTTTGTAAATGGTTGAGACAATTCCATACGGTCCTCATCTGAAAGAGAAGGAATATTAAGGCCCGTCAGGAACATCTCAATGGTCATGGAATCTATAACTGAAGCGTCACTATAGATTTGTTTATAATGCTCCAGCATAATTTGGTCAAGGTCTCGGGATCAGTGCGCCTAACTCCAGTAATCGAGCATCTTAAAGCGTGTATAACATTGCAAGCGATACGATCTCTAGCTTGCCATGCCAAGAATTTTCCCGTTAAATTGCTTTCTTCATAACTTTTCTGTTTAGAAGAGCCATATTCTATATCAACTTAAAAAAAAGAAAATCCCGCCAACGCTTTCTTGGCAGCTTCGAAAGCCTTCCGATTAATATCCGAAGGGGCCTTCAAATAAGTGACTAAACACTTGTAAACTACGTCTTCCAACACTGCAGTTTGTTGTTTCAGAGCCCGTTTATCAGCTACCTCTTTGACGATTACCCAGCCCCTGAAGTAGGCCTTAAATGCATCCCAGACTATTGCTGGGGTTGAAGACCCCTGATTGCGTTGAAAAAAATCCCTTATTTCAACCTGTGAAGTTTGTATCCACCCTTCTTCCAATAAAAGGCGGAGATTAAAAATCCACCTTCTAATCTGAGGTAGTTGAACTGTAGAATGGAGTGAAATTTCCAGCAGCAAAAGGGCATGGTCTGAAAGACCAGAATGCTGGACAGATTGAGATCGATAGCACAATGTTTCAGAGATCAAAAAAAAAAATCTATATGCAAGGAACTTTTATACCGTGAAGAGATACAGGTCGGGGGTGTTTGTCCTCCAAGGATCACATAGTGCCAGCACCTTAACATAATCTCGAAACGTCTTTGCTACTTTAGGTTTATACTGTCTCTTGCTTTTTACGTAGTGTCTAGAGCTGGGTCCTGAAGAAAGTTGAAATCCCCCCCAATAATAATTTTCCCTGTCAGCTGCAAAAGGGAGTGAAACAAGTCTATATACGGGGCCGGATCATCCGTCAGAGGGGCATAGAAACTAACAAAAATGAATCTCTCCATTGCAACTGTACACTGAACCCAGCACCAACGCCCTTCAGGGTCGGAGAGAAAGTCCAGCGGTTGTGCATTCAGGGTTTTAGCTAAAAGAAACTGCCACCCCTCTATGAGCCACTCAGGCTGCCGCAAGTACTTTAAAATCAGCCATTTTTTTAAACATTTGAAAACCTGAAACTTTATAAAATGGAATATGGGCTTCTTGAAGAAATATAACTGAGGGATTAAGATCAATTACCCTCTTTTCGATAGCTGACTTTTTCCTATGATTATTTAAGCCATTAATATTCCAGGATAGGAATCTTAATGGCAAAAGCGATTGTGTCATTTAATTAAATTTTGAGCTAGTGTGCCCGTAGCCTCCCTAAGTCTGGAGAAAAACACCCTAATCAATTGTGACAATCCTTTGCATTGACTAAAACAGATCCTAATATCCATGCCTCCCCCTCACCCCCCTCCCTTCAGTGGCCCACACCTGGAGCCCTCCCTCCTGGACGACCCGGGGCCACATCCCTCCCCCACCCTTTGTCCCACTTCTTCCCTAACAAGGTGCCTTGTCATAGCACCCTAGGCTAGAGGCTAGAGAGAGAAAATTGGAATAGTCTGTCCATATGCTGCGGCAAAAAAAAAAAGGGGGGGGGCGGTCCTCTACTATGATACTGTCATTTCTAGTATTCAATATATCACCTTATAGTCTTTATTACGTTCTTCCCCCGCCCCCCCCTTTCTCGTGCCGACTGTTCTGAGTTTTGAATTACATGCAACAAAGTTTTAGCAGCATCAACCGTATGAATGAAATTTGAATGGCCCTGAAAAAACACTTTAAGTTTTGATTGCTGCACAAGGCCTGCCTGCGCCCCTGCTCTTTGGAAAGCTGGAATCATGTATTTTAGCTCTCTCCTTCGATGCGCTGCCACCACTGACATATCTGAGAAAATATTGAATGCATAGTCCCCGGGAATCTGAAACATTTTGGTTCTGATTGCTTTCTGGAAAATCTGTTCCTTGATACGAAAGTCACCAAAATTCACTAGTATAGTTCGAGGATATTTAGAGTTTGACGGTTGGACTGCCGGGACCCGATGGGCGCTCATGATTGTTAGATCCGGATACTTATCCTCAGACCCTGTTAGAACATGACTTTTTATAAAATCTGTTACCAACTCCGTGACTGTCTGACCGTTTTCGCGCCCTTCAGGGACTCCCGTAAATCGCAAATTGGATCTACGTGATCGATTTTCAGCATCGTCCAGATGGATTTGTAGATCTAGCAAGTCAGCTTGGCACTTTGCCAGAGAAGGTTCTACCGTCACCCGAGTATCCTCAAGAACAGAGACTCGTTGTTCGATAACTGTTATTCGTGATTTAAGTTGCTGGATGTTACTACAAATCAGGTTCAATTGAGATTCTGTTCTCTGATTTGCATCGTCCTGGAAGACTTTTAATGCTTTCAACTCACTTAGAATCTGCAGAAGTAAGTTGTCCGCAGGAATACCGTCATCTGCCATAACTATCACACCCTGTGCAGAGGCTTCACTTAGCACCGTAGGCCCGGCCGAATCAACAGAAGAAGCAATAGAGGAGAAAATGCGGGTAGAAGCTTCAGCTACTGCGTTTGCCCCGGCTCTGTTGATCAACTCTTGTGCTGACAGTGAAGCTGAGTCAACCAGCTGAGGAGGGGGAGTGTGGCTGATGCTGGATACCGGATGATCTTCCTTACGATTCTTCCCACTTCCAAACAAAGGAAAAAGGGGTCTAGAAGCAGATCCAGTGTTCACTGTTGGATCGCAAGCAGTCTCAGAGCTGCTGCCGGCGATTGGCCGAGTCAGTAATGGCAAACCCTTAAATAACCCCGGACTAGGATCCAGATCCGATGGGGGGGCCCTTGAATCATCAGACGGACAATCCAGGCTAAGGGGGGAGCTGGACGAATTAGCTTCTACTGGTGGAGGGCTGAGAGGGAGAGGTGAAACAAGACTAGAGACTGAATCCATAACTGAGATTAAAGGAGGGGGCACAATCCAGAGCTTTGTGCAAGTGATTATCCGAAGGTGCTGGTCGCTTCTGTTTGGTGGTGCGAGTTGTCCTGGGAACTCTGGCAGCAGAGCGACCTGCAAAATGTGGAGACCGCCGCATTTTTCCTCTTCCCCCAAAAAAAAGAGGAATCGGATTACAATAGCAAATTAAGTGTCCAGATAGGGAGTCTGCCAAGAACCCCGTCTCTAGATTTGTCTTTTTGCCATGTTTACGAAAGCCCAAAAACAAAAAAAAGGGGGGGGGGGGGGAGAAAAAAAAGAAGGTGGGGTGAGACCTCTTTAAAAAAAAAGGGCCTTTGCCAGCCTTAATACAGTCCTACTCTGAGTCCCTTCAACCCCAATACTCTTTTGGGTAGTGCTGAATACCGCAAGAGAGAGAGAAAAGGAGAAAAAAAAAATGTTTTAACGTTTCCCCCCCCCCCCTCATCCAATATACCAAGTGAAATGAGCCTTGAGTGCTAGGCAAATCAGGGGAATTTTATAAACAGACCCACCAAAAAACAACAACAAAAAAAAAAGAAATAAAAAGAAAAAGGGAGAAACAAAAGAAAATCTTGAATCAAGGATACACGGAATTATGACTCTCTGCTTCACCGCACCTTAAAAAAAAAAGAAATTCTTGGGCCGTTACCTCTCCCCTGAGAAAAAAAGTCCTGGAAAAGCCACCTCTGCTCCATGCCTCCGATGTAGGTTTCTTGCAGTTTTCTTTTCCAAGACTGGCCAGGACCCCCCCCCGACAGGGAGCTACACGTCTGTGCCTCCAGCAGCCCGGAAATCAACAAAGGAGAGGCTTCCGTGTTGATGCAGCAAGGGACGCCTGGCTCGGCGTCCCTAGCAACCTTGCCCGGCTTCACTTTCAGCTCCGGGGTGGATTCCGCATTCCGATACGAATGTCGGCGTTAATCCGGCTAGGAACACCTCGGCGTCCCTAGCAACCTAGCCCGGCTTCAATTACTGCTCCGGGGCGGCATCCGCATTCCTCCAGCAAGCCGCAGCGCGTCCTGTCTTGGCACACTCTCCCTTCTACTGCCTCACAGCCTTCAGCCGCAGAGCGTGACGGGAGCTCTCGCGGCCATCCCCAACTCAAGTGCACACTGTTCAACAACAAGCTCAAGAGATGCAGCAGTTATGTGCTGAAATGCAGAATTACGGCAAGCTTTAGTTACAAGAATGTCAGATGTTCCAACTGTCTCAGACGCCACGTTATTCTGGCGATCAATAATAATTTGAAAGAATTCCTGGATTCCTTCATGTTTTCCTTGCCTTTCACCTGACTTAGGTGGTAATTCCAAGTTTGGTGGGCGGCGGTTGCCGCCCGCCAAACTTACGCCGCCACTTGGCCGCTCCGCTGTCAAAAGACCGCGGGGGCCATTCAGTCTTTCCCGCTGGGCCGGCGGGCGCCCACCAAGGGAGCGCCCGCCGGCCCAGCGGGAAAGGCCCTGCAACACAGAAGCCGGCTCCGAATGGAGCCGGCGGTGTTGCAGGGGTGTGACGAGTGCAGTTGCACCCGTCGCGATTTTCACTGTCTGCTATGCAGACAGTGAAAATCATGCTGGGGCCCTGTTTGGGGGCCCCACAACACCCGTTCCCGCCATCCTGTTCCTTGCGGTAAAAACCGCCAGAAACAGGCTGGCGGGAAGGTGGTCGGAATCCCCATGGCGGCGCTGCTTGCAGCGCCGCCATGGAGGTCCAGCCCAGCCAGGGGAAATCAGGCGGGAAACCGCCGGATCCCCTTTTCTGACCGCGGCTTTACCGCCGCGGTCAGAATGGGCAGGAAAGCACCGCCAGCCTGTTGGCGGTGCTTTCCGTCGTTCACGGCCCTGGCGGGTTTTACCGCCAGGGTCGGAATGACCCCCTTAGTTTGTTCAAGGTAGAACCAAGGTGGGATATTTGATTAGTGCCTCATCTGGTCCCGTCTTGGCTTGGGCAACACCCTTGGTATCCATGGATGATCCCAGATTGTCGAATTACACAGCTTTCATTGCTGCCTTCAAACAAATCTTTTAAAGACCTGGATTAGAGTCCTCTGCAGAAAAGGCACTATGTGATATTCAGGAAGGTAGCCAGGATGCCTGACAACACAAAACAGGTTTCAGACAGCTAGCTGCAGAGACCACATAGGTAGAGCGTACCTTTGCCAACCTTTTTTGTAGATGGTTGCATAAAAAAATCAAAGATGAATTAGTGCACCCTCCTCCAGTGGATAACATGGTGGGCCTTATGGACTTTGCATTATCAGTAGAACACCGTCTTCATGAGCACCGATTGGAGAAATGTAAAGGATGTGTCCAGTCATATATGGAAAGTACACAAATGTTTCATCACCGAATAGACGAGTCCCAGTCTGAAACCCTTACATTGTCTGGAGAGGAGCCAATGCAGCTAGGCATGACTGGTAGGCCGTTATCTGAAACTGAACGAGAGCATAGACGAAAACAGGAACTGTGTTTATATTGCAGTGGTTCGGGCCATATATTGCAGTGGTTCGTGCCTGTTCTAGTCGCCCGGCCAAGCTGGCAGGATACGCAAAATCTTGTCCTCTATAAGGAGGTAGGGACGGGATGGTCTATAATTCCTTCTTTTTGTTCATCAAAAGAAGCAACATTTTCTCTTCTCCTTTTACCCAAGTTGTTATGATTACCTGATGGAAAAGAGGAAAAAGTCTTCACACTACTGGATTGTGGTGCTAGTGGCCTATACCTTGATGAAAAATAGGCTTTGGAAAGGAAACTACCCCGGATTCCTAAAGATACACCAGAACAAGTGCATATGGTGGATTGAATTCCTCTTATCTCTGGACCCGCCAAAGAAACAAAACTATCTTTATGTTTGACTTTTGGAAGACACCAAGAATACTTGTCTTTGATCAGATCATCTCACCTAATCACAGGATGATAATCATGACAGTTTGTTCTGTAAGCCTGAGAACTGCGAATTCAATTTGACAGAGGTTGAGTATTTGAGTTATTGTATCAAAAAGACTGGAATCGCCATCAATCCTGTGAAGGTCCGAGCTATTCTAGACTGGCCATCCCCTTCTACTGTAAAAGAAACCCAATGTATCCTGGGCCTGGCTAATTGTTATCATCAGTTTGTAGTGAACTTTGCTCAGCAGACGTGTTACATCTCCTAAACCCTAAAGAAAGAAAGCCTTCAGCAAGGTTTTAAATCAACGGAGACAGCAGAGAAGCCCTTTCAATTCTTAAAACAAGCCCTCACTCAGGGACCCATTCTATGGCATTGAGATACTACAAAAAGTGAATCATAGAAATGGATGCATCTGACAGAGCAATAGGAACTGTTCTTCTCCAGAAACAAGAAGATGATGATGAACTAGAACACCCTGTCTTCTATTTATCCCATGTTTTGTGTGACGTCTAACTCTGAATGTAACTATTCTGTACTACAATGGGAAGTGATGGCCCTGAAATTAGCTATTGCGAATGGAAACAATCCCTAATGGGCGTGAAACAGCCCTTTGAGGTCAGAACCAACCACAGAAATTTACAGTGTCTCAATAGTTTTTAGTGTCAAAACAGTCATCAGGCCCGGTGTGCTTACTTCTTCAGCCAATATGAATTTACCATTACCCAAATACCTGGGTCCCAAAATATTCTAGCACACGCCTTATTACATCGTTATCTGGAAGGCACCACTCTTCCACCATAACACATCATAGAACCACAACAGATTATTGGTGTTGTACGGTCCTTTCTTGACAGAGTTTTGTCAGAATATACTTTGCTGACCAATGAAGAGTGAAAAACATTGAACCATCAACTACATAAACAGATAGGATATTACTATCATAGAAAAGAGTCCTTCCTTCCTACCAAGAAAGCCCAACTGGAAGCACTACAAACGTGTCATGATTATACTATCGCTGGTCACCATGGAGTCAAGGCTAATTAAGAATTGCTTCTCCGTCCATTCTGGTGGTCCACAATCAAGGAAAATACTGAGATCTATATCTCCTCTTGTCCTGTGTATGCAAAGGCTAAGACGTCTCATATGAAACCTGTAGGGTCACCCTAACCCATTCCTCCACCCCTATGTCATACTGTGTCTACAGATGTCCTAAGTTCTTTACCTCACTGTGATGGGAATCAAGTTATTTGGTAGATTCTTGTTCCAAAATAGCTCACTTTACAGCCCTAAAGAAATGGCCCACTGCTACATGTTTAGGCAACATCTTTGTACAGGAGATCTTTCACCTTCATTGTCTTCCACAAGTCATTATATCTGATCATGGTCTGCAGTATGTTTCACGAAATATTTTTGCAATTTCCTAGAAATAGAAGTAGCTTTTTCTTCTGGATTTCATCCTCAGACCAACAGTGAAACTGAACACTTAAATTAAGGATTAGAACAATATCTATGCTGCTTCTGTAATTCAACCCAAAGTGACTGGAATACCTATTTACCATTAGCAGAGTTCTCTTATAACTGTATGGTACACAGTGCATCAAACGCCATCCCCTTTTTCTGTCTATATGGTTTCCATCACAGGAGCTTTCCTGAAATTCTTCATGAGTCAGCCACTGTTCCAGCAATTACTTATTTTTCTCGACAACTCTGTACTTTTAGATGAATGATACATTCCAATCTACAAGCTTCAAAACAAAAAAGAAAAAAGACTGCTGATACTAACTGGCACTTGGCACAAGTAGATCAAGTGAATGATAAACTATGGCTTTCTTCTAAGTTTTTGCCTCATCGGTTGTCTCTTAACAAATTCAAACCATGCTTTTATGGTCCTTTCAACATTGTTCAAGTGGTGAATTCTGTATCATTTTGCCTAAAATTGCCTCCTTTATGGAAGGTAAACCTTGTGTTCCATGTGTCCCAGTTGAAGCCCTACATCCCTGATCTATTTAAAAGGGGTTTTTCTGGCCCTCCTGTTTCGGTGGGTATTGAACCAGAATACGGAGTGCAGGAAATATGTGACTCTGGGTTCTTTCAGAACCATCTACAGTTTCTCAACCCTCGCAGCGAGCGATCCTGGGAAGATGCTATGTCAGTTCAAGCTCTTGTTCATCTCCGTTATTTTTTCCACCCTTTTCTTGACAAGCCTAGGGCCTCGGATGAGGGGGACCTACTTCTCCTCCTTGCGTTGCAACACTCCTCGCTGTGTGGTGTATCTGTTGGCCATTCCTTGCCCTGAATTTTCCTTGTAGTCTTTGTGTCCAGTGTCTCTGTCTTCCTGCTGGTTATACCTGGGACTTTTTCTTCCATCTTCTGGAGTTCCTGCACTTCAAGAGGTTTTTGCCCTTCGGGGGTTTTCCTCTGCAGGACTCTTTCTGGAAGGCACACTTTGCCTTGGCGTTCTCATTGTCAGCAGCACAGGAAAGGGTCTCACCTATCTCAGACAGACCAGGATTTGCAAGAATCGAAGTCGGCCTCCAGTTCAATCCAACAGGAACAGTACAAGAGGTTCGAAACGTGAAAAAAATGTGCAATAAAAGGGGGTGGGAGTAATGATTTGGCAGTGGGGTTCATATTGCCAAGTCAACTTGGCAGTTCAAAACTGCATTCAGGCTGCAATGGCAGACCTAGGACATGTTCTAAGGAGCTACTTAACTGGGTGGCACAATAAGTACTGCAGGCCAGTAATAGCATTTAATTTGCCGGTCCTGAATATATGGTATACCACTAGAAACTTATAAGTAAATTATTTATGCCAATTAGGTATATGCCAATGTTACCATGCTTTAGGGAGTGAGCACACACACTTTAGCAGTGGTTAGCAGCAGTAAAGTGTGCAGAGTCCTAAGGCCAACAAAAACAAATTTTGCAAAAATAGGAGAGGTAAAGGCAAAACGTTTGAGGTTACCCTGCAGAGACGACCACGTCCAACTCTCCACAGTAATTCTTGTGAGGGAGACTGCATTCATGTTGTAAAGAATTTCATTCCAAATAGCTGCTGTCTTTCCTGGAGTTAAATTGGAGGACACAAAGGGCCTGATTTGAGAGGCCCTAATGCCCCTTTAGCACCACCACAGCATCATTGTTTTTAAAGCATTTAAAGCAAACTCTGAAGAAGTTATGTGCCCAGGATATTATAGAACCTAGTGAATCTTCACTGGGTTGCTCCAGTTATAGTAGCACTCAAATATAGGGAGATTTGGAGATGCACTGGTCTACATAACCTTAATGCCAATATTTTGGCAAACTGTCATCCTCAACCCAATATTCATGAAATGCTAGCCAACGTGGGTGAAGCTAAGTGGCTCTCCATCATAGATTTGAGGTCGGCCTATCACCAGGTCATTTTAGACAAGGATTTCCAAGAGCTGACAACTTTTGTTACACCCTTTGGTGCCTGCAAATACCTGAACATACCTGAGCTGTTCTTCTCCAGAAACAAGATGATGATGAACTAGAACACCCTGTCTTCTATTTATCCCATGTTTTGTGTGACGTCTAACTCTGAATGTAACTATTCTGTACTACAATGGGAAGTGATGGCCCTGAAATTAGCTATTGCGAATGGAAACAATCCCTAATGGGCGTGAAACAGCCCTTTGAGGTCAGAACCAACCACAGAAATTTACAGTGTCTCAATAGTTTTCAGTGTCAAAACAGTCATCAGGCCCGGTGTGCTTACTTCTTCAGCCAATATGAATTTACCATTACCCAAATACCTGGGTCCCAAAATATTCTAGCACACGCCTTATTACATCGTTATCTGGAAGGCACCACTCTTCCACCATAACACATCATAGAACCACAACAGATTATTGGTGTTGTACGGTCCTTTCTTGACAGAGTTTTGTCAGAATATACTTCGCTGACCAATGAAGAGTGAAAAACATTGAACCATCAACTACATAAACAGATAGGATATTACTATCATAGAAAAGAGTCCTTCCTTCCTACCAAGAAAGCCCAACTGGAAGCACTACAAACGTGTCATGATTATACTATCGCTGGTCACCATGGAGTCAAGGCTAATTAAGAATTGCTTCTCCGTCCATTCTGGTGGTCCACAATCAAGGAAAATACTGAGATCTATATCTCCTCTTGTCCTGTGTATGCAAAGGCTAAGACGTCTCATATGAAACCTGTAGGGTCACCCTAACCCATTCCTCCACCCCTATGTCATACTGTGTCTACAGATGTCCTAAGTTCTTTACCTCACTGTGATGGGAATCAAGTTATTTGGTAGATTCTTGTTCCAAAATAGCTCACTTTGCAGCCCTAAAGAAATGGCCCACTGCTACATGTTTAGGCAACATCTTTGTACAGGAGATCTTTCACCTTCATTGTCTTCCACAAGTCATTATATCTGATCATGGTCTGCAGTATGTTTCACGAAATATTTTTGCAATTTCCTAGAAATAGAAGTAGCTTTTTCTTCTGGATTTCATCCTCAGACCAACAGTGAAACTGAACACTTAAATTAAGGATTAGAACAATATCTATGCTGCTTCTGTAATTCAACCCAAAGTGACTGGAATACCCATTTACCATTAGCAGAGTTCTCTTATAACTGTATGGTACACAGTGCATCAAACGCCATCCCCTTTTTCTGTCTATATGGTTTCCATCACAGGAGCTTTCCTGAAATTCTTCATGAGTCAGCCACTGTTCCAGCAATTACTTATTTTTCTCGACAACTCTGTACTTTTAGATGAATGGTACATTCCAATCTACAAGCTTCAAAACAAAAAAGAAAAAAGACTGCTGATACTAACCGGCACTTGGCACAAGTAGATCAAGTGAATGATAAACTATGGCTTTCTTCTAAGTTTTTGCCTCATCGGTTGTCTCTTAACAAATTCAAACCATGCTTTTATGGTCCTTTCAAAATTGTTCAAGTGGTGAATTCTGTATCATTTTGCCTAAAATTGCCTCCTTTATGGAAGGTAAACCTGGTGTTCCATGTGTCTCAGTTGAAGCCCTACATCCCTGATCTATTTAAAAGGGGTTTTTCTGGCCCTCCTGTTTCGGTGGGTAATGAACCAGAATACGGAGTGCAGGAAATATGTGACTCTGGGTTCTTTCAGAACCATCTACAGTTTCTCAACCCTCGCAGCGAGCGATCCTGGGAAGATGCTATGTCAGTTCACGCTCTTGTTCTTCTCCGTTATTTTTTCCACCCTTTTCTTGACAAGCCTAGGGCCTCGGATGAGGGGGACTTACTTCTCCTCCTTGCGTTGCAACACTCCTCGCTGTGTGGTGTATCTGTTGGCCATTCCTTGCCCTGAATTTTCCTTGTAGTCTTTGTGTCCAGTGTCTCTGTCTTCCTGCTGGTTATACCTGGGACTTTTTCTTCCATCTTCTGGAGTTCCTGCACTTCAAGAGGTTTTTGCCCTTCGGGGGTTTTCCTCTGCAGGACTCTTTCTGGAAGGCACACTTTGCCTTGGCGTTCTCATTGTCAGAAGCACAGGAAAGGGTCTCACCTATCTCAGACAGACCAGGATTTGCAAGAATCGAAGTCGGCCTCCAGTTCAATCCAACAGGAACAGTACAAGAGGTTCAGAACGTGAAAAAAATGTGCAATAAAAGGGGGTGGGAGTAATGACTTGGCAGTGGGGTTCATATTGCAAAGTCAACATGGCAGTTCAAAACTGCATTCAGGCTGCTATGGCAGACCTAGGACATGTTCTAAGGAGCTACTTAACTGGGTGGCACAATAAGTACTGCAGGCCAGTAATAGCATTTAATTTGCCGGTCCTGAGTATATGGTATATCACTAGAAACTTATAAGTAAATTATTTATGCCAATTAGGTTTATGCCAATGTTACCATGCTTTAGGGAGTGAGCACACGCACTTTAGCAGTGGTTAGCAGCGGTAAAGTGTGCAGAGTCCTAAGGCCAACAAAAACAAATTTTGCAAAAATAGGAGAGGTAAAGGCAAAACGTTTGAGGTTACCCTGCAGAGACGACCACGTCCAACTCTCCACAGTAATTCTTGTGAGGGAGACTGCATTCATGTTGTAAAGAATTTCATTCCAAATAGCTGCTGTCTTTCCTGGAGTTAAATTGGAGGACACAAAGGGCCTGATTTGAGAGGCCCTAATGCCCCTTTAGCACCACCACAGCGTCATTGTTTTTAAAGCATTTAAAGCAAACTCTGAAGAAGTTATGTGCCCAGGATATTATAGAACCTAGTGAATCTTCACTGGGTTGCTCCAGTTATAGTAGCACTCAAATATAGGGAGATTTGGAGATGCACTGGTCTACATAACCTTAATGTCAATATTTTGCAAAGTGTCATCCTCAACCCAATATTCATGAAATGCTAGCCAAAGTGGGTGAAGCTAAGTGGCTCTCCATCGTAGATTTGAGGTCGGCCTATCACCAGGTCATTTTAGACAAGGATTTCCAAGAGCTGACAACTTTTGTTACTCCCTTTGGTGCCTGCAAATACCTGAAATTGCCGTTCAGACTAGCCACCAGCGTATTTCAAATCTTATGGACAGGTTCTTTGGTGACCTCAAAGGAGTACAGGCTTAGGATGACATTTTGGTCTTTGCTGATAGTATTGAGTATTCATGGCTTTACTACCCAGAGAGATGACAATCAGACATGACAAGTGCCAGTTCACCACTAATGAGTTAGAATAGCTAGGTAACACCATATCTGCATCTGGTATAAAATCAAAGTTTTCATTGATAAAGGCCATCAAGGAAGATAGAGCACCCGCAGATAAAGATGCCATTCACCATTTTTTAGGCCTAGCAGAATATTACACATGTTTCATGTCTGAATATAACTTTGCAGTCGCGCCATTGAGAACTGAAAAGTACAGAAATGTCTGTGGTCTGAGAAGATACAGGTTGCATTCAACAAAGTCAAAAGTTTGATTGAAAAGGCACCAGCCTTAAGTGCCTTTTGAGGAGGGCGAAGTTCTATCATTACAGTAGATGCCAGTCTATAAGTTCTAGGGGCTGTATTAAGCCAATGTGTGGGTGGCAAAGAGCAACCAGTAGCTTTGATTCCAGATCATTAAAACAATATGAAAGTCAGTGCAGCATTATTGAGCATGAGGTGTGTGTGTGTGTGTGTGTGTGTGTGTAGGCTGTGCAGACGTTTGTATGTATGGGGGTCGTAAATTTGAACTACGCACAGATCACAAACCGCTGGTGGACATTTTCACTAGTGGCACGCTTAACAATATTTCAGTATGATTGACCAGGATTGTTTCAAAATTACATGAATACAATTTTGTTATAAAACATGTATCGGGTGGAAAAATATCCATGCAGATTGTCTGTCATACATGCCATTAGAAGATACAGATGAAGAAGTCGGGTTGGATGACATTGAGTGTGTAGCCTTAGTAAATGCTGTAAATGAGTATGAATCGGTGTTGAATAAGAAAGAAGGGTGAGATGCATTTCAGGATGATGAGATGTTGAAGAAAGTCGAAGAACATATCAAACACAGTTGGCCTGAAAGTAGGTGTCTGTAAGGTGAGCTGAAGACATTTGCTGAGGTTTCAGGAGAACTGTCAGTAGTGAATGGGTTGGTGTTAAGAGGGGATCTACATGCTCCACCGACAATGTTGCATGATGCCATCATTTCTACCGCTCACCAAGAAGATTTAGGGACAACAAAAGCAGGCATGCACATAAATGACATTATTGGTGGCCTGCAGTAGATCTTCATGTAAGAGTCACGATTGATAAATGTCCAGAATGTTTGCTTTCTGATAAACGCTGGAAAAGTTAACAAAATAACCTTATATGCTATTCTGTACCTATGGGGCATAGGGTAAGTTAGGTCTTACTATTTCTTGTCCATATGTGTCTCTATCCAGTAGTACGAGATATTCTGTTCTCCTAGTTTATTACGTTTAAAAATGGCTGTACTTTTTCTTTGTTGAGTGACCAAGTATTGATGCTGCAGTGAATATTCTAGAACAGATGTTTTTCAAAGAAGGTTCACCTAAAAGTATTATCACTAACAATTGCACTTATTTCACCTCGGAACGGATGCTTGCATATTTTTATCAGTCATGATGTGAAACATTTCCAAGTCGCACTATACTCAGCGTTGTCAAATAGTTTAGTAGAAAGTGGAAATAAAATAATCAAAGAAGGTATGCACACTGCTGTTGCATCAGTCCTTGACATTAAAAAACGTCTAAAGAAACTTACAATAAAACTTACAATAAAACACCATATTGAACTACTGATGTTACTCCTGTTGAAGCAGGAGAAAGCAAGGTAGCACATAATATGGTGTGGGGTGCTACAAAGGTGGCGACAAAACCGGTTTGAATGAAATATGGTTTTGACCGGAGACAAACTGTGAATAACAAAGAGATCGAAGTTAGTGATTATGTATTATTCAAAGGACCCATTAAAGTCAGCAAAGGTGAGTCAATATTTTCGTCACCAACTAAAGTATGTAGAGTCAGCAGAGGAGCAGCATTACTAGAAAACAAGGGCTTGTGGAATAAGAAACAACTGGTGAAATTGACACAAAAACAAGATAGTAGCATAAGTTAAGAAAAAAGTTCCAAAGCTGACCTTGATTGTGCACAGTGGGTGCAATCTATGGTTGAACCACATACACGGGCAGGAAATGTTTATATACAGGTTGATGTTTGTGTTAGTGATGTTGTAACTCCAGCAGTTCATATGACTCCGTCAAGATCTTTCAGGTCTCAATAAGTGAAAGTTCCTTACAAGCTTAAAGATTTGTTATGTATTCATTTGCATACAAGGATCGTTTGATTTGCTTACAAGTTTAAAGATTTTGTTATGAATTAATTTGCAGATTAGGATTGTTTGATTTTCTTTCTTTCTTTCTTTTCTTTTAGGGAAAGGTGATGTCGAGTATTGTATTGTGCATGCTGTTACACAATTCAAGCCATCTTCAAACGTAAAGACATATACTCTTACATACCTTAACAAATGATATGAAATTCACAGTTTTAACATAATGCCTTATAACATTAAAAAATAGTAAACAATACATCATGTCTAAATACAAAATACAACAAACAGCCAAAATGTCACTATATACATGTGAATCAAATGATACTGTAGTATGGCTTATTAAAAGAAAAATGTTTTCTTCCAAGCATAATTTTTCAGATCTGGTTCCTAAAAGGGATGGTTAAATATAAAGCTGCTATTTGCTTTGGAAATTAGATCTCATTTAGTGGTTACTAAATTGTTAAGGCCTGCACACGCCCTTCAACATTTTCAAGAAGGTAGCGCAGAATGATTATTTAATGCTCACAATTTTTAATGTTACACTAGCAGCAACACTAAATGCAATTGAAAGTTGATGGAAAGACACTAAGGGGCATATTTATACTCTGTTTGCGCTGAATGTGTGTCAAAAATTTTGACGCACATTCGGCGCAAACCTTGCCCCATACTTAAACTATGACGCCCGACCCTGCGAATGACAAAAAACCTCCGTGAGCATCATTTTTTGGATGCGGGAAACCGTCTTGTGCTAATGACATGCAAGGTAGGCGTTCCCGTCCAAAAAATGACTTTAAGGCCATTGTGCCTTATTTATACTCCTCTGTCATTTTGATGTACAAGAGGGGGCGGGCCTTACAAAACAGCGCACAGCCTGATGTGCGTCGTTTTTTAACGCTTGGGTGAGGCCAGGCGTTAAGGGACCTGTGGGCTCACTTCCATGGTCTCTGACCATGGAAGCAGTCCACAGGTGCCCTTCCCTGCGCCCAGGGACACCCCCTGGCACCCTCGCCTACCCCTGGAGGACACCCATGGATGGGGGGGACCCATCCCAGGTAGGTACAGGTAAGTTGGGGTAAGTATTATTTTTTTATTTTATTTTTAAATTGGGCCCCCCTACATGCCACTGTGCCCAATGACCATGCCCAGGGGACAGAAGTTCCCTGAGCATGGCTATTGGGCAAGGGGGCATGACTCCTGTCTTTGTTAAGACAGGAGTCATTTCAATGGGGGTTGTGCATCAAAAAATGGCGCAAGTCCGATTTGAGCCATAATTTTTTTACTCAAACCTGACTTGCACCATTTGTTGACGCACAACCCCCATTTTCCCCCACGTGGGCGCTGCCTGGTTTGAGTCATTTTTTTTTACTCTGCCCAGCCCGCAGCGCTGGCTGACGTCAATCCTTGCTTGCCGCCTAGGAATGGCGTTAGCCAGCGGTAAAGTTTTTGACTCAAACCAGCGCCAGCGCTGGTTTGCGTCAAAAAGTATAAATATGGGCCTAAGGGTTTGATTCCGACCTTAGCTGAGCTGATGGGATACTCTGTCACAAACGTGACGGATATCCCATCTGCCATATTACGAGTTCCATTATATCAAATGGAACTTGTAAAACAGCGGGCCGGATATCCATCACATTTGTGACGAAGTATCCTATCCACCACAGTCATAATCAGGCCCCAAATGTATATGTATTTATTATAATATTTTATACAGCAGGAGTATTACCCAAAGGGTTTTAAATCTTAAAATAAATTAACCTTAAACTTAAAATACTGTACAAGTGGAGTGACATGTTATACTGTGATAAAAAAATTAAAAAAAAAGAAATTCCGCTGAATTCTCAGTGGGAGAATTACCGATAAATATGGGAATCTATTGCATTAATTGGCTGTAGTAATCTCAATTACCGCTGTAATTCCTTACCTCTCAGGGGACCTTCCGAGTGCAATAGTGAACACTGCAGTATTCCTGTGTCCTTGTATTATTAGGACCCCTATTATAGGAACTTCTTGGTGCCAAATTAATGACTTGGTGTTCCTTTGCCTGAGTAAGAGGGTCTAAATGTGAAAAATGGCAGACTACATTAGGCCTGGGCAGAATTTCTATTATGCTGGAGTAATCAGAATAATTTAGGTAATTCTGTGTTACTTTTCAACACAGAATTACTGGTAATTACTACTGAATTACTCCTGCTCACTTAATTAGAATAGTTTTGGGGAAAATCCTGCTGCAAAAGCACGTTTAGCTCTTCAAGCTTGCTATTCACGTTCTGCTGCAATTAAAGTAGATTTTTTTGCAAAATGTATCCTTGCATCCACTTAGTGCACTAAAGAGGCAGATATGAGAATGTTTCTGGATTCAGTAGGCATGGCTGAAGTGTGATGACTACATGGTTATGGTATTTTACTCTTTAATCAGGGCTTGTTGCAGCATGGATAACCAGCTTCAAAGGCACAAGGTATATCTTAGAGTTCTGGTAGAAAATTATTTGGTTGTCCATTCTAGATAAGGCAAAGGACAGTGTTTCAATAATACTTTCATTTTAACAAACTTCCAACAAGTATACAAGCAACCTTTCTGTCTAGTTGCAATCAGTTGAAGACAATACGCAGCATTGCACTGTGGGTGTCCAGTTCCCCCTTCCAATTTGATAATCGGGATTATGTTTCCCAGCCTGTTTAATTTCCAGAAATAAGCTTTTTAGGGCAAAAAAATGTTTTGGCACAATTAGTTCATTTTGAGTATCAATTTTCTATTTTTTTGTTTGGTACACTGAGATAGGAGGGAATCAAAAAAGTGAATCTGCCAATGCACTGGATGATCTGTGTAGGAAGTTGGCTCTGTATATACTATTTCAAAGTAAGAAATAGTGTGCACAGAGTCCAAGGGTTCCCCTTAGAGGTAAGATAGTGGTAAAAATAGATAATTCTAATGCTCTATTTTGTGGTAGTGTGGTCGAGCAGGAGGCTTACCAGAGGGTAGTGTTAAGCATTTGTTGTACACACACAGGCAATAAATAAGGAACACACACACTCAAAGACTTAATCCAGGCCAATAGGTTTTTATATAGAAAAATATATTTTCTTCGTTTATTTTAAGAACCACAGGTTCAAGATTTACAAATAATACTTCAAATGAAAGGTATTTCACTCAGGTATTCTAGGAACTTTGAATAATCACAATAGCATTTACAGTTTTGACAAAAATGGCAATAAGCTATTTTAAAAGTGGACACTGCAAAAATCAACAGTTCCTGGGGGGAGGTAAGTAAATGTTAAGTTCACAGGTAAGTAAAACACTTACAGGGTTCAAAGTTGGGTCCAAGGTAGCCCACCGTTGGGGGTTCAAGGCAACCCCAAAGTTACCACACCAGCAGCTCAGGGCTGGTCAGGTGCAGAGGTCAAAGTGGTGCCCAAAACGCATAGGCTTCAATGGAAATAGGGGTGCCCCGGTTCCAGTCTGCCAGCAGGTAAGTACCCGCATCCTAGGAGGGCAGACCAGGGGGGTTTTGTAGGGCACTGGGGGGGACACAAGCAGGCACAGAAAGTACACCCTCAGCGGCACAGGGGCGGCCGGGTACAGATTGCAAACAGGCGTCGGGTATCACATAGGAATCAATGGGGAGACCCGGGGGTCTCTTCAACGATGCAGACAGACACAGGGGGGGGCTCCTCGGCGTAGCCACCACCTGGGCTAGGCAGAGGGTCACCTGGGGGTCGCTCCTGCACTGGAGTTCGGTTCCTTCAGGTCCTGGGGGCTGCGGGTGCAGTGCTGGTTCCAGGCATCGGGTTCCTTGTTACAGGCAGTTGCAGTCAGGGGGAGCCTCTGGATTTCCTCTGCAGGCGTTGCTGTGGGGGCTCAAGGGAGTCAACTCTGGCTACTCACGGGCTTGAAGTCGCTGGGGAGTCCTCCCTCTAGTGTTAGTTTTCCGTAGGTCAAGCAGGGGGCGTCGGGTGCAAAGTGGAAAGTCTCACGCTTCCGGCGGGAAAAGTGTGGTCTTTAAAAGTTGCTTCTTTGTTGCAGAAAGCTGCAGTTTGTTGAACAGGGCTGCTGTTCTCTGGAGCTTCTTGGTCCATTAGATGCAGGGTAGTCCTCTGAGGCTTCAGAGGTCGCTGGACCCTGTTGGATGCATCGCTGTTGCAGTTGTCTTCGAAGTAGGGAGACAGGCCGGTGGGGTTGGGGCCAAATCAGTTGTCGTCTCCCTCTTGACTGCAGGGCTTCAGGTCAGCCGTCCTTCTTCTTCTTTAGGTTGCAGGAATCTATCTTCCTCGGTTCTGGGAGCCCCTAAATACTGAATTTAGGGGGGTGTTTAGGTCTGGGGGGGGGCAGTAGACAATGGCTACTGTCCTTAAGGGTGGCTAAACCCTCTTTGTGCCTCCTCCCTGTGGGGAGGGCGGCACATCCCTAATCCTATTGGGGGAATCCTCCTTCTACAAGATGAAGGATTTCTAAAAGTAAGAGTCACCGCAGCTCAGGACACCTTAGGGGCTGTCCTGACTGGTGGGTGACTCCTCCTTGTTTTTCTTATTATCTCCTCCAGCCTTGCCGCCAAAAGTGGGGGCATTGGCCAGAGGGGCGTGCATCTCCACTAGCTGGGATGCCCTGTGGCGCTGTAACAAAGGGGGTGAGCCTTTGAGGCTCACCGCCAGGTGTTACAGATGCTGCAGGGGGAGGTGAGAAGCACCTCCACCAAGTACAGGCTTTGTTCCTGGCCACAGAGTGACAAAGGCACTCTCCCCATGTGGCCAGCAACATGTCTGGTGTGTGGCAGGCTGGCAGAAACTAGTCAGCCAACACTGGAAGTCAGGTATGTTTTCAGGGGTCATCTCTAAGATGCCCTCTGGGTGTATTTTACAATAAAGTGCACACTGGCAGCAGTGTGCATTTATTGTGCTGAGAAGTTTGATACCAAACTTCCCAGTTTTCAGTATAGCCATTATGGTGCTGTGGAGTTCGTGTTTGACAGACTCCCAGACCATATACTCTTATGGCTACTCTGCACTTACAATGTCTAAGGTTTTGCTTAGACACTGTAGGGGCATAGTGCTCATGCACATATGCCCTCACCTGTGGTATAGTGCACCCTGCCTTAGGGCTGTAAGGCCTGTTAGAGGGGTGACTTACCTATGCCACAGGCAGTGTGAGGTTGGCATGGCACTCTGAGGGGAGTGCCATGTCGACTTAGTCATTTTCTCCCCACCAGCATACACAAGCTGGCAAGCAGTGTGTAGGTGCTGAGTGAGGGGTCCCTAGGGTGGCATAAGACATGCTGCAGCCCTTGGAGACCTTCCCTGGCATCAGGGCCCTTGGTACCAGGGGAACCAGTTACAAGGGACTAACCTGGGTGCCAGGGTTGTGCCAATTGTTGAGACAAAGGTACAGTTTAGGGAAAGAACACTGGTGCTGGGGCATGGTTATCAGGGTCCCAGCACACTTTCAAATCATAACTTAGCATCAGCAAAGGCAAAAAGTCAGGGGGTAACCATGCCAAGGAGGCATTTCCTTACAATCTGGGTTCCTGTTGTGGTGGATTATTGGTTCGAAGATGGGCATGTTTATGGGAGGAGGATGTCTTATGGCATTGTGGTAGGAGGAAAACAGGTGCTTTGGCTTGTGTCTGTGGAGAAATAGAGGAAGCCAGACAAGGGGAAGCATTAAGAAGCAGATGCAGTTTCATAAAAAAAGCAAACAAAGTTAAAGAAAAAGAGAGAGAAGACAAATATGGAAACCCTTAGAAGGTGGTAAATACATTGTATTGAGTATGTTGTATATATATTGTCTAGTATTGTCCTGGGCAAGTAAGCAATCAACATACTATGTACAAATTTAGGACCATTTCAGTAAGTATGAGGGGTTTGAATGACATGGCTAAAAGGGCTAGAGTAAGAAAGGAGCTCAAAACACTTGAACCACGGTGATCCCATATACTGATAGGCAGTTGCTGCATAATCTGGGGTATAACCAGTAGCTATGTATCACACACCTTTACCAACCAGAGGGATGTCTATTCTATTATCTAAAGGGTGTCATTGTATAATTATAAAGAAAGCTTTGGACCATTTTGTCATTGCTGAATGCTAACTTGATACAGCAAAATGTATAGCTTGTTTGGTGTACGTATCTAACCTAGATGATGGTTAATGCTTTGAGTTTTCAGCTGTTTAATGTGCCTACACCAATGATGGTTTGTAGGGACATGGATTGTCATATGGATATTTTGAGGCACCAATCCATACAGGGGAGAAACTAAGGTCAAGTGTACCATTCGTAATCTCATGAAAACACATGGACTAATGGATGTGCAGGGCCAATTTAACAATCCAGTCCCAGAATTTACATTTCTTTCTCCTACAATCATAAAAAACACAGACTCAACTATTTTCTGATATTGTCCAATTTTCCTTAATGAGGCACATCTCATACAATAGCCAAATATATCATGAGATCATAACCCCTTTATTGGACTCTGATTATATTATATGTACTAGATGCTGGAAACTGGAATTCATTATGTAGAACAGATGTTCAGCTACACATGATAATGTGTGGAAGTAGGTAACAATAGTAATTATCGGGAACATAACTTTGGAGTGCACCCTTGTTAAATAAAGGAAAGTGTTATCCCTAATTTGTAATTGCTACCCCAAGGTAAATCTTCTTAAAATAGGAATGCATAGCAACAATATCTACTATCAGTTGGGATTATTTGACAGTCCAGCAAAATACCTGAGGTAACAAAAGCAAAGAAGTGTAATTGTTATGCTCAAAAGTCTGCTAGCAGATATCAGATATACAGGGCTAAGAATTATGAGTAAAGTGACAACATTAGCAAATTGCTGGCTATAAAAATTCACCAGGAAAATGCATGAACCACTGTTGTGAGGCTAATTAGTAAATTCACATGATAAAAATGTGCAGGTCTTTCATGACTTTTGCCAAACATTATATCAAGAGAATAATATTCCTTCTCAAACCAGGCAAATAACTACCAGATTAATTCACAATTACCAATATAGGCATTTGAAAAAGAAAATAGAAACCTCTAATAAACACAATGTCATGTAGACCGATTTTGCTAATTGCCAGTGATGTTAGAGTATATTCTAAAATTATGGTAACACGACTGAGCAGGTTTATCACAAATTAGCTTCACTGCAGCAGCACATATTTGTCCCATGGAGAGTTGACCACCTCAACCGTACCATTTCGATGCTGCAGACGTTTGTTGTACACCACTGGAGATGGTCCTGCTTTAGGCTGAAAAAGCATTCAATAGAGTGCCCTGGACCAATGTATGGAGTGCTGTATCTAGGAAGGAATGTGAAGCAACCTTGATTAAGGCAACACAGATTTTATATTGACAGCCACTATTCAAGTTACATATTATGGGGCTTGCATCTGATTGTAACTAAATATTATGGGGTTCACAGTAGGCATGTCCCCCTACTTGTCTGCTGTTTGCCTTACACATTGAACCTTACATACAGAAACTATGAGGAAAGGATTAGATTAAACCTCCATTGTTCAATGACCTTACAACAAAGTTATTAGCATACACAGATGATGTTGCAATAATTGCTACTGCTCTGGAAAGTTTCTTGAAAGAAATCAGTTTCAAAGTTATTCATTTTGGCAAGGTCTCTGGCTACCTTTTAAATAGTGGGAAAACAAAAATAATCTGTAACAAGAATATCCAAAGCCATGACTTTAGTAAGATTGATACTGCTACTTACCTCGGTGAGAAATTATTATCTGAAGTGGATCAAACAGTCTCACTGAAATATAATCCATTACTGGGCAAAGTAAAGAGGGACTTAACATGCATGAATCATCTGCATCTAACAACACTTGGGCATTGCAACATAATGAAAATGTTGATTCATCCAAAGGTATTGTAATTGCTTTAGCTATTCCACTAAAAGTCAGTATGAGTATAAAATGGTTTAAAAACTAGACTCTGTAACAACTTCCTATGCAAATTTAGAAGAAGAAGGAGGGCCGTCCCAGATATCCAGTTTCTACTAGAAAGAGGAAGATGGGCCTAGACAAACTTAAGATATTATGATACTTTAGATATTATGATACTTTAGATATCTGGCGTTGTGGAGGCATGTTCAAAGGGTGTGGTGACAAATGGTGTCGAAGGCTGCGGAGAGGTCCAGGAGGATGAGCGCTGCAGTTTCGCCTTCATCGAGCATGGTCCTGATGTCATCTGTGGCAGCAATGAGTGTGGTCTCAGTGCTGTGGTTCTTGCGGAATCCAGATTGGGAGATATTGAGCGCTTTGCTGTCTTCCAGGAAGCGAGATAGTTGGCTGTTGACGATTTTCTCCATGACCTTCACTGGGAAGGGGAAGAGGGAGATGGGTCGGTAGTTTTTGGGGTCATCTGGGTCCGCCTTGGGTTTCTTCAACATGGCGTTGACATCGGCGTGTTTCCAGCTCTCCAGGAAGGGTGCTGTCTCAAAGGAGCTGTTGATGATGGCGCAGAGGTGGGGAGCAATGATGTTGCTGGCTTTGTTGAAAATCTGGTGTGGGCAGGGGTCCGAGGGGGAGCCGGAGTGGATGGAGGCTATAGTGTTGATGGTGTCTTCATTGTTGACGTGGGTCCAGGCGCATAGAGGGTTGATGTTGCTTGGTGAGTTGGGTTTGTGGCTGTCTGTGGTTGGCTGGTGGGTCTGGGGTTTGAAGCTGTTGTGGATGTCTTCGATCTTTTGATGGAAATAAGTGGCAAGGGAGTTGCAGAACTCCTGTGATGGCGGGGGTTCGTAGGAGCAGGGCCTGGGGTTGGAGAGTTCTTTGATGATGCCGAAGAGCTCTCTTTTGTTGTGAGCGTTGGTGTCTATGCGGCTTTTGCAGTAGGTTCTTTTGGTGGTGCGGATCAGCTGGTGATGTGTGCGGATGGCAGTCTTGAGGGCTATGTGGTTGGATTTGGTAGGTACAAGGCGCCAGGTCTTCTCCATTCTTCGGCATTCCCTTTTGGAGGCCTGTAGGTCGGGAGTAAACCAGCTGGCCTTGGATCTGTGGTGGATATTCGAGGGTTGTTTGAATGGTCAAGGGTGTTGGTGCAGTCGTCTATTTATTGATGCAGGTTGGTGGCGGCTGCATTGGGGTCCCGGGTCCTAGGAGGAGGTGCCTGGGCAAGGGTGAAGATCAGCTGTTCTGTCGAGATTCTGTTCCAATAGCGGCGGGGGGGGTTGAGTGGTGAGGTGGTGAGTGACCGGCTTCTGGAAGGAGAAATGGATCCAGCATAGTCGGTCCAGTGGAGTTTGGTGGTGTGGCTGAAGGAGATGTGGTTGCTGGCTGAGAAGATGGGGTCGAGTGTGTGTCTTGCGGTGTGGGTGGGCGACATTACGAGTTGCTTGAGGCCGAGGTTGTCGAGTAGGTTGGAGGTGTTGATATCGTTCTTGTTTTCTAGGTGGAAGTTCAGGTCGCCAAGGAGGATGTAGTCAGTTGAGGTGAGGGCTTGGGCGCTGATGATGTTGGCAATGTCGTCGCAGAAGTGAGGTCGGTGGCCCGGGGGTCCGTAGACCAGAGTTCCTCTGAGGGTGGTGTTGGCGTTGATGTGGATATTGAAATGGAGGTGCTCGTGGAGTTGATGGTGTCATGGGAGCTGGTGGAGACTCTGATGGTGCTTTTGTGGACTATGGTGATTCCTCCTCCTGGTTTGTTGGTGAGGTCTCTTCTAGTGATCTTGTAGCCTTCAGGTATGGCTATGGCTATGACTAGTTCCGAGGCCGAATTTATCCAGGTTTCGGAGAGAAATGTGATGTCAGGTGATGATGAGGTCAGTAGGTCCCAGAGTTCGATTGCGTGCTGTGGACTGGAGGTTTTGAGCAGAATGCAGCTGAGGTGGTTGTCTGCGGCTCTGTATCTGAGCTTGGTGGTTAGGGTGCAGGTGAAATTGCAGGCTCTGCAGGAGAAGGGTCCTTTGGTGTGTTTCGGAGTGGACTGGAAGCAGATTGAGGAGCGTCCTGGATTGAGGGCGTGGAGGTCATTGGCTGTGTAGCAGACCTATATTGAGTAAAACCATATAATTTGAGAATAGGTTTTAAAAACTTTTTTGTTAGGTGCTCATAACATTTGTAGAAAAAGAAAATAATGACTCCAAGGTGTGACCTGAGTTATCATATGGACACACGAGGATAAAGGCTTTGTCAAACTGGTCTAGTGGGAAACAAAGCATAAACCTGATTCATCCACGCTGTAATTTAGCCAGGAGGGGCCTTCCCACGGACTGGGAACCCAATACAATGTTTTGTTCGGACCAGGACATAATACTGCAGGGAAGATTTCTTTAATTCCTCTTGCTCTCTTTTTGAGATCATATATTTCAAAAATAGTGTTTCCACTTTGAGGGTTAACACTTTGGCCATGTGTGAGGGGAGGAGAATAGATCTTTCCAACCAATGAGGCTTGCAACAGATTTCATAACATTTATCCATGGGTTAGAGATACCCTTCTCACACTTCAAACAATCTTGAAGGATTTCCCAATTTAAGCCAGTATGACTGTTGGACCAAACTGAGATATAAAGAGTTAAGGGTGCAATCTTAATCTGATCTTATATGAAGAGCAAACATATCTTCTTGTGCAGGAAGACAATGAAGGGTCAAACAGGGGAGACCTGATAAGTGCCAACAAAATCTATTCTCCGCCTGGACCTTGGGGGCCTCTCTGTAGCCCCAGATCCCAGTGCAATGTTGATTCTGGCAGGCATTTTCTTGAGAAAAACTTCAAGGGCCAGCTTAATCAACTTATTGCCAACATGTTGGGCAAAATCAAATAGGGCCCTAAACGGGTGGTTGAGGCAGAGGCAGTGGTTAGCAATAAATGGGATCCAGGAATTATTGGAATCAAACAAGATGCCAAGGAAAAGGAAATTGGTGCCAGTTTCTCTTAATACAGACCATGTGGTTAGTTTTAGAAATATTCAGGTCTACACCTAAATTGTCCACAAAAGTGACAAAGCTGTTAATTAATGACTGCAATCCATTAGGAGTGCACAACATCAAAACAGCGTTGTCTGCAAACAGTAGAGCTGGGACTAGGGTACTAGGGTAGAGTTAATCTTAGGACGTTGCCTCCCATCAGACTGCAGAGTAGTATTCAAACCACTAATATATATGAGGAACAAAACTGGGGCCTTGTCAGACACTCAACTGTAATTCAAAGGAAGTCGTACAGTCTGCTCCTGCGCCGTACCGCATGGAGGCATTGACCCTGCAGTGTAGGGCCCGCAAAATGTTAATCAAATCCTCATCAAGGCCCTGCTTCAAAAGTATCCACCATAGTTTGCTACGGTTAACCCTATCCAAGGCTTTCCAAAGTTCCATGAATGACAGAAACTGCACCCCCTCCTTAGCCATTGTATACTTATTAATGATGAAGTAAAGGTTGAGACACTGCTCTATGCAGCCCAAGCCCTCTCTAAAACCATATTGTCTCAGGGAAAACACTTAGGTGGTCATTACAACCTCAGCGGTCTTTTTGCAAGACCGCCGAGGGACCGCCGTGTTAAAAACCGCCAGTGCAGGTGGTTTTCCGTTTGGCGAATTATGACTGATGGCAGCCCGCCGTCCTTTTCCGGATGGAGAGATGCCAGCAGCCATACTGGCAGTTGGCGGGGAAGTGGAGGTTGCTTCACCTCCAGCACCCCGTCAACAGAACACCGCCCACCGAATCACGAGACCCCTATCAGTGCCAGGGAAGGAATTCCCTGGCACTGATAGTGCTTTCCGCCATGGATTTCATGGCGGTTCCCAACCCCATGAAATCCATGGCGGTCAGCCGGGTCGTGATACCGCCGGCGGTCTTGTGACGGCCGCTGGGCTGGAGACTCAAGTCTCCAGCCCAGCAGTCGTCTCCGCCCTGGAGGCCGGAATGGAGAAGTGGCGGATGACCATGGCGGTAACCGCCATGGTCATAATTCAATTTTTTTTACCACCAGCCTTTTGGCGGTAAGACCGCCACTTCTCCACCAACCGCAGGGTCGTAATGAGGGCCTTAATTATTGACTGTCCAGTTAACAATCCTGTTGAGGATGATCTGGCTAAGTATTTTGACCATTGAATTTAGTAGGGATGTGGGGCGATAACAAGGGGGATCCTGTCGACAGCCCTTTTAGTAGACTGGGGAAATGACACAGAGTGCCAATATCCCAGGCGCTGCTTTTAGCAGCTGTTTTAAACACTCAGTGATAAATGGGACTCAGAAATACAAGTTTTCTTTATAGAGGACTAACAGGACCCCATCCAGGCCAGGGGCCTTCTTAGAGGGGCTTGCACAAATGGTCTCATGTACCTCCAACTGATAAAATGTAATGTTCTGGGGAAAACATAGGTATCTCAGTGTGGACGATGTCCCTATCAGGTAACAAATAGTTTTAAAAAGCTCAGTCCAGTGATCAGCACTAATGTTAGTCCACAGCCCATCTGTGAAGGTGTCGGGTACTTTCTTTTAGTGAGGATGGCCTTCCTGTAATCAGAATGGCAGGCCACCAAATGAGTCTTATACCTGGGGATAGCTTCACGAAGCCACTAGTTAGCTCTCCTGTAATCATCATTAAACCAAGGAGGAACTGGATTTGCCCTATTGGGAATCACAGCAGGTTAAAAGGCTTTTAATACTGCAGATCAGAGATCCAAAAGCAAGTATAATAGAGCTGCAAGGGCCGTCTGCCACCAGGGAAGACTTCATGAAGTGTGAAAGGTTAGATTTTATCACCAAATTACAGAAGCTGGGGTAATCGATGCCACACCACCTAAATCTCAACCTCTGATTGTGTGCCTCAATATTTGTAATTCCATGATGTAATGTGTCATCCAGAGGCAAGGGAAGATGGAGGAGAAGTTCAATGTGGCTGTGGTCACTGTGGGCATTGGGGGCCACAGTAGTGGAGTGTATAAAGCTGCACATTGAGGGAGTGGTAAATACGTAGCGTATGATGGTGCCCCAGCCTCTACCTATAAAAGTTGGGATGAGGGTATCCAGAGAAACCAGTTGTTAAATCTCATTCACCATTCCAAAATCTAGGACATAGTTATAGATCCTAGCCCACCTGGCGTTGGTGTCCCTAGGGTAACAATCAGGTTCAATTACTTGAAACAGCTGGATCACAGTGTTACTGGTCCTAACTTTGGCATTAAACTCAATATCAACAATTATGATATTAAAACTGTCACCCAGGGAAAGAAACCTACTGCTCAAGCAATGCCAATAAAAACATGTCCTCAAGTCTACAGATGTTCAATTGAATGCCTACAGCATTGTAAAAGCTGACTAGCTGGAAGGAGACGTTATTGGGGTGCGCTAGACAGAGAATCTGGATCCTCGTAGGTTTAATGGGCACAGGGAAAACCCTAAAGTCTAGAGCAAATAAACATCATTAGCCCACCACTAGCTCTGCCCCATTTCCCTTGATGACTGAGACACAAAAGCTCCAAAACTTTCCCATGTTAAGTGTTCTGTATACCAGTTTTCTTGCAGTAGGCTAAAACTGATTTTTTGACATGATTAACCCAAACAGTATTTTCTAATTTGGTCAAAAGCCTTAATAAGTTCCAGCAGACTAGACTTTGCGAATATCCGGCCTGACTTCCACCATGGTTTTTTGAGGGGACAGTATTACATGATGGAAAGAAAGTTTGAGCGCCTTCAAGAGACTCCAGTGGTACAATGGGGGCATCAATAGGAGTAGCAATAGGAAGAGCTACCAAGCACAATTGATTAGGTCATCCCTCCTCCCTAGCATGGGGAGATTGTCCATAATCAGAAGTTCCGCTCACGCTACTGAAAGGTGATTTGAGTCATTCCTGCTTGTTAAGGCTCAATAGTATTGTTAACTGGTTTAGGAAATGCAACAGTCACCAGAACAGTTTAGACTTTGTGGCCCCCAGGCACTAGAGGGTTTGTAGTCTTTTGTAAGTGCCTATAAAAGAAGTCAAGGGGCAAAATGCTAATCCAGTTGTCCACAATCTGAGGCTGAGGGAGCTCAAACAAAGTGTTCCCTGCAATGCGTGGATAGCTGCAATTTACGAAAATGCAGTCACCTGAGAAAGTTTTTGATGAGGGACTGATCCAGGCCACACAAAGAACCATCAGTATATTATGGTGGTCCAGAGTTTTAAAACTAGAATGGCTAGCAAGCCAATGACACATTTTATTTTGGAGCTGGACTCCTGGCTGGGGTCTGGACAGGAGGGATATTTCCCATAACCACCACAGAGGGACAGCAGGCAGGGAAGGTTGATCGCTGGTATTGTAGGTACTAGGCGGGGCTCATGTGTAGTGAGGTGTGGAGGATCTTGAGCGGCAGGGAGACTGGAAACACCTTTCAAGGCAGCTGGGGCTGCAGGGGGGCATAATAGACTGAAGCTCTGTCCCAGCTAGCTAAGGAGCTGTATGCTCAATTGGTATCTGCAAATTTGGCCTAGAGGGAGGGGGAGGTCTGGTTACAGTGGTTGTGGGAAGTGGTGGTCCTCTAAGTGTGATCTTATGCTGGCATATAGTTACAATGTTCTCACTTCAGACTCCAGCTTGTCCAGTTTAGCCCATTTGGGGGCGAGACAGCCATTAAGTATGGACACAAGTTTGTGACAGATTGGGGCTTAGTCAAAATCATTGAGAGCTACAGGGAGATTAACATCAAGTGGGTCTGGAGAACTAAACAGACTTAGAGGTACTTTGGCAGCTCTCAGGGTCTTATGCTTGTGCTTTGCATCCGGGGGACATGGAGGTGAGGGAGAAACAGTCAAATGCTTGTTAGGCATGGTGGTGGAGGCACAGGGAGAAGTTGCCTAAAGGCTGTGGTGATGATAGGCCCATTTAAAGCCTCTGACCCGGTGTCAGTTGTTGCAGGGGTGATGACTGTTCTGCCAAGTCTCAGGAAAAGGGTCTTTCAGCGAGATCAATCTCTAATAACGCATACTGTTCTGACCAAACAGGAGTCAATAGTTGTGTAGTTGGGGGCCTTTGAAGGTTTAGAGCTTGGGACCTTCCTTTTCCTCATGTTTACGGCTTAAGGGCCACCTTTACCAGGAGGCAATGCGATAAAAGGGCATAGTGGAAGAGAAAAACATGGTCAGGGCAGTTCTAATAAGAAAAGACAGTGCCACTTACTTTCTGGTGAGAACAAGTCATTCGTTAAGAATATTGGCCCTCATTATGGGTCCGGTGGTAATTACCGCCGACTGCCGTGATGGCGCCTGCCAAAAGCCCACCGGTGGCAGCGGTAACCACACCACTGTATTGTGAGTACAAAAGGACAACCTCACAAAAACACAGCCAAATCCATGACACCGCCAGGGCCAATAACGGTGGAAGTCAGAGGACATCAACTCCCCACCAGAAAACAGACCGCCCACCAAATTCTGATGCACAAATCAGCATGGGAGTCATACAACAGAGGTCCACCATTGGTGGTACGGACCGCCACGGTGAATAATGGCACTCACCAACAACAACAGCACACATAGGACAATACATAGGACAATATGAAACCCTTAAACCTGAGCCACATACACACACTCGACACACCCACACACATCCACAATAAAACACACACACACATCCCATCATCCTTTGCAACGCCAAATCAACGCCAGCCAACAACTACCGGACACTCACTACACCCAAAGACCAGAAATGCATCACACACAAGTGCACACCACTTACATCACCACAATAGCACCCTCTAAGCAGGGAGCTGCAGCCCACGGTGGATGAAATACTTAGGGTCAAGCCACAGATGCTTGGAGCACAGGTACAGCAGACATCCCTCGCACAGAAAATAGATCTATGGCCGAGGATTTTCAAAAAGGTCAACGCAGTGGGAAACTATCCATGCACAAGGGACGACATCAGGTAGAGGTGGAATGATTTGCGGGGGCAGGTGCATTACGTGGCGTCACAACATCAAATTGCAATACAGAAGACTAGTGGTGGTTTTTCCTTCCTCCACCGAATACAGCGACTGGGAGGAGAAGGTCTTGGCTATCCTGCACCCAGAGGGCCTCACTTGACTCACTGGAGGACTGGATTCTGGTAAGTCACATACACTCCCCTAACACTTGCCATATCTGTAATGCCACTGGTCACCACAACTAAACACTCTATCCTATACCCATCCCTGAAACACCCACACCAGTATCTTCTGCATGCCAACACCTCCCCATCAACCCCCTAACCATCCCTGTATACACAATGACCATTCCCGGCATGTACTGCAGTCTACACTATACTACCCACAATTCACCAACAATCCCTCAACTAACAATGCATGACATCCATCCCTTAGGGGCCCTGCATGCAAATTACTGGGGAAGTAAGCAAATTAAACAGGTGGCAAGTGCTTTAAGGGATATGGCAATGACAGGATAGGGTGCAGAATACAGGAGAATCACATGCCAATAGTAACTACTATTACACTAGACACATATACCATGTCTATTGTACAAAGGGACAGTACTGTCAATGCAACATCCCCTTTAACACTACAACTACACCTTTATCCACAAGCCACAATGCCCGTACATTTCAGGAGTAACAAAACAATATTTGAACTACCACACAGGTACCATTGCCCATGACACCTGGTGGGAGGTGCGAATAAGTGCCAGTCCACCAGCAGAAGAAGGCCCCAGTGACAGTCCAGCTGGCTGTCTGGACCCAGATGACTACCCATCCCACAGCCCTGGACACTCACCTCCCAGAAGCCCCACCAGGAAAACATTGACTCCCCCACCATTCAGCTACCACCACCAGCTGTGGCCCTGTGCCCCCACACCAGGGTCTCCAGGCCACTGGCTGACTGCCCACCTGTACAGAGAGTGGAGTCACCACCCACCACCAGGCAGGACGATGAAGGTCCCAGTGCAAGTGGGACTGGGTGACCTGTTCTGGGGATACAGCACAGGGGGCTAGGGCCACTGTGAGAGTATCAGTGACCCGGGGGGTGGGTCAAGGAGAGTCCCTGCTGCCCATGAGGCCATCTCAGAGGACCTGGGGGCATACCACCACTCCCAGGACAGGATGGGCCAGTTCCTGGCCACATTGCAGGAGAACCAGAGGCTGCAGGTAGCACACCAGCAGGAGGCCATGGAGCAATGGAAACAACTGAATGCCAGCATGTCTACCAATGCAGGGGTGCTGCTGAGGATGCCCAACATCATGCCTTAGTCCTCCACCCATCAGCAGGCCCCTTCCACCAGCCAGGATACAGCCCGGCAGCAGCCAGTCCAATGGTGGCCCTGCCAGATCACTAGCAGGCCACCAGCACCCCTTCCCCTGTATCCCAGTGTCAGGATCAAGGCTGCGCGCAGTCCAGGTTCCACCTGTGGTCCGCTGCACGGATTTGCGGCACGTTATGCGCACCACTGGTCATCCCCGCTTGTTCCAAGAATGGCCAGCAGCGTTGTTTGCCCTGTGGTAAAGCTCACATAGCTGCAGGTTCAGGCCATTGGTGGTCAAGATGCAATAATCAGTGCTATTCTATGAAGGGACTACATTTCCCATGTTTTTAGAGGCAGCAGCCATCTTGGGGTGTGGCTGGCCTATAATGCCCAGCCACACTCAACCTCGTGGCTCACTATTTTGAAGACTTCGATGCAGTCAGACCTCAAGGGACCTTCCTCTGGAGCAAAGCAGAATTTCTTCAAAGGCAGCTTGGCAGAAACTCGATGGTTCCTGTTATTCCATTTGGGAATTCAGACACGAGTAGGTCGTACTTTTGGGCGGTAAGGCCGTGAAGAGCCCAAGTCAGAAGGAAGTTGATTCTTCCTAACTTTCAGCATTCCCCTAGCCTAAAGAGCATGGCATTTTAGGCCACTTCAGTAAAGCGCTTCAGTTCACGGCAGCAAACGCGCTCAGTAAAGCGCTTCAGTTTACGGCAGTCAATGCCCTCAGTAAAGCACTTCAGTTCACAGCAGCAAAAGCGCTCCTTAAAGCGCTTCAGTTCACGGCAGCAAACGCGCTCAGTAAAGTGCTTCAGTTCACAATAATAACGCGCATTGACTTAGCGCTTCAATCAAAAGGAATTAATGCTCATTGGCATAGCGCTTCAGGTCCAGAGGAGAAAAAGGCGCTTTGGTCACAATATTTGAAAGCACTTCAGTTCACAGAAAGTAAAACGCCCTTGGCTCAATACTTAAAGCACTTTTCATGTACAGGAGAACATTTATCCAAAAAGGGTTTAAAAGATAAAGAAATCACAGTTCCATTGTTTTAGGATGCATGATATTTGAGATACATATTAAGATGCTTTATATTGTTTGAAAAGACCTCTTTAAGTATTTTACGAGTCTTCTAAACTGAGATCTAATGTTTAGAGTTTTATCAATGCATAAGTGGTTCTATGATTGATATTTAAGAGAGTGTCCATGGTCTAAAACTCCGGTCTTCTTGGGACTCTGAGGTCTCAGTTCATTCTGGTGTTGTGATTTACAGAAGGGGCTATTGCCCAAGCACAAAGAGTATAAATCTGGTATTATGGAGGTGCATGTACGCAAAGGCTCTAATGGTGAGTTAGATTGTCATTAATGAGTATATGGATGCTTGTTCTAACCTTTCCCTTTTCAGATCTCTCTCCCAGCTGTTCCCTACCTTAATTCCCTTGCCCCCGCCTGGCTTCATCATAACTCTGTGCTATTAAAGCTTTCTGAGTCGATATCGCCGGGAGGTGGGCCTTCTTGATCAGCAATGTGCAGATCCAGAGGAAATGATACTGTGACACCCATGAACCCCCTCACAAACGTGGCTGGAGTACCAGGCATCCCAGTGACACTGTAGCCAAGACCAAGCCCACCGCCAGGAAGTGAATCTGACCTGAACTGTCTTCCTTGTATGCCACTGAGCCACCTTGTTGACTGTCCACTGCCATATCTGCATTTACCTATGGCCACATGGACACTGCCCCTGTGCTACCAGCAGCTGTGGACATTGCATTAATATTATTCACCATCTGACCACTCCCTGCACCATACGATCCCTAGGGTCACACTCCTTCAATAAACACTGTTTGGGCACACCAACAGATATTGTTATTTATTCAAAATGCATGCTATTGTAAATCAGCATTCATAAGCAGATATCTACAGATGCATATCAATGTAGAAAGGATCCAATGTACTGAGAGGGGTAGGCCAGGTTCATGTCACAGCTTTGGCTAGTAGTGTCCACAAACATCACCTCTTCCAACATGATGTAGCAATAACAAAGGGGCAGGCAGCACAGCAACACTGCAACTTAAATCCTACCCAGGGTAGTTAGATTCACAGTGCAACATTTACATGAGACCCATTGGAAGTGGAGCTGAGTCAACTGATTCCTGGAGTCCACATCATCCCCATCTCCTTCTCCATCACTATCCTCCATCCCCTGGTGTCCCACGGATGGCAGTGCTCCATCCTTCACTTCCAGTAGTGGAAGATGTCTCCAGAGGGCCAAATTGTGCAGCACAAAGCAGGCTACTATGATCTGACACACCTTGTTTGGGGAGTAGCACAGGGCTCCTCCAGACATATGCAGGCACCTGAATCTAGCCTTCAGGAGCCCAAAGGTCCTCTCAATCACCCTTCTGGTACGACCATGGGCATCATTGTACCTGTTTCCCCCCCGTCCTGGGATTCCTCACAGGTGTCAGCAGCCACTGCATGTTAGGATATCTAGAATCACATGGGAAGAGGGAGAAAGATAGCACATGACACACAGTCGTACAATGCCAAACATGTGATTAGTCAGGTAGCACTGCAAAACTGTCACATGCACACTCACTAACTAGCCAGGCTCTGTCTCCTTGTAGTTGTGCCATGATTTGTGGGGCACTGCTGTTCTTGAAAATGTAGGCATCATAGGCTGATCCAGGGAATCATGCTACCACCGGTGAGGTGTATTGACCTGAAGGCACACGACCTGCACGTTTATGGAATGGAAGTTTTTGCAGTTCCGAAACATTTGCTCAGTGGCTCTGGGAGGTATGAGGGGAATATTTGTGCCATGAATGACACCAATCAAATGAGGAATGTTGGCAATTGCATAAAAATCAGACTTCACTGAGGTAAAATCTGCCCTTTGAGGAAATTGTATGTAACTCTGGAGGTGTTGCAAGAGGGCACTTAGGACATTTTCCAAGATATTTCTGAACATTGGTTGTGACACACCGGATGCCAAGCCCACAGTTGCCTGAAAGGATCCAGTAGCCAGAAAATGTAGGACAGATAGTACCTGTACTGTTGGAGGGATAGTATAGGGGTTTCGTTTGGCAGGCAGTAGAGTAGACTCCAATTGGGAACACAGCTCATGAATTGTGGCACTGTTCAGATGATGGCTGATGATAATGTGGCACTCTTCCATGGTAGCCAGGTCAACAAGGGGTCTGTATACTGGTGTAGCCTTCCCTCTCCACATGGGTCAATGGCTATGGTGGAGAAAAACACAATGATGTGTAGATGTCAACTGTCTGTAAACAAGTACATACATTCATACACAACTCGCCACACACAGTGCTGTAGAATGTTATGGGCAGGCATTGTACACCTTGATGTGTTGAAATTGGTGTGCCAGGGACATATATACCTGTGGGCTTGGATGCTACCATGCTATTGAACATTGCATGTGTAACTTCACCATTTTGGCATGCATAGGTATTACTGTTCCGCCATAAACAATGTCCCTGTATTGTGTATAAACAAGTTGCCCTCGTAAAATGCCAGCCCCCTGTCCCCCATGTGGAGGACAGGTGCAAGTGACATCATTTCGCTGGTGTTAGTCATCATAGCGGTAGGCGGTCAGAACTGCCATGCAACTCAGTGGTTAACATTAGTGTCTATGGGGAACAGGGGCCATTCATGAGCTGTGCTGGGGGTGACGGTGCACTACACTGAGGTCCTCACCCCCATGTTGTGTAGCCTTTGCCACTTGACTCCTGTACCTCTAGGCGACAACTACTCCACTGCGTGCGCTGCTGTGTCCTGCCTCTGATTGCTAAGATGACACGTGCTACAGGGGAATGGGCCTGGGCCTTCACCTCGGAGGCGCTGGAGAAGATTGTGGACGGGGTCTTACCCCTGTATGCCAAGCCTTATGGCCGACCAAAGTGGCATTATAGCATCCTAGGAGTGTGTACAAATGCAGCGGATGCATGTGTGTATGACTATTTGATGTCCCAATGGATAGGTGATGTGTGACAGGACATATATGTGTAGAGGCATGATTTGGAGTAATAGTTTGAAGTACAGATGCATGTGGTGTTGTACACCAAGTGTGATTTTGGAGGTTTGACCTACAGTATTTTGTTCTATGTGTCTCCCATGCAGGTTAGCGTCCATCAGAAGGTGATGGGGAAAGCCATCGCCAAGGAAGTGTGGACTCTGGGGGACTACAGCTGGCGGAGCACCCAATGCAGGAAGCGGTGAGAGGACCTGAGACGCTGGGCCGGGAAGATCTCAGAGGCCCAGCTGGGGACGGCCTCCCAACGAGAAAGGGGCGCACTTCGGACCCTGACGCCCTAATGGCCCGCATTCTGGCACTGGCCAATCCAGAGCTGGAAGGCAGCACAGCAGCCACTAGGGGGTGAGTACCACCATTGTTCTGTTTTCACTTTGTACTGTGTAGCTGGGAGCAATATGGTGGGTACCAGTTAGTATCAGGGTCATGGACAGGTGTGGGCATGCAACTGGCCCCCTGAGCCACTGGGATTGTGCAGTTATCTGGGTATAGGTGGGAATGTAGTCATGTAACTGGTCCTATGGGTTATCCTGTGGATCTGGTGTACCACATCATTGATTTGTCACTTTGTAGTGGAACTGGATCACTCCCAGATTGCCATGGTCTGCCTGGAAGGGGATGTAGGGACTGGATGGTTATGTGGTTGGCCAGTATAGCAGGAGTATGTCAGTGTAGTGTGGGGGATGGATTTCCTTTCATAGGTACTTACCTCCATGGAGTTGATAATGGTGAGGGATAGTTTATTGGATGTGCATAACTGCATTTGTGCCTATATCAGATGTGTACTGTAATTGACAGCCTATATCCCTTTCTTTTCCCACCCCCCCCTCTCTGTCAACTTGTCTCCTTGTGTGTATTAGCATCATCAGACGAAGGAGAAGGGACACCGGCTAGTGGGGATGCTGCAGCCCACGGGACCCAGGAGGCGGAGACCACAGACGCCAAGGTGATCAGTGGGATGGAGGGCGAGGGGAGCACCATGGGGGAGGTGACTACCACTGCTGGTAGTGACTCTGATACCTCCTCTGATGGCAGCTCCCTGGTGGTGGTGGACTCTTCTCGGACCACCAAATCTTTGCCATCTTCCACCACCCCGTACCAGCTCCGCCCTCCCAGTAGCTCCCCCCAAGTTGCCCGTGCCTGCTCACCTAGGAGGATGGGTGTCTCCTTCACCCAGGAACCTCTGGCCCTGCTCGAGTCAGCCCTGCTGACCTCACTGAGGAGGCTATTGAGCTCCTGAAATCCATCTCTGTAAGGCAGACAACCATTGTCAATGCCATCCAGGGGCTAGCATCCCAGATGCAGCAATGCAATGCCTACCTGGAAGGCGTTCCCAGTGCCACGTCTGGCCTACAGAGATCTTTACAGGCTCTGGCCTCCTCTTTGATGGCAGCCATTGTCTCTGCCCCTTCCAGCACCCCTCTTCCCCCACCCTTCCCACGCACACATGTAGACAAGCATACACCCAAGTCAACACACAAGAAACTCCATGTGCCACACAAGCAACACACGTCCCACGACAAGCATGCACACACTCCACATACAACTGCAAACACAACAACATCCACTTCCCCCATTGTATCCCCCACCCCCTCCTCCTCTTCCCTCTCTGTCATCTCACCATGCACAACCACATGCACTGCACGCTCAGTCACTGCTCCTTACCCTATTAGCACAGTCACCACAACAGCAGTCATCCACACATGCACCCTAGACACCACACCCGCACTCACCACGTCAACCTTCACTGACACTTGCAGCACACTCAACACACCAACAGACATGACAACAACATCCGTCTACACTGGCTGCCTGCCTTCTCCTACTTTTTCTATCCCCCTCCCAATACACACACAGAAGCTCACAGTCATCCACACAACATTCATCTACCAAACATAAGCTGACTCAGAATGCACCTTCATCCACTTGCAGCAAACCTACACCACCTACAGACACTACCTCAACCTCTACTCCCAAACCTGCCTCCAAAGCCCCTCCACCTGCACCTAAAATGTTTTACCTTTACTGTGTTGACCTACTTGAACCCACTGGCCCATCCAGTCTTGTCCCCAAACATTCCCGTCGCCTCTCCAGAGCCAGTCCTTCCCCTTCACGCTCCACCACAGTCCTCTCTTCCCGGTCCCCTTGCCCTTCCCAGCCAGTAAAAAAAATTGTAAGAGGCCTGATCCCTCTCCCATTCCCCGGTCCTAGACCACTCCCCATCCTTCCAAGCCAAAACACCCACCCGCTCTGACTTCTAAGCCAAAGACCCCCTTTCCAAACCTGAGTCCCCACCCCACCACCCCCTCTCCCTGGCCTCTGAGGTGCCTGCCTGCCCCATTGATGCCCCTGCCCTGTGGAGACTATGGTCATGGTAGGAGTCAAGTATGTGCCTTGTTGGCACACTCTGACATCTTCTATGGACTGGCCCATGGCCTTGTTTGTGTATAGTTTGTTTCACTTTACATAAATCATTTAATATATCTGACCAGCAGGCATGTTTGTGCAATGGTGTTCTGTTGTCCTGCATTTTAATATGGGAGGGTCATGTACACAGGTATCTGCATCCACTTATATACTTATCTGCGTGTGTCAGGTATGCATCTATCTGTGCTGAGTGAATACCTTGTTTGGCCTGTGCGTGTGTGTGTGTTTGTGTTTGCTTGTTGGTGGGGAGGGTGTGTCTGTCTATGGGTGTTGGTGTGCATGTCTGTGGGTGTGGTAGTTGGTGTGGGTGATGCATGTGGCGTGTGGGTGTGTAATTGCCCCTTTCCCTCCCTTGTATGCTAGACGCCTGTACTCACCGTTGCTGTCTTCATCAGCGGTCACAGTCCTGGAGCTGAATTTCGAGGATCAGTGCTGGGAAGATCTCAGGTTCACACTCCATGTCGTCATCGGCCTCATCTGTGTCTGTACGGTGAGTACTTCCTTTTATACTGCTCCTTTGCTCCAGGCTCTGTGTGGCGGTGGTACCTCAACGTAAATTGTGGCGGTGTGGTGAATTGTAATATGATGGGCGAGATGGGCCTTTCCTCAGGCCTGAAGATAGCCTCCGCCACCGCTGGAGGTCATACCACACTGGTGATACAGGCGGTGAGGTGGCTGTGTTGCTCACAATTTACAGCTGCACTAATAATACAGCGGTCCATACTGCCACCCTGTCGGCAGGCAACACCTCCATCACTGGCGGGGCCGTCCAACTCTGCCATACTCATAAGGACCACCATTGTCTATGCAGTCTCTAGTGTTGAGCCTCAGGACCAAGAGACAGAGTCCAGCCAGCCTCCCCCAGCCGCGGATGTGAGCAGATGAGCTTGCTCTGGACTTGGTCTTCACCTAGGCGTGACCTACACATGTTCTACGTTACATTGGCCAGAAGCGCTTTAATAGCATGATGCTGCAAGCCCCTCCTCATAATCAGCAGATGGTGCAAAGTCTGCTGGGGGACATAGACCCACCACCGCAGGTAGGTCAAAAAGGAGCAAGTTCTCTGCAAGTCAGTTTACCTCAAATATAGAACAAATCACTAGTGAAAGTACATCAGTCTTGGGTTGTAATGGTCTGTGATTTTTTGGGAGAAAGACCATGCTTACGTGTTATACTAGGTTCAGGATGCAATCAGACAGTATTATAAATTTCAGCATGCCCTTGCATTACAATATGCTGCCAAATCGCTGTACTTGATCTTACATCATTCCTTTCCTCTCAGCACCAGCAGCCACGTTACAGCAAGGGAGATAATGGTGCACAAACATCCCATCCCCAGGTGCCTCACTGTGGAGTTTGCTCAATTTTCCTCTCTGAGCTGTCACAGCCTGATACAGTAGGGCTATATTTGGACTTGCGAGCTCACACGGTCGCTCCCCTCACTCCACTGCATGCAACTGATATCACTCACAGGTCGTGCAAGTTATTCTCCTCGATGTCTTGCCGCCGGTTGAAACAACACCATCCTAGGACTCAAACAGTGCCCTTTCTACGATTCATTGCATAGGAGCCGGATAGTAATAACCGGCCACGTGCACACCTTTAGAACAGCATCAACATACTTCACATTGTTATGGGCAAGTGGTCCCCACCCTTGATGTTTGAGTCACTCCAGGGCCAGCTTGGACAGTCATCCTCCCAGGCTGCTCTGCCCTTCATGGCCCAGGTAGCTCCTCTGCTCTCTGGCCATGGGTAGCGCCCTTAGTTCTGGGCCTAGCTCTGTGGAGCCATGGCCACCCCACCTTCTGATGATGGAACGCTCAGCTCTACAGCATTTCAGCAGGTGGAATGCTCAGACCCTCGACTGTTCAGCGACAGAATGTTCCCTGCTCCCATAAATACATATGTTCACTAGTTGGAAAGAATTAAGATTAAACAGCTGTAATATTTTTGTTCTGATCTTGACCAAGATGAATTAGATCTCCAAATAAATTGGGAGAAGAAATTGGGCTTAATTGAACAAGAGGTCCTTAAAGGCAGGACACACAGCTTTACTCTCTGCTAAATTAAAGGCATTCTAAAAATATTATTGCCTATGCTACACCTAAACCATATTGTCTGGGGAAAGAGACTTAATTAACATACCTCATTGCAATGCTAAATATACAGAGATAGGACATATGTTTGTCACTTGTGTAAAAGTGTGTGAATTTTGTGAGGTGAGGAGAATCTATAATTGTCTCAGAGAAATTTTGTGTACACAGGTCTTTCTTACCCCACTACTGATTTTACTTCGTTATACAATGAGACTAACTTACCCACCCATTCATTATGCATTATCGTCATGATCTTATCACTATAATTTGTATTGCTACAAGATGGCTAAGGCCTGATCCATATCCTACTGGCAATATTTGTCACGCTACATCCAATTTATATTTGAAGATCAGTATTTATAAATGGAGAAGAGCAAAGAAAAAGCAATAAAGTATGGGCACCTCTCCAAAACTGACAGAAATTGGTACAGGAGATATGATCACAGACCTAAATTTACCATGCCTGATTAGTGGCCTTTTAAGGAATGCCCTACTTTGTTAGTGTTTTCTAGTCATATTATGTATTTGGCTAAATTTATTTTTTTATTATAACAGGTTCAGCTCATTGATATGATTAAGATATGGGTAAATTAAAAGGTTAGGAATCATTGTTAGGACTATAATGTTAGAAACTAGACTTGGTCAGAGATGAATGTGTGATCAATGAAATCTGTATGAAAATATTACCATCTTGAGTATCCTTCTCCAAACATCCCAAAATGCAAAATAAGATGTGAAAAAAAAAAAAAAAATCTCTTGTAAGACATTATATTTTATAGCTATACACTATATTCCTCTTTTGGTTCTCTCATTAATGAGACCATTTTATTCCACATTGAATTGTGGATTTGATAACTTTGGTAAAATAAGGAATCCGATAGGGAAAATAATAAACTCTCCTTTCTGCTCCTCAAACCTTTGGTCATTATCTGAAGAGTTAAATCTATGAACATTGTGAAGTAAGTGAGTTGATTAAGTACCATTACTAAAGTGTCATTTATATAATCTCTTAATCCTTGACAAAATGCCCCAATTTGGGAATAGAAATCTTGTCAAGAAAGGAGACAATCTTTTACCCCAGAATCCGAGTTATACATAAGGTTGAAATGTCGTCTCAACAAGGCGTGTATCTCTGAGGGGTCGGAGACTTGTGCCTGTAGCCCCGTCATATAATGAGCCAATGGTGTTTTGAGCTGATTTATCTTGAGTTTCCCAGGCTAAACACTGCCCAGCGTATCTCTTTCCTCGTATGATTTCTGCAATTAGTACAGTCAATTTCATAATAGTAATCAGACATCTGCCATCTAGCTTCCTTTAACTCTAGACTCACCAGTTTTATTTTGCAGGACCACTGAAGCAACCTGTTGGAGGTTCTAAATCTGCTCTGTTTTTCAACAGACCTCTCCTTTCCACTATGCTTCTTGATGTTATGAAGGCTTTGAAAGAGTCCCAGACCATTTTGATGGGGACGCTGTCGCTGTTAATTTCAAAAAAGCTCTCGAAGGGAATCTTCATCTCTTGAACGCAAGATTCATCTTCCAGTTATATCCGATTGAATGACCACCTGTGGGTGGAACAATGTCTTTCAGCGCCCAGCACTGAAATAGCTATGAACGAATGGTCCGAGAAACCATTTGAAATATGATAGTAACCGTTAATGGAGAAGTTGGATGTTATTACAAAGAAATCTAATCTAGAAGCAGACTTAAACCTCTCTGCATGTATATTCGCGTTGGAGTGGATTGCCCTGTCTCCATGGATCACTAAAATTCAGTGCCCACATATACTCAGAGATGGTTTTGGCTTTTCAAGATTTATTTTGTCTATGGGCGCCAGAGGAGGAGCCCAGCCCAGGGTTTTGTAAAGAAAAATGAAGTTGCTGCAGAGGATTAGCCTACCTTGAACTAGTTATTAGTCATTGAAAGAGTTCCATGAACGGGGCTGGTTCATCTGCTTTAAAAGCATAGATCATAGCTAAAGTTATACAAATATTAACATAGGCCCACCTATCACCCATAAGATAAGAGAGGTGCTAATTTCAAACCTAAGTTTCTTACGGATTTATATTGCTACACCTCTAGGGGCCGTCCTATTCTTCGAGCTGCATTTGTGTCCTCCCCAGTTTTTAAATATATAAGGGTGCTGCGTTATGCCTTTCCTAAAATGTGTCTTTTGAATCATAACTATGCCTGGAGAAAGAGATTTAATTCAGTCTTCAATTGCTCAAGGAATGCCAAGGCACAATGGAATGTAGACACAAGCCATAGTACACACACTCTTCACCCCATCCTGACTCATCTCCTCCCTTGCATGATGACCGCCTCACGTGGAATGCCAGAGCTACAACTAGAACGGCTGCTACCCATTGCAGAGGCTTGTGTCGGACAGTGCACCTTACTCGGTCTGCGGGGTAGCATCCCCTTGAAATTGAGATAACTCCTTCTGAAGATTGCAATTCCAAGTGAATTTATCTGGTCTCCCCAGTCCCCCCTGGGCTACTCCTTGTTTTCATCAACAGGCGGCAATTTTGCATTGGTAAGCACAGTGTGGTCTAGTGCTACATTGATTGTTAGCTCCTTTTTTTTCTCTTCTTGGAAGCCTTCTGGAGCATGGTTGGGCCCTGTCATTTTTGACTTTCTAGATCCTAGGAAGGTGTGCAACTCTACGCCCACCAGCAAATTAAAAACAAGCTGCCAGTTGTCTATGGACTGTTAGGTGGCAGGGACCTCTTTTATTATAAGTGATGTTCTGCTTAATGTGATGAACTATCTTACCATCTTTAAGATGCCTGTAACGTTGCTTTGAGGAGAGACACGTCTGAGCAAAGCAAGCTCTCTGGGTAAATGTCTCTGCATTTCTGGTGGTAGCCTACAGGACATTTTAAGAGACGGGGGCATGGTAATTGGAAGGCTAACATTATGGAAGTGCTTCTCAAATCTTCTTCTGACCTTGGTGTTTTGTCTGTCACACAAAGTCCTTCCCCAGGAGGCACCGGGGGAATTTTGGTGGAGCTGCCTCAGCCACCTGATGGGCCAGAGGATAGAAGACCTGATCCAGCTGTGGCATCCAAGCCTGCTAGGACAAGTAAGATTGATAGGACTCTGGAGCTTTTTCCTCTTTTCTCCAGCTGGGCAAATACCCCTCGTAGTTCTTGGGAGGCATTCGACACAGCAAATCTCTTTGATGACTGGGCCCCATCAGAAGACTCTGGGACACTGGCAGAGAATGACTCCAAAGGTAGGAACAATCCCTACTGCAGCAGTGAGCCACCTGTACCCTTGACAATGCTTGTGGCAATGCACAACCCAGGGGAAAATTTAATTTTGAGACCTGTACATCCATTTGACTCCGAACCCTCATCAGCTCTGCAACACATTTTACAAGAAATACTGCAGGAGATACAGGGGATTAAGAAAAGCCAGCAGGAAGCCGCCAAGCTAATGTCTGATGGTTTATCAAGACTGGAAGAGAAGTTATCTCAGGCATTCAAGAGAATGGATGGAATGAAACAACACATCTCAACCTATGAGGACTCACTGCTGCAGACGTCAAGGGCAGTGGTGCAAATGGAAATGCAACTGTTGATCCTTCTGAGTCAGCAAGACGACTTAGAAAATCACTCTCGCTGGTCCAACGTTAGGATCATTGAAATAACTGAGAACAAAGAGGACGTGACCAGAGCTATTAACTATGTGAATGAACTGATCCGTAAATTCGTCCTCCTGGAATACACCCAGGATCTGACTATTGTTCGGGCTCACTGAGTCCCACCTCATCTCCCAGCAAAGGCAAAATACCCTCTTACTTTATGAGTGAATTTTGCCGAGTATTGTATTAAGGAGAACATCCTCAGCAAGGCTGTTCGACAGAAGACTTTCAAAATAGAGCAAGAGTTTTCTATTAAAATCTTCTCCAATATGACTATTGAATCTGCGAGCTGATGTAAGGATTTCAAGTCAATAATTCCTCTTTTTTGTCAAATTGGTGCACAGGCTGTTGTCTTATAACTGGTAAAGCTAAGAGTAATACATTAGGGTTGTTTCCATGTCTTCGTAACCCACGAGCAGTCTAAAAAGATTTTGAGAGGACTGTCCCAGGAGATGCTGTTTAGATTATTTAAGTGGAAGGGTGTGGGAGGTTTAGGAGGTCTGGAGACCAGGCACAATTCCCTGGTGGCAGACTGGCAGCTGACGGGGGCACAGGGGGCACGGCAGGTGGCACTTCCAGCAGATGGGTGGGAAGGCGGGGTGTAAGTTTGAAGGGGGACACAGCAGAGTTACAAAAGGAAGAGTTTACTTTGGAAAAGTTTTTCTTAAAAGAGTTCGATCACTATGGCATACAGTGAAGACTGGTTCAGTGCATTCATTTAAGCACTATACTGTTCATGTGTTTTGTAGTACCAGTTAACACTGTGTGGTTCCTGCACATTTGTAGTTTTCTCTCTGTCTGGTTCTCAATGGGTATGGCTATCTGTGTCAACAGAGATACATACTTCTGAGCCAATATGCTCTTCTATCCATAGCTCAGTGCCCAGTACGTGGAGGGTCAGGATAAGGAAGCCTTCAATAACTGAGGGAAAAAGAAATGTACCTATATGCTTGTGAAAGCGCAATCACCACTGGAACAGTATAGGTGCAGAATCAGTACTATTGCAAGAATGTAAGAATGGCACAGCTCAAACATTACACTTGGGCCCTGATGTATACTTTTTGACGCAAACCTGCGCTAGTTTACCGCCGGCTACCGCCATTCCTAGACGCCAGCCGGGCATCATATTTAAGGAATGACGCTAGCCTGCGCTAAGGTCCGGTTAGCGTCAAAGTAAATGACGCTAACAGGGTAGAGGAGGCATAGGGGAGACTGGAGGTTGTGCGTCAAAGAATGGCGCTAGTCAAGTTAGAGTCAAAAATATAGCATCATTTTTTTACACACATCACCCATGGACATGACTCCTGTCTTAGCAAAGACAGGAGTCATGGCCCTCTGCCCAATGGGCATGCCCAGGTCATGGGCACATTGCCATGTAGGGAGGCCCAAGTTAGGCCCCTCTATGCCACTTAAAAAAAAAAAAAAAAAAAAACTTAGCCGGACTTACCTTGGATGTCCTCCAGGTATGGGTGGGAGTGGGTGTGGGTGTCCCTGGGTGCAGGAAAGGGGTCCTGTGGACTGCTTCCATGGTCTGTGACCATGGAAATTAGCCCAAAGGTCCCCTAACGCCTGCCCTGACCCAGGCATTAAATAATGGCGCGAGCAGGCTTAGCGCCATTATTTAAGGCCCTCCTCCCCCATGCATCATTTTTGCATGGGAGGAAAAATAAGGCGCCAAGGCCTTAGAGTCATTTTTGCCCGGGAACGCCTACCTTGCATCTCATGGACGCAAGGTAGTTTTCCGCAGACAAAAAATTATGCTAACTCCATAACTTTGATGCTTGATGGGTCTAGCGCCAAAGTATAAATATGGAGCTAGGATTGCACTGGATTTGTGTAAAATAAAAATAAAAAGACACAAATCTGGTGCAAACAGAGGATAAATATGCCCCTTTGAAATATAGGAGGTAGGTCCAAGTCATAGGATATTGAGGAGAAAACATGGAATGCTAACTTGTTTGACCTAACTACCATGTTCCTGTGTTACACAATTGCCACCCCTATATTCTGTATCATCCTCCTTGGGATATTAGCCATATTTCATGTACAATGAACTCTCCTCAACCCACTAGTCCTGGCAGTCTGCTGCTTCCCCACCTTGTGCCAGATATCTTCAGATCCGAACTTACATCTTGCATTTTCAGTTTTTGTCTTGTCACCTTTCATGAGCAAAAAAGAACAGATGATGGATAGAATGTTGAACAATGCAAACAGTCAGCCCTAGTCACAAGGACCGCAATCACAGCCCCTGCACCAAGGACAAAAGGTACAACTCCCAGCAGGTCGCACTTGATCCTGTCTCTGAGCCATGCTGCATTGCAGTTGCCCTGTACTTGTGACTTTGTTCCAGCCCGGCGGGACCACATACCAGCAGTTGGTACTGTGTGCTTCTTGGCGCTATTTTTACCTAAGCATTTAAAAATGATAACTCTGGTTCTTATTGGATTTTTGTAATTTTGGTGCAATGCATTTGATTAAAATATACCTTATTTTTCTAAATCGGTTTGGGATTTTTTTGGGGTTGGGTTTTCACTTTATTACTTTTTGATTGCTGCATAAATACTTTACACATTGTCTCCAAGTTAAACCTGACTGTTAAGTTGTACTGTACCAGAGGGTTAAGCACAGGTTTATTCAGTGACTGGTGTGGTTCACCCTGACAGGTATAATGTATATTAATTGAGTGCGGTTTGTCAACAAGTTAAACCTGACTGTTTAGTTGTACTGTGCCAGAGTAGTTTACCGCCAGCTACCGCCATTCCTAGACGCCAGCCGGGCATCATATTTAAGGAATGACGCTAGCCGGCGCTAAGGTCCGGTTAGCGTCAAAGTAAATGATGCTAACAGGGTAGAGGAGGCGTAGGGGAGACTGGAGGTTGTGCGCCAAAGAATGGCGCTAGTCAGGTTAGAGTCAAAAATATAGCGTCATTTTTTTACACACATCACCCACGGACATGACTCCTGTCTTAGCAAAGACAGGAGTCATGGCCCTCTTCCCAATGGGCATGCCCAGGCCATGGGCACATTGCCATGTATGGAGGCCCAAGTTAGGCCCCTCTATGCCACTTAAAAAAAAAAAAAACTTAGCCGGACTTACCTTGGATGTCCTCCAGGTATGGGTGGGGATGGGGGTGGGTGTCCCTGTGCAGGAAAGGGGTCCTGTGGACTGCTTCCATGGTCTGTGACCATGGAAATTAGCCCAAAGGTCCCCTAACGCCTGCCCTGACCCAGGCATTAAATAATGGCGCTAAGCAGGCTTAGCACCATTATTGAAGGCCCTCCTCCCCCATGCGTCATTTTTGCATGGGAGGAAAAATAAAGCGCCAAGGCCTTAGAGTCATTTTTGCCCGGGAACGCCTACCTTGCATCTCATTGACGCAAGGTAGTTTTCTGCAGACAAAAAATTATGCTAACTACATAACTTTGATGCTTGATGGGTCTAGCGCCAAAGTATAAATATGGAGCTAGGATTGCACTGGATTTGTGAAAAATAAAAATAAAAAGACACAAATCTGGCGCAAACAGAGTATAAATATGCCCCTAGGTCTTTGAAATATAGGAGGTAGGTCCAAGTCATAGGATATTGAGGGGAAAACATAGAATGCTAACTTGTTTGACCTATCTACCATGTTCCTGTGTTACACAATTGCCACCCCTATATTCTGTATCATCCTCCTTGGGATATTAGCCATATTTCATGTACAATGAACTCTCCTCAACCCACTAGTCCTGGCAGTCTGCTGCTTCCCCACCTTGTGCCAGATATCTTCAGATCCGAACTTACATCTTGCATTTTCAGTTTTTGTCTTGTCACATTTCATGAGCAAAAAAGAACAGATGATGGATAGAATGTTGAACAATGCAAACTGTCAGCCCCAGTCACAAGGACCGCAATCACAGCCCCTGCACCAAGGACAAAAGGTACAACTCCCAGCAGGTCGCACTTGATCCTGTCTCTGAGCCATGCTGCATTGCAGTTGCCCTGTACTTGTGACTTTGTTCCAGCCCGGCGGGACCACATACCAGCAGTTGGTACTGTGTGCTTCTTGGCGCTATTTTTACCTAAACATTTAAAAATGATAACTCCGGTTCTTATTGGATTTTTGTAATTTTGGTGCAATGTATTTGATTAAAATATACTTTATTTTTCTAAATCGGTTTGGGATTTTTTTTGTGTTGGGTTTTCACTTTATTACTTTTTGATTGCTGCATAAATACTTTACACGTTGTCTCCAAGTTAACCCTGACTGTTTAGTTGTACTGTGCCAGAGGGTTAAGCACAGGTTTATTCAGTGACTGATGTGGTTCACCCTGACAGGTATAATGTATATTAATTGAGTGCGGTTCTCGTCTCCCTCAAACAAGAACCCAATTTCTTACTTTAGGTTGTATTGTTTTGTATTAAATTAAAACACGTTTAAAGTCAACTTTTTCAAAAATTAATGGGAGGTTATGTTTCTGGTGGCTACGCCTCGTATGGTTTTAAACGCCTGAAATAATGAATGCATAATTTTCTAAAGCATGTGAAATATTCCCTTTCAAATCAAACAATCCTGCTTTTCTCTTTGTCACAGTATGACGTATGTAGAGGAACCTCTTCCACAGTGCGTTTGCATGTTAACATAGTAAGCCACAGATAACCAAAACCTTTCTGATGAATTCATATTTAACTTGTGCAGTTACTGACACATTTAAAGATTTAAAATTCATGCCTAGACAAAAGTACAAAGATAATCGTTTCTGTCCATTCCTCGTGTCAAACAACAATATTGAACGCATTATAAGATTCAACTGCTTTCTCGTAATCCATTTTGTTGGAAATGGCCCTTTTTGAAGGGTCATCCCCATTTTTTTTGCCACCTTCCTCCTATGTTTTCTGACCTGTTTTTGTTGAATTTAGGACTCTGGGAACTCTACCTCTGCTAACCAGTGCTAAAGTGCATATGCTGTCTGTGTAAAGTGTACTGTTGATTGGTTTATCCATGATTGGCATATTTGATTTACTGGGAAGTCCCTAGTAATGTGCACTAGAGGTGCCCAGGGTATGTAAATCAAATGCTACTAGTGAGCCTGCAGTACTGGTTGTGTCACCCAACATTAGTAGTCCTGCAAACATGGCTCAGAGCTGCCACTGCAGTGTCTGTGTGTGCAGTTTTAAACTGCCAATTCGACTTGGCAAGTGTACCCACTTGCCAGGCCTAAACCTTCCCTTCTTCTACATGTCAGGCACCCCTAAGGTAGGCCCTAGGTAGCCCCAGGGGCAGGGTGCAGTGTATGTTTAAGGTTGGACATATACTAGTGTGTTCTATATGTCTTAAATGTGAAATACTGCCAAATTCGTTTTTCACTGTGCAAGGCCCATCTTTCTCATAGGTTAACATGGGGGGCTGCCTTTAAATATCCTTAAAGTACAGATTCCCTTTGAGAGCAGATAAAAATGTGGAGTTTAGGGTCTCTGAACTCACAATTTAAAAATATATCTTTTAGTGAAGTTGGTTTTTAATTTGTCTGTTGGAAAATGCCACTTTTAGAAAGTAGGCATTTTTTTGCTTAAACCGTTCTGTGACTCTGCCTATTTCTGGATTGTCTGTCTGGGTCAATTTGACAGTTGGGCTGTTTTGCACCTCTCTAGACAGTAACACGAAAGGGGGCAGGGTGTAGCGTGCATATCCTGATGAGCCATCTGAGCTAGAGGGGAGGAAGGAGTGGTTGTTCACACCTGAAAGGACTGTGCCTGCCCTAACACAATGCAGTCTCTGACCCCCTGGTGTGCGTCTAGGGCCTGGCCTGGCCAAGGAAGGATATTGCAAACACTTGAGACTTTGCTTTGAAATTTGCCTACTTCAAAGGCAGAACTGTGTATAAGAAGGATACCCAAAACCCAGGACTTTTAGAATCTTTCTGGAGTCAAGAGGAACCTCTTCCCAGGAGAAGAGCTGAAGAGCTGAAGGAGGAGTACTGTCCCTTTGCTGTGCTGTTTTGCTGGACTGGCCTGCAGTTGCTGCTTCTGCCTGAAAAGAGTACAAAGGGTGAACTTTGCTGTGTGTCCTGCTTGAGAAAATTCTCCACAGGCTTGGAGTAGAGCTTGCCTCGTGTTGGAAGTTTCAGGGACACCACAGACTTTCCTCAACCTGCAGCACTGGGAACTTTGTGTTTTGTGCTGTTCAGGAGGAGAAACCACTGACCTGCACCATGACCTGCCGACGCCACACAGAGTCGCATTGCCCCGCTTCTCACCACGACACTGGTCTCCCCGACGCCATGATCAGACGACATCACAGAGCCGCTGCTCGCACCGCGACCTGTGGGCCCCGCACTCCGGCATCGCCTGCTCACACTGCAGCCTGGGCATCCCCGATGATGCCGCTCCTGCTGACACCGGCGCGCTGCCTGCACCGCGGCCTGTGGACACCACTCATGAGGTACACAAAGCACCGTCCCGCACTGCAGCCCTGGTCCACCAGCACAAGCACCATTGACCCCTCAGTCATCAGCAGGCATCCTGCCTACTCCGTGACCTGTGGACACTGCTGGTGAGGATCACGAAGCACCGTCCCATTCCGCACCGCTGGCTTGGGCCTACCAACGACAGCGCTTCAGCAATGACAACTCTGCTGCCTACACCGTGACCTGTGGACACCGCACGTCGCACTGCCCCGCTTCACACCGCAGCCCTGGTCTCACCGACGCCACTGGACGCCATCACTGAGCCGCTGCCTGCACCGTGACCTGTGGGCACCACGCATCGCATCATCCCACTTTGCACAGCAGCCAGGAGGCCATCCACTCCGGCACACTTGACTTCATCAGCCTGGAGTTTGATCCGCAATGCGTGTGACCACAAGGGCCCTACGAATCCTACACCAACTCCGGAACCGACTCTGCGATGTGAGCGACGCCGCTCTCTAGAGCTCACCGCGAGGATCACGGTGCCCTGCGAATCCAAGGTACTGTTTGTGGGTCTTCCCAACAAAGCTGCAGCTGGCCGGAACTGTTGGTTTTGTTGATCACGACGCCGTGATAGCCACAGGTGGAGCTATCGACTTTAAGGAACTGTATTTTTTAATAAATCTTGCAGAATTCATATTTTTATTACTGTATGCTGGATTTTTATTGTATTTGGTCTTGTTTTATATAGATAAATATTGGCTATTTTTCTAAAACTGGTGTGGTGTCCGTTTGTACTGTTTTCACTTATTACTGTGTGTTATGTGCCAATGCTTTACACATTGCTTCTGAGATAAGCCGGACTGCTTGTGCCAAGCTACCAAGGGGGTGAGCAGGGGTTATCCGAGTGGGTATCTCCCTTATCCTGACTAGAGTGAGGGTCCCTACTTGGACAGGGTACAAATGGACTGCCAACTAGAGATCCCATTTCTAACATTGGTGGCAGTGGTGGGATAGGACTTGCATTTGCATTTGACCCACAGTAATTGGTGTACACTACTACCATATCGCAGACCACTACGTACCACATACTGTGTTTTCCTTTTTGTTCTCTGCCGTCCTCCTAGAGATATTGTGATATTTTTAGACTCTGGTTTTTGGTTGTGAGGCCTATGCAGAATGGAAGTCAACTTCTTACACCTGGAGTACTACACAATGAGGGAGCTAAGGGTTTTCTGCAAGGAAAGGGGGCTGGCTGTGAAGAGAAGGTCCCCAAGGTGGGTCTTTGAGACAGCCCAGTTTCAGTATGAGATGAAACGCTGGGAAGCAGCTATACCAGATTGTTCCGAGAAGGAGGACTACTCTGATGAGAAGAGAGAACCAGAGAGAGAGGAATGGCTCCTAGCTCAGGAGCAGTGGATGAGAGAGCTGTACGATATCTCCCTTATCCTGACTAGAGTGAGGGTCCCTACTTGGACAGGGTGCAAACCCACTGCCAATTAGAGACCCCATTTCTAACAGATTTGATTTAATCTTTATTTGATGGCACCAAGTTGGATGTGATATTGATAACGCGTCCTTTTATGTCAATTTATATACATTAGGACTCGTTTTAGGCCAATGAATTTTTTGACCCAGTGGTGAGACACCGTAGAACGAGATAACTGACCAATATGTCAAGCAATATGTCAATGACGTTATCAACATATATCACCACAATATACTTTACTTTGGATAAAGACATTGATTAAACTGTCAGCGCAACCATGACCTTTCAGTCATAAATAACCACACCTTTATTGGAATTTTGTGAATTTTATTTCCTATTGGTTACAATCTAATAATACGAGTACCAATCTCAAAACCAAGAAGCAAAAGAGCATAGTCGCAATATGGCAATTGTGATAAGATTTCGACAATGCAAAGATCACGAACATAAAAGCACGAACATAAGATAAACATAGATCATAGTACATAGAATATCATATACGTCTCAGTTCAGCATAGTACAATGTCAGTCTATTTGCGTCAGTCAGGATGTTCATCTAATCTAACCACTGATTAGCATCAGCATGTTGGACTTCATGCAAAACAATTTGGAAAACATCTAAGTATGGTCTCTATCCAAAAATACAGCAGTTGGTACCTAAAAAGGAAAAGCAAATAGACAAATTACAACAGCAATTGTCATAATTACCCTCCTCGGAATAAGTCAGCATACAGGATCAGTCTTCGTCTTCAGGACATCAGTTAGAACGCCGACCGTCTATTTCATCTAAGGACAGGGAACACTTCCCTCATAAGGAGGAAAAGTGTAAAGGGGCAATCTATGGATGAGGGTGATTTTGTTCAAGTCTCCAATCATCGAACAGAGTGACAGAGTTTCTGGATGCAAACGATATCATTCCCTACCTAATTCTGATGACCCTTCTGTGTCATGAGCTTTTATCCCTTTTTCACAATACATTCCCCTAAAAATTCTGTTGGATAATCGTTATACCCCACTATCTTTAGCCTATCAATTAGGTAATCCAAATTGTCACCTCATGATAATTTATAACGTTTTGATTGGCCTTCATAATTGACGTCTTCGTAGGTGGCACATCCGGGGTTACTTCATTCTCTGGCACGCTCTTCAGGTCAAAAGTTCTCTTTTCCATGGCAAAACGTCCTTGAATGTTTCTGTATTTGTTGCAAAAAGTATAAAACTTATACTAAGGCAGCTAGCATGCGAATGGGAATAAAACATAACTGGCAACATAAACAAAGGAAAAGAACTCGTGCTGGGTCATGGCCTTTTACGAGTCAGCACACTGGAAAACAGAAAAATTATGCTTTAATATGAGAGCTACACGGCTAAGTCTTCGACTCACGCTAACTTAAGTCCTATGGGTTCGAATACAAATGCAATCTTCGTAGGCATTAACATATTCAATTAATCATAATGCAAGCAATTATTTCTTATAGTCGACATTAGTATATGTGTACGATAATAACTTCACACTTATAATCATGTTAAGAATACATTTAAGCTAATAATATTTTATGATCGTTCTCATATGCAGTATTGTTAGATATTCGTATAAGCATTTTCATATCTAATATATGTAATATTAAACTACGCTCTCTCAATATAAAACAACTGAATACATGGATTTAAATCTATAGATTACTTTTTTATTGGAGGCTCTTCTAGTAGATGCTCAAAACAAACCGGAAGGCAACATTCACTCACTACTCCCCAGATGGGTTTATGCCATCCTAAAACACGTTATCAAGCACAGCTTTTTAAGAAAGCATGTAGTTTTTCCCTCGCTCCAAAATTAATACGGAGTGTAAGAAATGCACCCCGTGACTTTCACAAATAAGGGAAGCAATATATTGAAACAGACAAAGATAAGATTAATTGTGTGAGGAGTGAAGATACGACAATGATTTGAACTCGACCTTTGGCAATATTCTCCATCCCACATTACAACAAAAACACAGCAGGCATCTGGCATTGGCTCAATGACGTATCGTAGGTTGAGTCGGTTGGAAAGAAATACATTACTGAATCAACTGTGGCATCCTACTTTCTTGTCACTGTTACTATCTGATGAAACACATTCAAAAAAATATTATTCTGGCAAAAGCTGATTCAATTTACTGAGAGGCAAAACATTATTTTGTGGAAAACTGGCGTAAATTGTCTCACAGCAGGCTTCAGAAGCTTCAAATTACATCACGATGTTAATGGCTTCTTTCTGGCATACTTTTTAATGGTTGGTATGGTTATGAATATTTCATTGGATTAAGTTATTTATTTGATTAAACTAAGGTTTTTGTCAAGGATACATATGAAAGCTCTTTGAGGCAAGCACATCTTTTCCTCACTAACACGAAGTAAAAGATAAGTAGATTGATGACATCACAGAGAGACTGATTCACACAAGTATTTAAGAGTATAGTAAGTAGTACTACAGGAGTACCGTTTTATGTAGTCTTACACGCCTTTGTGTATCCGTCTCAAAATGTCCAATTCCGTATTAGTAATAGAACTTTTTATTTATACTAATTGTATATGACTATTGTGTAAACAGTCCTATTTTATTCCTTTTGTTCAAAGAAGCGTAGGCGTGCATAAAATATTACGAATTGAGTACTACTTTATGTACACCAAAAGGCCTTTGTAAATAGGCCCCAGAGTGTTTTGCGCAAATTAAATTCAATAGGGATGGGCAGAAGTACAAGCTGAAAATATGCTTCCAAGTGGCAGTCTTGAGTTAACCTTTACTTTACTCCTGTGAAGGCTGAAAGCAGGGTAAGAGTGACTCCCGGACAATACCATACCAACACTCCATAACACAGAGTTTCAGAGGTGAGGTTGGAACAAGTTGCCAGAATAAATATTGCTGCTTCCCAAAAGGTGTCAGATGGAACAAGGCATGAGCAAAGAGAGGCAAAGCAAAATAGAAATCCCAAAAAATTAAGCAATAGCCAGAACAAAAATGCAACAGTCAATACAATGCAAAAATTTACAGGCAGACAAGCACAAGGAAAAGAAGGAAATTAACTACAAGATGGTGTTGAACAAGGTGGAGAAAGAATTCCTGAAACATTAGCATATACCAACTTCATCTGGTGACAATAATATGAGCATGAACACAGATGTTCTAGAAATGGTATCTTCATTTTACAGACTCCCCAGTGCAACTCTTCGTGAAGAAGCTTAGCCAGCCACTGGTATGCTTTCTCAACACCATTACACTTTTTCAGGTACAAGCGTTCTATGCTGAAATATTAGCATTCTAAGTGAATGTAATAACATTACATGACTTCCTTTCTTATGGAAGAATAAACAACTACAGTAAAGGCCAGGGGTAAGATGAAGTAATGATAAGTTTGGAAAACATAGGGACACACTCACTGGCAAAGCCAATTGGTATGGGCGTTCGTATAGCTGCAATAGCACAAGTAATTACTATATGTAATTTTCGAGTCAGATGCAGTAGTGTGAAGTCTTCAAGAAGACTGCAGTCTTTCAGAAATTGACTAGATGTCCCTCTCAAGTCAGAAGCAACTGTTTACCAACTCGGTCAGAAAGCTGTAATAATTCAAGTTGTTTCTAAATGTCACTCAAGTGAAAAGAAACTACTTCAAATGTTCTTCACAAAGTTAAGGGTGTGTTGCTACAACATAAAAATACAATATACACGTTTGCTACTCTGTGCTTGATTTCAAGAGGATGAGTAAACATGCCAATGCTGGTATATGCTGATGAATGGCTATTGGAACTTTTAATAAATGTCTCGATTACTATGGAGCATTTATAAAGACAACATAGTATATATAGGTATTAGCAATCACTGGTTAAGTTAACTGCATTCTACTGAATTGTTGGGAACCTATTTTTTTTGAGTGGCGCTATTTTTATGACCCAGTGAGATGGCCACTGCTTTAAATTATGGGCTGCGGTAGGAAGAAGCAAAATGCAAGGCAACAGTGAAAGATATTTGAGATATATATATATATATATGTATATATATATATATATATATATATTTTGTTTGTTTTTTTTTCCCCAAAAAACTTAAAGTTACAGGGACGTTAGAGATATGTTCAGATTTCAAATACACAAAGATTCATCAAAAGGCGCCAAAACTCTTGGCAAAACTAAAACAAAAGTGCTTCATTGCTTCATCTATGGAAATCTATCTATCTATCTATCTATCTATCTATCTATCTATCTATCTATCTATCTATCTATCTATCTATCTATCTATTTATATAACCTACTTTTACCTACCAGTTGCCAGTAGTTATAGTTAGGACCTAGTTTCCATTGATCTTTTTTTGATTGTTTTGCCAATAACTTTGGCGCTGTTTGATGAACCTTCACAACAGTTTCAACACTAGTATGCAACTCACTTCAGCTGTGGTGTGAAAAGTTTGGGGGTGATTCTTCAATCGGGGGCTGAGAAAAAGGAGAGTCCAAAGACAAGTTTTTCCCACAGGGATTTTAGACAAGACTACAGCCCGAATTGCTAGGTGGAATTGCACTAAATTTGGGCAGAAAGCTAGCTTTTGGTCCAGAAAGAGCCCTTTGTAATTTGGTGTAAACCCGTTCAGTAGTTTTGGAGTTATTAAAGAAAAAATATATATTGCTATCTGGGATCGCAAATCCTTGGCGGATCTGAAAGATCTCAAAATGATATGATTGGCTGCCACCACTTCAACCAGGAAGTGGTGACAGCCATCTTGGGACTTTGACTCAGCCGAATCCCAAGAAAAAGGTAGAAAGAAAACAGAAGGGGACAGGACTACTATGACCCACTACGCCTGGTGGTGGGGTCCCACATTCGTGGAGGATCCGCAAATCCACTACAAAAATGTTTTAAAAAACAAGCATGGTCTCTCGTGCTTGTTTTGTATTTAGCTTCCAAGGTGGACCAGGTCCTGAGGGAATATTACTTTATTATATAGGAGAGGGGGTGCATGTGGCCCACTTCCCCAGGCCAATTACATGCCCATGGACTGGCACTCCAGGGGCCCATCTGATGGTAAACAATGGAAAGGGAGGTGAGTCCCCCCTTCAAGGGAGATTTTGGGCCCAATGACCTCATTCCCCAGGGCCCAGCTGAGTGTGACAATGGAAAGGGGGCCATGGCCCCCATCCCAGCTGTGAAATGCTAAGGGAGGGGTCTGTAAGGCACCCCTCCCAAAGCCTTCAATGGCTCCTGGAACTCCATCCCCCAAGGCCAGGCTCCTCCTTTGTCTTGGGGTGCCCACCCCAGGAACATAGCAGTTTCCCTGCCTGCACTAATGCTGGTGCAGAAACCTCTGTTTGTTCTTCCTTGGCAGGAGCATATTAAAGCTCTCACCAAATGAGAGCAAACTGTAAGTCTGCTCCCAGTTGGTGGGAGAAGGAAAAATTCTCCCACCAGCTGGGAGCAGACTTTTTAGCTGTATTGTTGTGAAGTGGGCAAGGAAACAGATGAAAGAATTGTTCCAGCATGAACTTAGCAGCATTTTCTTGCTGTTCCCTACGTGCAAGAGCAATAAGCCAGCAGGGACTGCGGGGACATAGGGGCTCACCTTGCATCCCCCAACAAAATGACACTGGGTGCCCTAGGTGGAGCCCAGACACTGACCATCGAGTTGCCATGCTTCTGGCACTAATTGGCCAGACCACGGGAGATGTGGTCCCTTGAGCCAAATTCAGCTCAAAGAGAGGGGGTTAATAATAAATATACAGAGTCCTGGGGGATGGGGCCCTGGGGTCCTGGCGGTCAAATTGGCGTGAGGAGGGGGCCACATGTCACCCTCCCACTCTTTTTTGATGATCAGACTCAGTAGATGGGGTCCGGAGACAAAATCAGCCCAGAGAGGAGGCTGTGTGACCACTCCTCATTTACTATATCAGTGGGCTAATAGGGATGGGATCCCTGGGGCTGTAATCGGCCCAGTGAAGGGGATGCGTATCCCCCATCTGGGTTGTCTGCATGTGGGAGATTGGCCACAGGTCCTGGCCACAGCCCAGGCCTTGTGGTTGACACCCAACCGAGCATGGTCGAAGGCCATGTGTGGTGCGGGGTTGGGTGCCTGTGCGGGTTGTCGCTGGTGCCTTAAGGAGCTTTAACTTGTGCTCTCATTATACATTGCTAATTACCCTACATATTACTTAATTCCTGACATCTTGTATGACATCACTGATAATATCACTGCAACATTTGCAATAAAATTATTGATGGGAAAACTGTAAACGGTGGGGGTGCCAGTTATAGTTGCCTTAGGGCATGGGTTATAGTTTCTTGAGATAAGTATAATTATAACTGTTGAATTTCTATGGTTTTGTGCATGTTAATCTGAACCTAAATATAACATCCCTTAATCTACTTTTTAGTATATATATATATATATATATAATAATGGTGGTCGCCACTGGTAGTTATAGTTAGGTATGCATTTCCATAGGAAGACCTTTTCACAAATATCTTCACTAAAGTTTTTAAAAATAATGTTTGGCCACCTCAGCTCATTCCTGGGAAGTTTTGGGGGAGATCTCTCAAGCTGGGACCAAGAGAAAAAGGGGGCCCAAAACCAAGGGGTATATTTAAGAGACCCTAGCGGAACCTTAGTGCCACCATAGTGTAATTTATTTGATGCTAAGATGGCACTAAAGTGGCTTTTTCCATTCACCATATTTACCAAATGGTACAATGCACTCACCACTTTGTAAACCCTTGCACCACATTATGCCTGTGCCACGCATAATGTATGCAAGGGGGAGAGGAAAAATATTTATTTGTGCCATTTTTTGGGGCATTTTTAATGATGAGGCTCCCATTTTTCTATGGGCCTCTAGGTGCTTTGCAGGATTAGCATTAACATTTTTTATGCTAATCCTGCAAAGCACCAAACTAGCGTCAAAAGGTTTGACGCTAGTTCCCTAACTACGCCATGGTGTGCCGTATGTTAAATACGGTGCACCCATGGCAGCATTAGGGGTGGGAGCTTAGGGGCGCAGGAAAAGTGGTGCTGTATATGATGCAGTTCAACTTTTCTTAAATTTGGCCCCAAATTTGCCCATTTATTTTCCATAGAGCTTTTTAAGAAGCAATACTGCAAAAACTGCTGCCCGGAATTACACCACATTTAGCAGAAAGCTAGATCTTAGTCCAGAAAGTGTGCTGTTTGTGTAAATCTGTTCATTAGGTTTTGAAATATTAACATACAAAAATATCTGTATATCTGGACAGTTGGGTACAAGGGACACTTGTGAGAATTCTGATTGACCCAGGGGTTTTTCCCCTTGAGCCAGTTGCTCCACAGGGACATGATCTCTTGCGAGATTGACTCTGACTGACTGCCAGCAACATGGGGAAAAATGTTGCAGACAGATATTACAGATATTACAGGACTTGAGAACTTAGTCCCCTGTAGTGAGTTTACACAAAAAAATATATGATATTCTTTTAAACCAGCAATTCCTCAAGTCATTACAAGAGAACCCTCTTGAGTCAAATTTGATTTTCTGAAGAATTCTTTACAGAGCTGCGGTTACTCAAGGCATTACTTAAGCCTGCTCTTCAGTCAAATGCAAAAGCAATAAAACCCTTTCATAAAGCTGTGGTGCCCCTAGTTGTTAAGTAAGTACCCCTCTCAAGCCAAATGCAATAGATATTCTGCCAAGAAGATGCATTTCTGCAAATCATTATTAAGTGTCCCTCTGAAGTCAATTACAAATGCATTAAAATTCTTACATGAAGCTAGTCATTACTAGGTGTCCCTACTGAGTCATATGCAAAAGCATTGACATTCTTACATGAAGCTACAGTGGTTGCTAAGTGTCCCACACAAGTGAATGGCAAAAACATTGACAATCTTATGTGAGCCTGCAGTTCCACAAGTCATTAATAGGTGTCTCTCTCAAGTCAAACGCAAAAGCATAGAAGTTATTAATTGAAGTTGCAGTTCCACTAGTCATTACTAGGTGTCCCTTAAAAGTCAAATGGAAATGTATTGATATTCTTTCATGAAAGTTCTGTTCCATAAGTCATTACTTGGTGTCCATCACAAGTAAAATGCAAAAGCTGTGAAATTCTTACATAAAGTTGCACCTCCACTAATCCTTACTATACATCCCTCAAAAGATAAATGTAAAAGCATTGAAATCCTTTCATGAAACTGCAGTACCACAAGCCTTTACAAGGTGTCCCACTTGAGTCAAATGCAAAAGTCATGAAATTAAACATGAAACTGCACCTCCACTAGTCATTACTAAGGGGGTTATTCTAACTTTGGAGGAGTGTTAATCCGTCCCAAAAGTGACGGTAAAGTGACGGATATACCACCAGCCGTATTACGAGTTCCATAGGATATAATGGACTCGTAATACGGCTGGTGGTAAATCCGTCACTTTACCGTCACTTTTGGGACGGATTAACACCTCCTCCAAAGTTAGAATAACCCCCTAAGTGCCTTATTACGAAACCGGCGGTCATAAGACCGCTAGGTTAGCGGATGGCAGTTGGACCAATGTGGCGGTCTGTGCACTATATTTCAACTCTGGTGGTCGGGCTGCCAGGAGACCGCCAGCTCCACTAGAGGTGGTGGCAGTCCTAATTCGGCAGAGCAGCGCTGCAAGTGCCCCCTTCTGTGCCAGCGGTTTCATGGCAGTACCACCTGGCATGGGCAGTGCAGGGGCCCCCCTGGCCAGCACCACTGCAATTTTCACTGTCTGCTTTGCAGACAGTAAATATTGCGAGGGTGCTGGTGCAACCTGCACTCTACAGCATTGCCACCGCCTCAATTACGAGCCAGAGACAATGCTGTTGGTTTTTCCCGCTAAGTCAGTGGGTGGAAATCAATACTGTAGGCTGTTTTCCACTAGGTCAGTGGGCGGAAACTCAGGTTTCCACCCGCTGACCTAGCAGGAAACTCTTAATGGGTCTGGCAGGGAGGTAGCCAATGTGTCAGCAACCTCCCCGTCGTAAGTTTCGTGAATGGTGAAAACGGTCCGCGGAACTCCTAATCAGGCCCTAAGTGTCCCTATGGAGTCACATGCAGAAGCATTGAAATTCTTATATAATCTGCTGTTCAACTAACCATCACTAGGTGTCCGTCAGAAGTCAAATGCAAAAGAATTGAAATTCTTACAAGAACCTGCAGTTCCGCAAGTCATTACTAGGTGTCTCTCATGAAAGAAATGAAAAAGCATTGACATTCTTACATGAAGCTGCAGTTCCAATAGTTAATATTAGTTGATCCAAGTCACAAGTTAAATGAAAAAATATTGAAATTATTTCATTAAGCTGAAGATTTACTAGTGGTTGCTATGTGTCCTTTAAAAGGCAAATTGAAATTCCTATTAAGGCTCCAGTTCCATTAGTTGTTTCTAGGTGTCCCTCAAGAAAAATGCAAATGCACTGACATTCTTTTGTGAAGGTGCAGTTCCACAAGCTGTTAGTAGGTGTTCTTCTGAAGTCAAATAAAAACAGCATTGAAATTCTTAACATCAAGCTTCAGTTCTACTAGTAATCAGTAGATGTCCCTCAAATGTCGAATGCAAAAACATTCAAATTCTTTCATGAAGCTGCAGTCCTACTAGTCACTGCCAGGTTTCCCTATTGAGTCAGATGCAAAAGCACCAACATTACTACACACACCTGCTGTTCTACTAGTTGTTACGAATGTCCCTCACAAGTGAAATGCAAAACCATTGAAATTCTTACATAAGGCTACAGTTCTACTAGTCATTACTAGTTGTTTCTCACAAGTCAAAAGTAGGAAGCTGCAGTTCCACTTCTTTTTAAAAGAGGTCCAGTTCAAGTCAGAAGCAACTGCTTTAAATAATCTGCACCAAGCTGAGGGGCTGTGGCTTTAGTATACACATTTATGTATATATCTTTGCTATTTTAACTAATTGTGCTTGTTTTCATTAAGATTAATTAATTGCCAATACTGGTTCATAATAGTGAGAGAAAAATATACAGATTTCAATATTCTTCTAGATGTTTTTTTAAATGTTTGTGATCACACCCTACTACTTCTAGGAACTTTTATTCACTGTACACTGTTTAAGTACTTAGATAACTTATTTTGGTTGTTTATATTTCAGTAGTTGTAAGTTTTGTCTGTGAGTTGATAGGAGTGTTTTCTGCATACTGAGGATACTGGCACAACACTCCTTTAGGAGAGATGTAGTTCCAGAAGTAGTTACTAGAGGGCTCTCTATTTGAAATGTTGATCACAAACCTGTTAGGGTGTGGGGGAGGGTGGCTTTAACTTAAAAATATGCAGATTCGCTTTAGATACTCCTCCTCATTTTCAGTAGGATAAATAAATATTACAAATCTGGTATACAGTGAAGATGCACAAATGTCTTAAGAGTTAGGAAAATAGTTGATTTAACCATATTATACATAAGGACTGTGAATCATTGGGAAATGAAAGTGTCTACCAATTTCTATTTCTGGAGAACTATTTTTTGTAGCTGTATGTGCACATGTGCAAGAGAAAATGCAGTCAGTGAAAGCATCCAATGATTGGAATGGGCTGGTCTGTTAACCTATATCTTCTGCAGGTTTGGGGGAAGTATAATTTGAGTGATATGTCAACACAGCAATAGTGAATGAGTGTAGATTGGGACTCTCTGTATATGTATGTATTTTTGTATTTTTTTTCAGAAAACACAAAGGCTGGCAAAACAGTTAAAGCTGCATGGGCTCGAACATATATACACATGTATACATGTTCACTTAAAAAAAACAAAGGTTACAGAGACGTTATAGTGGACTCACATTTTAAAATATCAAACCATAGAAATTCACCAGTTATAGTTATAGTTATATCAAGTAACTATAACTCGTGCCCTAAGGTAACTATAACTCGTGCCCCTGCCATGCACAGTTATGTGGTCAATAATTTTACTGCAGATGTCACCGTGACATTATCAATGATGTTACCAAGATGTCATCAGTGCTGTAATTTGTGGGGTAATTAGCAGTGCATGGTGAGGGCGCGAGTTATAGTTACCGTTGAGCAAGAGTTATAGCTACTTGAGATAACTGGTGAATTTCTATGGTTTAATACAGTAAAAATGTGAGCCTAACTATAACATCCCTGTAACCTTTAGTTTTTTAAGTGAATTTCTATGTTTTTTTAATTCTGTATTCTAACTATAACGTCCATGTAACCTTTGTTTCTTTCAGTGAATTTCTATGGTTTTTTTTTAACGCATAGTAATTTTCATTACTATACATGAATACAATCATCTGTGCGCACGGCCGTAGTTGTGTGGCCCACCTCCACAAGGTTGATCTCGGGCCCGGGTACACCACACCTCAGTGAGTGGCCTAATAATTTTTCTTTTGGGAGCAAGGGGGCGCATGGCCCTCCCCCTCGAAGGTTGATCTCGGCCCCAGGGACACCATCCCCATGGTCCTGGGTTATACATTTTTGGGGCGGAGGGGCCGCACAGCGTCCTTCCAACGTGTATTGCCCCGGGAAGGTGGTAGTTGCTGGGGCTGCAGGGGGTCAGAATGGGACCCCCTTTCCATTTCTTAACATATGCCCCAGGGAGGTGGTGGTCCCCGAGGTTACGGGGGAGGGCAAGCGGCTCTCCCCCACAAAATTAGATCAATGCCCTGGGAGGTGGTGGTCCCTGGGGCTGCAGGGGGGGCAGGCAGCCCCCATGCATTAACTTTGATTAATGTCCTGGGGCGGTGGCGGTTCCCAGGGCAGCGGGAGGGTGCTATGCAGACCCCTACTCTAAAGTATTGTGTCCCCAGGACTTGGCCCACTACAGGGATTCAAAATGACGAAGCGGGAGCCTACGCTTCTTTTTAAAAAAAACATTGTTGCAGCAGATTTGTCACACTGTTGCGATTATGCTGCAAACTTTTTTTAAAAATGATGTTTAGCCCAGGGGGTCTCACTGGGACCCCACTACCAGAGCTAAAGGGTCAGGGTGACTCTATCTTGGCCCCTTTTCTTTATTGTTAACCTTTTTTGTGGAACTTGGTTGAAGCCAAGTCCCAACATGGCTGACAACACTTCCTTATTGAAGTGTTGATAGACAATCAGATCTCAGCACAAGATCAGGAGGGGTTGCAAATACTTTCACTATATATAAAAATTTAAATGTCCTTTAACTTCTCTAAAAACTACTGAATGGATTTACACCAAATAACAAATAGGCCTCTTTCTGGACCAAGAACTACCTCTCTGCCAGATTTGGTGTAATCAAAGTAGTTTAGGAGAAATTAAAGGAAATCCAAATTTGTATATATAGGCTTGTTCGGAATTCACAAATACTGGTGATCTCATGCAGATATCTGATTGGCTGCCAGCACTTCAACCAGGAAGTGTTGGTAGCCATTTTGAGACTCGGCTTCAGCATAGTCTAAAAAATAAACGTCAAAAAAAATGAAAAGGGGTCAGGGTATCCTATCTGTGGTCGATAGTTCCTCCATGGAACCCCCTCTAAGGCTAAAAAGCATATTTTTTGCAAAAAGTACTGCAAAAATCATGACTGTTTGTGTATTTTGCTGCAAAAAAAAAATTCTGCAACAAATCACTTTCTGAAAGAAGAGAGAGTTACAGCCACTCGTGTCACTAAAGTAAATTTAATGTGGCAAACCAGCAAAACAGCTAGGAAATATCTCTGTGAACAAGGGAGCTTTGCCTCCTGAAACGCGTTAGAGTTTAGAGATTTGTTAGCTGTTTTGCTGTTTTGCCACATTAAATTTACTTTAGTGACACGAGTGGCTGTAACTTTCTCTTCTTTCAGAAGTGATTTGTTGCTGAATTTATAGGGTTCGCGACCCTGTTACAGCCTGCCGCGTTTGGGGCTGACTAATTTGCGTTTTCTCTATGTACATATATATATATATATATTTTGTTTTTGTTTTTTTGTTAAAGCAACACACTTTGGCTGAAACTAAAGTAGAATGGCTTGAATAATAACTAGTTAAGGATCATTAAAGAGTATAGAGACTGCTTGTGTACATATCAAGTTTCAAGGAGAAATCAAAAGAAACTATTACAGAATTCTAGACAGAGGGTATTTTCTCACAGACAACATTGAAAAAACATCTGATGCAAACAAACAGTTACTTTTATTTACTTCTTTTCATTACCAACATTGGCTTTACGCATTCTACTGACAATACATCTAGTTGATGAAGTGGCCAACCTTACGGATGAAGTTCAGCAAATAATTTGGAAAATTGTGTTTATATATCAGAGAATCACTGTACCCAATGGTAACCCAATTACATTGGTATACAATTAGCCATTGACTGATGCAGAACTTCCACCTGCAGTATACAAGGATCATTAACATTTTGGAATGTCCAATGACTCAACTAAAAGGCAACTCTGCATATGTGAAAATTATCACTATTAAAAGGAACCGCAGACAAAACTGTACTCTTCGTGGGAAAGCATCACATTATTGTGCAAAAGGTTATTTATTAGAACAGGATTGCAATAAACATCATAACATAAAAACAATAACCACTTGAACTTGTGTACATTATAGCTGTGTCTTTTTATTTGCCCTTCTCTCCACATAATGCCTCACACATTATATTGCCATTCTCCCCATCACTTCCTCCCATCGTCATCGTCCTCCTCTCTTCCTTTCCAAAACATCCTCCAAACACCATTTAATTTGCCTGTTCCAGCCAACCTAACCACCACAGCTCTCCTTTCACCGGCACTCCTTCTTCCTCCTCCTGAGGGGTGAATCCAACTGCATCTCACTCTCCACCCTGATGTATCGCTCCCCACTCTCCAGCAACCTGTCCTAACCTGGCCACCTACACCCCACCACCATCCTGAACCTGCAGGGCAGGTGGGTGGCAAAAGCTCCATCCCCCCTACGCTACTCGAGAGCCGGAAGAGGTCATCACATCCCCCTCCGGCTCTCTTTAAACCTACCCTAACCCCCCTTGACCTCCACCCCCCAACCCAGCCAATTCTGTCCTCTGTCCAACTTCCGACAAAACTTCCTTTGGGGGGACTAGTCTGCTGCAGCCTCCCCCTGGGCCCTCCATTGCACAGGTGGAATATTTAGGCATCAACCTGTAATACACCTCAAAAATCATTGAGATCAAGTGGTTCTGATGGCACATTCAAATAAAGAGACTTTTTGAAGCTGAAGAATGGTTCAAAGCATTCTTCTGGCTGATTGAGGTTGTAGTGAAGTGAACCCTTGTGGATTTGGTTTTCCCGTATTTACACAAAACAACGTGCAGGGAAAAATTAAGGGGTAAAACTCAGTTTGGTGCAGAGGGATGTGACCAAACACCAAGAAACACTGTAATATCATTGAAGACTGAAAGGAGATGACAAATTAGGCAAATTCTTTAAACTTATAGCAGTTGAGACATGCAGAGCCCTTAAGAGCAATGACTCTAGTGTATGCAAGAGAGTAACAATCAAAGCAGGAGTAACGTTTGTACCTTGGGGCGCTGAGTGTTATGTATGCCATACCATCTGTATTCCAGCAGTGGATTTTCAAATGATACTTAATGTAGAGTGTTTTTTCATCATTTTGTTTATTTGCCTGTATGACAGATACTTCTTTGTGAGCTTTTGTGCAGAAAATGCTAGTAACATCTAGTGCCAGTCAGTGTCTGCAGAGCCGCCAGGGAACTTAGAACTGAAGAAGTTTCCAAAGACCTCTCCGAGGCTTATCCTGAGAGGGCCACTATCTTCTTGACCTCCCTCGATTTGTGTGCTGCAGATGGGTAAGAAGCCATGAGATTAACAGTATTTCTAGTGAACCGAACCACCATGATTTATTCTCATTAGACAGCTCTTAGGCAACAGTCATTCCTTTATTGTACATGAAGGTATTTCAGAGGACTGACAATTGTGACAGAGAATGATGCAAGATGAGCGCAAATAACTGAGAACGGGGCCTTTGAAGGTGACACCACATTATCACCAGCCATTCAGAAGTAAAAATGCATTAAAACAGACGCGGTAATAGTAACATAATGTGGCGAAAGAAGCTGAAAAGTCATGGGCTTTATTTAAACTCACAATGAATACTTTGATACTTGAAAAGTAAAAATAATAGCAGTGCGGTCTTAACAAGAATGATCATAAGATGAAGGGATGGCGAGATGTACGTAAAGTGGAGGTCCAGAAGAGCTTGTGCGCTCCATGTTCAGTGCATGTTAACAGTACAAGAAACAGAATGTGTTCCACCAAATGAAATGGCATGGACAGCTGGTTATAGCAGTATACAGTGCACCTAACGTCCCACAATAACTCAACATTTTTGCCTACAAATGAGTGTTACTGATGCTTCCCACTAAGTAAAGTGAAGGCCTTACAAGGTCAAATTAAAAATTTGTCATCCTGGGTAGGGGACAATATTGCTCTTGTACGAAAGACATTTTCTGTTCAGCAGCTTACATGATCACAAATGTAAAATAGGAAGGGCAAAGCAATGGAGATGTGCATAATGTATACATATATCTATATCTATCTATCTATATATATATATATACAACTCACGCCCTAAGGTAACTATAATGTGCGGCTTTGCCATGCACAGCTAAATACTGCACATAATATATCTTTGATGACATATTCTATAGCATCTTTGATATTATCACTGCAATAAAATTATTGATAAGAAAACTGTGCATGGCAAAGGCACTAGTTATAGTTACTTAAAATAACTTTAACTATAACTGCTGAATTTCTATGGTTTTGTACGAGTAAGTTCAGAATCTAAGTGTGACATTCCTGTAACCTTTGTTTTTTTCAGTGAAAACATTTTTTTTTTCTTTTTTCACTGAAAAAAAGCAAAGCTTACAGGGACGTTATTGCTAGAAAAATGAATTTTGAAAAGCCATTGAAATTGACATAAAAAAACAAAGGTTCCCGGGCGTTATAGTTATGCTTACATTTTAAATGTACAAAATTATAGACATTCACCTGTCATAGTTAGAGTTATTTCAAGTAACTATACCTTGTGCCCCAATGTAACTATAACTCACACCCGTGTAATGCACTGCTAATTACCCAACAAATTAGAGCACTCATGACATCCTTGATAACATCATTCATAATATCAATGTAATATTTGAGGTATAATGTTTCTCGAAAAAACTGTGCATGGTTGTGTGCATGCTTTGTGAGATTTGTCACTGTTGTTGATGTTGCATAATGAACATTCCTTGACAACTTTTCCCACATCCTTGTACATAGCAGGCCAACAGAATGACTCTCTGCTTCTAGGTTTGGTTTTACATTTGTCTCAGTTGCCTTGATGGATCATAATGTTAGTTCTCATCATAACAGGGTGAATCAACTTTGTTCTTCTCAGACCCACTAATCCTCACTGAGTTTGTCCTTAACATTCATGTAACCTTCCCATCTATCAACAGAGGTGGCCAACCCTCCTTGATCCACTTGTACAATGACTTTGATTCAACGTTGTTAGAAATTGGGTCTCTAGTTATGACAAACATCATTAATAACAGCATCCATCCACTTTTTTGTAGATATGGTATTCATATCTATCCACTCCATGTTTCCTACCCAACCCTACCCCTCTCAATCATGCCCTGAACCATTGCACATTTCACCAGAAATTTTGATTCTTGACAGAGCATACAAGAAAACATTTTTGTTTTCTGAAACATACTGCATGACAAAATCATATTCTTTGAGATTTGCCAAACATCTAGCAATGCTTGGTGAAACTACATCAGACCATCTCGTAGATAATAGATGCATTAGTGACTTTTCTTCACTACAAACTGTTATGTCCCATACACATGTCCTAAAATGTCTAGCAGCCCAGAAAAATGACAACACTTCTTTTTCAATGTCAGACCAGCAATAGCATCAAATCAATCAATCAAATAATTTCTTAAGCGCACTACTCACCCATTAGGGTCTCAAGGCGCTGTGGGGGTGGGGAAGGTTCCTGGCTACCGCTCAAAAAGCCATGTTTTAAGGTGCTTTCTGAAGGTTAGGAGGACGTGGGCTTGGTGGTGTCGGCGAGTCGCGCTCTGTGTTGGATACCTCTCCGGTTTGTTGTCTTCTGTGGCTGCTCTCGGTCGCCTCTGCCCTCCTAGGCGTTCGGGCCCTTGTGGCGCTGGGTTTGCGGCCTGAACTTCCTGTGCCCCCTTCCGGGAGTTCCACAGCTTCCTCTCCTGTTCAATTTCTGCGTCCGATGGTCTCTGCTATTCTCAGAACGTGCTGTTTTGAAGCATCGCTGTTAGTGCTCACCCTCTGGTGGCGGCTGCCATTTTGGGTGTGCCACAAGCCGAGAGTAGAGTTATTAGTTTAAGGTCTCATTTCCAATTCTGGTGGCCCCCACCTAGGTTCCCCGGGTCTTGGGGAAGGCGGCAATAGATTCCCCGCTTAAGTCCGGTTCAGGATGGGTCAAGGACGTGGGTGAGCGGCTCCGGATCCCAGAGCTCCCTCGATTCGCGGCTTACTCCATGCGAGCCCTGGCCACGCCCCTAAAAGTACATTTTCACGCTAACAGTGTTAGTGTGTGTTTAAAACTACATGAAGACTCTTTTTGCTTTTTAATTGATAACTTGACATGTGTATTGTGGATTTTTGTCATTTTGGTCTTGTTTTGTTTAGATAAATATTCTCTGTTTTTCTAAATCTGTGTTGTGTCATTTTGTAGTGTTTTCATTAAGTTATTGTGTATGTTGGTACAAATACTTTACACCTAGCACTCTGAAGTTAAGCCTACTGCTTGTGCCAAGCTACCAAGGGAATGAGTGGGGGTTAGCCGAGGGTGATTCTCTTTTACCCTGACTAGAGTGAGGGTCATTGCTTGGAGAGGGGGTAACCTGACTGCCAACCAAAGACCCCATTTCTAACACTCCTGGAGACCTAAATACCCCTAGATCCCGATGGGAAGAATGGGTGGGACCTCTTGAAGAAGAGGACTGGCGAGACGCCTTGATGGCACCTTGAACACTTACTATTTCTTTGTGTCTGCAGCTAATCCTGCTCTACTACCTCCATGCTGCATACCTCTCTCAGCAGCTGCTTTACAGAGAGTCGGTCTACATGTGGTCCCTGACCTCCCCTGCTGTAGCCGTGCCCCGGCTGTCTTTTATCATATGGTGTGGACTTGTGTCACAATCCAAAGTTACTGGTCGGTGGTGGCGGCCTAACTTTCAAGGGTTTTGTAATGGGAGGTTCTCCTCTCCCCTAATATGATCCTGCTGAGGGTGTTGGAGGGTAGCAGGGGAACGAGAGCTGCTAAGTAATGCTTAGGAACAGCTCTCATAGTGGCTAAGAGAGACATTGTGTCCCACTGGAAGGCATCCAATCCTCCTACCCTTACACAATGGCATCACAGGGTCGACTGGTGGGCTCTGAAGGAGAAGCCAGTCTATGAGGCCAGGGGTTGCCCCCAAAATATAATAAAGTGTGGGGGAAATGGCTGGGGCAATGTCCCTAGGTGTGGTGAGGTGATGGGAGGGAGTGGGATTCGCCAGGCATGATGAATAAAGGCCGAATGATGGGGTCCTGCTATATGTTTGCTGTAGTAGCTGGAATTAGGGGTGATAAGAAATGTACATTCAAGGTAATGTTTCTTTGATGGATAAAATCTAATACAATTTGATATTTAAAAAAAAAATAGCCGCTCTCTTGCCAGGCTTCGCAAGCTAGTCCTGCCTAAGGTTCATTAACACTCCACACTACACCTAGCTGATACAGAACCTTTAGATCCACTTTGGTAACCAAGAACGTTAATTCTTCTAATGTGTGATATTATATTAAGCCTCTGAACACGTATGTTTTTTTGGGGGCAGGACGAGAAACGTCGTGCCCAGTAGTTTGATAGAATTTAGACGTCGCAAGTATGTTTTTATAGATGAACTGCATTGGCATGCAGAGGTTGCTCTGCATACTTCGAGCCACTTATGGAGTCTGAAGTTTCAAGTGTTTATTTGATCACTTGTCATGCTGCAAGCTTATGGTGCTTCAGAACATGGAAATTGTACAAACAGTAAAAAAGAAATCTCAATTGATTCACAAATGGTTACCATATCATAAGAATAAAAGATAATTGAAGTTAGTGCTCAAACATCTATCATAGGCAAAGGTAGTCACACATTCATGCAAAAATAGAATGGGATGTAAAGTTAAGATGGATTATCTAAAGAAAATCATAGTACTGGCGAGAGAAAAGACTTCATCATTGCTGTTTACATATATTTGGGGTTCTGCCAGATTACTGTTGCAAAATATCAACGTACACATATATCGGAAACATACAATTTCAAAATACCTTCACTCTAGAGGTAGCAATATGAAACCTCATATTTGACGATATTTTGGGAGTCAATATTATGGCCCGATATATGGGCACATCAATATTTCGGGGGTTGATTATACACATACAACCTGTACATTAAAAAAATTAAAGGAGAGGACGTTATCAGTTAGGTGGACTACAAATGTTGGAGAAGTGTCTCGAAAATGATTTTCATGTTGGAAATGATATCTCTCTGCTCGACCCAATAATGGCACATTCCGTTGTAGTAATTTGACCCTGTGTCAGTGTTTAAGAATGCGAAAACAAACAATATTAAAACCAATTTGCCTTTCAAGCTATAGTACAACATTCATGAAGGCTTCTTAAGGTCCGACTCTTTCTTCGGGAATTGGTAATCATGATATCCCACCTAAGATTTTGTTTGAATTTTCTTATACTCCTCCATTGACAATGAAGATTTATCTTACACGATCTTGCCTGCACTTACAGACAAGGTTGGGCTCAAGTAGCATACGGGGGCTACAGCTCAAGGTGGGAGAGGTTTTGTGATTTTTCAAAGATGGTATTTTCAAAGAACATGGATAGTTGTCATTTGGCTCACTTATTGGCTGTGACTTCATATCTGGTTTGGCCAAAAACTGATGCCTTCTGCTTTTGGCATATTTGTGGTGAGGAAGCTGTTATATATATATTTTTTTCACTTTAATTCCGGAGTATTGGATGTGTGCTTTCTGGGGGTTTGAGGTGATTACTTGTTTTTATTACAGGGATGAAGATTTACTTCACTGACAGATTAAATAACACTTCTTGTGTTTTAATCTGTTTTATCTGCATCACCACGTGTCACTACCTCCTCATAAGATATTTGGGATTGTGAACAATAAGGACCACTCAAGCGGGCCGGCTGTTTCAGTCAACTTTTTACATAATGAAAACTTTCAGAGGCATATTTCAACATCTTGGATTTCCTCAAAAGATACAAGCAACATTATCACTTATCCTCTCCAAACTTTACTGTGCTAAAATATTATACAACATAGTTCCACTCTCAACTATTCTAAAGTTACAAAGAATCCAACACTCGCCAGCAAGACTACTTATAAATGTAAATAAATGACCCCACATCTCTCCAGTCCTGAAGTCTCCACATTGTCTTTCGGCATCAAGAAGATCCTCTTTTAAGTTACTATGGGTAACACACAGGGTTATGCCAGAGGGCCGAAATTAATACAAGCAAAAATCACAACATACTCCCAAACTAGGAGCTCCCATTTTGGAATGTCCCCACACTTAATAATTCCTGCCTACAAAAAGAAAGTCCGTATTTACATTACTTTCTCCATTCAAGCACCAAACTATTGAATTACCTACCTGCAAAAATCAGAGCCACTGAGAATCACTGAGAGTTCATAAAGACTTGGGTATTCCCGTTGTATTTCAACAAAAACGCCACATGATCTCGTATTCTGCATAAGGACAAAAAACCCTAGGAGCCTCCAAAATCAGTGAACAGCTAAAACAGCAGAATCTATTTGCAAAAAACCGTACTATCAGTGAGAACCTCATCCACTTAGAAACATGCCACCCCCACGTCTCAAATAAATACGTAATGTTTAATATCCATGTTAAAAATAGACCGACTGTATCAACACCATCAACAGCCTGATGGAACAACTAACCCACAAGTTATCAACTTGAACCCTTTCTTTCTGCACTTTATACTTCACCACGTTGAATCCCATCGTAATATTCCTAACAGAAACCCTGCATGATAATTAATTAACCTGATTTATAGCTAGGGATTATTCTTTAGCCTACTTTTCTTTTGAAAGCTACAACCTTACACTTTATGCTCTGCCTGCCCTAGTGCCTATTAGTGTATCCTTCTCTAGCACATGCCTGTCGTACCCTGTCTTACTCGTTATTTTGGTCCTTTTGCAGGAAATATGGCTTATGGGGGTGATCGGATGGGATAAATACATCAGTAAAGTGGCAAACAGAGCCCTGGAGGCTAGTGAAGAACATCACTCAGCCTAATTAAAGATACTTTTGCTCGGTTTTGCCATATTGGAATTGGGGAAAACAAAAAAAGCAGCATGCAGCACTTGGGCTGGCTGCCATCTTCTCAGCCCACCACCATTAAACACATCCATGTAGGCTACTTTGTCTTTAACAATGTCATTAAGCATGATAGCTAGATCAATATACCTATTTTATTCAACAGTAACCATAGGCTAACAAACCATGGTATTAATTACTCACTGGAGTTTCCATTAAAGTTCTCATAGTATCTATAAATAGAGAGAGATGAATGAAGTCCACAGAAGAATACAATATTCAACTTATCTCCACCCCCTGCCCTTTTAGCTGAGTCTTGCTCTTGTAAATTACTGATGCAGAAAAATGTGCTGGTCCCCATCGCCCCAACCACCGGCTCATAGTAAACTCAGGTTAGGGGTCCGAGCGGGAGGAGCAAGCAGATGTTTCAAAACCAAATTTCCTTCTTGCAAATCTCCCTCATATGATAATGGTGTCTGTGCTTAAGAACTTGGGTTACTGCTTTCTCCACAAAGAACGCACCTCAAAGTATCACTGGAAAGCGAAGCAAATATATTATTAGGTTTCCGCTTCTGGGCTGTCCCAATACAATTTTCCCTAGAAGTGAATATCGGTGGCTCTTTAAAATAGTTCTCTTTATCCATTTACCATGTAAGCCATTTAACTTAATACACAAGACATTGCAAGCTAGAATAACATAATTCTTTGGAAGCAGATACATCATTCATCGAAATGTTTACCTTATCATCCCAGAACACGTTTATCATTTTGTTTTGTTTGTTTGTACTAGTCCTTGTGCTATTTAAAATGAAGTGCTTGTCAGATAGTTACCACTGCTCTTCAGAATTGCCCAAACATGCCCATATTTATACTTTTTTAGCGCCGCATTTGTGCCGCTTTTTGACACAAAAACGGCGCATATTAACAAAATACAATTGGGGCATATTTATACTCAGTCTGCGCCGATTGTGCGTAAAAACAATTGACGCACAATAAGCGCAAACGTTGCCCCGTATTTAAACTTTGACACCCGAGCCCGCGGACAACAAAATTCCGCCGTGTGCGTCATTTTTTGGATGCGGCAACCCTCCTTGCATTAATTATATGCAAGGTAGGCATTCCCGTACAAAAAATTGCTTTCGGGCAAAAATGACGCACGGTCGGGAGGCGGAGCCAGAAAATGACGCACAGCCCGATTTGCGTCAAAAATTAACGCCTGGGTCAGGGCAGACGTTAAAATGGGGCAAATACACCTGTATATAATCAGAACACACAGAACAAACAGCAGAGCAGCAGAGCAGCAACAGGGAGCCATGGAGGTGATTCTAATCCAGTATGCACGCAGACGCAGAGCCCAGCAACAACAACAGCAGCTACAACAACACCAGCAGGGACCCCAAAGGCAGCGCAGAAGGCAGGAGAAGATATTCCGCCCAAGAACAACCCTTCAGGACCTCAGGGAACACAACATCATACAGAGGTACCGGTTGAACTGGCAGGCCATTCAGCAGCTGCTGCGAAACATTGAATAGCAATTGGCCCCCACTTTGGTGACACCCCGCACCATCCCAACAGAAACAAAGCTGCTTGCCGTACTTCACGTGCTGGCAAGTGGCTCTTTTCAAACAACTGGTGCCCTGGTTGGCGGAATATCCAACCATCATTCTCCGCCTTTTTGCCCAAAGTACTGGACGCCATCATTCGACTGACGCCCGCCACATCTGCTTCCCTAACACACTGCAGAAGCAGCAGGAAACTAAACAGGGGTTCTACGCAATCAGTGGCTTCCCACACGTCCTTGGTGCAATCGACTGCACACATGTACGCCTTGTGCCACCTGCTGCAACTGAACACCTCTACCGCAACAGGAAACACACACATTCCATCAACGTGCAGGCCATAGTCGATCACCAAGGACTGATCACCAACATCGTGGCTAAATATCCTGGGAGTGTACATGACTCCTTCATCTTCCGTCACTGCACCATCAATCAACACTTCCAGGATGGACGGTATGGCAATGGACTACTTGTTGGTAAGTACAAAAACCTACATATATATACACTGCACAGCAACACTCTAGGACACACAACACATACACCACAACAGCAACATGTCGACAGGAACACACTGAGGCCGTGACATCGCTAGCCATGTTTCTTAAGTCACCATTGAACCTGTCACACATCGGATTTTACTGTACAGCCTAATGTGGAGACATCAATGAGTGTGGTTGCCTAAATGTCACCTTGCAAATTGTAAGTGTCCCAATGACCTTTACATTAATACATTGCCTAAGTCTAAAGGTATGGGATGACCAGGGTACTTTGATATGAACGTGTTAACAACACTTTCAATTTTAACTGTGCATGTAACTACCATCTCACCCCCAGTGAAGACACATGGACACCTGTATCACAAGTCACAATGCTAGGGAGGGCACACTGTACTGCAATCCCAAAACATACTGCTGACAAACGGTTAGCAGACAAACACTTGCTCAGCCAAGGAAACAACACAATGCAGATGGTATAGCCTACAAGCATAGGATGTCACATTAGTACACAAAAGAGTCACAGACAACACAAGACAACTACTGCCATTAAAGGTATTTTCAATAGTGCCATCTACATCAACATGATCCCATTAATTTTCTCTTGCAGCTGATCAGGGGTATGGCATCCAGCCATGGATTATGACACCATTTGGCAACCCGAGTACAGCTGCAGAGCGTGCATACAACGAGGCTCATAGGAGGACACGCAGCATTGTCGAGCGGACCTTCGGCATCCTCAAGTCAAAGTTCCGCTGCCTCGACATCACTGGTGGTAGCCTCCTATATTCCGCCAAGATGGTCTGTAGGATCATCCTCACATGTGCAATATTGCACAAAATTTGTATCAAAAGAAACATTCCCCTCCTGGAACCAGAGCCACACATGCCTGAAGAGGAGGAAGAGGAGGATGATGGCCTGCAACATGAGGGGGAACTACAGAACACAGCTGCTGGTATACGCAGGCGGCAACAGATTGTAAATAATTTCTTCTGAATATGATCACCTTCACCACTTTAGTTAACTAATGTAAATAAACACCTATTATAATCACCATATCATGGTCTGGCTATTCCTTTTTACACACCTTCATCTCTACTTATCAGAATAAGAGTGTTGCCTCATGGAGCATTGCTGAGATACTGAGTAGTACACGGAACATCCCAGAGCTTATGTGATGCCTAACATACAATGGTCACATACACACACACTCTTAATGACATATATCATGTACATATCTCCTTTGAAGGCCAATAGCAGAGGACCACAACTATTTCACACATACATGTTGAAAGCAAGGTCCAACGCAGCATATGGCACACAACTATGACACCATCACTCAATAAGGGGAAAACAAGCCTCATACATGAGGCAGTCAATGTGCTTTGGCATCACTAACAGGAATGTCTGACAAGACCCTTGACAGCAGTTAGTCCAACTGCATCCAATATTTGCAAGGAATATCTGTGACTAGAGTTCCATAGAAGCAGAACATAGACAGCACAAGTGCCACACATATGACATGCATTGCGCACATGACATTCCATGTACATGTCAGCCCATTTCCGAACTCATCACACACCCATGCACCTGCTCACAACCCACCTGTCGGAAGAGGTCCCTGGAATACTAACATGTGTATCCTGATAATACCTCCTCTACAAACACAGGCCAACATTAGCAAACCAGTGTGCTACACCCTTTACTAAGGTATGCCATTGTCAAAGAACCTCTGACTGCATGGACGTCAGGTCAATTTATACACTGTCTTCTAGTTTCAAAGCCCTGTTAGCACATGTAGATTGCTTCCCCTTGTGAAACTGTCTGTTGGCCTTTAGAATGCAAGTCTCACCTACAGGACTGGTGAGAAACAGATGCAGCCCACACCTGTGAATACCTCCATGCACACCACCCATTACAAAAAGCACTGCCCCTGATGATGCCTGAAACAGCATAGTAGTAGCCATTATGTCAAATACATCATCAACCATTGATAGTAATTAAGCTGTGTAACACAGCCCTTGGGTTCATTTGTCACCTTCAAAAACACAGGACATACACAGATTGACATGTCAACTGTCTAGTTTGTCCTCCAAACAGTCTCAGTCAGACCACTGATTATGTAACTTGTCCAGTAGCTGGCTCCTGAATCATCTTGCATTCTGTCAGCCTGACTGGCAACTGTCTGTGCGTCACACTAAAGTATCCCTGTGTCTACATATGTACCACACTTGCGTTGGCAAACCTGCCATTCATCAGGGGGCATTGGGCATGGGCTTCTACCATGCATACACAAATACATTGCATAGCATCATCTGCCTTTTAACTGCACCATTTGAGTTAAATCCTCTTGGAAATGCAAAATTTATGGCCCATCCCTTTTCTGGGTTGCATTTATGCATGAATGACAAAGTGTGACAGTGTCCCAGGGTCATAGGCAGGGCTTGGGTACAGGGCTTTCAGCACAACCAGCAACCTCTGATAATGTACATGACTAATCCACAAATGTCAGAACCATGACAGTTCACACACAGCATCACAGTGCGCACAACATAGTGATGGGCCGTGTGTGCCGAATAGCTGCTAGAATAAACAGCACAGAGGCTATGATGTTCCCAGATGCAGTGGGAAGTGCAGAGGCAAACCTGTGTACAAATGTTGTAATGACACCTGCCGGAACATGACAATTGAGACATTATCTCACTCAGCACACCAAGGTTGCCCTATTGACTGTCTCATTACACATTTTTTGTGACAGGGTGGGACCATCCACATGTTGGTTCACATGTCCACTTCTACTTTACTCACATTGATCAACAAAGGATACTCAGTAGTTACAGGAATAGCTGCCACTGACTCATGATGAGTCCTGGTCCGAACTGTGACAAATTACATCCCAAAAAATCTACAGGATCATCATTGGACCACACACATGAACAAGACACCTATGTGCAATTGATCACTGGACATATGAGGACACGTGCTGTCTTGTATGCTGGTCCACCACAGCCACTTGATAGTTGGGGCTTACTTCTATGGCCTCAACTGTGGTGTCATCATACATATGAGATTGGCCCTTGTCTGTCTGTGCAAACAACATGGTACCCACTTCCTCAATGCATTTGTATGACTCACTGTGGGATTCATCAACTAGTGCCTAGGAAGCTCTTACCAATACTCTAGGACATAGGATGTAGAAATTGTGGACCTTTGACATGAACATGTGTCTGCCATCCATCTGGTGCCTGCTATGTCACATGTGGTGTCTACGTGACCCTAAAATTTGCAAGTATACTTTGCGGGTGTTGTTACATGTATGACTAACACATGCCCTTGCTCATTCCAATTTTTACTTGCATCTTAGGGTTGGACACATGTACGTCACATTCATACAACCAAATGTACAATAATGCTTCATGTGATGTACACACACACCTGGTCAACCAACAAATTAGTTGTCAAAGCACACACTTTGAGCCAAAGGCAATTAGGTATTGTACATATGTTTGTCACATTGCTATCCTCTCCTTATGGCAAACGTGCACAATTTGTGCCATACATATATGTGGGCCACACATATGACCATCTATGACGTCAGCCAACTGTAAACATACTGTGAAGGGTGTAGTGGATGATGTTCCGCTGCAGTATGATGTCACACATGTGAACATACACCATCAACACCATACTGTCTTCAATTAGCCAATCTCTGATGTGTTCCAAATGTAAAATAACCAAAAAACATGTAAAAATGCCCCAAACCAGTTAATGCACTGTAATTTTGACGTCCCTAGCGGTGTGCGTCATTTTTTGTTGCACAAAACTGTATTTGCGTCTTTTTTTTGGGACGCACAGGAGTGAAATATAGCCCGCATCCAGATATTTGTACAGTCCATGTATCATTATGTGGATGCGGGTTAATATTCACGTCTGTGCATCAAAAAAAATGACGCGAATACAGTTTTGTGCAACAAAAAATGACGCATAACGCGAAAAAGGCGGAACTTTTCATTCAGGAAGTGATGTAATAGGATATCCTGTTTACAGATCTTGTACAGTGGGTGTACTTTCACTTTCACTTTGCAGTCTATGAACCTTCTAGACTGTGTGGCTGTGTAGAGAGTGTTGTCCAGAGATTTTGTGCTGTATTTGTCCTGTGTGCTATCTGTAAAGTCCTTTTGTGAAATACATTTTGTTTGTGTATACTGTAGTACTGTGTTTTGTCTACATTTGTCCATTTATCTTGTGTATTTCTTGTTTGTGGGAGTCTGTTGTGGGTAGTGTTAATTTGGGGATAGTTGGGCTCTTTTAGTGTTTAGGTTTACTTTTTTCTGTCTTTTTACCCCTACTTTCACCCATTTCCCCTTTCTATTTCTTTTACCCCTATTCCTTCTCTTCAATTAGAAGTATGTCTGGTAGGCCACATCTTGGCAGGATGGGGGAAGAGGAGTTGGGGGGCTTCATCTGGCTGGTGACACATTTCTTGCCGCTCATGATCCAGGCAGGGGGCAGGGTCATACAGGGCTACCCGACAGAGGCACGCAGAATCCGGTGGGGAAAGGTGCTGCATCACCTGCAGCGTGTGTATGCCAGCCAGAGGAGTGACCACCAGCTGAAGCACCGGTGGGCTGACCTCATCACCAGGGAGCAGGATCTCTTGGACCACCTGGGAATCATTATTGGTGGCACTGTTGGTGAGTACGACTATTGTTATTGTGCACAAATGAATGCTCTGTTGTGACATCAGTGGATTAGTGCAATGTCTGCCAGCTAACTTGATGACTGTGTGTAATTTTGGGGACATATAAGGGGATCATTGATGCACTATAGCAAGGATCACAATTGCTAGCTGTCAGGTAGCACGTGCTCAGCAAACTTACAGGTAACTTTACCATGAAGGAAATTGGTGCGGCCTTTCTGTCAGCACAGCTAACAAAATAGGAGCCAATCATGTCTATATAGGGTATTATTGACAGAGAAGTACAGATGTACCAACATTTAGGCCAACTATGTTGATGCAAATTGCTGGACTGACTTTAGAATCACTACATGATGCTGAAAATGAGTGCTGCCTTCACGACAATTTATAATAGCAAAGTGGCTCAAACATTGGTCTCATGTGAGTCTGGTGAGTGTGGAAGGAAAGCGTTCACAGAAGTACTATGAATGTGTGGGATTATTGTGTTTCTTAATCTTTTAGGATAAATGTCAGTTCATGATTTGAATACATCGTGTAAAGGTGTAAGGTGCCCTCAGCTAACATCGTAAGATGTTTGTTGGAATCAGTTGAGACACAATCCAAATATGGATGGCAGAGCAAGTGTATGCACATGGCTTTACATCTCCATGGTTGGTGCAAACCACCATAGCTGGGCCACATCAATTGACTATACTGTAACAACAGGATGGCTTACAGGAGTCCCTGCCCCTCCCTCTGTACATTGGGCCTATGTGCACTAAATGTGTCATGGCCACAAGGCATGTTTGACTGGTAATGCAGTCCTCAAGTAACCAGGCGTTGGATGTTTCTCTTGAATGCATATGATGAGACCATTACACTCCATATTTTTTCGTGCTCACCAATTATGGGTCAAGTTTGCAACCACATGATAGTTAGGGCCAATGTATGTGTGCAGATATATGTGTAACTGTCACAGGAGACCCATGCTATGTACAAGTTGGGCGTGAAATATCAGATGCAGTACCATCATGTCTGAATGGCTGCCATTTACTTATTCAGCCTACACATTGTAAATGATACTGAAAATGTTGCACTGTGCACAGATTTTGAGCACATTTCTTCCTTCCATACCTTACAGGTGGACCGGCGCCCTACACTGTGGGAGAGGTGGCGACATTTGAGGACCCCGACCACTACAGTAAGTGTTGATATGTCTGTTATGTGTTGTGTCTGCTGGTTATGGACTCGTGTGAGTTGGACGCATAGCAAGGTGTGATGCTGTGGTCAAGTTTTTGGGAATGCAGTTTTCACATGTTTTGAGTTAGCCAATGCGTATCGAATGGTATCATGTAGGGTTTGTAGGACATCCCTGTAGGCCCCACTGTGAGTACAGGGGATAGTCATGTCTCTGACACTTGTATCACCAAGAGTTGCAATGGAAGTCAGCCCCTATTTAGTCAGCCTGTCAGACCCACATTCTCTAAGATTGGTGGAGCTAATAGCTTCCCAATAGACATCTGCTTCACTATTTACCTACGTAAGTTTGAAACAGTAGGTAGAACCTCCTAGCAGCATGTACTTCCACATGTAGTGTATCAAGTCTGTGGAACCTGAGTGTAATGGCCTAGGTGTGCATGCAATTCATGATCATGGGTGTTCTAGCAACTCTGTGTCTGATGTAAGTCAGGCCTCACTGGAAGTATATGTTGTGTACTAAGTTCTGATTTTCCTGACATGTCTGACCCTATGAGTGCTCTAGGGTTTGCTGACTCCAAAATGTAGATAGACCTTACCTGTGGTGTGTCTGTAGAGACAAACGTGTGGATTAGCCTATACACTCCTCGGTGTACATGTTGTTGGCAAATTATAGTTATATATCCACCGCCCCCCCTCAAACATGGCCATGGGTTTGTGAATGGGGTACCTAGTATTGATGCTACCAGTATGTTACACATACCTGTGAATAAGTGACAGTTTGGTTGCATACTAGTATACACACTCAGGTTTGGCACTTGGTACCATACTGGAAAGTCCAGTTACAACTTGCAGACCATGTGGCTTTAGTTTTGCTTTCCGTACACTGACATTTGAAGCCCAGCTCTTGGTGGAGGATATGCAGCATGATTCTTAGATGTTAACTGTCAGAACTCAGATTGCAAGTCAAGGCCAGTTGTTACCCATCTTGTGGGTTATGAATGTGATTTGTATGATGTGACCTTTGTTGTCTGGCCTGCCATGTACTTCCTCAGGGACATTCGATGCTCTGTATCGTGATATGAGCTGTTAGAAGTACAGTAGATATATTGTCTGATTAACTTGCTGTACTGTTTCACACAATGCAGTTACTAATGTGGCATATCTGCATTTGTCTTCACAGCAGCTAACATGACTCCAGACCAGGTCCGTGAATTTCAGCGTCGGGCCATGCGATACCAGCACATCCTGCTGGTGGAGTCGGGGTTCCGGAGGATGGCCCGGCGATATCGTCATGTACGTGCCTCCGGGGCATGGCGAGCCTTCCCACAGGGTAGGCCTACTGTGCCCACCACAGCCAACACAGAAACAACCACCAATGAGAGCCAGGTGGCCCCACCCACAGCTGTCTTTGTTGAATCTACATCTGCTGGACTTCCTGGCCCCAGCATTGCCACCGGTGCAGGACAGCCCACACAGACCTCCTCCACTGGTACCCAGACTGCCACTGCTCCAGCTGTTGACCCTGCCGCCTTCAATAGACTTGAAAACAAGATGGACAAATTTGCTGCGCAAGGTCAGCCACCTTAGCCGGGACGTGCGGCACATTAAACGGCGGGTCAAGGATATCAAGAGTACCCTCCGGAGGGCCAACCTCTAGACAGTTGAATAGATGGACATGATACCCTCCCATCCCTCCTCTTTCCTTGTTCTTATACTTAGTGGGCTTAGGGGGCTTAGTGTTAGGTTAGTATAGGCTGTTAGTTTAGTCAGTGTTAGTGGGTGGGGGGTAGGGGGTCCTGTTTGTTTCTTTTTTGACTTATTACATGTGTGGGTGTGTGGGTGGGGGGCTATGTTGGGGTTCTTGTGTGTAAAAATCAATTTAAAAAAAGCAAAAAAAACAAAAAACATAAAAAAACAATTTACCAAAAAAATATATATTTGTTTCGGATAGTTTAGTATGTGTTTAGGTTAGTATGTGTTGTCCTCAATGTGTCCCGTCTCATAAGGGGGGTGGGGGGTAGATGTTTAGAACGTTTCGTTACATGTGATAAGTAAGTGTAGCTTAGGTTAGTTAGGGACAGTTGTGGGTAATGAGTAGTCAGGGTAGATTAGGGTAGATAAGATTTTTCACTCATCTATGGTTAGCTTTTAATAAATATTTGGTTACCCCTTAATAGTATGTGTTGAATGGTACTTGATCGTGGGTTTGGAATCCGTATACATCTCTTTTGTACTATAACATCTGTGTCCAATGCTACAAACAAATCCCAACTGAGCTGTACGATTGGCAGCTAACCCAGAGCTACCCTTCAAAGTGTCTACCCTTTGTTGCAACCACCAATCACAGTTAATATGGATGACAATGTGTTTCTGTGGATAAGTGTGTTTTCAAAGTCACTAACAGTGCTTCCAGACTTGACATTGGGGAAACAGTTTTAGGTCTGACTGCAGTGTGATGATCATGCACACCCTTATAAGATGCGTTCTCATTGGCAATCTTGTATTCTTGTCTGCATGACCCTCATACATCATTTGTGACACAGTTCAGTATGATTACCTATTCGTACGTTAACTCAGACACCTTCATTTGTGCAGTTTTTTTAGTGTTTACTTAGATTAGTGTGGCATGTTTATTGTGTTATTTTTGCACATTGACAACATTTAGCGGGCACTATTTGATGACTTAGTTATTCCCTGAGGAAGCATTCTTCTGTCCAACACAGCATGGTGGTGTATGGTTTCTCACTTCATCAGATTATTCCCTCAGGATGGGCAGAGTATGATGCAATCATGGTCACTGTGCAGATTTCTCTAACTACATAATATCTGGACAGTTGTATTGACAAGCTACGTTATTTGACAGTAGGGACATTTCAATTATCTACTGCGCAGTTGATATGTCACATTACCCAGAGACAGATTTGTTGTGTAAGTGCTATTTATTGAAAAGTGCTGTAGTGCTATATGTACATTGTCCATGACTGTGAGTCCATTATAGTGACATCTTCCATTGTGATCCAACACAAGGGTTTACTAAAATGCTTTTGTCATGCTGGGGTTGCTGTTTCAGACAGTGCAGAGGGACAGACTTAGCCAATGAGTGGGAGAGAGACAATCACTGGGCTGGGTGACAAGATATACAGTGGTTTGCAGAACAGTGCTTGAGTACAGTTGTTGCAAGACTGGCAAGTTACAAAGCGCAGGTCCTTGGTAAATGTCGGCCATGTGGCAGGGACTAGTGCTTCCGGGTCATTTTCCTTGTGAATGTGATCTGTTCCATGTCTTCTTCTTCTGATGTGTGTGTTGCCTGCTTTGTCCTTGTTGTTGTTGGTTGTGAAGGGGCAACACACACCTCAGTGTTAGAAGACGTGGAGTCAGACATCCCGGTCGCTGCTCCCTGTGAAGGTCTTAAGGGCAGTACTGCTGCAAGGAGGGCCTGCTGGTTCTTGAGAATAGCAGCCACATCACGATGGTAGGCAGCCAGGTCGGCCCTGAGGGGTTCAATGTTGCATTCGTGCATGTATTTACAGGATTGCTGTTGTAGGTGTTGGGTCAACTGTATTACAGCTGTGCGGATTTCCTTCTGGGTTTTCTGCAGTTCCTGCAAGATAGATGTTAGGGCTTGCATAGCTGCTGCCTTATCTGCAGATGACATCATGCACGAACGCACCCCCTCAAGGCTGGCTGCCATATTTTGCATCCCCACCCGCACCTCCTTGGCCATCTCCCACTGTACTCCAACTACAGTTCTCTCAAAGCTGGTGCCAGTGTCGTCTGAGTCTTCAGCTGTATTGGAGCTGACAGGTCTTACAATTGGGGTGGTGGGTGGATCCTCTGCGATGGCTGCTTGTTCTGTGCTCCTCCTTGTGACTGAAGGTGTGGTCTGGAGGGTTTCAAGGAACTTTTGGATAGTCTCGTCATCCATGTCATCAGTGAAATCTGGGACAGGCATATCGGCAGGAGATCCATCTTCCTCTGCAATGAAATAGGGTACAATTAGTGTGTCTGTGTTGTGACAATTTTGATGTGACGTGCCTGCCTTTTGATGAATTCACTTTGTGATCTTGTTTTGTATTAATATCTGCAGTCCTTCAGATGGGCATTGTTTCAGGCCTATGGCCCTCCTGTGTGTCACATGTATGTTTTTGAGTTATCAGACTTGTCAGCCTCATCGCCTCTAGGTGTTGCTTTATGCCAAATCGAGAATTGGCACCTTCTTGTCCTACTCGACCCTCCGTGTACATCCATTCTCATGGTGAGACCTTTCACTGGCTGTGGGTGTTCTTATGGCCCTGGCAGCACACTTAACAATCTGGACCTGCCCCAATCCCTGATCGTTCACATCGACTTAAATGTAATTGACATGTTGCATATCCTAAGCATGGCAATGTTATGATCTGACATGGATGTTGACATTGTTAATGGGTCCTGCTGATGTTGGGTAATGTGTGTTACATTGGATTGCCCTGATAGTCGTTTCAGTGTCCTATTTCGTCCTCTGACTGTGCAGGTGTATTTCAGTGACCAGTTACATGTGTCCCCTCCTCAATGCTGTTGTCTGAGCAGTATGACATTTGTGATGTTGCCTTGTTACCCAGGCACAGGATGGACCCTGACATATGCAGCATGGGTGTGTCCTTAGTGCTGTGTCGCTCCTATTGTTGTTTACTTTGGCTGATGTTTGTGACAACTATGGACATTGACATTTGACAGTACTGGGGCCTTTGTCTTGTTTCAGGAGATTGTTGCAGATGTCATCCTCACCCCCTAATTTAGGTATGTATGTTCCATGGGGAGGTTACTGCCATTGGCTACTTGAGCTGCACACAGATCAGAGGTGGTAGTGGCAACTGTTGTTGCAGTTACATTGCAGTTGTCGGTTTGGCTAGAGGATTGCTAATAGGGCCTTAGTTAATGTAGGAGGTTTGTTGGCTGACGAGTGCCAGGATGTCAGTTTGACGTAGTGGCCTTCCCTCCTGTCGTGGCTTTCCCTTTGCTCCATCGTTGGCATGACAGCATGCCCCCATGGGACTATTGTTGGTGTTGTGTAATGGTGTGCCCCAGGTCTTCTCAGAATGGGCCATGCCCCACTGCCGTGCCCCTTTACCCATGCCACTCTATGTATATGATGACTTACATGCAATGTGTAGTAGGTATTTCCCTCCCCCGGTTGCAGTTGACATTAGTGCATTTGAATTCCCCATGCGACTTACCCTGCATGTGCGTTGTCTCCTGGTAGTCTGTGCTGTCCTGTCCTTGAATCCCTGTGACGATCTCCTCAGGGATGACGGCTGCGACCATCTCCTCCATGTGGTCCAGGGCCTCCTGGTGTGCTGGACTCCCCCCTCCAGTCTGCAGTGCTGCCTTCCTGTTCCTTGCCATCTTTTCCTTGGTCCTGCGTTTGCAGTCAAGCCAGCGTTTCTTGCACTCGATGACTGTTCTGCGTACTTCAGCCACACTGTTAATCTTGTCGACAATTTGTTGCCATATAGCCTCTCTCCTACTGATTGGCAACTTTGAGGTGACAAACAGTTGGTTCTGGTGTTCCGTCACCTCTTTAACCAGGATTTCCTGCTCCTCTGCACTGAAGCAACACTTTCTTTTCTTCTTAAAAGTGTCCTGGTTCTCGTGTGGGTCCTCCTGGCTGGTTCCTGGTCTGCTGTCATCTTCCTGGGGTCTGTAGTGACATCTGGGATCCATTTTGGCTCTCCTCTGGTGAACTGGCAGTGTTCGCGTTTTTTTTTTATGCTATTGCGTCAAAAAAACAGCATATCCGGTTTGCGGTGTCGTAATCGACCCACAGGCATTTCCGCCGCGTTAACGTTGTTTTCCTTTACGACTTGACTCCGCGGTGTGCGTCAAAAATAATGACTCCCCCCTGTTGTTTGCGCCGCCGTGCGTCAAAGTATAAATATGACGCCCGCACGGCGCACCAAAATGGCGTTAGCCGGCGGTAATATTTTTGACGCAAAACTGAGCCGGCGCAGTTTTGTGTCAAAAAGTATAAATATGGGCCAATTGTGTTTTGTAAGTTCGCGCCGATTTTGCATCCAAAAACAACATAAATGCGCCGCTAAAAAAATAGTCTTTATGATTCAATTTTGCAGTTTTAAAGAAACACAATGGATTTCTTATCGAACCAGTATGAAAAAAAATTATTTTGCCATTTTTTCTAGTGTTTTTTCTTATGAGTCATATTAAGATTTTAGTAGCAGGTGATATACAGCATTGATATGCTCCACAGCAGCGCTGCATATCAGTTTCTATTATTTCTTCAAAACAAAAAGAGATCTAACCGCAGGTAGCCTATCTAACTCCATCCCACCAGATTGCAGTTGCCCTGTTACTTCTATATTTTATCAAATAACGAGTTGACTTTAAATCCATTTGAAACTTGTAAAGCTGAACTTTGGCATAAAATGAGCTAGAGGACAAAAATAGACTACTCGCAGCTACCAAACAGACACACGGATGACGAAGTAAACACAAAGTATATACTTAAAACAAGGCTAAGTGCTTGGGATTATGTACTGTTGACAAACCCATAAACATTGCTAAAAGACATACTCAGCACCAGACCCGTAATATGTCCGTCGACGCACAGATATGATCACTTCCACCAATGACAATGTACACATTGATCTAGAAAGTGACATACATATACACAACATTCATGAATTGCAAGTCACCAACCACAGTCTGTGATAACGTCTGACTCAGTGGTCTGTCCTCCACCGGCTGCTGGGTCAATAGTCACCATCGTCCTGCCCTACTGAGCGGAGGACTACCGTCCCTCTTTTTCCCAGCCTGTGTTCACCATGAGATGGATGGCAGGCATAGACAGGGTAAACTTTAAATAACCCCTCACATGCAAGGAAAAAAGCTCCCTGTGCATCTGGGCCATTTATTTCAGGACCACCTAAATAAAGATTTCCGAGCAGGCACTTTAAACACAGTGCCGGCTCAGCAAACTTCACTATTGTGAAGAGATCCGCAGTAATGGTGGCTTCTTTCATAGCAGACTGTCAGGTGCGGATCTCTAAATAGGATGACTATCATCCACCAAGCTGGCGGAGGGCACGGTGTCTGCTCCGTTAGTGTTAGACCTGTCAGCCTTAGTGTTGTCTTTCCCCAACTTTTTGCTTTCTTCCTTCACTTTCGCCAACCTCGTTTTTGATTGCATTAGGACGCATCACATTTTACCACTGCTGATTAGTGCTAAAGTGTTTGTGCGCTCTCTAAATATGGTAATATTGGCTTATTCCCATAAGGCATATTTAGTTTACATATAAGTCCCCAGTAAAGTGGTGCTACCTGTGCCCGAGCGTGTGCTATTAGTGGGTATGCAGCACTGTTTGTGTCACCCACTTAAGTAGCTATTTGAACATGCCTCAGGCATACCATTGCAGAGTCTGTATATGTTTTAAACTGCCATTTCTTCCTGGCAAAGAAATCTGTTGCCAGGCCTAAACCTTCCTTTTTATTACATATGAGGGACCCCTAAGGTAGGCCCTGGAAATCCCAGAGGTCAGGGTGCAATGTATTTAAAAACAGGAAATGTATTTTAGGTTGTACATGACCGTGTTGTGACATACTCTTAAATTCGTTTTTTTACTACTGTAAGGCCCACCTCTTCCATAGGTTAACACTGGAGTTGCCTCATTACATGTTATAAGTGGAATATCCAAATGGGAAGAGATGCCTAGATCATGTTTGGTGTCTCCCTATCTGGGGCAAACAGATATCCATAGTTGACATGCTACACTTTTTGGCTCTATTTTCCCTAAAACATTTACAATTTAATATCTACGGTTCTACTAATTGAATTTTTGTTATGTGGGTCGTTATGTATTAAAAGTCACTATTTTTCTGACTCTATTGTGTGCTCCTTTTGTGGTATGTTTTCACTGTGTTACTGTTTGCACAAATACAGTTGCACAAATACTTGCCACATTGCTTCTAAGTTAAGCCTGACTGCTCTGTGCCAAGCTACCCAAGGGTTGAGCAGAGGTTAATTTGGGGTTTGCTTGTGACTTCACTCTGAGAAGAATTGTGGTTGCTGCATGAGCAAGGTTTCCCCCACCTTCTCCAGTAACTCAATTTCTTACACTTGGGTACAGCTGATCACCTGTCAAGGCCTAAATAAGGCTGCTTGGCTACTTTAACCGTTAGTTGCACATTAATGCCCGGTATTAAGTTATCTCATATTATATTCATTAAAACAAGGCCTAGGTAAAATTTAAATCACACCAGCATAATTCACTTACTTTCAAAAATTTTGCATCACCCTTGTTACATAAAATTCCCAAATTTATGCCATTATGCTACTTCGTGGAACTTTCAAGAGAATACGACATTCACAATAAAAAATTACTGCAAATACAGGAAAACAATAGAATGCGAGAAGCTATTGTTCTCAGAACCTTTGTTTAAATGCATCCTCTTGAAACAAAATGACTTGAGGACACATTTAGTTAAAAATTGCAGGCAAAATGACAGATTAACATTTTGTGTAATTTCACATAATGTTACTGGAATTATGTATAATTATGTGAAAGCTAACTGTGTGAATTTCATGCAACCTCAATTAAAACCTTTTCACTATCAGTCTGTGTATACCCCATTGCATCAGTCTATAGAACATGCATTTGTACCATTCACTATTCGGAATGACCACACGTGCATACATATTAGCTTAATTAAAATTCACAATATACCTCTTCGTGATCCAACAACTGGCATAGATTCAGGATTGATGCACATTAAGGCACATCTCATGATTTTCAAAGGTTTGAAAATGAAATGCACTTGTTAAGGGGGTAGCTCCTTGTCCTATCCTTGGATGGTCAATGTAATTAGAGGCTTTTTCATGCTCCTGGAGTTTACTGTAGGCAGCATAGATTATTCTTGGTAGGCTTGCTTTTCCCTCATGTTTGGTCAATGCTTTTGAACCCTTGTAATATTTACATTAGGTATCCTAGGATGTGCGTCTCTGGATCAAGACCTGAGTTCTGTCATATTATTCCATAATATTCACCTTGTTGGTCCATGGTCTCCATGATCTGGTTGATGCTATGTTACAGGAAGCATTGTATTCAGAAAAATTCTATATAGAGGACAAGCAAGATTAGGAGTGTCTCAACATCTACACCTATATACTCTGGATAATAATAATGAGAGAAAAATACTGTACTTGGCCCCTCAGTAAGAGTATTCTCCCTCGCCCTTTATGTTCGTACTGGTATGCACCTGTGGGACTTTGTATGATTCCACTGTGCAGAGGGGGCTTCACCTTCTAGTGGAAAGAAAAATCATGTAGTCCCTGTATCAATGCTTGCTCTTCCTCCCTTCCCTAAGTAGAAACCAATGAGAGGATATCAAAAGGCATTTCTGGTGTCTTTAGCGCATTGTGGGAGGTATAGGAATTAGTGTACACCCGGGGAAGTAGCAGGAGACTCTCCGGAGCTCCCTCTACACCCTACTCTCATGTAAAGGTTTATTTGTACTTGTGTGTATGTTAATGGATTAGATATGCATCCTCTGTGCAAATAATGCATTTCTGCTCTCAGCGGCTGTTTCAGAAATTAGAGTTGCAACAGCTGCCTGACTGAATCTGTAATACATTTTAGCAATGTAGGCCCAGGCACAAGTTGGTCGTAGGGAATCATCTGTTGAAGGCCATGGTGTGGAGCATCGGACAGACATGCAGAAAGTTCCATGCCTTCAGTTGATCTATATGACCTCTATATGTGTCTTGATGCAGACAATTGATGCAATTCTGGCACGTGCTGTGTTTCACATTCTCTGTTTTCAAACTAGCAGAAGAATGTAAGTCAAAGCTGTGGAGGATATGCTCTTGTCCTGCAAGACAGTACTTTAGCCTACTCACAGAGACTGTTAGTCCTATCGGCCTTAGGATGGCCTTCTCCCAAACCTTTTGCCTTCCTCCTCTATTTTTGATGAACTTGTTTTGCTGGCCTTAGGACTCTGAGCACTTTACCTCTGCTATCCAATACTAAAGTGCATGTGATCCCTCCTTAAAACATGGTAACATTGGCTTATCCCCATTTGGCATATTTATTTACGTATAAGTCTCTAGTAAAGTGGTATCACATGCACCCAGAGCCATGTGATACCAGGGCCTGTAAATTAAATGCTACCAGAGGCCTGCATCACTTATTGTACCACCCACTTGAGTAGTCCTTTAAAATTGTCTCAGGCCTGCCATTAGTGCCTGTATGTACAGTCGACCTGGCAGAAATACACCTCTTGCCAGGCCCAATTCCTTTTCAGTACATCTATGTTCCTAGAGAGCCCAGAGTGCAGGGTGCAGTGTATTTAAAAAGTTGGACATGCACTTTGCATGTCCTGGTAGTGAAAAACTCATAAAGTCGTTTTTCACTCCTGGAAAGGCTTACCTCTCCCATAGGATAACATTGGTGTTACAGTATTACATTTATTAGGCTGTAATTTCCAAATAGGAGCAGGTAACCCATTTTTGTCTGATATCTTTAGAACTGTAATAAAAAATCATAACTTATGGTTAAGTCGGATTTTTAATTGCAATTTTCAAAAATGCCACTTTTAAGAAGTTGACATTTTTCTGTCTTAGCCATTTAGTGCCTGGAGCCTGCTCTTGGGGCAAATGACTAAGGGGGTCACCGGCCGCCAGGGCCACCGACCACGGGAGCACCGCCAACAGGCTGGCGGTGCTCCCACGAGCATTCTGACTGCGGCGGTTCAGCCGCGGTCAGAAGCGGAAAGTCGGCGGTCTCCCGCCGACTTTCCGCTGCTCGGGGGAATCCTCCATGGCTGCGGAGCGCGCTCCGCAGCCATGGGGATTCTGACACCCCCTACCGCCATCCAGGATGGCGGTAGGGGGTGCCGCGGGGCCCCTGGGGGCCCCTGCAGTGCCCATGCCCATGGCATGGGCACTGCAGTGGCCCCCGTAAGAGGGCCCGCAAAGTATTTCAGTGTCTGCCATGCAGACACTGAAATACGCGACGGGTGCAAACTGCACCCGTCGCACCCCTGCAACTACGCCGGCTCAATTCTGAGCCGGCGTCCTCGTTGCAGGGGCATTTCCTCTGGGCCGGCGGGCGCTCTTTTGGAGAGCGCCCGCCGGCCCAGAGGAAATGTTAGAATGGCCGCCGCGGTCTTGTGACCGCGGTGAGGTCATTTGGCGGCGGAACCTTGGCAGACGGCCTCCACCGTCCGCCAAGGTTAAAATCAGGCCCTAAGTGTAGTTGGCAGTTGGACTTTGCATATTCCTCCAAGAGAGCCACACACAAGAGGTGTGCCTGTATGGGCCATCACTGGCAGGAAGGGAGGGTACAACTAGGCCCAGCCCTACTTACACTTGAATAGGCTGTGTCCAGCCTCCACAGAAAGCACTGCATACCCCCTGCAGTTACTCCGAAGCCAGAACAGGGGAGGCAGAATACCTGATGACTTCAAAGGGAGTTTCTAGAAGTGTCCCCCACTTTACAGAGGAAAGGTACCAGGTATAAATATTACACCTTAGACATCACCTCTTCAGTTCACGTCTGGACCCAAGAATACTCTGTCTGGAAGAAGAACTGCTGTGCTGCTACAATGACTGCCATTCTGCTGGGCTGCTGCCCTGAGGAACTGTTGACCTGCTGTGCTGACCTGCTGCCTGCTGCCCTCTTGCCTGGTTGAGAATAACTGGACCAGCATCTACTAAACCCAGGACCCCAAAGTGATACTATGGGCTAGTTGGCTGGCCTCCTGACTACAGCCTTAGGGACAGAGAGCTCAACCAACCTTGAACACAGTACCTGGACTCTGCCATCTGTGATTCACCTTTGCAAACTGGTGCCACTTCAGTCCTTGGAAGTGGGCCCAAGGTGTTCTGCCAGCCTCTGTGGACCCAGCAGAACTGAGGCATCTATTCTGCTGTGCGGCCCAACCTCGAGCAGAACTGATACATCGCTGCTGCTGCATGGATCTCTACTATCACAAAGACCCACATCACAGCCTACCACCTTTTCTGAACCACCGCTGGGGAAGCATTCTCAGTGCAGACCATCACATCCCTCGACAGCAGCCTCAACAACCGTCTCTGCTTTGGAACCTAGCAGGTCCCCGGAACCAATGCATAGCCCAAACTGCCTTCGTCAATATGATCCTCAATGACAATGCAGGCCGTTGTATTGCAGCATCCCAGAAAAAATGCATCACTTCGACTGCATGACACATCTTTGACGCCGACCTTCTCAACACAACACAAACCACGATATAAGGTCCTTTTTTCAGCAGACCTAACTGGGTCGCTGTAGCCAGCCCATGTTCCATCATTGTCAGCCTGAACTTGTGTCTTTGTTCCTGTACAGCACCAGTTATCCACAGTTGCCACTTGGTGTTTTTTGGTGCTATGTTTACTAAAATGTTTATCTCTAGATCTACAGATTAAGGCCCTCATTCTGACCTTGGCGGTCGGCGGAGAGGCGGCGGTCGGACCGCGAACAGACCGGCGGTCCAAAAAATGGCATTCCGACCGCGGCGGTCACCGCCGCGATCGACCGCCACTTCCCCACTCCGACCGCCACGGCGGTCATGACCGACGGGCTGGAGTTTGCGCACTCCGGCCCGGCGGTCGCCCCAAGACCGCCACCCGTATCATGACCCTGCTTACCGCCGCGGTTTCTGGCGGTCGGGAACCGCCGTGCGAACCATGGCGGTAGGCACTATCGGGGCCCGGGAATCCCTTCCCTGGCACTGATTGGGGTCCCCCCCACTGCCCCCTCGAGTCCTCCCCCCACCCCCTCCACCCCCCTGCCACCCCCCAGAGGTGGTACGAACCCCCTCCCCACCCCCACCCCGAAATGCACATACACGCACCCCGACATGCACGCACCCCAACATGCACATCTGCACACCCCCATGCACGCACACATCACACAACACCCCCCCACCCCCTCCCCTCACGGACGATCAACTTACCTTGTGTGTTGGTCCTCCGGGAGGCGATGGGAGCCATAGGGACGTGACCGCCGACAGCACACCGCCAACAGAAGACTGCCACACAGAAATGTGGGTCGTAATTCTGGGGGCGGTGTTCTGCTGGCGTGGCGGTGGAGGTTGACCAGTCTCCACTTTCCCGCCGACCGCCAGTCTGGCTGCCGGCGGTTTCCCGGCGGAACGCTCCCAGCGGTCGGAATGCGCACAGCGGCATACCGCCGCGGTCGGCGTTCTTCACCGCGGCGGTAACACAGCGGTCTTGCGAAAAGACCGCCGAGGTCAGAATGAGGGCCTAAATTGTTGCCATTTTGGTCCTGTTTTATTTATTATACAATAACTATATTTTCCAAAAACAACCTGTTGTAGGATAGTTTTGTGGTGTATTTTCACTGTGTTGCACAAATACTTTACACATTGCCTCTGATTTAAGCCTGGCTGCTCTATGCCAAGCTACCCGAGGATTGAGCTTAGGTTAATTTAGGATTTGCTTGTGACTTCATCCTTAGAAGAATTGTGGTTTCATCTTGAGAAGGGTTTCACCCCCCTCAGCCAGTAACTCAACTTCTTACAAACAGGAACCGCAGTGTTAATTAGGTTCCAGTAGAATTGAAAGCTATACAATATTGATATTAGTGGTTTTTATGTTTGTTCAAGCTTGCCTATCCGTACGACAAAGGTGTGGTGAGATACAGTTGGAATGGGTACTAGCACCTGTAACTGGAGGGCCTGCATTTTTTAAAATTATTGTCTCCCAATAAATTCTTAGTTTTAACTTGATGAAGCATTCCTCTGTATGACGGCGTATCACCCATTGCCTTGAACAACAGCAGCATTTTTTCTTTTACTTTAATCTATTAATTACTTGCTTCTGATAGCAGGTTCTAAAGAAGAATTACCCTTCGTCAATACTTTACTCAGGCAGTGAAGATAAAAAGGATGGTGAAAAGACAGTTTGAAAAATGTTATTTCAGTGCTCCAGATTACAATTCCGAACACAAATTTAAAAATATCCCAAATAAACAAGCAGGCAAGAAGAAATGGAAAGCCTTAATCAAAGATTTACATAACTAGATTAGCATTCCCTCCATTTCACTTGTGCCACCATAAGAAGGCACCAAGGGCCTCATCACGAGTTTAGCTGTCAGACCGCCAGGCATACAGGCAGGACCACTGACCACCAGGCAAAAAAGGCAGATCGCCAGTGGTGCGGTAGCATGGAAATAGGCGGTCCAGCCTCCAGTGCCCACAGCATTGTGGCTAACCACCAAGCATACTACAAGCACATAGTCACCGTGGAGGACCCTTCATGGCAGCCACCCAATGGAGGTCACAACCATGGCAGTTCACAGTCAGCAAAATAATGCACAACTGCACATTGGATGAATTTGAAAACAACATAGTTGACACACATCACCGCAGTGGACACACCAGCAAATGACACTATAAGACACACCCCTTCATAGACAACAATCCTTTGCATTTCCAATGCCAAACACTGAAGCCAGAGCACCTTTTTTCCTATGAACTGCATAGATTAGGCATCCTTATATTTCACGATCACATTGAACACCCTCCACAAACTTTTTTTCCGCTCACAACCTTTTGCACTTCATCTGTTTAGTAAGTCACTATCACCCATTTTTTTTTGTTCCACCATATAACAGTCAAAAAATCTATGTTTTTCAGACAATGAATCAAGTGTCATGGTGGATTAAATCATAAGAGTAGAGTCACAATAGTTTGGAGCACAAGTCCAGCAAACTCTTCTCAGTAGGAAAATCGAAATATGGGAAAGGGTCGTCAACAGAGTCAATGCTGTAGGCACCCCTGGGCACAGATGAGGACATCAGGAAGAGGTGGGATGACCTCAGGGTCAAGGTCCCTTCTTTGGTCTCCAGGGACCAGCTGCACACCCAGAAGACTGGTGGGGGCCCTCCTGTGCCCCATTAATATTCTTTCTCTGGTAGGAGAAGGGAGGAGATGGTCTTGGCCATACTGCAGCCTGAGAACTTGACCGGAATACCTGAAAATGCAATGTCATGCATGTTCACAGCTCAGCTTTGTCCACTGTCTTGTTCATATACCCCACCAACATTCAGTACCCAGAGTATCTGAGTCTAAGCACTTTCAATCTGCAATGTTATGTTATGTTACGTTATTTTATGTTATATTATGTTATGTTATGTTATTTCTTCTTAGAAAGCACAAACAGCTACCCAACAACGGGTTTCCCGGTGGTGACAAGTGAAGCAATTGAAAACAGCTGCTGTCAGAATTATACAAAAAGATGTGCCTTTAATTTTTTCCTAAAACCTAGACGATTGCAATTCGCTCTGATCTGGACTGAGAGAGAGTTTCAAAGTTGGGATGCACAGTATGCAAATGATCGTCCTCCTTTTCTTTCTATCTTAATTCTATGAATCTCCAAAAGAGAGAGAGCGTTTGACATTAATGCTCTCGGGGATACATGTGGAATGATGATATGCTCAAGAATATGAGTGTCCTTTGAGTACTAAAGCATATGCACAATACATAAGGCTTTAAATTTAACTCTTTTCTCAATCGGTAGCCAATGTAAAGTAGCTACGGCCAAGCACACAGAACTCCTTCTTAGCAGCCTTAGCAATACTCCTGCTGCCATCATTTAGAGTCTTTTTATAACATATGCTGGGCTTCCCCGGTACAGCGAATTCCCATAGTCAAGACACAATAGGATTCGGCCTTGAATCACAATCCTTCTACATTTTAAAAGGAGCCATCCTAAAGTTTTCTAAGGGATCTTATTAACCCAAAGCAAGTGACTGACCCTTTATTGGCCGGAGAACTCATAGTTAAGTCCTTATCCAAGGCTTTTTACTTCAGGTTTGGAGACAGGAGGCTTTCCCAGACGGGGGACTTAAGAATTGGTCCCTCAATGAGGGGTTATTTCCAACCACCAACACTTTCATTTTATACCCATTCAGTTTTAAGAAGCTAGCTGCTATCTAGCTCGCTACTTGAGTCATGCATGTGGCCAGTATCTTGAACGAGGAGGTAGTATCTGGTACCAATGAGACTACAATATGCGAATCATCCGCGTAAGACACCATTGTGAAATCATTAGAGCAAATAATGTCAGAGAGTGAGTGCACATGTATATTAAAAAGTGCCGGGCTCAGAGACAAACCCTGAGGCACAGCACAGTCCTACTGATGCACGCTTGACAGATAAGGTTCTTCACTTACTTGAAAGTTTCTGTTGGTAACAAAAGATGTTAACCATTTTAGAGCTGCCCCTGAGATCCCTAAAACTTTCATCCTATATCTCACGACTGCCTATGATACCGTGTCAAAGGCCACACTCAAATCCAGAAGGATGAGTGCAGCAGACCCTCCCTTGTCCAATGTTCTTTTTTTTCTCTATTGCCAGTAAAAGAGCTATCTCTGTTCAATAACCTTAGCGAACGCCAGTTTGTGTTTTGTGCAGTAGATCTTCTATGGACACTTTTTTCAACAAAGGCTGGATGATAATTGGATCCAACAGCACAGCTACCAAGGCCCATAACGTGCTATACGTCCAAATGGGGCCTGTAAGTCTTTCAAAACCAAAAAAATGATAACAGGACTCTAGGTATGTCTCAATAGGTAAAAGTATGCCCAAACCCAAATGCAGTCTGCATACAGATATGTAATACACAACATCGGTATAGTGTCTGTAGCAGAGAGAGTTACCTGACTGCAACTCCCAGAAGGCACTGTTTCAGCAACTCCAAACAGCAAACCAGTGTTCACATGTCCAAATACCCCTGTGTCTTAACTCTCAATTGAAGTGTACCCACCTGGGAGGATACCATATGTATAGTGTGTGTGTAGTAGAGAGAGTGACATGACTACAGCTCCCAGCAGGCCCTGTTTCTATTACCCCAAACACCAGCACAGTGCCCAACGGGCCCAATACAACTCCCACATGAAGTGTACTCACCTGGGAGGATACCATTTGTATAGCTCGTGCAGTACAGAGAGTGACATGGCTGGAACTCCCAGGAGGCACTGTTATACTAAATCCAAACACCAGCACAGTGTCCACGTGGCCCAATACTTCTGTTAGTCAACTCCCACATGAAGTTTACTCACCTGGGAGGATACTATTTGTATAGTGTGTGTAGTAGAGAGAGTGACATGACTGCAACTAAGGAGGCACTGTTTCACTAACTCCAATCACCTGTTCAAATACTCCTGTTTGGCAACTCCCAATTGTGGTTTACTGACCTGAGAGGATACAATTTGTATAGTGTGTGTAGTAGAAACAATGACCTGACTGCAATTCCCAGGAGGCCCTATTTCACTAACTCTAAAACCCAGACCAGTGGTCACTTGTCCAAAGACACCTGTTTGGCAGCTCCCAATTGAAGTCTACTCACCTGGGAGGCTACTATTTATCAAGTGTGTGAAATAGAGGGAATAACCTGACTGCAACTCCCAGGAGGTCCTGTTTCACTAACTCCAAAAAACAGACCATGGTCACTTGCCCCAGTACATTTGTTCGTGAACTCTCAAATGAAGTTTACTTACCTGGGGAGAGAACATTTGTCAAGTGTGTGTACTAAAGAGTGTTACCTGACTGCAACTCCCATAAGGCACTGTTTCACTAACTCCAAACACCAGTGTCAGTTGCTAAAAGATCCCTCTTTGGTAACTCCCAATTGAAGTGTACTCTACTGGGAGGATACCATTTGCCAAGTGTGGGAAGTATAGGGAGTGACGTGACTGCTAAGGCCAGGAAGGCCCTATGTCTGTAAGTACAACTACACAACCAGTGTACACTTGTCCAAATACCATTATTTGATAAACCACATATGAAGTGTACTCACTTGGGGAGATCACATTTGTATAGTGTGTGTAGTACAGTGATTGATATGACTGCTGAGGCCAGGAGGCTCTGTTACTCAAACCACCAACTCAGTGTTCACCTGTCCAAATACTATTGTTTGGTAAACCACACATGTAGTGTACTCACCTTGGAGGATACTATTTGTCAAGTGTCTGCAGTAGAGGGAATAACCTGACTGCAATTCCCAGGAGGCACTGTTTCTCTGACTCCAAACACCAGACCAGTGTTCACTTGTCTAAAAACCCCTGTTTGGCAACTCTCAATGTAAGTGTACTCATCGGGAAGGTTACCATTTGTTAAGTGTTAGGAAGTAGAGGAAGTGACATGACTGCAAAGCCCAATAGGCCCTGTAGCTCTAACTTCTAACACCAATACAGTGGCCACTTGTCCAATTAACCTTGGTTGTCAACCATCAATTGAAGTATACTCTCCTAGGACTGATCAAGCACAGATCATGCCCAAATCACAGATGTATCAGTCAACATAGCTCCATCTTGACTTGCTAACCCAAGATGAATTATTGGACAACAGGAGTGACACCTTAACCACTGTGTATAACAAGTATTCATAAGGCATCAAGCTGCATCTCCAGATTGGTATTGCGGTACTGTGTGGTATATGTATAATGCTTGTTGGAATTAACTTTGTTCACCTAATATAGTCAGAACGTAGAATGTAAGGGGATTCTGGAGCTTAAGTTTTCCAGTTCTCTCAAGGCAATTGGAGCTGGACTGGCGTAAGGAAGATTGTGGATGGGATGCTCTTAATAAAGAACCCTACTTAATAACCATATGAGGATTTCTCATCATTACACTGGCGACGAGTGGAAAGAGCATCTCAACAACTCTGAAGGAAGGATCACCTTGTCATTGGTCAGGATGCTATATTTATCTTTGGATGGACTTGAGCTACTTTAAAGTTCTAAATTGTTTGTGCTTAACTGCACTGTAGCGCCTTTCCAACAGGATTTACAAAGTAGTGCTGTAACATTTCTTGATTTATTTTTTAACTGTCGAGACAGTTTTCTCATATTGTACTTTATCTATGAACGTCTTGCACACAGCACATAGAGCGCGTAAAAGTGACAAAACAGCACCATTTTTACTTTCATCTTCTTCTTGTCTCTCATGAGGAATTTTTATTCTTGTAAACATCAAAATGCAACTTTTTTGAAAAAATGCTCAAATGTAAACTTCTCCTTTACCTCTCTTCATGAGGAATTGGATTCTTCATTTCAACTTTCCATTTTGTATCATCAGAGGAGTGAAACCGAAGAAAGACTTTCAACTTGTCCTTATGCTACTGATGCAAGGGATAATTATTTTGGAAAGTTACGTCCTGATACCTCGCAGCCATTTTGGAGATCTCAACGCTGCTGTGTATCAACTGTGTAGTCCTGACACTACTACTGCAAGGGGTATTTGCTCTTGAAAATTATGTGCTGATGCTTTGCGCCCATTTTAGAATTCCTCTACTACCATGTATCGAGTGTGTTTCTACAGCGATACACATGCTTTAGATTTAAGTCTAAGGATTTTATTGGTTTATGTATGCGTGTGTTTTCAGTGACACACACGCTACATTAAGAAAAACGCTGTGCATTTTTCAGTCGTTCTCTGCGTTACATATATTTTGTCAGTGTCAACAAGCATTTCTATCATTGGTGACAATTTCTTCAAGTACCTTTACAGTCTGTACCATACTAACAGTGTTTGCCACACCAAACTTACACATTTTCTTCCACATCTTAACTATCAATATTGTTTGTAAATCCTGGAAACTATTTATTCGCCTAGACAATGCAAAATGTTCCACCGCCACCCTTTTTTTCTTACAACTCCTGGGGATCCCCCAATGTTACGACCCAAATGGAAGAAAACATCTCTTTATTATGCCAGAGTGTGTGGAACTAGCCTTTCCAGTGAAAGGAAGGCATCACTATTGATGCAGTGTTTGGGAACTGAAGGTCAACAAGTGTTTGAGACCCTTCCATGGTTAGGAGATGAAGATGATGAGTTAAATGAGCTTGAAATGTGCATAAAAAAGTTGGATTTACATTACCTTCCTAACATTATTAGAATCTAGAGTAATATAATTTTGGCATGAGAGAACAGAAACCTAATGAGTGTGTGGAAGAGTGTCTGACATCTTAGAGAAAATTAGCTTCCTAATGAAAGTTTGGTTCCACCTTAGAAGAACATATTAGAGATCAATTTATGTTAAAATATCACAGTGCTAAAATCAGGCATGAATTGTGGTTGATAGATGATCCTCCCCTACATGAGGTACATGACATAGTTACTATAGCTAAATGTGTAGAGCATACATTAGGTTGTGTAGAGGAATTGGAGAATCGGAGAAAAGCAAGAATCCTGCTGTTAAGCAAGTTAATATAAAGATTGATCATAGCAAGTCCAATGAAGTATTAAGGAGTGATGACAAAAGCGCACTAGGTCAAGTAGTGAGGTTTAAAAATACTAAATTTTATTAATGTGGGAATTTTGAACATTTTGCTTCATACAAAAAGTGGCCTCCACTCAATGACACATGTAAACTTTGTAATAAGAATTGTCACTTTGCCAAGTGCTGTAAATCTTCCAAAAACCCTAATCAATGAGCAGTAAAATTAGTAGAAGATTGCATTTTGTCAGTGTTCACAAAAACAGAGCAAAAGAAACATCCTAGAAATAAAGTTTCTATTAATGGGTTGGAAATTGAAATGTTGTTTGATTCAGGAGCATGGTTGACGCTAATATCCAATGAATTATTCAACAAAAAACTGTGTTACAAGGTCAACCTTAAGGAACCTGATATAGTTCTGGGTGTTTATGGAGGTCAAGTAATAGAGTTGAGAGGGTATTTTGAATCAACTATCAAATGTAAATCCAACTCTGTTTATGGTAAAATCTATGTTCCAGTAAAAGGAGACAGTGTTCCGAGTTGGCCACATAAAAGGGAGTTGGGTGTTATATTGAATCCAGACTCACCTAGTCCGGTGATGATTAAAGATGATTTCATTAAAGGTTTACAGTTGAACCATGTACATGAACTTAGAGTTCAAGGGGAAGAAGATTCTCCTAGCTTCTGTGATAAATTTCCTGAAGACTTTAGTGATAAAATGTGATGCTTGAAGAGTTATGTACATCAGATAAAACTCAAAGAAGGAGTAGTACCTGTGGTCGTGAAAGTGTGAACTATTTTGATTTCTATGAAGGATGCTGTAGAGAATGAGATGAAGAGGTTATGTACAGAGGGAGTGATTGAACCATTTGAGTGCTCTGAATGGCTTGCAACAATTGTAGTCGTGCAAAAGCACTCGGGAGAGATCAGGTTGTGTGTAGATTTAAGAGCTCTAAAGAAGTGCATAGGTAAGCGATCATTTCCCTCTCCTCAACATAACGGAAATGGTTTCACTTCTTCATAGAGCCAAGTTTTTTACTACCCTAGAATTGACTGCAACATATCATCAAGTCAAGCTACACCCTGATTCGAAAAAGTACACTATGTTTAGCACTCCATTTGGCACTTATTGTTTTGTGAGGATGCCTTTTGGCTTAGTATCAGCAGTCGCTGTTTTTCAATGCATAACGTGTAGGTTATCTGGAAGTATGTCAGGATTCAAATACTTTCAGGATGATTTTTCAACTAATGGTAATACAAAAGAGGAAAATGATGAGAGAGTAAAAAAAGTGTTGAACATATTGAAGAAAAATGGTTTGGCTCTTAAATCAGGTAAATGTTTCTTTGAAAGAACTGAAATTGAATATTACATATAAAGAGCTAGTCATGAATATAATGAATTTATATTATCCAGAATAGAAGGAGGAATTATTATCTTTTCTGTGGATGGTTGAGTTTTATACTAAAAGTTTTCCCAATTTTGCTTCTAAACCTCTTCACATGAAGAAATATCTCAAGAAAGAAGTTGGGTATGTGTGAGACGAGGAATGTGAGAAAGAATTTGAAAACCTAATTTTTTTTTTCAGGAGTTGATAATTTAAGCTCATTTGATCCTGCAAAAAAATGTGTAATCATGACTGATGGCAGTTTGAAAGGTGTTGGAGCTGTGTTGCTGCAGTATTCAGGAATGGGTTGGGATCTCAGGTCTATAGCGTATGTTTCAAGATCATTACGTGGAGTAGAAGAGAAGTATTCCACCATTGAAAGAGAAGCCTTGAGTGTTTTCTGGTCAATTAACAAAGTCAAGAATTTTATATGGGGAAGTGAATTTTCCATTTATAAAGATCACAAACCACTAGTTGAAGTATTTACAAAGAAAGGTTTAGGCATGATTTCCAAGAGAATTTGCAAATGGATTGTGGCTCTTCAGGATTTTTGTTTTAGTGTATGTCATGAGCCAGGACCAAGGAATAAAATTGCTGATTGCCTTTCAAGGCTCAATGCTGTGAAAGAGAATGGGGAAGTGGAAGACGAGGATGAAATGGAAGTGTGCAGCATTACACGCGGAATTGGTACACAAGAGGAATGGGTCAAAGCTGTTGCTGAAGATCTATTTTGCAACAAGTGTGTGAAGCACTGCAGAATGGATGGAAATCTACTATGCAGAATGATAGGTCTTTGGGAAGTTATTGGAAAATCAAAGATGAGTTATCAGTAGAGAATGGTCTAGTTTTAAGAGGTTTGAGGTTTCGTCATGCCCACTAGGTTAGTAGATAAAATCTTGGCATTGGGTCATTTCGGCCATCAAGGGATGAGTAAGACAAAAGCCAGAATTCGTCTTAACTATTGGTGGCCGGAAATGGATTTGATGATTGAGAGGTTGTTTCGAGATTTTTCAGATTATTGTGGTAGTGACAAAGTGTACAAAGCAAGAGTTCCTCCTATGTGTTAAAGAAACTTTCCAATTAAGCCATGGGACGTTTTGGATGTGGTAAGACAAATTTATTCTAAAAGAGGTTTTAACTACCTTTTAGTATTAATTGATCAGTTGGCTCGATGGTCAGAAATACAAATTGTGAGTAGCATTGAAACCAAGAGAGTAACTGAGTTTCTAAGTGAAATATTTGGCTTTAAGGGTTTACCAAATACTATGTTGACAGACAGTGGTCCTCAATTAGTATAATTGGAAATGGAAAAATTCTTAAGCTGTAAAGGAATTAAGCATAGGGTGTGCTCTTTGTATCATCCTGAAGGAAATAGAACCGTTGAAAGGTTCAATAAAGGAATTAAGGAATGTATAGAATTAGAAATATCTCCTGGAAGAAATTGGAAAAAGGGTTGACAAAATTTCTACATTCATATAGATTTACTCATCACACAACTACAGGAGAAGTTCCATTTGATATATTTAGAGGACGCAAAGGTAACACTGAGTTGTCTCCTGGTTGGGTATGTTGGGGTAAAGATGATTGTGCGTTGTGGGCAAAAATGAAAGGGGATGATGAAAGAGAGAAGAAATGTGTGGAAATGTAAAGAGTATTACGTTTTCAGAAAAGGTGTGAAAGATCTTAATGTGACGATAGGGGATTTTCTGCTAATTAAAAAACCTATTCAGGAATGCTCTCAAAACAGAAGATGGCAGAATGTGGAACTTGAAAAGAGTTGTGAAATTTAGAGTAAAGTAATAATCTTTGCTATTACAGGAAACGTTTTTGTTTTATTTAGTTTATCAATATGTGTAGGAATTTATTTGGTTATTTCTCATGATTTTGTGTGCTAGTATAACATATTTCTTATTGGGCAAATTTTAAATTGCATTAAATTGTTGTAAAGGGGAAGGCATGTGGTATATGTCCAATGCTTGTTGGAATTGACTTTGTTCGCCTAAGACATCCAGAACGTAGAATGTAAGGGGATTCTGGAGCTTTAGTTTGCCAGGTCCCTGAAGAAAGATTGTGGATGGGATGGTCTTAATAAAGAACCCTACTTAATAACCTTAGGAAGATTTCTCACACTGCACCGTGCACATGATGACTTCAGTCACATATACAACAAAGTGCTGGCTCTGCCTGCATCAGACTCAAGTAGGTCTCCAAATGGTCAAAGTCATATCTTGCTTAGCCACTGTTTTGCCTGCACTAGTGGCAAGATGGCATTTCCAGGCCATCCTCTCTAGCTCTAATGATCTGCACATTTCAGCAGTAGCTTGAGCCAAAATGAATTGCCCTGCTTCACACGTGGCACGTCAATACACCCAATACCATAATTACTTGTCACAATAGGATTAACTACAACTTAACTTTGTACAAGCTCTCTGCTTAGTATAACTCCAAACCATTGGAGGTAGATGTCACAATATAACCAGTAACATTGTATGTTTTACATCAATAGGTCAGGCTGTTGCTTAGAATACAGAGGCCACAGAACAGACACTGCGGCCACTATCTCTCTTACCAGTCCAGTTGCCCAACATCACAGGCAGCCATTCGCCCCCCCAACCTGTGTACCAAGCACAGTGTCTGCCATCTTGGGATTCCCAGTCCTGGATCCTGATTTGCAGTGCAAAACTTTGGACAATGAGGGTCCAGGACCAAGTTAGAGAGGGCACCCTGTGACAAGGGCGTGGGCCCGTGGGGGTAGGATGTGTGGGAGGGATGCTATGGGCCAGTGGGATGAGGCCAATGAGGCTGATTTTGGCCAGGACACCATCAGCCATGCCTATGGGGCCTATTAGGAATTCCAAGGCATAATGGGCCAGGTCTTGACTGAACTCTGGGAAATTGAGCAGCTACAGAGGGAATGCGGGAACAGATGGAGGCCCACAATACCAACATGGCCTCCCTAACAGGGATGCTGAGGAACATTCACACCACCTTGAGCAGGGCTTTCCAACAACAGTCTACCCCTTCCTTTGACTCACTGACACCAGGCACATCAACATCAGTGCCAGCCACTGGAAGAGAGGCCTGTCAGAGAAAGAACCTGCCCCGACATCATGCCTGAGTAGCAGCAGATGACCCCCCATACAAGCAGGTATGTTCAGCAAAGAATCCAAGAGGTACAGATGGCAAGACACTCACCACTGCCAGTAAGTGACCTCTTCCTAAAGGACCTCCTTTGTGTACTACTCATTTTCTCTGTTGACTGATCCTGAAACACCTACCAGTTCCAAAGGAAGGAGTACTGTGGACTTTGGACTCCCAATGGTGTTGCATCAACTCCAATTATTTTATTCACTATGACTGACCCCTTCAATTTACAATTTTGCTACTTTATTGTAATACATTTTCCCATCACAAACTCATTGTCTGCTTGCTTGAAGAAGACACAAGTGTAGGAAAGTACCATCTTGCCTGGCATGTTACCCCCATATTTCACTATATATATGTTGTTTTAGTTGTATGTGTCACTGGGACCCTGCCAGCCAGGGCCCCAGTGCTCATAAGTGTGCCCTGTATGTGTTAACTGTGTTATGACTAACTGTCTCACTGAGGCTCTGCTAATCAGAACCTCAGTGGTTATGCTCTCTCATTTCTTTCCAAATTGTCACTAACAGGCTAGTGACCAATTTTACCAATTTACATTGGCATACTGGAACACCCTTATAATTCCCTAGTATATGGTACTGAAGTACCCAGGGTATTGGGGTTCCAGGAGATCCCTATGGGCTGCAGCATTTCTTTTGCCACCCATAGGGAGCTCTGACAATTCTTACACAGGCCTGTCTCTGCAGCCTGAGTGAAATAACGTCCACATTATTTCACAGCCACTTACCACTGCACTTAAATAACTTATAAGTCACCTATATGTCTAACCTTTACCTGGTAAAGGTTGGGTGCTAAGTTACTTAGTGTGTGGGCACCCTGGCACTAGCCAAGGTGCCCCCACATTGTTCAGGGCAAATTCCCCAGACTTTGTGAGTGCGGGGACACCATTACACGCGTGCACTACACATAGGTCACTACCTATGTGTAGCTTCACAATGGTAACTCTGAACATGGCCATGTAACATGTCTAAGATCATGGAATTGCCCCCTCAATGCCATCCTGGTATTGGGGAGACAATCCCATGATTCCCTGGGTCTCTAGCTCAGACCGGGGTACTGCCAAACTGCCTTTTCAGGGGTTTCACTGCAGCTGCTGCCAACCCCTCAGACAGGTTACTGCCCTCCTGGGGTCCATCCAGGCTTGGCCCAGGAAGGCAGAACAAAGGACTTCCTCAGAGAGAGGGTGTTACACCCTCTCCCATTGGAAAAAGTTGTTAAGGCAGGGGAGGAGTAGCCTCTCCCAGACCCTGGAAATGCTTTCATGGGCACAGATGGTGCCCATTTCTGCATAAGCCAGTCTACACCGGTTCAGGGATCCCCCAGACCTGCTCTGGCGCAAAACTGGACAAAGGAAAGGGGAGTGACCACTCCCCTGACCTGCACCTCCCCTGGAGGTGCCCAGAGCTCCTCCAGTGTGCTCCAGACCTCTGCCATCTTGGAAACAGAGGTGCTGCTGGCACACTGGACTGCTCTGAGTGGCCAGGGCCAGCAGGTGACGTCAGAGACTCCTTCTGAGAGGCTCCTCCAGGTGTTGCTAGCCTATCCTCTCTCCTAGGTAGCCAAACCTCCTTTTCTGGCTATTTAGGGTCTCTGCTTTGGGGAATTCCTTAGATAACGAATGCAAGAGCTCATCAGAGTTCCTCTGCATCTCTCTCTTCACCTTCTGCCAAGGAATCGACTGCTGACCGCGCTGGAAGCCTGCAAAACTGCAACAAGGTAGCAAAGACGACTACTGCGACCTTGTAACGTTGATCCTGCCGCCTTCTCAACTGTTTTCCTGGTGGTGCATGCTGTGGGGGTAGTCTGCCTCCTCTCTGCACTAGAATCTCTGAGGAAATCTCCCGTGGGTCGACGGAATCTTCCCCCTGCAACCGCAGGCACCAAAGAACTGCATCACTGGTCCCATGGGTCTCCTCTCAGCACGACGAGTGAGGTCCCTTGAATCCAGCAACTCTGTCCAAGTGACTCCCACAGTCCAGTGACTCTTCAGTCCAAGTTTGGTGGAGGTAAGTCCTTGCCTCCCCACCCTAGACTGCATTGCTGGGAACCACGTGTTTTGCAGCTGCTCCGGCTCCTGTGCACTCTTCCAGGATTTCCTTTGTGCACAGCCAAGCCTGGGTCCCCGGCACTCTAACCTGCAGTGCACGACCTCCTGAGTTGTCCTCCGGCGTCGTGGGACCTTCCTTTGTGACTTCGGGTGAGCTCCGGTTCACTCCACTTCGTAGTGCCTGTTCCGGCACTTCTGCGGGTGCTGATTGCTTCTGAGTGGGCTCCTTGTCTTGCTGGGTGCCCCCTCTGTCTCCTCACGCAATTGGCGACATCCTGGTCCCTCCTGGGTCACAGCAGCATCCAAAAATCCTAACCGCGACCTTTGCAGCTAGCAAGGCTTGTTTGCGGTCTTTCTGCACAGAAACACCTCGACACAACTCTTCACGATGTGGGACATCCAGCCTCCAAAGGGGAAGTTTCTAGCCCTTGTCGTTCTTGCAGCATCCACAGCTTCTACCATCCGGTGGCAGCTTCTTTGCACCCACAGCTGGCATTTCCTGGGCATCTGCCCACTCCCGACTTGATCGTGACTCTTGGACTTAGTCCCCTTGTTCCACAGGTACTCTTGTCAGGAAATCCATCATTGTTGCATTGCTGGTGTTGGTCTTCCTTGCAGAATTCCCCTATCACGACTTCTGTGCTCTTTGGGGAACTTAGGTGCACTTTGCACCCACTTTTCAGGGTCTTGGGGTGGGCTATTTTTCTAACGCTCACTGTTTTCTTACAGTCCCAGCGACCCTCTACAAGGTCACATAGGTTTGGGGTCCATTCGTGGTTCGCATTCCACTTCTAGAGTATATGGTTTGTGTTGCCCCTATCCCTATGTGCCCCTATTGCATTCTATTGTGACTATACATTGTTTGCACTGTTTTTTTTTGCTATTACTGCATATTTTGGTATTGTGTACATATATCTTGTGTATATTTGCTATCCTCATACTGAGGGTACTCACTGAGATACTTTTGGCATATTGTCATAAAAATAAAGTACCTTTATTTTTAGTATATCTGTGTATTGTGTTTTCTTATGATATTGTGCATATGACACTAGTGGTACTGTAGGAGCTTCACTCGTCTCCTAGTTCAGCCTAAGCTGCTCTGCTAAGCTACCTTTTCTATCAGACTAAGCTGCTAGACACCCCTCTACACTAATAAGGGATAACTGGACCTGGTGCAAAGGTGTAAGTATCCCTTGGTACCCACTACAAGCCAGGCCAGCCTCCTACAACAAGCTACTTGTGCAAGCAGGGATATGTTACAGCTTCAGAGTGTCCAGCTCGGGATTACATACATTACACACCAACACATGAGTGCAAGGGTCTGGTCAAAACAACAATTTTATTCCTGTGTACAACATATAGGCTGTCAATATATCTGAACTCTTAGGAACAAGAATGTGTGACTCATACTGAGTCAAAGTACAATTTTCCAAACACAGATCCACAGACCACGTAATGAAGGAATTTGTCAGTCATTGTCCTGTAGAATAGGTGAACACTGAGGTGGTTGGTGTCATCAGCTTGAGCCTTATCACATACCACACAAAAGTAATCCAACATCACATAATCCGAGACACAGAGAGATGGCTGAACAACAGTCACTGATCACAGGCTCATCATTAACCAATTATCATATATCTGCTGGTATGCCACAAACATATGTCAGTGTTGTGGCACAGACACTGTGGCCCCCAATGATGAAACACATCTACAGCTCTAGACAGTTTATGCAAAAAGACTGTTTAGCCAATGGGAAGGGAAAATTACTTGATTAAAAGCTAGGACTATGTATTTTTAGACCACATGATGACACAAATGATGCATCATGCCCACCACAAGACACAAAACAAGTACAATGTGCACTTCTGTACATCCACCCAAACACTGTGCCAAATGTCTTGGTAAAGGTCTCATACATCCAGACTCTGCGACCAACATTACCTGGAACAGTCCATGGCCACTTTTTATGTCAGAATAGCATCAGATACCTGCCAGTGTCACAACTCTGAAATGCCCACATGAAGATGCAATGGTGAAGGTACCTGTACAAAGACCGAAGCAAGGAGTAAGGCTTGAAACCATACCTATGACACAAGTTACATAGCAATACAATGGAAAATAAAGTACATTGCAAGGAGACTGACAAAAACAAAGCAACATCATCAAGGTGGAGATGTGTCAAAAGCTATGTTATCTAGCAGTCTTTGGCTGAATATTCCATAATATCAGCTTTGTGGCTGTTTCAAAAACACTCAGCTCCACAAATTCCCACAACTGCAGTTCATCGTACAGTTACAGTCATGACATCACATGACATACTTGGCATTTCAGGATTCTCACTTGGTGGCACTGCAGGCTCCCCCTCCTCTGGGATGTACAGGATATTCCTCCACAGGGCGATGTTGTGGAGTGTGCAGCATGCCACAGTGATCTGGCAAACTTTCCCAGGTGAGTTGAGGAGGGATCCACCAGTCCGGTCCAAATAGTGAAATCTGGCCTTCAGGAGCCCAAAAGCCCACTTGTGTTCTTCCATGGGCCTCATTGAAGCAGACTTACCCTGGCCTAGTTGGATTCCTCAGTGGTGTCAACAGCCAAGTAGTGTTCAGATTAGCTGACTCTCCTGTCAAGGAATAGATCATAAGTGCAAAAATTAGTGCCTCACTTCATGACTATAGCACCTGACATTGCACACACACAATCAGGACAGACATGACTTACCAACCAGCCAGGCCCTCTATGGGTGCAGTTGTGACATCAGCTGGGGTATGGTGCTGTTCCGCATTATGAAGGCATCATGGGCTGAACCCGGATAACAGGCACAGACATGTGAGATGTGGAGATCCGCCAACTTGCACGCTGATGGAATGGAAGTTCTTTCTGTTACAATAGACTTGTTTATTGGCCTGTGGTGGAGCCAAGCCAACATGTGTGCCATCAATGGCACCCGCCACATGTGGGAGTCAGACAAAACTATAAAAATTCAGCCTTCACATTGGCTAAATCCTCAGGTTGGGGTAACCTGATATAGCTGTCAGTGTGTAACACCATTGCTGAGAGGAAATCATCAGGTTGAACATAGGTTGGGACATACCAGCAGATAGGGCCACCATGTGTTGGAAGGACCCTGTGGCTAGGTAGTGCAATAGTGACATGACTTGTACAATGGGTGGTATGTTGGTTGGTTAACTTATAACTGGCATTAGATCTGACTGTATGGTTTGCCTATTCAGATGGTAGAGCAGGATGACATGGCATTCTTCCATAGTCTAAAGGTTCGGCAGTCAACAGTAGACAGGAGGTTGTCGCATCCTCCCTCTTCCATGGTACCTATGTGTGACAGGACATAATTTGTAACATTAGTCGGTGTTTCCCCAGCAACATACATAATGCATGCCAACAATATCCTGTGACAAAGCATTTCTGACTGGATAGATGTGACACCCAGTACACATCACAGCTGGTAAATACACAAGGGTCACATGTGACCCACATGGTTTTCAAGATGTGTCCACAACATAGATTTTGACTGAACTCAAAGATGTGCTACACAATTTCCCCTCAAAATGTGACTGTATATTCATACCACCAAACAGACCATCAGTGGTAATGGCCCGTACACCACTGTTAAATGCCATCTGCACCCTGCAACAAACTGCAAAGGTGGCTGAGTAGAAGGACCTGCATGACAAGACAGAATAAGGATGTTTGTGATGCAGCTAAACAAATAATGTAGGTGTGATCCAGTTTTTAAAATCAAATACAGCATTTCAGGCCACCAAAATGGCGGATGCCTGACCTACTCCACTGGACATTGGGAACCGCCTGCGACCGCTGGCGGAAGTCATCAGGGGGGTAGGCAGTTGCGACCGCGGCAGACACAGCCATAGGTTAATGTTGTTGCCTGTGGCAGTCGCTGCCCAATGTCCAGCGGTGACAACTGCGAATGTGGCAGACGTGACCGCTATGTTGTGCAGATACACTCACTTGACTCCTGACACTTCTGCCAGCAACACCTCCATGACCTGAGCTGCAGTATGCCACGTCTGGGAGCCATCATGCCACATCCAGCAGGTGATAGGTACCTGCCTTCTCTCCAAAGCAGCTGGAGAGGCTAGTTGATGAGGTCCTACCTCTATATGGACAGCTTTATGGCTCACCAGAGGAGCAGGAAAGAATCTCATAGGCACAATTTCACCTCTCACAACAGGCTACAGTGTGCCCTTGTGTGGCAGTTAGACTTGTTGTGTGCCTGTTGTTGCAGTCTGTGTGACATCAATGGTCCACAGCCGGCAGAGCGCCCACTGTCACAAGAGGTTTGAGGACCTGAGACGCTGGGCCTGGAAGATCTTGGAGGTCCAGCTGGGGCTGTCCTCCCAACATGGGCGGGGTGCACATCGAACCATGACCCCCCTAATGTCACGCATCCTGGCGATTGAGTACCCAGACCTTGATGAACATTTGAGGGGAGAACAGCAGCCACAAGAAGGGTGAGTACAGGGCATATTCCTACCTGTCACATTGCCATGTTAATGTTTTAGGTTCTGGCATCTCCCCCTTATGATTAGGGATGTGCCAAGTGTGATACAGTAGATGAGTCACTGTTTGTGTAGTTATGTGATGTGTTGCACACTCATGTGCCTTGCCTATTGGCCCAGGGACCTGGGACACAGCTGTGTACAATGCACAAACAATTTGCTCTCCAGGGATAACATATGGCTGTGTACATTGAACAATCAAGTACTGTTTGTTGCTGTAGTGGTTGTAAATTGCATGCAACAGACCACTACTATTCAGTGTTACAGGCCAAAGTAAATGAAGTGATGGATCACTGTCCTCAGTCATGTGGCTGGTTAAATTTGTATATTGGTATCTGTCACCCAGAGGCTACTTGTCCTCAGCATGTGACAGGTGATGGTGCCTCACTACTGTCTGTAATGTGAAGATGGCCGTCATACATGTGACCGAGCATACATTTGTCTTTGGGTGCAGTTACAGATCAAGACTTTCTCTTTGTAATTGAGGAATGTCCATGGACATGATTTGTGTGCCATCACTGTTGCCAACATTCCTTGTGCCTACAGGTTAGCATATGTCTCTTTCTCTTTTGACAAAATGTGTACATTGTTGTTTCATGCATGGTCTGCCCGTAATAATGGGATGATTCCTGTATTCCTATTTGAATGCCAAACTGTGTTTAGAATAGGACATTTGCAATGGGAGTACATTTTGTGTGCGTGCCCCCGGCATATGTGTGTCACCATTGATTGTTGGCTGACACATACCCTCAACTGTCATTGCATGTCATTTGGATTCCACAACTACTGTAGCAATGAAGGACAAGACGTGCTTGATTAGATCTTTTAGTCACAATGTGCATTCCCATGCCAGTGATGTGGCATCATGTAGCTAATTGCACTGCACATGTGTAACGGGTAAGGTTTTTTACCTGACTGTTAGCATGCACATAGAATGTCTTGCAGTTATGTTGAAATCACATGTGTTTGGGTACAATCATTCATTTACAGACATCTGGGTTTGCAAGACCAAAACAGAGACAGTGATGTAGCTTCCCATTGGGCAATATGTTGAAGGCCTTCTACAGGTACTTGCACATCTTTCTGTCTCTTCAGCATATAAAGCACTAATGCCTTCTCCTGATGCAATCAGGGTATGTAATTGTAAGTGGTGCTAAACTTTAGTGGTGATTTCCCTGAGGCTTGCGGGTTCATTGTTTTGTAGATTTTAGAGACACATCTCCCTGTCAATTTGCAAATGATGTCTACAGTGTACATTGCCAAATGTGTGGCCTACCTGAGCTACCTTAGTACTACCCTCATGAATCCACTGGGCCAAATTTCACTTGGAGAAGTGTGCATTGTGGATATGTTTCCAGTGTGGCATGAGTATTTCCATGTCACATTCTCCAAGCTATTGTACTGTTGTCAGCAACATGGCATGTTCTGGGAGCACCATTTCTTATACTTGTGTTATTGTGTATGTGACAAATGTATGTCTGCATTACCTTGAGTGGGATTTGTGCGAATGTAGTTGGCATTAGCCTACTATTGTATGACAACAGGTAAGTGATATATGCTTCATGATGCAAAGCAATGAAGGTGATGTGGACTCCTACTTATTAAATGGTTACTGTGATTGCACAACTTCAGCCATGCAATTGCGGTTGTCTGAAATTCTAATTTTCCTGTGGGCATCTGCTGACAGTTCATATGACATGCATGCATATGGTATGGTTCATGTATGAGCCACTTAGGTGGAGTTAATTGCTGGGGCCTACTTGACATCATGGTAATGTTTGCTAATCACAGCTGTTGTTCAAGTGTGATCATGGACATGTGATGACCCTATTTCTCTTTGTATTTGCAGCATCAGCCCAGACAAGCGAAGGAGACAGCCACAGCCGAGTGGTAAAGCATCTGACTACGGAACCACAGGTCAAGACATCACCGACAAAGTGGGACCCAGTAGCCCGGGGGCTAATGGGAATGCCGTGGAGGACATCATCTAATTTTCCTCCAATGGCCACTCCCTAGTGGTGGTGGACCCATCGAGACATACTCCAATGCCATCCTTGTCTGCTACTCCCAGTTCTATCACTACCCTCCCTGTTGCTCCCCACCCAGTTAGCCATGCCCACTCACCCAAGAGGGTGGGTGTCTCCTTTGCCGCAGGCATCTCCACCACAGCCCATGTTACCCCTGCTGCCCTCAGTGAGGAGTCTATTGACCTCCTGAGGAGTCTCTCTTTTATTGTGAATGCCATCCAGGAGTTGGCCTGTCAACTTCAGCAAACCACTGCTTTCCTGGAAGGCATTCATAGTGCCATATCTGGCCTATAGAATTTATTTCAGGCTCTGACCTCCTCACTGACAGCAGTCACCCTTCATCTTCCGTCTCCCTTCCACCTCCCTCCTCCCAATCCAAATCCCCCTTTCTCCTACCTATCCCAAGCATACAGACATATCTGCACACCCACCTCAACACACAAAAGCACAATACCACAAAGCACACCAGCAAGCAAGCATTGAGCATACACCCACTCACACAACATCAGCCACCACTTCTCCAGACACCCCACCACCGGCCCACACCCCACATCCAGCATACCTACAGGCATCAACACAATAAGCAGTGACAAACACACCACACCCACAGACACCATCCCAACAGACACACAGACATCCACCACACCCACCATACCCGCAGACACCACCCCAACAGACATCCACCACATCCACCATACCTGCAGACACCACCCCAACAGACACACACACAAGCACCACTACAAGCATACCTGCAGGCCTCACCCCAACAGCAACACACACATCCATCACTCCCACATCACCCAGCACCTCCCAGCCCCCCAAGACATGCAAACGCCTACACTCATATATGCAACACACTACTCAAACATAAGCATACCTCACACACGCACATGCCCAATACATCAACACTGATGCACCTGACATCTACTCTCTCAACCTTTAAATTCCCATCCCCTTCTGATGACCATCTCTGTGTTCCCAGGGAATTTTTTTTGCTTGAACTTGCTCTTTCTCCTTTTCCCTGTATCCCCGTCCCATACTCAAGAGGCCCTGACCCACACCCCAACCAATCCCTTCCACATCCAAGTCCTCCCCGTCACACTTGCCCCCCCGCAAGCACCCATACCTCTCCTCCACAAGAGGAAGCCCACCTCTCCAAAGAAACAGTCCATTCCTCCCAAACCCACCCATCCCAAATCCGCCCCCCTCCGAATGATCCCTGAGGTGCCTGCTTGCCCATTTGATGCCCCTTCCTGTGGAGGTTACCTGGCAGTAATAGGAGTCAAGTTTGGGTACAATACTGTGCACTGAAAGAGTGATGAACTGGCCAATGGCCCTGGACACTTCACATTTCCTTAAAAATAAACCCAAACAGTTGTTTTTGGGGTATACATATGTCCTGCAATTCCTTTTCTACCTTTATGTTGTTTCTGAGTAACATGTGCTGTCTGATTACAGTTGTGTGTGCTTCAGCCTTCTTGCTGATCCATTTGATGTTGTTTGCAATATATAACTTTGCGGGCAGTGCTGGGTCACCCAAGACAAAGGAGGATGTTGACTCTATGGATAAGTGGGTGTTAATCCAAATGGGGTGTCATTGCATTGCATTCTGTATGGTATGGTAAGTATATCATCTTGTGTTGTCCAATTTCAGAATGTATGGTTTTAGACTTGTCCCCCTCATATGGACTGTATATTTGTCTCAGGTGAGGCAGCTTGAGTTTTCATTGTGCAGACATGGAGGCTGCTCATGTCTGCTACCTTTGTTTGCATTTGACTGGGCATGTGTCCATTTAGCTGTGTGTTCCTTGCAGGTACTTTGTCTAGATGTATGTTCCATGCAGGTGTATGTGCTTTCTTGACTTGCCCTTCTGCATTGTCCATATAGGCGTGTCACTTAGCTCTACTATTGGTTGTCCCTGATATACAGGTAGGGTCAGTCCCTGTGCAAATGGTGTTTTGGGCTCATGCAAAGCGATATGTGTCCCAGTGCAGCATCCTTCCCTGAGTGACTACGATGCCCCCATTTCTATTGTGCAGGTATTGTTTGCATAGTGAGCTTTGTATATTTGTGTCTCTGTCAATTGTGAATCCCATTTTTCTCCCATTTTATTGTAATGTGGCTAATGTGTGGATCCATTGCAGGGCTGGTTCATGGGTGGGGTGTTTGTGTTTCATGACACATCCATACATATGTGTGTTGAATCTGATGACAGTCCATGGCATGTGTGCAATGCCAGCCTGTCAGTTGTATTGGTAGATGTGACGTTGCTGTGTTGTTGGTGTTGTATGACACAATGTTGTGTACACTTCACTGTCCCTGTGCCTAAAATGTGCTGACGTGTGTTTGTGCATAGTTTTTCGGTGCAGTGTGAGTGACCTGCCCAAAAGGGGCATTTTGTGGCTGTGAATGTGTCCTTCTTTGTGAATGACTCCGTCTGTGTACACAATGACAATTGTATTTGACCCACATAGCGTGACCCCCATATCATGTGGATGACGCACAATGATTAATGACATAGATAGGTGTGTACTTATGGTCACTTGTGTCCACAGTGACGTTGATTTTCGGCTCAATTGATAATCATCAACAGCAGCAGGACGTGTGTGATGGCCGCCAATGGTGACTCAGGACGTGTAAGGCTGCCTGCAGGTGAGTTGCTCCCATTATAGTCTCAGTTTCTGCCTGCTGAGATGTGATGGTTGGACCGCCACAGTCACATTGGCGGTGTGCAACCTCATAATGTGGCTTTCCTGGCCTGTTTATGCTGCCTTGTGATTGTGGCAGCCTGGCGGTGCCGGTTGGACTGCTGCAATCTTTGCTCCATAGGCCTGCATGACTTATGCACAGTACAGTAGTCCGATCGGCAAGCCGATGGCGGTCGGACCGCTGCCATGGCAGTGCATGGACCGCCAAACTCGTAATGAGGCCCCAAGTCAAAGACCTCATGCAGCCTGTGGCTGGCTCATTGTAAGTGTGGCAATACGGTGCAAGAAATTGTGAGCAGGCATTTCTGGATCTGTTTGATGCCTGATACCATTGTACAGTGGCAACAGATTTGCCCTTCCTTAATGAGGTGGGATGCCATGGGTGGTGATTTATACTGGGTGAAAATAGAACAAAGAGTAAGTGTAGCATAAATGTGCTATTTATGAAAGGTGCTTGCTTAATTGTGTTCATACTCTACCTACAAAATGTGCTTGCTTGATAGTGCTCATGCCTAATCTGACTTTGGGTATGCTGGTCGTCGCAGCCACATTAATGCTGAGGAGATGTTACACGCACCGATACAGTGCAATATTCTCCTTCCACATCTGCAGCAATTAGATAAACGAACAAGAAAACTAAGGCCCAGATTTATGCCTGCTTTGCACTAAATTAGCGCTCTTTTTTTTTACACTAATTCAGCGCAAATTTAACTCCATATTTATATTTTGCTGCTAGATAAGACTAGCACCAAAATATTAGAGTTAAAGTCATGTTTTGGATGCGTGAATCTACCTTGCTTCAATGAGATGCAAGGTAGGCATTCCGGTCCAAAAAGTTACTCTAAGGCCTTAGCGCCTTATTTATCCTTCTGTGCAAAAATGGTGCACGGGAGAGAGGCGGGCCTAAATAATGGCCCCAAGCCTGCTTAGCGCCATTATTTAGTGCCTGGGTCAAGGCAGCCGTTAGGGCACCTGTGGGCCCATTTCCACAGTGAAACACCCTGAAAAGAGCCCGCAAGTGCCCTCACCAAGTCCCAGGAACACCCCACCCACACCAGAGGGACACCACTGGATGGGGGACCCGATCCTAGGTAAGTATAGGTAAGTAGAGGTAAGTTTGTTACTTTTTTTTTAGGTGCCATTGCGAGCCCTGAAATGGGCCCCCCACATGGCACTGGGTGCAATGGCCATGCCCAGGGGACCCTTGGCCCTTGAGCAGGCCATTGGGGTGGTGGGCATGACTCTTGTCTTTTATAAGCCAGGAGTCTCGTTGTATGGATTGTTTTGCGTCACAAAATGATGCTAGGCCGGTTAGAGTCATCTTTTTTTACTCTAACCAGCCTAACATCATTTTTTGGTGCAAAACACCATTCTCCCATACCCCCACCCCCACCCGTCTAATGTCATTTTCCATGACGTTAGCCCACCTTTTGTGCCGGTTTGCACCATTCCATAAATTTTGCACCCTGGCGTCCTGGAATGGCGCAAGCCGGCACTATAGTTTTTGACGCAAAACTGTGTTTGTGCAATTTTGCGTCAAAAAGTATAAATCTGGGCCTAACATTCATTTCAAATAATTTACCTATTCAAGGGCTCCCATAATTGAAAATTACGTCCCACAACACTTAGTCGTACTGGCTTATTTTTTTGGGAAAGTGCTTGTACATATTGCCCTATCATTAGAGAACCACAAGGATGTGCATAAACTAAAATACGTTTTTAAAATGTAGATATACCCCTTGCAAAAGGCAAGGTGGCCTTCTTCTCTTTTAAACAGGTTCTAATTAAAAAAAACACGTATTTGCGTTGAAGGAAGCATTTATCAGAGCAGCCCTCATAAGTGTCATCAGCCGCCATGACTACTGGTGTAGGGCTTTTATGGCAAGGATAGCCTGAATCATTACTCTGACATCTGGAATATCTCAGTCACACATGTAAAATGTAGATGTGCTGGTTAAGTAACACATAAAAGTAAAAAGTCTCTGGGTAAGGAATTCATGCACTTCTTTAGAAGGAAGTTCTTTATTTTAAGATTTTTCAGGAAAGCTTTATGTTAGGTTTTGTTGATCCACTTTAAAAGCACAATAGGGCGTCATTATTACATCTCTTTTTTAATGGGATCTTTTATTCATTTTCTAGTGCTTTTCGAGCCACTGTATGAGATGATGGGCACATTTGTATTATGCAGATTATCTACATTAACAACGTAATTTCCGTTTGAATTCTGCGTGAATTAAACTCCACAGTGTTGAAACCTCATTACATTAAAGATCTGAACCCTCGAGGGTTTTGTGACAATAGCCTGGATTAATTCTCATGGAATTGTCTTGATTTCATGCAGAGTACGAGAATGCTACTTCGGTTTGTCAAAATCCCTCCTCAGGAAAGGGAGTGCCCTTTACTATCTTAATTTTAATTACACAGTCAATTTTCCGACAAGGTAGGTGACTTCCCTACGAAACTGAAAAATATTTTTTTTGGTGATTCTGGAGTAGCATGAAAATGTGTGGCGTGAGATAGTGCTATTTTTGAGCCTGGATGAAGTTTAAATTACAGCAGCATAGTTTGCATAATTTCTGGAATTACACCATTGATCCAGCTCAACTAATTATGTGCCATTTGAGGTAAAATGTTCAGCAAATGAACAAAAACTAAAAATGGCTGTTATTCACAGTGCTTTGCACCTGTCCAAAATCGACTCGTTCACACATTTCATGTTAAAATGTACTGCAAAATGACAGACTTACAAAATAATATATTGCCTCAGTGAATCATAGACACACCAGCGAAATGCAAGGCTGGTGGGCTGATGAAAGAGTTGCCTACTGCTTTGATCTATGCAGTCTACTATCAAAACGGGTAAATTGCATACATTGGCATTACTTATTCTAACATACATGTACATAAAAATAAAAATATTTAGAAATAATTACTGAGATTCAGAATGATTTCATTTCATATGGTTTTTGTGTCTTAATTAAATAATTAAAGATACATGCACTCTAATAATAGTTGCTAGTAAAGGTAAACTTTATTGTTAGAATATTATTTTCTAAACAATTTCTGAACGGAGGTAATACATTTTCATAGTAAATAATATAAAAAAATTGTGTATTTACGACTGATTTCTGAATATGTTATATTTTAAGGAATATATCTTAAAGGTTAAAACAATGTGTTTAGTGTTACAATATTAATTTTGACCTTCCCAATTATATGTACTTTCTACAACACAACGTTTGCAGTACTGAAACTAGAATAGTAATTCTGATCTTAACAGGAATATATGCACTTTCCCCAAGTGTCCAGAACAATAAATGTGCCCTCCCCCGTCAATTATATGCATGTTCCCTAATATTTCTGGGATCGTAGTTAGAATAGTAAATCTTACCAGTTCCCACATGCAAATGCATTGTTTCCAATGTTTGTTAGACGGGGGCTTACAATAGCAAATCTGACTCTACCCTTATAAGTAGGATGGACAAGAATTAGAATAATAAATCTGACACCCACAATGTATGCACCTCCCCCAATGCCATTGGAACTTGAATCAGAATATGAAATCTGACCTTCACTACCCTGATTAATAGCATTTTCCCGATTGTTAATTTCACTGGATTTAGAATAATAATTCTGGCCTCCACCCTCCCTAAACATACGCTTTCCCCTGTATTAGCAGGGCTGGAGTTAAAATAGCATTTCTGACCGAGCGCCCCAAATGTATGCACTTCCCCCAACGTTAGTAGGACTGAAGTTAGAATAATAAATCTGTTATCCCCTATCATATGCACTTTCTCCAAAGTTAGTAAGAGTGCAACATTATCAAGGCTGATTGCTTGTGATTCGTCTATGTCAGCAGTGGAACACTGGGCAAAATTAATTCACAGGGATGTGTCTCAAGCGATTGCCTGTGGAAAAAATGTTTTCTAACATGTCACCCCTCATCTTTCTATCTTCCATTGTAGATCACTGCAGCTAGATTTATTTCTAACCATCTTTGCTCCAAAGCTAGTTTGGACTCTCCATGAACGTCAAAATGAAAAACAGAAGTAAAACTGCCAGAAAGCAAGAGAAAGGTAATGTGATATAGTATGTTATCTGCGTCAGTGTTGTTATGTCCCAGGTTCTCTTGTGACATAGTATTGTTCTAGGGTCTTATGAAGGCTCGGAGTGCCCTGATGGCTGAGGAAACTGTTGGCAGCAGTGGGTGTTGCCTGGGCTCTTCTGCTCGCAGAGTATACTTTAATAAATCTTTTTTGTGGTTTACCACCGAGGCGTCTCCCTTCATTAGGAAACCATTCACGACTGTCAGTATGTTTGCCCAATCATATTTTGACAGATCGGTTTTGAGTCTCAAGTTGCACACATCAGATTACCACAGTATTAATTTACATTTTACAACCCTTTTATGCATCTTAGTTTTATCCAGATGGTCACTTCTTCCTCATTCTGATGCCCACGTATTTCCCCAACAGGGTGGCATCAATGTCCATATTAGACCAAGTCGACTACGTTTTTGCAAGCAAACCAGTTGTTTGTCCCACCATTTTAATTCATATTTGATCCCATATACCTTTTCTGTCAAATGTGTATACTTGGAAATATTTTTGTCCAATTTGCTGCACAAGCTCCTTTGGAGCACGCCGCCATTTCCTCTTTGTCACAGTAAACATTTGTTTGTGGTTTGTTCATTGCAATCATTCAAGTTTCCTAATTTGGATGTGAATGGCACATATCCTGGGTTTCTTTGTTAATGAATCTTGTACAGAACAATTGGAACAGTATGTACTGAGATAACAGACAGTCCATTAGATAACCCTGTTTTTTTATACCTTACATGTTTGTGGCAGCCTCGCACTTGAAATACACCTGTGTTTGTGTGTTCAATTCAAGCAGCAATTGAGGCACAGCAGAGGTTCACGCAGCATAGGTAGCTGCCTGACCAATGCACATGAATTGAAATTATAAATACTACGAGCTTACCACATTACCACATGACATGTTATATACTTGTCTGCAAGACACACCATTTGTACATTGAGTGAATATGTACTCTTCCGGTTTCTGTAGACCTGTTCATTGGCCCTTGGAGGTACCAAGGCGATTTGAGTCCCATCAATGGCCCCTATTGCATGTGGGACATGTGATATATTGTAGAACAGTGGGCAATTCAGCATGTTGTGGCAACCTAATGTACCTGTTCACAAGCTTGAGTAGGGCATCCAGCACATTCTGTAACACCTTACTGAACTTGGGCTGTGACATCACTGCAGCCAGTCCTACAGTCTCCTTAAAAGAGCCACTCACCAGACAATGCAGGATTGCCAACATCTGGACTGTTGGAGGGATGGCATGGGGATTTCTCAGAGCCGGCAGGAGGTCTGGCTCCAAATGGGTGACCAGTTCCCTGATAGACACATGGTTCAGTCAATTGGTCAGGATGATGTGGAACACTTCCATGGTTTCAAGATCTACTAGTGGCCGGTGAACTGGTGCATTTCTCATGACTCCATTTTGACAGTACCTAGGCAGGGAGACAAACAACAATCTGGTCACCTCTCACAATGTTGTACAACAAGTATGACATACGACAATCATAAAGTATTGGTCATGTTAGTTGGCTGTCATATTGTGGAAAGACACATTACTCCACACTCCATTCCTAGCCAGACAATGCCACATAATCCTTGTGACAAGGGACGTGTACAGGACATGTCAACATACACCTTCTATGTGTTCCACCATATGAATTGTCAATACAGACATATTTATTGACAAGTGTGGTGATGTCACCTGACACTCACTACATTAGTGATTATCCACAAAATGTAACCTAAATGAATCAATTAGTGATGATATGCAGGTAATGATGCAGTGTGAACCCAGGGCAGTCATGTAACATACTAAAATGGCTTCCGCCTGTCCTGCATACAATGGACAGATGGAAGTCACCTCATTCCGCCGACAGCAGTTGTCATGGCGGAAGGAAGTTGAAACCGCCATGCAACTCCTCTTGGATAACATCGATGTCTATGGGAAACTGCGACCAATGACTATTGCAGCCGGGGTTGACGGTCATGACCGCTGCGGTCATGACCGCTATTTTGAGTGCATTAGAAGTAATATATGGTAATTACAAGGGGGAAGTAAACCTAGACTTCCACGTTAAAATTACTCTATCAAGGAAGGGACTATATTCATTTTATCCAATATCCTTGGATTAGTTTAAATGTTATTTCTTTTATCAACTCAATTATTACAATCTACAAATCTAATCATAGACTTCCTATTATTATCATAAAATCCTAGGTGCTCCTAAACTTACAGACACAGTGAAAGTGAACATTGTGAAAAAAAGTGACGGTGTAATATACAATATATACAAAATATGCGGTTAAAAACAATGTATCATGAACTTCCAGAGGCTCCTTCAATCCAGGAGTCCTGAAGTCACTCAAAAGCATTTCATATCAATCCACAATCAATTTTTTTTGACGTTTTGACCCTGTATATAGATATAAATCAACAGCGACTGAGAATCTCTCTATTTGGTAGCACCTAGAAACAAATAATATTCTATTATAATATTTAGGGACTATATTCATAAAAGAAACTCAAATTTATGAAATTTTTATATAAAAAGGGGGGTATCACTCACCTATTGGTTCAGATTTAATGTATTCGTGTCTTGATAATAACTGCCAACGTTTATTGGTTGTCTTCCTAATAGGAACTCAAATTATTCAAGAAATTTTTGTTGTGTCCCTTAATATTTATTAAATTTACTGTACTGCAAAAATCATTCCCTGTGTAAAATTACTTACAATGTTAGCGATTCTGTAGAGTTGTAGTCATTTTAAGCGATGCCTATTTTTTTGTTATATACAATATATACAAAATGTGTGGTTAAAAACAATGTATCGTGAACTTCCAGAGGCTCCTTCAATCCAAGTGTCCTGAAGTCACTCAAAAGCATTTCATATCAAGCCACAATCAATTTTTGTCGACGTTTCGACCCTGTATATAGATGTGAATCAACAGCGGGTCATCATCAGGACTGAGAATCTCTCTATTTGGTAGCACCTAGAAACAAATAATATTCTATTATAATATTTAAGGACCATATCCATAAAAGAATCTCAAATTTATGAAATTTTTATATAAAAAGGGGGGTATCACTCATGTATTGGTTCAGATTTAATGTATTCGTGTCTTGATAATAACTGCCAAAGTTTATTGGTCGTCTTCCTAATAGGAACACAAATTATTCAAGAAATTTTTGTTGTGTCCCTTAATATTTATTAAATTTACTGTACTGCAAAAATCATTCTGTGTGTAAATTACTTACAATGTTAGCGATTCTGTACAGTTGTAGTCGTTTTGAGCGATGCCTATTTTTAGAAGTCTTCACCATATTTATAATCTCTCACTTAAATCATCACTTTGTATAGTTCTGGGAATAATGGTGGCTGATTTTAAATTCACAGCTCTACAAAAACATAGAGTATGAGCTTTAGAATGCCAAATTACAAATAATATAACTTAAATCTTTAATAATGGTATCGACGTACTTTCAAAGTATCATCCAGCGCAACGGAAGACTCAGAAATTGCGACTTTCCGTATGCGTCTGCAGGAAGCATTTAAATAGAGTGGGCTCATATGTGCCAACTTGGGAGGGCGGTGTTCTCTAGTCCGCCTAAAAGGGGGCCAGTGTCAAGTTACTCAGAGACGCTTCCATTCGGCAATCTGTAACCGATGCCCTTTCTGGTCCGCTAGGGCGTACTTATTTCATAGATCAAGGCTTCTTGAGTAAAAACGAAAAACAGTTTCTCAATAAGAAGGATCCTAGAACACCTGTATTATAAACGTTGCCAAAAATACATAAAAGGTTGGAAAATCCCCCGGGTAGACTTATTGTGTCAGGATGTGGTTCCTTATTGGAACCCTTATGCCACTATCTTGATTTTTTCATTAAACCCTTTGTACCCATGACAAGTGCATATGTGTGGGATAGTATGCATCTGATCACTATGTATAAGAACATAGAGTTCTCTACTAATACAGGTTTGTTAGTTACAATGGACATACAATCACTATATACTAACATTCCCCAACAGGAGGCCCTTAGGGTAATAACAGAGGTGCTAGATTCCCACACCCAACCGATGCAAGTACCCACCTGGTTTCTAATACCCCTGATGGAAATAGCGATGGGAAAGAATTATTTTCTATTTGATAATAGTTTCTATTACCAAGTGAAAGGTGTAGCTATGGGAGCAACTTTTGCACCGAATTTAGCTAACCTGTACATGGCCGATTATGAGATCCGAAACTTTTTAACCAGACAAATCCTTTTTTAGGAAATATACAGAAGTGGCCTAGATACATTGATGATGTTTTTTTAATCTGGCGAGGTTCAGAAGTTTGAGGGATAACCTCCCTTTTGGGCAGTTTCTCCAGCTCTGGAGAAATTGCTAAAAAAAAATCAGATTACTTTAAAGAATCAGATACCCTTATAGAAAGACTCAGAGAGAGGGGTTACCCCAAAAGGCTGGTTAGGACAGCAAGAAATAGAGCATGGTATAATCATAGAGAATGTCTCTTAGAACCCAAACTATTAAAAGAGAATAATAACAGACTAGCCTGTGCAACTACATTCAATCCAGCTAGCAACGATATGAAAAAGATTATTTTACATTATTGGGAATTGTTCAAAGAACACCTTCATGTACAGGATCCCCCCACGTTTTCTTTTAAGAAAGGGAAGAATCTAAAAGATACTTTGACAAGAGCACTTTTACCACAAATACCTAAAAGGACATACAATACACTATGGGGTCTGCCAGCAGTATTGGGACATTATAAATGTGGATACTGTGCAACATGCAAATTCAGTTTTAATACAACTGACTTTTGCTACAAGGATAATACATTCACCGTGACTGCATTTACAAATTGCAATATACATGATGTTATTTATGTGATCTGGTGTCCGTGTAATCTCATGTACTTTGGCAAAACGACACAGAAGGTGAAATGTAAGATCCTGCAACATATAAGCAGAATCAACTGCAGAACAGCAGGAGCGCCCATAGTGGAACATTATGAAAGACTCCAACATAACAGTGATGACGACTTAAAATGGCAAATTATTGAACAAATTACTTTGGGCCCAAGAGGAGGTGATAAAGACAATCTCTTCGCCAAACGTGAACTGTACTGGATGGAAAAATTTGAAACTATAAGTAATGGACTGAATTCCGTAGAGGATTGGAGACAGGCCTCTTTATTGTAACTTTATTCTCCTCATTTTTCCCCTATCATTTGCTTACTGATGTTTCTAGACATGTCTGGGACTACAGGATTTTAGATGATATGTCTAAATATCAGAATTGTGCATATACATATGAATCTCACGGGTGTGTACATAAATATCTGATTCCTAAGGCCTTGCACATCAGGACTCTAGAAATAGATGATTGACTTGCAACAACATCTGCGTAGTGCCGCAGAGCAGTTTGTTTTTGTTCAAAATATACAACTTTCCATATTCAGAAATGACCATATTCCTTCCCTTTTTAAAAATATTATAGCACACATTTTAAAATTACAGCAATCGTTCAATAGGTTTCATGTATGATTTATTTTGATGCAAAAGACGAAGCCCTGGCATCACTAAGTCATAAATTAATACATATGTTTCAAAATGTTTCCTTTTAGTTTGATGTACGCAAGTCCAACACAGATTTAGGCCAATCGATAAGAACTAGTGATATTCAGTCATTGGCTCCATGTGAAGTCGGACCAATAAGGGCTCTCAGTATATAAGATAGGAGCCTTTCTCTTCACATAGTGACTTGTATATAAAAGATCCTTTGCACAGTAATATAATGGATAATCTTTGCGCGGAACTCTCAAGTTATATTCTAGCATAATCAATGAGAACCCCCGTTATTTTTTATGGCTCTTTACTACCTACGATGATGGAGCCGGTCTTAGCGTCCTTCGTATATACGACGTAAGTACGCTAAAGTGGACCAGAAAGGGCACTTGTTGCCGAGATGTAGATATATTTAAAAGGACAAAGCTGGCGTCTTACGTACATATGACGTAAGTACGCCCTAGCGTACCAGAAAGGGCACCGGTTACAGATTGCCGAATGGAAGCGTATCTGAGTAAATTCACACTAGCCCCCTTTTAGGCGGACTAGAGAGAACACCGCCCTCCCGAATTGGCACATATGAGCCCACTCTATTTAAATGCTCCCTGCAGACACATACGGAAGGTCGCAATTTCAGCGTCTTCCGTTGCACGGGATGATACTTTGAAAGTAAGTTGATACCATTATTAAGGATTGAAGTTATATTATTTGTAATTTGGCATTCTAAAACTCATTCTCTATGTTTTTGTAGAGCTGTGTATTTAAAATCAGCCGCCATTATTGCCAGAACTATACAAAGTGATGATTTAAGTGAGAGATTATAAATATGGTGAAGACTTCTAAAAATAGGCATCGCTCAAAACGACTACAACTGTACAGAATCGCTAACATTGTAAGTAATTTACACACAGAATGATTTTTGCAGTACAGTAAATTTAATAAATATTAAGGGACACAACAAAAATTTCTTGAATAATTTGTGTTCCTATTAGGAAGACGACCAATAAACTTTGGCAGTTATTATCAAGACACGAATACATTAAATCTGAACCAATACATGAGTGATACCCCCCTTTTTATATAAAAATTTCATAAATTTGAGATTCTTTTATGGATATAGTCCTTAAATATTATAATAGAATATTATTTGTTTCTAGGTGCTACCAAATAGAGAGATTCTCAGTCCTGATGATGACCCGCTGTTGATTCATATCTTTATACAGGGTCGAAACGTCGACAAAAATTGATTGTGGCTTGATATGAAATGCTTTTGAGTGACTTCAGGACTCTTGGATTGAAGGAGCCTCTGGAAGTTCACGATACATTGTTTTTAACCACACATTTTGTATATATTGTATATAACACCGTCACTTTTTTTCACAATATTCACTTTCACTGTGTCTGTAAGTTTAGGAGCACCTAGGATTTTATGATAATAATAGGAAGTCTATGATTACATTTGTAGATTGTAATAATTGAGTTGATAAAAGAAATAAAATGTAAACTAATCCAAGGATATTGGAAAAAATTAATATAGGGCCAGATGTACCAAAGGATTTTACCCATTCTGTGTCTATGGGAAAAAGCTTTCTTACATATGGCCCATAGTCTCATCCTTGATAGAGTAATTTTACCTTGGAAGTCTAGGTTTACTTACCCCTTGTAATGACCAAATATTACTTCTAATGTTTACGTACCCAGGTCAAAGGGTTAGTGGGTTTTGCCTCATTTTTTGAAAACGCCATTTTGTATGGGCATGCTAACTTGACTCCTGGCATTCGGGCAAGGAAGACTTCCACTTTGTTACATTAAAGATCTGAACCCTCGAGGGTTTTGTGACAATAGCCTGGGTTAATTCTCATGGAATTGTCTTGATTTCATGCAGAGTACGAGAATGCTACTTTGGTTTGTCAAAATCCCTCCTCAGGAAAGGGAGTGCCCTTTACTATCTTAATTTTAATTACACAGTCAATTTTCCGACAAGGTAGGTGACTTCCCTACGAAACTGAAAAATATATTTTTTTGTGATTCTGGAGTAGCATGAAAATGTGTGGCGTGAGATAGTGCTATTTTTGAGCCTGGATGAAGTTTAAATTACAGCAGCATAGTTTGCATAATTTCTGGAATTACACCATTGATCCAGCTCAACTAATTATGTGCCATTTGAGGTAAAATGTTCAGCAAATGAACAAAAACTAAAAATGGCTGTTATTCACAGTGCTTTGCACCTGTCCAAAATCGACTCGTTCACACATTTCATGTTCAAATGTACTGCAAAATGACAGACTTACAAAATAATATATTGCCTCAGTGAATCATAGACACACCAGCGAAATGCAAGGCTGGTGGGCTGATGAAAGAGTTGCCTACTGCTCTGATCTATGCAGTCTACTATCAAAACGGGTAAATTGCATACATTGGCATTACTTATTCTAACATACATGTACATAAAAATAAAAATATTTAGAAATAATTACTGAGATTCAGAATGATTTCATTTCATATGGTTTTTGTGTCTTAATTAAATAATTAAAGATACATGCACTCTAATAATAGTTGCTAGTAAAGGTAAACTTTATTGTTAGAATATTATTTTCTAAACAATTTCTGAACGGAGGTAATACATTTTCATAGTAAATATTAAAAAATTGTGTATTTACGACTGATTTCTGAATATGTTTTATTTTAAGGAATATATCTTAAAGGTTAAAACAATGTGTTTAGTGTTACAATATTAATTTTGACCTTCCCAATTATATGTACTTTCTACAACACAACGTTTGCAGTACTGAAACTAGAATAGTAATTCTGATCTTAACAGGAATATATGCACTTTCCCCAAGTGTCCAGAACAATAAATGTGCCCTCCCCCGTCAATTATATGCATGTTCCCTAATATTTCTGGGACCGTAGTTAGAATAGTAAATCTTACCAGTTCCCACATGCAAATGCATTGTTTCCAATGTTTGTTAGACGGGGGCTTACAATAGCAAATCTGACTCTACCCTTATAAGTAGGATGGACAAGAATTAGAATAATAAATTTGACACCCACAATGTATGCACTTCCCCCAATGCCATTGGAACTTGAATCAGAATATGAAATCTGACCTTCACTACCCTGATTAATAGCATTTTCCCGATTGTTAATTTCACTGGATTTAGAATAATAATTCTGGCCTCCACCCTCCCTAAGCATACGCTTTCCCCTGTATTAGCAGGGCTGGAGTTAAAATAGCATTTCTGACCGAGCGCCCCAAATGTATGCACTTCCCCCAACGTTAGTAGGACTGAAGTTAGAATAATAAATCTGTTATCCCCTATCATATGCACTTTCTCCAAAGTTAGTAAGAGTGCAACATTATCAAGGCTGATTGCTTGTGATTCGTCTATGTCAGCAGTGGAACACTGGGCAAAATTAATTCACAGGGATGTGTCTCAAGCGATTGCCTGTGGAAAAAATGTTTTCTAACATGTCACCCATCATCTTTCTATCTTCCATTGTAGATCACTGCAGCTAGATTTATTTCTAACCATCTTTGCTCCAAAGCTAGTTTGGACTCTCCATGAACGTCAAAATGAAAAACAGAAGTAAAACTGCCAGAAAGCAAGAGAAAGGTAATGTGATATAGTATGTTATCTACGTCAGTGTTGTTATGTCCCAGGTTCTCTTGTGACATAGTATTGTTCTAGGGTCTTATGAAGGCTCGGAGTGCCCTGATGGCTGAGGAAACTGTTGGCAGCAGTGGGTGTTGCCTGGGCTCTTCTGCTCGCAGAGTATACTTTAATAAATCTTTTTTGTGGTTTACCACCGAGGCGTCTCCCTTCATTAGGAAACCATTCACGACTGTCAGTATGTTTGCCCAATCATATTTTGACAGATCGGTTTTGAGTCTCAAGTTGCACACATCAGATTACCACAGTATTAATTTACATTTTACAACCCTTTTATGCATCTTAGTTTTATTCAGATGGTCACTTCTTCCTCATTCTGATGCCCACGTATTTCTCCAACAGGGTGGCATCAATGTCCATATTAGACCAAGTCGACTACGTTTTTGCAAGCAAACCAGTTGTTTGTCCCACCATTTTAATTCATATTTGATCCCATATACCTTTTCTGTCAAATGTGTATACTTGGAAATATTTTTGTCCAATTTGCTGCACAAGCTCCTCTGGAGCACGCCGCCATTTCCTCTTTGTCACAGTAAACATTTGTTTGTGGTTTGTTCATTGCAATCTTTCAAGTTTCCTAATTTGGATGTGAATGGCACATATCCTGGGTTTCTTTGTTAATGAATCTTGTACAGAACAATTGGAACAGTATGTACTGAGATAACAGACAGTCCATTAGATAACCCTGTTTTTTTATACCTTACATGTTTGTGGCAGCCTCGCACTTGAAATACACCTGTGTTTGTGTGTTCAATTCAAGCAGCAATTGAGGCACAGCAGAGGTTCACGCAGCATAGGTAACTGCCTGACCAATGCACATGATTGAAATTATAAATACTACGAGCTTACCACATTACCACATGACATGTTATATACTTGTCTGCAAGACACACCATTTGTACATTGAGTGAATATGTACTCTTCCGGTTTCTGTAGACCTGTTCATTGGCCCTTGGAGGTACCAAGGCGATTTGAGTCCCATCAATGGCCCCTATTGCATGTGGGACATGTGATATATTGTAGAACAGTGGGCAATTCAGCATGTTGTGGCAACCTAATGTACCTGTTCACATGCTTGAGTAGGGCATCCAGCACATTCTGTAACACCTTACTGAACTTGGGCTGTGACATCACTGCAGCCAGTCCTACAGTCTCCTTAAAAGAGCCACTCACCAGACAATGCAGGATTGCCAACATCTGGACTGTTGGAGGGATGGCATGGGGATTTCTCAGAGCCGGCAGGAGGTCTGGCTCCAAATGGGTGACCAGTTCCCTGATAGACACATGGTTCAGTCAATTGGTCAGGATGATGTGGAACACTTCCATGGTTTCAAGATCTACTAGTGGCCGGTGAACTGGTGCATTTCTCATGACTCCATTTTGACAGTACCTAGGCAGGGAGACAAACAACAATCTGGTCACCTCTCACAATGTTGTACAACAAGTATGACATACGACAATCATAAAGTATTGGTCATGTTAGTTGGCTGTCATGTTGTGGAAAGACACATTACTCCACACTCCATTCCTAGCCAGACAATGCCACATAATCCTTGTGACAAGGGACGTGTACAGGACATGTCAACATACACCTTCTATGTGTTCCACCATATGAATTGTCAATACAGACATATTTATTGACAAGTGTGGTGATGTCACCTGACACTCACTACATTAGTGATTATCCACAAAATGTAACCTAAATGAATCAATTAGTGATGATATGCAGGTAATGATGCAGTGTGAACCCAGGGCAGTCATGTAACATACTAAAATGGCTTCCGCCTGTCCTGCATACAATGGACAGATGGAAGTCACCTCATTCCGCCGACAGCAGTTGTCATGGCGGAAGGAAGTTGAAACCGCCATGCAACTCCTCTTGGATAACATCGATGTCTATGGGAAACTGCGACCAATGACTATTGCAGCCGGGGTTGACGGTCATGACCGCTGCGGTCATGACCGCTATTTTGAATGCATTAGAAGTAATATATGGTAATTACAAGGGGGAAGTAAACCTAGACTTCCACGTTAAAATTACTCTATCAAGGAAGGGACTATATTCATCACTGTTATGTTGGAGTCTTTCATAATGTTCCACTAAGGGCGCTCCTGCTGTTCTGCAGTTGATTCTGCTTATATGTTGCAGGATCTTACATTTCACCTTCTGTGTCGTTTTGCCAAAGTACATGAGATTACACGTACACCAGATCACATAAATAACATCATGTATATTGCAATTTGTAAATGCAGTCACGGTGAATGTATTATCCTTGTAGCAAAAGTCAGTTGTATTAAAACTGAATTTGCATGTTGCACAGTATCCACATTTATAATGTCCCAATACCGCTGGGAGACCCCATAGTGTATTGTATGTCCTTTTAGGTATTTGTGGTAAAAGTGCTCTTGTCAAAGTATCTTTTAGATTCTTCCCTTTCTTAAAAGAAAACGTGGGGGGATCCTGTACATGAAGGTGTTCTTTGAACAATTCCCAATAATGTAAAATAATCTTTTTCATATCGTTGCTAGCTGGATTGAATGTAGTTGCACAGGCTAGTCTGTTATTATTCTCTTTTAATAGTTTGGGTTCTAAGAGACATTCTCTATGATTATACCATGCTCTATTTCTTGCTGTCCTAACCAGCCTTTTGGGGTAACCCCTCTCTCTGAGTCTTTCTATAAGGGTATCTGATTCTTTAAAGTAATCTGATTTTTTTTTAGCAATTTCTCCAGAGCTGGAGAAACTGCCCAAAAGGGAGGTTATCCCTCAAACTTCTGAACCTCGCCAGATTAAAAACACATCATCAATGTATCTAGGCCACTTCTGTATATTTCCTAAAAAAGGATTTGTCTGGTTAAAAAGTTTCGGATCTCATAATCGGCCATGTACAGGTTAGCTAAATTCGGTGCAAAAGTTGCTCCCATAGCTACACCTTTCACTTGGTAATAGAAACTATTATCAAATAGAAAATAATTCTTTCCCATCGCTATTTCCATCAGGGGTATTAGAAACCAGGTGGGTACTTGCATCGGTTGGGTGTGGGAATCTAGCACCTCTGTTATTACCCTAAGGGCCTCCTGTTGGGGAATGTTAGTATATAGTGATTGTATGTTCTTATACATAGTGATCAGATGCATACTATCCCACACATATGCACTTGTCATGGGTACAAAGGGTTTAAGGAAAAAATCAAGATAGTGGCATAAGGGTTCCAATAAGGAACCACATCCTGACACAATAAGTCTACCCGGGGGATTTTCCAACCTTTTATGTATTTTTGGCAACGTTTATAATACAGGTGTTCTAGGATCCTTCTTATTGAGAAACTGTTATTCGTTTTTACTCAAGAAGCCTTGATCTATGAAATAAGTACGCCCTAGCGGACCAGAAAGGGCATCGGTTACAGATTGCCGAATGGAAGCGTCTCTGAGTAACTTGACACTGGCCCCCTTTTAGGCGGACTAGAGAGAACACCGCCCTCCCAAGTTGGCACATATGAGCCCACTCTATTTAAATGCTTCCTGCAGACGCATACGGAAAGTCGCAATTTCTGAGTCTTCCGTTGCGCTGGATGATACTTTGAAAGTACGTCGATACCATTATTAAGGATTTAAGTTATATTATTTGTAATTTGGCATTCTAAAGCTCATTCTCTATGTTTTTGTAGAGCTGTGAATTTAAAATCAGCCACCATTATTCCCAGAACTATACAAAGTGATGATTTAAGTGAGAGATTATAAATATGGTGAAGACTTCTAAAAATAGGCATCGCTCAAAACGACTACAACTGTACAGAATCGCTAACATTGTAAGTAATTTACACACAGAATGATTTTTGCAGTACAGTAAATTTAATAAATATTAAGGGACACAACAAAAATTTCTTTAATAATTTGTGTTCCTATTAGGAAGACGACCAATAAACTTTGGCAGATATTATCAAGACACAAATACATTAAATCTGAACCAATACATGAGTGATACCCCCCTTTTTATATAAAAATTTCATAAATTTGAGATTCTTTTATGGATATAGTCCTTAAATATTATAATAGAATATTATTTGTTTCTAGGTGCTACCAAATAGAGAGATTCTCAGTCCTGATGATCACCCGCTGTTGATTCATATCTATATACAGGGTCGAAACGTCGACAAAAATTGATTGTGGCTTGATATGAAATGCTTTTGAGTGACTTCAGGACTCTTGGATTGAAGGAGCCTCTGGAAGTTCACGATACATTGTTTTTAACCACACACTTTGTATATATTGTATATAACACCATCACTTTTTTTCACAATATTCACTTTCACTGTGTCTGTAAGTTTAGGAGCACCTAGGATTTTATGATAATAATAGGAAGTCTATGATTAAATTTGTAGATTGTAATAATTGAGTTGATAAAAGAAATAAAATGTAAACTAATCCAAGGATATTGGAAAAAATTAATATAGGGCCAGATGTACCAAAGGATTTTACCCATTCTGTGTCTATGGGAAAAAGCTTTCTTACATATGGCCCATAGTCTCATCCTTGATAGAGTAATTTTACCTTGGAAGTCTAGGTTTACTTACCCCTTGTAATGACCAAATATTACTTCTAATGTTTACGTACCCAGGTCAAAGGGTTAGTGGGTTTTGCCTCATTTTTTGAAAACGCCATTTTGTATGGGCATGCTAACTTGACTCCTGGCATTCGGGCAAGGAAGACTTCCACTTTGTGTGCTGCTTTTTCCTGAATCCTGGAGCAACAATGGCACGCACTGCAGGGGATAGGGCCCCAGCCTTCACAGCTGAGGAGCTGGAGAAGCTGGTGGAAGGGGTCCTACCCCTGTATGAGCAGTTGTGTGGTGCTCCAGAGCAGCAGGTCAGTACAACATCCTTTGTCCCACATTTCAGGTGGTGTATGATAATGAATCTGTGTGCACGTTGATATGTGATGACTGATTTGTTTTTTTTTATGCACATGTTTTGTGTGGTATATTGGCAGTGTACACTGTCCGTGTATGTTGAGTGTCGCCAAAGGTTGCAGCTGTATTGGTATCATTTATGTCATGTCCCCCATTGTTGGAATGTTTCCCATGCAGGTCAGCGCCCACCAGAAAAATGGGTTGTGGAGAGCCATCGCCAAGGAAGTGCGGACCCTGGGGGTCCATAACTGGCAGAGCACCCACTGCAGGAAGCAGTGGGAGAACCTGAGATGCTGGGCCCAGAAAATGCAGAGATGGCCATCCAACATGGAGTGGGTGCCCGTCGGACCCTGACCCCACCCCCAATGGCCCGCATACTGGCGGGGCCTACCCAGAGTTGGATGGGCACAGCAGCCACAAGGGGGTAAGTGTAGACTGTTAGGTGATTTCTGCATGGTTGTGTATTGTGACCCTCAATTAACTTGGAGTTTACATGGTCAGATGAAAGTTGAGGAGTGTACAGTCCTGGTTGTCACACCAATCATGTTGGAGTGTGACACATTAGCTATGTAGAGCCATGGAGGAACAGAAGTGGTGGTACTGTAGCACACATTCTTCTGTACATATGGGTTGCTCAAATGTTCAGGCATTTCACTGGCTGCATACTCCATCTCTGCGTATACTGTAGTGGTGCAAGGTGATCTTATTGGTACTGTATTTGGGTAATGACAGGTATGTTTTGTTAACATTGTGATTGCTTCAATTGCAAAATCAATGTACCTCTGTACTAAATGTACTTCACACATTACTGTCATTTAGTTTGTGTGCACAGTTCCTCTGTGGTCAGATTTGTTTCATCCTGTCATGACTGACATGTGGTTGGGTATGTTAATGGGTTGTATTATTGGATCAGTCATTCAGCCAGCTGACAGGCATTTAGGACTTTTCAATCAAGTGTCTAGGCTGCAGGGATGAGGTGATCGGTAATTTGTTTGGGTATGGCTTGCAGGACTCTGTTGCTCATAACTGCAAAATGGTCTCTTGTTTTCCCGACAGGGGTAAATGTATGCATTGTTTGTATTTGAAGTTGGTGTGTGGGTTATCACCATTTCCTCCCTTTCTTTTTCTCCCACCCTCCTTCTCTCTCCACGTCTGTCTATGTGTGCATTATCATTATCTGGTGAAGGAGGAAAGGCACCGGTGAGTGGGGATGCAGCAGCCCACGGGACGCAGGAGGTTGGCACCAGCGAAGCCGATGGGATCAGTGGGACGGAGGGTGAGGGGAGCACCAAAGGGGAGACTAGAGTTGCCATCACATCTGATTCTGATTCCTCCTCCGATGGCGGCTCCCTGACAGAGACGGACCCATCTAGGACTACCCCAGCACCATCCTTGTCTGCCACCATCCTTACCAGCACTGCCCTCCCTGCAGCTCCCCACCCAGTTGCCCGTGCCTGCTCACCCAGGAGGGTGGGCATCTCCTTCGCCGCAGGCATCTCTGCCCCTGCCCCAGTCAGCCATACTGCCCTCAATGAGGAGTCTTTGGACCTCCTGAGGTCCATCTCTGTGGGGCAGACAACCATTGTGAATGCCATCCATGGACTGGCATCCCAAATGCAGCAGTCCAATGCCTACCTGGAAGGCATTCACGGTGCCTTGTCTGGCCTACAGAGATCGCTTCAGGCTCTGGCCTCCCAATTGACGGCAGCCAGTGTCCCTTTATCTTCCATCCACTCTCCAGCTACCTGCTCCCAATCCACAACCCCTCTAACTACACCTGTCCAGGGCACACCTACAGACTAGCATACACCCACTACAACACACAAGGTGAACAAAGACAAACATAAGCACCACAAACAAACTCACATGCATGTACACACACAACACACATCTGCATACACTGCAACACACAACAGACACTTCCCACACGGCCTCCCTTACAGTCACATCACCACTCACACCTGCCAGCACTGCATTATCACACACTGGTCCTGATAGCATTCATGTCATACCCTCAATCACCACAACAGCAGACTCACAGCCACCCTCCCCACACACCACATCCTCACTCACCACAACCACCTTCTCTGCCACATGCAGCACACCCACCTCACTTGCACACACCACCCTAACATTCACTCACACGTCTTCCATTCCCTCTCCCTGCATCTCTACCCCCTCCCACGACATGCATATGCACCCAGTCACCCACCTAACATACACCCACCACAGACCTGCACACATTGCAATCACCAGCATTCACATACAGCAAATCAACACGTCACACAAGCACTTCCTCTACCTCCACTCCCATCCCTCATTCATGTGACCGCTCCGTGTACCTTAAAAAGTCATCCTTGCCGTCCTTGACCTCTCCCCTACTCCTCTCCCACCCTGTGTTACCCCTAAAAGTCGTGCCCCACTGTCCCTCCCAGGCCCTTCCACCTTCCATTCCTTAGGTGCCCCCTCTTGTGTTTCCCCCGCTCCTCCACCCAGTAAAAAATCCACCGCTCCCAGAGCCAAAGTTCTCCCTCCCAAGCTCAGAGTTATGCCCCATACAAATCCAAGCAACCGCAACCCATACCATCCCTAAACCCCTTAGGTGCCTGTATTACCAATTGATGCCTCTATGACGTGGAGGCCTATTTGCTGTCAGGAATCAAGTTGGAGCCATGATGTCTGGAAAATGTGTCCTGTAGTTCTGAACATTGGACTTGCCATTTGCCACATTTTGTATATAGTTTATTTTATTGTCTTGGTTACAAATACATCCGCCCACATTGCTGTACTTGACAAGTTGAGATGCTTGTCCTGGTTTACTTCTACATGGTGGCGTGACATCTGTGTGCAATGGTGTGTGTGGTCTATGTATGGGTTGTGTCTGTGTTATTGCATGCTCTGAGTAGATGGGTTTTGCCACGTGCATGTTGCTATGTGTCTGACTGCTTTCTTCTGGGATTGTATGGGGTGTTGGTTGTGTGCGCCCGTATATGGTGCTGCATCTGTGGATTTCCTTGTATGTTGGTTATACGTGATGTGTCACCTGTGTCATTGTTTGGATATGTCTTCATTGATATTGATTGTTTGTGATTGCTACATACAGTTTGTGTGTGTATGTGTGGTGTTTCACAACATGTCTGTCTATGACTGCCTTGAGGTGTTTGGGGTCTAGTTGTCTTTATGGGGTGTTGTGTTTGGATGTGTTTGACTGTGTTGGAGGTGTTTGCATGCTTTGTGCTGTATGGTTATGGCATATCTGTTTGGCTTTGTTTGTGTATTGGGTACTTAGCTTTTACCTATTTTGTGTGTGCATGTGTTTGTGTAGATGTGTGCTGTTTGTATGCATGTGTGTATATCCTCTGCTGTCTGTGCCGGGAATGTGTGTTATGTGTGGGGGTTTATCACTGCCATTTCCTCCATTCTGTGCTAGGCGTACCTACGGTTGTCATCTTCGTCATTGTTACTGGCCCTGAAGGTGTACGACGAGATACAGCGCTGGGAAGACTAGCAGTTTGTTTGCCATCGCTGCCGTGGACACCTCTGTGTCCCAGGAAGTGGGTGTCTCCTTTTGTATTTTCTGTTTCTGCCAAGATTTTCGTTGCAGCCAGCCCCCTGCCCCCAGATATCCTGGCGGTCTGGCGACTTGGAATATAGTGGGCGGGATATTGGTTCCCACCAGCCTAAAGTTGGCTACCGTCGCCGGATGCTGCTCATCGGCGTTGGTGGTACTGGCGGTGAGTTGTCTGTGTTGCATTGGCTTCATCACCTTACTAATTATGTGGTGGTCTGCACTGCTACCCTGGGGGCGGTCAAAACAGCGCCGGCAGCGTGGCGTTCAGGTTACTGCTAAACCAAGAATGACCACCTGAGTCTGAAATATGTTAGAAGAAGCCGATGGTTTGGATTCTCTATCCATCTCAAATATAGTTCCAGGGCTTTAACTGTAACAATCTGCAAATAAAGATCCACCAAGTTCATGTTCAGAACACCTCTTAGCCTCTCCTTCTCACTGCGGATTGCATACCTAGCTTTAACAATCAACTTGGTGTTCCTTGGAAGACATGTGTGGGAGTTAAACCAATCAATTAAATCTAAGTTCTGGAGGCCCAATTTTACATACATCAACCACAGTATCTTGTTCATATTATCTAGAACTAGACAATCTAGCATACAGACTCTGACTAATTCTGCTTCTGGGTTTTTCTAAACATAATCCATAATAAGAGTGGCAAGATTTTTATTTGATCAGTTATATAAGGGAGGCCCACCTCCTCGTGGCATATAAATTTGCTGTATTTTTTTGGACTACAAGCAACCTATGGGTAAAGACATTTTCAATATATTGGAGATTATCTGATTTATGGTAACAATACACCCCTGCCCCATAAATAGCTACAGCAATGTATTTAGCTTTATACAGGGCTATCATCTCTGCCAGAGGATTGTGGCCTAATAACATAGTAAATTGAAAAATGCCCTCCACATTTCTGTCCAGTTGTTGTACTTTTGAAAAGATGTGTGATTTCCACCCTAGGGAAGAGCTAAAAACAATACCTAAATAAATAAAATACTTTGTAGATTTTAAAATGGTACCCCCCGTTCTAAAGTGTGTCATTTTCATGCGTACTGGCCTGCAGGCCATGGTATATGATTTTGAATGGTTTACTTTTAAGTCCAGGCCTTCCATATATTCAGTGAATATATCTGATAGCTTTTTGCAGTGCAAGGTGTGCGAGCAATCAGAACTGGATCATCTGCTTAAAAAAGTATTGACACAGAATGATCCCCCACCTTTGTGACGTCCACATCTGCCCAGGATAAATGATCTGTAAAACGAGTAATATAAATTAAAAACAGGAAAGGTGCTAAAATACAACCCTATCTGACTCTCATGGACTTTATTGGAGACGATAGTTCCCCTTGTGGGCCATATCTGACTGATACTTTGAGATCATGGTACAAGTGTCTCAACAAAATGAGCAAGTCTGAATTCACCCCCATTGTCTGCATGAACTTCCATAATGTATCCCTATTATCCAAGTAAAATGCACTTGACAGAGTCATTTTAACAGTAACTTAAAATTCAACACAATGCTCAAGTCTGATTTTATATTACACTTTTAGAAAGTTGTCCTTTTCCTTCCTAAAACTAAAAGGGAGAGGGACTTCTCGCATGACAGGATGGAATGGAGGGGACTGTGCCCAGCCCCAGGCCTTTTCTGAGCTTTGAAGGATGCCTAACCTATCACTGGCAGATGAAGCTCACACCTAAGCCCCTAGGGCTGCCTACCCTTTGCCTCTCTAGTCAGAATGGCATCAAACCCAGTGGGGTAAGGAAACTGACCTGAACTGGTTGGGGGGAAGGGAGACAAAGAATTTCCCTCCACCCACAGGTTGGCTTTAGGCATAAAAAGATACCATACTGACCTCTCCTCAGAACACTCCTGGGCCTGTGAACAAACAAAAGAATGACTGCTCTGTAGTCTGAAGAACCTGAAGAAGATTGGACTTGCTAGCCCAGGACCCCAGAAGTGGCTCCAGTGGTCAACTGGCTGATCTTCTGTTAGAGCTATAGGGATACAACAAGCTTTCAGAGGCTCTTTCACTTTAACTGCCCAGCTGAGCAGTTCTAAATGAAACTGCCCTGCACACTGTTGCTGGCGTTTGATGAAGTGAGTCCTAACCCTAAAGTGGTGTCGGCCAGGCCTGGACTCTTTGCTGGTGTTAGAGTGAACTCCATCCGCCCCCAAACTGTAAGAAGTATAACAGTTTTCAAGTTTAGTTTTATTTGCTTAGTTAATTAAAACACAATGTATTCACAACTGCAAAACCGTTAGTTAACACCAATTTAAATTTCATCGTTCATTTTCTTAAAATCATCATAGAGCAGACTACTTTCCTAGTTAAATTCAATTCTTATGAATAAAAGTCATAATCTGACCAGGTGCTTAAAAACAATCAATATAAAAGTTTGTGGCCTACTACTACCTTGGTTCCATGGCCATGATTTTCTTCTCCATGCTACTAAAATGTTTTACCCGAGCACAGTTTAGTGTGAGGTTGGCTGGGTTAAATCACAGCCTCTCTGCAGGTTCTTATTTCTCTCATGATGAACTCCTTACACAATATTTTGCGGCGTTTATTTAAGACAGCTTTGCAGAGGGACAGTGCATGAATGGTATTCTCAGGTGCTTCACAGCAAAGCCTGCGCTATTCCCCATACTCCTTTTTTCATTGTTGCAGATACTGCTCCAATAGTGGCATTACTCAAAATCAGAATTTTAGAAATTGCTTCTTTGTCTGAATGTTATAAGTTGTTGCTAATAGCTTTGAGGGAATAGTTTCTTACAATTACTGAGAATCAGCCATCCATGTCTCTGCCTTGCCAAATCTTGCTTGTGTTCTAGTAGCAACTTTGTTTCAGTATTTATTTTTATTATTTTTTTCAGCTCATTTCGGCTAGGCTTCTGTGCCAAGGTGGATGACAGGTCCAAAGTGGCGAATGCTCTTTGTAGGTAGATCCCCATAGGTGATCTCTCTCTCCACTGTATTTTCAACCAGAGATGATGACTCCTGTTTCGTGAGTTTAATGTTCACAAAGGCCACCTGGCTGCCTAGGATTTGTTTGGCCAGGCCATACCCCAGTCTAATGTGTGCTGGGGACACATATGTAGGAAGAAGAAAAACTGCTTTCTAAATTCTTGAGAATGTAAGATCAAGGGTCGTGCTATCCCGGCCTCTCAAAGCCTCACTATCACAAGCTAATGTAGGCAGGATTCTGGCTTGAGCCACCTGTAGTATTGGACTGAAAAGAGAAGCTTTTAATTTTTCTGGGAAGGAGTCCCTGGACAGCTCCAAGCACTTTCCCTTTCCTCCTAATTTCTTCCATTTGGGCCACAAATCTCCAACTGGAACTAAATAGGACTGCACATATTTATTTATATATGTCTGTTTCTCCATTTTTCCAGTTTCAAAGCACCAATTGTATTTTTCCCACTTATTCCTTTGGCACATGAGTATTCTGGTCTTTTACATATTAATAGTTAGCCCATTATTGTTTGAGTAGTCCAATGTTGTGTTTAAGAACCACTTCAGTCCCACTTTTGTCCTACTTATCATGACTAAGGCATCCGCACATAGGAGGTTCAATGTCATAGATCCTCCCAGTTTTGGTGCATGATTGTTTACCTTGTGTAAAAAATGTGGAAGATCTGTGAGAAACAGATTAAAGAGTGTCAGGCCAATATGCATCCCTGTTTCAGACCCTCTCTTGTTGGTGTGCGCCTAGACAGGCAAGAGTTATTTCCAAGCTTTATCCTAATCCAAGTATCAGCATGCAGCATTTGCAATGTTTTTAAAAGATCATCAGGTATATTCTGGCCTGCAAGTTTTTGAAAGAGTTTATTTCAGCTCACCTTGTCAAAAGCAGATTTATAATCTATGAAATGTAGGGCAATTGGCAAGGACGTAGTAGTCAATGTAATTTTCTTGTTGTTAAATATATAAACTACAGTCTCCTGGCCGATCGCTAGTTCACTGTTCTAATGGGGTGACATTGCATAATCACTTTACAAGGCAAGGGCCATGGTGTTTGTTATAGATCCTGCTCGTTTGGTGAAGCCTGTCTGAGTGGAAGGTATAATATGATGTTCTCCGCCTAAGATTGCAGCTCCTCCAAGATAATTCCTGCAAATTACTTTGCGTTATTGTCAATTAATTCCACCAGATGGCAATTCTCAGGCTTGCTATTATATAAAGTGGGAAGATCAATGAACCATTCCATGAGACAGGGACTCTGCTGCTAGTATGGAACAAACTTGAAAAGAGGCTCTAATTCCTCTGCCCAGTATACTGGTTCTTATTTAAAGATTGCTGGAGCAATCCAGTTAGGGCCAAGGGCCCCTTCCCATTGCCCTTTGGAAATTTGTTTGTGAATACTCTGCACACTGATTATTAGGGCGGGTTCATCTCACCTTTCCAGATGTTGTTCAGTTATACTTTCAGCAGTATTTCCATAGCGTGCAAACTGGGGCACTTGATTTAGGGTTGAGTTTGTATATTCCACTCTGTTTGCATGAGTTGTACCCTTTGCATTGAAATAGGAAACTAGGCCCGGTAGATTAAAAAATATTTGAACTTGTGGCCTGCAGAAGGGGGCTGCTGATACTGCAGGCTGTCTGCCAAAACTTTGCTGGATTTCTTCCTTTTGCTTGACATAGCAATTTGCCCAAAAAGATTAATTGCTTGTTTTCAAAATCTCCCATTGCTGCTTTTTAAAATCTTTTTTTCCTTTCCCGAAGCCACGCCAGATGTTTAGATCCCCTGGGGCTTTCCTTAATTGTCTCAATAATTGGTTTACTCGCCTTGTTATTTCCCTGATGTGATGATTTCTCCTCAGGGTGCCATGAGGGCGATCTCTGACTCCAGACCCATAATAACGAGTGGCTACTGTTGTTTCAAAATGAGCCAATTATTCACCTGTAAAGTATTCCCAGCTTCCTACTGGGTCATAGGCATCATCCAGGGTGTAAAATAATCCCTTTGCACCTTGCAGGACAATTGGCAAGGAAGTAGTAGTCCATGTAATTCACTTGTTGTTAATTATATAAGCTGCAGTCTCCTGGCCCATGTTCTAGAGCAAGGATCGATAAGACTGTCTGCTGAGGATGATGATCTCTATTGATCTTCTCCCCAGATCATATGAGGTTACATATTGCAGTAAAGATACTTCCATCAAGGTGTGATCAACCAGTGATGTTTCTGTTTTGGAGTTGTATGATAACTCCAGGGGTTTGATCACCAGAAAAGCGACCATTTAGAGCCCTGAACCCACGGTGTCCAAGATCACCTATTAACAGCCGACCTTGCTTATCGTTTCTATACCATTTTTGTCTTTCTTGATGCTGTATCCCCCAGGCTTTATTTTGTGCCCTTAGAACTTCATTGGATAACGGTGCTTCCACCATATCTTCACTATTACTGTTATTACTGTGGTGAACACCCGGCTGTCAGATGGTTTCACAGCCAGTTCATTTATCTGGAGCCCCTCATGTTTGTCCTTATGCTCTTTGCCTTCCGTTTGGATAGATGTAGATAAATAATTAGCTAGTCCCACTTTTCGGTGCCCATGCTTTAGGGCTTTAAATTTGAAAAAAACCTTTCAGTGGTACACATTTGTGCACCCAAGTTTCTTGCAGAAATACATCTTCAAAGCTGGGAAAGAATGGCATGGTCTGCAAGTCTCCACTTTGCTGATAAGCCCTCTTGTGTTCCAGGAGCAGATCGTCAGGGTGTTTTTACCCTTAACGCTGATGTATTCTCTTGGTCACTGTAATTTTCTGGTTGTGTTTAATGTACGGGCTAGCCATCCCCATTGTGATTCAATGATTTTGGGCTGGTGGGTGGGGGGTTGCTGGTGCTATCACTTCAACCGGAAGTGAGGTATTTTTCATAGATTTGCTCCTGGCATTTCCTAACACCTAACAAACCCTTTGTGCCATCATGTTTGCTCTGGGTGCTCCACTATGAAATTGTTCTAATGGATACGGATACAGAGAGGTCCTCTTGACCCTGCTTTACTCCTGCAGTTATTTTTGTAGGTCTTTTTCTTTTTTAGTCAGTTCAGATTTTCTGTAGGTGACTTAACAGGTAGCTACCGGGAATGCTGATCAAATTGTTTTGTTTTGTACTTTTCTCTTTTTTGCTCTTTTAGTTTTTTCCATAGTCCGTCTAGAACTGGGTACGTCGTCTATCATGGTGTCAGGTGATTTATTTTTGTTGGCCCCATGATTTAATTCTGTCAAAGGATCCTCTTCCTGCCACTGTTTTGTATTTACTCCTGCCTTACGTGCCTCATCAGTTTCCATCTTAACTGTAATAGCGGTTCCTGCAGTTTTTGATCGTTCCTCCCCGCTCTCTAGTGTGGAAGTGGGCTTTTATTAAAAAAATGTAATGCCTCCCAAAGCTTTGTGGCCTCCTTGTGCTAAACTGGCTTTGAGCTCATCGACAAGCTGGGTCATTGTCTACGGAAGGCTGGCTAGTTTATCTAGCGTGGGTGAGCAATTACATCCTTGCCTCTTGCTCATCAGATTACGCTCTTTTAGTCAGACCATTCAAGTTGGCAATTTTCTCATCAGCCCCGCAATGTACATAGCCAGAGTATTCGAAAGGCTAACCTGAATGTCCATTTTGTTGTCCTGGAAATTTAAAGCCTTAACGGACCTTTGTAATGTTTTAAGAAGTGAAGCCCAGTGTTCTCTGATTTCTGTTGGTCCGATACTGATGTTTGGTGGTGCATTTCTCGCATATGTATTAAACAGATTTTCCGATTCTCTGGTGCTAAAATAAGTGAGGTCTTTGGCCAAGTCCGATGAAACGAAGGTTGTTTTCTCCCTCACTCTGCTTGAGGAGGTAGTTGGTGGGGGTGTCACGTTGTATCTTGAAAACTCTTTTTGTCCCCTTTTTAAATTTTGATTTTTAACCTGAGTCAGTTCATTACCAAGCAACGCCCCATCCAACCGTTTCTGTGTCTGACGTATGATTTCTTCCTCTCCCAGGCAGTTTATTAAGTGGGTTAATTCCTCCACACCCAAAGAAGAACTCAATGAATCTGCAAAGGCATCCTTTTCAGACTTTGCTTTGGCATGCAGCTCCGAACTTTCATGCCATTTGGTAGTTTGTTCTCGTTCCTTTTCTTTCATCCATTGAGGGATTCTACCTTGACAGTTTTGCACTAATCCTCTGTGGGGAGTATGAGGAATTGTTTCTGGTTTAGTTATCAGTGACTCGTGAAGAATAATTTGAATCTCTTTTAGTTCCCCCATTCTTATATCTTTAGTTCTATGGAGCTCTTCTGGTGGCTCTTTCCTCTGCTCCACCAGCCCAGAGGAGCTGATTGGTATCCTTGTCGTTTTCCGCGGCTGTTAAATTAGTACCATATGACTGAGAGGCTGGGGGAGTCCCATGATGTTACTACTGCTGGAGTATATTGAATTTTTCCGTTATTTGGTTGTGTGGGAGTAGACTCCATGTTAGGTAGCAAGAGTTCAGCAGAATTTACCAGACTTCTCCACTGAGTATTTAATGATGTTGGTGACCCAGGTGGTCTATTGAATTTGGTCTCCATAAGTTTCCCCTTTTCCACAGGTTTGGTGTTACTACCAGCCCCCGAGTTTTCCCAGCGCACATTGTTTTCCCTGAATTCCCCTGAATTCACCTAGATTCAGCTAGAGCATAGACCCTATTATCAAAATTTGCAATTGTCTGGCCTCTCTGAAATTCTTCTATAGTTCTTTTATTGTTTCCTGTAATTGCCTGTAGTTTCCTCAGTTTTCTTAAGGAGGATAATACCTTCATGCATTTAAACCAGCTTGCTGCAGTTATCTGTGCTTGCCAATGTTCTACTGAATTTACTCCTGTAAGACAAGGTGTAAAGCTAAAGATGCAAGGGACAGGAACTCAGCCCTGGCTGCAAGTTGCACCCTGGCCTAGCCGGGCTGCCTCCGCAATCAGGGGGACTCAAGCTAGTTGGACAAAACTAATCACTTCTCTTTCCTCCATTTCTCACCACCCGACCTGTCTCAAACGATGTGTGGCTTTACTACTCTCTCGCTGTCTAGATTACAGCCAAGTTGGTTCATGGTCGTATTGCATTTTATTTTATTTTTTAGTTTTGTAAGTTAGTGAATATGTAGGAGAAACAGGCCAAGTAAGCTGTGTAAAATAGATAGTATATCAATATAGATAATATATCAGCAACAGTTATTTGTAGACTGGAGCGGCCTCCTCGCACTCCTTGGTCCTTGGCTCTCGCACCACTCAAGAACTCGTGCCAGCACGGTGGGAATTTCCTAAGCCATATTCTTTTGTTTGACTGGTGACGCCTGCCTGCACATACCTGCACGTACCTTAGACATGCGTCACGTTGCAGAGAGCACAAGCAAACCAGGAGTCTGACTCAGGCAGGACTGAAAGTTGCATTTTGCTGCTGTTGTTTGTCTGATAATGCGAGAGATGGAGCTGGTGCAGGCTGTTAGGTGTGTTGATGTGCCGGCCCCTAGGTGTGGAGCAAGCCGCACCAACCTAATGCCGGACGCTTCTGCACCACTACCAAGAAGAACAGAGGCCTAGAGCCAGCCCCATGCTATATCCAAGTTATATCATTGGCCAAAAGTCAACAGATCGCCGCCAGCCAGCCTGATATTTAAAGTTGCTCCAGAGCGCAGAGCAAATGAAATACATGGAACTCACTGTCCACTTGTAGTCTGCTTGAGATAACTGGCTGGCTGACTCTGGCAATGGCTCTGTTCTGCTCGGCTCTGCTGGATTAGTTCGAGTACCGGTTTTGGGCTCAGGCCAGACCCAGACTTCTTTGCCGCACCTGCCCCTATCTCTTCCCCTAGACACCTCAGAGCACAGCCCAGTTGTCCCCCAATTAATGTCCGGCTGCCCGCTGGATGCCGTCCCCCATGTCTGGCTCCTCGCTCCAGCCACACCTCCTTGCTCACACCACTACTGCCACTGCTGCAAGACCCACTCTGAATGGATTATGGACTGGGCATGCACCAGAGGTGACTCAAAGCCTTTCTCTGTAAATTCTCTGTGTGACTTAGAAATTTTTGCCAACTTTCTGCATGGAGAACCGACAGAGACTAGGCATCGCCATTGAAACCACATCCCTCGAGCTGCCTGTTAGACTCAGCTTGCTGGTTTGTCCTACTCAAGGAGATCCGACTTCCAGAAAAGATTATAAATCCCAATGTAGAGGGGTTCATCTGGACAGACACATCAACATTAAGGCCTTCCTGGGCATGGACTTTGGACTTCGCCTACTCTGATTTTTCCCACTTTCACCAATGACCACACTGGAACTGGACAATGTCAAGTACCATTTAAGACCCAGCTTGCCACCACTGCCAACTCATCAATGACTACTTTTTTCTCTATAAACATTTCCAAGTCCTTAGCTAAACTTTCCACTGGAACTAACCTGGTCCCTGTATCTCACCCGTCCTCCATTGTGGTATGCCTTCACTTTTGACTTGGACCCATTCTAGCGCCACCATATAACCTCAGTTAGCGCTTTGTGCTTTATGGTGCTATTTTCAGTTTACATTTTCAAAATTCATATCTCCAGTTCCACTGGTTAGGCTTTTGTCTTTTTGATATTATTGTATTCATTAAAGTATTTTCTCTGGTTCGAATTTGTTTTGGGATTTTTTTTTGGGTGTGTTTTCACTTTATCACTGTATGGGCGCTGCATAACTACTTATACTTTATACAAGCCTTACTGTATTATGACAAACTACCAGAGGGTAGCACAGGTTTATTTAATCACTTTAGTGGTTCACCCTGACAAGGATTATAATTATTATTTGAGAGGGTTTTCACCACATCAATTAATTCCGTCATTTGTTACATTTGGGATCTACTTCTTTGTCCTGGGTACAAGGGGGAGCAAGGTCCAGGGTTCTGAGGATGGTACTGTGGGTTGCCCCATTTATGCCTGGCACCAACTAATGGTGGGGTGACTCCTGGGCATTTCCTAAGCAATGAGTATTCTGTTGGCACAATGGTGTAAAATCCTGGCTTTCACGCTTGTCTGAAGTGCATGTTAATCGTTTGCGCTCTCAAGTGTTAAAATAGTGCTTTAATTATTGTTCTGAGATACAGCATTTTTATTTTAATCTTTACTCAGGCTTTCTTTATAGGACCTAGGCCTGCCACATTCATAATAGACTTTTGGGCCTTGTCACTGTAGGGATATGGTAATGTTAGTTTTCCACCTGTCCCAATTTTAAATACCAGTCACCATGAAATGTGGGCTACATGGACGTAACTTAATATTTAAAAACGCTGTGTTTGAAAGGGTTATTTTGATAGGCTGTACTGCAGGGTTTACACTGCAGCAATCAGACTACACAAGGTAGGCTGCAGCCAAATTTGCACTACCTCTGTAGGTGCGGTTGTCTACAAGCACCAAATAACTTTCAGACCCTGGGTGCTCTTTGTACATCATAAATTAGGGACCCATAGGCACGTTGAATGTGCCAATCGGGAATACGTCAATTCCAACCATGTTTAAAGGTGGAGCACAGACACTATGCTCTTGGCCAGTGGTGCTAAGTGCACAAAGCTCTAAAACCCATACAAATAGTGTGCATAAAAAGGTGAAAAATCTGGAGTGACCATGTAGAAAAGTCAAAATTTCTACAGTGTACAATCTGTCTGTATATTTCAATCTGCAGTTCCCTGATAGTGGTTGAGTCTACGGGTTTTATGAAGTCCATGTGTGACATTCTTCTTTCTCCTATACGTTAGGAATGCACAGTCTCTTTTCCTAACTTATTAAACTAAGTTATTCTAGAATGTTAATATTTTGCATGCTGGGCCAATTAGTTATAATATAAATCATTGTTTTGCAAACTGTGGGTCTGGACCCACTAGTGGATCATGAGCTGATTTTTAGTGGGTTATGGAAATTCGGCTATCCGTCACTTTTAAGCACACTTCCCAGTCCTAATGGCCAAAATATTTTGTTTACAGAGTAAGCACAACCTGCTTTCAGCTGATAGTCACACTCGTGTTCCCAGTGATGTGTGAGTTTTTGGCATTGTCCTATGTATATTATCCTACAGAAGATCAACCACTGTTCCTGTTCCTGTCCAAGATAGGGAGAAGTGAAGATATGAAACTATGTCAGTGGTTAATCTGCTGTATTTTGAACATTAGGGCTGAGAACGAGTGAATTACACATTAAGCACACGCTTTAAATGTGACTGACACTGACTCAGCTCTTTTGGCCTTCAAAATGAACTTGCCTGAAAACAATTACATTACATTTTGTAGGTAACCTAGGCCCTCTCTGGCACTGAAGAGAGGCATGTGCAGCTGATAGACCAAAACACTACAGGCTGTATCCTCAAACTCTGGCAAAGGCAATTGATCTACAAAAACAATAGAAAAGCAGATGTTGCATGTCAGACTTGACATCCTTGGCATGGTATCTCCCAAACCTTTTGCCTTTGTGCCTCCTGATTTCTGAAATTGTTTTTTGTTGCTTTGGGACTGCACAATTTACCACTCTGTAACCAGTGCTGAGGTGCTTGTGTTCTTGCCCTAAAACATGGTGAAATTGGCTTACACCTAATTGGCAAATTCAGCTCACTTGTAAGTCCCTAGTAAATGGTACTACATGTACCCAGGGTCTGTAAATGAAATGCTAGTAGTGGGTCTGCATCGCTCATTCTGCCACCCACTAAAGTAGCCTTTTACAGACTTGCCACTGCAGCCTAGAGTGCAGATGTAAACTGTCATTTCAACCTGGAAGAAAAACCTTTTGCCAGGCCTAAACCTTCCCTTTTGACACATATATATTATACCCATATGGTAGGCCCTAAAAGTTCATAGGGCATGGACCTTTTATTTATAAAGTACGACCTATGAGTTTAAGTCATGTCCTGGTAGTGAAAAAAACCTACATTCATTATTCACTACACTATTAAATATCTCTCCCATTGACTAATTCGATTGGAAGCAGAAACAAATTGTGTTTACACTCAAATTAACTGTAATTTAAAACCTCTTTAATGGTAAGTCATATTGTAAATCACAATTCTGAAAATCCCACTTTTAGAAAGCTGGCTTTTTCTTGTCTTAAACGATTTTTGCCTTCAGCCAGTGTCCTGGGTCACATGAGGGGACGGGATGTAGAAAACATAGGCCATCCTGCTTGGATGGCTGGAAGCAGAGCTGTGCCCAGCCCCACTAACATTTCAAAGGGCTTTGCCTACAGCTCACAAAGGAACCTGACAGTAGCCTTTTGAGACCCCAAACTTCATGGAGTCTTCACAGGAGAAGGGAAGTACTTTTGAGAACCAGATGTTGCGGTAGGATAGGGGACCCCTCACTTTAACACACTCCTGGACTTGTGGGCCATACAGAAGAAGGATTGCCTTGTTTCCCTGAGGACTTCACCGCTGCTTGAGGCCTGCCCTAGTCTCTGAGAAGCAAGACTGAACCTGCCCCCTTCATCCCAGGCTAACCAGAGTAACTCCAAGTACCAGTGACTGACCTGTTCTGAGCTGCAGGGACACAACACACTCCACAGGCCTCCCTTCAACTGCCCAGCTGACCTGCTGCAATTGGACCTGCCAAGACATGCAATTGATCTGTCCGAGCCCTGCTGGCCTCTGAAAGAGTGTAAACCCACTCCCCAAGAGGTCCTTCCAAAGTTTCTGGATCCTTGGCTGACATCAGGGTGCACTCATCTACAAGAAGAGTTGAGATCCAGAGGTTTTGGGCTCCTTGTGACCGTGAACAGACCTGTTTGCACCAAGACTTTGCTACCCATAATGACAGCAGACAGGATGCACCAGGGAACCTGACCTTTCCCACTACAGCAACCAACAGCGGTGACCAGTAATGCAAGATCTACAGTTGACACTGCAACAATGATAGCCCATGGCGATCTGTGACCCTCCAAAGGTAACTTCCAGAGATGAGCAACCTAAGACACCCGACCAGATCTTCACACAAAAGCGATGATTGTCCAGGATGCCTAGCCTTCTCATGGTGCTATAGCTATGACCAACCACAGCGTTCTCCCTGCTCCTCATGGAGTCCTCCACCACAACAGAATTCATTACACCGAACTTTGAGAAGGTTACTTTTTTCATCAGGATTACCCTGGTCCCTCGATCCGGTCTGCACTCCATCGTGGTCAGCCTAAAGTTGTGACTTTTCTCCAGTCTAGCACAACCAGATGACTGTGAGTGGATCGTTGTGCTTTTGGGCATTATATCTACCTAAAACTTTACAATTTAATATATCCAGTTCTTATTGGTTTTATTTTTGTCTTTCTGGTATCATTTAGTTTCATAAAATATAATTTATTTTTATAAATTAGTTTGGGAGGATTTTTCTGGTGTTGCTTTTTACTTTATTATTGTTTGTGTGCTGCATAAATATTTTACTCATTGCTTCTAACTTAAGCCTTATTGCTGTGTGCCAAGCTACCAAAGGGTAAGCTCAGGTTAACTTAGCAACTTTTGTGGTTCAACCTTACAAGGATTGTGGTTGTTGCCTGAGTGCAGGTTTGACTCTCCTCAACTAATAACCCGAGTTCTTACATTGCAAATTTGTCAGGGTCAGGAATATCCATGTATCGTCTCTCAAAAGAGCTTGATTCAGTTTTCAAAAGTCCGAAAAAAGTATACCTATATTTTTTTGTATATAACATAAAGCGAAGAAGGTTCCTGGGGCTCAGAAATCTGATTATGTTCTCCCAGACTGTGCATGACTGTGCCATTGTGTAACTTCTTAACAATGGGCACAACTTTGCAGGCAGAAGACTTCCTCATTTACAGTAAAAGAAAAAGTAACCCTAGCCCTAGTTTATGTTCATTAAAGGCAGGTGGGACCAGCGGCAGCTGCCGCAAATCTGAAGGGAAAGGTTGGGCACGGAGGGAGGAAATGAAAAAAAAAAAAAAAAGTTACCTTACCGCCATCTCCTGCTGCCTCACTGTGGTTCACTCGATGTGCTGTCACTGCATTCACTTGGACACCAGCACAGGCTCTCCAGCAATCTTGGCGCTGCTTCCATGCTACACCTAGCATGAAAGCAGCACCAGGATTGGTTTGAGTGGCTCAGACTGGTGCTCAGACACAACCCTGTGTTCCGTGAAGTTTCTCCAGCCCGGCTGTTAAACAAAGCCGGGCTGGAGAAACCTACGTGTGCATGTATGTTTGGCTGGCCTGAGATGGCCGGCCAAACACACATGTGCACCTAGGTGCACTCTCTCCTCATCCACCTTTCCACCTCCCGTGGCCCAGCCCCACCCTTCCCTGCACTGCTGGTTGAGCCAGCAACAGAAAAATAAAACAACTATGGTTTTATTTTTCTGCTGCTGGTTCAGCCAGGGGGTCGAGGCTCCATGCAGAATGCCTCTGGACTGTAACTGTTGTGTGCTGATGTCATTTGGAGGACTTGCACTTTCACAGACCTCAGGCTCAGAGATTTAAGAGCTGTCTACAATGTAGACATCTGGCCCATGACTTCCTGTTATGTGTCACCGAAAGCAGCTGCTTCTATCATGGGATACTACTTGAAAGTACTATGAAATCAATGTTTTTAAAGTAAAATGTTGGTATGCTACAGAGGATTTTTGCACTTGTACAGAGTGAATATTCTGTTTAGTACCATGCTCAATGAAACCGCCGGCCTCCAGAGAGATGTAACGTCTAGACACTCTTAACAATACTTTTACCGGTCTCTGTCACTAAATTGACAGATTATACATTATGAGTCAAAGCGCTGACTGCTAAGAACCATCTCCGCGAAGTCTCTTGCTTTGCACGTTCCATGCTTGCAGTCTGAAAATAGCTACATTAATTTCCAGCCTGATGATAACTTTCCGCATGAACTTCGAATGAACTAGCTACATGTTGAACTCAAGAAAAGGTTGAAGACTCTTTCCCAAGGTATATCCCAGCTCCTAGGATGGAACTTTTTAGTGATGGACAGTATTGCATTTTCTTATGAATATGCATTCATTTCTAAGTCTTCTGAATATGGTGCGGGGGAGGCGTAGAAACAGTATCTGTCATGTTTAATACCGTAGAGGAGAAACACATATGAAGCATTACCAAAAATCTGTGCCCACAAATTGTGCTACATATTGATAAATATGGTTAATTCTTTAACAATTAACCAACAAATAACTAGGAATATTCCAAAGAGGTGGTAGATTCGTTTTTATTTTCTCAAAAGAACTAGCCTACTTGCAAGTATCCACCACTAAACATAAGTATCTGTGGCCATAAATTGTAAATGAAAAACAACTAAGTATCAAGACAGCCTTTGTCTTTGCTAAATCTCATGCAAGGGGGTAAAAAATATACATAGAGGTTGAATTCCCATCAGCTGCTGTCAGCCTTTGTTTGCTGGAAGTGTAATTTACATGTTGCACCAGTCCAAATGCAGCCATTCGTTGCCTGGAATGTGGGTCACCAGGAGTGATGATTTTGCTTGTCCACACCTGGAGGATGTGCGCATAGAGTGGTACATCGACCACTTAAAAGCAGCAGTGTGCATTTGTCACTGCTGATGTGCCAGGGTCTGATCCTTTTGTAACCACTTCTGTAGGAACTAATACAGAAGTTGTGCATCACCTTTCAGAGGCAGCGTAAGCAAATGCCACTCCTCCTTGGAACTAGTTGGCAGCAGACCTGAAAACAGTAGTTGACTGCTTTTCCATCCTCTGAGAGTCATGGACAGATGCACACTTCAAGCAGCTGGAATATGTACATCCCTAGCACTGTGTATAGCGACAAAGGTATCGTTGATAAAAGGAGATAACTTCATGCCTACGGGGGGAGTTCTGAAGAGACACTTTTTTAAAAAAAGGATCTGAAAAAAACGACTTTCATCATACCGCATAAGTGAGTTAACATGTTCTGTAAAGTGATCTTACAAATATTCGAAATGTCTGTGAATTGCACCATGCTTTATAATTTTGGACAGATATGACCTATGGCTAAGGTGTTTGTTGTAGCACACCTTCACACACCCTTTTTTCTGTGACTGTGTTGCTTCTGCCGATTTGGGATTGGCTGTGGATTTTGGCTTGCTTTTAATGTTTTCATCTCCATCCCACATTTAGTTGAATTGTCACTGTGTATATCTGCCATTGGATCTTCTGCCCCCACTGCAAGGGCTAACACCATGTTGGCTCTATGTCAACCTCTTCTTATAGAGGTTCAGCTGACAGATGGGAAGTATGGTGGTTGATATGGCAGGCAGGAGATAGCACAGCTCTAGTCATGAAGTTCTATCCTAAAATAAGTTAGATGGAATACGAGGGTGAGAGATGAAAGATGAACTGATTTGTGGCAGATGCTTCCTACTCTAATCCACAGTCTATGACTTCAACAACCTCCATGTGTGTTAATAATGTAAGAGCGATGTATTCAAGGGTTTCCCTTTTCCAGTCTCTCAGAAAGCAGCCCTGGGCTAGGAAACCAAAACAGGCCTGGGAAAGTTTGTTAGACCAGCCCCCATAGGGTGCACAGTGAGCAGCCTGCCATTACAATGGGGTTTTGGGTGTTCTCCATTCCAAGAAAATTTGTGAAAAAATGGCATTTTATAAGACAGTTTTCATTATATTTCCAATTGTACTAGATTTTAAAGCACAATAAATGGTGATCTAACAGTGCACCAGAATACAGCAATCTGTATTGGCTCTTCAGTGATCCCCTCATCATCATCCTCTAACAGTGCCTCTCATCTCTCCAAAGCCCCTCTTTTACATGCATTAAATTTGTTTTATAGCGCCTCTCTTTTCAGTGTAGTGTTGGAGCACTTTACTTCACACACACATACAGAGACAATGAATCATACCTGTGTAAATCAGTGTATACAAAATGTTACATAAGACAAAAGGAACTACAAGATGTAGGGTTCACATCAACCATTTTTAAGAGTGCTTGGTCCGGGGAAACATAAAGTCCGGATTCATAATGTAACACAGTGGTGAAGGGTAACTTTACTAATAACCATTTATTTCTACCCAAAGAAACCCTTTTAAGCAAAATTAGGTTAATCAAAGACTGGGAAAAACCATAACTTTCTAACCTGTACCATGCAGTTTGCATGCAGCTCTTTGATGGCAGTTCATAGCTCACTGTACTAGATTATGATTGTAACTTATGAACTGCACAGTAACAAAAGGATCTCTGTGACTAAAGCAGTATTCCACTCAGCTATGCATGTAAAATACTGTTCTGTGTTCTGCATAGTACACATTCTTTTCAGAAGTCATATTAACTCTCTGTGCTTCCTTAGATGAGTCAAAACTGCCATGAGACAAAACCCCCAATCTCTCTCCAGCAGGTACATTAATCACCAGAGTAATCTTCACACTTTTATTGTTGCCTGAAAACTGTTGGATTTACAAGTAACTCTGCAGTGCTTTTAAAACTGCTGCATTACTACAACCCCCTGTAACCACCCTTCTAGCCTTTCGGGTAAACGCCTGATGCCCGGAACGGCCAGTCCGGTCTTGTTAGAAAGTTGAATAAGCACACGTTCTTCCTGTGGAATACTGTTTAAGTGTGTACATTGTGTCTGTGCATTTCTTCATGACTACCTGCACACAAAATATGCGCAGATGTTCCTCTCAGAAATCAGCTTTCATTTCAGTAATCAGGTTCTATTACAAGACAGCAGTCTCAATTATAACTGATGTCTTTACTGTTTCATTTCTTGAAGAAAAGAAAAAAAACATGTAAAATTAAACATAGTTGACCATTTAAAACAGTAACATAACAAGCTGGACAGGCTAGCAAATCACTGACCTCATACCTGGTCTAGCAACCCGTACAAAGCATCCGTTATAGGTGTCTCTGCGGTGCAGCAAGCTTCCTCTTCTATGCTGCTCTCAGGGCTGGCTTTAGGGTGGTGCAGGCGCACCGGGTGCTACTCTGGATGGGGGGGGGGCTGACCACAGGGGGGCACTGTGTTTAGCAATGACTTACAAACCTAGCGATTTAAAAGCACCTGCGGAAACGTTCCTTTTGCGTCCAGCCTTCAGAAAACAATTAATCTGTCAATATACCTCTTGTGTTCTTGCTAGGGAGAGAGATGGAGTTTGGTCTAGTGGTAGCTTTGACTCACCATAAAGTAGCATAGAGGGTCAATATGCCTGCTGCAAAGAATAGAACTATATTTTATGCGGATAGCTGAGTGGATTAGTAAAGCCAGCCTTTACAAGCGCTTTTAAACAAAAGAATTTGAAAGGGGAGCTATGGAGAGATGAGTGGTACATTTGCTGGGTGGTAGTAAGTGAATCCGAGGAGGTGGTCACGTGAGGTGCCAAAAAAGACTGTCGCACAGGGCGCCACCAGCGCTAAAGCCGGACCTGGCTGCTCTAGATATAATTCCATATGTTTTTCACTATACCTCTATTTCTAAAATTATTTGTTTCTGTTTTTCTAAGGCTCATTACTTACGGTTTTTAAAACTCATTTTGGGATCCTTGTAACCTGTCTAATCCCCAGAAAGCCTGCCAGGGGCTACTGTTGCTGTGCAGTTTGTTTCATCTAGTGGAACAGTGACCTTCAATAAAATAACTTTTATTGCATTCTATGACTTTTTTCGTTTTATTTTGTGCAAAACCTATCCTTGTTTGCTGCGGTGTTCCTCTCAAGCAGCAGCCGTTCACATGCGGGTGATGAGCTCGTGACTCAAATCTGCCTGTAAACCTTGTCTCTCACAAACGTACAGGCATCGGGTAGCTCTCCTCAGCTTTTGCACTGTGATTATTGCACGTTCCCTTTCAATAGGTGCCTTTGCTCCTTTTTGGTGCTATCATTCAGGGAAGTAGTTTGGAGTATTTTCATGTGTCTTTTGTTCTAGGGAGATTGATTCCAGGAGTTTGGAATTGTGGAAAAAAGGACATTTATTAAGTCGATGTCAATGTGGTAATTTATTTATGTTGTTTTTAATTACATATATGGCCTTATTGCCGATTTAACTGGGCCTGTTGGGGTGCTTGCTTTTTTTGAGTCTGCTTGTACTAGGCGGGTCATGGAGGGCTTAGATAAAAGTGGCTGAAAAGGCTTTCTCTATCAAAACCTCAATTGAATTCAGACCACTGCAAGTCTGACTCCTCTATGGATGAGAATGATTATGTCATAGATACAAGACAGCTTGTCAATACTGGAACTATGTATGTCTGGGATGTGGCTCAGTCAGCGGTACTGCAGCTATGCAATCTATGCAAGACGCCATAGGAAAATCTATTGCAGACTATTCCTTGTATAAACTTTATTGAGTCTACAGATTTCGGTTATATTGAAAACATGGGAAAAGGGCATGCAGTTAGAACCATCCTCCCCCCGGTGCTGTGCACCTCCCCTATATATACTGTGTATATACCCCTATCTACACTCGTACATCTTTAGCTTTACAACACCTAGATTCCAAAAGTTTCAATGCTCTTTGTGTTCTCGGACAGCTCATATTAGGCAATTACTCCTGTAAATACTCCATAATTGACTTCCATTTAGATTGTTGGACAGGACCACAAAACGTGTAACACTGAGCATTTCCTCCACCATCCCCTTCAAGGTTTCTAATTCATTTTTGGGAAATGCCGCTCTAAATGTTGTCATACATTATCTTGTAACATGTCTCTATTTTTAATACGCTTTGTGATGCCTTTGAAATGGCCCTAGATAATCTAGTCCATTCTTCCTTTTTAAATAAAAAAAACTATGTAGTTTTCCCATTTCGGCATCTATGGCATTTTGCGTTTGTCTGGTGTCGTTTTGACTGTAGTGTAAATGTTCTATATTAAACCTTGAGTTGCTATATAACTAGGGAGTCGTTTCTCGAATGTAATGGGGTTCCTTGTCCCTGTTCCGTTATTATTTGGTTGGATACATCCCCCAATGACGCACTTAGAAGTATTTATGGATGTCCACTTCTGTAAACTCAAAGTCCAATTTTCCTTTAAAAATGAATGAAATCTCCAGTTTTTCAATAGATCTCTAAGAATGATGGAATCCCCTGCGCTCTAAGAGGCAGATTCATGAAACGTGACTGTGCACCTAGTGCAGCACCACTTTTCTTGTGCCCCTTAGTGCCCCCCTAAAGCCACCATGTGTGTGCCATATTTGTTATACAATGGACCATGGCCGTAGTTAGGGAACCAGCGTCAGAATTTTTGACTCTAGTTCAGCTCTTTGCATGATTAGAATCAAACATTTTGACACTAATCCTACAAAACACCCAGAGGCCCATTGAAACCAATGTGAGCCTCCTTTTAACTCCTGCTCTGTGCGGGAATTAAAAGGGCAGAACAAAATTTATTTTGTCCCATTTTTTCAGCCCCACTAATAGGGGAAACACCCCCTTTGTATACATTATACCTGGGGTAGGCATAATGTAGCTTAAAGGGTTACAAAGTGGTGCAATGCATGCATTGCATCACTTAGTAGATTTGGCGTGGCGATTTGGGCCTCATTGGGCCACATTAGCGTCAAAAAGATAATGCTAATGTGGCTCAAGAATGCGGTAGGGACTCTTAAATCTGCCCCTAAGTTACAAATTGCTTTTTGTCATGTGCCTGTGAGGTACCTGGATTTTTTAATATGATGAAAATGTCCCAGGGAATGTCATGCTCACTGTGGATTTGATGGTTGAGTCCAAGGTTTCTATCAGCAGTATTGTTACATCAGAGAAGTGCCACTTTTGGTTTGTGATGTTTAGGGAGCAAGAGAACATTCCGAGGAGCCTAAGTAATAGCTGCACTTCCGTAATCAGCCAGTGTTTTTTCATTCCCCTTAGTGGTGCTAACGCGTCCGTCTATGTTAAATTATACACATCAGGACTCGTTTTAGGTCGATGAACCTTTTGACCCAGTGGTGAGTCTCCGTAAGACGAAATTACCAACCATCAACATATATTTCACAAAACCCATTAAAGAATCTTCGACGCATTCATTTGTTTTCTGACTCAAATAACCACACCTCGAAAGAAGAATTTGTGAATTTTATTCCCTATTGATTACAATCTAATAATAAACGTCTTATTCTTAAAACCAAGAAGCATAAAAGCATAATCACAAAGTGGCAATCATGATGAACTTTCAACAATGCGATGATCAGAATCATAGAATAGATATGTTAGAAGAGAATAGACCATAGTGCATGATAAACAACAGAATATCAGTTCAGCATAGCTACATGTCAGTCACGTCAGTTCCGTCCGTCAAATGAATACCTCATCTAACCTCAGATTAGCATTAGCATGTTGGGCTTCATGCAAAACAATTTAGAACATCAATTTGGAAAACATCTAACTAAGATACCTAATTAAACATACAGCAGTTGGTACCTAGAAAGAAAGGCATATAGATTCTGTTAGCATTAATAATTACCCTCCTCGAGTTAAGTCAGCATACAAGATCAGTCTTCGTCTTCAGGACATCAGATGGTTCACCGTCAATCTATCTAAATGGAATCAAGGGACACTCTCCTCATATGGAGGAAAGTATAATAGGGCGGGTCATGGGCTATGATAATTTTATCTAAGTCTCAAATCACCAAATAGAGTGACAGAGTTTCTGGATGCAATTGATGTCATCCCTTCCTAACTGAACTTCGTCTCTTGTGTCATGAGTTTTTATCCCTTTTTCCATAATACATTCCCCTGAAATTCTATTGGTTATTAACTACACCCCATCATTGGTAACCAATCAAATTATTCATTAAGTAATGCATTTGTTATTTCTTGATATTGAATTGTCTTTCAATTGGTCTTCATAATCAGCATTTTTCGTAGGTGGTACGTCGGGGGTTACTTCACCATCTTGGCACACGTCTCGGGTCAGGAGTTCTTTTCCCCTCGTCTCATCGTCCTTGAGAGTGTCCATTACTGTTTCGAAGCACATATCTTTTATACTAAAAACTGCTAGCATGCGGATGGGAAGATTTCTTCATGTTTCAAATTAATACAGAAAGAACAATAGCTGGGTCATAGTCATTTGCGAGTCCGCACACAGAAAAAGCAGGAAAAATAAGCTTTAAATGAGAGTTACACGGCTAGTTCGCAACTCATGCAAACTTAAGACATACACGTTTTAATGAATACAGTTTTGATTCTAATTATGCATATATCTTATTATTATTATTATTATTATTCAACATTAGTGTTCATAAATGAGTAAATCTTCACGTTTATTAATGCATTTTAATTATTATTTATTAATATTGCTTTGCCAAATGTAAGTGTTTCACGCCTATAATAAATGATATTTATACTACGCTCTCTCAGTCCCTCCTCTGATGACGCACGTCATCACACAATTCTTTATTTTCAATTTTTCACCTTGCGCATAATGCGCATTTCAACATCTTGCCCTTTATGTGAACTTTCCCATATTTCATTGAACATTTTCTCTCTTTCACTTTCTTCATTCTGTTTGACTCTTTTTGACAAGTTTCTTCTAATTTTGTCATTAATTTTGAATGCTCCCCATAATCCTAATAGACAAATTAAAACAATTAGTAGGCCCAACATAATTTTTGCAAGAACACCATTCCAAATATTGGTAAACCAGTTTCCTACCCGGGCAATTCCTTTTCCAAACTTTTCCCAAACTCCAGGTTCTTTCAGTTCCTTCAAATCTGTACTATCTCTAGTCAGGTTAGTAAGCATGTTTCTAATTTCCTTACTATTATCGGGTATATAGGAACAGCAGTGACGCTCATTAAGCATTTTGCACACACCTCCATTCTTTGCTAAAAGAATGTCTAAAGCAAGCCGATTTTGAAGAGTCATAGCTCTTTCTGCAGCGAGTTCAGTATCCATTAATAATATTGCTCCTGTAAAGTTTGTCAGCATGTTATCCACAATAGTAGACAACTTTTGAATTTTCATAGAATTTAAGATAACCCCAACTGATGGGATTATTGCTCCAAATATGTCACCAATGACAGCAGCCACTGATTCTCGTTTTTGTCTAGAATGTTGTATTTCAGAAGATTTAGGTATCTGTTTTAAGTCATCAATCTGGTATATCTTTGGGAAAACTATTCCCAAATAACATGTCCCATACCATCCCTTTGGGAGACGATAATATGCATTTAACCCACAGATGTAATACATTCCAGGAATCGCTGGGTCTTGTCCATTTAACATGAAGGTCCATTTACTCTGAAACAAAAACACATGCCTACATTCACTCGTACCCACAAACAAATTGTCTTGATCAGATTTTGGTCTGTATATACATAGCCTACCTACGTGTAATGCATCTATAGCTAACTTGCCTTGTGTTTTAATGGCAGTGAAAGCATAGTCATTTGCATAAGTACGTTTTTCTAAACCTTTTTCTAATTTCTCTTTTAGTGCTTTGCGTCTATCATCTGTGTGATCTAAAAAGCTTTTCTCTACAAAAGACAGTAAGCATGTTACATTGTTGCGGTGTGCATAAGCAGTTCCAAATGTTAGTGTTGGTTCAAAGAATCCTCTGACTAATTTTATATCATGCTCTTTAGCTAGCTTATTTAGGAATTCAATTACAGGCACAAAAGAAAACACAACATCCAGATTCGAATAGAAGTATTGTACATGCTCTTGATTATAGAATCTCGTTAGTAACAGGCTGCAGCTAATTCCATAAGTAAGAGGGAGACTATGATAAGTAACCCCCCCTGCACAGATGAAGGAATTTTAGTACACACATAACAATCTCTCGTATCCATAGTTTCCACATACTCATTTAATAAGCGATAGAAGACATTAGTAGAAAGTTCCCTCTTCGTATTAGTTCCCTCATGAAGATGTTTAGTATCTTGTTCGAATTTCTCCCACGGTGATAATTTATTAGTTGTAGTGGTAGTCTCAGGTTTTGAAGTTGCATTCATAGTTTCACTCTCTCTCCACGGCATTCCCACAATCACTCCCACAATTATTATTGCGCATACAACACCTATCATAAGTCCTAACCAACCACACACTTTACTTCCTTTGTTGCTATAAGCCATGTTTGTATACAATCAGAATAGCAGATCAACAATCAACTTAAGATGGCAAACTCTTTCTGCGTATTTACAGCGTCTTCTCTCACTCCAGGACCCTTTTTGTCAATTCAGGATAGCAGCTTGTTGTAATCAGGTTTCTTATAAGTCAAATCCAGGTTTAATTGTCTCTTTCCGGTAGGTTTATAAAGTCTCTTTTCTTTTGATATATTTTCTGCAGAGTTTTCCTGTTGTTTTCCTTCAGGTACCGTAGTATTGGCCAGGTACTTCTCGATCAAAACAGAATGCCAAGAATTCTTGTTGCCATTCAGAGGTTGTACCTTCGGTTTGCTATTCTCTTTCTTTTTAATCTTCGTTCACCTTGCTGTTCCCCTTCACTCAGATCATCCACCTGTGAGGTATCGCTTTCTTCTATTATTGTCTCGTTCGTTAATTTCTTATTCTAAAAGGCGACTTTTCTGGCCATGTATCACCTCTATGTGTCTTGTTTCGGTGATTTCCTTCAGGACGTTGGACAGCACCCTCCTCTTGTGATATGGTGTTTTCTCTCGATAGGCTTGGAATTCGATCAGAAGAGTCTGATTCGTTTTGATTTGGATTTGTCACTATTCCGTCTCTCTCTCCTTCTTGTTCAATACTGTATTCTGGTTCTGAATTGTATTTGTCTGCTTCTGGGAGAACCTCTCCTTGTCTTTGTTCTCCTGCTGCCTCCACTGAGATTGGCACTCCGTCACCTCTCTCGAACTCTCTGATAGTGTGAGGGACGCGGCTGTTCTCAGCGGGCTCTCCTGTAGTCTCAGATCTTTCTTGACTGATCTCTGATTCTGAGACTTCTTCTCTCGAAGTTGCTGTACCGGAATTTTCAAGTTCCTCTTCAACAGGACACGTTACCTTCTTTGTGTGGCCGACATGTATCCAGTTGGGAACCCCGGCACACTTCACAGAAGTAGTGGTTGTCAATATCACTTGATATGGCCCTTTCCAACGCGGCTCAAGACACAATTTTCTTACGTGTTTCTTGACAACCACCCAATCTCCAACTTGCAGAGAGTGTCCTGGTTCGCCGATTGGTGGTAACGTGTTAGCTTCTACCTGGTGAGAGAAAGAGCATATCACGTCAGCTAAATTTTTGCAGTAATCCAACACCATATCATCTGTAATATTCACTAGTGCATTTGCAGGTACCGCTGGTAGCCTCATTGCTCTACCCATGAGGATTTCATGGGGGGACAATCCTGTTTTCTTATCTGGTGTGTTTCTCATGGACATCAGTACTAGCGGTAATGCATCTGGCCACTTCATGTTTGTTGCTGCACACATTTTCGCTATTCTTGATTTTAAGGTACCATTCATCTGTTCAACTAGTCCTGATGCTTCAGGGCGATAGCTACAGTGTAACTTCTGCTCGATGTTGAGTGCTGCACACAGAAGCTTGATCACCTCATTGTCGAAGTGTCTTCCCCTATCTGATTCTATAGAAACCGGGAACCCGAATCGTGGTATTAATTCCCTCAGTAATAGTTTTGCAACTGTGAGACTGTCATTTCTACGTGTAGGGTATGCCTCAATCCAATGACTGAAAACACACACAATCACCAACACGTACTTCAATCCTCCACAAACAGGCATTTCAATGAAATCCATTTGTATTCTATTGAATGGACCTCCAGCTCTTCCAATGTGGCCCAAATTTACCACTGTTCCTTTTCCAGCATTCATCTGTTGACAGATAATGCACCTGTGACAAGTAATTTCTGCGGCATGTCTGAATTTTGGATTAAAACTATCAACTTTAAAAGATCTGATCATGGCGTCTCTTCCTAAATGTGCTTGCCCATGATATATTCGGGCAAATTGTGACAGTAGACTATTAGGTAAGACCAATTTTCCATCATCTGAGACCCATATATCATCTGCTCTTTGTGTACATTGCATTTTCTGCCAGGAGCGTTTTTCTTCTTTGTTAGCACGGTTTTGTAGTGTCTTTAACTCATCTAAAGTATCAACCACTTGTAATGCTAGATTCAAAGTTGTGTCATTTTCAGGCTGAGGTAGCAATTCCCACTGTTCTTTGAATGATATACAATTTAATGCACAAAATCTTGCTACCTGATCTGCATAATCATTCCCCATTGACACAAAGTCTTGTGATCTGGTGTGAGCACTGTACTTTACCACGGCAACTTCAAGAGGTAACTGAATTGCATGTAACAAATCTCTGATCTGTTCTCCATTTTTCACAGGTGATCCGGAAGAGGTCATGAAACCCCTTTGTGACCAGATCTGACCAAAATCATGTACAATTCCAAATCCATACCTACTGTCAGTATAAATTGTAACTTTCAAATTTACAGCAGCATGGCAGGCCTTTGTAAGAGCTATTAATTCTGCCACTTGTGCTGAAAATACCTTTTCAAGCCAGGAGGCTTCGACTATGCCAGACATTGTACACACTGCATAGCCAGCTCTTAATGTTCCAGTTGAATCTCTTAAACAGGACCCATCCACGAACATAATGCAATCATTTTCTTTTAATTGGGTGTCCTGTATGTCTGGGCGAGGTTTGGTACAGAGGTCAGTCACCTCGAGACAATCATGCTCAAATTCTTCCCCCTCTTTGATTTCTGTATTTTCATTGGGAAGCAGAGTTGCCAGGTTCAGTACTGTGCATCTTTTCAGTGTAACATTTGGTGATCCCAAAATAATCGTCTCATATTTGGTAAGTCGTGCATTTGTCATGTGCTGTGTTTTCGTTCTTGTCAACAGGATTTCAACAGAATGTGGAACCAAAACTGTCAAAGGGTATCCCATGACTATGCCCTCACATTGGGAAAGGCTTTGACCAACTGCTGCAACTGCTCGCAAACAACCCGGTAGGGCTGCTGCGACAGGGTCCAAAGTAGCTGAAAAATATGCTACAGGGCGGTTTGCATCTCCGTGGACCTGTGTTAAAACAGACAAAGAACAAGCATCACGTTCATGACAAAACAACAGAAAAGGTTTTTCATAATCAGGCATCCCTAATACTGGGGCCCTGCACATGCATTCTTTCAGCTCAAAGAATGACTCAAGTTCTTCTTTTGTCAAAGTGATTGTATATGGCTCATCTTTGACATCTTTTCCTGTCAGTTTTATTAAGGGTTTTGCAATGATTGAGAAATTGGGTATCCATTGGCGGCAATAACCCACCATTCCCAAAAACATCCTGACATCTCTTTTTGTTGTTGGGGGATTCATTTGTATGACAGCTGTTATTCTCTCCTTTGATATTCTTCGGGATCCTTTCTCAATTAGATGCCCCAAATATTTTACTTCTTTCTGACAGTACTGCAGCTTCTTAGGTGACACCTTATGCCCGTTTCTTCCCAAATGGTTCAATAATGCAATGGTATCATATTTGCAACTGTCTCTGGTTTTGGATGCAATCAACAAGTCATCAATGTACTGCACAAGAGTTGAATTAAAAGGTAGTACAAGAGGTTCCAAATCCTTCTTTAGGATCTGATTAAAGATAGATGGCGATTCAGAAAACCCTTGAGGGATTCTGCACCAACTGTACACCTTATCTAGGAATTTGAAACTGAACAAAAATTGGCTTTCTTCATGCAGTGGTATTGAGAAATATGCTTGTGATAGGTCTACTACGGTAAACCATTCAGCATCGCAAGGAACTTGGAACATTATTACCGCTGGGTTAGGAACCACAGGGCAGCATTTTATCACAATTTCATTTATTTTTCTTAAATCCTGCACAATCCGGATCTTCCCACAGGGCTTTTTCAAACCCATAATAGGTGAGTTACATGGACTGCTCAAAACTTCTTTCAAAACTCCTTGCCTGAGAAAATCTGCAATAATCTGTGTCACTTCAATGAGTACGTCTTGAGTCATGTGATATTGTGGTACTTGTGGGAATACTGCATTTGGTTTTATCTGCACCTTAACTGGTTTAACTCCTTTAATTAATCCAACCTCCTTTCCTGTCAAATCCCACACTCTCTCTGTTACGGACCCTTGTAGGTCAGCAGGTAAGTCGATTAGTGTGAACACTGAGAATAAGGTAATTAGAGGGTAATCTTTGCTCGTCTCCCCTCCTCCTATGAGCTGGTCCTCATCACCTTCATCATCACTGTTTGTCTGAACTTCTATTCCATCGTTGGAACAGGTAATTGAACATTTAGTTTTACAAAGTAAGTCCTTTCCCAGCAGGGATACTGGACTTGAGTCGCATACGCCAAACCTATGCAGGCCTTGGAAATTTCCAATTTCAACCTGTACTGGATCGGTAATTGGATTTGTCAAATACTGATTAGCCACACCAACCACTCGTATTGTGCGTCCTGATAAAGGTAACCTTGGTACTTCCACACTGCGGACTGTAGAGCGTGTAGCTCCAGTGTCAACCAAAAATTAAACCTTATAGCCCATTACTTTTCCTTCTACATATGGGCCTCTCTGATCTACTTCTAATGAGGCTGCGAGCCTACACTCTTCACTGTCTGAACTGTCATCTGACCATTCGTCATTCGTCTCATTTTCACCTCGCAATGGGAATTGTTGTACAGTGTTGTTTTGACTCAACACCTGACCTGTGACCTCCTGAGGAAGCATCACCTGTTACTGACCCATCAGGGCTAGAGGTAGCTGCATTTGCTGTCTAGGCACCATAGGAATCTGCTGTTGCATTGGTTGTACTGACACAGTTTGGAACCGTGGCGTCTGCATTTGCTGCATGGGTTGTACCCCTGACATCTGCGTCAAATTATTTTGATAATTCTGATTTTGTTGTCTCATTCTTGGACCTCGTGGATTCTGTTGTGCCCCAACATTCATGCTCTGCTGAACTGTACCATCATGCACCATATTTGGACAATCCCGCTTCCAATGTCCCATGCCCCCGCACGCGTGACATGGTGACATCCTCTTCACTACTTGCCCATCATTTTGAATGGCAACATTATTCATGTCTAAATTACGATTCACAAAGCCTCGATTCACAAAGCCTCGACCTCTACCTCTCGGCTGTACCTGAAACCCACCGTTCATTTGCGGTTGCTGATGCATCATTTGCTGAACACCATTTCCCTGAATTCCAGCCTGTGCAGCTCTTATCTGCATCACCATCACCTTTCTTTCAGCTTTTTCTGTTTTAACTCAATTTCATCACTACAGTATTTCGCATACTGCAACACCTCGTCAATCGGTTTAGCTTGCCAACAAATCAAATGGTTCTTAATCATCTGACCAACCTCTGGTCTCATCACTTCAACAAATCTGAACACAAGATGATTCATGTCCTTCGGCTCGATCGTTTCAGTACCACTGTAATGTTTAAATGCTTTTAACAATCTCTCATAATAGGCATGTATTGACTCCTTAACCTCTTTTTCAGGATTGACTTTGGTTACTGTAGTTGCTGTAGCCTTTTGTGATGTACAAGTTTTCTCTAACCACTCATTTAACTGTTGTACTGTAAAACCCTGCAGTGAAATGTTCCCTGTATGTATCTGTTAGACTTTTCACCCTTGGCGTGGTCTCCCTTAACTTTTTGCCTCTGTTCCCCAGGTTGTTGATGTGTGCTGGACTCTGAGTTTATTGTGCTTGTTACTCTGGGCACTTTACCACTGCTAACCAGTGCTAAAGTGCAAGTGCTCCTGTTTAAAATATGTTTAAAATATGTACGTAATTGGTTCTCCATGATTGGCATATTTGTTTTACTGTTAAGTCCCTAGTAAAGTGCACTAGAGGTGCCCAGGGCCTGTAAATCAAATGCTACTAGTGGGCCTGCAGCACTGGTTGTGCCACCCACATAAGTAGCTCTGTAATCATGTCTCAGACCTGCCTCTGCAGTTTCTGTGTGTGTATTTTTACACTGTAAATTCGACTTGGCAAGTGTACCCACTTGCCAGGCCTAAACCTTCCCTTTTCTTACATGTAAGGCACCCCTAAGGTAGGCCATAGGTAGCCCCAAGGGCAGGGTGCAGTGTATGGATAAGGTAGGACATATAGTAATGTGGTTTATATGTCCTGACAGTGAAATACTTCTAAATTCGTTTTTCACTGTTGCAAGGACTGTCTCTCTCATAGGATAATATGGGGGCTACCTTTAAATATGATTAAAGCGTAGATTCCCCTAGAGAGTAGATGGACATGTGGAGTTTGGGGTCCCTGAGCTCACAATTTAAAAATACATCTTTTAGTAAAGTTGATTTTAAGATTGTGCGTTTGAAAATGCCACTTTTAGAAAGTGAGCATTTTCTTGCTTAAACCATTCTGTGACTCTGCCTTGTTTGTGGATTCCCTGTCTGGGTCAGTTGACAGTTGGGTTGTTTTTCACCTCACACCAGACAGTGACACAAAGGGAGCTGGGGTGTAACCTGCATTTCCTGATTAGCCATCTCTGCTAGGAGGGAGGGGTGGAGTGGTCACTCTCATCTGAAAGGACTGTGCCTGCCTCTAACAATGCCGGCTCCAACCCCCTGGTGTGTGTCTGAGGCCTTGCCTGGGCAAGGCAGGATTTCACAAGTAGGTGTGAGTCCCCTTTGAAGAAAGGTGACTTCAAAGACTAAAATGGGTATAAGAAGGGCACCCAAATCTACAGACTTTAGAAACACTTCTGGAATCAAGAGGAACCTCTGCCTGGAGAAGAGCTGTTAGCTGAGGAGGAAGTGCTGCCCTGCCTGTGACTGTGCTTTGTGGAGCTTTCCTGCAGTGCTCCTTCTGCCAGACTAAGAGGGCAAAGACTGGACTTTGTGTGCCTTCCATCTTGAGAAGAAATCTCCAAGGGCTTGATCTAGAGCTTGCCTCCTGTTGTTTGAAGTCTCAGGGACAGCAAAGACTTCTCTCTGCCAGCACCTGGAGTCTCTGGAGAGACTCCTACTCTGCCCTGTGGTGCCCATCCAGTTCCTGGGACCCTGAAAGGAGAAGCTGGCAGCCTAAAGACAAGAAAATCCACGCACAGAGCGCCTTGCGGGGAAAAGATCGACGCAAATCCGATCTGCGGCTGAAAAACGACACGCCGCCCGCTCCGCAGCTGAGAAACGACGCTCGCAGGAAACGCGACCGAAGAATCGAAGCACGGAGCAGGAGAAACGACGCGCAGCATCGCTGACGGAGGCTGGGAGATCGCAACCTGCGCGGCTGGACCTTCGACTCATTGTGCGGCTGGATTTTTGACTCGAGTACCGCCGTGCGGAGTTATTTTCGACGCACGCCCGCCCGTGCGGGGTTATTTTTGACGCACACCAGGTACATTTTCACTCTAGCAGCGCTAGTGTGTTTTTAAAACTACTTAAAGACTCTTTTTGATTTTTAATTAATAACTTGACTTGTGTATGGTGGATTTTTGTCGTTTTGGTCTTGTTTTGTTTAGATAAATATTTCCTATTTTTCTAAACCTGTGTTGTGTCATTTTGTAGTGTTTTCATTAAGTTACTGTGTGTGTTGGTACAAATACTTTACGCCTAGCACTCTGAGGTTAAGCCTACTGCTCTGCCAAGCTACCAAGGGGGTAAGCAGGGGTTAGCTGAGGGTGATTCTCTTTTACCCTGACTAGAGTGAGGGTCTTTGCTTGAACAGGGGGCAACCTGACTGTCAACCAAGGACCCCATTTCTAACATTGGTGATCAGCGGTCGGGATTTGGACTTGTATTTGTACTTGACATACAGTAATTAAGCGTACACTACTGTTTGAGTTCAGACCACTACGTGACCACATACTACTAGTCTTGTGATTTTTGTTTTTTTCTATTTGGACTGTTTTTGCTCTGCATTCAGTTTCTTTTTTTCGCTGATCCGGTGATTGACTTTTCTGGAACTTCATTTGAGAACTTGCTTTTCTGCATTTGGAACTTTGCACTCTTTTAACCTTTTATCATGTCTCTACTTGGAGATGCACCAGTTGAAGCTGTTTTTGACCTGAAGCAATTGGATAGTTATAACAAGGCTCAGCTAAAGCAGTTTTGTAAAAATGTTGGTTGTCCCATTAAGAGCTCTTCCAAGAATGAGCTGAAAAAGGCGCTGAGGGCCTGGGTGACAACCAGAAGCACCGGAGGGCACACTGAGGATGAGGAGGATGAGGATGAGGAGAGAGAGCAATCAGTACAGAATGGTATATTGGGGGGGGCTGTTATTCCCAGGGAAGGAGTCTCTAGGGCAAGTAGCAGTGTATCCTCCAAGGGTCTGACACCTGAAGAGTTACAGGACAGACAGGCAGAGAGGGAGTACCAATTGGAGTTGAAAAAGCTCAGTTTAGAGATGGAACAGAGAAAGCTGGCCATTGAGGAAAGGAAGTTAGCCATGGCTCATGAGCTCAGTTTAAAAGAGATAGATCAGAGGAGTCAGTCCAGTAGAGATGGTGGCAGCAATCCTACAGTGCAGCCTGAGAGAAGGGTACACATCCCAAAAGACCTTGTGAGGGATTATAAGAGGGATGATGATATCTGCTTGTGGTTCAAGGGTTATGAGTCAGCTCTCCACATGAACCTGGTCCCTGAAGCTCATTGGGGGGCAGCCCTGTGGAAGCATTTTGAGGCAGAGGGGAGGGAGACACTGACAGCCTTAGGGGATGCTCAGGATCTCACCTACCCTGTCATGAAGGAGGCCTTACTTACCAGGTATGGTCTCACCCCTGAGCAGTACAAGGAGAAGTGTAGATCCTACAAGAGAAAGGAATCCCAAACATGGTTGGAATGTGTTGATTCTTTTTGCAGGTCACTGGATGGTTGGGTGAAGGGCAGTAAGGTAAACACGTATGAGGGGCTTTACAATTTAATTGCTTGGGAGCACTTGTACAGTTTATGTTTTCCAGAGCTGCGCCAGCACCTCATTAATAGCAAGCTGACTGACCCCAGGAAGCTTGCACAGGAAGCAGACCGCTGGGAGAGCACCAGGGTCCAAAAGAGGTATGGGGGAGACCACGCCAAGGGTGGGCAGGGTCCCTCTCAGAAGAAAGGGGGGGGTAAGGGCAAACAGGGGGAGTTCTCTAAAGGGCCCCAAACTGATTCCCAGGGTAAGGATTCCCAACCCCCCAGTGAAAAGAAGCCATGGTTGTCCAAAGGGAAGCCAGTGGCAGGTGGTCCCCCACGTAAGTGCCATGCATGTGACCAGGTGGGTCATGTGAGGGGGGACCCCAAATGCCCCAGAAGTACACCGGCACCCACTGGTGCACCGTCCCAGGGTTTGGCCAGTGTAGCGCTTGGGGAGGAGTTGGTTTCAGGTGGGTGGGAACCAGCAGAAATGACCCTTGTCTCACTAGGGGACAGTGAGATGGTCCAGAGAAACCTAGTGCCTGATAACACTAAGAAGTACAGGCAATGGGTGACCATCAATGGACAGAGGGTAGAGGCTCTGAGAGACACAGGAGCCAGTGTGACTACAGTGAGGAGTCACCTGGTGTCTGAAGAGCAGATTGATCCCCGGGTACTTCACCAAGTAGTTGCGGTAGACAACTCTGAGCGCCTCTGCAGAGTGGCGCAGGTTCCCTTTGAATGGGGGGGGTCTCAGGTGCCTCAGGAAAAGTAGCTGTGAGTCCAACCATGCCTGTTGATTGTTTGCTGGGCAACGACCTGGAGGATTCCCCTTGGAAGGAGGTGGAACACAGGTCTCACTTGGAGATGTTGGGTCTGCCTGGGTGGGTATGCGTATCCACCCGGTCTATGGCAGCCAATCAGGGTAGTCAAGAGCCCCTGGAGCCTGAAACAGTGGCCCAGGGGACCGCCAAGAAGAGGAAGGGCAGGGGGCGCGGGAAACCGGCCCCAGAAGTTCCCACGGTCCGGGAGGAGGCAGAGCCTGAGGGTGATGCCCCGGAGCCTAGAGGGGAACAGGTGGCTGAACTGGGGGAGGTCCCTGAGCTGTCACAGTGGCAGCAGGAAGGGGGACCCACCAGGGAAGCATTCTGCACAGCGCAGAAGGAGTGCCCTACTCTTGAGGGGCTGCGGCAGCAGGCTGCAGCCCAGGCGGATGGCGAGGCGCCAGGTACTCACCTGATTTACTGGGAGGATGGCCTCCTGTATAGTGAGCCTAAGGTTCCTGAGCCTAGGTCAGCTCGTATGCTGGTGGTACCCCAGTGCTTCAGGGCCTTCCTACTGGGTTTGGCTCATGATGTGCCTTTGGCAGGACATCTAGGGCAGGACAAGACAAGAGGCTTGTCTCCCACTTTTACTGGCCCTTGATGCACAAGCAGTCAGCTGCTTATTGTAGGTCTTGTCAGACTTGTCAGGCAAGTGGCAAGAGTGGGGGGAAATGCAAAGCTCCCCTCCAACCTTTACCTGTAGTCAGTACTCCCTTTGAAAGGGTAGGAATTGACATTGTGGGGCCTCTGGATCCCAAGACAGCCATGGGCAACAGGTTCATCCTGGTCTTGGTGGACCATGCCACGCGGTACCCAGAAGCCATTCCTCTAAGGACGGTCACTGCCCCCGTGGTGGGACGTGCCTTGAGGGGAGTTTTTACCCGTATGGGGTTCCCCAAGGAGGTGGTATCTGATAGGGGTACAAACTTCATATCCACTTATATGAAGTCTCTGTGGAAGGTGTGTGGGGTAACCTACAAGTTCACCACCCCTTACCACCCCCAAAGTAATGGTCTGGTTGAGAGATTCAACCGCACCTTGAAAGGCATGATTCAGGGCCTGTCAGAGCCCTTGAGGCGTAAGTGGGACGTCCTCTTGCCATGCCTTCTGTTCGCTTACAGGGAGGTGCCTCAAAAGGGACTTGGCTTTAGCCCCTTTGAGCTCATCTATGGCCACCCTGTGAGGGGACCGCTCAGACTGGTGAAGGAGGCTTTGGAGAAAGCTCCTAGTAAACCACCCCAGGATGTATTTAGCTACATGCTGGCACTAAGAAACCAGACTGCCCGCTTCAGGAGTCTCGCTCAGGAGAACCTGGAAGCAAACCAGGAGGATATGAAACGGTGGTACGACCAGAATGCCACTCTGGTTGAGTTTCAGCCTGGACAAAAAGTGTGGGTCATGGCACCAGTGGAGCCTAGGGCTCTCCAAGATAAGTGGACTGGGCCTTTTGAGGTGGTGGAAAGAAAGAGCGAGGTCACCTATCTGGTAGACTTGCAATCCCCCAGGAACCCTTTGAGGGTCCTACATGTCAACCGCCTCAAACCACACTTTGAGCGAACTGAGCTATCCATGCTCCTAGCGACAGATGACGGGGTGGAGGAAGAGAGTGAGCCTCTTCCTGACCTCCTGTCTGCAGGAGAGAAAGATGGGTCTGTGGAGGGAGTGATCCTCTCCCCCTCCCTGACTGAGGAACAGCAGAGGGACTGTCGCCACGTGCTGGGACAGTTCGCCTCGCTGTTTTCCCTGATCCCAGGAGTCACACACCTGTGCACACATGATGTGGACACTGGGGACAGTACACCTGTTAAACATAAGGTTTACAGGGTGACTGACAGGGTCAGGGCTTGCATTAAGGAGGAAGTCTCCAAAATGTTAACCCTAGGGGTTATTGAGCGCTCCAGCAGTCCTTGGGCCAGCCCAGTGGTCTTGGTCCCAAAGGCTGCTGCTCCTGGTGCCACTCCAGAACTTAGGTTCTGTGTGGACTACCGGGGTCTCAATGCGGTCAGCAAGACTGACGCACACCCCATCCCCCGAGCTGATGAGCTCATTGATCGGTTAGGAGCTGCCAAGTACCTCAGTACGTTTGATTTAACATCTGGGTACTGGTAGATTGCCTTAACTGAGGGGGCAAAGGAGAGGTCAGCATTCTCTACCCCAGATGGGCATTTCCACTTCAATGTGATGCCCTTTGGGATGAAGAACGCTCCTGCCACCTTTCAGAGGTTGGTCAACCAGGTGTTGGCAGGACTGGATGAGTTCAGTGCTGCCTACCTGGATGACATTGCTGTGTTTGGTTCCACATGGGAGGAACACCTGCAACACATCTGGAGAGTGTTGGAGGCCCTGCAGAAGGCAGGCCTCACTATTAAGGCGAGCAAGTGCCAAATGGGGCAGGGTTCTGTGGTGTACTTAGGACACCAGGTGGGGAGTGGCCAGGTGGCACCCCTACAGCCTAAGATTGATACAATTCTGGCTTGGGAGCCTCCCAAGACCCAGACTGAAGTGAGAGTCTTTTTAGGTCTCACAGGATATTACCGGAGGTTTGTTAAGGGATATGGTACCATTGTTACCCCCTTAACTGAGTTGACTTCCAAGAAGCAACCCAAGAAAGTGATCTGGACAGAGGCTTGCCAGAACGCTTTTGATGCCCTGAAGGCTGCCATGTGCACAGCACCTGTGCTGCAGGCACCTGACTACTCCAAGGAGTTTGTTGTGCAAACAGACGCCTCAGAGCATGGAATTGGAGCAGTACTCTCACAGCTTAATGAAGAGGGCCTAAATCAACCCGTAGCCTTCATTAGCAGGAGGTTACTACCCAGGGAACGTAGGTGGAGTGCCATAGAACGCGAAGCGTTTGCTGTGGTCTGGGCACTGAAGAAGCTAAGACCCTACTTGTTTGGGACTCACTTCCGAGTTCAGACCGACCACAGGCCCCTCAGATGGTTAATGCAGATGAGGGGTGAGAATCCAAAACTGTTGAGGTGGTCCATTTCCCTACAGGGGATGGACTTTACGGTGGAACATCGTCCTGGTACAGAGCACGCCAATGCTGATGGTCTGTCCAGGTTCTTCCGCCTTAGTGATGAGAACTCCCATGAGGTTGGGTAGTTGCTCCCCACTTTTAGCTGGGGGGGACACGTGTTAGACTTTTCACCCTTGGCGTGGTCTCCCTTAACTTTTTGCCTCTGTTTCCCAGGTTGTTGATGTGTGCTGGACTCTGAGTTTATTGTGCTTGTTACTCTGGGCACTTTACCACTGCTAACCAGTGCTAAAGTGCAAGTGCTCCTGTTTAAAATATGTACGTAATTGGTTCTCCATGATTGCCATATTTGTTTTACTGTTAAGTCCCTAGTAAAGTGCACTAGAGGTGCCCAGGGCCTGTAAATCAAATGCTACTAGTGGGCCTGCAGCACTGGTTGTGCCACCCACATAAGTAGCTCTGTAATCATGTCTCAGACCTGCCACTGCAGTTTCTGTGTGTGTATTTTTACACTGTAAATTCGACTTGGCAAGTGTACCCACTTGCCAGGCCTAAACCTTCCCTTTTCTTACATGTAAGGCACCCCTAAGGTAGGCCCTAGGTAGCCCCAAGGACAGGGTGCAGTGTATGGATAAGGTAGGACATATAGTAATGTGGTTTATATGTCCTGACAGTGAAATACTGCTAAATTCGTTTTTCACTGTTGCAAGGACTGTCTCTCTCATAGGATAATATGGGGGCTACCTTTAAATATGATTAAAGCGTAGATTCCCCTAGAGAGTAGATGGACATGTGGAGTTTGGGGTCCCTGAGCTCACAATTTAAAAATACATCTTTTAGTAAAGTTGATTTTAAGATTGTGCGTTTGAAAATGCCACTTTTAGAAAGTGAGCATTTTCTTGCTTAAACCATTCTGTGACTCTGCCTTGTTTGTGGATTCCCTGTTTGGGTCAGTTGACAGTTGGGTTGTTTTTCACCTCACACCAGACAGTGACACAAAGGGAGCTGGGGTGTAACCTGCATTTCCTGATTAGCCATCTCTGCTAGGAGGGAGGGGTGGAGTGGTCACTCTCATCTGAAAGGACTGTGCCTGCCTCTAACAATGCCGGCTCCAACCCCCTGGTGTGTGTCTGAGGCCTTGCCTGGGCAAGGCAGGATTTCACAAGTAGGTGTGAGTCCCCTTTGAAGAAAGGTGACTTCAAAGACTAAAATGGGTAAAAGAAGGGCACCCAAATCTACAGACTTTAGAAACACTTCTGGAATCAAGAGGAACCTCTGCCTGGAAAAGAGCTGTTAGCTGAGGAGGAAGTGCTGCCCTGCCTGTGACTGTGCTTTGTGGAGCTTTCCTGCAGTGCTGCTTCTGCCAGAGTAAGAGGGCAAAGACTGGACTTTGTGTGCCTTCCATCTTGAGAAGAAATCTCCAAGGGCTTGATCTAGAGCTTGCCTCCTGTTGTTTGAAGTCTCAGGGACAGCAAAGACTTCTCTCTGCCAGCACCTGGAGTCTCTGGAGAGACTCCTACTCTGCCCTGTGGTGCCCATCCAGTTCCTGGGACCCTGAAAGGAGAAGCTGGCAGCCTAAAGACAAGAAAATCCACGCACAGAGCGCCTTGCGTGGAAAAGATCGACGCAAATCCGATCTGCGGCTGAAAAACGACGTGCCGCCCGCTCCGCAGCTGAGAAACGACGCTCGCAGGAAACGTGACCGAAGAATCGACGCACGGAGCAGGAGAAACGACGCGCAGCATCGCTGACGGAGGCTGGGAGATCACAACCTGCGCGGCTGGACCTTCGACTCATTGTGCGGCTGGATTTTTGACTCGAGTACCGCCGTGCGGAGTTATTTTCGACGCACGCCCGCCCGTGCGGGGTTATTTTTGACGCACACCAGGTACATTTTCATTCTAGCAGCGATAGTGTGTTTTTAAAACTACTTAAAGACTCTTTTTGATTTTTAATTAATAACTTGACTTGTGTATGGTGGATTTTTGTCGTTTTGGTCTTGTTTTGTTTAGATAAATATTTCCTATTTTTCTAAACCTGTGTTGTGTCATTTTGTAGTGTTTTCATTAAGTTACTGTGTGTGTTGGTACAAATACTTTACGCCTAGCACTCTGAGGTTAAGCCTACTGCTCTGCCAAGCTACCAAGGGGGTAAGCAGGGGTTAGCTGAGGGTGATTCTCTTTTAACCTGACTAGAGTGAGGGTCTTTGCTTGAACAGGGGGCAACCTGACTGTCAACCAAGGACCCCATTTCTAACAGTATCATTGGAGTATATGAGGTATTTGTACTCATGGTTTGAGGAGTCAAGACTCCCAAACCTGCTTGCTGCATTGCCTCAAGAGGTGCCCCTATTGGACTGAGGTCCATTAAGGGTCTTGATCGCTCAGAAACCTGACCTCCCTGGGCCATTATTTGTGGAGTTCTAATAGACCCTCCTCTTATGGCTTCATGGGTCATGACTCCCTGTTCACATGTCCTTGTTCTCTCTTGGGCATATAACGGTAGTGGGGGACCAACAGTGATAGGTAGTGATATTGCGGCAGGTGTCTGACCTGATCCCAGGCTTCTAGGAGCTTCAACACCATAGGTCTGCTCTAATAATCCCGGTGCAGGTTCTTTCAAAGGACCCGCTACTGGGTTATACCCCGGTATCAGTTGTGGTGGTTGTGACACTAACTGTGGGGTTGACTCGATCTGAACCAATCTTGGTTTTGTATTTATCGGGTCTGGCGGCACCACCAAGTTCGTAGTAGTCTCGAGTACTGGAACATCGGGATAAATTCTTTTTATCTGTGGTGGAGGTTGTAACTGTATCGGTACGTCTGGTGCAGTAGGTACACTGTCACCATTCTGTATCAAAGCTGTATCACTAGTCTGTACTGTATCAGTAACTCCCTTCTCCTGTGTCTGGTTCCCAGGATCCAAGCTAGTGCTCGGAACATTGTCACTCACCGCATAAGGTGGTGGTCGGTCATGCAGTAACCTATCCATAAACTCCTCATCCTCTGAATCATCCTCTTCTTCCCAGGTCCTTTTTTATTCTTTAACTTTGTCTGAGTCTTTGTTAGTTTTGCAAGAAGCTTTCTTTCCCTGTGTCTCTTATCCCTGTGTTTAACGCTGGAAACAGCTTTAACCCATCTACGATTCCCCGTCTCCACATCTTATTCTCGTTATCCCATCTTGCTTCTGCATACGATTTCTCTGCTCTTGTCAATCTCCTGTGAAACCTTTCCTGCCTATGTTTAAGAGCCATCAGATCCCAGATCGCTAGAGCCTTGTATTGTGCCGGTCTCGGAGGTGGTTTCTGTGTACTTAACATCCACCTTACGTTTTCTAATACCTTTTGATTGAACGTCCCATGTTCCGGAAACGCTAGACACCCTTCTTTTTCTGTCAACTTGCGCCATTGTTTTAACCACAAACAAGGTGCAACACCTTTTTCCTCCATAACTGTATAAGCTGGAGTACCCTCGGGCGGTGTAGATTCCCCATCTGTTGCAACGATGTACACATCTCCCCTCAAATCGCTTTTGAATGCCTTAACAAAATTCATTTTATTTTAGATTTAATCAGGAAACGGCTTAGTTCCCAGGACACTCTTCACCTGCCCTTTGCTCACCCTATTGCCTCTCACGAACGGCAGCCAATCCGTGCGCGACCCCTCTCAACATCTGACCTATCCCAGCGCGGCACCACTGACGTCACACTCATACACACTGCAGCTGACAAAGTCTTGCGGCTTGTCCACACCTCACTAACTTCTTATAACTCATGCAAACTAATGCGATTTATTGCAGACACCTTAAATGACAATACAAATCTGCCAATTTACTACAGGAAGGGTAACACATTCGCTTCAGAACTTTACAGAGATTTCACTTGAAGCCTCGGCCGCTACTCTCTCCTTCTCAGTTCCCTCATACGCAAGCAGAATTCGACCCGCAAATCCTACTCTCGACTTGTCAATGACTCCTTCTAGTGCACTTTAGAACTTGTCAAATCTCCATCGAAGGTTTCACACATACGTTGTGACACAAACTTCACTTGTCAACCACACCCGATTGACCTATTAAATCGCACAGATTACAACATAAACCATATTTTTCATCCTACTCCGGAGTCTTAGACCTCAACAGGCCTGTACCTTCACCAACCACGTGGATAATTTTGAACAATAAGCGCTGTATTCACATGAAGTACGCCGACTTCCCTACTCTCATACTGTGGAGTACGCCCACTCCTGCTAAACGACACTTATTTTGGCCTAAATACACACACTCTTCACAATCTCCTGCAAGAGGCATAAGCTTTGAGCAAGCGCAAAGACCCTAACCACACATACTATGGCGCCGAGAACATTCCCAACTCATCTTAGGCAGGCTCAGAGATCCCAGGAAAGCCCATGGTGAACCTAGCCACTCATCGTTTTGCCAAATTTCATTATCACAGAAAACAAAATTAACAATGAAAACTCCATCCTAGGGCCCCCAAGGGCCAAACCGTCGCTCTGCTACCAGAACTGCTAACGCGTCCGTCTATGTTAAATTATACACATCAGGACTCCTTTTAGGTCGATGAACCTTTTGACCCAGTGGTGAGTCTCCGTAAGACGAAATTACCAACCATCAACATATATTTCACAAAACCCATTAAAGAATCTTCGACGCATTCATTTGTTTTCTGACTCAAATAACCACACCTCGAAAGAAGAATTTGTGAATTTTATTCCCTATTGATTACAATCTAATAATAAACGTCTTATTCTTAAAACCAAGAAGCATAAAAGCATAATCACAAAGTGGCAATCATGATGAACTTTCAACAATGCGATGATCAGAATCATAGAATAGATATGTTAGAAGAGAATAGACCATAGTGCATGATAAACAACAGAATATCAGTCCAGCATAGCTACATGTCAGTCACGTCAGTTCCGTCCGTCAAATGAATACCTCATCTAACCTCAGATTAGTATTAGCATGTTGGGCTTCATGCAAAACAATTTAGAACATCAATTTGGAAAACATCTAACTAAGATACCTAATTAAACATACAGCAGTTGGTACCTAGAAAGAAAGGCATATAGATTCTGTTAGCATTAATAATTACCCTCCTCGAGTTAAGTCAGCATACAAGATCAGTCTTCGTCTTCAGGACATCAGATGGTTCACCGTCAATCTATCTAAATGGAATCAAGGGACACTCTCCTCATATGGAGGAAAGTATAATAGGGCGGGTCATGGGCTATGATAATTTTATCTAAGTCTCAAATCACCAAATAGAGTGACAGAGTTTCTGGATGCAATTGATGTCATCTCTTCCTAACTGAACTTCGTCTCTTGTGTCATGAGTTTTTATCCCTTTTTCCATAATACATTCCCCTAAAATTCTATTGGTTATTAACTACACCCCATCATTGGTAACCAATCAAATTATTCATTAAGTAATGCATTTGTTATTTCTTGATATTGAATTGTCTTTCAATTGGTCTTCATAATCAGCATTTTTCGTAGGTGGTACGTCGGGGGTTACTTCACCATCTTGGCACACGTCTCGGGTCAGGAGTTCATTTCCCCTCGTCTCATCGTCCTTGAGAGTGTCCATTACTGTTTCGAAGCACATATCTTTTATACTAAAAACTGCTAGCATGCGGATGGGAAGATTTCTTCATGTTTCAAATTAATACAGAAAGAACAATAGCTGGGTCATAGTCATTTGCGAGTCCGCACACAGAAAAAGCAGGAAAAATAAGCTTTGAATGAGAGTTACACGGCTAGTTCGCAACTCATGCTAACTTAAGACATACACGTTTTAATGAATACAGTTTTGATTGTAATAATGCATATATCTTATTATTATTATTATTATTCAACATTAGTGTTCATAAATGAGTAAATCTTCACGTTTATTAATGCATTTTATTTATTATTTATTAATATTGCTTTGCCAAATGTAAGTGTTTCATGCCTATATGATATTTATACTACGCTCTCTCAGTGGCTTTTCAAATGTGACTTTTTCGGCTGCCATTTTGATACCCATGAGTTCCGATTCCTCAAAGTTAACCAAGGTTGGTTATGTGATTCTAGAGTATGCATTGACTTTGTAAAGAAGTGAAAGTTTGCTCACTGCAGTGATACTTATATTGGTTTCTATATATCTAAAAAGGTCTCCAGTCCCTGAAACGCTGATAAGCTCAGGGATGAATTGCTCCTCTCCTGAAGGAATATACCATATAACAGGATTCTCCAATAAGTAGCTTGTGAGCTACTGGTAGAACTCCAGCTCTCTGTGAGTAGCTCTGCTTTATACAGCACAGTCTACCAATCTAGACGTTTTTGGTTGGTTTTATTATTCATTTTTTTCCAAAAATGAAAGCATGTGAGAGGCCAATGTGTGTTGTAGGCCAATATTTAAAGAAAAATGACTGAATTTCTAAAATATATTTAAAGCTGACACATGAGTGATAAACCATGTGTCATTGGGGAGACCTAATAGTAATATTATTACCTTGGTGTCAGGGCCTTTGCAGCTATTGCTGTTATGTAGTGCCTTGGTAGAGGTATTAGCAATTAATAAAGCCTTTTTTGCATTGCTGCTGGCAACAATGTTTGATGCAGGGAGATGATTACTGCTAGCAATATTGCATGAATTAGCCACTAGTGTATTCTTGTCTGATGTGGTCATTATGACATAACTAATAATATTAATAGCTGGAAATGATTTTCATTGACGTTCTGTAGCTCTTATTACAGAAAAGGTAGGAGATCCCTGCTATATACTGATGGACGACCATGTATAGGGTTAACGGCCTGATATAATTTAGACCTTGTTACGTCACATGTGAAGTCTAGTTTACGTTATGCATCTTTTCTTTGCTGCTAGAGATAAAACAGTAAAGAAATCAGTCACAATCTACACCTTTATTCGAATGCAACCTCTTGCCGCATTAGTGGGCTCGATTTTCCATCGTTTGAGGTTTGCTGAGTTCTGTCACAGTTCACGTCAAACAGTTATCTGACAATGCGCATACCTATGCCATTTAGCAAATATATACATATGCTTTTATGATTGGCAGAGCTATTAACTGTAAGCAAAATTAGGCATACGAGAACTGGCAGACTTCGGGATTGTGACAGTAGCAGGCTGTTGTCATTGGAGGGCTTCTACTGTGACACATCCTCCTTCTTCTGCAGACTTCAGGGAATTAAGAGATATCTGCACTTCACAAAGCTGACTCATGACTTCCTGATCTGCTGAGAGGAGCCCGACGGGACTGTACGCAGCTGCTTCTGACATTATCTATTGCTTCCATTAAAGTGTCCATTAACGTATGATGGAAGTAATGTTGTTGAAAGTAAAATATTGGTGTACGCAGAAGTGCTTTAGCATTGCTTTAAAGTAAATTTCATGTTAATTTTAAAGTTTACTGAAACCTCCAATGTTTCCGTTTTTGTAATGTGCTGTCACTGAGTACACTGGTTTTAGTGCGCGTCAAAGAATATAAATTATTAGTCATAATTCTCTTGCTCAGAACCAACTCAGCAAACCCCCTGCTTTCCCTGTGTTACACCAATTAATCAGAGGATACAATAATTTCCGGCCTGATGATAATTTGGCAAATGACCTCTCAATGAACTATATATTGAACTAAGCAATCCTCGAAAATCCTTCCCATCGAATATACCAGATGTTAGTATGTCATAGGGAGTGTCGCGGTTTAGTATGTGATTTTGTACACATCTTAGTCAGTACGTGGGCGGTATACCCAGCGCACACACTCATGTTTCACATTTAGCCCAAAGGGGAGAAAAAACATACGACCTGCTATCAAAAACGTGTGTCCATAAAACCTTGCTAAACAAAGCAAAGCATTGAACAGTGAACCGAAATTAAAATAGCATCACACTGCCGTTGCGCATTCTACCAAAAAAAAGACCGAAGTGCTCCCCGAAACAGATTGAACTGAAACTTGACCTTCTGTGTACCACTGTTACAGCCTATTCAGGAGAACGCCTGAATACCTTCATGTTTTCCTGTGAAATCAGACAAAAGGTCAGAATAGTATGAGTGGAAACAACAATTACTGAACACAACACTAGTGCATTCCAACTAGGTGCAAAGCACCAAAACCTCAACACAGCTTTGGATGCTTTGCCAGACCTCAGGTAGAGAAGAAAATGAATACATAGGGAGAGGCTTTAGGTCAGCTTCCTTCAGCCATTCCTTACTGAAGTGTCATCAATATTTTAGATCAGCCCAACAGAAATAGAGTGGGCCAATAGTTCAGCCATAGCTTTGTCTGAAGTATCTATCATTCATATTTTGGATCTACCCACAAGAATGTCACTCAGTATTTTGAGTGTCAGTCATTGTGAGTGGTGCCATGCTGTATGTTCATGTCTGAGTCCACATATGGAAGGGGCGATAATTTAACAAGCAAAGGAGTCCTTACCAGGCAGCAGTGCAATGCATCATGGATGCATCATTTGGTGTTCCTTAAAGGGGCTATGTACTCTGTCAGGCTTACTGGCCCATATGTGATGAGGGCCTCAGAAAACAGTGTGTATTGATACATCAAGGCACGTCTATGATAACGGAGTCAACTCTGAGATTACAGTAGATGTTGGTGACTAAGGTCACTCAATTGGATATCAAGGATGGTGTTTGCGTTACTTGAAGATAGTTTGGGGTCTCTCAGATGTTGTTATTGCACCCAGGAGTCTCTCTTTGTTTTTCATTTGGTGGTCACACTAATGTCATAGGAAAAAAGCACACAGGCCTTTGAATCGGATTTAGTATAGGGCAGTTGCAATATGAGGCTATGGGTCACTACTCAGTTTAGACAAAAAATGCGGTACTTACACATCAAAGATAATGCAAACCGCAGTAGCACCGAATACATCATTCACCTATGATGCTCATCAGTGATCTAATCATCAGAAGAGAATGTCATTCTTTTTAAACATAAAGCTGAACGAAAAAGAAACTAGAAGATGCAGAAGGTAACGAAGAGAAAATGCAATCAGTGATAAAGGAATATTGGCTAAACAACAACACAGAATCTACAATGCTCCAAGCAAACAGGCCAAAATATTTCACTACTCTGATTGCATCTCAAGTGCTACATGGTCAACCAAAAAGCAACTCTAATTAGTCTCTGATTTTTGTAACCCAGTCTGCATCACAGCAGGAACGAAACACATGCAGCATCTCTCTAACTCCTTTGCAGACACTTCATCAAAAAACAGATAATATTGACTTGGAGTTTCTCCTAAAAAACAGACATTGACTGGTTTCCACTGCCAATACCCCAAATCATGGTAACACACAGCCAAACTATGGATTCATTACCCCCAACTATAAGAGCCGCAGATAACTTTCTTGTCTTCTGAAAACTACTCAAGAGTTGGCTCTTTCCTTCATAACCACCTTATTCAAACTACTATGGACTGCATATGCCTATGTTGATAAATATTCTTTTCAGATTATATGTATATTTCTATTTATTTATAGTTTCTTTAGAAAATATGTATTGCTACTATGTCATAACAATAAAATACACACACACTCATTAAACCTGTTTGACTAAGTATTTTTTACCCATGATTCTAAATATGTATTGTATGTGCATATGTGTGTGTATTCATGTGTGTGTATACATATGTATGTATGTATGTGTATATGTTATTTCTGTGCTTGGCATGTTCGTGGATCATTGCATGGCTCCTGGGTGGGTTGTTATACTAGATATCTATGAATTCCTGCTCTCATCTTATCACACTTATCTACTCATCACTCTTATGTCATGTCTCTATTAAACTATACTCCATTCCCACTCTGACTCATCTCAAATCCCTTCTACCACTTTCATCTCCTAAATATCTCTGCCTAAGCTCTTCCCTCCGCTTCCACATCTAACTCACCAAACCTCACTCTACTACTGTGACCTCCCACACAACCCTACTAAATTCTCCTGCATTTATCTCACCCTGCTACTATGCTCTCCCTAACCCTTCCACATACTCTTCCCCCTCCGCCCCCCTTTAATCATCCCAAGACTTTGGTTTGAGTAAATGAAGGATATACTCCCAATTAACACTTCTGGATTTCTTTCCTCCTCCACCCCTCCATTACCCCAGTCAATCTAACTAACAAACTCTCATATCCGCGGCTCAAATTAACTCATAATAATACTAACACTGTACTCATTATTTAACTATACTAATCCATCACTAATTCTTGTTGGGTTCCAGAGTAGCGTGCTACTCATCAAAAAGCGCTTCAACGCCTCGTCAGGGGTAGTAAGCGCTATATAAATATGATTACAATACAATACAATACATCACAACTTGATATAAGCTTCTTCAAATCCCTAATGATAAAAGGAACCAAATGAACTAATGAGATCGATGGTCAGGATTTTCATCAGACCTATGCTCATCAGACACATTCAAAAGCATCCTCATTTCTTTCCTGCCATCATAATAGCCAGGGAGATAATTGATTCCACTTTTTGAACCGGAGTGTCCCAAACGACCTAAAAACATACTACATTAAGACCATCATAAAAGGACTTAATTGGTCTCCCATGACAAAAGACAGACTAGTACCCAACAGATCAGTCATACATGTGCGAAGAAGGAAGTGTCTCTCTTGTTGCTGTTTGAATAGTAAAATACAGCAATGATCAGGGTTCAGTAGGCCGCTCTGGCCCATGGACCTGATGCCACTGCTTCTATTGCACCAATGAAATGTATACCACTGATTAAGAAGGCAGCTATGTTTCAAATCTCTACATTACTTGAACAAAAAATGTTTTTGAACAAAATCCTCTGAGATAGACAAACAAGATTTAGGCCTGAATTAAGTATAAAATCTGCCCTGTCCTATCTGGGATGCCCACATGAACACCATTCCTTCTAATGGACTCACTGCATTACTTCTACTCAACCTATCAGCATTTGATACTGTAGACCACATGCTACTAATACCAAGAATGAGCAACTATGGACATCCCTTAGAGCCCAAATCCTGAAGTCACCCTGCACTGCTCAACCTGATTCACATCTTAGGTGGGGTACCCCAAGGGCCACATTCACACCATATTTGTCGATGTATATTTGTCCCAAGTTCTTATACAACTCCCTCAAACTCACCAGCAACAACTAACCTGAAAACAACCAGATCATCTTAGTCTTACCTCATTCTTCCTTCATCTCTGCTCTTGTATTGCTGAATGTATCTTGGAAGTAGACCATTGGATGTACAGAATAAACGCAAGCGCAACTCCTGCTAAAGAGAAACACTTGTGTGGATTAAGGTAAAACTACATCTCTACATCTACATGAGAGAAAAATGACCCCAACCACATCAATTTAAGTGAAAAACTTGGGTTGATCATGTGATCAAATCTCTCACGCCAAACCCAAGACAACAAATGTGACTAAATGTATTTTTTATACAATTATTACATATCTTCTATTACATATGCTCTTCCCAAAGGTTATGGGATGCCATGTGCTGACGTGTTAGTTTTCTGTACATACTTTCTATAGATCTCAATTGAAAACTACAAACAAAAAAGAATCCTACAGTCAAACAAGTTCTAAACTCGACCAATAGGAGCTCACAATACTGTGCCCTAAATGTATTGAACTAGCTATCAGTTGCAAGGAAAATCTCCTTCGCAGCTCTCTACATTGCTGAGTTTGATACACAGAATAGGAAAACTCTTACTACAATCCAAACTCAATATCTACAGGTGAAAGAAACACAGCTGATCCTGAATTGATACACTCTTGATCATTTTAGTCTTTCCAGATGAAGCTCTTTCTCTCTTTAAATTTTTTTAAAATGGAAGCTCTGTAATATACTTCCAAAGTGAGTATCATCAGTCACTTATAATTCAGGAAAGCAGTAAAGACTTGGATGTTCTCAAATGCTGGAAATAATTGATTTAAATGCTACAATTCTTACAGGTTTGTATACACAACCAGCAAGACTGTTCTTTATTATCTTCTATAAATGTCAATTAATGTTTATGACTCAAATGCATGATTGTGATACACATTTGAAACCTAGGTCTGAGTTGGTCAAAACAAAAACTTCATAGGAGACTCATCAACCAATACTCTTCTGATCATCCACAAGTAGACACTTACTAGATTCTCCAAAAAGCACTTTGGGGATTTTTGAGTACTGAAGAGGCATACCACTCTATATAAATGTTAGAATACAAGACATTACAACCTCTACTAATTATCCTTATTGAAACCTGACTGATATAAGTTCTCGTGTCTAATCAGAATTGCTTGACCTACCTGAATATTGTAGGTACTGCCTGCATAGAATAAAGAAAGCAAGGTCCAGATTTTAGTAATTCAGAAAATCTCCATAAAACACAGGTGTCTTATGCAACAACTAATGTGCAACTTTCCAATGTTTATCTATTGAATAAAACAATTTGACACAGCCCTTATCGAACTCCATGTCACCTGCCAAATATCTAGTGACAAAAAACATTTGTGAAAGAACGAATTGAACTTCTCATTTAATTGCTATTTACTATAGAGAGTTTTGTTGCCTTGGGGGACTTCAATCTCCACCAGGTTGTCGTAAATACTGCACAGTATTGCTTCTTTTTTCTTGCATATGTGGACACTTTTCTCACTTATGTTCATCTCCCAAGTTCACAATAATTCTAAATTCCGGACCACCTCATCATGAAAGAAAGAGGTCATTATGATCCATTTTCCATACATTTCTTTTTGGTTATACATTTTCCTCATCCATCTCTCTATAAATTCCTCAAAGTTGTAACCACTGATCAACAAAGAAAACACAATCGGCATTGACACTCCCATACAAGACTGAAGTAGCTCACATATTATAATCAAAATCTTCAGAGAAAGAAGTCAACAATCTTACAGATATTTGTATAGGTGGCTAGCCCATGACAGAAAAATTGATCATGTGGCAAAATAAGCCAGCTGGAGTTTGATAGAGATTTTGAAGGTAACTTACAAATATTCCTGTCCTTAAAGGAGCAATTGCATGCTTTATAAAACTTTAGGTATTGTTTTCTTTGTATTACCTTGAAAGATCTTGATGCTGTATTTTAATTTCCTCTGTCTATTTTGCAGTCAAACGTAATTAATATGCTTTACAGGCAGAGAAAACAGATGATTTCACAATATTGTTTCTGCACTTGATAAGACTCCTACTTCATATTGGTGTAATCAGAGGCAGGCATGTAGAAATGTTGACAAAGCGCATCTGTCAAATTAGTATTTGTCCCCATAAGTATGTTCTGACCACATTGTAGTAATGTTTTAAATATTGTATTCAAAGTTTGCTGTGCATAAGTACAAGTTACGTAAACTCTATACAAGTGAAAACTGAAATGTATTATGAAACTAATCTAGGTAATTGCACTCTATCTTTAAAAACATTAATTGAACAACCAACATCATCATTCTTTGGCTCCATTTCCAATCTACAAACAGGCTACTGTTAAAAACCTAGGCTAATTGCAGAGGAATATACACCTGCAGCATGCTGTCTTTTATTGAAGGCATTTGGGGGACATGAATGCTCTTGTACAATGAATACGAACATTTACTCGGAAAGCGAAATATCCAATACAAGGGAAGCAGCCTTCATCTTGCCTAAGAACCGAAAATAAAATCACAAAACCTTGTACTGCTAGCATTGTATTTTATGTGTGTACATCATGTAGATATGGAGTAGCATGCATATGACAAGAAATCCATCTATAGGTATAACCACCATATTTTGTTTTCAGTTATGGAGGTAGTGCTTAGGGCGCCCTTTTAGTAGAGTAATTTTACTGGAGGTGGATACAAATTTTACGGACAACAGAGATGGAACAACGAAAACACAGCCTTTGAAAGTATGCATTGATATTAATATAAAAAATATGAAATGTATAACAAATCATGCATCCCAACCCACATATTAAAGCATACAAGATGACAGAAGCAAATTAAGGCAAAGGGTTAAGGAAAACTTAGAAAAGAAATTAAGAAACGGAAAACGATGTCAAAATAGTACATGAAATGCAGCTGCTATCCAGACACAAAATAATTAGAGTTAAATAGAAGGAATTCTATTGGTTTAAAAGATTTTTGTGTGACTGTTTCACACACAGACCTATTTTGCATCCAAACTCGTTCCATCCTCAAAGGGTGTTCCACAAAGCTCAGTAGTCTCCTGGTAACTTTTAATATTTACGTTGCCATCCTAGCTATCATCATAAAACTATTTCAATACCTACGTCGATTATGTTTAGCTTGTTTTCAATTTCCGGAGCGTTAGCTTCAGAGCTAATGATGTCCATCAGTGCCTCCTATGAATAAGACAATGGGTGGGGATCCATACTAGCTCAAATCTACCTATGGACTAAATGGGGATACTGGTCGTTTTTGGAAATGCTGACCTTTAGAATCCGGCACACTAGCCAGTAGATGTGTGCCGATTTCCCAAACACGGCAGGATTGTCAATAATCTAGGCATTAAGGCTAATGTTGCATTCTAACTAGAGAATGTACGCTCATTTACATTAAAAAAAATATTAACCTGCTTCAGCTATGAATGCCAATAGCATTCGGTAGCAATAGATAACAGATCTTTAAACGCTCTCCAAATTTTTCAAAATCAAACTGCTAGACAGGCGTTTAATGTCTATGCAGTCTCCAATTCAATTTAAATTTTGTTCAAACCCCGCTAGCTCGCTATTCGTGCAAGGAACTATTTTAAAGGGATCTGTCTCGTACATAAATCTTTCTTTGGCATATCAGAGATTTCTTTTTGCAAACGCGTATGCCAGAGTATTTCATTTCCACGAAAGGAGAACGTTTTAAGTACTTGCAGCTTCCTTATGGAATTCTCTTCCCTTAAATCTGAGGAATACCCAAAGTACTCTCATTTAAGAAATAAACTGTAAACATATCTTTGTTTTCACGCTGACGCATACTGAGCCACAGTTTGAATCATTCTAGTTCAGTTTTCTTCTTACCAACTATTAACTTGATTGCTATTTTGTAACCCCTATAAAAGACATCTAACATAACATTACATAAAATAGTAAAAACTACCAGGAAAATACATTTCATAATTAATGCAAAAAAATTAAATAATAAAAAAAAGAATGGCAAGTGCTATCAATGAAATATATTATTAACCAGTCAACTCTCTTTTTCTCCATCTACTGGAATCACAGCCACATCTTCAGACCATCCCACTTCCTGATCAGCCTTCCTCCTCTCTCTTTGTTTTTTCCATCGTTCCATCCTTCCTTCTGCAACTGCCTGCTCATACTTGGGGCCTGATTTTGAGTTTGGCGACTAGGGGACCGCCACAACAGACGTGGTGGTCCGACCGCTGCAGTGTTGGCGGTCCAACGGCCATATTACGATACATGCGGTTACATAGACGAAAGACCACTATGGTCCTGCCCACACCACCTGCAAATCTAGAACGTCATGTTGGTGAGATAGGCCAATGCGTCTATCTGAGGGTGAGCCGCATGTCCAACTACCATCCCAATCACAATGTTGCTTTCTACTGACGAGAGTGTGGCGGTCCACACACTACACTTGAGCAGGTGGAAACTGAGGATATAAGGCTGTAAGCAGCGTCACACATCATGTGTCGCCATGGAGCCAATCCTTTATATCCTGCAGCTATTTCTGCTGCTTAATGGTGAACAAAATCCGCATTGTCGTGGATGCAACCAACAATAAGCCAAACACCTACCCATTCCCTCCAACTCCACAGCAAATCAAAAGACTGCCTTTGAGGGGGTATGTGGGCTCAGCCCTGTGGACCAAATATATGCCAGGTACCCCGACTTGGAGTTGTACACAATGTATGTCCCAATCACAGCCCCATTGTACTCTCTTTGGCTGAGTCAGTAACACTGCACCACCACACTCTACAAAACTTGATATGTGTGCACATCCCAGTTTCAGGGATAGTGATGTGTTCATAACAGTGTGTCACACAACAGCAAATCCACATCAATATCACACCTATAAATTGAAGTGACACCCTCACATTGTTCACATGCTGTGGCCTGTCATGACAGAAGATATACATCTGCATGGATGTGTCATTGAACCCAAACACATCTTCCTTACACAATCCTTGTAATGGACTCACACATATCACCCACATTGTAAGAGAGTGTAAGGTAAATGGGATGCAGAATAATTTGTGTGACAAATATCCAAAGCACACAATGTAAACAATCACTGCAGAGTAGGGATGACAGCTTCAGGGGCACCCCAGGAAGGCTGCTACCCTGGGCCACATTTCACTTTGCACATACCTCAAAAATACTATTTGCACAGGAACTGTGGCCTGATAAATATCAGGACAAACCAATAGTATAACCAAGTGTTATGTCCATGTGGTAAATGTGTAAGTGCAAGTCTAGCAAGCAAATACACCAGTAACAGCATGGCTCACACATTTAGATAAAGTAGGTGTAAGTTACACACATTAAAATGGACACATGTCCATTCAAATGTATAGGAATGTGTTTGTTTGTTACACACATTAAAATGGACACATGTCCATTCAAATGTATAGGAATTTGTTTGTTGAACACTCTCCATGTGTGAACAAACAAACCTCTAGCTTGCATACATTAAACAAATGTCCAATCTACATCAGGGGGAAAATAGAACCTAATAGATGTTTCCATTGGTCATAAGAAATACTTACCATAACAAACAACACCCAATGCAATGGCAACCCAATTGGATTACATCCCAAACACCCATCCATTGAACATTTCCCCTTGTCCTGGGTGACTCCAGCACTGGTTCCAAAGTGAGATCTTACCAACCTCATCAAATGGGTCATCAATCTGGTCACAACAGACACAACTGTGGTCATATATCACAAATTATTCATGAACATCAAAAAGGTAGAGAAGTATTGGCAGGACCAATGTGTAGCAAAGCAAACAACTGAACTCTATTTACAACACTCCAAAAATGGAGAAAAGGTGAATGGCCAGTCCTTAGTAAAAAGTGTGCTGAGTACACTGCTGTGCCCCAAAACCAGCCTCACAAATCACTGCTGCAGGAACCTCCACAGGAAGGGGCATTTAGTGGGCATTTCAGGCGCTTCAATGATCACCTTTGGGTGGGGTGGGGCTTTGGATGGGTGGGTTTGGCCTTGGGAGGGGTGGGCTTCACTTTGGGAAGGTTTCTTTTTGGGTGGAGTATGGCTGGATCCAGTGGGCAGGTGTCACAGGGAGGACTTGGACATGGAAGGGATGGGTTAGGGTGTGGATAGGGTCTTTTTGGCTTTGGGATGGAGGTTCACAGGGAAAAGGGCAAGGCCAAACAAGAAACTTCCTTTGGGAAAATAGAGGGGTGTACTGGAACGATAAGGGGTTGGGAGGTTGAGGAAGTGCTTGTGTCAGCCTTGGATTTTGATGTTGTTGGTGCTGGTGTGTGTGTGTCTGAAGTATACTTGTGCTTTGTTGGTATCTGCTGCATGTGTGAGTGTGGGTGTTTGTGACTTTTGGTGGGCTGTGACATGGATGTGATGGGTAAGGTGGGAGTGGTGGATGTGTCTGTCTGGGTAAGAGTGCTGTCTGGAGGTATGGTATAAGTGGGGGCTGTGTCTGTGGGTGTTGGGGTGGTGTCTGGGGATTCAGTGGATATGGTGGCTGTGGGTATTGGGTGGTGTCTGGGGGTATGGTGGAAGTGGTGGTGCTGTTTGTGGGTTGTTTGGTGGTGTTTGGTGGTATGGTGGATGTGGTGGCTGTGTCTGTGGGAGTTGGGTGGTGTCTTGGGGTATGGTGAATGTGATATCTGTGTCTATGGGCGTTGGGGTGGTGTCTGGGGGCATGGTGAATGTGATGGTGGTTGTGAGTGGGGTGAGTGACTGTTGAGTGCTTGAGTGTTTGTGTTTATGTGTGCTGCTTGTCACTGTTTAAGGTGTGTAAGTGCTTATGTGTGAGTGTGGTTTGGACAGGTATGGCAATAGGGAATTGGATGGGGAAGTGAAAGGAGGAGGGGAAGGTTTGTGGATGGTTGAAGCCTGCCATGAGGGAGGAGGCCAGAGCTTGAAAAGATCTCTGTAGGGCAGACATAACACTGTGAATGTCCTCCAGGTATGCAACTATCTGCTGGAGCTGGGTGCCCTGCACCTGGATGGCATTCTGAATGGCAGTCTGACCCACATAGATGGGGGGTCCATAGTCTCCTCACTCAGGGCAGCAGAGATAACAGGGGCAGGGGTGCCTGGCACGAAGGAGGCGGCTACACTCTTGGGGGAACAGGCCCAGCCAACTGGGTGGGAAGCAACAGGGCGGGTGGAGATAGAACTGGGGTGGTGGACAAGGCTGGAGCAGATGTAGGTGCTGAGTGTTCCACCACCACTAGGGAGTGTCCACTGAAGGCCAGCTCGGAAGAAGATGATGCGATCTCCTCCGTGGCACTTCCCCCACCCTCTGGGCCACTGGGTCCATCCAAGTCTGATGTTTCCTGACCGGAGGTACCATGGGCAGCTGCTTCCCCACTGAAGTCGGCCCTATCTCCTCCACTTGCCTGTGATGATGCTGAAAGTTCGAATACAAGTAGGGTCAGTCCAAGTGCCCGAACACACTTGAACAACAGCTTTGATTACAAAACATTTCCATAATGTACAGTCGCCCATAGCCACAAGGTCCTCCAAAGTGCTTTCAACATTTGCAATACCACATGCATGCATGCTACATGAACTGTAAACATTTGCACACAGGAAAATCAGAATCACAGACAACTTCCATTGCATGAGTAAAGTTCAATCACAATACCCATGGATCAACTAGGAGACCTCGTCATCTTGAATGGAATGGCTCTTGCAGCACCCCTCACTAACCTGTTGGCATAAAGTATAAAGGCAATGCTAAGGACATTCTCACAGATTCCACACAAGGTCCTGAAATCAGCAAATGTTCATATACATAATTCCACATCATGATGAAGTGATGGAAAAATAATCCAGCCATGTCGCAGGAAGAAGTACAGTAGCCCGAAGAAGGTGACATGGAAACACCCATGTCACACTGTAAAAACTAACCCATGGTAACTTCACAATATGTACATTGTCTAAATAGTCTAATGGAAGTTGTACTAATGTTGCTTTACTAGATATCACATCTTGCACAGAAAAAGAAACTGGAGACAATCTGGTCAAAATATCTGGGAAATTTGTCTACAAATATCCACAGCACAATGAATCAACTAGTTGTAGGGAAATCACTTGTTTCAATTTGTTTGGCTAAGAACACCCTTCTAACATTGCATAGCTTAAAGGCAATAGTCCATTGAATGTTCTTGTCGCTCTGGGAATCTCCAATATCTGAAGAGGGCCTTTAACATGTTTCTAAATGGGAAGGCACATCGCTCTACCTTTTTGGTCATTCAAACATAGATTCCACTGGATTAATGAATGTACACACTCACACATGATTCCAACATTTCTGCATGTCACTCCCTGATGCATGCCAACAGTCAGATAATGAACCTTCAACATTTGGCATGTGCAAAGCACTTAGCCAAATAGTTCAACATCAATGGCATGACAATCCACAATGTGAGTAAGTAGTGTAGGTCTAACTGACGTCCTTCACTGCTTCTGCAATTATTCCTGATAAATGACAATGGGTCAGGGTATGTATGACCCAAAAAGCAACGTTGACACACTCCTGTCTGTGGTACCACATGAACCCCCTAGTATACAACTATAAGATTTTTTGCCTTGCACACATATGTGATTGAATGAGGCATCATCCCATGAAGACAAGTAGATTATGTATGAAACAGTAGAGGAAATGAAATTGCTAGGGTGCAAGGTACACGTTGGGCATAAATACTGATGCCAACAGTGACGTTACCCAAATCATTTAGCTGTACATTCCCTGCTTACCAGGGAAAAGTACTGCTCAGTGACTGCACATAAAGGATAATGTATCCTGTGTCACATGTATGATGGCCACCATCACATGAGAGTAGTAAGGCACCAACACTCTTGATATACTGAAGACAAGTGGCCTGGATAGATGGCAATATACTCTCCTGAGCAGACACATGGCTGAGTACAGTGATTTATTACCTCATGTTTTTTAATGTTGGGGCTGACACACTGAAGGCAAGTGGACTGTTGCGTACAAATGACACCCACAACATGAAACAACATGAGACGATTGACCACTGCCCTCAGCCATGTGTCTGGTAGTGGACTGTACTATATTGTGTCCCAGGTCACTAGGACAAGAGGTAAGGCTCATCACCATACACCAACTACCATAACTCATCTTGTGTATCGCACATTGGCAATCTCCAATAGTTGTGGGGAGATGGCTGCCCCTAACACACCAACCTGGCAAAGAAACACGTATGAATCTGCCCAGGACTCACCCCTTTGTAACGGCTGTGCTCCCCTCAAACACCTATCAAACAGGGGGTAGGCTGCCACCGGTATGTGGCCCATCGGGGGGGGGGGGTCAGGGTCTGGGGTGCGCACCACCCATGTTGGGAGGACAACACCAGCTGGACCTCTGCGATATTCATGGTCCTGACACCTTTTTTGACAGTGAATGCTCTGCTAGGGATAGACCCCCTCGGGTCAACACCTTTCGGGCCACTGCTCTCAAAATCCCTTGCTTCTGATGGGCGTTGATCTGTATGGATGCAATAGACAAATGAAGAAGTCACAATTACACTTTTTAAGGGTAACTGATAGTTTAACACACATTTAGGAAACACCTAGCACAAGCATTTTGTAATTGTCAGCACACACCTTGTGTAAAGCACACATGGATATAAGTACAGGGACATAAATGCACACTTTTGGAGTCATCTGTGGACTATCCGCAAACCTTGCCAAGGCCTACCCTGAATAAGCAGCCCACTGACATTGTATAGCCCAGGGATAAGCAACATGTACTGTGATGTGAGCAACTAGAAAATACAATGCACCATTGTGACCTTCTGAAGGGTAAACTACGTGTGCATGATTGTACAGACACCTTTGCATCCAGGCACATTGACTTGCTGAACACGGTCCATACGGGCAACTACAATGGTATAGACTACACCGTAAGGCTTATATGACTATCAAAGGGCTGGAAAGGGTGTCACTGAATGCTTCTTCTCTGTGGATGTGTGAAAATGTGGTCTACATAATAGAGTCTCATTCCACTTCTGAGTGGGATTGTGAGGCACTCCTACTGAGATGGCACTCAACATACCAAGGTATGTTTGGTCTGATTGGTTGCATATACCAAGCTAGTGATTCACATGTCATGATCTCCTCTGCATTAAACAACTATCTGCTCTGTGGGTTTGTAACTTGTGCAATAGGCCTGTACTATACAAACATGACTTCTGGAAAGGTGACAACAGATGTGTGGGAGTAAAGGGCCTGTCATTACAAAATGGCAAACATTGACAATAAGGATGAGTGGAAATAAGTACCACGTCAGGTGGTTACCTCTGTTCCCATTCCTAAGTGGTCAATGTAAAAGCATGCAGTCCAAATATTGCTTCTGAAGACTAATTTTGGCCACATAAAGCATCAGAAGGTCTACAGGGAGTGGGCTAAGTGCCTCAGTTGCATAGCCACAGTTACTGTGCACCAGCCTGGGCTATGTCACATACTGTAAAAAGGCTTTGATCAGCCTTGCTCTCTGCAGTCTTCTCATACAGAACCCACATGGCAACACATATCCATCACTTTTATGTGTGACAGTACATCCTGTGGTCATCTTATATGTGAGCTCAGCGTTGTGTGGCACTCTGAAAGGCTTAGTGAGTTTTACATTAGTCTCATACCACAGTTTGTCAATGCATGATCTGGGCATTTGTGGGACTTTACACATTGCTAACAATATCCTCAACTGACTCTAATAGTATACTTACACAGCTCATGCTGTAATGAAAACACATTTATTGTGTTATTTACTATTATCAGAATATCAGATATATCATTGTTTGGCTGTAAAGTTTACTTTGCATAGATACTTGAATGCAACACAAGGAGGATCTAGGGCTTATCACACACCACACAACACAATGGGCATTTGAAATACTCAGAGTGCAAGGCTCCGCAATCCACAACCTGTAGATTCTATGTATGAACCACAGATTGTGACTACAGGCACCCAAGTAATTCACTGGGACTCAGAGGCCCATTTTAGCCTCTGAGTAAGGAAAGGATGATTTTGAACAGTCATACATGCAGGTTAGCTAGTTACCTGTTCTTCTGGTAAGCCATAGAGCTTACTATACAGAGGAAGGACTTCTTTAACAAGTTTCTCCAGCTCCTCTGGAAAGAAGTCAAGGGCCCTTTCACTTGCTTGGCCTTGCATGGTTGCTTCCAGAGGCAGCATACAGCAGCTGAAGTGGTGGAGGTGTTAATAGCTGCAGTGTCAGGAGGCAAGTGTCTTATTTCCCAACCCACTGTGTACATGTATGCCACGTATGCAGTCATCACTATCGGGAGACACAGCCATTGGGCCTCGACCTTCACAGTCAATAACGTTAGCCTTTGGCGGTGTCAGCAATGGTTGGAACTACCCACTGTGCGGTCTAATGAACAAGGTCAGGCACCCTCTACCTGTTTTGGCAGTTGAAACCACAGTTTTGGTGACTGTTAATGTGTCACAACATCTATTAATGTGTAGTAACATCTCAATAGATGTGAAGCTACCTTGATATGTAGATTCTCCTACACAATCATCAGTGTAGAGCGTTGCTGGTTACAGATGCCATATAACTGTGGTGCACTGTACCCTGCCTGTGACAGTATTTTTGGTGGTCAGAACATACGTTACATTATCAAGGGGCACAAGAGGAGCAGATAAGTGTGTTATGTGTACATATTTGTTGTAGACACATGGGTATCATAGCCAGACCCTGAATAGTAGACAGTTTTGATGTGTAATGGGTGTAATGTATTTCCAGTGAGTAATGTTTTGTCACATGACTTTGGTCTTACCCATCAGGTATGTTGGTCTGGACACAGTGACTAATGCTCCAACTCATCTCATTCCACAAATAGGTACCCTGAGAGAAGGAGGATGCAACAACCTCCAGTCTACCATCCATTTCCAGACCTCCAGACCATGGAAGAACGTGACATAATAAAGCAGTTCTGTCTGTAATAGGCAAACAATCCAAGATCTATGTAGTCAGTTGGAGCCATATATAATGCTTAAAAACAAAATCCAACATGTATGTCACCCATTGCGCGACTCATGGCAGTATTACACTTCCTGGCCACAGGGTCATTTCAATATACAGTGGCTATATCTGGTGGTATGTCAAAACCTATGTTCAGTGGTGTTTTAAAAGACGTGTTATGAGCAAAGATGAAACACATTGACAGCTATATCAGGTTCCTCACACGTGAGGATTTAGCCAATGTGAAGGTTGACTTCTATGGATCTGGTCATCTCCCACATGTTGTGGGAGCCATTGATGGCACTCATATTACCTTGGTGCCCCTGCATGCCAGTGAACAAGTCTATCCCAACAGGAAGCACTTTCATTCAATCAATTTGCAAGTTGTCTTCTTGTCAGATCTATACAGTTCAAATGTCTGTGCCTGGTTCCCAGGTTCAGCCAATGATTCCTTTTTTATGTGGAACAGCACCATATCCTAGCTGATGTCACAGTTGCAACTGGAGAGAGCCTGGCTTTTTGGTAAGTTACATCTATCATGATCTTGTGTGCGCAAAGTCTGGCGCTACAATGAGGAAGTTTGTGACTTGTGGCACTTATGTCTCATTACAAAACAGGAGACTCAGCATATCCCAACTGTCTTTCAACACTGCTGAGCAATCCAACTATGACAGGGAAAGTCCGCTTCAATGAGGCCCATTGAAGAACACGGCAGCCAGTTGAGTGGGCTTTTGGGCTCCTGAAGGCCAGATCTCACTGTCTGGACAAGACTGAGGGAGCCCTCCTCTACTCACCCGGGAAGGCGTGTCAGATCACTGTGGCATGCTCCATAATATCACTATGCAAAGAAACATCCCTTACATCTCAGAGGAGGGGGAGCCTGCGGTGCCACTGGGTGAGAATCTGAAAATGACAAATGAAGTTGATAGTGAAGAGGAAGGAGCTGACTTGCGACATGATCAACAGCGTCTTCTCATGAGTTTAAGTGTGTCATGAGATGTCATGACTTTGACTGTAAAATTAACTCTTGTTGTTATGATGTGAGGAGTATATTTGTGGTAAAAGTTCAGAAGCTGAAGCTCTGGCAAACACAGGCAAAGTGTGTCTGATGAGAAATCTTTTGACACAATCACATTTTGGAGATGTTGCTTTGTTTGTGTGAGATTCATAACATGAACTGCATTCTTCAAATGTTTACTATGTGAATTGTGTTATATGTATTATTCCATACCTATACACCTTGTTTTCGCGTTTGTTCAGGTGCCTTCACCATGACATCTTCATTGGGACATTTTCGAGTTGTGACATTGGCAGGTATATGTTGCTGTTCGGCCTTTCAAAGTGGAGATGGATTGTTCCTGGAACTGCAGTTCACAGACTTTGGGTGTACAAGACCTGTGCCAAGACAGCTTGCACAGTGATAGGATGGACATTTTGAAAACTCCTTTGGACTTGTTCCTTGTCGTGTGGTGGACCTGATGAATCATGTATGTCATCATGTGGTCAGAAAATATGTAGTCTTAGGCGAAATTCATGTTAGTTTCCCTTCAGGTTGGCTAAACACTATTTTTGTATGAACTATATGTACCTGTTGATGTGCTTCATCATTGTAGGCCAAAGTGCCTGTGGCACAAAACTGGAATTTGTTTGCGTCATACCACCAGCACTGGATTGTAATGACCCTGTGAACAGAAACTATTGTAATGCCATCCATCCATCTGAGTCTTGCACCATATGATATTGGATTCCTTTTGTAAGGTAGGTGATATGGCTTCAGCTGATAATATCAACCAATTTCATATTTGCCTGTTCTACAGGACAACTTCTGATATATCCCTTCCTTCTATGGTCTGAAGGTCTGTACCTGTAAATTTGATCAATTACCCATGTATAATTTGCTATGTTTCAGACATATAGACAGCCTATGAGTTGAACAATGTAATACAATGTTTTCTTTGCCAAGACACTTGTATGTATGTGTTTGTGTGGAATGGTTATAATCTTGAGCTGGACACTGTGTACATGCAACATATCCCTGCTTTCACAAGTAGTGATGACGCAGAAAAAGAAGGTCCGACATATATTCATGTATACCGTGCAATCGAAAACACATAATGAAGTGTGATTTTAGTAAAATAAATAATGTACGAGGGAAATTGTGCCCTCGGGGTAGTTCGCCATCATTATAAACAAGCTTTATTAATCACAAAGTATTAAAATTTTACTAATCCGTCATAATCGCAAATGTATGCCATGATTTCTTGTTTGAATACTGTTTTGCTTAGCTTAAATTTAGTACAGGCTTTGGCCTAGTTGCTTGGTTTCAAATTCTAACTGCGTGATTCTTTTTTTTCCTTGAATTAATGAAATATATTCTTGCTTGAAGTTGTATTTTTCCAGTAGAAACTGGCTGGTACACTTATCTCCAAGATTTCGTGCTAGGCCGGTTACATCCCCTTTGATACAAGGTCAGTCTCTGCAGGTGCGGACAATGGAGGTACAGATAGTAAAATAATTGGCAAACCATGATACAATTTGTGTTCCAAGGCTCCAAGGACAGTGTATGCATAAATGGGCGCTAGTAAAAGACAATTTTTGATTGGACAATTTGAAGCCAACCTATGAACCCTCCAATGGAAGACCCTACAGAATTTGGAATGTTTCTTACTTAAACCCACCGGACAAAGAGAAGTCAGCCATTTTCCTCGATGCCAGTTTGAAGCCTGATGCCAGACTCCATTTTGGATGACACCCTGATGCCCTTTTCTCTATCTGAGAGAAAGAGACTTTAAGAATTCTCACCCTAGAGACTTTAACTTTGATTTGCCCCCGTCTTGCCCATGCAGTAACTTTGCCCTATTCTCCTTGCCGCTGCAAGGAAGCCTGCCCTTAACTTTGCCCCTTTTGAAATTTGCCCCATGCTGATCAACCGGTACCTGAAGGACGAAGACTTTTCTTGAATGCTGATTGTATTTGGTAAATATGAAAGGATAAATGTATTATGCATTGTGTTTTTCCTTTTGGGTACTGTCGCGTGGGCTCTCATTATCCTAAATGAGACTACTGGATTTCTAGGCAGCAGGATCGATAACGGTGTGGGGGACTGAGTCTGACCCACGCGTAAGGAACTCTGTCACCCTAAATCCGGTTGTTGCTCCGGCTGACTAGCAGTGCCTCATTTCTCCCACGGGGAAGAGATGATTGGGCAGCCGAGCGCATGACATCTATGGAACTTCTCAGGGAAGTCGTGGTCACTCAGATCCAAACCAACTCTCTCATTCACAATATGGTCTCATATACAAATGACAAAGACAGTATAAGTTTTATATAATGTTTTAATAAAACAACTGTATTTTAGATATTAAGGCGTGAGCCGCAATAACCAGAACAATACAACATAGTAGGATTGATATAGTAACCAGGAGAGTAAAACATAAGAATAACGCTATCATAATTCCTAACCGTTTCTACTCTCCCTCTGCTTGTTCTATTTAGAGCACAGCATGTTAAGCTTCTAGCTTGCCTTTCTGTATCACTAGGGAGACGGACACACTCATACCTGAGCAAAGGCCTGTGATCTGGTTCAGCATCTGCAACGAGGCAGTCAGTGTCTAGTTGTGGTTCCCTGGTCGGAATCTCCCTCTTGCATGTATTGGGACAAGGAAGTGATTTTATAACTAACATGTCATTGTGATCACAAAATGGTCCTACGCAGGAATGGCAAGTCTAGACTCCTACCACGTCTATCGGCAATGTACCAGACTGTATCCTTGACTAAAGCACAGAGTGAATATGTTATGAAGAACTCCAGTGCCGAAGTAGGCAAAACAGTGTGATATCAATAAAAAACAACACCGTAGAACTGGCTATTCCGTAAAATAACAGTACGAAGCCTAATAGAAAGCATTTAGAGTAAAGTGCACAGAGGCTCTAAGCTGTTAGAAAATGAATAAAATATATTTAGGGCAAAGTGCACAGAGGCCTAAGGCCTGAAGCTAATGCGCAAAATATACGTAAAACTGACCACACTACAGTACCAACTGCTACTTTGATAGGATCCTAGCTAGAAGTTTTCCAAATTTGTGTTGACTAAATTCGTTTTGCATGAAGTCCCACATGCCAATGCTAATTAGAGGTTAGTCGAGGTTTTCATTCAATGTATCATGAAGAATTGAAATCTTGTTATGCTGACCGAATGTATGCAATTAGTCAAATACAGTTAGTCACATTGGTGATTTGCATTGCTATAACAGAGTGTATCATCATTCAGATTTTACGTAGATTGCGTTTCTTCCGCCGTTATGGACAGCTAGTAATGTTCATATACATATATCAATTGGTCTTGAGACATATATATATCGTGCTAGCTTTGTTAATATAGGGAAATAAATTCACTAACTTTTAATAAACTGGTGTGGGTATTCATGACTGAAAGGTCATGGTGCGCCGAAATACCAACTGTTATTGATTTCTGATGTGTTATATTGATCTATTAATTGAGTATTGATTACCGATTAAAACAGTTATTGATTATTGATCTGAGTGACTCGACTATTGAGGATGAGGAGAGCCCGACTCGGTTAAAAGATTCACCGACCTCCAACGTGTCCAGGTACAGGTAATTTATAAGGGCTGGACGCGTTATCAGTAGATGGTAGCAGAGATTGATGGTTTAGCCCTTTGGGACCCCATCCGAACAATAGACAGAGTCAGGTTAGAATTTTCTTTGATAAAACAAGTTGGAGAGATGATGATGCCCTAAGTCCCCGATGACTTTCCCGGGATCTCGGAGCTTGCGAATGAGGAACATGCAGGTATGAGAACGGTCTCAGCGTTTCTAGTGACGGTATGAGTGAAGTTAGGGTTTCGCGCTTGCACAGCTTATCGCCGCAGATTAATTGAGAAGTTTGGGAGGATTTAAGGAGTTAAAAGATATTAGAGGAGTGTTCCTCCAAAGGTGTGAGAGTAGGGAAGTCGTCGAACTTCACGTGTGTGTAGCGCTTTGAGCAGAAAATTGTCCACGTGGTTGTTGTTGTTGAGACGGGCCCTGCGAGGTCAAGAGACTCCGGAGTATGTTGAAAAGTGTATGTGACACTTGTTTGATGTTGTGATCTGGTCAGGTTTAATAGGTTGATCGGGCGTGGTCAACAAGTCGGTATGAATGTTGCAGAGTGAAAGAAAACTTCGACTTTGAGATTTGACGAATTCTAAAGTGCACTAGAATAGTTCATTGATCAGTTGAGAGTAAAGTTTGTGGGTCAAATTTTTCTTGCGAAAGTGGGAAACCGAGAAAGATGGAATAACTGCTGAGGCTAGTGAAAAATCCCTAAGGTTTCTGAAGCGATTGTAGTACCTTTCCTGTAGTAAACCGACAGATCTGTTTTATTCTTTTGGTTAAGTGCTCGCGTTATATTGCAGAAATTAGTTTATGAGTGAAGCCGAATGAAAAGAGGACAAGCCGCAGGACTTTGTCAGCCACAGTGTGTGAGTGTGACGTCACTAGGAGCTGCGCTGGGATAGGTCGGTTGGTGAGTAGGGTCGCGCACGGATTGGACGCAGTCCGTGAAGCGCAATTGGAAGGGGAAAGGCAAGCGAAGAGTATTCCGGGAATTAAAGTCACTTATTGATTACATATTTTAGAAAAACAGAAGACGGAAAGATGAAATTTTTCAAAGCATTTAAGAGTGCCATGAGGGGAGACGTTTATATTAAAGCAAATGTGGGAGAAGAGACACCGCCTGAGGGTACACCAGCTTACATCGTCATTGAAGAAAAGGGTGTAGCGCCATGTCTATGGTTAAAACAATGGTGTAAATTAACAGAGAAACATGGAAGTGTAGCGTTCCCTATCCATGGGTCGTTTAACCTAAGGGTTTTAGAAAATCTGAGATTTGCGCTATACGACATGAAAGTACCTCCAAGGCCAGCACAGTTTGAGGCATTAGCAATTTGGGAGCTAATAGCTAGAAACCAACAACAAAAGAAATTTGAGACAAGAATAAGAAAAGTAGAAAAGACACTAGCGGATGCTAGATGGGACAGCACACAAAAGGTTTGGAGATCAGACGTATTGCAGGGAATTAAATTGTTTCCAGCGATTGCAGAGGAAGCGGAGACGGAAGGAAGGAAAGCCACCTGTAAGACAAACAGGAGTCAGTCCAGAGAGGGAGAGGGCAATAGAAATTCGAAAAGGGGAGACGAGTCAGATGATGAGGAGTTCATTATACAATTGCTGAATGATCGCCCACCACCATACGTGGAAAGCGAAAAAGGCTCAAGTATTAGTACTGCCCCTCCAGAACCAATACAGGGTAATGTAACACCAAATTTGAGAATATCTCAAAGGCCGAGCAGCTCTAACATGCCTTTCTCACCACGAATACCACGGATTCAGAGAATGTACCCAGACGTGCCAATATTGAAACCTGCTGATAACTATCAGCCACAGGTTCAAAGGCTCTGTTGCGATGAGCCTAATGTGGGAATGACTTCCGATTCAATGGCGCAGGGAGGACAAAACTATCGGAGACCGACATTGATTCAAGCTGAATCAACACAGTTCTCGATGCCCCAAAAGCAAACGCAAGAAGCGCGAGTAGTAGAAAGCCAGTTAGGTATGCCAGCAATGATGAACCACAATGTGGGGATTAACATGCCACAGAATTCGGGGAACAGACAGAATCCAGATGCAATATCTCTACCTATCACTGTAGGTCCACCAGTACCACTGTACATACAGGCAAATTCAAGCACCAGCGACCAAGGGTTAATGATACAGAATGGGACAGGGAGAAGATGCATAGAAACCACTCCAGAGACAACTCCGATAGCGGCACTGCCAAATGGATCTGGGTCCTTGTCGGAATTTAGTCCAATTCCAATTTGTGCTCCGTCAACCGTGGTAAGGTCACATCCACCACTATTAGTACCGTTAACCTCACAGACTGAAACATTACAGAAACCGTCGATGGCAGTTGATGTAACTGCTACATTGATGGGACTGAACGCGCAACAGTTGACACAATGGTTCAACAGCCTGAACTCCCCACAGAATACATCAAGTGGGAAGGGAGAAGAATACCTGAATAAAATAAGGTTGGGTATGGAGGCAGATGAACTGGTAAAGGGAACAATGGGTTTGAACAGATTGGAATCATACACAGAGGAAGAACTGAGATACATGTGCCCTAGGATTACAAGAGAAGTGAGCAACATACATAAGAAATTACAAGAAATTGCAGACAGAAACGAGATCGATATAGGTAAGACCAAACATCTAAGCAGAAGTTACAGGTTAGACTTTGAGACAAAAGATTTTCAAAACATGAGATCCGCAGGGATGAAAACACACCTTAAAGAGATACTGCAGAGTGCACAGGTTTGGAGATGTTTAGACAAGTGGGAAAGCAGGTGGGTCAAGAAAAAGGATAAAAAGAAGGAAAATACTTCAGAACGAAGTGAGAAAAAACAACAGAATGACGATCTGATAACCATGTTACCAATGAGAGAGACAGCAGGGGGAAAACTTGTGCATGTACCATGGCACAGGTGCGATATTCAATCCTTTACGGATGACTTTCCCAAATTAAGAGAGAAGCCGATTGAGTGGTATCAACAAACGGATAGATTTGTGAAACTCGCGAAGTGTCTCTGGGAAGACCTGAATACCTTATTTGAAATTGTGGTTCCGGCAGATTTGTGGGAAGATTGTAAAAGGGCTGTAGGTTGGCCGACGAGTGAACCAGAGAGAGATAGGGACACAGGTGCGCCATCACCTATGGTAATGAGTTTGTACCACAAGTTGATCGAGCACTTGAAAACCAAGGTTGCGTCGAAAAATGTGGATTGGCAAAGGATTGACAGGACCGCTCAAGAGATTAAAAAATCTATACATGCGTATTATGAGAGGTTGTTGAAAGCGTTTAAAAATTACAGTGGCACGGAAATGATTGAGCCAAAGGACATGCTCCATTTTGTGTTCAGGTTTGTGGAAGGGCTGAGACCCGAAATTAGCCAGATGATTAAATCGCACTTGATTTGTTGGCAGTCAAAGTCGATCGATGAAGTGTTGAATTATGCAAAATACTGCAGTGATGAGATTGAGACAAAGCAGAAAAGATTGAAGGAAAAGGTGATGGTGATGCAGCTCAGAGCAGCTCAGACAGGTTTACAAGGTTTGCAAGGTTTTCAACAACAGATGCCGCAGCAGCAGCAACAGGGAAATGCTATGTTTCAGCCGCAGATGAGAGGCAGAGGTCGAGGAGGTTTTGTGAATAATGGTCCTGATTTGAATACCGTTATGATTCCAAATGGTATACAGGCAATGAAGAAGGTGATGCCATGTCACACGTGCGGAATCGTCGGGCATTGGAAACGGGAGTGCCCAATGATGGTGCAGGAAGGTGTAGGTCAGCAAAACAATGATGTCAATGCATTTCAGACTATGAGAGGACCGAAACTGAGAGGTCCGAACCCAAATTTTCAAAACAATATGAACCAGATGCAGGGTCTACAACCCATGCAACCACAACAGGTGCAAATGCCTCGTGTGCAAATGACACAATTGCAGCCAATGCAACAGCAGTTTCCTATGGTACCTAATCAGCAAATGCAAATACCCTTAGCACCAATGAATCAGCAACAAGCAATGCTTCCTCAACAGGTCACGGGTCAGGGAATGAGTCAAAATGACACAGTACACCAATTCCCACTACACAGCGAGAATGGAATAAACGATGCATGGGAGAATGAAAGTTCAGATGAGGAGGGAAATTGTGTGCTTGCAGCATCTTTGGAAGTTGATCAAAAGGGTCCGTATGTAGAGGGAAGAGTTATGGGTCATCGAGTTTCATTCTTGGTTGACACAGGAGCTACACGTTCCACTGTCAGGAGCATTGAGGTACCAAATCTGCCACTTTCAGGGAGAACAGTTCAAGTAGTGGGAGTAGCAAACAGGTACCTGACGAACCCAATCACAGACCCAGTACAAGTCAGAATTGGTAACTATCAAGGGTCACATAATTTTGTGGTATGTGACTCAAGCCCGATATCACTGTTAGGGAGAGATCTATTGTGCAAATTGGGATGTTCAATTATGTGTTCGAACGATGGAATTAGAATTCAGACGAGCAGTGATGGGGAAGAAGAGGACAGTGTAGAAGGGGATGAGATGGAGACTGCCAATGAAGAGTATCCTCTGATTACCCTTTTTCCGATGATCACTGAAGCAGATATTCCAGCTGAGTTACAGGAAACAGTCGGAAAAGAAGTGTGGTATATGACATGAAAAGAGGTGGGATTGGTGAAAGGAGTGGAACCAGTGAAAGTGACTGTAAAACCCAATGTAACCTTTCCCCAGACCCCACAGTACCATATGGCACAAGACACCCTCATGAAAGTCGCCCAACTCATTGATGAGTTTGTAAAGCAGGGAGTACTGAAAGAAGTGTTAAGCAGTCCATGTAATTCACCAATTATGGGACTAATAAAGCCAAGTGGAAAGGTACGAATTGTGCAGGACTTGAGGAAAATAAATGACATAATAATTAAATGCTGCCCTGTAGTACCAAATCCAGCTGTGATAATGTTTCAAGTCCCTTGCGATGCCGAGTGGTTCTCAGTCATCGACTTGTCACAAGCATTCTTTTCGGTGCCTCTTCATGAGGACAGCCAATTTCTCTTTTGTTTCAAATTCTTAGACAGAGTTTACAGTTGGTGTCGAATTCCTCAAGGGTTTTCGGAGTCACCGTCAATTTTCAATCAGATTCTAAAGAAAGACTTGGAAGCGTTAGAATTGCCATTCGAGTCAACCCTAGTACAGTACATTGATGACTTACTGATTGCATCCAAGACAGAAAGTGACTGCACAGCCGACACCATTGCCCTATTGAACCATTTGGGAAGGAATGGACACAAGGTGTCTCCTTCAAAATTACAGTTCTGTCAGAAGAAAGTGAAATATTTGGGTCACCAAATAGAGAAAGGGTCACGGAGAATAATGAAGGAAAGAATAACAAGTGTACTTCAAATGAGTCCACCAAAGACGAGGAGGGAGGTGAGGAAGTTTTTGGGAATGGTGAGTTACTGTCGCCAATGGATTCCCAACTTCTCCACCCTCGCAAAACCTTTACTGGAACTGACCCAGAAGGATGCATTGGATGAAATTGAGCTGAAAGGAGATGAGATGGATGCTTTTATTGAATTGAAAGAATGCATGTGCAGGGCTCCAGCTTTAGGTATGCCTGACTACACAAAGCCTTTCACATTGTTTTGTCATGAACGTGATGCATGTTCCTTGTCTGTCTTGACCCAAGCCCATGGTGGCGTAAACAGACCGGTAGCATATTTTTCAGCTACTTTGGATCCGGTCGCAGCAGCACTGCCAGGGTGCTTGCGTGCCGTAGCCGCAGTTGGTATCAGCCTCACACAGAGTGAAGGAATAGTGATGGGACACCCTTTAACAGTCATGGTCCCTCACTCAGTCGAGATACTTTTGACACGTTCCCGAACACAGCACATGACTGGTGCTAGACTCACAAGGTACGAAACAATAATTCTGGGATCACCTAATGTGCAGCTGAAAAGGTGCACTACGTTGAATCCAGCAACCTTGTTTCCCAGTGAAAATGCTGAAATTGAGAACGCTGAAGACATCGAGCACGACTGCCTTCAGGTGACTGAATTTTGCACCAAACCAAGACCTGATATCAAAGATACCCGATTGGAAGAAAATGATAAAATTATTTTTGTTGATGGTTCATGTTTAAGAGATGCACTGGGTGTATTGAAAGCAGGGTACGCTGTATGCACAGTAACAGGTGTTTTGGAAGCATCTTGGCTCCAAGGAGTTTACTCTGCACAGGTAGCAAAATTGGTAGCCCTTACTAGAGCTTGCCAACTATCTGCATTGATAAAAGTTACCATTTACACTGACAGTCAGTACGGGTTTGGAATAGTGCATGATTTCGGACAATTGTGGTCACAGAGAGGCTTCATGACCTCTTCAGGATCGCCAGTGAAAAATGGCGAAAGAATAAAAGAATTGTTACATGCCATCCAACTACCAGGAGAAGTAGCAGTGGTAAAATGCAGTGCACATTCGAAGGGACAGGATTATGTTTCTCTGGGAAATGGATATGCGGATCAAGTCGCAAGGTTTTGCGCATTGAACTGTATATTGCTTAGGGAGGAATGGAATTCGATAAGTGAACCAGAACTCGAACCAAGCGAAATATTTGCTCTAAAGGTGATAGATACGATGGACGAATTGAAATCCTTACAGAATGATGTCAGTGAGGATGAGAAACTTTCGTGGACCAAATCACAATGTGTAAAGAGACTAGATGAATTATGGGTTTCAAGTGAAGGGAAATTCGTTCTTCCAAATAGCCTTTTGACACAGATAGCCAGGTTTTACCATGGACAAGCTCATCTTGGGAGGGATGCCATGATTAGGTTGTTCAAAACTGATTGGTTTAACCCCAAATTCCGTCAAGTTGCTGAAGCAGTTTGCCACCGTTGCGTCATTTGCCAACAGATGAACGCAGGGAAGGGAACCGTAGTAAATTTGAGCCACATTGGAAGAGCAGGGGGTCCATTCAGCAGGATGCAAATGGACTTCATTGAGATGCCTGTGCATGGAGGCTTGAAGTATGTGTTGGTGGTTGTGTGCATTTTTAGTCACTGGATGGAAGCATACCCTACACGCAGAAATGACAGTCTCACAGTTGCAAAACTACTCTTGAGAGAGTTAATACCACGTTTCGGATTCCCGATCTCTTTAGAATCAGATAGGGGAAGTCACTTCAATAATGAAGTAATAAAATTGCTTTGTGCAGCACTGAACATTGAGCAAAAGCTGCATTGTAGCTACCGCCCTGAAGCATCAGGTCTAGTGGAGCAAATGAATGGCACATTGAAATCGAGAATGGCGAAAATATGTGCATCAACAAACTTGAAATGGCCTGACGCATTGCCTTTGGTACTAATGTCAATGAGAAACACCCCTGACAGAAAGACTGGACTGTCCCCACATGAGATTCTCATGGGCAGAGCTATGAGACTTCCAGCAGTTCCTGCAAATGCGCTTTTGAATATTACAGATGATATGGTGTTAGACTACTGCAAAGGTCTAGCTGATGTGGTTCGATCTTTCTCCCACCAGGTGGAGGCAACCACCTTGCCACCGATCCAAGGTCCAGGACACGCCCTGAAAGCAGGTGACTGGGTCGTGATAAAGAAGCACGTGAGGAAGTCGTGTTTGGAACCCCGTTGGAAAGGACCTTTCCAAGTGATTTTGACGACTACCACCGCTGTGAAGTGTGCGGGAGTTCCCAACTGGATTCACGCCAGTCACACAAAGAGGGTTTTGTGTCCCACAGATGAGGAAGTTGAAGCGCTGAAGTTACCAGTATCTGATAACAAAGTACTAAGCGCTGAGGCAGAGCGAAACAGAACTAGAAGCGAACAAGCAGAAATAGAGGAGGGAGAAATATTTTCTGAGGACGAAGCCACTGATTCACTTGGGGAAGACCAAGGAGGAGCCTCAGACAGCGACGAAGCAGCTGAAGGTAACAAAGAGCCTGAAGCAGTTGAAAGTGACAAAGAGCCTGAAGAAAGTAACGGTGACAAAGGGCTCGAAACAGGTGAAGAAGCAGGAGAGCCTGATCAGAGGAGGGCTTGCCCAGAAGCAGACGATACAGAAAAAGAAAAGGAAAACCTGATTGACTCCCCAGAAGGAGGGGACAAGGCAGAACAGAACGAAACTGCTCAAACTTCTTCAGAAGAGATCGCAGGTCCATCAAGTGGACACAGTGCAAAAAGAAGACCAAGCATATCGCCAGTAAAACTAAGAACTAGAGAAACGTTGAACGACAGTGAAGGGCCAAGAGTGAAAGAGAAAAGAAAGGAAGTGTCTGTTGTAGTACTAACACCAAGTGAAGAAAAGGACTTGGCCAAAGAGGAAAGTATCAGTGAGAAAGAATCAAAGGGAGATGCAAAGTTGAAAAGAAAAAGGATACCAAGCAGGAGGTATTCCGGTCCGGAGTGGGCGTACGTAGCCAATAACGATTGGTCAGACAAATTCGTATCCCTCAGTCTTGAGAACGAGGAGGCAGAACTTCATTTTGGAAGTAAAAACTTTATGGACTCTGTTGATTGAAACCATTGATAACTTAATTGACTTTTCAACCGGCTAAGACATTGCTAACTTGATTGACTTTGAAACCGATTTTGAGACAACTCTGCTAACCGATAAGAGACTAAGCTGCTAAAGAAAACTGTGTGAACATTGAACTCGTTCAGCTTTGTAAATACCTGCAAACACGCTTTGATAAAGTGTCTTCAGCTTTCTGATTCTATACAGATCATGACTAGCTTCACTACACAGGGGCGTAAAATGAAGTATTGTAAATACATGTGTATAGGCTTAATAACCGCATGCGTACTAATAATCGTAGCAATAGTTCTTGGAATGCATGGTAAAAGTGAGAGTGAGACGAATGATGCTTCTACTTCTAAACCTATTATCGTTACTGAACTAACAGATCTGAAGAGACTCGAGCAAGACGAGAGACACTTGCATGATAAGAAGGAACTTTCATCTAACGTTTTCTATCTCTTACTGAGTGAATATGTTGAGACCATGGATGCGAAAGATTGTTATGTGTGTACACAAATACCTACCTCAGTAGTGGAGGGGGTAACGTATCACAGCATGCCTCTTACGTATGGAATTACATGTAGTATAGTAGCTTCCAGATTTTATGCTCAAAAGGACATTCACTATTTCTATACTAATTATGATGTTACTTTTGCATATGTCCCCATAATAGGGCACCTAAGCAAGATAGCTCGAGATTATTATGCCAAATTAATGAGGGAATTCTTCGAACCGATGTCACCTTTTCACACAGCTCACGCACATAGAGAGAAACTTACATGCTTGCTTTCACCAGTAGAAATAGAATTTTTAGACCGCACTGATGATAGGAAGAATGAAATGAAGGAGAAATTAGAGAGGGAATTACACGAAAGGACGTCTGTAGATAATTATGCTTTTGCTGCAATAAAGACACAAGGGAAAATAGCTTTAGATACATTGCATGTAGGAAGATTTTGTATACATAGATTTCCATCATATTATGACACAGTTTTTGTGGGAACGAGTGAATGTAAACATACATATGCATTTCAATCTAAGTGGACGTTCATGCTGAATGGACAAGACCCAGTTATTCCTGGAGTGTATTATATTTGTGGACTCAACGCCTATTATCGTCTTCCTAAAGGATGGTATGGGAGGTGTTATTTGGGAATAGTGTTCCCAAAGGTTTACCAACTAGACGACTTAAAGAAATTACCAAGGCTGTCTGAATCACATCGTGTTCAGAAAAGGGAGACAGCTTATGGCGTGGTAGGAGACATATTTGGAACATTGATTCCTTCAGTAGGAGTCATATTGAATTCGATCAAAATACGAAAGTTGTCTACTATTGTGGATAACATGCTGACAAAGTTTTCAGGAGCTATAATCCTGATGGATGCTGAACTCGCTGCAGAAAGAGCTATGACTCTTCAAAATCGGCTTGCCTTAGACATTCTTTTAGCAAAGGATGGCGGCGTTTGCAAAATGCTTGGCACGCGTCACTGTTGTACATATATACCAGACAACAGTGGAAAAATTAGAACGATGCTTACAAATTTAACTAAAGAAAGTGTAGATTTACAGGAATTGAAAGAACCCGGAGTTTGGGAGAAAGTTGGAAAAGGATTTGCTTCCGTGGGAAATTGGCTCAGCAACGTTTGGAACGGATTGTTACTAAAAATAGTAAAGGGAATATTGATAATATTAATTTGTTTATTAGGCTCTTGGGGAATATGGAAAGCTTTCAAAATGTTAAAAGCAAGGAACAAAAGAAAAAGAGAAGAGAAAATAGAGAACAAAATGGTGGAAATATATAGGGAGAAGTCAAAAGGGACTAAAAGAAAAAGGGAATTGACTGAAGTGCCAAATTACTATACAGAATTTTAATGGAATACAATTTGTGGGTAGATTTGATGTGATGACATAATTAGTCATCAGAGGAGGGATTGATGACGCAGAAAAAGAAGGTCCGACATATATTCATGTATACCGTGCAATCGAAAACACATAATGAAGTGTGATTTTAGTAAAAGAAATAATGTACGAGGGAAATTGTGCCCTCGGGGTAGTTCGCCATCATTATAAACGAGCTTTATTAATCACGAAGTATTAAAATTGTACTAATCCGTCATAATCGCAAATGTATGCCATGATTTCTTGTTTGAATACTGTTTTGCTTAGCTTAAATTTAGTACAGGCTTTGGCCTAGTTGCTTGGTTTCAAATTCTAACTGCGTGATTCTTTTTTTTCCTTGAATTAATGAAATATATTCTTGCTTGAAGTTGTATTTTTCCAGTAGAAACTGGCTGGTACACTTATCTCCAAGGTTTTGTGCTAGGCCGGTTACATCCCCTTTGATACAAGGTCAGTCTCTGCAGGTGCGGACAATGGAGGTACAGATAGTAAAATAATTGGCAAACCATGATACAATTTGTGTTCCAAGGCTCCAAGGACAGTGTATGCATAAATGGGCGCTAGTAAAAGGCAATTTTTGATTGGACAATTTGAAGCCAACCTATGAACCCTCCAATGGAAGACCCTACAGAATTTGGAATGTTTCTTACTTAAACCCACCGGACAAAGAGAAGTCAGCCATTTTCCTCGATGCCAGTTTGAAGCCTGATGCCAGACTCCATTTTGGACGACACCCTGATGCCCTTTTCTCTATCTGAGAGAAAGAGACTTTAAGAATTCTCACCCTAGAGACTTTAACTTTGATTTGCCCCCGTCTTGCCCATGCAGTAACTTTGCCCTATTCTCCTTGCCGCTGCAAGGAAGCCTGCCCTTAACTTTGCCCCTTTTGAAATTTGCCCCATGCTGATCAACCGGTACCTGAAGGACGAAGACTTTTCTTGAATGCTGATTGTATTTGGTAAATATGAAAGGATAAATGTATTATGCATTGTGTTTTTCCTTTTAGGTACCAACTGCTACTTTGATAGGATCCTAGCTAGAAGTTTTCCAAATTTGTGTTGACTAAATTCGTTTTGCATGAAGTCCCACATGCCAATGCTAATTAGAGGTTAGTCGAGGTTTTCATTCAATGTATCATGAAGAATTGAAATCTTGTTATGCTGACCGAATGTATGCAATTAGTCAAATACAGTTAGTCACATTGGTGATTTGCATTGCCATAACAGAGTGTATCATCATTCAGATTTTACGTAGATTGCGTTTCTTCCGCCGTTATGGACAGCTAGTAATGTTCATATACATATATCAATTGGTCTTGAGACATATATATATATCGTGCTAGCTTTGTTAATATAGGGAAATAAATTCACTAACTTTTAATAAACTGGTGTGGGTATTCATGACTGAAAGGTCATGGTGCGCCGAAATACCAACTGTTATTGATTTCTGATGTGTTATATTGATCTATTAATTGAGTATTGATTACCGATTACAACAGTTATTGATTATTGATCTGAGTGACTCGACTATTGAGGATGAGGAGAGCCCGACTCGGTTAAAAGATTCACCGACCTCCAACGTGTCCAGGTACAGGTAATTTATAAGGGCTGGACGCGTTATCAGTAGCTTGTTTTTTCACAAGTTTGTTTTCTCCTTTAGCACCTTAGCTTGTTTTTGGTGAATTTAATACAGTGCTAATGGTGAAAACAAACTTGTGGCAAAAAATAACATAAATGAAAAGTAAAGGGGACAGTGATGGAGAATGAAATCATAGGAGTGAATGCCACACATTTGGAAGTCCAGAGGCCAGAGTACTCCTCCCATCAGAAATGGAATGTGGTTCAGGATCAGTCCACAGAGTGAATTTGTGACACACAAAGGAGGACATTAAGAAGGTGGTTTTTTCAGGGGGTAGTTGGTCCTCTAACAGAGCCTCCCTTCCTGTGCCTGCAGCAGATGTACTTGGGCTTGATGTAGTTAGCCCACAGAAAGGGGTAGATGTTGTGGAAAAAGTCCTGCTCAGGGTTGAATGGATGTCCCTCAGCACCCCTTTTAAGGTGGCCATATTCAAATCATGGTCCTCCATTTATTGGGTCATGTCTCTCTGCAGCTGCTTGATTTCCTGGGGTTGGGTTAGACACATGGCCCATCATGCCTGGGGACTCCTAATAGACCCCAAAGACTTGACTGATGGTATCCTGGAGGTGAGTCACCCCAGTGGCCTCACTCTGCTGGCCCACAACTTCCCTCCCATGGACCGTACCCCGGGGAACCTGTGCCCTGGGCAGAGAGTGTCCTTTCCAACTGGGTCCTGGACCCTCAGTGTCAGGATTGTGGATCTGCGCTTCAGGATCCAAGACTGAGGGGGGAGGCACAAGATGGTAGCAACTGCATTAGGTACACTGGTTGGGGGACAAGTTGTCTGTGATGTTGAAGCAACTGGGGTGAGAGGTGTTGTTGCGGGCACAGTGAGACAGACTGTTGCCATCTGAAAAGGCTGCCCAAATGGGCCAGGACTGTCATTCACGTCCACATGTCCAGGAGTGTTGTCATCTCTGAGGGCTTCACCAAGAGGTGGGTTGGGAGTCTGGTTGGTGAACATTGTCGGGGCAGGTGCTGTGCCAGCTTGACCTGTTGAGAAATAGAGTACATTGTTATTGGTTGAAATGTGGAATCTACATCCAAAGGTTTTGTGTGACTGTAAGTAAAGAACTTGGACAATCATAAGTGGTATGTTTGCTGATTGTGCTATGTTACCATGGTATTGAGGTTGTTGACATGACATGTGTGAAGCTTGCAGAAACTATTAGATTCAAGCAGCTTATTAGATGTGCTGATCAGTTGCACTTTAAATAAGGGAATGAATATGACATCTCAGAAACAGTTAAGCCAAGACAGTGGAGAGGAGACATGTGTATATGACCATTCCAAGGCCTAGTTGTGTGAGATACAGGCAAACACACAACTTAGTTGTATATGTAGCTGTAGCAATCACATGAGCATTGCTGAGTCAATGTTTTAACTGCCACTACCAATCTAATGACACAGCTTGCTTTAGGAATATTTGATGTACAAACTTGGTAAGGTGTCATTCCTGTCCTCAATAGTTTCATTTGGGGATACCAGGACAAGAGCAAGCTAGGTAGACAAACATGTCACTGAATTGAGCATGATATATAGATTTCTCACTCCTATGTGAGTAAACATCATTTGAGAGGTGCACACAGGTGTATTTGGACACATTTGTTTTGGTGGTTGGTGGTTCAGGCTGCATATATTGTAATACGGCGGTCTTCGGTGCAGCAGTCTTTTTGGGACCACCACCTCAGCCGTCCAGAGGTTGACTGCCAAACTCGTAATCAGGCCCCTAATTACTGCTCTCACCAGTGATGGGCTGCTATTGTTTTTTCTGTTTTATCTACCTATTGTGCTCTGAACACCTTGGGAGCCCCTTTTAGAGATATCATTGCATTTTGTTTACTGATGTGGTTCATCTTTGTCACCATTATTATAACTTTCTTATGTTATTGTTGTGCTTCTTTTCTTTTAATTACTTTTGTAAGTTATGGGTTCTTCCACTCCGTTATGCTTCTTCAAGGCACTTCTAGGCCTGGTTTGCAGTTAATAAAAATAAAGTAAATTACTTTGAAAATGTAATGTAAAAATCTAAAATTACATTAAAACACAAATATCTAAAATTAAATATCATAGATATTGAAATATATTTCCAAACAGAAATTATAGTGAAACATGCTACTTTAAAAACAATGCAAAATGCAAACAATTTAAAAATATTAAAGAGCATTGCATGAAATTGATTGTAACCTAGGCAATCGATGCAGGTGGCTTTTGAAAACCAATAGATGAAAATATCACTTTCACTTACAAAAAATGATTGAAGTTTAGGGTATTTACAGTTCACAAAGGTTGTGAATTTTAGAAATCCCTTAGACTTGTTATAAAGTTGTAGAAGAAAGCTTCACACACTCATAATTTTGGAGCTCAGGTTTGCGTACAAGTTTCAGGGTTGCCCTGATCAAGATTTTTACCTTTGTATTCAGAACCTTATATCAAATGAAACAAATGTTGGCATGATCAACCCGGACGGAATATCTAATTTGAGTTCTACAAATCAAACACCATACTCACTTCCTGTTCAAAGTGAAGGTTTTAAAGGCAGTTTTACTTTGCCAAGGATCTTGAATTTTACCCTGTTACCCTGTCCACTTTGGGAACAACTAATCTTTGCTTCATCCAATGCAGACCTAGAGTTGTCAACCGCTTTTCAGTCCTTCGTAGATAGAACAAAGGAAGAACATTAAAATAAAGATTCCTGTGGAAAAACATATTGTAGGCTGCCAATATGGGCTGACTACAATTCTTCTGGAAAGGACATTCACCAGGGCTGTAACCGGTTAAGTCTTGGCCTCCAGTACTAGAGACTTTAACTCGCCAACCCAGTCCCTCCAAGTAAGTCTTGATCAAAGGTATTTGAGTCCACTCTAAGATTCTAGCAATCACTTATTTTATAATCCAATACAGATCAACATTGTTCTATGGGATAATAGTGCATTCTCTAAGCCACAGCTTGTAGGACTAAAAGGCAGCAGCGTGAAAGCAAAACATTTATAGTAGACATTAAGCTCAATATTCCTGTTGCCCAAGACTAAACTGGTTGCAGCCCTTCCAAATTAATCCTTATTTTAATGTTCTTCCTTTGTTCCATCCATGAAGAATTGAAAAGTCAATGTAATTTTTTAATGACAAATCTAGGTCTGCATTGAATAGGGAAAACATTTCCTGTCCAAATGTTGAAATGTTTGTAATAAAATTATAAACTTAGCGTCTTGTTTGGTTTGTTTTCACTTTTCTTAAATAATAAAAAGGCGGCTGAGAGAAGTGCTTCTCTATAAATGCACAGAGATTCATATATTGTTACAGAAACTAGCTTTTCTGCAGCTGCTTACAGGCTCATTGAAAGCCCTGCAGTGACTCTGGTGCAGTAATAAAGCCCTTAGCATTACTGATGCTGCTATATAACGCCATTTTCAATGCTCTTTTATTGGAGCATCACGATGACTGCCTAGGTAACAGTGAATAAATGCAATGAATAGTCATGCACCAGTTTCCACAGTTGGTCCCCACATTCTATGTTTGTCTGGAATTTTCTAGAACTCATGATGGGAACATACGAGATGTTCAGGTTTAAAAAAAAACTCATAATATTGATTCAGTTGGAATATCAAGAGACTATCAGCACTAATACAGATCTGGTAATTGTTTCAAATTATCTTCTAAATAAAGAGCCTTCCATCACAAGGGTGAATAAAGCCTTTCATGCTGGGAGAGATTATGGCCCTCATAATGAAGATGGTGAGATGCCCCGCCGCCAACCATGCCGGCGGTCAACAAAAGACCGCCAGTGTTGGCGACCAGCATCCAGCCAAATAATGACGCATAGTGGCTCACCGCCAGAGATGGCAGTGAGGCCCGCCATGCGCCATGCTGGCGGTCATTGGTGGGGGTAGATGCTGTTCCACCCTCACCTCCACATCACTCCCTACACCGCCACGCCTATTATGAAGCAGTTTTAGGCTTGGCGGTGTATGGAGAGGCGGCGATGGTGGTGGAGCAGCATCCAGGGAGCCCGTTCCCTTCTGGAGTAGTGCAACGGATAAGGTAAGTGCTGTCCAAGAGGGAAGGGGGAGGTGGGGTGGGTCTGTGGGTGTATGGGGGTGTGCGTGGATGTCTGTAAGGGGGGTGTCCAGTCTGAATGTGCTCACAGTCGGCTCGGCGGTGGACTGTGGCCTGGCGGTGGGTGGTAGATCAGACTATGGCGGTCTGGGCCGCCATGCCATTGGCGTTAATGACCGCCACGTTCGTAATGACCACCTATGTTTGAACAATTACCTGTTCGAGGAATAAGGGGGTTACAAGGAGATGGGGATTTGTTGCAAGTAAAGGATGCAATTGAATCTACATTAGAAATCCTGTGAGGCTTTGGAAGACTGGTTGTTGGAGGCGGCACGTTGTGGTTGGCTGAGGTGAAGCCCTAGACAGGCAGAAGCTACCACTCCCGTCAGGGGTAGGTGATTACACTGACTATATAACCTGCACTCACCTTTGGGTAACTTGGCACAGAGCAGTCAGGCTTATCACAGTGGTGATGTGTAAACCATTGGCACAGTACTACCACAAATACACTGAGGCCCTGATTTATACTTTTTGACCCAAATCTGCACTAGCACAGGTTTGTGTCAAAAAGTTTACCGCCGGCTACCGCCATTCCTAGACGCCAGCCAGGCATCGTATTTAAGGAATGACACTAGCCAGTGCTAAGGCCCGGTCAGCGCCAAAAGAAATGACACTAACTGGGCAGGGGAGGCATAGGGAAGACTGGGTGCTGTGTGTCAAAGAATGACGCTAGAATGACGCTAATCAGGTTAGCGCCAAAAATATTGACTCTAACCTGACAGGCGTAATTTTTTGATGCCCAACCCCCATGGACATGACTCCTATCTTAGCAAAGACAGAAGTCATGCCCACCTGCCCACCTGACTTTTTTCCACTGGGCATGGCCATTGGGAACAGTGCCATATAGGGGGTCCCAAGTTAGGCCCCCCTATGGCACTTAGAATTTTTTTTTTTAACACTTACCTGGACTTACCTTGGATGGGTCCCCCATCATTGGGTGTTCTCCAGGGGTGGGTGAGCGTGCCAGGGGGTGTCCCTGGGTGCAGGAAAGGGCATCTGTAGACTGCTTCCATAGTCTCCGACCATGGAAATTATCCGACAGGTCCCCTAACACCTGCCATGACCCAGGCGTTAAATAATGGCACTAAACAGGCTTTGCTCAGTTATTTAAGGCCCTCCTCCTCCCGTGCGTCATTTTTGCACAGGAGGATAAATAAGGTGCAAAGGCCTTAGAGTCATTCTTTGCCCAGGAACACCTACCTTGCATCTCATTGACGCAAGGTAGGTTTCCAAGGTAAAAAAATGATGTTAACTCCTATATTTTGACGCTAGACCCATCTAGCGTCAAAATATAAATATGGAGTTAAGTTTGTGCTGGATTTGCGCAAAGAAAATTACGCAAATCCGGCGCAAACAGAGTATAAATATGCCCCTGAGTGTCACATAAGATACTTCACAGGAGGTGAATGGAAATAAAGTTTGTATTCCGCACACACATTAATTAACACAACATGAAAATCATGTAAATCTCTGCATACATCACATTTAGAAATGTCATTAGCAGTACTAGGCCCATCTGTGTTAAAACAACATTAGCAGTAAGTACACGGATAGAAATAGAAAACCAATACTTTCCCTACCAGCACCCTCATGCGGTGCCAACACGCTGTCAGCACGAGACCGACCCTAGTTATTTCCCCAACTCCAATGTCACACGATTCTAGGCCACACAGGTAAAACCCAATGTCAACTGTGACAGTCCTCGGACCAAGAAACAGTGCGTAAGCCACACTGCCGTCACTCCCACTCACTCGCTCTGCACCACTATATGGTACTACGGATATCAGGCATGCCAGCATAACATGCACTCGCTCACACTCGCTCCAAACACCCTCATTTGGTGCACTGATATCCAGCAGGCTAGTCACCACTGCACTCGTAGACCTCCCTTTGGGTCCCAACCTTCCTCAATTCTCCAACCAATTCCTACTGCCCCACCCCATCAAGAGCTGGAGATGATAGAACCCTTTCCCCAGACTCTAGGCCAATAGTGACCAGAATTACACTTATTCAGGATCCAGGGACAAAGGTGAGGGGGAAGCAAAGAGATAACAGCTGATCAGGCAATAGTCAACAAATGTAGATCTAGCTACCACTCGGGGAGTTCACTCAGGGGTCTCCCCACCGTGCCTTCTGGCACAGACACCGGTCTGCGAAGCACAGAGGGAGGGTCACTCTGGTACACACTCTGTTCATAGTGGCACTCAGCCCAGTCAGGCGCTTCAATAATCAGATAGTTACCAAATCTGCATCCCCATGGAATGAGGCATAATATCTGGTGCACAATGACTTGAGTCGCACCAGAAAATTCTGGATACACACAAAAAGTTACCAATGCCGTATCTCCCTGAAATGAGGCACAATGTCTAGTGCGTGATGACTTGATTCGCACCAGGCAAATCCGATCACAGAAAGAAAGTTACCAATGCCGTACCTCCCTGGAATGAGGCACAGCATCTGATGGGCTATGACTTGAGTCTTACCAGACAAATCTAGTCACACACAGAGATGCACGTTCAGTGGTGCCACACAAGGTAGAATGTGACACTGCTCTGGGTATGCCCACACCTCTAAGGGTTGCAACCAGTGAATCAGACACCACACACAATAAGCTTGCTGTCAGGTGTTGCAAGAGAGAAATGTGGTACGCTCGACAAAGGCGGGCCATGCAGGTCCCGCAACCAGTGAATTTGTTCACTACTAACCAGTCTCTTATGTGTGTTGTGGCCCCACAATAAGGGGCCACACTTCTTGAAAGTGGGCAGTACTCGGAAGGCTCTACACTAGACAAATCCAGTCTCCAGGTGCAATACTTGTTTCAATGCTCACACTGCTGCTACCAGGTGATGTCAAGCAGACAATGTAGGCACTTAAGAGGACACACTTAAGAGGGCACCGCTCTCCATATGACACAGGTAGAAGATGTAGATCCCTCACTGGAGGTCTTTGATGCCCCTGAGACATCAGGCTGAGAACAGGGGGCAAGCCAACAAGTCCTTGGAGAGCACACTTCAGAGTACCCCACACCAGCAACCAGTTTGCCCAGGCCAGCCACGATGCAGGAAGAGTGCACGGTCCCTTCCTAAGGGGGTAATTACTCCTCATACACAACAGGTTCTTCTGGCAGTGTGCACCACATTCCTGCAAGAGTATCTCTACTTTGCTGCAGTGGGGCATCAATAGTTATACTGTAGTGTGCCTTTGAAGTTGGGGGAAGTGCAAAGGGTTCCTCTTTGAACCAAAGATGTCTCTCCTAAACTTCAGTCCTGTCTGCCAGGGGGCTGGGTAATGCAGATCTTGATCTTTAGAGGGGCCATGATCTGGCTCCGAGAGGCCAAGTGTCAGAACCTCATCCTCCAAGCCTATCCAGCTTGGCCCACAAATGACAGAGGTCTTTGTTACAGTTGTGCACCCACGTTTTATAGCCATCACTGGGGAATTCACAGATGTGCTCCTCCATCCCTCAGTGTGATCTCAAGTCAAATTAAAAAGCACATAAATGCCCTCATTATGACATTGGCGGTAAATGCCGCTTACCGCCATGCTGACGGCTGCCAACATACCACCCCGGTAGCGGATATCCGTTCACCATATTATCACACATACATATCAATCCAACAGAATACAGCAACATACACAAATCGGCAAGAATAAAGGTCAGTGATAAAGTGGCTGTCCCAACAGAACAACGCCCATCACATTATGACCCACAAATCACCACGGTAGACATTCAACAGCAGTAAACCATTTGCAGGACATACTGCCGGGCACAGAATGGACACCCACATACAAAACAACACTACATTGGACAATACCAAATACACATATCTGACACCCATACACACACCCACACCACTATAAAACACACACCCACATTACCCGTAACCCCTTACAAACAGCAATTGCAACCAGGAGACTGAGAAGAAGGGCACAGAGACAACTAGACACACACACCACTTGTACCCATACACCACTCATGGACTCCACCTCACTCACCCTACCACACCCATCACACAACACCTTGTCCACCTTGAACTGCCATTGCTCCCCTTCCTATGGCCCTGTGGGCATTGCACCTGTGCTACAAACAGACTCGAACAATACCCTGGACTTGCACTTTCCCCTCTATTTCTTATCACTACAACAAACACCTTGGAAAAAACTCGACTACTAGTATTTCATGTATTGAAAAATTGTATTGATGGGAAGAGCTACATCCATTGCAAATGTACTGTACATAGTGAAAGCAGGACATTGTTGTCATATCACCAACATCTGTAAAATGATAATCCATAGGTGACAGTAAGTAGAGGTAACAAGTGGGTGATGCCAGTATGCCAATGCCACACAGGATACACCAGTAGCCATACAAATGTGCCTCACCTGTGTGTCATTGGAAGTACTGATGGATAACTGATGTTCTGTTGTCCACATCCTCATCCTCAGCCTCCTCATCCTCACTGTCCTCAGGGTCCACTGCTGCCACAGAGGCATCTCCAGTCACCTCCTCCTGCAGAAAAGGTACATGGCGTCTGAGGGCCAGGTTGTGCAACATGCAGCATGCCACTACTATCTGGCAGACCTTCTCGGGTGAGCATCACAGGAATCCACCTGTCAGATGGAGGCACCTGAACCTGTCCTTCAGGAGGCCGAAGGTCCGCTCAATGACCCTTCTGGTTCGCCCATGTGCTTCATTATAACGTTCTTCAGCCCTTGTCCTGGTATTCCTCACAGGGGTCAGCAGCCACAATAGATTTGGGTAGCCAAAGCCACGTGCAGGCATTGAGGGACAACAGTTAGACACACTATCCTATTAGGTTAACATCAGAGGCATACACTAACGTACACCGGGTTGGGACAAAGGCTCACCTATAAGCCACACCCTGTGCCTTTGTAGTTGGGCCATCACATTTGGGATGCTGCTATTTTTCAGGGCAAAAGTATCATGCACCGACCCAGGATATTTAGCATTGACGTGGGAGATGTACTGGTCCACCAGGCCCACCATCTGCGCATTCATGGAGTGGAAACTTTTACGATTCCTGTACAGCTGTTCATTCTGGTGGGGGGGGGACAAACGCAATATGTGTCCCATGAATCACACCAATAATATTGGGGATATGTCCCATTGCATAGAATTCGGCCTTCACTGTGGCCAAATCTTCCACCTGTGGAAAAGCAATGTAACTGCACATGTGTTTTACCAGGGCAGACAACACTGTTGCCAGAACAAGTGAAAACATTGGCTGTGACATTCCTACTGCCAAGCCCACTGTAACTTGGAAAGAACCAGTTGCCAGGAAATGGAGCACTGACAGAACTTACTTGTACACAGGAGGGGATTCCAGTTGGATGACGGATAGCTGATATCATGTCAGGCTCCAACTGGGCACCCAGCTCTTTGATTGTGGCCCAGTCCAGTCTATAGGTGAGTAGAATGTGCCTGTCCTCCAGTGTAGCTAAGTCCCCCAGGGGTCTGTACACAGGGGTATGTCTCCATCTCCTATTCATCCTCAGTGGTAGGTATCTAAGGGACACAAGAGTGTGTAGGCTGTCACAATTTGAACACCTAAACCACAACAGCAGTCCACATTGGGCAATTACATATTGGGACAGAGTAAATTTCAAAGTATGTGCCTATTTATCCTGTGACACAGCAATTATTGATAGGACTGTTCACCCCCCCTGAAATGGCAACCGCCTGTCCTGAGTGGATGGAGGTAGTTCCGGCAGACGGTAGGCGTTGTGGCGGTAGGCGGTCGTAAAGCGCTGTGCAATTCCTCATTGGATAATATTGGGCTTTGTAGAGTACAGTGGCCAATGGGGCTGTACGCCAGCGGTGACTGTGTCCACCGTTGTGTACATGACCGCCATTTTCTAAATCATTCCTCACTTGTTTCCTAACCTTCACCAGGAGAAGACATACACTGCATGTGGTGCTGTGATCTGTGTCTGGAACCTATCATGGCCCATGTGACAGGGGAAAGGGCGCTTGAGGGAATCACAGCAGCCACAAGGAGGTGAGTACAGTGGATAGCATTACAATTTTTGTCTGGTGGGGTGGTATCCGGGTGGTGGTTGTGTGTTGGTGGGTGCCCCTAAGGCCAGGCCAGACATTGCAGGGTAGGTCCTCTGACGGGTGATGGTTGCATGGCAAATACAGGTAACCTAGCTTGTTAGTAGTCACTTCCAGACAGGGCATCGTGGGTCCCAGGTGTGCTGCAGTTGGCGGTGTGTGCTACTCATCATGCCTTGGTGACTAGCCATATCACTGGTGGTGCAATGCATATTGCGTAGGCCTGTTCCCTGTATTTGAGGGTGCTGTGTACGCCAACGGTGGCAGTGGTGCAGTCATTGACCAAGTGTATCCTTTGTCTCTCCCCCTTTCTTGTTTTGTCATTCTGTGCTTGTATGTATTAGCATCATCTGGCAGAGGAACAGGGGCATAGGTGACAGAGGGAGCTGCATCCCACATGACCATGGAGGCAGAGTCCACTGACCCCAAGGGAACAAGTGGGATGGAGGGCCAGGTTAGCACCATGGCAGGGACTTAAGGGGACAACAGAGACTCTGATACATCCTCCGATGGGAGTTCCCTGGTGGCGGAGGACACCTCTGTGACCACCCCAGCTGCAGGTATAGCCACCACTCCCGTACCAGCACCACCCTCCCAGTAGCCCCTCAGCGATTTGCCTGTGTCCGCTCACCCAGGAGGGTGGGCATCTCCTTCGCCCCAGGCACCTCAGGCCCTGCCCCAGTTAGCCCTGCTGCCCTGAGTGAGGAGGCTATTTACCTCCTGAGATCCATCTCTGTAGGGCAGCCAACCATTGTGAATGCCATCCAGGGGCTGGCATCCCAGATGCAGCAATGCAATGCATTCCTGGAGGGCATTCACTGTGGATTGGCAGCCCAACAGAGATCGATTCAGGCTCTGGCCTCCTCTCTGATGGCAGCCACTGGACCTGTTTCTACCATCCCCCCTCCAACTACCACTTCCCAGTCCCAATTCCATCAACCCCAACCCATCCCAAGCACACATACAGATGAGCATTCACACAAGGCAGCACACAAGAGTGGCACAAGCAAACACAAACACCACACTTCATCCCACAGGCACTCACAGAAACACCATACAGTTGCACACATGACAACATGCACTTCCTCCACTGTCTTCCCCTCCTCCAGCTCCCTCACAGTCACGTCCACACTCACACCTGCATGCACTACTTCTACATCCATTATCAGCATCACCACACAAAGCAGAACACACACCTCAATGGCAGACACCTCCACAACAACCATGCACGTGTCCCCTGTGTCCTCTCCCACCGTGTTTGTCCCCCCCTCCTAATGCACACAAATGTAAGCCCTCACACACCCAACAGCCATTCACCTCACATCAGCATACAGCCCATGCACCTGCTCCCAAATCCAGCAGAAATACACCTCCAACAACCACTCCCTCATCCTCCACTCCCATTACTCCTCCCTCCTCCCACCCCAACATCCCTAAAAAGCTTTTCCCTTCCCAAATTGACCTTTTCCCTACCCCTCCTACCTCTCCTGCATGTATGGACAGGGTAACAAGGATGCAGCCCAGCACCTCAGCCAAAGAGTCCACAGGGACAGTGGTAGCACCACCTACTCGTGGTGGTAAGGATACCAGACTACAACACAGAAGGGGAACGAGCCTGCACCACCATGGAAGAGTGTGAAGAGTCCTGCACCACCAGGAAGAGTGTGAAGAGTCTTGTACCACCAGGGAAGAGTGTGAAGAGTCCTGCACCACCAGGGAAGAGTGTGAAGAGTCTTGCACCACCAGGGAAGAGTGTGAAGAGTCTTGCACCACCAAGGAAAAGTGTGAAGGGGCCTGTACCAGCTGTGAAGAAGGGGAAGGGTCATGCACCAGCTGTGAAGAAGGGGAAGGAGCCTGCACCACCAGGCAGAGAGGGGAAGAGCCCATCCACCTCTGCCAGGAAGGGTAAGGGATCCACGACCCATGGACAAGAGGAGACAAGGCACTCTACACCTGCGGAAGCTGTCAGGCTAACACCACCACCACCACCACCAGCTGTCACAGGGCCCTCACTGCCAGCTGTGGAAGTGCAGCCATCAGGGAGTGCAGGGTCTGCCCAGGAGGTTCCTCCAACCACAACCACAAAGCAGCCATCAGGGAGTGCAGGGTTTGCCCAGGAGGCTCCTCCAACCACCACAACAATGCAGCCATCAGGGAGTGCGGGGTCTGCCAAGGAGGCTTCTCCAACCACCACCACAATGTAGCTATCTGACAGAGCAGGGGCTGCCCAGGAGGCTCCGCAAACCACCAGCACAATGCAGCTATCGGACAGTGCAGGGGCTGCCCATGAGGCTCTGCCAACCACCACCAAAGTGCAGCCGTCACCACCAGTGGACCCCATGTAGGCCACCCTCCAGGGGCTGTTGTGTGGGCTGTCCCCTCCAGAACCAGTGGGCAAGTCACCCACTTCAGAGACTGTGGCCTTGCACTCCCCAGGACAAAGCAATGGGCCTGTTGCCCCCTCCAGAACCAGTGGAGAAGTTCCCGTATTTGGCTGAGGTGCCCTACCCACTCCCCCGAGGCGCCTTCCCGCTTGCAAAATGGTGCCCATGTAGTGTTCTCTCCAGCTGTGTCAGGAAACAGGTTGGGCCTTGGACTGTGCCCTGTGGCCTTGTGTGCCCTCATGACTTTGGACTGGGCATTGGCCCTTCATGGACATTTGTATATATTTGGTTTGAGTAGTGGATTTTGCTATGCTAATACATTGTCATTACTCCAGAATTATGGTCCGTGTTTTCTTATGCTGTGTGTCATGTGCCATTGGTTTAAGTGTGCAGCTGGTTGTGCGTATGGTGTGTGTGTGTGTTAAGTGTGTGTTGTATGTGTATGTGTGTTTCTTTCTCATTTTCCTCCTTCCCTCCCTTGTGTGCTAGACGGCTATACTCACTGTCATTGTCTTCGTCGGCATTGGTGTTCCAGGTGGAGCATGACGTAGAAGATCATCGGGAAGACTTGCAGTTCGGGTTCCATGGTGGCATGGTTCTTCCCTGTGTCTCCAATGGTGAGTCCTTTCACTCCAGAGCTCTGTTTCCACCAGGCTTTTGATGGCGTTGGAACCGCCCCGGAAAAGGTGGCGGTTTCCGGTCTCATAATATGGTGGGCAGTACTTTGTCTCCTGCCTGGCTGTTGTTGACTACCACGTGGTGACTGTTGTTTCCGCTGTGGCGATTGGTGTGGTACATTGGCTGTGTATGGGAGTTATCACTGCCATGGTCATAATTTGGCGGTACTTACCGCCAACCTGTTGGGGCTATTACTGCCACTTTATCACTCACCCCCAGGGTCGTAATGAGTGCCAAAGTGTTTTAGGCCAGAGAAATGTCCACTTTCTAGAAGTGGCATTTCTCCTTGTTTATTGACAAAACCACTTTTACCATAGAAAGGTGTTTGTCAAGACAAATTTAATGATAATGAACAACCTACGGCTGCTCTGCTGCAATCTACTGTTGCAGCTCGGAATAATTGTAACACTTCCCCCATGTTAACCTATGGGCAGAGCTGGTCTCCTATGCCGAGAAAAAACACATGGGTATTCTTCGCTCTTTGAGCATTCGTGCCCTTGCGCACATACAAGCCTGTATTGGCAGGCTGGACAGGTGTTTAAAAACACCAAGAGTCAAGTGAGCACATGGGTCTGCTAAGTCACGCTAATGACATGTTTAAAGTGCTATATGTACTAGTGCTCACACCTAGGGCTGCTAGGACAATCTGAATACATATTTATAACCCATTAGGCCTGCTACAACAGGCTGGATACAGGTTTAAAGCACCATAGGTGCTAGTGCGCACACCCAGGCCTGTTATGACAGGCTGGATACATATTTAAACATGCCATAGCAACATGTGTGAACCGAGGCTTGCCATGACAGGCCCAGCACATGTTTGGCATGTGCGCACACACTGGCCAGTGCCACTTCCTCGGATATGTAGGAAGGTGCTCCCACTTCTGTACTGCATTGACAGGTGGAAAGGGCCCAGGCCCCAAAGGTCACCAGATTGGGAATCAGTAAAAACTTATGAGCTGACCCCTCTGGATTGGGACAACCCACGTGGGGGTTCTTCCCTACCAGGCCTGGGGCACCCATGGGTACATGCCCAGCCTCCCACCTACCACCTGCCCCTCCCTTCGTAGGGTGCTCTAGATTTAGAAGAGGGTCCCCTCTGGATTGGCTACAGACTTAGTAGTGCTAGTTCTAAGCCCAAGCGCAACTGCACCTCCACAGGCCTGCATTGGTAGGCCTGCTACATGCTTCAAAGGCTAGTTTAGTTTGTGGCGCACTCAGTGAAACATTCCACTGGTAGCCAGAGCTGTACCTGCTCCAGATATGTGGTGTACCTTTTTTTACAGGACCCTACAGTGAACCAATCACATAAGTGCCCCCTCCTATCATGTGTAGGCAGGGCTCACACACATTTTCACTGCAGTACAGTGGAAATGCGCCCAGAGTCCTAAGGCCAAGGAAAGAAAGTCAGCACCCTTGGCAAATGGACCGGGAAGGAGCTTGACTACAGACCCCCAGCTACCAACAATGCAGGAAGGCCACCTCTGCATCAGACGTGCCCAGAGGCGCTTAAGTTGAACATCAGTTCACGCTGCACAGAAAACCTTGGCAAATGGACCGGGGGAAGCCTGACTACAGCCCCCAGAAACCAATGCATCAGGAGGCCCACTTGGTGCAGAGACCCTCCATTTCTGGATGTTTTTATTACTCACCATGTGGCAGCCACCCCATCTAAATCTGGCCAAGCTTAGGGTGGCCTGATGATAATTACTGCAGCAACATTAGTAGAATATAAGGTAAAAGAACTGGCCAACTACCCCTATTTTAAGTTTCTTTTACTTTCATTTGGAAAGTCTCTGGACTTAATATTGGTTAATTTACATTATATTATCTTCAAACCTGCAGTCACAGAGATCATTGATGAGTTGGAGGATACTTTTCTCAGGGCTTTGAGCAACATAAGGAGAGACGCTTTGATTATGTGGTGGGTGACTTTAATATTGAAACCTGTGGCTTCTGCTCTTCTACTGTATGTGGTATTTGTGATGAGTTTGAAAATCCATTGACACACTTTAATCATACCCCGGACGGTGATGCACTAAATAGAGTAGTATGGTATTTGCTCAAGATTTTAGGAGCCAGAGGCTTTCTCAGACCCCATCATTTACTGGGTTAGGGGAGGGCTCCTTTATAGATCATATACTAGTTTAGAAGGAGCTGTCATCATATCTGCAGCGTGGAAGACTCTAACATCATGTATCAGAGATCACAATCCCTTAATGTTGGAGGTTCATGCCTACTGCTGCTCGAAGAACCCAAGAATTTCACATTAGCTTCAATAAAATTAAAGGGATAAGTATTTGCTGGGGGAAAATAGATAAGGAGACTTTTTACTGACATTTATTTACACATAAGCAATTTGAGATTAATCAGATTCTCCACAAGGATTCCTATCCCCATGAAGTTATCGAGACTTTTATTAATCTTAAGGAGTTCATGACTGAGAATCTGTCTAAAACTCCTAGTAACAAAATGTCTAGTCCCAGGTAGTTTAATACTGCCTGTACGAAAGCCTATAAAACGTTGAAGCTGGTGCTGAATAAATGTCACTGAGACAGGTCAGGCATAGTGGAGGCAAGGAAAATCTAGAAGGAAGCTTTGAGGAGAAGGGAAGTTGAGATAAAAGAAAAGGCCTGGGAGAATCTAAGGTTAACTAGTGAGAGTAAAGTCTTGCGGGCATTTTGGCAAGTTGTGAACTCCCATGGTCTTTTGGGAGATCCGGCTCCAAAGGTTGATTGTTTGGTCTCCAGGGTCAACTGTCTTTGGACCTAAGTCCCAGTTTGATATTTCTAATGAGAGGATACAATTAACTAAATTAAGGTAGCTGATGTCCTTTTATCAATTAATAGCTCTCCGGCCGAGGAAAGCCCCTGATCCACATCAGATTCTGATCGGTGTTTTTAAATCTAATGTCCAGTTCTGCGGACCCCTAGTTATTAAGGTGTTGAGATGTGCTATCTGTGGCCTGCTAGTTCACATGTGGAAGGAGGCCACGATTGTGCCAATGTTTCAGAAGGGGGATAAGAGGCACCCTCAATGCTATTGTCCAATTTCACTTTTGGATATCTTGGCAGAATCGAACAGGCCTTAAATTTGTCCCTTATTGCGCAAAAGTACACCAAAGGAAAAAAGGCAGTGTGCACCTTGCTTTCATGGATGTGACTTGCTCTTTCGACTCTGTGGACTGTTCTAAGCAATGGGTAGTGATGTTTTTCTTGGGCATAGATAGCCCTATTGTTTCCTTCTTCCAAAGGTTACATGAGGGTACTATAGCAAGAGTTAGCTATTTAAGATAGAGTGACCTTACAGAAGATTTTTCAATAGTTTCTGGGGTAAGACAGGGCTGTGTCCTGGCACCATTTCTTTTCCTGATTTAAATGAATGGCTTTGCAGACTTTTAACTGGAGTTGGGGCTGACATTCCTAATGTCGGTTTACAGGAAATACCAGTCGTACTTTACGCCAATGTCTCTGTCTTGATAGCCTGGACAGTGAATGGTCTTCTGCCTCTGTCAGATGCCTTTCATTCATTTATGGATAAATTCGGCCTATCAATTAACCGTCCCAAGTTATTTATAATGAAATGCGGACCCTAACTAACTAAGTCAAGGAAGTTTTTCCTTGAAGGGGAAGAAATTAAGAAAACCCCTCTGTTGGAAAATGGGTTATTGGTAGGGCAGGTAGGTACCTACACCTAGCAACAAGCCACTAACCTCCATCTAGGTAAAGTTAGGTCTCAGTAAATTAATCCCAGCTCAACCCTTGGTAGCTTGGCAACGAGCGTCAAGGCTTAACTTAGGAGACAAAGTGTAAAGCATTCAAATATCACAAAACAGTAATTAAATAAAACACAGGAAACAGTTTAAAAATCCAAAACCAATTTATAAAAATAGTTTATATTTTTATCTTTAAAATGACACAAACATGATTAAAATCGGTTCAGGGGAACCGGAGATATGAATTTTTAAAGAATTATTACTTTTCTAGCGCTTAGAAACAAAAAGCGCCAATCGGGTCATCTGGTTGCACCTCGACCGGGGCAAAGTCAAACTTTCAGGCCGACCGCGATGGAGCCCTGCTCGGCTACAGGTCGCGGGAGGCCTCGGTTAAAAAGTTACCTTCTGACTTAGTCTTTATTTTGAAGTTTTTCTTCACCGGGACGAACCTGCCAGTTGAATCCGACCTCCTGGAGCCCTTGTCCGGATACGCGATGTGGGTTTCCTCGGTGGAGACTTTTACCTTCGGACTTAGTCGTTTTTTCGAGATGAAAATCCTTCGACCGGGGTAAACCTGGATCTTGATCCGACGTCCATGGAGCCCTTCTAGGATACAATGGCTGGGAGGTCCCGGTCAACTTTTTACGTTCGGACTTAGTCTCTTTTTCGCATGTTTTTCTTTACCGGGACGAACCACGAAGTCAGGCCGGGTCGCGGTTGAGGCAAGCCGGCTAGAATTTCCGTGGCGGGTCGGTCCCTCTCTGGAGCTTTTTTACAAAATTTGTCAAATCTTCTCCAAACTTCTGGGGCTTCACCCAGATGTTCTTTTAAGGTTCTTTTGGGGTCCACAGCTCACCCCAAGGGTCCAGAAGTTCTGTGATGTCCTTGGGGGGTGCGGACTTCAACTCCCAGAATGCACCTGGCGCAAACTCCTTTTTGGCCACTGGACTGTGGTCAGCTGGTCACTTTTTCAGGAGTTGGTGCAGGGGACTCTGGATAGCAATTTTTCACCTGTAGCAACAGGGAGTCCCTCCTTGAACCAGTTGAAGCCAGGCAAAGTCCTTCTTGTGGTGAAGCCCAAGTGTGCAGCTGGTGCAGTCCTTCTGAGTGCAGGGTCCAGGTGCAGGCCAGGGGTCCAGCAGGGCAGTCCTTCTTCTCCTTAAGTTCTTTCTTCTTGAAATTTGGTGGGGATCTGAGGCGTGGGTGCAGGTCTGCCAGTTTTATCCTTGCTCCTGGGTGAAAAGCAGGGGGGCCCTGGTTCTCCAATCAGGGACAGGGTCGTCCCCCTGTGATGACCACTTCCTGGGAAGTGTGGCAAAAATCCATCCCAGAAGGCAACAGTCTCTAAAAATCCAACATGGATGAATCAGATTTTTGGAGGTTACATCTGGCTGAGCCCACCCACTGGTGTGGCTAAAAATCATAAACACACCCCTCTCCTGCCCTCTCCTAATCTAATCAAGGGGGCACCTAGCTGTCTGGGGTTGCAGGATGTGGGGGTGTTGCTGGGTGCTCCAAATGTCCTTCTCTGCCTTTGAAGACCAGTTTGGCAGCCCTCCCCCTTCCTGCCTCACCATCTGCTGAGGGGAGATTCTCTCCCCCAAGCACATTCCTTTGTGTGAAGCCAGGCCACTTCACACCTCATCAAGGCAGCCTGGCAGAAGCTGCTGCAGGCTGGCCAATCAGAGCACAGCAGCAAAAACAATGCAGAGCTGAAATTGGCAACTTTTTAGGTAAAGTCTAAACTTTTTACCTGAACAAGTTATATTAAATCCCACAACTGGAAGTTGTGGGATTTATTACAACAATTAATTTGATACCAAATTCTTGGTATGTAACATTTAAGGAGACTTTAAAATTTAAAATAAAGTCTGCCCATTCTAGCCTATGAAGGCCATTTACTTCAATGAGGGAAAAACAAATTTGGCTGTTTTTACCTCACCAGGGCTTATAAATCTATTTTTATAAAGTCCCTGCTTATAGTTACATGGCACCCAGCCCTAGGGGTACATAGGGCACACCTTAGGGGTGACTTATATGTAAAAATAAGGTAGTTTAAGACTTTGGAAGTACCTTTAATTCCAAAGTCGAATTTGCATATAACTTTAATTTAAAAGCAGCCAGCAAGGCAGGCTTGCTTTTAAAATGACACTGGGCACCTCAGCAGTGCACCTAGGTGTGCAACACCTATGCTGTGGTCCCTAAACCTACATGCCCTACCATATACTAGGGACTTATAGGTAGGTTAACTTAGCCAATTATAATTAGCCTAATTTGCATATCCATTTTACACAGAGCACAGGCCCTGGGACTGGTTAGCAGTACCCAGGGCACCATCAAAGTCAGGAAAACACCAGCAAAAAGAGGAAAATGGGGGCAAAAAGTTATGGGGCCTCTGCAATCAGCCCTGTTTTCTCACACAACCCCCCCCAGCCCACACGCCCAGGAGACTCAGCCCAACCCTGGGAGAGTCTTCCTGGCTTGTTAGGCGAGGAAGACAGTGAAGAAAACTGGCTGTCCCTTTGCAGGGCCTACTCTGCCTTATATCCTCCTGTCAGGGTCACTCCCTATGGGTAGTGAAGCCATCCCAACAGTAAAAGGACCCAACTCAAACTGAAACTTCCCTCTAGGGGGGTCTTCCTCCTTTCTCTCTGCCAACTTGGGTAGTGAGGTGCCCACCTCCCCTACTCCAAACTTTGCTAGGGCAACACCTAGCTTACCCAAAGAGGGCACCCAACACTTGAGCAACCCCACCATGACCAATAGGGTCAGGGGGCCTACTTTGCTATTGGCTTTGGGGTCTGCCTCCCAGGCCAAGTACAGTGCTGCCAGGAAGGCTAGCACCCAGCAGAGGCTACTGACAGCTGTCAGTACCCAGAACCACACCCTAAGCTCTCCACTGACAGGTGGCTGAGCTGCTTTAGGGGCAACTTTGGGGTCCTGGCACCCCTCTTGCTGTCTAGAGTGGGGGGCTACCACCTCCTGTGGCAGACACCCTCCTTCCACTCTCCCTTCTGTCAGTGCAGGGGCAACACCTTGCATCTGGACAGCTGCCTGACTACTCAGGACTTCCTTGGGGTCAGGTGAGGCCTCACCAGTGCCAACTCTGGGCTCCCCCCTTACTGGGGCAGAAGGCCCTTGGCTACCTGGAACTCTCTTTAAGAGTGGCCTACCCTTCCTTTTCTTCTTTCCTTTTCTTAGGAACCCCTGTCTCCTAACTGTAGGGACTGTCTCCCCAGGACTTTGGGTTGGGGGGGGCGCCCTGGGCGACCACCCCATCTGTGACCAGACTCACCTCTGGGAGGTCATTGCCCAGGATACAATCTAGGGGAAGGTCAGCACTGACTACCACCCTAATCCAGTCAAGGATACCCTCCCTCTCTAGGGGCACTATGGCTACAGGTTTGGAGGTGACCTCCCCTGTGGCTATCCTAATTTACTTTGTCTTTCCTGGGACATACATGTCTGGGGTCACTAACCTGTCACTCACTATAGTGTGACTGGCACAGGTGTCTCTCAGGCCAGTGGTAGGGATCCCATTCACCTGAATGGGGTGGAAGTGCCTACTTCCACCCTCAGGGATCACCAGCTTACCATCTGGTCCTGTCTCCCAGCTCAATGCTAGGAGGACTTCATCATCTGAGGAATCCTCCTCTATGGCTACACTGGACAGCCCAGTGCTAACCACCTTCTTTGGACAGGCTGCATCTCCTCTGAAGTGACCTGTCTGCTGACAGTCAAAGCAAGCCCTACTGTCCAAGAGCTTTTTTAACCCTGGGTCTCCCTGTCTCTGTTTGTCAGAGTGGGAGTGGGATTTACTCTCCTCCTTCTTAGGGTTCTGGGGTACAGAGGGAGTCTCTGTGGTGGGCTTACCACCTCCCTCCTTAGGTTTTTGGGGACCTGTCCCCCCCTTCTTGGAGTCTCCCCCCTGGGACTTGACAACCACCCTGGTTCTCAACCACTCATCAGCTGCCTCCCCTAGCTCTCTAGGGTTGGTCTGCTTAGAGTCCACTAGATGCTGGCGTAACCTTTCTTGGGTACAATTGGTCAAGATGTGCTCTCTCATGATCAGATTGTATAACCCCTCATAAGTATCTACTTTGTTACCAATAATCCAGCCCTCTAGTGCCTTTAGTGAAATGTCCACAAAGTCAACCCAAGACTGGGTACTGACCTTCTGGGTGTCCCTGAACTTCATTCTATATTGCTCTGGGGTCAGACCAAACTTCTTGGCTAAGCACCTCTTCATACTAGGGTATGAATGTGTCTCCTCCCCCCTTAAGGTCAGAAGCCTATCCCTCCCTGAGTTGGGGACCAACTCCCACAAAAGGGAACCCCAGTATTGAGGCCTAACCCTTCTCATTTGGAGTGCCCTCTCAAAGGCCCCCAGCCACTTATCTATGTCATCCCCCTCTACATAAGCAGGAACTACCCCCTTGGGTAATCTGGGGCAAACTCCCCCACCCATGGACACCTCAGCTTCTTTATCGCTGCCTCCATCTCTTTTCTATTTGTATGCCCACTTTTTCTTTTCTAGGGCCAGCTTCTCTGCTTCCAAAGCTATGTATGCTAGCTGGGCCTCCAGCTCTCTTTCTCTGATGGATGGGTTCTCTCCTCCTGAAAGGACCCCCTTCCCACCACTAGCTTTGGATCTGCCCCTAGTGACTATATTTACTGAGGACCGTTCTTCCTCGTCCTCACTTAGGGTCAGATGCCTTCCCTCCCCTGAGTGGTTAGAGCTTGCATCCTCCCTTCTTTCTCCCTCCTCTGGAGCTTCTTCTGACTCTACCTCTTGGGCCTCAGCCCATGCTGTCAGGGATGTGATCAGGATTTGCTTCCTGAGATCAGTGGTTGCAGGCAACCCTCTTTCAATACACAACCCCCTAAGCTGGACTACTGTCAGTGTGGGTAGGCTAGCCAGATCAAGCTCCATGGTTCCCTAGTTTTGTGTCAACAAAAACTTTTTGCAAAAATTGGAAACAAGAATTTAGAAAAATTAAAAAAATTCAATAATTGAAATTAATCCAAATTAAAAATTAAAAACAATTTTTGCACTAGGACAATTTAAAGGATTTTTAATTAGTTTTACCTAAAACTGTAACGTGATATTGAACACAAGTACAGGATCCCGTCGCTGCTTCCAATTATGTTGGAAAATGGGTTATTGGTAGGGCAGGTAGGTACCTACACCTAGCAACAAGCCACTAACCTCTACCTAGGTTCAGTTAGGTCTCAGTAAATTAATCCCAGCTCAACCCTTGGTAGCTTGGCAACGAGCGTCAAGGCTTAATTTAGGAGACAAAGGGGGTCATTCTGACCCTGGCGGTAATTACCGCCATGGCGGAGGTCGGCGGTAGCACCGCCAACAGGCTGCCGGTGCACCGCTGGGCATTCTGACCGCGGCGGTTCAGCCGCGGCCAGAAACGGAAAGTCGGCGGTGTCCCGCCGACTTTCCGCTGCCCTTGAGAATCCTCCATGGCGGCGGAGCGCGCTCCGCCGCCATGGGGATTCTGACACCCCCTACCGCCATCCAGTTCCTGGCGGTTCTCCCGCCGGGAACAGGATGGCGGTAGGGGGTGCCGCGGGGCCCCTGGGGGCCCCTGCAGTGCCCATGCCAAAGGCATGGGCACTGCAGGGGCCCCCGTAAGAGGGCCCCAAAAAGAATTTCAGTGTCTGCCAAGCAGACACTGAAATTCGCGACGGGTGCAACTGCACCCGTCGCACCTTCCCACACCGCCGGCTCAATTCTGAGCCGGCGTCCTCGTGGGAAGGGTGTTTCCCGCTGGGCTGGCGGGCGGACTTTCGGCAGTCGCCCGCCAGCCCAGTGGGAAAGCCAGAATGACCGCCGCGGTCTTTTGACCGCGCCGCGGTCTTTCGGCGGGAACCGCGTGGCGGGCGGCGACCGCCGTCCGCCGCGGTCAGAATGACCCCCAAAGTGTAAAGCATTCAAATATCACAAAACAGTAATTAAATAAAACACAGGAAACAGTTTAAAAATCCAAAACCAATTTATAAAAATAGTTTATATTTTTATCTTTAAAATGACACAAAAACGATTAAAATCGGTTCAGGGGAACCGGAGATATGAATTTTTAAAGAATTATTACTTTTCTAGCGCTTAGAAACAAAAAGCGCCAATCGGGTCATCTGGTTGCACCTCGACCGGGGCAAAGTCAAACTTTCAGGCCGACCGCGATGGAGCCCTGCTCGGCTACAGGTCGCGGGAGGCCTCGGTTAAAAAGTTACCTTCTGACTTAGTCTTTATTTTGAAGTTTTTCTTCACCGGGACGAACCTGCCAGTTGAATCCGACCTCCTGGAGCCCTTGTCCGGATACGCGATGTGGGTTTCCTCGGTGGAGACTTTTACCTTCGGACTTAGTCGTTTTTTCGAGATGAAAATCCTTCGACCGGGGTAAACCTGGATCTTGATCCGACGCCCATGGAGCCCTTCTCGGATACGATGGCTGGGAGGTCCCGGTCAACTTTTTACGTTCGGACTTAGTCTCTTTTTCGCATGTTTTTCTTTACCGGGACGAACCACGAAGTCAGGCCGGGTCGCGGTTGAGGCAAGCCGGCTAGAATTTCCGCGGCGGGTCGGTCCCTCTCTGGAGCTTTTTTACAAAATTTGTCAAATCTTCTCCAAACTTCTGGGGCTTCACCCAGATGTTCTTTTAAGGTTCTTTTGGGGTCCACAGCTCACCCCAAGGGTCCAGAAGTTCTGTGATGGTCCTTGGGGGGTGCGGACTTCAACTCCCAGAATGCACCTGGCGCAAACTCCTTTTTGGCCACTGGACTGTGGTCAGCTGGTCACTTTTTCAGGAGTTGGTGCAGGGGACTCTGGATAGCAATTTTTCACCTGTAGCAAACAGGGAGTCCCTCCTTGAACCAGTTGAAGCCAGGCAAAGTCCTTCTTGTGGTGAAGCCCAAGTGTGCAGCTGGTGCAGTCCTTCTGAGTGCAGGGTCCAGGTGCAGGCCAGGGGTCCAGCAGGGCAGTCCTTCTTCTCCTTAAGTTCTTTCTTCTTGAAATTTGGTGGGGATCTGAGGCGTGGGTGCAGGTCTGCCAGTTTTATCCTTGCTCCTGGGTGAAAAGCAGGGGGGCCCTGGTTCTCCAATCAGGGACAGGGTCGTCCCCCTGTGATGACCACTTCCTGGGAAGTGTGGCAAAAAACCATCCCAGAAGGCAACAGTCTCTAAAAATCCAACATGGATGAATCTGATTTTTGGAGGTTACATCTGGCTGAGCCCACCCACTGGTGTGGCTAAAAATCATAAACACACCCCTCTCCTGCCCTCTCCTAATCTAATCATAGGGGCACCTAGCTGTCTGGGGTTGCAGGATGTGGGGGTGTTCCTGGGTGCTCAAAATGTCCTTCTCTGCCTTTGAAGACCAGTTTGGCAGCCCTCCCCCTTCCTGCCTCACCATCTGCTGAGGGGAGATTCTCTCCCCCAAGCACATTCCTTTGTGTGAAGCCAGGCCACTTCACACCTCATCAAGGCAGCCTGGCAGAAGCTGCTGCAGGCTGGCCAATCAGAGCAAAGCAGCAAAAACAATGCAGAGCTGAAATTGGCAACTTTTTAGGTAAAGTCTAAACTTTTTACCTGAACAAGTTATATTAAATCCAACAACTGGAAGTTGTGGGATTTATTACAACAATTAATTTGATACCAAATTCTTGGTATGTAACATTTAAGGAGACTTTAAAATTTAAAATAAAGTCTGCCCATTCTAGCCTATGAAGGCCATTTACTTCAATGAGGGAAAAACGAATTTGGCTGTTTTTACCTCACCAGGGCTTATAAATCTATTTTTATAAAGTCCCTGCTTATAGTTACATGGCACCCAGCCCTAGGGGCACATATGGCACACCTTAGGGGTGACTTATATGTAAAAATAAGGTAGTTTAAGACTTTGGAAGTACCTTTAATTCCAAAGTCGAATTTGCATATAACTTTAATTTAAAAGCAGCCAGCAAGGCAGGCTTGCTTTTAAAATGACACTGGGCACCTCAGCAGTGCACCTAGGTGTGCACCACCTATGCTGTGGTCCCTAAACCTACATGCCCTACCATATACTAGGGACTTATAGGTAGGTTAACTTAGCCAATTATAATTAGCCTAATTTGCATATCCATTTTACACAGAGCACAGGCCCTGGGACTGGTTAGCAGTACCCAGGGCACCATCAAAGTCAGGAAAACACCAGCAAAAAGAGGAAAATGGGGGCAAAAAGTTATGGGGCCTCTGCAATCAGCCCTGTTTTCTCACACCCTCACTTTACGTATTTAGGTACTCCATTTAATCAGGATTTTAGCTGGAGGTATTTAATTAATGTTAGGGTCCTGCAAAGCCAAAGGTCGATTGAAACAGGAATTAGATTCTCAAAAAGGTTGGGTCATAAACCCGTAAGATATTTATTGTGTATGTATAAGAGCAAATATGTGCCCATTGTTATGTTTGGAGCAGGTATTTGGGGTTACATCAACTGTGTTCTCTTGCAGGTGTCTCAGAATAGGTTCATACCTAGGTTATTGGCAGTTCCGCAGAGCAAATCAACATCATTTTGCCATGTTGAGATGGGGTTGGTTTATTTAGAGCATCTTATTAAACTCCAACCCCTACTATTATGGGCACAAATTTGGAAGTACCCTGAGGCTTATCTGAGTAGAATTATTCCGACGGATTGCATGAAAATGGATAATGCCTCACATATTCTGTGGTTGAACAATAGTCGGACTAGCTGCGAGAGGTTGGGGTCACCAGCATGTTATCATAATCCCAACAGTTTATTGAGCATCCCCTTGAGTAAAATGAAAGATCTGTTTTTGAAAATGATCTACGTGACTCGTTTCTGATCTGGTTGTGAGGGAGGGAGAGGTGTTACTGCGCTTATGATAGCACGTCCTGCACTTTATTTGCTAATTATAGGAAATGAGAGTCATATGTTTTTCCTGACAGGTTTCAGCTTAACACCGTTCATTTTATAACTGGCTTTCCCACTTAGAGGAACTTGGTTTCTACGTTTACCGCCCTGTCACTGCGCAGCTTTGGCTGAGCAAGCTACAGTTTATCCTACTTTATTTTGTACATTTTATTTACCTGAGAGAAGGCGCTTTTTGCACCAACTGCTGCGGAAAGCCGGCATTAGATCATACATTGCTGTTTTTGCTTATTTGCAGGGGTTAGTAGATGAAGAGTTGAAAATGGCAGTGCTGAATTTTGTTTTACGTTTTGCAAGAAAATAGCCTATTTATTAAGAGTTTTGCACTATGTTTTCTTTTTTATATCTGTTCTTCTGGCTTTTTAGTGTTGAACGATGATTTATCTTTTTGTGACTGTTTTTATGGCTGCTTGTAGCTGAATAAAGCAAAGTTGTTGAGTCAGCAAAATTTCAGGGAAATGCCTTAATAAGGGCCATCTCCAACACTGGCCATGGCAGCTGGGGCATCATGATTACTAACTATTGAAGGTCCGTGAGACGGAGGGCACGGCGGATATTTTTGGATCATGAGTGGCAGTACGGATTTATAAGCAGATCTATTATCTTGAAAAGGTGCCCAGCAAACTTCCATGTTGTTTTAGCTAATTTGCTATAATCAGTTTGTTCACTGCATTTGGTTTCTCACTTTTGTTTTCTTGGTTTTCTTTTCTTTTCCTTTTGCCTAAACTCTGACTAGTCTTTAGCATACAATTTCAATTGATTGCTAACCACTTGTCTGAACCCTGTCTTGCATCTGAAATATTATTTAGCTTTGTTTGCTGTTTTTGCCCTCCCTCTTCCTCATTGAATTCCAGGTTTGCTTGCTCCCTGGAGTTCCACTGCTCTGACTTTGGCGTAGGATCACTTTAGCCAGCCTTTTTGAAGTCAGTATCATCACGAATCCTTCTTCCTGAGACAATTTTAGTTTGTATGAATCCTAGCGAAACTTTCTTTGTTTCTCATATTCTCAACGAGTGATGTATAGTTGAAAAAATTACAGCACCCCAGCTCCCTCTTCTGTTTCTCCCCCTATAACCTCTCCCCTCTAGAATTGAGTTCTGTTACTCATGTTAGCTCACACAGAGGTAGAGATAGATTCTTGAGATTAGGACGGATTGGCTTCAGTATCTGTTGATAAAAAAACCTGCAAAACCTGAGTTTGCCAGGTTGCTATAATCTTCAACAGGAGTTCTGAAATCAATCCATTGCAGATCATAGCACAGGCCATTACAAATATCAAGGTGCATTTAAAGACAGCTTGCAGTGAGCAACCTTATTTACTCAGTCTTCTGAACTAAATGTCTCCCACCTCTGGTAATTTCAGTAATCCAGCTCATAGTTCTGATTCTACCTTAAAAACCATGACAGCTTCGGTACTCTAAGACTCCGGGACTGTTAACCTAGCATTACCTGACAAATTCACAGGAGAACCCCAGTTTTTTGTTTTCTTTGGCTCAATGTAATCACCATTTCCTAACACTACCAACACAAATTTACACAGATACCACTACAGTCTCTTTTATTTTGTTGTATGTGTCCAAGGATGCTTTATTCTGGAATACAAATTTAGGCCCTCATTATGACCCTGGCGGTTGGTGATAAAGTGGCGGTAATACTGCAAACTGGCTGGCTGCCAAATTATGACCATGGTGGACAGATCACTGAAAGACAGCCAATGTACCACACCGACCACCAGGGCGGAAACAACATCCACCACGGCGGAAGCCGCCTACAGCCAGGCAAAAGTCAATGTTCCGCCCACCATATTATGTCCCTGCAAATCGCCACCTTTTCCGGGGCGTTACCAACGACATCAAAAGCCTGGTGGAAACACTGCACAGAAGTGAAAGGACTCACCATTGGAGACACAGGGAAGAATCACGCCGCCATGGAACCAGAACTGCATGTTTTTTCAATGATATTCTACGTTCTGCTCCACCACGAACACCAACACCAGCACCTGCGAAGGCGATGATGGTGAGTACAGCTGCGTAGCACACAAGGGAGCGGGGGAGGAAAACGATAGTGACAGACACACATGCAACACACACACCCCATACACACAACCAGCTGCCCAAGAAGACAAGTTACCCCCTAATTCGGCTGAAAAATGCAAGGACAAAACAATTTAGACAAAGCGTTTGTAATAAGATCAACACAGTAGAAAAAATAAGTTAGGCAATATAACAGATTTGTACAAATTTACGGGAAAGGGACACAGCCCAGTCCTCAATTTGCGTGGCCCACATGGCCACAGGCCAAAGTCCAAGGCCCCACTTGTCACCTGCTTCAACATTGAGAGAACACTACAGGGGCATCAGTTGGTAATAGGCAGGTACCTCATAGGGACCAGGGGGTGGGCACCTCAGCCGGAAGATGAAACAAGATCACTGGCTCTGGAGGGGGCAACATGCCCTATGCTTGATCCTGGGGAGTGATGAGCCACAGCCTATTAGGTGGGTGTCTCACCCACTGGTTCTGGAGGAGGCAACATGCCCTGTGCTTGATCCTGGGGAGTGATGGGCCACAGTCTCTCAGGTGGGTGCCGTACCCACTGGTTCTGGAGGGGGCAACATGCCCTGTGCTTGATCCAGAGGAGTGCAGGTCACAGTCTCTCAGGTGGGTGTTATACTCACTGGCTTTGGAGGGAGCAGGTTGCACAGCAGCCCATGGAGGCAGGATTATATACGTCAGCCGGCGTTGACAGCTGCACCGTGGTGGTGCTGCTGGTGGGGGGCATCTCCTGCCCATCCACTGCATCCTTGGGCCGCTCCACAGTGGTGGTGGTGCTGCTGGTGGGGGGAGTTTCCTGCCCATCCCCTGCAACCTCAGATGGCTGCTCAGTGTTGGTGGTGCTGCTGGTGGGGGAGGTTCCTGCCCATCCCCTGCAACCTCAGATGGCTGCACAGTGGTGGTGGTGCTGCTGGTAGGTGGAGGCTACTGCCCATCCCCTGCAACCTTGGACGGTTGCACAACCATGGTTGGTGGTGGGGACTCCATCACAGTTCCTTCCCCAGGCCCATTGGTCTTCCTGCCTGCTGGTGCAGGCTCCTTGGTCTTCCTGGCAGCTGGGGCAGGTTCCTTTTCCTTCTTGCCTGCTGGTGCAGGCTCCTTGGTCTTCCTGGCAGCTGGGGCAGGCTCCTTTCCCTTGAGACTGCCTGGTGCAAGCTCCGTCACCTTCAGGACATGTGGCCTGGATCCTTTTCCACCACCAATGGGTGTGGTGACGACTGGACCCGTGGACTGTGTGGCTGAGGTACTTGGCTGGCCTCTTCCTACTCTGCCCATACGTGCAGGATGGGGGTAGGGGTAGGGAAGAGGTCAATGGTGGATAGGAACAGTTTTTCAGGGACATTGAGGCAGGAAGTGGGAGAAGGAATGGGAGTGGAGGATGAGGGAGTAGTTGTTGGGTTGTCTGTCTGCTGCATTTGGGTGCAGCTGCATGGGCTGTATTCTGTTGTGCGGTTGATGGCTGTTGGGTGTTTGAGTGCTTGCATTTGTTTACTTTAGGAGGGGGGACATAGACAGTGGGAGAGGACACAGGGGGCGTGTGCATGGCTGTTGTGGATGTGTCTGCCAGTGAGGTGTGTGTTCTGCTTGGTGTAGTGATGCTGGTAGTGGATGATGATGTAATGCATGCAGATGTGAGTGTGGATGGAACTGGGTGGGAGGTGGTGGTGTAGGAGGAGGGGGAGACAGTGGAAATAGTGGATGTTGGTGTGTCTGCAATTGGATGGTGTTTGTGTGAGTGCCTGTGGGATGAAGTGTGGTGCTTGTGTTTGCCTGTGACACTCCTGAGTGTTGTCTTGTGTGCATGCTCGTCTGCCTGTGTGCTTGGGATGGGTTGGGGTTGAGGAGAATGGGACTGGGCAGTAGAAGTTGGAGGGTAGAAATAGGAACAATGGCTGCCATCAGACAGGAGGCCAGAGCCTGAATCGATCTATTTTGAGCCGCCAATCCAGTGTGAATGCCCTCCAGGAATGCATTAGATTGTTGCATCTGGGCTGCCAGCCCCTCGATGACATTCACAATGGTTGACTGCTCAACAGAGATGGATCTCAGGAGGTCAATAGCCTCCTTGCTCATGGCCACAGGGCTAACTGGAGCAGGGCCAGAGGTGCCTGGGGCGAAGAAGATGCCCATCCGCCTGGGTGAGATGGCACTGGAAACTCAATGAGGGGCTGCTGGAGAGCGATACTAGTATGGGGGTGGCAAATGTACCTGTAGCTGGGGTGGTCACAGAAGTGTCCGCCACCACCTGGGAGCTTCCGTCAGAGGAGGCATCTGTGTCAGAACTCTCCTCTCCAGTCTCCGCCGATGTGCTCCCCTCGCTCTCCGCCCCATTGGTGCCCTCACCGTCGGTGGAGTCTGCGTCTTGGGTCCTGTGTTATGCAGCTCCCTCTGTCGCCGGTGCCTCTGCTCCTCCGCCAGATGATGCTGATGCACATAAGGACAAGATGACAGAACAAAAAGGAGGGAGAGAGACAAAGGATACACTTGCTCAATGGCTGCACCGATACCACTATTGGCGTACAAAGCACCCTCACACACAAGGAAGAGGCCTATACAATATGCCATAGCACTACCAGAGAAATAGTTAGCAGCCAAGGCATGGGGAGGGGCACAAACCGTCAAATGCAGCACACCTGGGACCCACGCAGCCCTGACCAGTAGTGGATGCCTATGAGCTGGGTAGCAAGATTTTCCCTTCTGGACCCTAGCCACCAGGGGACCTACGCTGCAATGTCAGGCCTGGCCTAGGGGCACCCACTGATACATATCCCCCACCCGAAAACCACCCTACCATGCGTAAGTTGTAATGATGGGCACTGTACTCACCCCCTTGTAGCTGCTGTGATGCCCTCAAGCACCCATCCAGCTTTGGCTAGGCCACTGCCAGTATGTGGGCCACCAGGGGGGTCAGGGTTCTATTGGCACCCCTTCCTCATTGGGAGGCCATACCCTGCTGGGCCTCCGCCGTCTTCTGTGCCCAGCGTCTCAGGTCCTCCCACAGTTTCTGACAGTGGGTTCTCCGCCTGCCATAGATCCCCAGGGTCCGCACCTCCTTGGCGATGGCACGCCATATACCATTCTTTTGATGGGTGCTGACCTGCAGAGGCAATACACACAAGAAAATAGATTTAGACAAACAGTCCAGCCAGTTACACATATGGCCCACCATACCCGTTTCCATCACCATTGGCACACACATGGCCCAGCACACGCCCAGAGATCATCTACCCACCCCTCTTACATGAGGCCTTCACACACACCACTCCATGCATTCATGCCACATGCATTGTGCCCACAGTGTACTCACCTGTTGGTCTGGAGGCCCATACAGTAGTTCGTACTGGGGTTGGACCCCATCTACCAGTCTCTCCAACTCCTTTAAAAGTGAAGGCTGGGGCCCTTTCCCTGGTCACACAGGCCATGGTAGGTTCCAGACACAGCTCACAGCAGCACCTGCAGTGTAGGTCCTCTCCTGTGGAAGGTGAGGTAGCAAGTGAGGAATCAGATAGAAAATGGCGGTCACATCCACGGCAGTGCATACTGTCCCCACCGACGTAGATCACCATTGGCCACTGTACCCCATAGGGCACAATTACAACCAATGAGGAGTTGCACGGCGGTTCCTGACGCCTCACGCAACGGCGCACAACGTCAGCGGAAGTACCGCACTTCCATCTGTCCCTCCACACAGGACAGGCGGGTGCCATTTCGGGGGGGGGAGGGGCAGGCCCTGGAAAATTGCTACGTCATTGGTGATATTAGGACAAACTGGACAAATAAAACTGACCCATTACAAGTTAACAGGATGCAAAGTTCTGTTGTAGCTCCATTGTTCAGTTTGTGACCAGCTCCTCACTCTTTTTTCCCTTAGATTCCTACCGCTGAGGATGAATAGGAGATGGAGACATACCCCTGTGTATAGACTCTTGGTGAACTTTGCTATCCATCACCCCACTGGGATCCACCCTCTTGAGCAAGTTCTATCAGTGCTCCATTTCCTGGCAACTGGTTCTCTCCATGTGACACTGGGCATGGCAGCAGGACTGTCACAGCCAATGTTCTCAAAAGTGCTGACAAGAGTGTTGTCTTCCCTGGTTAAACACATGTGCAGCTACATTGTTTTCCCCCAGGTTGAAGATTTGGCCACAGTGAAGGACGAGTTCTATGCAATAGGACATATCCCCCAAATAATTGGGGCAATTGATGGAACACATATTGCATTTGTCCCCCCCGCCAGAATGAACAGGTGTTCAGAAATCGGAAGAGTTTCCACTCTATGAATGTACAGATGGTGTGCTTGGCGGACCAGTACATCTCCCACATCAATGCTAAGTATCCTGGGTCGATGCATGATGCCTTTGTCCTGAGGAATAGCACCATCCAAAATGTGGTGGGCCAACTATAGAGGCACAGGGTGTGGCTAATAGGTGAGTCCTGGTTCCCACCCAGTAGATGTTGGTGTATGGGTATGGTGTGGGCCATATAGGATAGTGTGTGGCTAAATGTTGTCCCTCAATATTTCTGGTGACTCTGGTTACCCCAGCCTATCATGGCTGCTGACCCCTGTGAGGATTGCCAGGACAAGAGCAGAAGAACGTTATAATGGGGCACATGGGCGAACGAGAAGGATAATTAAAAGGACCTTTGGCCTCCTGAAGGCCAGGTTCCAGTGCCTCCATCTGACAGGTGGATCCCTGTGCTACTCACTGAAGAAGGTCTGCCAGATAGTGGTGGCATGCTGCGTGTTGCATAACCTGGCCCTCAGACACCATGTCCCACTCCTGCAGGAGGAGGAGGCTTGAGATGCCCGTGTGCCAGTAGTGAACCCTGTGGACAGTGAGGATGAGGAGGCAGAGGATGAGGATGAGGACAATAGAACATCTGTGATCAGACAATACTTCGAATGACACACAGGTAGGACAGTGTTACTTCACATTTCAATGACATTTGTTTGAATTTCTGTGGCACTGGCATGCTGATATTTCCCAACTCTATGCCCACTTTCTGTTCCCTCCAGCAATTAATTTTGCAGATATTGGTGACCTCACATATACTCCTGGTGTGATCACTACAGTCAGCTACAGGTCATTAATCTGTGCTCATTTTCTGTACAGTTGCTTTGCAATGTTTGTCCCTGTTTAAATGAATACGTAATTGATTTACATGATATACTCCAAACTTCTTTTTTTTCCAAAGGTGTTTATTGAAGTGTTAAAATATAGAGTGGCAAGTGCAATGGGATGGGGTGGTGATGGAGGGAAGTCCAAGGTATTGTTCCAGTCTGTTTGTAGCATAGGTGCATTGTCCAAAGGGACATAGGATAGGGAGCAATGGCAGTTCAAGGTGGACAGGGTGACTGAGTGGGACACAAGGTTGACAATAAGGAGAGTCTCATTTCCTGGCGGGGTCTTGCCAAGTTTCTCTGGCTTCTGTCTGGATCACAAGGAACATTTGTGGGTTGGTTCTCCTTCTGCAGGGGGAGAGGTGCTAGTGGCCTGTGAGTCCTGTGGCGGGGCCTCCTGGCCACTAGCGGTAGCGGAGGTGCAAGGCTGTTCATATGTCTGGCTAGTGGCAAGGTCCCACTGTTGTGTGACTGCCTCCCTCATTATATTGGCCATGTCTGCCAGCACCCCGGCTATGGAGATCAGGGTGTTGTTGATGGCCTGCAAGTCCTCCCTGATCCCCTGGTACTGTCCCTCTGCAGCCACCTGTTCTCCTCCATATTGTCCAGGATCTGGCCCATCGTGTCCTGGGAATGTTGATAGGCTGCAAGGATCTCTGCAAGTGCCTCCTGGAGAGTCGATTCCCTGGGCCTGTCCTCCCCTTGGCACACAGGACTCCTCCCAGTTTCCCTTTGGCCTCTGCGCCTGTTCCCCGAACTGTGTGCCCACTGCCACTGACCCCAGGTTCCTGATTGTCTTGGATGCGAAGTGTGGCCTGGGGTCCCCGTACAGGTAGGCACAATGCTGATTGACGTGTCCCAGGATCAGAGGTTTGGGTATGCTGGATGGGTGCTGTGGTGTTGTTCCCTGATGGGGGAGGCTCTGTGGTGGTCTGTGACTGGGCTTGGGTAACCAGCTGTCCAGTGGTCCCTGATGGGCCAGGTAGATCATCCAGATCTTGAAGCCCAGAGTTACTGTCATCACTGTGGGCCTCTTCTGTTGGGGGACTGGATAGTGCTGGCAGCTCCTTTCCAGTGACATTGGCAGGGGTACCTGTGGGAATGTAAATGATGTATTATGCTTCATGTGTGTGACATATTGTACATCCCTGGCTTCCCCTATATGATTGGTGTTGCCCTGCTAGCTTTTACTTGTGTATGTTGGTGTATGGTGGGATTGTTAGTTTCCCTATGCTGTGCATGCTTTAGTGTTGAGTGTCCATGCAGGGCTGTGAGGGGCGTCCATGCATTGGTACATCATGCAGGGCTTGGAATTGGGATGAATGCAATGTGATGGTGTAGTGTGTGGGATGTAGTGAAGTGATGGGAGTGAGGGTGAGGGTATGTGATGGCATGCAGGTAGGGGGTGATAATTGTTGAGAGTTGACTTACCCGAGTCCAGTCCTCCTCCAACTCTGGCCTAGCCCGCAGGATGCAGTATTGCCAAGACTTGCTCCTCCCATGTTGTGAGTTGTGGGGGAGAGTGTGGGGGGTCCACTGCCAGTTCTCTGGATAGCGAGCTGGTGTCTTGCTGCTATGGTACGTACCTTCCTCCATAGGTTGTTCCACCTCTTCCTGATGTTGTCCGTTGTTCTGGGGTGCTGTCCCACAGCGTTGACCCTGTCCATGATTCCCCGCCATAGCTCCATCTTCCTGGCTATTGATATCTGCTGCATCTGTGCTCCAAATAGCTGTGGCTCTACCCTGACGATTTCCTCCACCATGACCCTTAACTCCTCCTCAGTGAAACGGGGGTGCCTTTGTGGTTCCATGGGTGTTATGTGATGGGTGTTGGTGAGGGTGTGTTAGGTGATGTGTTGGGGTGTGTGAAGTGGGGTGCATGAGGGATGTTAGGGTGTATGTGGTGTGTGTATGTAGTAGTAGCAGTGGTCTTGGTGTCAATCTTGTGCCAATGATTTGTATTCGTAAAGGGTTGTGGGTAATATGGGTGTGTGTTTTATAGTTGCGTACATGTGTGGTGTGTGTATGGGTGTCATTTGTGTGTTGTTTGCATTGTCCAATGTGGTGTTGTTCTGTCTGTGGGTGTCCATTGTGAGCGCGGCGGTATGTACTTCCTATGGTTTACCACTGTTGAATATCCGCTGTGGTGATTCGTGGGTCATAATGTGATGGGCGTTGTTCTGTTGGCGTAACGGTGTGATACCGCCAGTTTATCACTGACCTTTGGTCTGGTGGATTTGTGTCTGTGGCTGTATTCTGTTGGATTGGTGTGTGTGTGTGTCATAATATGGTGAACGAATATCCACCACCGCAGCTGTAAATTGTCGGCCTTCGGCATGGCGGTAAGCAGGATTTATCGCCATTGTCATAATGAGGGCCATAATCTCCCCACTTCACGGAATACCCTGAAACCTATAACTATAACTACCCCTATAACTGTATTTACTATATATATATATATATATATATATATATATATATATATATATATATATATATATGTAGTATTTAAGAATATTTTGTGAGAACAATAGTCTGGCAGTAAATCTAAAGCTGTCTCGAAGGCCAGACCTAAAAAATACTTTATTTTAATACGAGCACAAGCAGGACATTCTGCTGACCCCGGCAGGCCTTATCCCTGTTATGGCATCCAATTGGAGTGAGTTGTAATTTACGACTCACCTCATGAATACTGTGAGCCACTCGGATTGGCACTTTTGCGAATCGACCTATTAACACTGGTCGGTTTACAAAACCAGAAACAAATATTTCTTACTCAATTCTTCGTATATCTAGCCCTATGTACTTATTTTTTCTGGTGAGTTTGGAAAGTCTCATAAGAGAAATATTGTTGTAAAACTCTAACGCTAGGGACTTAACAAACAAGCATGCTAAAAGCAAAGCCTATTTTCTATGTTATTGTCATTAGATAAGGTTGGTTTATTAAAAGTTAGTTAAAACCATAACAAACCATTTCTGTAAGAAAGACACTACAGGTCCATGATTTAATACAAATATCAAAAGACTAAGAGATGTTTGGCTCTTGTTTGCTTACAAAAACAGAAATAAAAAAGGTTCAATCAAGCCGAACAGTGCATTTAAAACAATTCATACGAATTTATAACCTTACTGTACTTCACCGGTTATATGTTGAAACAAAATAAAAATAATGTTGTCCACATTATATTATTACTCATATTAGTTGCCTTATCGGCAATGTTCATGGGATTTATAAAAATTAGATATGAATACTTCACAATATTTTACTATTTCAGCGCAAAATGTCAAAGAGGTGGAACTTGCAAAGGCCAGAGTGATACAATCAACGGTCGATTGTTTCCTTACTTCTATCAGGCCAGGGCAGGTGAGTGGAGTACTCTTTTTAAATCACTGCATTCTTCATAGAAAATGCACTTTTAAACAATATTGACCTTGAAGTGCGTCAGAATCATTAACAGAAATCATTTACAGCAGAGATTTACCTGGACTATCTAAAGGCTAAATGGCCGAAGAATCCCATTTCCACATTTCTTGAGCGCAAGATTCACAACGCCATTCTCACATGATGTGTTATTGTATCTTTTAACAAAGCTTATGTGAGTACGATTACATTTGTGCGCAAATGGTTATAATGGAGAGGAAACTTGCATCACAAATTTGATTTTGTAAGCAACCTACGTAAAAAAAAAATACATTTATGGTCGGCAGTTTTTAGTTTTATTGAAGAACGATTGAAGCCTAAGTCCACGCGAAGCACGGGCTGAGGCAGAACTCAAACATGTTTAAAAAGTATGTCAATTAGGTCTGTCAAAGAAATATCCAGAAATGTTCCAAGTTTCTCGCCGAATGAGCAGTAATAATCTCTAGGATGGTCATCGGGTGAGAAATAGAGTAATTTAATTTGGGGTGTATTTTATTCATTGCAAATCGAAGGACACAATCACTACATTTTAAATTAGAATGGTGCAGTTTGAGGCTCACCAGTTCATTGAAACAGACGCCATGACAGTAGTACCTAAGTACTGTGTCAGTTTAAACATGACCTGAGAGCTGTTCACATTTTTTAATTTTTTTTGCTTCCAAAGTGACAAAAGTAGTTTACTGTATTCCAACTACGGGCTCCACTAGGAACTGCATGTAATTGAAGATAAGGAAACACTGTTCCACCCACGGTTTAGTGAAGTGGGTTGGGTGAAGTGACCTAAATAGCTTTCAGCATTGTAGTCCCCCAAAGTATTAAGAGAGTCTTAAAGGCTTAATGGTGTCTGGCCCAAGCCAAGACTATCATCTGTGTAAAAAGGCAATTGCAATATAAGTGGTATGTAGCCTGAATAACAGGGGCGCCTTTATTTGTATAAATTCTCTTGGTGAAGTGGCTACCACTCCCAACTTTCACCTGCGCCCTGTACACAATAGCCTTATGGCCAGCTTTTTTTAATGAATGGACACCTTACTCATCCCTAACTAATGTTTAATGCTAAAGATAAAGGTCAGAAATGATCGCTGTCATCACTGGAATACACGTGGTTTGAGCCTTGTAATTACTTTTACAAAAGAAAAGTAATAGGTGTACAATGGCATTCAAGGCACAATCACGGCACTTCATTTTGTGGGTTGATAATTACATGCTAGAGACTTACGCACATTTAATTGATGGCGGCAGTTTCAATAACTGCTTTGAAAGTGGCCTAAAGGGTAACATGTAAAGCACATGAATATGTTTTGTGTATTCTATGTCTTTTCCCTTCACACTGCATTAAATTACATACGACTGACAGCTTTTTGACATGAGATTATTTGGGGTTGATTATAAGGTGTCAATGTTTCTATTTTAACTATGACATGAAACAATCTAAACTATGGAAACGTTTATTGTCTTATTTCCTTTCTCTAGTAAATGGCATTTGCTGCAATAACACGGCCTGTGTGAGTGATTGATTTGCTGTAAGGAATGATTATGTTCCACGCAGAGACAAAGAGAAAAGGCATATGTGTTGTAAGGTGGGTGTTCAGCTTTACAGAAGGTATATTCCGCAATGCAAACCTGGGTAAGTATCTATCAAAATGAATAAAGTATGGAGTTTAAGAACTACAGAAATAGCAAAAACACCCAACTTCAGAAAGTTCTTCTAAATTCTATGCTCCCTAACTATGTTTCACATTATGGGCTTCATTATGAGTTTGGCGGTCCCAACACTGGACCACCAAACCCATGTGGAGGACACCACCGCCATGGCAGTGAAGTCCCCCCAAGTGTTTTACAATGTTCATGCCGGTCTGACCGGTGGGAACTTTAAATTATGCGTCTCTGCCGGTCAGTCTGATGGCAACAATGCTATGATATAGGACTCAGCTCCCTGAGCTGAGCTACACATTTAAATAGCACAAAGTTCATTTATTACACAGCTCATTCAGTGTAGTGAAAAAGACAGTTATCTTTATCCAGTTCAGCGTTTCTCTCAGTAATCCACAATAAACATTCCAAAATGTTTCTTTGATGATGGGTTTTTCAGTGTACTGTAGCATCAATCTTTGGATAGACCCTTTAAGTAATAACAGTCTATAACAAATTTGCGAGGTAGTAGTAAATGTTGGAAAAAAACATATTTTTTCATTGCATTCCGCCACGTTTGTCTACTTTAACTACCTTTCTTAACTGAACCCATTCTTTTGACCATAGGCTCTGCACACATAATTCGTGCTAACCAGCGGTAAAATGGGCATACACCTAATTGGCACATGTAATTTACTTTTAAAACCCTACCTGGACCCACTAAATTAGCACTGTAAAATACATCTCCAGGCCTGCCCGTGCAGCCTCTGTGTGCAATTTTACACTGTAATTTTGACAGAGCAAAATAAACCTTCTGTCAGGCCAAAATCTTCCTTTATAGTCCTGTAAATTACCCTCAAGTTAGGACCTAAATGCCCCTATGCCAGGGTGCAAGGTATTGAAAAGTAGGTCATGTAGATTTCAAGTTTTACATGTCTTGTCAGAGAAAAAAGAGAAACACCACGTCACATTATAGCAACTTATAATGCTACATTTAAGATTGGGAACAGCTACAAAGATGATTCAAGGACTCATTTTAATGGTAATTTAAAATCTGACTTAATTGTACAGTCAGATTTTATATTGGGTTTATGAAACTTTTGATTTCCCTGCCTAAGCCAACTATTCCTTTCTGCCAGTGTCCTGTGTCACCTGATTGGTTTCCCTGCAGTGAGGTTTGGATTGCTCCCAGATAGTGGCCAAAAGTCTTGGGTGTCGAGAGGTGTTTGTCCTCCTTGAGCAGGATGGCCTAGGGGCTGTTCCCAGTCTCTTCCTGAGCTTTAAATGGTGCCTACCCTGTCACTGGAAGATTTAACACACACTTAGGCCTCCCTCTATTTGTCTTCCTAGTCAAGCTGGCTCCAAACCAAGCGGGAGATGCGCCAGATCTGGTTTTAAGTGGCCACAAGGGAGGGTTTTCCCATTATCCTAGTCACACATATGGGTGAGCACATGGAGCTCTGACCAGGGGAATTCACAGAGAATGTGCCTGGCTTTGTGGAGCCCTCTGTGGCTACAACCAGCAGTGTTGCTATGCAGGAAAAATCTGAGCTACAAAAAAGTGACTAAGGGGGTCATTACGAGTTTGTCGGTCTTTTGGCAAGACCACCACATTGGCAGCCACCAAAAGACTACCATGTTGGCGATGATCCTACCACCGTATTAAGAGTCACACTGTGAAGGCCACCAAAAACAGCCATTTTTCCAAAACCACCAGAACACTAGAGGACAAAAAAGAGGCGGTCCCACAATGAGCCCTGCCAGCCTGACAAAAATCCTCAGATCATATTACGATCCATAAATTACGAGAGCAGCTTTTCTATGGCGGAAAACCATTGGTGGTGCAAACTGGGGTGGTCTGAACTCACCTTAGTCAGAACAGTACACCACTTTGGATAGTTTGAATACCCCACACATCCACACACTCGACACACCTACACACTGCCCTATAGAGCACACCCCTACATAATCCACAATCCTTAGCTACCAAAACGTCACACACAGCCCCTGAGAAGCAAGATTGTAGAGAGATACGAAAAGCCTGAATAGGCACTGATACACATTTCACCTTGCACACATCCCACACCTGCACAACATACACAACACAAAATGTACTATCACACACAATACCCAACAACCATCACCAACTCACATCACACCTCATCACTAAAAAATGTTCCACCTTTTTTACCACCTGACTGTCTTCACCACCACTACCATGTCTTCACAAAAACATCCACGTGTCACTGATGATGAGTTGAGGGTCATGGTGGATAAAATTATCAGGGTAGAGCTATACCTATTTGGAGCACAGGTTCAACAAACATCAATTGCCAGAGAAGTGGAGTTGTGGCAAAGGATAGTCGACAGGGTGAGGTCTGTAGGCAGGGTGAGGTCTGTAGGCAGTTACCCATGCACAAGGGATGACATCAGGAAGAGGTGGAACAACCTCAGGGGTAAGGTCTGTTGCATGGCATCCAGGCACCAGTCTGCGGTCAGCAAGACTGGCGGTGGGCCCCTACCTCCTCCCCCAACTTTCACATTATGAGAGGAGAAGGTCTTGACATCCTCCATCCCTAGGGGAGTGGAGTCGGGTAAGTCATCACACCATTATTGTCACCAAAAAGTTTTATTTTGCATGCTCACTGATCACCTTTCCCCACCTCACTGACCAAACCACCCACCATCCCTCTGTTCAAATGTCCAAATAAACTTCCCTGGCATGCCACGTGTCAACTAAACTCAGCTGGGGCCACAGTGGTTGTGTCTGGCATGCAAAGTACTGGGAAGTGACAGCACTACAACTCCCAGTAGGCACTATTTCCCCATTAAGAAAACCAGAACAGTGCAATACATTTTAAATGTCATGCTTATGAAACTATCAAAGTAATCCACCCACATCATATACTCACCCGGGGGACAACTAAATGGCAAACTGGATTCACCTGCAGTACATCCAGACAGAGGCCCAGGGAAAATGGTAACTCCTATACTGTGTACCAGATCTGACACAATTCTGCATTGTTTCAACCTATGATGCCATACTCTTTACTAGGTGAGAAATGTGCATACTCATGTCTTTGCTCAGACAAGATATGAGGGTATCAGCAGTCATCTAAATATCACCATAGACTTTGAAGCATGGTGTATAGAATAGCAAATCTTTGCGTCCGACTTTGTTCTAAATAAGATTTGGTAGCAGCTGTCATTGTCATTCAGGGGCTCATGTAAAGGCAGTGTGTGGATCTCACATAGCATGTCTAGTAGTCAAAGTTAAACATCACTTGTTGCATCACTTACAACAACTGTGTGTTCCACTTTTCCTACAGGTAACCTTGCCATTGTCAACATATAGAGCACAACAGACTCTGACACTACCTCTCTGGATGAAGGCCCAGTGAGGAAAACACTCCTGGATGTTTGTACAATGAGGACAAAGCTGGCCCATCCGGGACACCAGATCAGTCAACAACTGTCAGCCTCACAATGCCCACATCAACTTCTCCCAGCCCGGTTGCATCTACATCACAGGAAACCATTCACCCACAATCCTATGTCCCAAGGACAGTCTCTTCCATTGTGTGCCCCCCAGTACCTGGGGCCTGGTACCTGAGACTCCTCTTGTCACCCTTGACACTGATGGTCATTCCACCAGTGGGAGTGGGCAGACTGTGCCAGGGGCACAGGCACTTTGGGGTAGGGTGCGTGGGAGGTGATGGTGTGGCCCAGAGGATAGGGGCTCAAAGGGACACATCCAAAGTTCCCCAGGCATGGTGGGCCAGATACTGACCATGATGTGGAAAATCCAACAGCTGCAGAGGGACAACGACCATGAAGCCATGTAGCAGTGGCAGGCCCAAAATTCAATCCTGGTTTCCATTGCTGGTGTGCTGAGGGACATGAACACTACCTTGAGTAGGTTTTGCAGCAAACATCAGACCTCTTCCTCTAACAATGAAATATCAGGCCCTTCGGCATCTCTGGCTGCTAGTGGAATTGAGGCCCTGCCAGGGGAAGGAAATGCCTTGGACACCCCACCCTCTGTAGCAGAAGAACCCCCCACAAATGTGGACATCCACTCAGACAGCCAGGGGGAGGAGATGCCAAGACCAAACCCACTGCCAGGAAGTGAACCTCACCTGATTGATTCCTCTTGTGTGCCACAGATACACCCCGTTGACTGTTCTGAAACCTAATTCAATTTCCTGTGGTGCTAGGGCACTGCACTTGTGCTCCAAAAGGTGTAGCAGGTACCCTGATGATTTCATCCACGATAACTGAACGATTCACTGTTTTCTTTGTGTTATTTCTGTTTCAAATCACAGATATTGTTGTGCACTCCCCAATAAATTCCACTTAACCATAGGTCCTGTGTAAGTGTCTACTTGGTATCAACCATATAAAACTGTCATGCATAACAACTATTGTAGCAACGTGTTCCTCTGTAATGTTAGACCTTCATAGTGGTCATCACACATGTACTGGATAACCAGGATACATATTGAATTGGGATTGTAACATTGACATGACACAAATCACCTGTATTGTACATCTCCGCACATCTATTTGGAAAATGTCAATCAGCACATAGGGCCAGATGTACGACCCAGAGTTTTGTGACTTACAATTTGCGACTCATTAGCGAGCCGCAAATTGTAAGTCTCAAAACCATATGTACAACAGTGTACCTCAAACTGTTTGCGATTCCCAATGGGGTCGCAAATGACCTAATAATATTTTTGAGGTAGGTCGCAATTTGCAACCCCATTGGGAATGGCTGCACTCACAGGGATGGTGGCATGCTGTCTGTGACTGCTTTTAAATAAAGCAGTTATATTTATTTTTTAAATGCAGCTCGTGTTTCTTAAAGGAAAACGGGATGCATTTCAAAAACAAAAACAAAAAGTTTTCTTTTCATTTTTTCAGAGCAGGCAGTGGTCTGTAGGACCACTGCCTGCTATGCCAAAATATTTTCGTTACCATTCACAAAGAGGAAGGGGTCCCATGGCGACCCATTCACGTTTGTGAATGCGTTAGCACCAATTTGATAAAGGTGCGTACTGCGATTGTTTTGTGACCGCATTTACGATCACAAAACAATCATACATTGCAAGGTGACTCACAATTAGGAAGGAGACACCCCTTCCTAATTGCGACTCGCAAACCTATTTTGTGATTCAGTAAATAGATTACTGAATCGCAAAATAGGGATTGTATATACCAAAATGCTTGTTTGTTGTCGCAAATGACCCAATTCTGAGAATCTGCCCTTTTGCGACAAGAAAAAAGCTACGTACAACTGGCCCATAGTGAAGTACTGCTGAGGACTTCAGTATTTCATCTTAGGTGTCATTCACTACCAACCCACAGATTACTGAAGTTAGGGACATGTCAGTCTTTCAACATCCCAGGAGGAAAACAGATTAGTTCAATGTATCATCAACTAGATACTTATCACATCTTATACCTTAACTTACAAATTACCATTCCCCATTTTACAGACAGAGTTCAATACTTATCTACCCAGTCATGGAACCTTCCACTTACCATGGTCAGGTATCTGTAGGCTTGCCACTCACCTATGTCAGTCTTCAGACACATCCACATTGGTCTGCAAAGTAGAAACACACTGACAGGTTTTTATAAGTTAGTTCGCAGACAACTGAAACCATTATGATGGTTGAGGGTCTGGTTACCACATTATGACATATATTAGACACAAATGGATACACACATGGCACCATTTGACCATGTCCAATAACAAACAGGTACTTTTGGTGGAAAAGGACACTTCCATCCCACTGTCCTGACAGTCTGGGCATAGCACTCACACACCACAAATTTCATGCTAAAAGGTTCCAGGTTTAATCCACGCCCACTTCTCATGTCAGCCTGCAAAGACCATCTGCCTGTGGCACTGTCTGAGATTGCCAAATGAGGATGAACCAAACAGGCAATCTATGATTGACAAAGATAAGGTATAGGACAGGGTGGAACACATACATCACATTGCCAATTCCTAAGTACAAATGTGACTTTTATTCTGCATTTACAGACCATTACCCTATATACATAACAGTTCTGTACGGAACTCCGAGTAACAATATGCACGCATATGTGAGTCATTGGCTTTGGAGCCACTTAAGACCTCACTGATGGTGGTAACATGACATGGCATGCATAACCTCAACAATACCCCATGGAATCTCAATTGTAACATCATCACATACCTTGAGTCAGTTGAAGTACTGATTGATGAGATCTGCCCTGATGTGTACAGCTTCATCCTCACCATGCTCATCCTCACTTGGCAAATCTGTATTTCCATCAACAGGATCTATTGCCTCCCCCTCTCCTGGTGTGAATTGTATCTAGCATCTCAGGGCAATGTTGTAGAGCATGCCGCAGGAAACAATAATTTGACATACCTTGTAGGGTGAGTAGAAGAGGGCTCTTCCAGATTTGTCTATGGTAGAAATCTTGCCTTCAGGAGCCCAAAAGTCTGCTCCACGACACGCCTTGTCCTTCTGTGGGCCTCATTGAAGCAGACTTCCCCTCGCATGGTTGGATACCTCACTGGTGTCAAAAACCAAGGACGGTTTGGGTAGCCAGAGTCACCTGTAAGGTATAGTTACAGCAATACAAACTTTAATATTGAACATCAACATATATGGTAGCAGGAAAAAAGGTACAGACACACATGACATATATGACTTACCAGCTAGCTAGACCCTCTCTGTGTATAGTTGTGTCATCAACAGTAGGATATTGCTATTCCACAAGATGAAGGAATCATGGACTGATACAGGATACTTTGCACAAACTTGTGAATTGTCGAGGTCAGCCAAACAGACCACTTCGATGTTGATAGAGTGGACGCTTTTTCTGTTACTTAGGGGAACTAAGGCTACATGGGGGCCATCTATGGCTCCAACTACATGTGGAATGTGTCCCAAAGCATAGAAATCTTCCTTCACATGGACTAAATCCTCACATTTAGGAAATCTGATGTAGCTGTCCAGGTGTTTCACCAATGCAGACAGTACAGCCTTCAAAACCAGACTGAACTAGGGCTGAGACATCCCTGCAGTTAGGGCCACTGTATTCTGAAAGGACCCAGTGGCCAGGTAATGTAGCACTGACAGGCTTGAACAATGGGAGGTATGCTATTGGGTTTGCGAATGGCAGGCATCATATCTGACTCCAACTGATGACAGAAATCCATGATTGTATGCCTATCCAGGTGATATATTTGTATTACGTATCACTCCTCCATGATTTGCAGGTCTGCTAGTGGATGGTACAATAGAGGTTGTCTTGCTTTCCTCATGCCAGGGTAACTATGTGGGACAACACCAGAATGAATGTGAATGATTCAATCTATACATCATAAGTCACACATATTTCAAAATCATGTCACATGAAACAGTTAAAATTTGGTGACCTAGTTGACATGTAACACATATTTGTTGCACCTATACCATATTTAGATTGTCATTAGTATGGTGGGAATACTATTCCATGTACATAGCCCAGAATACCTCGTTTTCACATCCTTTACTAATGGCATGTACATTGATGCATGTAAATATGAAGCCAGCACTTAAAACATGATCATTAAACAATGTTTAGTAAATGGCGCACCTTTCATTACTTCACCGTACATATATAATCCTTAAAATGGCAGATGCCTGACCTACTGTACTAGACATCAGGAAGTGACCTAACTCTTCTGTTGGATGTCATCATGGCGGTAGGTTACAACTGCGGTGGACATTGCCACTGGAACACATTGCTGCCTTTGGTAGACTTGGGCCAATGGCAACGTTTGCCGGCGGTGACGGTCCTGTACGTGGTGGATGTGACCACCATCTTCTGCAGTATGCCTCACTTGTCTCCTGACATTGCTGCCAGCAAGACCTCTATGCCCTGAGCTGCTGTGTACTGCCTCTGGGAGCAAGCTTGCCATGTCCTGCAGGTGATAGAGCTCATGCCTTTTCTCCAGGAAAGCTATATGGTGCATCAGAGAAGCAGGTGACCCCCAATGCAATACCAATGGGTAAAAAGTAGAGAGTATGATGATGTACAAGAAATGTACAGGAATGAAGGATTGAGCTATCACATGCTGGTATGTGGACACGTGTACATGTGCATAGACAAATATTTTGCCCTGATACATAGTAGGTAGTGTGTGATGTATGTACGCTGATCCACAACAATATATTACAGCATTTACATTAATGGTGGTGCGAAAAACAGTTGTTGAGCTATACCATTCTAAGGATATTCTTGTGGTCTGGTCATATGTTTCTAGCCAACACCTGGTACTGCTCATGCATGTTGTATGACTGACTCCACTTCACACATGGCCTGACTGCAGATGGTAACTTGAAAAAGAGTTTGAAGTGAGAGGAAGAGTATGTTTGGCTATTTGCACTAACTTAAGTTTTCACCCCACTTGTTTTGGGATGGTGCATGTGGACATGATTTTCTCCTCTTGTCTGTGTCATCCATGCAGGTCAACACCCATCAGACAAAGGGGATCTAGTGTGCCAATGCCAAGAAAGTGCCACCCTGGGGGTTCTACATCCAGCAGAGTACCCACTGTAGGAAGCGGTGGGAGGACCTGAGACGCTGTGCCCGGAAGACCGTAGAGGCCCAGCTGGGGATGTCCCACATTTTGGCAGTGGACAACTCTGAGTTGGATGGGAATTTGAGGGCAGCACAGCAGCCACAAGGGGGTAAGTACTGACTAAACAGATTTTCCTCCCTCTGACCTGTCAGTGTATGATGTGTAAGAAACTAAGCTGTGACAATGTGGTAAGTGCAAAAGGTAAAAGGTCTCCTAGGGACACCTAGATGTACAGTTCTAAACATCGGGACACAGGTGTGCCCATTCTATTTTGTATAATGGCATATAACTCACCTATGTTATCCCTTTTGTACAAAAGCATATGAGGAGGCACATGTGACTGTGTCAAATGTGTACCACTATACTGCTCTATAAACCCTGCTGGTTGATCCTTGCCACCTACGGATCCATACTCCCAATATCCTGATTACAAGTTTTCCAGGACTTTGCCCTCTGTCTATTCCAATGCCCCTTGATCGAAATGTATATGCAACATAGAGTCTGACAGGTTGGGTACAGTCCTACTATTCCTGAATTGTCAAATGAGTGTCAACTTTATATGAGGCTGTGATCTAAATCTGACATTTCACATGCTATACGTGCTACAATTACTGAGAGCCTTTAGGAGGTGTCCCCATTGGTAAGTCAGGACTATACATTGGCACCTGAAATATTTCATCAGAGTGGACATCCTATTTGTTGGAAACCATGGTGGTATTACTAGACTCCTAATGCAACCCATATCATTGATATAAGAGCTCAGAATATTAGTCCCATGTACATGTTCTTTATATGGTAAGTAACTTAACAGCAATTCCCTTAACCAATGTGTTGTGGGCATGCTATATAGGCCAGGGCAACTTATCCATAGGTACATTATACAGTAGTTTTTGCCAACATTGTTGGCCTTATTATGACTTCGGCGGACGGAAAAGAAGTCCAGACGGGTAGGTTAACGCCAGTTTGGCAACTTCCCGGTTGGGCCCATTAAGAGTTTCCCGCTGGGTCAGTGGGCTGAAATACAGTTTCCACTCGCTGGCTGAGTGTGAAACGGCCTACAGCATTGTCTCTTGCTCATAATAGAGCCAGCGGCAATGCTGTAGTGCATAGGGTGCACTAGCACCCATCGCAATGTTCACTGTCTGCAGAGCAGACAGTGAACATAGTGACATGTCTGGCCAGGGGGTCCCTGCACCCTGTCTCAGCCAGCCTTTTCATGGTGGGGGTACCACCATGAAACTGCTGGCAGAGGGGAAACAGCCTTAACAATGTGGCTCAAACCACGCTGTGTCTTTAAAGCGAGGCCCAAACCACGAATATGTCTTTACAATGCATTCCTTAAACACGCAAGTCATTACAACGACTTGCCTTAGGGAAAGTGTTGTTGGACTGATGTTGGACTTTATGTCCAACACTTTCCCTACTGTGGCGCAGACTGGAGTTGGAATAGTAAATTATACTTTTCCAAACTCCAGCGCTTTCCCCAAGGCAAGTCGTTGTAATGACTTGCGTGGTAAAGAAATGCGTTGTAGGGACGCATTTGTGGTTTCGGACACGTTCTTAACGCTGGCGTCGTAAATGCCTGCGTTGTTCCGACACACAACCCTGGCAGAGGAGGGCGTCGTTATTCAGAGGTGTGCACTGCTTGCATTGCTACCCTGGAGTTTTAGGACCACCAGCACCGCTACTCCATCGTGTAGATGAAAACTGGCAGTGCTGGTGGTCCAACCATGGTGCTATGACTGCGGTCGTAATGTGGCAGTTGGACCTCCACTGCGACCCTGGCTGTCATTAGATTGCAAGGGTCATTATGAGGCCCATAGAGTTTTGCTGACCCTAGCAGGCATCCATCCCTTTGATGGCATCCTGTCGTAGTGAGTCGCAATTTGTGACTTACCTCATAAATATTGCTCAGGGGTCTCTAATATTCATAATTTAACTAGGTTGGTTTGTGCTTTTAGTTTCACAAAAAAACAGTGCACAATTCGCAACTACTTTTTGCAAATGGAAACTTTGTACATCTAGCCCTAGGTTAGCCATAGCCAGGAAGCAGAAGAGAAACAAGAGACACAATTAAAGTTTAATTAGCAAATTCCTCAATCAATCAAATAATTTCTTAAGCGCACTACTCACCCAGTAGGGTCTCAAGGCACTGGGGAGGGGGTGGTTACTGCTCAAAAAGTCATGTTTTTTTGTGCTTTCTGAAGGTTAGGAGGTCCAGGATCATGCGTAGGTTGGGGGGGAGGGAGTTCCAGGTCTTGGCGGCGAGGTGGGAGAAGGATCTGCCGTCGGAGGTGGTGCGTTGGATGTGGGGGACTGTAGCGAAGGCGATGTCAGTGGAGCGGAGCTGTCGAGTTGGTATGTGGAAGTTTACTCATTCGTTGAGGTAGGCCGGTCCAGTGCTGTGGAGGGTTTTGTGAGCGTGGACGAGGACTTTGAAAATGATCCTTTTGTTGATGGGCAACCAGTGTAGGGATCTGAGGTTGGTGGATATGTGTTTGTGGCGAGGGAGGTTGACAATGAGACATGCGGCTACGTTCTGGATTCGCTGGAGTTTTCTTTGAAGCTTGGCTGTGGTCCCTGCGTAGAGGGCGTTGCCGTAGTCCAGTCTGCTGCTAATGAGGGCGTGGGTGACTGTTCTTATTGTTTCTAAAGGTATCCATTTGAAAGTCTTGCGTAGCATGCAAAGGGTGTTGAAGCAGGAGGATGATTTGCTGGGTCATGGAGAGAGACAAGTCCAGTATGATGCCAAGGTTGAGTGCATGGGTGGTGGGTGTTGGGGGTGGTCCGAGGGTGGTGGGCCACCATGAGTCGTTCCATGCTGTCTTGTTGGGTCCAAAAATGATGATCTCTGTTTTGTTTGAGTTCAGTTTGAGGTGGCTTTTTGTCATTCATTTGGTGATGTCGAGGAGTCCGGCGTGCAGGTTTATCTTGGCGGTGGCTGGGTTCCTGGTGAGGGAAATGATGAGCTGGGTGTCGTCAGTGTATTAAATGATGGTGATGCCGTGGGGGCGGAGGATGTTGGCGAGAGGAGCCATGTAGATGTTGAAGAGGGTGGGGCTGAGGGAAGATCCTTGGGGGACCCCACAGATGATCCTGGATGGATGGAAAGGAGGGAGGCGAACTCTTTGGGTTCTTTCTGAGAGTAAAGAGGTGAGCCAGTCCAGGGCCTTGTGGCGAATTCCGGCGGCGAAAAGGCGTGCGCGGAGGGTTTGGTGGCATACACTGTCAAAAGCTGCAGAGAGGTCCTTGTCCACTCTGGTCCTGATGTCATCTGTGCAGGCGATGAGGGCGGTCTCAGTGCTGTGGTTCTTGCGGAATCCAGACAGGGAGGCGTTGAGTATGTTGTTTTCTTCTAGGAAGCGAGACAGTTTTGCGTTAACTATCTTCAGGGTCTGCTTTGGGTTTTTTGAGAAGGGCGTTGACTTCCGCATGCTTCCAGATATCTGGGAAGGTTGCCATGTCGAAGGAACTGTTGAAGACGCCACGGAGCTGGGGAGCGATGATTTGGCTGGCCTTGTTGAAGATGTGGTAGGGGCAAGGGTCTGTTGGGGAGCCTGAGTGGATGGAGTTCATGGTTTTGCCGATTTCTTCATTGTTGGTGGGGGTCCAGGTGTTCAGTCGGTTGGCGCGGTAGGGTGTTGTAGTGTAGGTTGTGTCAGTGGTGGTACAATTCAGGCAGTGAAAAGTGCGGCGGTCATGGGGCCCCCGACAACGCATCTCTGCCAGCTTTTGCATGGCGGTGGAGCAACAAACAAGCAATGGAAAATAGTGGTAATGTTGATTTCCACAAAACACAGACTCCAAATCTACACATACCTATAGCATGACCTGATGTCATGTTCCAGGAAAGGAACCTCATCAAATTCCAATCACAAGATAGTATGTTGCATACAATCCAAAAACATTTTATGTCACAGTGTTTACAACCTTCACTATAGATTTAGCATATCCAAATTTGGAATATGATAGTGTCTAAACCCATATCACCAACACATGTACCAACTGTGTTGTAGAAAAGGATGACACAGACTTTTTCTGGACTTACTCATCTTAGTCATTCTCTACCTGAAAAGAAAATCATGTGCACTTATAGGTGCATACTTAGCACATAGGATTTACCTACAGACAACTCCAGGTAGCATACCAACACCATAAATACAATGGGCACCTGTCATGTGCATGAAGGCCACATACAGTTCAAATTTTCATGATGAGTGGCAACATCAAAAGGCCATTATTTAAGTGGCAACATCACTATCCACACTTCAGACATTAGTAACCTTATATCTGTATAGGACATTTTCACTGCCATGACCCACTTCTGAGGTAACCATGATAGAGACCTACACCTTGAGGAAAGCCAATTGACAGACTACACATACCATTCCACCAACCTGTGAATGTGAACTACCACAACTGCAAAAGCCAGTGCAAACAAAAGGTTTCCATACTAAAAGCCTTCAAAACATATACTCAATTGCAAAAGTAAGTATGCAGATATTGCATCACTGTTGATATATGACAGAACCTGACAATGTACACATAGGTGGTAATTACAACCCTGGCGGACGGTGTTAAAGCGGCGGTAAGACTGCCAACAGGCCGGCGGTAAAAAAATTGGAATTACGACTGTGGTGGAAACCCCAAACTAAGACAGCCACATTAACACTCCGACTGCCACGGCGGTACAGACAAACAGCTTGGCAGTCACCGCCAACAGACAGGCGGAAGACAAAGTAACGCCCACAGTATCACAACCTACCAATCCGCCTCCTTTTCCGGGGCAGATTTACCAAGGATAAAAACACGGCGGAAACAGGACTGCGAAGAGAAAACGCTCACCTCTACACACCCCACGAGGAATCCGGACGCCATGGAACCAGAGCTGCACATCCTGCCAGCACTCATCTTCTTGCTCCTCTACCAGAAGCACGAACGCAGATGGCGAAGACCACGGTGAGTACTGCACCTACGACACAGGGGAGGGGGAGGGAAAAAACAGGGACACACACTTGCAACACCCCCACCCTCACCCAGTACAACACACACACTAATACAGCATGATACATCACAGTTACACACCCCAACCTCCCCGGAAGAATGCAAAGACAAAAGGAAATGAGTGTAACCATTGTAATATATTAAAATGCAGTACGCAAAAATATGTATATACACCATAAACAAATTATACACCAAGCTTAGTAGTCCAGGTAGTGCTCCAATGAAGTCCGTGGAACACTGGGCCCACACGGTATGGGCGAGGCCCGCACAAGATTCCCGACCATGACGGAGAGAACACTGCAGGGGCATCAGAGAGCAAGAAAACAGGCACCTCAGGGGGGGAAAAGGGGGGGCACCTCAGCCAGTTGAGTGCACAACGCCAAATCCACGAGAGGGCCACATGCCCACTGTTCAGTCCTGGGGAGTGCAAAGCCACAGTCTCTCAAGTCTCTACAGTGGGTGGGTTGCCCACTGTTCAATCCTGGGGAGTGCAAAGCCACTATCTCTCAAGTCTCCACAGTGGGTGGGTTGCCCACTGCCATATCCTGGGGAGTGCAAAGCCACAGTCTCTCAAGTCTCTACAGTGGGTGGGTTGCCCACTGCCATATCCTGGGGAGTGCAAAGCCACAGTCTCTCAAGTCTCTACAGTGGGTGGGTTGCCCACTGCCATATCCTGGTGAGTGCAAAGCCACAGTCTCTCAAGTCTCTACAGTGGGTTGGTTGCCCACTGTTCCACCCTCTGGAGTGCAAAGCCACAGTCTATCAAGTGGATGTATCTCTCCACTGGTTCTGGAGGGGGCCTTGTGCCCAGAGTGCTTCATCCTGCTAAGGACAGAGGTAGTGGATGACAGTCTCAACTGGTTCTGGAGGGGGCATGGTGCCCAAAGTGCTTCATCCTGCTAAGGACAGAGGTAGTGGATGACAGTCTCCACTGGTTCTGGAGGGGGCTCTGTGCCCAGAGTGCTTCATCCTGCTTGTGACGGACTCAGTAGCGTCAGTGCCCTTGGCGCTCATGGGCCAGTGGTGCTTGGAGAGGCGGTGCCCTGTTCAGCGGTGCTTGGAGCGGCGGTGCCCTGTTCAGCGGTGCTTGGAGCGGCGGTTACCTTGTTCAGCGGTGCTTGGTGCGGCGGTGCCCTGTTCAGCTGTGCTTGGAGCGGCGGTGCCCTGTTCAGCGGTGCTTGAGGCGGCAGTGCCCTGTTCAGCGGTGCTTGGAGTGGCGGTGCCCTGTTCAGCAGTGCTTGAGGCGGCGGTGTCCTGTTCAGCGGTGCTTGAGGCGGCGGACTCCTTTGCAGTGACTCAGCTGCTGGCGGTTCTTTCTGTCCCAGCGGGGCTTGTGCTGGCGGTCCTCTCTGTCCCAGCGGGGCTTGTGCTGGTGGTCCTCTCTGTCCCAGCGGGGATGATGTCGGTGGCCTCCTGGCCAGCTGGGATGATGGATGTGGCCTCCTGGGCAGCGGGGATGATGGCGATCTCCTCCGCCGTGCTGCTCTTCCCAGACTTTCTTGGGTTCTTGTGGCCCTTCCCCACCTTGGAAGGTGTCGCAGCTGACTCCACACTCCCACCAGGACCCCTGAGAGCGGCTTCAGTGGCTGGAGTCTTCCCCCTCTCCCGCCGGGCACTGGCTAACCTTTGATGCTTGACAGGTGGGGGACTGTCTGTGCTGTGGCTCCGTGCCACACTGGCTGCCCTGGTGGCCGGTGCACTACAGATTACGGTGACTACAGGCACCACTGGTCCCGGAGATGTTGTGGCTGAGGTGGTAGGTTGGGACCTGGAGAGTCGGGCACTAGGAGACGGACGGGGTGGGGGAGGTGTGGGAAAGAGGTCAAGGTTGGACAGGAAAAGTTTTTGGGAGACACCTGGACGGGTAGCTGGAGGGGGTTTGGGAGTGGAGGAAGAGGTTGTGGTTGTAGGAGGTGTTCATTTGGTGACTTTGGGTGAAGGTGCATGCACTGGAGGCTGTCGTGAGGTGGATGGCTGTTGGGTGGGTGTGTGCCTGCATTTGTGTATCTTGGGAGGGGGCATCACAGACACACTGGAAGAGGACACAGGGGACATGTGAATGGTAGTGGGGGTGGTGACTGCACGTGAACAGGGTGTGGTGGTGGGTGTGCTGGTGATGGCAGTAGTGGCTGTAGATGTAGTGCATGCAGGTGTGAGTGGAGACGAGACTGGGAGGGAGGAGGGAGACGAGGAGGAGGGGGACACAGTGGAGGCAGTGGATGTTGGTGTGTCTGCATGTGTGTGATGCTTGCGTGAGTGCCTGTGGGATGTGTGGTGCTTATGTTTGCCAGAGCTTCCCTTGTGTGTTGACATGTGTGCATGCAGGTCTGAAGGTGTGCTAGGGATAGGCTTGGGGTACAGGGGATTGGGTCTGGGTGGAGGAAGTTGGAGGGGGAGGCTAGAGACAGGGACAATGGCTGCCATCAGTCCTGAGGCCAGAGTCTGAAAAGCTCGCTGAAGGTCCGCCAGACCAGAATGAATGCCCTCCAGGAATGCATTTGTTTGTTGCAACTGCCTTTCTACACCCTGGATGGCATTCAAAATGGTAGACTGCCCAACAGTGAGGGACCTGAGGAGGTCAATGGCCTCCTCACTGAGGGCAGCAGGGGTGACTGGGGCAGGGCCTGAGGTGCCTGGGGCGAAGGTAGGGGGTGGCGGCTGTACCTGTAGATGGGGGGGGGCACAGATGTTGCCGCCACCACAAGGGAGCTCCCATCAGAGGGCGAGTCCGTGTCGCTGGTGTCAGCTCCTGTCCCCGCCGTGGAGCTCCCCTTGCCCTCCGTCCCACTGGTGAAGTCCGTAGTGTGGCCCTCCATGGCCATGTGGGATGCAGCTCCCTCGTGCTCCGTTGCCACTGCTCCTCCGCCTGATGATGCTAATGCACACAAGAACAGGGAGACCACAAGAAGGGGGGGGGGGACAGAAAAAAGACATGTTGAGTGCATGCATTACTGCTACCGTTGGCGGACACGACAGACACAGAAGCCCCCTGCACTATTCCGCGCTCTTCGGCTCCACTGTTCAATCCCTGGGAAATGGCCTACTAGGCTATGCACGACATCTGCACACATGGATGACACAGGGGCATGACTAGGAGTACTTGGCACTCTACAGAGGTGGGGTGGGGTGCCACATGGCCTGCTTTACGGAGAGACTCTGCCTACTAAACTCGCCCTGGCCTAGGGAAACCCACAGACCACCTCCACCACCCAGACCCCTCCACTGCACGCAAAATCAGCAGGATGAGAGTGTACTCACCCCCTTGTGGCTGCTGTGATGCCCTCAAGCGCCCATCCAACTCCGGGTACGCCACTGTCGAGATCCTGAACATTAGGGGGGTCATGGTGCGACGGGCACCCTTCCCACGTTGGGAGGCCATCCCCAGCTGAGCCCTCCGCCGTCTTCTTGCTCCAGCGGCGAATGTCCTGCCATCTTTTCCGGCAGTGGGTGCTCCGTCTGTGGTAGACCCGCAGGGTCCGGACGTCCTTGGCAATGGCACGCCAAATATATTTTTTCTGGTGGGTGCTTACCTACATGAATTGTGCAGGGGGAAGAGAAACTTATTACCAAGTGCACCGTCACAGTCATTGGCCCCCATCCCTACCCTTGCCATGTGGCACATGCACTCACCGTCGTTTCATGCACGCCGCAATCTCTCCCCCTTCTTACATCCACCCCACTCCACACAGGCATTGCCCATACAGCATGCTCCCATTGTACTTACCTGTTTGTCTGGAGGACCGTAGAGTAACGTGTACTGGGGGAGGACCCCGTCCACGAGTTTCTCCAACTCCTCCGATGTGAAGGCAGGGGCCCTTTCCCCAGACACTCGAGCCATTGTCTCTTCCAGACCAAGGTCACAGCAGCACTTGCAGTGTAGGTCCTCTCCTGTCAAAGATCAGGTATCGAGTGATTGAACAGATAGAAAATGGCGGTCACGTCCCCGGCGGTGCGTACCGTCACCGCCAGCATACGTCGTCATTGGCTCCTGGGACCCATAGGGTCCAATGTTAACCAATGCAGCATTGCGCCGCTGTCTTCGACCGCCTACCGCGACGGTGTACAACGCCAGCGCAGTTACCTCACATCCCATTGTCCCACTTTAGAGGTCAGGCAGCGACCATTTCAGGGGCCCACATGGCTTCATTTTTTACTGCGTCACACATACCTAGGCCTAGACTCAACACACATACAGCCCACTTTTCGGATTAGGATTCGTGTTCTGTGTAAGCTGTGGGTACGTACCTCTGAATTGGTTGACTCTGTGCTCGCTGTTGTCCTTCATAGGCATCGTCCGCTGGGACATGTGAGGAGATGGCGGCATCCTCCGGTGTACAGACCGCTGGTGGACCTGTCGACAATGGAGGAAAGACATGTGATCATCACATACAGGCTTGACCGTGCCACAATCCAGGAACTGTGTACCCAGCTGGAGCCAGACCTGATGTCAGCTATCCGCCATCCCACAGGAATCCCCCTCGAGTGCAGGTGCTGTCAGTACTCCATTTCCTTGCAAGTGGGTCATTTCAAACAATAGTGGCCATTGCATCAGGGATGTCCCAGCCTATGTTTTCCAACGTGTTGTCCAGAGTGTTGTCTGCCCTGCTGAAACACATGTGGAGCTACATCGTTTTCCCTCAGGTTGAGGATTTGCGTACAGTGAAAGGTGATTTCTATGCCCTGGGACATATCCCCAACATCATAGGTGCCATTGATGGGACACATGTGGCTTTGGTCCCCCCGCAGGAGTAAACAGCTGAACAGAAACCGGAAGAGTTATCATTCGATGAATGTACAGATGGTATATTTGGCAGACCAATACATCTCCCATGTGAATGCCAAGTTCCCTGGCTCAGTGCATGACGCCTACATCCTGCGGAATAGCAGCATCCCTTATGTGATGGGTCAACTCCAGAGGCACCGTATGTGGCTATTAGGTGAGCACCTGGAAGCAAGACAGTGGGAATGGTTGTCTGGGTCTGAGGATATCCCTACAGGTTAGTGTGTGTCTAACAGTTGTCCCTCGCCATTTTCAGGTGACTCTGGTTACCCCAACCTGTCATGGCTACTGACCCCAGTGAGGAATCCCAGGACAAGGGCAGAGGAACGCTACAATGAGGCCCATGGGCGAACACAGCGGATAATCGAGCGGACCTTCGGCCTCCTGAAGGCCAGGTTCAGGTGCCTCCATATGACTGGTGGATCCCTATTCTACTCACCAAAGAAGGTGTGCCAGATCATCGTGGGATGCAATATGCTTCACAACTTGGCTCTGCCACGACAGGTGCCTTTTCTGCCGGAGGATGGTCCAGATGGCAGTGCTGTTGCAGCTGTGGAGCCTGTGGACAGTGAAGATGAGGATGCAGAAGAAGAAGACATGGACAACAGGGACTCAGTGATCCTGCAATATGTCCAGTGAGACACAGGTAAGACTACAAACCTGCCTACTACATGTACTTTAACACTACTACCTCTCTACTGTCTGTCGTTTTCACCCAGTGTATGGTCACTGAGTTGTCACTTTCCCTTACGATTTCACAGATGTGGGTCCCACTGTGTGACATCTGCTTTGATTCCTCATGGACTAGAGCTGTGTGACATAGGTATGTTGACATTACAATTGATAGAGCTTTTTGCCACAGTGATTGCTAATACACTATTTTGAAATCACAGACTGACTCCAGATTGTTTTGTGCTTCAACGGTGTTTATTTCAGTGCTCAATATTGGAGGGGGTTGCAAAATGGTGAGGGGTGATGGTGGAGGAATGTCCATGGCAGAGTCCAGTCTATTTCTCTCACAGGTGCATTGCCCAAATGGGCATAAGAAGTGGTGCTGGGGCAGTTTGAGGATGGACAGGGTGACAACGTGGGACAGAAGGATGACATTCAGGGTGGTCTCATTTCTTGGCGGGGGTCTTGGCATCATTCTCTGTCTTTGTCCTGGATCTCAGGGACTGTTTGCCTGTGGTTCTCCCTCTGCAGGGAGTGGGGTGCTAGTGTGGTGGTCCTGTGGCGGGGCCTCCTGTCCACTAGCGCCAGCGGAGGTGGTGGGCAGTTCATCGTCCATGCTAGTGTCAGGGGCCCCTTGTTGTGCCATAGTGTCCCTCCTGGTGTTGAGTACTTCCTTCAGCACCCCTACGATAGTGCCCAGGGTGGAATACTGTTCCTCCTGCAGACGCTGGGTCTCCTGAAACTTGGCCAGTACCGTTGCCATCGTCTCCTGGGAGTGGTGGTAGGCTCCCATGATGTTGGAGAGGGCCTCATGGAGAGTGGGTTCCCTTGGCCTGTCCTTCCCCTGTCGCACAGCAGCCCTCCCAGTTCCCCAGTGTTCCTGGGCCTCTATCCCCTGGACCGTGTGCCCACTGCCACTGCCCCCAGGTTCCTGTTGTTGTTGGGGTGGTGGGTTATTCTGGGTTCCCTGTAGTGGTGGACACACTGCTGATTGATGTGTCCTGGGGACAGAGGTATGGGCCTGCTGGGTGGGTGCTGTGCTGGTGTTTCCAGAGGGTGGAAGCTCTGTAGTGGCCTGTGACTGTGTGATGGGGACCGACTGTCCCGAGGTCCCTGATGGGCCGGGCTGGTCATCTAGATCCAGTTGGACAGAGGTGCTGTCATCACTGTGGGCCTCTTCTGTTGGTGGTGTGGACATGTGTGGACCCTCCTGTCCGGTAACATTGGGTAGGGGTCCTGCAGGGGTGTAAAAGGATGTTTATTACATCTGTGTGTGGCATGGTATGCAATGGATGGTGACCATTTACCCCGGTGCTTGCATTCCTGTGTGGGACCTTGTGTGATGATGGTTTAGGGGGGTGTATGGGTTTGCGTAGTGGGCATGCTTTGGTGATGGGTGTCCATGCTTTGTTGTTGCATGCAGGGCTTGGTGTTGGGATATGTGGTTTGTGATGTTGGGACATTTGTGAGGAGTTGGAGTGATGGGGGTGAGGGTGGGGGTATGTGATGGCATGCAGGTAGTGTGGGGATGTAATAGTTAAGATTTGACTTACCAGAGTCCATTCCGCCATCTACTCCTGCGAGGCCCTCAGGATGCAGAATCGCCTTGACCTGCTCCTCCCATGTTGTTAGTTGTGGGGGAGGAGGTGGGGGCCCGCCGCCAGTCCGCTGAACCGCAAGGTGGTGTCTTGAGACCACGGAGCGCACCTTCCCCCATAGGTCGTTCCACCTCTTCCTGATGTCATCCTGATTTCTTGGGTGCGGTCCCACTGCGTTGACCCTGTCCACTATTCTTCGCCATAGCTCTATCTTCCTTGCAATGGAGGTGTGCAGCACCTGTAATCCGAATAGCTGTGGCTCTACCCGGATGATTTCCTCCACCATGACCCTGAGCTCCTCTTCCGAGAACCTGGGGTGTCTTTGCCGTGCCATGGGGTGGTGTGGGTGATGTGTGGGGTGGTGTGTGTGGTGATAAGTGTGCTGATATGTAGTGGGGTGTTGTGTGAGGTGCGTGGAAGTTATGTGGGTGATGGTGTTGTGTGCCTGTGGATGCTAGTATTGTTGATGGTGGTGTCTCTCTCTGTGCTTCTTTCTCAATTGTGGTTGTAGGGGTTTGTGGGTGATGTGGATGTGTGTTTTATATTGTATTGGGTGTGTGGGAGTGGTGTGTGTATGTGTATCAGGTGTGTGTATTTTGAATTGTCCAATGTGGCTGTGTTTTGTATGTGTGTGTGTGTTTTGAGTGCTGTGGTGTGTACCGCCAATGGAACACCGCAGTTGAAAGACCGCCACGTGGATTAGTGTGTCGTGATAGTGAGGGTGTATTTCTGTTGGCGTGACGGTGGAGGTTTTGTTTTCGTCAGTTTATCATTGACCTTTGGTGTGGCGGACTTGTGTGGGTGTCTGTATTTTGGCGGATTCCGTGCTGTGGGTCATAATGACTGTGGCGGATTTCCACAGCTGCGACGGTGTGTTGGCGGTCTTCTGCACGGCGGTAAGCGGCTTTTACCACCAATGTTGTAATGACCGCTTATGCATTTGTGATGGAGGCTTTCAAGAGCAGAAACAACATATCAGATAGGTTGTTTGACAAAATATTGGGTATTATGGATCAGCACATTTCACAGTAGACACATGATAAATAATACCTTTCCATCCATCCTGCCTACTGTTTGCAAAAATATTGTCCAACAGAAATATTGTGGCCCAAATAGTATTTGGAATACTGTCCCAGAATTAGGTGTAGATTGACTACTATTGGCTCAAATTAGGCATTGTGTAGGTAAATGGTATTTTGAACACACTATTCTGGTCGGCCAATGTCTTGCTCTCAGTGTTTTAGAACCATACACCAAGGTGCCCTCTTGTTATTTGTACATTGGTTTTATTGTTATGATTAGTTGGCATGTCATTTTAATGTGTGGCAAATGCCTAAATCGTAACATTAGACTTGGTGGCACCAGTGACTGCTTCTGAAAAAACAGATTAATCGAGTTATATTTTTAGAGGGTGATTTTCACTACATGTTCACTATAGGTTATATAATAAAATTAATATGTTTAGCTTTTTTGTAAGTTGCTTTTTCTTCACTGAGCTACATTAAAAAGTTGCTCTGGCATTTAGCCCTATATAATATTTGTTCCTGTTCAATCGTAATTATTTTTACTTTCGATACTCCAAAATATTTCTTGCAAACTGAGCTCACATTACATGAGTTTAAAACAGAAGAATTTACCAACTTTTCCTTGGACAATGCTCAAAAATTTCAGCTTGATTCGAGACCATTTTTCACAGCATCTTTCATGGAACACTGAACCCTGTCTTAGGCTGTGTCTTTCTTAGGAACGAGGGAACATTGGACTCATTTTACTTGCCACGAGTAACTGGGACTAACATAATTGGAGGCCGTTGTTAAAATTGTTCCAGTACTGTTGTGGATTTCGGTCTGGACTCATCCTGTGGACACTCTGACCCTGGAAAGTACCTGTGATTCCGTGCAGTTGGATTTGTCTGATAAAGTCAAATGGTAAAGGATGTTTGTTATCCATCCAGCCGTCAAGCCGTCCAGAACTGTATGCCAACCTTTGAAACATTCGGACAAACTTTGTTAAAAAAAAGCATTATTGTAAACGGAGTTGTGCAATTGGAGGTCTTTGAAGTTTCAACACCTACAGAAAGGCCTTTTGTGTTGTTCAAATACTCCATCCCATGAGTTTGGTTCCTTGTAGTTGTAAACTTAAATTATTATCAAAATTCATAGTGGAGTGGGCCCTCGACTAATCGGTACATCTTTGCCCATGAGATAACTCATCGGTTCATACCATGATGCACTTTACGTTTTTCTGAGACCTTTCTAGTCATTTTGCCCCATTATTGCATCATCTACGATTCACAAACCGTGGTATTGGATTTGTATATTTATAGCTGCTATTCTCAGGCCTGACTTGGCTTACAGTCGGGTAACTGGTAAACTTGAAAGTTAATATACTGTCTACTATAGGAATTTTCCTCTAAGTTTCCATCCTTTAGCTCAAGAAACAACAGCCTATTAGATGTTCAAGGTGGTTTTGTGTTGCCCATGACTTTGTCTAAAGTGTGCCAGATTGATTTGCTCTGAACTTTCCAGGGACAGACTTGCAAAAAGATGCTGTCTGCACCCCTAATAAAATAAATCTTATTTTCCAAGTAGGAAACCTAATATTGGAAGGGATTTTAAGGATAGGTTTACACGCTAGAGTGTTCTGCAGGTCTAAAAAGGTGTCTTGCCATTTCATGAGGAAGCGAAACCGTTTTAAGTTCTGACTTAGTGGCCTTGATACTCAGCTGTTCTATGCAATTATAATTTTTCTTCAATTATCCTTGCTCTGAACGTTATCTTATTTTTGACTATATTTCTGTGTGTGCAATGATTATTTCACAGGTCCAAATCACCATCTGTATAACTTACTGTCATGTGTTCATTTTGTAAACTACTATCATTTTCTGTTACTTTTTTTAAATTCAGTAAAGTTGTTTTGAAAAAAAAAAGGATGTAATATCATTGATTCAATATTTATTACCTACTGTATGTTTCTTGCTTATTCTATTTGTAAACTGTGGCTGGATGACTGCTGGTGTATTTTTATGTTATCTATTAGGTTTTATTAGGCATTTCTGTAATAATAATAGTTACAATAATGCCACAACTATTATTATTATTATTATTATTATTATTACTATTATTATTATTTAGGACTTACAAAGCAGGCTGAAATCAAAAGAAAAATCCTTTGGCCCAGAATGAGGAACTACCAGGGGAATAAAATGGGGAACTGACAATTTCCCTTTTATCCCTTTCTTCTTAGCGGACCCACATGGTTGGATTCATAAGGGTTTAAATTGTCTCCACCCTCGACCTAGAACTAGCCAAGTTCAACTGTTCCTGCTATTTTGTTTCACCACAAGCCCCTCATGTTGATTTTAAATCTATAGAGAGGGATATTACTTTGACTGACATCAGTAACGCAGTAACTCTTGTGAAAAGGAGAAAACCCCTGGACAGACATTTTTACCATTAAATTCTATGCCCACTTTGCAAAGTTTCTTCTTCCATACCTCCTACTTTTATTTAACTTTTTCATTAAAGGAGATGCTTCTCAATGTACTTTTCATGAAGTGATGATTTTTTTGATTCCTTAAGATAAATATTGTAAAATCTACTGACCCATATCCTTAGTTAACATAGATTATGAGATTCTTGCAAAAATGCTAGCCATGCATACTGACCCCATTCTACCAGACATTGGTGGTTGGGAACAATCTGGCTTTGTAACATCAGACTACTTTCTGATAATGTCCTTGGCAATACCCCCACACTAGATCATCCTTCAGCTGCTGTTGCTTTGGATGCTAACAAAGCGTTCAACAGGACTGCATGGGATTGCATGTTTGCAGCATTAAAATAGATTGGTTCCCCCAAGATGTTTGTAGCCTAATTTCTTTACTTTACACCGGCCCTAAAGCTGCCATTTCTGAGAATGGCATCATATCTTATTACTTCTGTTTATTTAGAACAGTACGTCAAGGTTGTTCCACATCTCCTCTCTTATTTATCATTGTACTGGAACACTTCCTGACTAAAATTCGACAAGATCCCAACATTTCCAGTCTTCATACAGCAGATAGGATATCCGTCAGGTTTGTAATGGAGTAACCCCTCCACCAGGATCTAAATCAGGCCCTAAATATTTAAATGATACAAGTACTAGATTGAATCCATTATGTCTGGCTTGGTGGGGTAGACTGGAGTGTATCAATAGATTCTTTGCCCTCCAATTTCTTATGGAAAGGTAATAGATCTCAATTAGCATCATCAACTTTAAAGAAAAACAAATCTGTAGGAGGACTTAACTTCCCTAATTTTAAACAATATTATCTGATTTCTCCTTAAAACAGTCAGCTCATTGGCCTAATTCCACTCGCTCTCATCATAATCCATTATGACTTTAAGCACCTTTTGATTTTTGAAAAGCACAGTCATATATGACTCACATTTCCCAAATATATACACCTGTTACTGGCCATTCACATTGCATGCTATCGACCCTACACTCATTTAGTCACACATCTCTCCCCAATCTTTAACAACAATCTATCCAGCATAACCACAACATCCAAGTTAACAATCATTCCATATATTGGAAAACCTGGAGGAACATAGATATCTTGTTATCTCAACTTTTTACTAATGGTTCAATTATACCCTTCCTGGAAATTCAAAATACATTGTTCCTACCCTCTTTGTCCAAGAAACAATTCATCCTCCTCCACAAACTTTTAACTCATCTTATATAAAAAAAAAACCTCAAACTGTTTCTTCCTCCTCTGTATCAGTTTTGCTGCTCCCACTCTTAACCACCAATCCCAAAGCTTCTACTATCTACAAAACATTAGTTTCTTCTGAGGATAGAGCTACATCAAAAACTGAATTGGTATGGGAAGCACATTTACTTGAATGCTGGCCCACTAGTTTATGGGACAAAGTTTAGACTAAGCTACATAAATCCAACATAGCTGCCAATACTTCACAACTATCTTTTCCATTTACTTTTGTTTATTGCTCACTCCTGTCAGTTTATACAGATTTATACTGATGTTCTTCTCATTCAAGCTCCTCTTGTTGGTTCTGCAGCTCTCCACATGCTGATTTAAAACACATGCTCTTTGAATGGCCTATCCATAAGTTCTGGAAACAAGCCTGGAATCAGATGAATACAAATTTTAAACATTTTGTTTTAGTTTTCAAATATGTTTTTAGGTGTTATTGCTCCGGCCTGGTCTGAACTTGATCAGGTTCATAAATGTATAGACTTAATGTTGGCGGTTGCCTTTCATTTAATAACATCTAATTGGAAAAGTGTGCAAGATGATACTTTTAAATCCTGATGGTACACTATGGCCCTCATTACAACCCTGGCGGTCGGAGTAGAAGTGTTGGTAATACCGCCAACAGCCCGGCGGAAAAAAAAATGACATTACAAGCATGGCGGTTACCGCCATTCCAAACCTCCACTTCTACACTCCGACCGCCAGGGTGGTAACGACTGCTGGGCTGGAGACAGCCCGGCGGCCGTTACTAGACCGCCGGCGGTATCACAACCCTGCATACCACCATGGATTTTGTGGGGTTCTGTACCGCCACGCAATCCATGGCGGTAGGCACTAACAGTGCCAGGGAATTTGTTCCCTGGCACTGATAGGGGTCTCCACCACCCCATCCCCCTCCCCTGAGACCTCCCCCCAAACCCACGACCCCCTACCACCCTCCAATGGTGGCAGGACTCCCTCACCAACCCCCCCACATTGACATTCACACCCCCACCCCCATACACGCACACTCACACAACTACTACACATACACGCACACATACATGCACACGTACACTCACACATACACACAGACATATGCGCACACAATTCCCATGCACACAACACCCCCCGCATGCATGCACACACTCAGACACCCCGCCTACACACTCACACCCCCATGCACCCACACAACACACAACACCCCCCCACCCCTCTCCCCTATCGGATGATCACCTTACCTTGTCCGGTGATCATCCAGGAGGGAACGGGATCCATGGGGGCTGCTCCACTGCCAGCTCCCTGTCACCAGAACACCGCCACACCGAATCCTGGGTTGTTATTGGGTGGGCGGTGTTCTGATGACGTGGCGGTGGAGGTGGAGCAGCCTCCACTTCACCGCCGACCGCCAGTATGGCTGCTGGTGGCTCTCCATCGGAAAAAGGGCGGAGGGCTGCCAGCAGCCATAATACGCTGGGCGGAAAACCGCCTGCACTGGAGGCCTTCGGCACGTTGGTACCTCGGCAATCTTTGAAAATGACCGCTGAGGTCCAAATGAGGGCCTATATGCTTTCATCATAGGCTTGATACTAACTACATTACACCCATTTCCTTAGGTATAAAAGTAGATTCATTATGGCTTCCAATCATTACTTTCTTATCCAAATCTAGCTTACTTGCCAGTAAGAATATCTTGACTTCTGATGAGGTACAGAAACCTTCTTAGATTACCATGCATAATATCTCTCTGTCTTTAATTGTGTGCTTGTTATTTTAAATTTATAATTCTGACTTGTCAACAGATTTTATTAATAATCCTTGTATTCTTACTCATTACCTTTGTTTGCATTATGTTCCCATCCCCTTTCCCCCCCTTTCCCTCATTATCCGGTTATTGTTATATTTCAATTACAGTTTCATACTGAATTTTTTTAATTCCTAGTGTATGTTCCTGTTACCATAGTTTTGCAATATTGTTCCCACTACATTCTTGCTTCCCATACCCTATTGCTATTTGATGTTTAAGTAAATAAATGCAAACTACATATATTTGATGGAATTGTTTGAGCAAAGGCTGTGTGTATTAGGCCAGAGCAGAATTTTGATTATGCTGGAGTAATTGGAGTAGTTTTGGTAATTTCGTGTTACTCTTTGATGCAGATTAAATTAAGGAGTAGTTTGTGGGAACAAATCCTACCACAAGGGCACATTTAGCAACTGGAAGTGGCTGCATGTTCTTCTGCAAGTAATGCTGTTACCTAATGCAAAATGCATCCTCGCATACATTTTTGACTCAAAGGTGTATTTTGTCCTAAGAAAATAAAGCTAAATGCCAGAACTAAGTTGGGGGAAAATCTTATCCTACCATAAGAGCACATGTAGCAAGCGTGAATAGCTGCTTGCGCTCGCTACTCATGGTCTACTGCATTTAGCACATCAACCGGAGACAACCGGAGGGAAAAAATTTGAGAGGAAGGAAGGACCCGGCTCAACTGATCCTCCCAAACATTGGCCACCCCTTGAATGTACGTGGCTCGAAAAGACAGAACCCACACTTGAGCCCAAACGAAAATGTCCCTCACAATCCAAAACGGAGACCGAGATCTAGTCCCACCCTTCCTGTTCACGTAAGACTTGGCAACCAAGTTGTTCATCCGGAGAAGAAAATCCATGCCCCTCAGGGACACCTGAAAATGCACCAGCGTCAGAAGAATCGCCTTCAACTCCATCCAATTCGGGGATCGGACCGACTCCTGAATAGACCAAAACCCCTGGACCTGCTCTGACCCCAGCCACGCACCCCATCCGGAGAGACTGGCATCGGTCGTCACTATAACAGGCTGCCAAGGAGCCAAAGGTACCCCCAACCGAAGATGAGCCGGCACCAGCTACCAACACAACTCCTTGTAAATGAATACCGACACAGGAATCCTCACCTGAAGAGAGCCCGGAGCCAGAGACCAACAGGAGAGAAACCAGTAGATCAGGCAAAGAAGATGAAACCGCGCCCAAGGCACTAGAAAAATCTGCGACACCAAATAACCCTACAGACGCAACCACAGAAGAACCATGGGAGCTCTCTGCGGCGAGACCTTCAACACCAGTGACTGGAGGCTCAACAGCTGCTTCTCTGACACGGCCACCAATCCCAGTAGAGTCAGAAAGTGTGCCCTGATGAAAAACAGATCCCAGGAAGGAACCAAGTCTGACTTCCCCCAGTTGAGCAAAAACCTGTGACTTTGCAGGACCAAGAAAGCCCTTGCCACATAAATCCTCAACAGAACCCTGCTGGGAGCCTGAATCAGAATATCGTCCAAATACGGATGGACAAACACCCACTCGGAATGGAGAAGAGCCACCAGAGGAGCCAGCACCTTGGTGAAAACCCTGGGAGAGGACTTGAGGCCAAATGGAAGAACACAGAATTGAAAATGGTCCCGGCCTACTGCAAAGCGGGGGAACCTCTGAGAGGATAGGGCGACCGGAACATGCAGGTAAGCATCCTGCAGATCTAGAGACCCCAGGAAATCCCCCGGACTGATCAGTGGAAAAATTGTCTCAATGGACAGCATTCGGAAATGCACAGTCTTGATCCAGGTATTCACCCATTTGAGAAAAACGGGGCTCAAAACGACGTTTCCTGGAAAAAAAGGACTTGGAATCAAATTTGGGAGAAGAGAGAGAATGTTTCCGCCAACCATTGCCAGTCAAGGAACCACCTTTGGAAGGTAATGCGTGCTTTCTCTCCTTAAAAGCTTTGGAAATCATGGAAGGCAATTGATCCCCAAACAAAGTGTGACCTTGAAAAGGAAGCCGCAGGAGAGCAGCCTTCTCCCCCGGATCCGCTTTCCACATTCGCAACCAGAGAGACCTATGGGCCTCAATCAAAGACCCAGAAGCCAGAGCCGAAGTGCGGACTACATCAGAAGACGGCAGCTAGCAACCTGGCCTGCTGGTCCCTAACCGCCAGCAGCTCTGAACATTCAGAGTCCTCCTGCACAGCTATCGCAAGTTTGTCAAAGTCCTGCACCAAAGATTAAGCAGAATATGCAGAGAAAATACCAGCCCTGAGGCCCAGATTCCCTGCAGCAAAGGCCCTTTTCAGACCCAAATCCACCTTCCTGCCAGTGGCATCAGCAGGAACACAGTCTTCCGGATTGACCGCAGTCTTGCCAATCAAAGTAGCCAAAATGGAATCCAGCTTAACGGAAGGAGGTAGCACCACCCCCCAGCAAATAAAAATTTTTAAGAAAATGAGGAACCTGAGATTTGTCCACATCCTTCCACTCACAGAAAACCAAATCCTTAACCGGGCCCTGGAAAGGCATGGAAAACCGAGAAGGTGTAAAGTACTGCAGAAACAAGTGGGAATCAGCCTCAGATGGTTGAAAAAGAGGAAATCCCAAAATATCCTGAACATGTGCCAGAACATCCCACATCTCCTACCTGGAGACATACTTCCCACCAGAAGACGTGGAAGGAGCGTCATCATCAGAGGAAGAAGACCCCTCCACCGCCCCCGAGGGACAGGATGCCGAAGAACATCCAGGACGGGATGCCCCAGCCTGAAGGGCCTTAGACACAGCCACCTCAATCATGTCCTGAACCTCCTCTCTGGACATGAGAGGAGCAGGAACCCCCAGCATAACCTGGTGACCACCAGGCGTCTGAATGGGAACCGCAACATCCTCCCCCTCTGAAGAAGAAGAAGACACAATCCGGCGCCGTTTGGAACAACCTTGCACCGACATGCTCCAAGCCAAAATGCACACCAAAGAAGCCCCAACACCAGCCAACTAAAATAGGGGAGAAACCCCCCTCCCACAAGCAGAAAATAAAAATGTCACACCAATTACACAAAATCAAGAAAAACGCAGGCAGAACCGCCCGCCCTAACGTAACTGCAGGAAGAAGACACTACTGTAGAATCAGCCCAGCAAGCATGAGCCAAAGACCCGGAAGTGCAGCTCCAGCCACCAGAGAGCCGTCCGGCTCTGTAAGCCAACCTGGAAGTGGTTCCCCAAGGCAGCTCAGCCGACCTCCAAGAAGACGCTACTACCGGGAACAGAGGAGCAGAGCACCTGCTGAGAGTCAACACGAGCTCTGCCAGGCCCTGCCATAGAGGAGAAAAGAGAAGGTAAGTCTAGCGAGCTAGACAAAAAATAACATGAGGTGTTGGGGTGGAGGGCCTTTTTAAAGGGGAAGGGAAGGGTCTAGGGGAGACAAGGAGCCTCATTGGTTGGGAAAGGAAGGCAAGGGAAGGATGGGAGGTAATGGCAGAGAAGTGCACGATGGCCCACTGTTGGCAAGTGAAACAGACTCAGTGGAGCTAGGAAAGGTGAGCCTCTATAAGGCTGCTCAGTATGGACAGGAATGTTTTTAATCCACTGTCTGGGACCACAGTGTCAACACAGTCACTATAATTGTCTCATGAAATGACATTGTTATTCCACCTGCAAAACAAGTTAGTGATGTATTTTGCGCTCCTCTTTGTTAGTCCAGCCAGAAAGCCATTTATTTAAACCAAAAAAATTATTCATTTCCTTTTTCCGGTTCTCTCTTCTGGCACAACAAAAGCAAAAGGGGTGGTGATGCTAATATATAATATCTTCAAACATGAAGGCCGAGATTTATGAAAAGTGGTGCTGCATCTATTGCAGTGCCACTTTTCTTGTGCCCCTTAGCACCCACCTAACGCCAACATGCGTGTGCCGTATTTGAAAAGCCGCTGCACCATGGCGGTAGTCGGGTGGACTAGCATCATCATTTTTTACGCTAGTCCGGCGCTTTGCAGGACTAGCATCAAAAATGTTGAAGCTGATCCTTCAAAGCACCCAGAGGCCCATTGAACACAATGGGAGCCTCTTTCTAACACCTGCACTTAGCAGACGTTAAAAAATGCAGATAAAAATGGTGCAAAGGAATCTCATGGATTCTTTTGAGCCATTTTTACGGCTCTCCTAGTGCCAGAACGCTCCCCTTGCATACATTATGCCCGGCGCAAGCAAAATGTAGCTCAAGGGATTACAAAGTGGCATTTTTGCCTTTCCAATGCCACATTAGTGTCAAAAAATGATGCTAATGTGGAGTTGGAATAGCGTTAGGCCACCATAAATCTGGGCCAAAGCATTGAAGGGTGTAGCAAATGACTCTGTTGTATATCTGTCTCTCATTCTACATTTGTCATCATATACTGTTACAAACTGCAGTACTTATGCTAATTCAGGTTCAGAAGTGATCCTGAACCACTATTATGCATAGTATTGCAATTGCGGAAAATGACATAATACTTGATTGTGACTTGAATATTGTGATGGCCAATGAAAGAGAAAGATCTGTGTTGAGAAAGGGTGCTTTGGGGACCATAAAAAACAAAACAGTATCTCACTTCCGTGGTCCTAGTTAATATATAGCGGGTCCAACTATTTGTTATGAAACAGACCATACCTTCAATTCTTTAGTGTTTAAATGAGACTGAAATATTTTGTAGTGGTGTCCTCGTTGATGCACAGGGTGACTGAGATGAATACTGAACATTTTACTCTATCAGAGCATGCATCAATGCACATAAATCGGAGTACCTTCAGGACCTCAACTATGCCCACAAGTTCATATCTCAATAAATAACTTCTCCGAGATGCCATAATTTGGGAAGTCGTGGAGAAAACTATCAATGATTATTACTGGAGAATGATAGGGGTGATGTGGATGATGGGATATTATGGGACCCCGTTAAAGCAGTATTAAGAAGCTGTCTGAACAGCACAGATATTCGCTGATGCTTTGTACCAGCTAAAATAAATTGTGGGAGACACAAGTAAATGGGCTCTCCCAAACTGTGACACATGCATATGTTAGGGCACTCAATATAATAATCAGTCACAACTTGACACAGGTATTTATGCCACTCCAATTCACCTCTAGACTTAGGCAATATTGATGAACCCTTGCTCATGGCAATACCACGCAGATGCGGGACGCCGTTCCAGAGGATAGGTCCTTAGCGATGGACCAGTAACTAGTATTGTTAATCTGAGTCCTTGGAACGTGCCTCCCAAGGAGCCTGATCCCGACTTGGGGATGGGCGACCTGACTGTGACTTAGCCAGTTTACTTAAATGTAAGTGACCGGTTTTTCTATCTTTATATTAAGATTTTTTTCTTTATTTGGAGAAGAGCTAATTAAATCTTTAGTTATTGGTCCTGATGAAGCATCATTGGATCCGGTCGGACCGCACAACGCGAAACATGTCGACCCTGGTTTAGAGGTACTATAATAGTTATAGTCCTCTGTGGTTTGCTGCTCTTTGAGAGTAACTGAGCATCATAACTCAATCTGTTACTTTCCTTCTGTTTTTAATCTTGGTCTTCATCCCAGTGTACTGATTAAAATTATGATATATTTTGCGATGAATAACCAATTTAAATATTTTTTTTCTCTGTTCTCTCCTACGTGCGCTGGTGCCTGAATGCAGGCATTTCAGTCTGGATAGTTTGAACCCACCAGTCACTATCAGAACAGTACAGCTTAGAGCCCCCCTCCGGGGAGCCCGTCAGGCAATGCAGTGCCGGCCTGGCGAGGAGCATTTCCCGATGAGGATGCTAGTCATCCATTGTGATGCTTGAGGGCTCTTGCTCCTGAGTTTTCAGGTTCCCTAGGCCATTATAAAACGCGTGAAACAGTGTACCTTTGTTTGTATTACTACTGTTGGGAGACTGTACACTGGACCAGATAACCTTCCGGTCCCTCCCCCTCCTTGTATTTAAATACCACTCAGGATGTCATCCACACTGTTTGACAGGAGCCATGCTACCAATGGATTATGGCTGTCACATGCATGCTACCAATCAATCAATCAATCAGAAATTTGTAAAGCGCACTACTCACCCGTGAGGGTCTCAAGGTGCTGAGGAGGTGGAGGAGTTGGTGGGGAGGTGCTGCTACTGCTCGAACAGCCAGGTCTTGAGAAGTTTCCTGAAGGTAAGGAGGTCTTTGGTCTGGCGCAGGTGGATGGGAAGAGTGTTTCACATTTTGGCGGCGAGGTGAGAGAATGAACTACCGCTGGTTCTAGTTCTGCGGAAGCGTGGGACGGTTGTGAGGGAGAGGTCGGTGGAGTGGAGATGCCGAGTCGGGGTGTAGAAGGAGAGCCATCTGTTCAGGTATTCTGTTCCGGTGTTGTGTAGTACTCTGTCAGCATGGGTGAGGAGTTTGAAGGTGATTCTCTTGTTGACTGGGAGGCAGTGCAGGTTTCTCAAGTGGTCTGTGATGTGGCAGTGCAGGGGATGTCCAGGATGAGGCTTGCGGAGGCATTCTGGATGTGTTGCAGCCTCTTCCGGAGTTTGGCTGTGGTTCCTGAGTAGAGGGCATTGCCGTAGTCCAGTTTACTTCTTACGAGGGCTTGGGTGACTGTTCTTCTGGTTTCGGTGGGTATCCATTTGTAGAACTTTCGGAGCATGCGGAGGGTGTTGAAGCAGAAGGAGGATATGGCGTTGACTTGCTGGGTCATGGATAATGAGGAGTCCAGGATGAATCCTAAGTTGTGTGCGTGGTTGGTGGGAGTCGGAGTGGGTCCGAGAGTGGCAGGCCACCAGGAGTCATACCATGCGGTGGGGGTGGAGCCGAAGATGAGGACTTCCGCCTTGTCGGAATTGAGTTTGAGGCAGCTACTCTTCATCCATTTGGTGATGGTCTTCAGTCCTTTGTGGAGGTTGGTCTTGGCAGAGTCCTTGGTGAGGGAGAGGATCAGCTGAATATCGTCGGCGTTTGAGATGATGTTGAGGTTGTGGGATTGGGTAATGTTAGTGAGCGGGCCATGTAGATGTTGAAGAGGGTCAGGCTGAGAGACGAACCCTGGGGTACGCAACAGAGGATTTTGGTGGTCTCCGAGCAGAATGGGGGGAGGCGGACTCTCTGGGTTCTGCCGGTGAGAACGGAGGTGATCCAGTCCAGGGCTCTGTTGCGGATTCCTGCATTGTTGAGGCATGAGCGTAGGGTTTGGTGGAAGACGGTGTCAAATGCGGCAAGAGGTCCAGGAGGATGAGGGCCGTCGTTTAGCTGTTATCCAGTATGGGTCTAATGACATCGGTGGTGGTGATGAGGCCGGTTTTGGTGCTGTGGTTGCTGCAGAATCTGGATTGTGAAGAGTCCAGGATGCAGTTCTCTTCGAGGAAGTAGGTTAGTTATCTGTTGACAGCCTTCTCAATTACTTTTGCCGGGATGAGGAGCAGGGAGATAGGCCGAAAGTTCTTGAGGTCCTTTGGGTCCACCATGGATTTGTTGAGGAGAGCGTTGAACTCGGCGTGTTTCCAACTCTCCGGGAAGGTGGTGGACTCAAAGGAGCTGTTGATGATCTTCAGTATGGGGTGCAATGACGGAGCTTGATTTTATCCTTCATCACATCATAGTCAATGCTCTCACCTAAAAAGTTATGACTCTTTCCCCCCTCTGAGTGGCAGACTACAGTTGGATTTGAGGATATACTGCGGGATTCTAGGATCCTGGAGTTCAGGGATCAACCATAGAATGAAAGATCCTGTGATCTGAGAATGCTTTTCAGGATTTGAGGAGCCTACGGTCCAGAAAGCCACACCCAGAGTGTGGCTAGGTGCTTCGCTTTACTCCCCACTGATGATGATATGAAGCCTCTTCTTGAGCTCTGCTCTTTGCCTGTGTTTGTTTGCCTGTGTTCCTGGCTCTCCAGTTGAGACTAATTCAAGTCAAATATCTTTAACATCTTCCTAGATGTTTTCTGGTTGTGATTCTCCCTGAAATTCCTTCTGCTCCATCCCCTCAGACATTTTCCTTACATTGTTAGAATTATTTGGCCTCTTCCAACACTGTCTCCAAGGCCTCAATTATTGATAGCTAGGGAGAGTTCGATATTATTAGTTTAAAGTGTTGAACTTCTGTTAGGCCCCTGTACACTCCACTGCACCAATGAAATGGGATTCTATCACATATTCAGTACTGTGCTTTTAGATGTCCACAGTGTTATGTGCACATTATGGGTTAACCTTTTTGATTCTAATCTGAGGTTTAAGTTATAGAGCATTGACAATAGCTAAAAGACATTGGAGCCTCTTTACATTTTTGGCTCTAAAAATATAAAGGTATTGTACCATTTATATGTTGAATGTTTTCCATAGTGCATCAGTTGCAAATGTAAGGGCCAGATGTACGTACAATTTGTGAGCTGCAAATCGGTGCAAATGAGTTAGCGAATGCCAAAAGGCCTGTACGCTATGTATGAAATCAATTCGCTAACCCAAAATTGTGATGGGACCGAATTGTGACTCACAAAATATTGTGACCCGAAATAGCAAGTCGGTATTAGGGAATCATTAATATGCCTCACAATCTGCATGTATAAAGCAGTCGCAAATAGGGAATAGTGGCTATTTGGCCCGTTTGCGCATGCAGTTTGCCATCAATTCAAACCAGGAGGTAAGTGGGTGTAAACTTTAAAAGCATAGCCAGAATGCATCACTGTTGATGCACTGGATTTTCTGTGCCAGGCTGGCCCAGGGTTTCCATAAAACAGAGGAGGAAATGTATGTTCAAGTCAGGCTAAGTAGCCCAGTCATCATGGATATCATAAGATAACATGTGTATTTGTAAAGCACATGTTCACCCGTAGGACTCTTGGCACTGAACAACAGATGTCTATTGTTACCCAACTCAATGGTATTCATTTTATCAACCTCTGAGCTGGATGAAAGGCTGAGTGGACCCACCAGGATTTGAACTTGTGACGATGAGGTCAAACACAGGCCCCTACAGTGGATGTATTAGTCCACTAAGCCACCAGACAAGGCTGGTTTGGGCCTGGAGCTTCTCAGGCCACGTTTAGAAAGCAGTAATCTTCGCAGCAATTCCAGGTGCAGGTGTTTTGCTTATTGTACTTATTAGCCACTGGAAGTTACCATGATGTGAAAGCTGTTGCAGGATGGGTGTACCAAAGTGCACTTTTACATTTCTTTAGGAGATTTCTAGATGCCATGCTTATCTACATCCACCACTACATATACCTTCCGAGGGAGGCATAAGAAATACAAACTGCTAAAATTAATTTTGATAGGATAGACAATTTCCCCCATGTCATAGGGTGTATACAGGGGACACATGTGGGCATATGTCCACCATCCTGTACTGAATACATATTTAGGAACCACAACAATAAAACATTCCCTGAACATTCAGGTTGTTGCAATACCCACAACATAATTACTGATATAGTTCACAATTTTCTGGAAGGACTCATGACTCCTACATGTTTAGGCATAGCAGAATTTACAGATGACTTGGAAGTGGGGAGTTTGACCGTAGATATATATTAGGTATTGAAAATACATGTCCAAATCATTATGTAATGCACAATGCACACAATATGCATGTTGTTTCACACCAATGAATGTTTTGCAGGTGACAGTGTGTATGCCCTAGGCCCATTTATTCTCACACCCTACCTCTCTCTCACCAAACAGAATGAGAGGATATATAACACAGCACATCGTTGCAACAGAACTGTGGTCAAGCACACATTTGGGCTCCTGAAATCCAGGTTTTCCTGCCTGCACAAACGTGGGGGTGCCCTGCAATATGGTCCAGAGATTACCTATAAGGTGGCAGCACCTGTGCCATACTACACAACATTGCCTGCAGCAGAGAACTACACATGTCGTGTCTTAATCTGATTCTGAGAATGAAGAACATGGACAATGGAGGAGAGGTTGCGCAGGGACAAAATTACCACACATTACTTTGCAAGATAAGTCATGTTCATATCAACATTATGAAAACAATTTGTACACAACAGTGTGTGTGATCAATGCAAACAAACATTAATTGTCAGGTGTTTCATAACTGTTTCAAAATAATCAGATTTGCATATCAACATATGCAACTGTACCTCAACATGTTGGCTGGTTACATTACCAAACTAACATTAAACCAAAAAAAGACCCTGCAGGAACATAACTGTCAATTTTCCTGGAAGTGCATCCAGTATCTATGGTACCCCCATGTCGATGTGCAGGAGTATGGCTGCTACTGTGTCGCAGCACACGGTTGCAGCACCTGTAGATCAGTGAGAGAGGTGCTGCTGAGACTCACCATATCTTCACTATCAGGTTGGCGTTCAACACCCCCAATTGATAGTTGCGCTCTCTGTATGGCCTCCAATACAGAGGTAATCTGACCAAGGCCCCTTGCCACATCCCCAGAGAAGTGCCCCATTTTGACCTGTAGTGTCACAGTACGTTTTGATAAGGCTGAGGTGGTATGTGCAAGACTGCCATTGGACCTTGTTTAGGCACCCATACTCATAGCAGTGAACCACTCTCTGCGCCTCTGGTTGCCATTTTACTCTGCCTGTGTGCATAGTTTCTCAATGCAAGAACAGTTGATGGACGGAATGCAGAACAAATCACCCCTCTCCTAGCCAGGCTAGTTTGAATCTGGTGGCATAGTGAGCACGGGACCCACCTGTGGGCACACCCTTCCCACTTGGGCTGACAATGCAAAAAGAACAGTTGATGGACGGAATGCAGAACAAATTAAACATTCACCCCCAGTCACAGATCTGTGTTTAATCCATCAGTAGTTTCTCAATGACATCAGTTAGGTTGTCCATTTTACTGGCCACTGTATTGAAACCCACTGAACATGCTGAATGTTGTGAAATTTACGGTTCACTAATTTCATTTGTTTGTGCTGCAGGTGTTTAATATGAAGCATGAATGTTTCAGGGCCACCAAGCATTACTTCCTGTTCTGCATTTGACTGGGAGACAGAAGGCGCCTGCACAAAAGATGTACGAGAACACACTGCAGAATTCTGGTGTTAGGGCATGACAACTTTTCCCTGGATTGCAGCGGATGGCTGGATGGCTTCCTTTTTCTCACTTGATGGTGGATGTGGGGAACAAGATGCACAGCTGGAGTGGGCACACTGCCCCCAGTACTGCTCCTGCCTCATCCATTTGGACCTGTTCCTCTCCCTCACCAGTTGAACATTTCACTTCTTTATCAGGTGTACCTATTGGAAGAATAGACACACTATTAATTTAATTGTATGGGGAACCCATTTAAGTTATACACATTTTTTGCAATGTGTCTAACACTGAGTGCACCTTGTGATTATTTGACTACAATTCCCATGATGCACCATGAAGAGTACTTTTTTTATGTAATGGTGCCTGACTGGTTTACCTGTGTCAGTCGTATTATCACATGCATGTACTATACAGTGAAAAAGGGGTACATTTATCTTGTGATGGTGCAGCTACTGACATGGCAAGGCTGCCAAATCCACTGACCACCTCTGGCTCCAGGGTAGTCTCCATCATTGCCTCCAGTGTTGTGGGTGAGGCTACAGTTAATGGACCACCTCCTGTTGCCCAGGACTCACTCAGACATATGGTGAGATTCTTTGGTGAGATCCAGAGGTCATACCACCACTTCCTTATTTCTTCTACCAAGCGCTGTGCCACACTGACAGCATTTATTTTCAGGTGCATGTCCTTCCAGATCTTGTGTTTCTGGGTCTCAGGCACAGTTATGGATGCACGATCAAACAGCTGCTCCTGGTTGTTGCAGCACTCCTCTGTCAGTATTTCCAGTTATTTTGGGGAAAAATTCAGTTTGCACTTCCTTGCCCCATCCTCATTCCGTGGCTGTTTAGCTGGACATTCCTGTGCTAATTGTAATGCTTCTAGTACTCCTCAGCTCACTAGTGGTGTGCAGCAGTTCTCACCACCTCACTATGCCTGCTATCCTGGCTTCTCAACGGCAGCACTTCCTCTGACTGGGGTTCTTGCTATGACCCAGGAAGCAGAGAATTCTATTTTTCTGCAACTGCATTCACAAATTGCAACCCAAAAGGGAATCCCAATTTGGGATTCCCTATTTAGCATAGCAACTCATTCTAGAATTATTTATGCCGCCCTTCCAATGCACATCCCATTTTACGATTTCCTAATTGCACATCGCAATGATTTGAACTATGGAATTGGAAAATTGATTGTTTGTACATCTGGTACTAAACCTTGTGTATATCTCAGTTCTTGTAGGATATTGCCATACACATAAACCCATGTGAGTATTTTAAGTTGATATAAGGGCAAAAGTAACAGTAGTCTTGTGTCCTTTTTAGTATAAAAAGCCATCACTCATGAGAGAGTGCAAGAAATCCAATAGAACCTCCATCTGACAAGACAAACTTTGTGATTACAAACCAATACGGTCTCTTGTGTGCCTTCACATATCCCTGTTCTAACTTCTCCCACTTTGCGATCAGTGCTGAGTGCAGTCCTGGATATATTCAGCACTATCAAAGGAGGAATTTGGGTTTTCCACATTGTTCCCAGAAAACATTGAGATCAACAAGGGCTTAAAATAAAACACAACATATTAGGAAGTCCAAAGTCTAACTTCTGTTTAATGCAAAATGGCGAGCAGCACATCAAAATAATTAAAATACATTTGTAATTTCAACTGAACTAAGCTCTCTCTAGAAAAGGGTTAGTTGAAGCTCAGTGCTAAATTACAAAATATTTAGGACAGTTTACTTAGATTTTTTTTCAAAACAAATCTATGTAACCTAATCATCAGAAACTTGTTCAACAAAAAAACGTATCTAATGAGCATTTGGCAGGATCATCTCACAGAGAAAGCACAAGATGTCCCTGAGGAGAAGATATCATTCATGAAAACTATACTGAGCTTGTTATTCTCCTAAAATCCTGCTTCCAGTTGCCAGGATGGTGACAGAAAGTGTGCTGTGCAGATATGTGCAAATGTACAACATTTAATAACATCAATTCTGGGGCTACTACAACCATAAAAGTTAGCAATCATATTTGAGGCTAATGGATACTTCAAAGCCAAAATAATTGACATCAATATTTGTGCCCCTTGGGCCCCCTGCACCTGTTCCCCACCAGTATTTTCTTGGCGGTGGTACCACCATGAAACCACTGGTGGATAAGGGGGTCGTAATCCCCAGCACCGTTGCCCTGGTGGATTAGGACCGCCGCTACCTTCAGACCGCCGGATCTCCAATCCTGCCACCAATGCGGTGGTCTGACCGCCATCCACAAGTCTGGAAGTCCAGTGACCTCCAGACTCATAATGAGGCCCAAAGTGTCCCTTGGTGCTACTTGCATCAGCAAGCTACAGTGATGCATTTTCAGAAGAAAACTGGATTTTGTAGGATTTACCTTCAGACATGGGCCCTCATTATAAGAAGCATGGTAATTTGGGATGCCTGTGTAAAAACTTGTGCAAGGATTCCAATTATAAGTGTTACATTATTTATCACATCTAGTAATTAACAGGTGTGATTAAGATATCAGACCACATTCAATTTCAGCAGGTCAAACCTGTTAGAGTGTAAAGACATGGAAATGCTTTGTTAAGAGCAGGACATGCACATTTTGGTGTGGGTGAATCAAAATCTACTTTATGCCTCCTTTTGAAGACACAACTTAAACTAGATAAATTCCCAACACAACAGTGTCAGGTGTTATTGGATGCAACTATTTTCACACCAAACAATAGCCATTCATAATGACAGCCTTAGTCACTTTCTTGGTCTTCATATACCTCCAGTGGGGTGAAGCTGGATGCTGCATCCACGTAGGGTTCTAGGAAGTGAGATTCTTTAACCACAAAGCCTGCTGAAGCATTCGTCTTCACGAACAAATGAATCAAATGAGATGAATTCACAGTTAATAGAAAGACATGCAAATTTTGGTGTGTGAGCATCAACATCCACTTTATGCCCCATTTTGAAGGCAAAACGTAGACCTGATAAATTTTAAATTATTGATATTGAGCATGCCTCACTTTTATATACTAAAAACCTAACAGCGTGCACTTATAGGGCACAACAAGGGTTGGGATAGTTAATATACAAATAAATGTAGGTTTTCTTCTTGGCAAAGCACCTTTCCTGGTCGTGTGCCACTGCTGCCGTTATAAAACAGCAGCATAGCCAGAGTTACAATGGTGCTTCCATGGGTCATACACTGGAACTTGTGGATAGGATAAATACACACAGCAGCTTCCATGCCAGTGACACAAGTACAGCATGACTCACCATTATTGTAAATTTAAATAACCTAATTGGTTGTAACTGGCTTAAAGACATATGATTAAGGGGAAAAACACATATTGTGACACTGTTTAGTAGTGTCACATCACACAGTCTTAATGCCAGCAACAACAAACAAGAAAAGTGGGGGGAACCACTACAATGTGATGACCTTCCTTGTATGAATGATAACAAAGCACTTCTGGCCTTGACTCCTTTTTCAATGTTCGCCAATCTTAGAATTTCAGAAGATGCATTTAACAGTCAATTGTCAGCGAGAGAGAGTACATAGGCAAGACAGCATTTCTTTAGCTGTGGAAAGTCAAAGCCTATTCTGGATAACTGGATGTTCAATTTTGCCAAACTTCTTGAAGTTTTGGTTTAATTTGGAGGATGAATTAACTATTTTGGCAGCGTCTGCATATGTGGATGATTTGTATTTCCGTTGGAGACATATGTTCTAAAATATGTGAAGCAATTAGGGGCAGTTCATACTTTTGAGTATGTTTAGATGTGTCTTCCAGTCCTTGTAATTCTTGAATAATGGTCTCTAGTAAACTGTAACTGCTTACAATTAATAATGTTTTTACAGTTCTGGTAATACAGTCCCTCAAATGGGTTGGACAATGAATAAAGGTTATTTTACAATCAGAAAAACATGTTTATAAGATCTAAAAATAGAGATAACTAGCTCATGTTTGAACTAGATCTCGTGTTATTTTAACTTAGAGGGTATTGTCGGGGGATCCAATTTGTAGCTATGGTTCGTCATGCTATATTGATAATGAAGGCGAGATTGGATAACTTTGTTCAGTGTCTCTTTCATATGGATGATGACCTCTGTGCTGAAATGAATTCTCTTCACATGACCCAATTAACATTATCAAAAGTCTTTCAGGCATCTAATCCTGATATAACACATTCATCACTCTTGTTTACGAGCTGTAAAATTTCTACAAATGATATAATATTGATCTTTTTCTGGTCTTGGTATTAGAATGGCATGTAAATGCTTTATTTTAGAAATGTGTTACTTTGACATTTTCTCTGTTACGTACCTCGATAAGTGTGTGATCTCTTTTATAAAACTCTAGTACAATTTGTGTTTTTACTTCCAAGACAGAAATATGACTGTCTGTCGTTAAGGCCATGGGTGCTTAATCATATATAATTGTTCTTCAACTTTTCCTTGTCTATATTTTGGTTTGGAATGAAATAATTTGTCAATAATTTGAAAATTGTGTACGTTTTGTAATTTTGAGGGTGAAATTTCCATGTTTGTGTTTTACTGAGCAGATATAATAATACATTTCTAGTCCTTTTAGCTTACAGGACCAAATGTTTGCTAATATTTGTTTCTGACTTTCAAAAACACAAATTTACATTTTAAATTCAAATTTCAAAGTTCTATTTTCTGTAACCATATTTTTGACTTTCCATTTACATTTTTAAAATACACTTCTGTTCCGTTTACCTGTGTGTTATAATAATATTTGGTTCCTGTACAAAGTTTCCAATTTTAGCTAGTACGTTTTCTTTTCCACTAATTCTTTCATTAGAATGTATTTATTTATTATGATAAATGCATTGTCTACCCCACATCATCATGGATTTTGGTTTCATATTCTTAAGCCTCTCAACTGAAGTTCTAACATTTTCTTTGACAAATGTGTTGTTTCTTCTGTTTTTTTATTTGAACCTATTATGAACATAGTTGGTGCATGAGCAGATAGAATAATGCTCCTTTTCTTGCAGAGAGAATAGACTCAGGTATCAGCTTCGGGATCATTGCCATGTCAATTATTGAAATTCATTTTTAACAGAAGAGAAGCATTATCTTCACAATCTGTTAGCATGACATGTCTGAAATAGTGGAATTCCTTAACAAATATGGGGATAATTTAAAGTTTTATAAATGTATTAGATGTGAGTACCCATCAGGCTTATGGCTCAATGCAGAGTAGCAATTGTAGCCCTATTGCACCTGAGTTGGCCCAGAATTCCAGAGTCAACCACCCAAGTGAGGAATTCACCCAAATTAAGCATCAGTGTTGCTTTTCTTTGACAGCTACGAATACCACAATTCCCTGCCCTGTAACAGCACTTGTTGCACCACATGCCTATGGCTGCTTCCTTTCATACCTTGTGACATACTCAACATCTGCTCCATGCTCAAACCTAACCTAGCTACCCATGACCACATTACTGACCACAGTTTCAAGTAAATTTTCATTACTGAAATGTGGGTACATGATCCCTCTGACCCTGATCTCACAGCAGCTGTGCATGCAAACTAAAACATTACAGACTACAAAACAAGAGGAATGCTTGCCATTCAGCTTAAAAATGAAGACATATCCTCCATAAGCAATCCATCTAGAAGCGCCTTTGAAATGGTACTGGCCAATGTCTCAATTTTGAATACCTGCATAATAGTTAGCTGCTTTATCAGCCACCCTCCTTCTCTAAGCACCACTTACCATGTATTAAACCTGGTGTAAACTGTTGTAATCTATGCACTTCTAACTTTATACTGTTTTCTCCAATGGGCTACAACATTTAGGTGGAACGTTTCTAGTACCTCCTCTTTAAGACACTCAATAAAGGCCTGACCCTAATTTTTAGGGATATTAACTAAAATATTCAGTCTATTATACCTTGATCAAATATGCCCTAAATCTTTTTTCCTCCTTGAAGAGGACTACTTCGCAAAATACTTTTCTCTTCCATTTTAGAGCTCATATAGCCCTTAAGAAATCTTGCAAACAGAAGGAACACATTTTATAGGAATTCTTGTCTAAATTCCCTACAAAGTTTCCCAAATTTGGCAATTTATTTAGGAGGTCATCTAACTGAAAATGCCCCCCTAATTGTAAAGTTGTTAGTTTAGAATAGGTGCTCTGAAATATATATAAGTGCTATCAGAAATATGGATATATTCTAATAATCAATGTCGTGGTATGACATCATTTGATACTAACTAAGATAAGATGAAGATCTTCGGCTAGTGATGTTTTTGGTTTAGTCTCAATAAAACAACACAAATAAAGGTAAATTTAGAAGATCTGTGCTTGCCCACTGATATAATTTACAGAATTTGTGATTCAATGGTTTGGTGCTTTTAGAAAATTAGTCTTTACATTTCTCTCAGGCAGGGCTATTGTTGCTATTACACCATTTTTGCATGGACCCTTTGTGTTTGATCTCAACAGTAAAGTGTAAGCAAGTGCATTATTTTTTGAGGTGGGCAGTTGGCCACCTTAGGGGGTGAAGCTCAAGGTTACTAAATTAACATGAGCTCAACCCCGGTAACAATGGCATAGAGCAGATAGGCTTAAGTGAAGGAAGAGTATTAAGTATGTATGTAGTACCAAAACAGTAATCAAGACAAAATAAACAATAAAAATCCAAAAGTGAATCAGAATAATGGAATAAAACTTAATAAATAACATGATGCAAAAATAACAAAATAAAATTAGGGAAATCAGAGATATGATTTTTAAAAGTTTTTAGTAAAATTAGCACCCAAAAATAGTAGGTGTCAACGATAGCCTATCACAATGGCAGACTGATATCTAGGCGGGCTTTCAGACTGACTGCGATTGAGCACTGGTCAGATACTCCAAGCTGGTTTATCACAGTCAAAGATTCAACCTTTTCACGTAGGGCCTGATTTAGATTTTGGTGGATAGATTACTCCGTCACAACTGTGACAGATAGCCATTCCGCTGAAATCTAAATCCCATAGGATAAAATGGGATTTGTATTTCGGCAGAAGGGCTATCTGTCACCATTGTGATGGAGTAACCATTCTGCCAAAATCTAAATCGGGCCCCAAGGCTTTTTTATGTATCTCCAAATCTTCCAAGGATGCTAGCCTGAGACTGTGTTTGATGAAACTGTATCAACTGCTGATGCTAAGGGAGCAGTCCAAGCCCCCCCAGGCTCCTATCAGATCACAGACAACAGGTCCAGGTTTCCTATCTTCTGCAGGTCTAGAAAGCATCCTTAAGAGGGTTTGCTGTGGTGCCACGTTAGTGGTTTTCACTGGCAAGTTGGTAGGAGGGACTCCTGGAGACTCCCTAACCAATGGGGGAAATGTTTCTGAGGAGAACTCTCTCCACTTCTACAGCATATCTTTTTGTCTTTCCCAAGCTATCCCACACTGTATCATTTGAAAGGAAATCCAAGATGGCAAAGGTCATTTGCCCTTGTAGGGACTTTGTGTGCCAGTCAGGAGTATGTTTAAGGAAATAAGCAGTCCCTCCTTCTTACCTACTAAAAAAACATATTATGGGAACAGTCCTCCTCCTACTAGGCTAGTACACAACTGGCTATCATGGGCCTCGGGAACAAATACTGTCCCTTTCCTTAGGTCAGCTATGCCTCCTTCAAATGCGAGTCAACAATTGCTTACCAGAAGCACATTCCCAAGCACTAACTTTACACTCTTCTATAGCAATGGGTGATGTGTCAACTCCTAGACACCTTTAAGGTACACCTCTCAGGGCTCCCCTGAGGCATCACCCATTATTAACTATCAGTGAATCACCCAGTGCTCCCATGAGGAGAATCGTTGAAGGTCTCCTGGTGGACAACACTTTGCCCTCTTAAGCTGCACCTCATCTTGTTCTCATCTGGTATACTTCACTATGTGCTCTTCACTTAGCATCTTCCTGTGTTTTGCTGATGTGGATTGCCCTGTAAACTCTCCTGATCATAGTTATGCAAGATTGTTGGGATGTATGCTTTGATGCATCTATTTATAATGGTCTGTGTGTAGGGTTATCTGTGATTTGTGTTTTACTTTGAAAACAGGTGTCATGAGAACTATTGCTCGGTGTGTATCTGTTTTCTGTGTGTTTGCCTGTATGCTGAGCATTTAATTTGCAAAGCCAAAGCTATGTGGTTTATCACTGTCTGTTTTATATGGTAACCATTGGTTAATAAACTTTCTCGACAAAACATGCATAAGCAAGGAAAATGTAATGATTGCAAGCTCTGCTGCTTGTACACTACATCTGTTCAAATTATAAATGTAATTTTGTTTCCTAATGATTCGATTTATAAAAGATGAAAATGCTGATTAAATAAGGAAAGCTGAATTACAGTGGAGTCATAAACTCCAGAATCGCACAGTCTGTTATGAAAACTGATACACTATACGAAAATATCTTAGCAACCACTGCTTGAACCATATTTATGTTTATTTACCAATCACCGAATCATTTTCTTTTAAAAAACATTAAAAATTTAGTTGGAACACACTCTTATTGGTAAGAATCTGAAACCCAGCATGTATTAGATTTAATAACTAATCTAAGTATGAATTTGCCGTGGAAGTTTTTTGGGAAACATTTTTGTTTCCTATTGAAACAATGTAATTATATACACATGACAAGGATCTACCATGCAATAACCAAAATCACTATCAGTGCTATTTGAGGAAAACGGTAAAGGAACAAACAAGGGTGTTCACAATGGCTACGTTTGCTTTTACCATCTTCCTAAAGCCGCTTATATAACTTCGCTATATTTGTTAAATTTAAGATCTTGGAAGCCATGCCCCTGACTAGCCTGCTGGAGGACGGATTAGGAAATTTTAGTCACTAAAGCTCCTTGAGTTCAGGGGGTGGTGGTTGCCTATATTTCCTCCTTCTTCATCTCCAGAGAGGTATTTTTTGCATTCTTGGTTTAGCTAAACATTTCATAGTCGTTTTGCCATTCTGAACATCTGTTTTTCTGAGTGGCAATGTAGGGATGCAAGGTCACTTCTTTCATGATCAATATACGGATTTGTTACACCATTTCCCTGGCTTTTTGTCTGTGCCGTAGGATAATCAGGATAGGTCAGCTGTCTACCTGTTTCTTGGGCTGAAGTTCAGGGGCATCCTCTGGCTGAGAATTGTCAGGTGTGGACTAGGGTTTCCTGTCATATCTTTGCACACCATTAACATCTGCAGGGCCTAGTCTCTGAGAAGTTGTCATTTGGTGTAGGATTACTCCGTTCAATTTGGCCTTGAACGTGCTTTCTCTAAAAAACTCACTGATGTTGCAGCATTAATTACAATTTTGCTGACTTCGTTTTGATTTTTATGGGCAAAATATGTCTTTGGTATCCGTGTAGAGCAGTGGTTCCTCAGGGGGTCTGCGACTGCTTAGAAATGTAAATAATATAGACAGATTAGGTCCCTAGCTTTCAGTAATGACTTAGTGGGGGGGGGTCCCCGGAATCCAATAATGATTCAGTGGGGGTCCTAAGAAGTCGAAAGGTTGGGTACCACTGGTGTAGAGTGATAATAATTAGGACAAAGATGTAGGTTTAATGCCCCAATTACTGACCATTAATCTTGGTTACTTTTATTTCTACTTGCTCTCTTCACAGTCATTATGAGGCACTCAGCCTCCCTTGACTACCTGTCCTTTGTTGTGGTTTGCATAAGTCAGAGGAAGTGGTGAGAATGTTATTCCTTTGACAGCACCCAGATAAATGGACGGGGCTTGCATTTCCACCATGCTTTTAAGCTTTCCGGTCACAAAGTAGGGCTCACCACTTAAGAAATGTTTGAGAGGTTAATAAGTAGGACTAGGAGTAATAAGGATTATTGGTAAGTAATCAGTTCAATAATAAACCTCAGGTTCGATATTGCAGAATCACCTGAGAAACACCTAGCATTATTAGATCCTCTAATATCGAGGAACAAGTGCATACAAGGAAGCGCACAACACGAGCTGGCATGGAGATGAGATGTACTGACAGCTTGTACGTCCTGCATAATAGATGTATCTGGCAGGCGTGGGTAACTCAATGAATAAACAGAGTAGCATGCAAAATGCTGATGGTCAAAAATTGTCCAGATGTTACTAGTAATGGTTATACTACCTGCACAATAATTCCCTGCAACAGCCACAGCAGCCTTAACAATTACCCTCACAACCTGAGCAGCAGGCAAGCCCAATTAGCTATCTTCTGTGAGCGCAAGTGAGCAGCACGAATTTAAAGCTAAGTTCGTATCTTTCAGTTTAGGATATTATGCAGCTCATTATTTAGTGAGGGATGTTTTAACAGATAGTCACTCACACTGCAACAGTAGGAATATGTGCCTGTGGTGCATGATATTTTTATATCACAAAAAATACCAGTGTGTGAGGAAGAATGGAAAACGGAGCCTTCACTATTGAACTAAACAAAAAAAAAAACAGAAAAAAGGTTTCCCTTGGACATTATTTAATATTGAACTCACAATTTATATGTACAAATCTGCCTATCTACTTATTCAAAAAAATCACAAATTGATTACAAAATTATTATTCGAAACTGCAATTTTAGTTACATCATGTCCATACTATACAATCATTAATTAAACAAAATAATGAAAAAACACCAACAATTTATCAGACCCACTGAAGCAGTATGTCATGGAGTCCATTGTCTCTATTAAAAAAATGCAGAACCCTGTTGTCTCTCTGATGTCTGAGAGGTGAAGCAGGTATCAGTTGTCTCTCTGCCTCCTCCTTAGAAGACTAACAAAAGTGAACAATTTGAAACCGTTGATGTATGTTTCGGTGGAACAATCCTATATATGGCACCATCTTCATCAGGACTATACATGATCAAAGAATGCACTGTAATGGATGAACTTGAACCATGCAAATTTGGTGTACAAACATTGAACTGAATAGTCAGCCTCTTTACTACAATGCCATCTGATGGCATAGTCTCCCGTATCTGTTGCCATCAGATGTTCACTATTCAGTTAAACGTCTGATAACCCTTCATATTGCATAAGAGCATGATGCAGACTTAGGGACTGATTTAGAACTTGGTGGATGGGCTACTCCATCACAACGGTGGGGGATATCCCATCCACTGAAATCTAAATCCCATAATATCCTATTGGATCTAGATTTCGGCGGATGGGATATCAGTCACCGTATGTTTTTTAGATTTCGACGATTTGTGACTGAGTAACCCATAAGCCAAGTTCTAAATCAGGCCCCTAGTGCCTATTCTATATGTGAGACATGATGTTGAGCTCATTTGAATCTCCATACAACATATATGTGTGATTCAAGCTAATCCATTATGGTGTTGTATAGCAATTTTGGCCATGTTTTAGACACGTTGTTTTAGTTTATTGGGCCTGCTGCTGTGCACTTTAATCCACTTACATTTTATTCAGCATTGCTTTATTTTTACAGCAATAGCCACATTTGCGGTGCTGTTTTATTTTCTTTATCTCATTGTACTTTCGCTTAGGATAGCATCATGTTCTTGGTAGGACATTTATTTCACTTTGTGCTTTCTTCAAGGCTTCAGTCAGATAGGGTTGCCGACAAACGTGGTATGCTGTGTCTCCAACATTCATGGACAAAAACAACTCTTACGTGGGGACCATTTCTTAGAATGGCAGTGTTTTATTATAAAAACACCCCTTTGTACTAGACAGGTTAGAGGGAGATTCCAGCCAGATGAACACGACTCTATGCTGATTGGTTCGCTGCAGCTACTTGCTTAGACTGCTGGACCTCTGACCCACACGGGGATGGTGTCTCTCTAGACTACATGCTTCTTCCTCCAGGTACAAAGGGCAGACTAGGCTTATTACACTGTGCTCAAACATAGTGTAGGTAGGAGAAACATATGTATCACTCCCAGTGACAGTATGGTAGGATTGTTCTTGTGTTTTACTCTGTTAGTAACCTGCTTGCTTTTATTGTGTTTAATCATCCTAGTTATTGCCATACATGCCTTTTTTACATAAGATGCAGTTACTTCAATAAATCCTTATTGAACTATATTCTGCCTCTATTGTCTTTGCCTATATGAGACTTTCGGTAACTGAGAGAAAGGGATGGGATCTGACCGACCATGATTCACCTGAGGAATCTTCCTTGTCATGCGCCCGGTTGCCACAATCATCCCGGCCAGAGATGAGGTGCTGCTAGTTAGCCGGAGAACCCAGATTAGGCCGAAAGGTGTCATGTGGTGTGGAATCATACTTAGTACCCACCATCCATGTGATCCTGTCTCCCAAATCCAGTAGCCTCATTAGCAGAATGAGAACCTATGCTACAATGATATATGCTGATGAATATGGAGCGATACACAGGATTGTTCCATCAAAACGTACATCAACGGTTTTCAATTCTTACATTTTGCTGGAGCGACAACTACACAATTTGTTCAATTTACATTGGTGTAAAAAGGATTAAGTCCAACCCTGTTTGTGTGTATAGAAGAACTATCATGGTCAGATCTCACAGAGAGCACTCAAAGAATACAAGTTAGATTAAAAAAAGTCAGAGTGCTGTATCTGGCTGTGAATTAAACTCAAGAAAGTCTGTGGAAGAACTATTTGAAAGTAATACTTACCAACACTCAAATAGGAATTTCAGTTGTTATTTCGTGAAGCACAAACTGCATCTTAAATATATCTATTTAAGGAAGCTCTAGCTGATCGTTTACCAAAATTACAAATAATTGTTGCTTGTTCCGTAGAAACTTTCCACCATCCTTTTTATTTCAATAAAACCTAAGTTCTAGTGGCCTTGAGACCCATGACTGCAGCTGAAAACATAGATTCTCCTTTATTTACTTTGGTATGTGTCTTTATCAAAACCCAATCTCTGGATTTTATATCTATCTCTGTTAGAAATGGGGATTCTAGTTGGCTAGGGTATGCGCCTAAGCCAGGCAGAAACCACCCATTCTAGTCAGGGCAAGGGAGTTACACGTCTAAGATAACCTCTGCTCAACCAATGGTAGCTTGGCACGAGCAGTCAGGCCTATCCCAGAGGCAATGTGTAAAGCATTTGTACAACCCACACAACACATGTGACACACTATCTCCACCACAAAGGAAACACAACACCAAGTTTTATGAAAATATACTGTATTGTACACAACGTAAATTATTAGACCAAACACAACATGTCAGTAATATCCTGCTACTCAAGAAGTTGTCAGAACGTTAGACATTAGTTAGTCTGCAGAACCAGGAGTAGTCACATATAACACACAGGTTGCTTATTATTCTGCAACATAAGCAGTAGTCAGGAATAACATTACTGCACAAATACACTTGTCATAGAAATATCATAAATGCCCATATCATGAAGATGGCAAGTCAGGAAAACAAATATTAGCATCATGCCCATAAAAAGAACATTGGCAAACATATATGGAACACCTCATAAAAATAGGCAGGTTAACATATGAACCATGAATGTCGATACAAGGAACATATGACATACGTAGGTCCTTTAAAAGTACATGTTTCTATGATGCCAGGCACTCCCAGTGCCAAGAAACGAACAAAGGGGGCCCCGGCGCTCTGTTGCGCTAACAGGGGCCTCGCAGTAATTTAATGGAGAGAGGGGCCACACACATCCCCTCTGGTTTTTATATTGGCCCCCCACTGGGGCCTGTGATCTCTGGGGGCCCCTCCCTGGGCCTCAACCGGCCCTTCAGAGGGGAGACCAAAGACAGAGAAAACAATATGGGCCCGGTGTGGGGCTCACCCGACTCTCGCACGGGCCCCAAAACAACAAGTGAGGATTATGTCGGGTGGGGAGCCTCCAGCAAGGCTTCCACCCACCCACATCCTGAAAGGGCAATTTTGGGCTATGTTGGGGCGTTAGGAGCCTCTGATGAGGCTTCCTTCCCCCCGGCCCATCCAAAACAACAAATGGGCTCCGGTGGGGCGGGGGAGCCTCTGATGAGGCTTCCGTCCCCCGCCCAGCTTCCCAATCCAGGCTGCAGCCCGGGTTGTAGGAGACATCAGGCACCAGAGTGGGTGCCTGCTTGTGCCCTGTGGGCGCTCCTCAGAGCGTGCTTCGCCCCAGGGGCATGGTAGGAGCACACTCGCTCCTTCCTTCACTCTGTTTGTGCCCCAGGGATCCTAGGGGCAGCGCGTCTCCAGCGCATTTTTGAAATCAACAACTCCTGAGTTCTCGGCATCGGAAAAGCACTTTCATGTGCAGGGGCACACTTAAAAAAGCCCGGGTCACAACAGTTATTCCAGGGTTCAAGCAGGCACTTTACCAAGCGCAAAGGCACCACCTAAGATTCGCTTTTAAGCACAAAATGAATTTTCACAGTGCTTCAGGGAAAGATGGCAAAGCACTCTCCAGGCACTAGGGACTTGTTGCAGGGCTCCAGGATCACAGCACGCAGCCCCTGGGCCCAGCAATAACAGAAAAAGAGCGCAGGCGGCAAGGCTCAGCAGCAGGACAGCACAAGGTGGATGCAAGCAAGTGGCAGTTCCTTACAGTGACCAAGTAGGTCACAGGTCAGCACAGCAGCAGTCCATGGCGGTTCCTGGTGAGTCCTTCCAGTATTCTGTGTCTAATTCCAAGTAAGTTCCAAGGTGTCTCCAAATTGTGGGGAAAACTCCCCTGTATTTAAACTCAGTTTTACAGTTTTACAGTGGGTTTACAAAGAAAGGGGAGAGGAGGTTCCAACCATTTACAACTGGTTCTGGGAGTGCCCCCTTTCTCCTCTAGCACAGGCTTCAAACATCAGTTGGGGGTAAACAACCCTATAGTGTGAGGCTAGGCCACAGCCTTTACAAATGCAGGTGTGCCCCACGACCCCTTCTCTCAGCCAAGGAAGACTATTCAGTATGCAGATGCACCTCTGTGACACCTCCACCTTCCTTGTGTACAGGCTGTCTGAAAAGTATGCACAAAGCCCAACCGTCACTCTGCCCAGATGTGGATTGGAGTCAAGCTGCAAAACACCAGAGTCATAAGGACTGAGAACTGCTCACTTTCTAGAAGTAGCATTTCTGTACTAGTAATAACAAATCTACTCACACCAGCAAGCAGCATTTCTTATTACCATTACAACCATACCAAACATGCCTACACTACCCCTCATAAATCAGCCAATACCCCCTACACAGGGCATTTCCAATGCAATCCTATGAGAAGGCAGCACTCACAGCAGTGAGAAACCAAATAGGCTGTTTGTCACTACCAGGACAGCCCCGCTACCTAGCACATGTCCTGCCTTCAACATACATTTCATCCTGCCCATGAGGCTAGCTAGGGCTAAGGCTTACCTTAGGGATGACTTACATGTAGTAAAAGGGGAGTGCTGGGCCTGCCAAGTACATTTAGATGCCAGGTCCCTGTGGCAGAAAACTGTGCGTGCAGGCCCTGTGCTAGCAGGACTGAGACAGGTTTGAAAGGCTACTTCAGTGGGTGACGCAAGCAGCTCTGCAGGTCCACTGGTAACATTTAATGTAGAGGCTCTGGATATAGAGATTCCACTGTACAAAGGACTTACAGGTAAATTAAATATGCCAAATAGGTATAAGCCAATCATACAATCTTTAGAAGGGAGAGCACCTGCACTTCAGCACTGATCAGCAGTGATAAAGTGCTCAGAGTCCTTGAGCCAACAGCGAGAGGTCAGAAAAAATAGAAGGATGGAGGCAAAAAGTCAGTGGATGAACCTGCCACAAGGGCCAGGTCCAACAATCTCTCTAACTCTTAAGTATTCTTTAAAATAGTTTTGGTGTTTAGCTGCTAGCTTTTGGAAGCACATAGCAATTGACTGGGACCACCAGTGACCTGGGCATTTGAAAATCTAAACATTCATACACTCAGGAATGCCCCAGAACAGAAAAGGTTAATACAAAATGCAGTCTCCCACACCATGGTTTTTAAAATGTTCTTTATCTTTATGGGAGATGTGGCAAACTTCTCTAAAAAGGTTGGAAGGCGACTCTTTCAGGGCTAATTCATTCGTGCTTCCTGTGGCTCACCTATGTTTTTAATCACTCATTGAATCAATATTTGTATTTAGATTTTTGTGGATCTCCATACACTGGATTTTCTACCCTCGACCATTTGCCCTTCTTTCCCCAAACCAAAAAACAGTCGTACTGCTCTTATAATAAACACCAGAGTGGGCATCGACTTTGTCAGTCAAGTGAGGATCCGGAACTAAAGCTATTTTCATGAGAACCTAAGGCTTCGTACCTGTGAACACTAAAAACTGAGATGTTTAAATTTTCAAGTGATTGTTTACAGGTTTTTGTGAGGACCATTACGGTTACACAACAGATCACACAATCACATTTTAATTATCATCCATGTATAACAGCCATACTTTATAATGGATGTGCACAATTCCATTTTTCATTTTGTGAATTTATATTATTTACACGTGGTCTGCACTCTGTAATTCAGTAACAGCACAACTCTTCTATTCATGAAGCTCTTCTCAAGACCCATTTGTATTGTAAATGGTGCCTGAAAGAATATATGTATTCACTTAATTATTAGTTTCAGAATATGTATTATATCTTAATGCCGATCTCTTATGGGCAACAGCCCTCTTATGGATACTGGTAAACCACAATCCATTCTAAAATTATGGGTTTTACCTATCACATCAGTTATACTATATCTTAAAGAGTGGCTCACCTAGATTGTGCATGGTACCAGATGCATGGCACCTTTCCAATGGTTAGAATGAGATTTACGAAGCCCTTGGACTTTCATTGCATCATGCAAGGGGGCACAAGGCAGCACAAAGTCAGATTTACTGTGCCACACAGAGCCACCTTCTGCAGCTCTGTGTGGAATTGTAAATCTGGAGTAACACAAGGCAGTACTAGTCCAGTGCTCAATTTGTGAATGGAAGAGTGCTGGTGTCTGAAGCTCTGCTGAGAAGCTGGCGGCCAGTGCAATTAAAATTAAACATCAGTGGACTAAATACAATAGCTGGTAGTCTTTAATTCACTTCAGGCACTTCCAGCTGTTTTTTCTCGTAGGTTCCTACTTTCTCTTTTTGTGATTGTTTTGCCGTCTTTCTCTTCCTAAGTTTTTCTGATCCATGTGGAAAAAAAAAATAAGAGCCGGTCCCCAAAAACTAAGTGGCTGTGGCTTAACCAGTCATGGCTAACTAGGCAAGGCTAAAAACAACCTGCTAGTCCTACTTATCCTCCTAGCAATCATTTCTCAAGTGATGGCCACCAGCTCAATGTAAGCACTGCACTAGTCACTGCCTTGCGTTATTCTGAGCTGGAAAGGCATTCCATAGGTGAAGCTTGGGTGTTCCCATGCACCCTCTCATGGTTTTGGCATATTCCCGGATTTATTAACGGTGGTATGTCTTCCCAGGTGAGGTGTAATGGGGAGAAATATTGTCCCTTCTTGCACAAAAACAATTCTCACTATGATGCAGGCACCCTTGCACTATGGCTCAAGGGTGCCTACATTGGGGCTAGGCTGCATTCAGTGCACCTGCACAGGGAAAGGGCAGGAATGTGCCATATATTGATAGATATGGTGCATTCCTGCCCTCTTCCTCTCACGCAGTGCAGTATCTTGGTGTATTGTGTGACTTGTTAGTTAATCTGCGTCCAAGATTCTAGAATGCTCTCACAGCCATAATTCCCAAGCAAGAAGAAAATATTTAGGCCCTCATTATGAGTGTGGCGGTCTCAAGACCGCCACACTCGCGATGATGGTTGGACTGCCTCAGCCCCATTGTGATCTTGGTGGAGCCGCCACAGTCAAACCTCCAACACCGACAGGCTGCAGCCAGCCTGCAGCCTGGGGGTCCCGGCAGTTGTAATCCGCCAGGGAAGGGCGTGGGCAGTGCAGGGTCCCCCATGCACAGCCCCATCGCACATTTCAATGCCCAAATTATAGGCAGTGAAATGCACAACAGGTGCTGTCGCACCCGACGCACCACAACATTGCCGACGGCTCAATTATGAGCCAGCATCAATGTTGTGGTGATTTTTCCGCTGGGACAGCGGGCGAAAACGCTGTTTTTGCCCACCTGGCCCAGCTGACTACTCCTAATATGGTGGGCAAAAGATCTCCAGGACTGGCGCTCTTTTGCTTGCAGAGGCTTCTGCGGTCCTAGAAAAGTCGTAATGAGGCCCTCATACTGGCCAGCTGTTACCTAAATAGGGAGCACATGAGGCCCAACGGCCAGATTTGCAACTTTGGAACTGCAAACCAGGTTCAAGTCCCAGCATCATTCAACATCATATGATGCTGGACAAATCATTTAATCACCTGCATCTAAAATGAAAAAAAAAGTAATCTAATTCTGTGTAATATAATCTGCTGCTAATGTAAACCGTGGTTCAAATTTGCACTATATAAAACAAAAAAAAACACACACACAATCCATATTTTACAAGAATTTCCTTTAAATTATGGTCCTTAATGTTCACATTTTCTCTGTCCGTACAGCGCTCTGTTAACCATGTTGCCCAAGGCATGCCCTAAGTAAAAGTGATAATAAAATAAATCCTCGCTCGGAATCAGGCATCTGGAGATAGCATGCATGTAGTTGTTCTTTCACAAGTCAAGTGTCCCAAACACATTTTATTATAAATTCCTTTTCGAGATCTTCTATCTCCTGGACCAACTCAAAGCAGTAATGTGTTCAATTCGAGTAAAGGCTGTGTAAACTACTTGTCAAAACAAAAAGTGAGTGTAAGAAATCTGTGCATTTTTCTTTGTGTTTACATGAGGCCTGTGTTCCATCAGTTATGAAATCAGTACATTTTAACATAGTTAGTGCCAGGAAATAATGCCCACCATCTGCTTCCAATATTTACTAGGACTCCCACTTCCGAAATTATAGTGTGAATCATTTTCAGAATGTGCTAAATCGTTTTGATAGGTTTTGCTGGATTCATGGTGTTTGTTTGACAGGGTATTTATTCTGTCTGAAGACAGTCATGACACAGGGCTTTTCTCAACAGGGTACAACACTGGCATGCAAAAAAGCAATGATTGACCACGCTTTTCAAACTATTTATTTCCTGCAGCTCATGTGGAAAGGACATTGTCAAATATATGTAAGCAGACATGTTAGTTTTTCTACAAACATGTTTTACTTTCACAAAGTTGTCCTGATTCCCATACTTCTCTATTCCTGCAGAAAAGTCATGAGTAGCTACATAAACCTAAAACACTCACTAGTGTGTACCGTTGGTAAGACTGGTACTATCATCTGCAATTTCACATAGGGCACAGGCAGAGGTAGAAGTGTATTAAAAATGTATGGGAACTGTGACTTGTGTGTAGTGGAGGTGGGGCCAGCGAACATGAGGGTGGAGTCACAGGTATGGCTAAAAAACACAAGGCCATATTTACAAGGCCCTTTACGCCACCGGATTATCACTTTTAGTGATGGTCCAGTGGCACACACTGCTGGGCCATATTTACAAGGCCACCTAAAGCCCCCCTGCGTGGCTTTTCCTGGCCTTGTAAATATGAACTGAGTCAACGTAGCGTGAGTTGCTGTGTTGACTCACCCTGCAACAGGGAGGCGTGCCATGGACGTTACGGTGGATGTTCCCACGTAACATCCACGGCACTTGACACTTTTCCAGATTAATGAGATTTCGTAAACCTGAGTCAACGTAGCGTGAGTTGCTGTGTTGACTCACCCTGCAACAGGGAGGCGTGCCATGGACGTTACGGTGGATGTTCCCACGTAATATCCACGGCACTTGACACTTTTCCAGATTAATGAGATTTCGTAAACCTGGGAATTCGTTAAAAGTCTACATCTCGTCAGAGGAGGCATAAAGGGAAGCACAGGAATCAGAAATACCTATATTTCTCCTCGTATTTTGCAGCACACATAGAAAGAGGAAAACACCTCTTGTGATTGTGTCCCAGCACAGGGAAAAAGGACAGGAATGTGCAGGGCAGCGCAGCAAGAATGTTCGCAGTGCTGACCTGCACCAAAATCTTGTAAATATGCTACATATTCTATAACTAAGGACTAAGTTTACAAGTGCCACGTGCCACCGGTGCATCACTTTTTTTGACGCACCAGTGGTGCAGGCTGCAGGCACATATCTACAAGGCCAGGCAAAGTGACTTTGCATGCCTTTTCATGGCCTTGTAGCTTAGGAGTAAGGCAACACAGTACAAGTTGCTGCATTGCCTTACTCTGCATGAAAGAGGAATTCCATGGGTGTTGCGGAGGGTGTTCCCACACACACTCATGGATTTTGATGCATTCACAAATTTGCAAGGAGTTGTAAACCTGGGAATACGTCAAAAGCCTACGCCTCCCTAGGGAAGGTGTAAGGGAGGAACAACGAGGAGAAATACCTTTATGTCTCCTTGTTTTTTCCTTTTTCTATGTGTGCTGCATTTTGCAACACATATAGGAGTAAAACACCTCTTGTGATTGTTTTAGTGCAAGAAGGAGTCCCTTTGTTCATAAAAACAAATCATCCTCGCAACACAGACACACTTGCACCATGGTGCAGAGATGCCTGCATTGCCCCATGGCAGCCCATTGTGCACCACTGCAGGGGAAAAGGACAGGAATGTGCCATATCTTGTAGATACGGTGCATTCCTGCCCTTTTCATTTGGTACAGGGCAGTGCAGCAAGAAGGCTTGCAGTGCTGCCCTGTGCCAAGAGATTGTAAATATGCCCCTAAACTTGTTGCTCTTTCACCTTCAGATAACTGCATATAAAATAATGCACACATTAAATGAAAAATAAATGCAAGGTGAATCAGTGGGAAATGCACTATTTCACATTAGGAATAAGGCTCCAAGATTTCCATTTTTATTGATTTTTTCAGATATATACAGATAGAAAACAATGAAAACTTAAAATTGTTCTTCTAATAAGTGACTGTTGTGAATTCCAAGACCACAGATGAGCAGAAAGCATTAGGAGTTAAAAAAACAGGATAAGATATCTTTAAATACAGTCCTGTGTTAAAATGTATTTTTTGCAAATATCTAATATTTACCTGTGGGTGTAATGTATTGCTATATTTGGCTGCTGAATTTGCTATAACAAGACAGGCATCAAAGTATGAGTGCGTACCTATCATTTAAATAAATCTGGACAGTTTTGACTCCACTCATTCACAAACCACAAAATAAATATGAATACATATTAATAAGATGGACAAAAAATAAATATGGATAAAGACAGATAGAAATGTTAAAAAAATAAATATCATAAAACTGGGAACCCTAATTATGAAACCTCTATTGACTCATGAAATGACTGTAGATGTCTGTGTACTTAACCAAAGAGCCACTGAACAGAATGTTGGTTGATCCAGTGGTGAAAAGCATATAGTTTCTGTGCTACAAGGACCAAGATTGTGACAGAAAGTACTGTGAATATGTGAGTCATTATTTTAAACATACAATATCTCTGAAACAGAATAAATCTTTGCCATCACAAAACTTCCATTGAAACCATCAATCAAGTCAGTACTGGCTTCCAAGCAGCATTTGTTTATACAGACAGACTAATTACACACATTTACATTTCAAGACAAGTAGAGCTGTTTTTGTTTAACTGTCAGTCCTTCTCTTGACTTCACAGTACAGGAGATTCCCTTCTTTCCATTCCAGCTATCGACATTAACTGTCCTGGACGCTTGTCTTTTAATAAAAAAGGAGGGGAACTCCTTTTCTTAACTTAAAAAAAGAATGGGCACATTGTGATCTTTGGATCCTGCCCACTTCAACCTTTGGACCTGGGCCGCTCATGTAGAGGTGCGCTGGATAAGTGCAGGGCTGAGAAGCTTTTTTCGTGGGAGAGGTTTTGCGTTTGAGGAGTCTAAAGATCATACACGTAACTCGGAACGTCTGCAATCCAACGAAGCGCAAGCAACACTTCCACATAAAAGACAAAGGGGGTAATTCTGACCTCGGCGGTAAAAGGCGCTTACCGGCAGTCAGAAGACCGCCATAACACCGCCGCGGCCGCGGGAAACCGCCACGGTCATTCTGACCCGCAACAGGCAAACCGCCAAAAACCCGACATCCACAAAAGTCCGGCACACCAAAGGTCAGCGAAAAACTGGCGATGACCAAACCTCCACCGTCACGCCAACAGAAATACGCCCATTCCATTCCGACCCACGAATTCATGCGGCGGTCTTTCAGCCGCGGTATTCCATTGGTGGTACACACCGCCGCGGTCAAAATACACACACAGCTCCAAAACACACCTGATACACATACTAACACCACTCCCACACACCCAACACAATATAAAACACACACCCACATCACCCACAAACCCCTACTACAAAAATTGAGAAAGAAGCACACAGAGAGACACCACTATCAACAATACTAGCATCCACAGGCACACACCATCATCACTCACACAACATCCACGCACAAAACACCACACACCACCACACTCACCACACTCATCACCACAAACGCCACCCCACACCTCATCCACACCACCCCATAAAATAGTTCGGGTAGAGCCCCAGCTCTTCGGGGCACAGGTGCAGCACACCACCATTGCCCGGATGATGGAGCTATGGCAAAGAATAGTGGACAGGGTCAACGCTGTGGGACAGCATCCACGAAATCGGGACGACATCAGGAAGCGGTGGAACGACCTACGGGGGAAGGTGCGTTCCATGGTATCCAGACACAACATCGCAGTGCAGAAGACTGGCGGCGGACCCCCACCTCAACCCCCAGAATTCACAACATGGGAGGAACAGGTCTTGGCGATCCTGCATCCTGAGGGCCTCGCTGGAGTAGGCGGAGGAATGGACTCTGGTAAGTCAAATCTCAACTACTTCTTCCCCCCCACCCACCGGCATGCCAAATCATACCCCCACCCTCCCCCCCACCCCCATCACACATCCTCCTTGATAATGTCTCACCATCACAACCCACCCATCCCAACACCAAGCCCTGCATGCGACCACAAACCATGGACACCCCTCACCTAAGCATGCCCACAGCACATACCCATCCCCCCCCAAACCACCGTCACAACAGCCCCCACAAGGGAATGCCAGCACTGGGGTACACGGACACCCACCCATTGCACGCTATGGTACACACAGAAGCAATAACCATACTCTTATACCCCTGCAGGACCCGAACGCCACTACACCGCCCAGGAGGGTCCAGAAATGTCCATTCCACCCCCAGAAGAGGCCCACAGTGATGACAGCAGCTCTGTCTCCCTGGACCCAGATGACCAGCCCGGCCCATCGGGGACCTCGGGACAATCGGTTCCCCTCAGACAGCCACAGGCCACAGCAGACCTACCCCCCTCTGGGAACACCAGCACAGCATCCACCCAGCGGGCCCATGCCTCTGTCTCCAGGACACGTCAATCAGCGGTGTGTCCACCACTACAGGGCACCCAGGTTAACCCACCACCCCAACAACAACAGGGACCTGGGGGCAGTGGTAGTGGGCACACGGTCCAGGGGACAGAGGCCCAGGGAAACAGGGCAACTGGGAGGGCTACTGTGCGACAGGGGGAGGACAGGCCAAGGGAACCCACTCTCCACGAGGCCCTATCCTCCATCATGGGAGCATACCACCGCTCCCAGGAGACGATGGCGACGGTCCTGGCCAGGTTCCAGGAGATCCAGGTACTGCAGGAGGAACAGTATATGGGGTTCAGGGAAGAACTCAGAAATATCAGTTCCGCAATGGGCACCATCGTTGTGGCTCTCAACCAGATAGTCACCACATTGCGGGACCATGTGGCACCACAAAGGGCCCCTGTCACTAGCATGGACCAAGAACAGGCTACCACCTCCGCCGGCGCTAGTGGACAGGAGGCCCCGACACAAGAACAGGCCACCAGAACCCCACCCCCTGCAGAAGGAGAACCACCCTGCAAGCGGTGCCTGAGATCTAGGAAGAAGACAGAGTAGGATGCCCAGACCCCCGCCAGGAAAGGATACCCCCTGATTGTCTTCCCACTGTCCCACATTGTCACCCTGTCCAACCTTAAACTGCCCCTGCTCCACCTTCCACAGGCATATGGACAATGCACCTGTGAGACTCAAAATCTGGACTCTGCCATGGACATTCCTCCACCATCACCCATCATCGAATTTCAACCAATACCTAAATTTGAGCACTTAAATAAACACACTTATTGCACAAAAATAATCTGGAGTCTTCCTGTATTTTTGAACAAATGTATTACACAGAACCGTGCCAAAATGTCCAGTTACATTGTGATGACAACATACCACTGTCACACAGCTGTAGTTCATGGGGAAACAAAGCAGAGGTCACGGAGTGGGGCCCACATCTCTGAAATTGGAAGGGAAAGACACAACTCAGTGACATACACTGGGTGGAAACTCAGACAGTAGAGAGGCAGGAGACTTTAAGTAAATGTAAATTCCGGTGTTGATTCTTACCTGTATGTTATTGAAAATACTGCTGTATTACTCTGTCCCTGTTGTCTGTGTCGTCCTCTTCGTCTTCCTCCTCTTCACTCTCCGCAGGCTCCACAGCTGCCACAACACCACCATCTGGACCATCCTCCTGCAGGAAAGGCACCTGGCAGCGCAAAGCCAGGTTGTGAAGCATACAGCAGGCCACGATGATATGGCACACCTTCTTTGGTGAGTACATTAGGGATCCACCTGTCATATGGAGGCACCTAAACCTGGCCTTCAGGAGGCCGAAGGTCCGCTCTATCACCCTCCTAGTTCGCCCATGGGCCTCATTGTACCGTTCCTCTGCCCTGGTCCTGGGATTCCTCACTGGGGTCAGTAGCCAGGACAGGTTGGGGTAACCAGAGTCACCAATTAGCCACACACGGTGTCTCTGAAGTAGTTCCATCACGTAAGGGATGCTGCTATTTCACATGATGTAGGCGTCATGCACTGACCCAGGGAACTTGGCATTTACATGGGAGATGTACTGGTCAGCCAAACAGACCACCTGGACGTTCATGGAATGATAACTTTTTTCTGTTCCTGTACACCTGTTCACTCGTGCTGGGGGGGACCAAAGCAACATGTGTCCCATCAATTGCACCAATGATGTTGGGAATATGTCCAAGCGCATAGAAATCACCCTTCACTGTAGCCAAATCGCCCACCTCAGGGAAAACAATGTAGCTCCGCATTTATTTCATCAGGGCAGACAACACTCTGGACAACACCTTGGAAAACATGGGCTGAGACATCCCTGATGAAAAGGCCACTGTTGTTTGAAATGACCCACTTGCCAAAAAATGGAGTACTGACAGCAGCTGCACTAGAGGGGGGATCCCTGTGGGTTGGCTGATGGGTGACATCAGGTCTGGCTCCAGCTGGGCACACAGTTCCTGTATAGTGGCTCTGTCAAGCCTGTATGTCAGTATGACATGTCTTTCTTCCATTGTCGACAGGTCCACCAGCGGTCTATACACTGGAAGATTCCTCCATCTCCTCGCAAGTCCCAGCGGACGGTGCCTAGGAAGGACAACATGGATCACAGAGTCAATCAACCCACAGGTATGTTCCCACAGCTTGCACAGTACACGATTCTCAATGCATTGAATGGCTTGTATGAGTGTTGATGCAAGGCCTAGGTATGTGTGACGCAGTAGAAATTAAGATATGGGGGCCCTTGAAATGGCGGCTGCCTGACCTGTGAAGTGCGACAGTGGGATGTGAGGTCAATGCGCTGGCGTGGCACACCGTGGCGGTAGGCGGTCGAAGACCGCGGCGCATAGCCGCATTGGTTAACATTGAACCCTATGGGTTTCAGGAGCCAATGAGGATGTGCGCCGGCGGTCGCGGTACGCACCGCCGCGTACCGTGACCGCCATTTTCTTTCTGCTTAATCACTCGATACCTGATCTTCCACAGGAGAGGACCTATACTGCAAGTGCTGCAGTGACCTCGGTCTGGAAGAGACAATGGCTGCTGCGACTGGGGGAAGGGCCCCTGCCTTCACTTCCGAAGAATTGGAGAAACTCGTGGATGGGGTCCTCCCCCAGTATACGCTACTCCACGGTCCTCCAGACCAACAGGTAAGTACACTGGGACCATGCTTTGGGGCCAATGCCTGGGTTGAGTGGGGTGAATGAAAGATGGTGGGGAGGGGAGCGAATGAGGCATGCATCAAACGAAAGATGAGAGCATGTGCCACATGGCAAGGGTGGGGATGGGGGGCCACTCACATCGAGCATGCAGAAGGTGATGTTATTTTTTTTTCTCCCCCTGCACATGTCACATAGGTCAGCGCCCATCAGAAAATTGACATTTGGCGTGCCATCGCCAAGGACGTCCGGACCCTGGGGGTCCACAACAGACGGGGTACCCACTGCCAGAAGAGGTGGGAGGACGTCCGCCGCGGGAGCAGGAAGACTGCGGAGGCTCTGCTGGGGATGGCCTCCCAACGTAGGAGGGGTGCCAGTCGTACTTTGACCCCCCTGATGTCCCGGATCCTGGCGGTGGCCTACCCCGATTTTGATGGGCACGTGAGGACATCACAGCAGACACAAGGGGGTGAGTACAAGCACATTCTGCTGATTGTGCGCACATTGGAGGTGTCTGGGTGGGGGAGGAGGGCTGTGGGTATCCCTAGGCCAGGGCATTTTCTGTAGGCTAGGCCCCTCCGTTAGGCATGGCCCTGTACCCCCGCCCCCCACCTCTGTAGGTTGCCTAGTACAGCTAATCATGGCCCTGTGTCACCTATGTGTGGAGTAGTCGTCCATAGGCTTGGAGGCCATGTCCCACGGATTGAGTAGTGTACCCCAATTGCGCGGCGTAGTGCAGGGGGCTTCTGTGTCTGTCCTCTCCGCCACCGGTGTCGCCAATGCATGCACTCAACATGTCTTTGTTTCTCCACCCCCCCCTTTCTTTGTGGTCTTCCTGTTCATGTGTGCATTAGCATCATCAGGCGGAGGACAAGTGGCATCGGAGCACGAGGGAGCTGCATCTCACATGGCCATGGAGGGCCATGCAACTGACTCTGATTTCACCAGTGAGATGGAGGGCGATGGGAGCTCCACAGCGGGGATACGTGGTAACACCAGCGACACAGACACGTCCTCGGAAGGGAGCTCCCTTGTGGTGGCGGCAACATCCGCGCCCACCGCAACAACAGGTACAGCCGCCACCCAGCACGCCAGCTCCGCCCTCCCAGCAGCCCCTCAGCCTTCGCCCCGTGCCCGCTCACCCAGGAAGGTGGGCATCTCCTTCGCCCCAGGCACCTCAGGCCCTGCCCCAGTTACCCCTGCTGCCCTCAGTGAGGAGGTCATTGACCTCCTCAGGACCATCATTGTTGGGCAGTCTACCCTTTTGAATGCCATCCAGGATGTGGAAAGGGAGGTGCACCGGAGTAATGCATACCTGGAGGGCATTCATTTGGGTCAGGCTGCCCATCAGCGATCGTTCAACGCTCTGGCCTCAGCACTGACGGCAGCCATTGTCCCTGTCTCCTGCCTCCCTCCTCCAACTTCCTCAACCCAGTCCCACTCCCCTGTACCTCTGCCTATCCCAGACACACCATCAGACCAGCCTGCACACACCTCAACACCCAAGACAAGCTCATCCAGACATAAGCACCACACATCACACAAGCATTCACCCAAGCAACATCCACATGCAGACATGCCAACAACCACTGCCTCCTCTGTGTCCCCCTCCTCTTCGTCTCCCTCCTCCCTCCACTCACACTTGCATGCACAACATCTGCAGCCACTACGTCCATCACCAGCACACCCACCAGAACACTCCGCACACGTGCAGTCATCACCCCCACTACCATTTACACATCCCCTGTGTCCTCTCCCAGTGTGTCTGTCACCCCCTCTTCCAAACCACGCAAACGCAGGCAGCCACCCACCAAACAGCCATCCACCTCACGACAGCCTCCAGCACAAGCACCTGCACCCAAAGACACCAGACTTCACTCTCCTACAACCACATCCTCTTCCTCCACTCCCATACCCACTACAACTACCCGTCCCTGTCTTACTAAATTGCTTTTCCTTTCCAACCTTGACCTCTTTCCATCAACTGACCCACCCCCTCCATCTCATAAGGCTCCGATCAGCACCTCAGCCACCACAAAACCTGGACCTTCAAAGACCATAGTCCAAGGATTTTGGAGTCCACCACCTTCAAGCCCAGCTACTTCGGCTGGGAGTAAAGAGACGGCCAGCCCACCCCCTGCAAAGAAAGCAAAGAAAGCCAGTGCCCGGCGCGAGAGGCCAAAGAAAGCAGGCTCCACAGGCACTACCCTGGCACCGGCAGGGAGTGGGGTGCCACCTGGCACACCGGCAGAGGGAGGTAAGGGCCACAGACGAGCAGGGAAGGGTGGCAAAGGCAGCACGCCCGACAAGTCCGGCAGCAGGCAAGCTGCCCAGGAGGGCCCCAGCCAAGCTGCCTAGGAGGGCCCAAGCCAAGCTGCCCAGGAGGGCCCCGCCAGCCTCAGCGAAGCTGCCCAGGAGGGCCCCGCCAGCCACAGCCCAGCTGGGCAATGAATGAGCGCCAGCCACAGCCCAGCTGGGCAATGAAGGAGCGCCAGCCACAGCCCAGCTGGGCAATGAAGGAGCGCCAACTCAGGCAATGCTGAACATGGCAAGGACTGCCAAAGCAAGCACCGCTGAACAGGGCACTGCCATCTCAAGAACCGCTGAACAGGGCCCTTCGAGTCAAGAACCGCTGAACAGGGCACCGCCATCTCAAGAACCGCTGAACAGGGCACCGCCATCTCAAGAACCACTGAACAGGGCCCTTCGAGTCAAGAACTGCTGAACAGGGCACCCCCATCTCAAGAACAGCTGAACAGGGCACCGCCATCTCAAGAACCGCTGAACAGGGCCCTTCGAGTCAAGAACCGCTGAACAGGGCACCGCCATCTCAAGAACCGCTGAACAGGACCCTTTGAGTCAAGAACCGCTGAACAGGGCACCCCCATCTCAAGAACCGCTGAACAGGGCACCGCCATCTCAAGAACCGCTGAACAGGGCCCTTCGAGTCAAGAACCGCTGAACAGGGCCCCGCCATCTCAAGAACCGCTGAACAGGGCCCTTCGAGTCAAGAACCGCTGAACAGGGCCCTTCGAGTCAAGAACCGCTGAACAGGGCACCCCCATCTCAAGAACCGCTGAACAGGGCACCGCCATCTCAAGAACCGCTGAACAGGGCCCTTCGAGTCAAGAACCGCTGAACAGGTGCCCTTCGAGTCAAGAACCGCTGAACAGGGCACTGCCATCTCAAGTACCGCTGAACAGGGCCCTTTGAGTCAAGAACCGCTGAACAGGGCACCCCATCTCAAGAAACGCTGAACAGGGCCCTTCGAGTCAAGAACCGCTGAACAGGGCACCCCCATCTCAAGAACCGCTGAACAGGGCACCGCCATCTCAAGAACCGCTGAACAGGGCCCTTCGAGTCAAGAACCGCTGAACAGGGCCCCGCCATCTCAAGAACCGCTGAACAGGGCCCTTCGAGTCAAGAACCGCTGAACAGGGCCCTTCGAGTCAAGAACCTCTGAACAGGGCACCCCCATCTCAAGAACCGCTGAACAGGGCACCGCCATCTCAAGAACCGCTGAACAGGGCCCTTCGAGTCAAGAACCGCTGAACAGGTGCCCTTCGAGTCAAGAACCGCTGAACAGGGCACCGCCATCTCAAGTACCGCTGAACAGGGCACCCCCATCTCAAGAAACGCTGAACAGGGCACCGCCATCTCAAGCACCGCTGAACTGGGCCCTTCATCTCAAGCACTGCTCCGCTGGGCACCGCCGTCTCAAGAACCGCCCCGCTGGGCCCTTCAAATCAAGCACCGCTGAACTGGGCCCTTCATCTCAAGCACCGCTCTGCTGGGCACCGCCGTCTCAAGAACCGCTGGCCCATTGGCACAAGGGGCAGGCCCGCATCTGTGTCGGGCAGGGCTGCACAAAGCACTCTGGGCACCATGCCTCCTCCAGAACCAGTGGAGTCTGTAATCCACTTGTGAGACTGTGGCTTTGCACTCCCCAGGATGGCACAGTGGGCAACCCACCCACTGTAGAGACTTGTGAGACTGTGGCTTTGCACTCCCCAGGATGGCACAGTGGGCAAGCCACCCACTGTAGAGACTTGTGAGACTGTGGCTTTGCACTCCCCAGGATGGCACAGTGGGCAAGCCACCCACTGTAGAGACTTGTGAGACTGTGGCTTTGCACTCCCCAGGATGGCACAGTGGGCAAGCCACCCACTGTAGAGACTTGTGAGACTGTGGCTTTGCACTCCCCAGGATTGAACAGTGGCCATGGAGCCCCCTCGTGGATCTGGCGTCGTGGACTCATGTGGCTGAGGTGCCCCTCCTTCCCTTCCCCCTGAGATGCCTGTAGTTTTGCTATCTGATGCCCCTGCAGTGTTCTCTCCATTGGAGCCGGGTATCGTGTGTGGACTTTGCCCATGTGTTTAGGCCCATTGGCCCACGAACAATGGCTGATACCCAATTTGGACTGGACAATTTACATATGTGTATATAGTTATAGATGTTTGATATATTTTTTTACTTAGCCGTACAATATACTACAAATTTCAGGATCATTTATTTTTGTCTTTGCATTCTTCCGGGGGGTTTGGGGGTGTCACTCTGAGTTGTTGCTCTGCATTGATGTGTATGTAGTTGTGGATGAGGGTGAGGGTGGGTGTGTCGCGTATGTGTGTCCCCGTAATTTTTTGCCTCACCCCTCCCCTGTGTCATAGGTGCAGTACTCACCGTTGTCTTCTGCGGCGGAGTTCGTGCTCCTGGTAGAGGAGCAGGAAGACTAAGCTGGTAGGATGTGTAGTTCGGGTTCCATGCTGTCCAGATTCCTCGTGGAGTGTGTAGAGGTGAGCGTTTTCCGTTCGTGATGTCTGTTTCCGCCGTGTTTTTATCGGCGGGGCTACCGCCCCGGAAAAGGTGGCGGATTGGTGGGTTGTGATAGGGTGGGCGGTACATTGTCTCCCGCCTGTCTGTTGGCGGTGACCGCTGCGCTGTTTGTTTGTCCCGCCGTGGCGGTCGGAGTGTTAAAGTGGCGGTCTCTGATGGCGGTTCCTGCCAGGGTCAGATTTCCATCTTTTTACCGCCTGCCTGTTGGCGGTTTGGCCGCCGCTTTAACACCGACCGCCAGGGTTGGAATGACCCCCAAAATGCGTTCACCCTGTGTTGCAAAAAAGCGAGATTGGAGATCACGAGCAAGCAACGCAAATTCTCCTGGAGAGAAATTTGAACACCTTAGCAAAACTGGAATGCTCAGCACAATTTCCACAGAAATTGGTTAAATCGTTGTAGATATTACATGCAGTTCAAAAAGATGCTCATGGAATTACACGTTTGAAAATGTGTACATAGCAAGATTTCGTTCCACTTGATTCTTCTATACATTAATTAATTGGCTTATTATGATGTTATTAGGGCTTTCCCCAGAAGAGCCAGGGTGGAGAAACCAAAAGTTATATAATCTCACAGTATCGGGTCGTGTTCAGAGGAGCCAGATCTACCTTACAGGCTCAAACAGCAATGCTACCACTTACCTATATAGACCTTATAGGATCAGAGAGCAGGGACGTTACCCCAGACTTTCATGCTCAGACGAGTAACCAAAGTATTGATGATGAGATGACCAGTCTCTTAATATAATGCTTCCACATAAGTCTCTTACAGCACTAAATGTCATGTGGCACTAATAAACAAATTCAGCAATAATCATCCCCAAATTAATAATACATTTCTGAAAGGCAGTCATTTTAGCCAAAACATAACCATGAGAGAATAACAGTTTTTACCAGAAAACAAAAAAAGTCATTTGAATAAAAGAACACAGTTTCACAGAACAAAATATTGTTGTTTTCAAGACAAAAAAGAAACATATTTTTACTGCAATTTGCCACGTCTCAGTTTTTAAGAAATGTTTTGATTCTCTAACATTAGCGTGTAATTTTTATTAAGCACCAACACATTGCGTCCAGGTTAGAAGTGTTGTTTTTTTCCATGCCACTTATGATAATCACCCAGTATCAGACATGGTCATCACATCACAAGGATTTTTACCACAATAAGACAGGGATAGGCAGGGACAGCAATATATAAGCGATAACGACAATTATGTTAACAGCAGTCATTCGATGCCTTGGACTGACTGCTGATATATTTAAGGAGAGTCACAATTTTGTCACTAACACCCTCCCAAAATAATAGCCGATTTCAACAGAGGTGAGGATATGCACACTGGACCAAACCACTGCCCAGAGGATGTATTCCAACTTTTCTCTTCAAAGCAAGGTTTTAAATGTCATGCATCCCCAGATGGACTGGGATTAGAAATCGCTTAATGAATCCTCTTCTCACCTTACGAGAATCAGCATCCAGCCCCACTTGGAACCCACAAGCACATACCAATACATTGGTCCCTGTCCAGGACGTGTGCTGTACTAATGCTGATGTCTCACCAGGACTTGAGGGCCTACAGCCAAGGACCTACACTCCCCATTCCCTGGCAAAATTCATACACCCTGAATTCTCTCACTCTTGCTAAAGACATGAATTCTTGATGTATATCGCAGGATACTCAGAACTTTTGTTGGATTCTGCAGACAAACCCAAACGTTTGTGACACCATGTGAGAGTACCCTAATGCTAGGTGGGCTAGAAAGTTAAATAATCTTCCACACATCCTACACCGAAATAAGACTTGCAGCAGAAGAAACAGCTAAGATTTACCTGAGCATGAACCCTCTATTGGTCACCTTAACTTTGACTTAATTCCAGTCCTGTTGATCTATTTCATCTTCTTACTCAATGGGAGTACCTGTCAAAGAAAATAAAATAGGAGAGGCTAGCCCATTTGTACCCATCGCAATACATAGAGAACTCAAGCTAACAAACTTGATAGGCATCACAGACGATGCAAACAGAAACATGAAAAGTCATAAATTAAATTATTAAACCCTGGAGAGTTGCATGTTTTGGCACCTATTCACAAAAGTAACTATATACGTGTATGTTTACATACATGAATACTTATTACTAGAATTACATGTGGTGCTACTCTGTGAGAAATTGGGTTGTTGGTTTAAGGAGGGTGACCCCTGTACAAGCACTGCCACAATCCCTGTCAGGGTGAACCTCAAAAGTCACTAAATTAACCTGTGCTTATCCCTCTGGTAGCTTGCACAAAAGCAATCATGCTTAACTTTGAGGCAATGTGCAAAGTATTTATTTGGCCAGGGCGGAGTTTGTGGAGTTCCGCATGCAGTGTTCTTGCAGATTTTTAGTGCCGGGTGTTTTTCCCGTGCTGTAAAATCAGTGCACATTGCCCTACCTGCAGCGCAAGAGGGTACTGCTACTTTTGTGCCACTCGAGTAGATTTTCTACTCGAGTGGCAGCTTCCTCAACATGAACGGAAGGTTTCTCAACTGAAGCGGTCACGACCATCTGTGACACCCATATTGAGAAATCTTGCGGTCTGGAGTCAAATTTTCCTCACTCAAGGTTGCCACGCACACAAACAAAGAAAAACTCCACTCCGCTGAGTTTTCCACATCTCCACGCTCTGAGCAGGAGCTCACCACTCACCCCTAATATTTATGCAGCACAAAGAACAATAAATTGAAAACCCAACAATTGAGAAAAATAGAGTACCTTTCAATAAACTGACACCAAAACAACAAAGATCTCATCAGTAGAACCGGAGTTATAAATTTTTTAATTTAAGATAAAAAATAGCTCTTAAAAGATCAAAGCACCAACCACAGACATCTAGTGATGTGAAACCGGGTCAAAGTAAAAAAATATAGCATATCGCAACGGATACAAAAAGTGGATTGGGCCTTGTTGGCGCTTGCCTTCAGACTTAGAAGGAATTTCAAGAAAATGTTCAGAAAAGGTAAAGTTCAGCAGGGCAAGGCTGCAGGGTGTGTCTAAGGAGAAGGTGTCATCGTCAGGGGAGTTGCTGGTCGAAGTCACAGTGCAGATTTCTATGTTCGGGCTTAGTCTCTTTTTAGGAAGTTGAAAATCTCCAGCAGGGCAAGAAAGGAGGCTTTAGCTGACAAAGAGTTCAATGAGACTGGATATCACCTTGATGAATAACTGCTGAATTGGATTTGCTGCTGCAGAGAAGAACGTAGCAGAAACTGCTGCAAAGCCAGGCCTACTGGCCATGCATCTTGGGTGGATAAACAAGCTAGTTGGCCCCAGTCTTCTTTCGATTCTCAAAGCACTTTTTACCCCAAAATGTTCTCTGTCCCACTTTTTGGATTTTTGCTATGTGGGCACCTTTAGTACCACCACCGAGGGTCCAGGACAAGGGGGGTACCACTTGGGTGTTAGGACTCATTCGGGTTGGGCCCAGGTGTGGGTTCAATATGTTTGGAGCATTTTCTGTCCCTTTAGCTCTGGTCTGGAGGCCAGCCAACTAGCCCTCAGAGCCACTTCTGTAGTCCTGGGTTCAAGTGATGAAACAGGGCTCAAACAGCAGGGCAGGTCACTGAGGGTTCAAGGCAGGCTCCAAGCAGCATAGCAGCCCTTCCATGTGCATGAAAGCAGTCTTGTGGAGTACAAAGAGGCTACATCAGCAGGCAGACCTCTGAGGAGTGGGTTTGAGGATGTTGTTATTTTATACCTGGTGCCTTCTCTGCAGTGGAAGTAATTTCTGGAGAATGATCTTTGAAGTGCTTGAAGTTTCCAGTTCCTCTGGTGTGGCTCCTGGCTGTCTTCATGACCAATGCAGGGAGGTGGCAAGTCCCTTGTGCCCAGCTCCATTCCTTCATCCTGCCAGTTGATAGCCAATCTAGGCAAACCTAATCCCTTTATTGCATGGCTGTCTGAGAGGAATAAATAAAGTTAACTTTCATCTGCACCCAATCATGTGGCCCAGACACAGGCTGCAGGCACCAATTAGGTAAAGCAGGAAAATGTCAAGTTTCTAAAAATGGCATTTTAAAAATTGCATGGAAAACCCTGCAATGCATCCAGTCCTTCATCTCCGGAAGAACACAGAGAGTCAGGCTCCCACCATGCACATCCGAACCTACAGAAGTCAGCTGCAGAGTTCCTCAGGGATCCTCCCTGAATCCTACACTCTTCAACATATACAAGGTCCCACTCGCAGCTATCATCAGAGGCCACGGAATGTACATTGTGTCATACGCTGATGACACACAACTCACATATCCCTCACTGAAAACCCGGACGAGGCCAAGAAGAACTTCCATACAGTAATGAAAGCTGTCACCGCATGGATGACAGATAGCTGCCTCAAGCTCAACTCGGACAACAGCTGGCTCATCATCTTTGGAAACTCCACCTCACCCTGGGATGGCTCCTGGTGGCCCACATCTCTCAGCGCCCTGCCTTCTCCGACTGACCACGCCCGCAACCTAGGAATCATCCTTGACTCCTCCCCTTCAATGACTCGACAGGTAAACACAGTCACCTCATCCTGCTGGCACACCCTTGGCCAACTCCGAAAGATTTTCAAATGGATCCCAGTAGACTGCCACAGGATAGTCACTAATGCCTTAGTCACAACCAGGCTCAACTATGGCAACTCACTCTATGCCTGTACCACAACAAAAAACATCAGAAAGCTGCAACTCATCCAAAACGCCGCTGCCAGACTCATCCTGAATCTTCCCTGCCTGGAACATAACTCCCAGCACCTGAGGACCCTCCACTGGCTCCCGGTGAAGAAACAAATCATCTTCAAGCTACTCACCCACACCTATAAAGCCATTCACGACATCGGACCGTCCTAACTAAACCACTGCACCTCCTTCCACAACCCCTCAAGACCCCTCCGCTCCACCCAGCAAGCACACCCACCATCCCAAGCATATGGAAAAACCACAGCCAGAAGAAGGTTCTTCACTTAGCTTGCATCAAACACCTGGAACAACCTACCCCTGCACCTCTGACAAAGCCCATCGCTCACCATCTTCAGGAAGACCCTTAAGAAGTGGCCCCCCCAGCACCTTGAGACCCTCATGGGTGAGTAATTGCGCTCTCCAAAAACTGATTGATTGCTTGATACCTTATCTGAATTTATCATTAAGGAGGACATCTAATTACAATTTCTCAGACACCAAACATGAAAGGTCTGGATGTTCCCGATCAAAAGTTAGCATTTATTAAATGTAATAAGGCAACAATGTTTTACTATGGGAGAGCATAAATAGTTCCTCGCAGCAATGAAAAAATAATTTAGGAGCTTTTCACTACCAGGGCATGTAAAAATGAAAAGTACATGTTGAACCTTTTATTTGCAATTCACCCTGCCCTATGGCCTAACCAGGGCCTTACATCGGGGTGGCATATGCAATAAAAGAAGCTTTTAGGGTTTGGCAACGGGGTTGCATTACCAAGTCGAATTGGTGGTTTAAAACTGCATTCAGGCTGCAATGGAAGGCCTGGGAAGTGTTTAAGGGGCTATTTCAGTGGGTGGCAGAATAAGTGCTGCAGGACCTCTAGTAGCATTTAATTTACAGACCATGGGTATATGGTATACCACTCTACAAGGAACTTATAAGTAAATAAAATATGTCAACAAGACAATAAGGTGTAAGCTGATTTTCAGCAACATGGCAGAGATCTCCCTTTGGGAAAGTTTAGGGAAACTATTAAGGTGTATTGCTCTTTAAAAAACAATTAAAAAAAACAATATATAAAATTTAAATGTAAATTAATTTACAATGATTATGTTTAACCTAGACTGAGTAAAATAAAATAGTGCATACAATTAACTCTTAAAATGATGTGCATATTTACTAATTAAAATGTCTGAAATTATAAATAGTCATTATTACAAAAATAATTTACAAGATCCCACTCAATACCATGTTAATTTTTAATTAAAACATGGAACGTTATTTCAAAAATGATTTACTTGATTTTAATCAGTTTTAATTTCTTAATTTAAATATCAAAATAATGTAATGTATTTTATATTACATTCTTGTGGGTTGTTATTTAATTTCGCTGACTCTATTGTTTTCTATGGTAGTGCCTTGCAGTGCTTGTGATTGGCCATGCCAGATACTTGGCTTACCAGAAGGCTAGGCTGGATTACATATTACCTACTTACACACTTTTGGGGATGTAGTATCTTTAAGGGAATAGTTTGTGTATATCACTGCTCTTACATTTTTTGTGTTTGTATTAGTATGTCCCTCCCTTAAACACTCCTTAAATTTCCCTAACACCCTCCTCTTTAGTAATAAGTATTTCCTGGTTTCCAACCACTCATAATCATCCCTCCCACATTTACTACTGAAACGTACACCAGTGTATGTAGATATTTCTAGCACTGAAAAAACAGCAGCCATTTGTAGTATGTTAGTGGTACTACTGTAATTCTACTTTACATATTACAAACGTCAATGAGTGAATAGTTTGCTAAATTTCCTGGGGACATGTTTGATAGTACTGAGTTAGACCGAGAAGTAAGACACAATAAACTGTTGCCCCCAAAGCCTGAAACAAGGTCAAGTAAAGGACATTGTAGTGAAAGTTGCCCCAAGCAAGGCAGTTCAGTAAAGGGCATCACTTCAAATACACGGTCTGAATCAAGGCTGTTCAGTAAGGAAGAGGGTAATGTTGCAGATATTTCTCTTGCAAACTCGCTGTAAGTATTTTCAATACCGCAAGTACTACCAATGTTACTAGCACAACCGCTATTAAATCACATATTTCACACTCCTTTTAAGTTGCTTTGATAAAAATGATCACCAACATCCATTTAATTTCAATCTGTGAGAAAAACAGGTTTAACCATAACACGTGATTAAACATCGAAACCACTTTCAGTGCCAACTAATATTTATGAGTACATTTTGGCAGACGGTGGGGAAAACGTTTGTTAGGGTAGAAGTGTAGGAAATGTCTGATACAATGCGAAGAACAGGTAGGTAAAAATTCAGGACCTATGCAGGACTTTGTTCTAGTAATCGGAATTTGTACACCCCTAACTAATATATAGCTCGAAGTAAGTCCACTTGAATTTGGGTCATAGTGTTGCAAAAGGTACCCACAGTTCGGAAATAGGTATACAGTTCATAAGGAGGATCGACAGCAATAGAAACAATATATACATAACAGGCATGATATACAGTGTACCAATAACCGAAGTAATCTCTCATTTATCTTCTCTGAGGTTTTTATATTGTGGCGAGTCATGTATAGACTAAGTACTGGATTATTAATCTCAGGCTTTACTAGAAGGCAACAGTGGGCAGGACGCCATCAGAATACCAACGAAATTGAGTAATTGATCTGACAATACACCCTGGCATTATTCAGGTAATAGCTTAAAATGTTGCAGAAATCTAACAATGCACATACAGAGATGGACCCCTCAGAATTAGCAACTGGAGTGGGGGAAATCTCTTTGTTTGCCTAGTAATGATTAATTCCAAAGTTAAATACCTCAAGAGAGGCCCAGAGGTTCGACATTAGAGGCCGCCGTAAAGAAAATTGGGCACTAGATAGTGGCACGCTTAATGGAAAGGTTCTTTAGAGAGAAGCAGCGCTTAATTGGTCATCAGGAACTGCACTAAAAGCCAATATGGGATCCAGGAGCAAAAAAAAGCACATTTGCTCCACATGTCATGCAGGTGGATAATATTTGAGTTGCTAAGAATCCCAATATCTCACAGAAGTTCTGCAGGGTCAGACAAAAGCTCTTAGAGCTTGGGATGACACAGACATCTTCAAAAAAGGAATAAGTGAATATAATTTGACGAGAAGAGAGCACAGTATGACTGGGATGATTGAGCCTCTCCTGAAGGCTCTAGGGTGAAAGGACACCAAGGCTGAGCACACCAAAATGGAAACATTCTTACCTGAAAAATGACTCACAGATTCTTTGTGAATAGTGAAAAGGCATAGCAAGCTGAATTGCACCAAATCTGCTCAGATCTAAGCCATATCATTCAAATCCAGTAAAGGCTGAGAAAAAGCCAGATGAACCAGACTCTCCCAGTACAAAACAGTATTGCACACAATAGCATCACATTTCTTTCTTTTCAGGTCACCAAGAAGCTCGTGCCTCATATCACTAAATCATGATGTACTAAAATCATGCTTACTGTTGCTATTGAAACAGGACAGCATTTCCATGAATCTCCTACTTAAATAGCTGACTGAAATGGAGCTGGAAAGGTAATCCAAAACAATCACTTACAGAGTCAATGTCTACTTAACTCGAAAGTGTTCTGTCCTGTACAGAGTCACCAGTTACTGTTGCTGGTCTTAGACTATATAACAACATGAAAAGATCTGCCTGGGTACAAACTGTACCATTCCCATAGTCTACATGCCCTAAACTGTTGAAAGATACACATTTCTGGGCGTTAGATAGAAGCAAAATGCATCATAGTAAGGGCTGCCCTTGTGAAGAGCATTTGTCAAGAGGTTGATAGTTTAGGGGGATCCAGAAAGTTTACATGGATCGAAAATGACAGATGGTCCAAAAGCCTTGCAAGAGTATGCAGAGTTGGATTGCATACGTATTTCATTGCCTGACGAGGTCCATAATTAATGTTGCAGTAATTTTAGCACTAAGTCCTTCTGCCGTTTATGAAACCCAGAAATACCTGTAACTAAATTTATGTCACTTTGAATTTCTACATGGTAACGTCGAACTCCAAATATAAGGAAAGTGAACCCACAGAAATAACTAAAACTTAATTGAGCGAGGCCCCTGAGTGAATACACCAAGGCTAGAACACGTGGGCAGCGTGGCAGAGGGGTATTGTGAAGCATCACGTGGGGTGCTAGAGTGCCTACGTAAAAAAGCACATGATTGGATGCTTCTTGTAGATGCAGATGTGGAAGGAAGAAAAAGCATCCTTTAGATTTATTTGTATCAAAAAGTCACCCAAAAGGAGAAGATTTGAGAAAAGAATGTATGCTTTTCATTTTGGAATGACAGTACACCGGTCACTGGCTCAGCTCCTGGAGGTTTATGCTAACGTTCCTTTTCTTGCAGATCAAAAAATGGTTGACAATGAAGTATGTGGTTGAAAGTGGTACGATGAGATCAACCTGTTTACAAGACATGTATTGTATTTGAAGCTGTGTCTGCTTAGCAAGACACATGTAACATAATATGGTTGAGTAAAAGAAATGACAAAAACACCAATAAAGTATATTAAAATATGTCACCATTTACAGAACCCAAGGTTGAAGAGTTTATTTAGGCCACTGGTTTAGATAACAATTTAACCTGGCAAGTAACCCTTATATGGAGGAAGGAGAAACATATATTATATTATAGCAGTCCTGTATATTTTCTCTGTGTAGGTTCTCAGCAATGGCCTCACAGATGGCTCTAGATCGAATATTTACAAGGTTTTAGTGGCTCATTCGCAGTCCTTCCGAATTCTATGTCAGGACCGAAGGCGAGGATTATGCTTCTCTTTCTATGCTTTATTTTAACATTTTTAGTAACCATAACAAAAAACTACATTTCCCAAAGTCCCATCATCACGTGATGACCATAGAAGAGGACTCCTATAAAGTGCTGCCTCACACAGATCAACTCCTTTTTCTCTGCTGCTTCGCAGTCAGTTAAGTACACTCTAGCTTTCATTGTGCTTCTTACTATTTTATGCGTGTTGAGTATTTCGCTGCGTTTATAATAATCGCTGGGAGCGGTTATCCCTCCCTGGGGCGGCCGATCTTCTCACACCCCTTTTTCAGTGGAGTGGGAGGAGGGGACCGAGGACGCACGGCTTGCCGCGCAGTCCTCTTTTCATTTCCAGACTTCTTTCAGTTTTGTTTGCTATTTTTAGCGCTTTTTCTCTCTGAGTGTTTTTCATTGCTTACGGAGGTCGCCTGTGGCAAGTCCTGAACTCATTGAGTTCTATATTTAGTGCGCTCGTGAATCAGAGTGTTTTTCGTTGTGCACAACGAGACGTGTGTTTATTGTCTCTTTGCTTGGTTGTGTTTTCTCCCCGCATTACACCCCAGTGCCTGTACACTGGGGTTGCAAAAGATATTTATTCAGGCTGGGCCTGTTGTTTTTTCATGTTTCTAAGGCAGCTCCCTCCACACCTTAAATAAAGTACATTTGTTCGATTTTTCTGCCCTTTATGTATATATTTCTATATATTTCTGCTCCCCTGGAGCCTCTCTGCTGTATTACAGCATGGCTGGTTATGAAGACCAGACTGGTGATGGATATTATTTGGACGAATCCTCGGGGTCCTTTGAACAGGACTTTGGGGGTCATTCTGACTCCCGCCGGCGGCGGTAACCGCACGCCTGGCGGGAGCTGCCGAATGACCGCACCGCGGTCAAATGACCGCGGCGGTCATTCCGAGTTTCCCGCTGGGCTGGCGGGCGACCGCCAGAAGGCCGCCCGCCCGCCCAGCGGGAAACCCCCTTCCACGAGGATGCCGGCTCCGAATGGAGCCGGCGGAGTGGAAAGGGTGCGACGGGTGCAGTTGCACCCGTCGCGATTTTCAGTGTCTGCTATGCAGACACTGAAAATCTTTGTGGGTCCCTGTTAGGGGGCCCCTGCAGTGCCCATGCCATTGGCATGGGCACTGCAGGGGCCCCACGATACCCGTTCCCGCCAGCAAGGTTCTGGCGGTCAAAACCGCCAGAACCAGGCTGGCGGGAAGGGGGTCGGAATCCCCATGGCGGCGCTGCCTGCAGCGCCGCCATGGAGGATTCCTCAGGCCAGGGGAAAACCGGCGGGAAACCACTGGTTTCCCTTTTCTGACCGCGGCTTTACCGCCGCGGTCAGAATTGGCCTGGATGCACCGCCAGCCTGTTGGCGGTGCATCCGCGGTCCCCTGCCCTGGCGGTCTATGACCGCCAGGGTCGGAATGACCCCCTTAGTGTATACCCTGGACGCTAGAGTGTGTCATGCAGTTAACCAAGCCTTGGCGCAGACTATTAAACCAATTAAGCATCACCTGCTTGGCTTTGTGGAGCAACAGGGCTGGGTGGCCCCTTCGGGCGTTCAGTCTCTTATTGAACCCTCCCTATCTGGTGGTTCTCAATTCATCAAACAGAGTCATAATCCGCACTCTGCGGACTTTGAAAACCTTGTCAGGGCAATGGCCAAGGAACACGATTATAATGCATCATCTCAAAAGAAGGACACTTGCGACCTAACCTCTTCCTCTTCTGATCATTCATCTGAGCAGGGGGATGATCCTCCCCGTAAATGAAAAAAGAAGGCTCATCATCAGGAAGATCTCACTCCTACTCCTAAGGTCTTGACATTTGAACTGGAGGACATTGTCCATCCCCGTTCTTCTCTGTGGTTGCCACCTCCTGAGATAGCGGATTATGTGGAATCCCACATCAGACATAGGGCCTCATTCCGACCCGGACGGGCGGCGGACGCCGCCCGCCGGGCGGAAACCGCCCAAACACCGCCCCGCGGTCAGAAGACCGCGGGGGGCATTTCAACTTTCCCGCTGGGCCGGCGGGCGATCTGCAAAAGATCGCCCGCCGGCCCAGCGGGAAAGCGCCTTCCACGAGGATGCCGGCTCCGAATGGAGCCGGCGGAGTGGAAGGTGTGCGACGGGTGCTGTGGCACCCGTCGCGCTTTTCAGTGTCTGCTAAGCAGACACTGAAAAGCAATGTGGGGCCCTGTTAGGGGGCCCCTGCAGTGCCCATGCCATTGGCATGGGCACTGCAGGGGCCCCCAGGGGCCCCACGACACCCGTTCCCGCCAGCCAGGTTCTGGCGGTGTAAACCGCCAGAACCAGGCTGGCGGGAAGGGGGTCGGAATCCCCATGGCGGCGCAGCTTGCTGCGCCGCCATGGAAGATTCCCATGGGCAGCGGGAAACCGGCGGGAGACCGCTGGTTTCTCGTTTCTGACCGCGGCGTTACCGCCGCGGTCAGAATGCCCATGAATGCACCGCCAGCCTGTTGGCGGTGCATTCGCTGCCCTCGGCCCTGGCGGATTCAATCCGCCAGGGTCAGAATGAGGGCCATAGTTTTGACAAAGAGGTTCGCTCCAGACTGTGGTCTGAATATCCCAGGCCGGATTTCCCTTCCAAGGTGACAGAGACCCCGGAATTGGATCCTACATTAGTCACTTTCCTGAAAAAATCATCTAAGGATCCAAAGAAGTGCATAGATCACGCCTGGCGAGGGTGTCAGGACAAACTCTTGGACGTTTCTGGCCCACTGACAAAGATTTTGGAACTGGCTTTTCAAGCCAAGGAGTCAGGAGAAGCCATTAACCCGGATGTTTTAGCGGGTTGGGCTCAGAGAGCCCTTTGTTTTCTGGGCAATGTAAATTGTGCCATCTCTTCGGAGCGTCATCATTCCATCCTGATCAAGTTGGACCCAAAACTGGCAGACCTGGCTTCCTCTGAGTCAGGCCCTGTAGCATGGGCTTACTTTTTGGTTCTCCTTTTCTCAAGGAGCTATCGAAATTTGTCGCGACTTATGCGAGCTTGGACAAGGCCCAGGGTTCTATTAGACGGGTGCTGCGTCCACGTTTTCGAGGGGCTGGATGCTACAGAGGGCATGCCTTCGGCCGCTTCAACCAGCAAGGCCCTCAACGTGGATATTACCACCAGGGAAGAGGCGGCTTTCAGGAGTATGACGCCTCCTCTTCGACCTTCTGTCCTTCCCGACCAAGAGCTGGTCGCTCCAGGTTCCCCAGAGGGAGATCCAAGGGCAACCATTCCTTCTCCCAGGAGTCAGGATCCACAGGTGAGATTAATTGCAAGTTCAGATGTAATGCTGGGGGGCTGAAAAAAGAGTTTTCTGCAAGCATGGTATCTAATTACTTCCGATGCTTGTGTCCTGGAAACCGTGCAGGGATTCAAACTAGAGTTTTACGGGTCGCCGTTTCAACTTTCTGTCCCCTGCACAACGTATTTTTCCCTTCAAGAGCACAGTTTCATTTCAGCAGAGGTTGCTGCTCTAGTAGCAAAAGGCGCTAGTGTCAAGGTATCAAAACATCCTTCCGGTTTCCTCAGCCCAGTGTTCCTGGTGGACAAAAAAGGGGGTGGTTCACGTCTTGTTCTGAACCTAAAAGAATTCAACGGCTTTTTACTGTACCGACATTTCAAGATGGAGGGTATTTACTTGCTAAGAGACATCCTCCAGGAGGGGGACTTGATGGTTCATTTAGACTTAAAAGATGCTTATCTGACCATTCCTATTTTTCCTCCTCATCAGAGATTTCTTCAATTCCTATGGGAAGGCATTTACTACGAGTACAAGGTTCTTCCTTTTGGCCTGTCATCAGCCCCCTGGTGCCTCACGAAGGTAATGCGTCCAGTGGTAGAGTCTCTTTGTTCTTGGGGAGTCCGTCTAATAATTTATCTAGACAACATTTTAATTATGGCTCAAAACCCGGTCCTTCTTCATTCACATCTGACGTGGACCGTTTCTTTTCTTCAGAGTTTGGGATTCATAATCAATGCTCAAAAGTCGATTCTGGTTCCATCTCAACAGACGGATTTTCTGGGTTTCTGGATAGACTCCATCCGGTCTCAGTTGGTTCTTTCCCCTCTGAAAATTCATTCGATCATGAGAGAACTGAGATCTCTATTGTCCAGACAGACTGTATTATTAAGGGTGATTGCCCGCATGGTGGGCCTGCTCTCTTCCTCTATCCAAGCGATATTTCCAGTTCCCCTCCATTACAGAGCCCTCCAACAGTTAAAGATATCCCATCTTCAGAGGGGTCTCAGTTATGCAGACCAAGTTCCCCTCTCGGAGGAGGCTCGGTCAGAGATGAATTGGTAGTTAGACCACATGGAGGCATGGAACGGCAGAGCTATCTTCAGCTCTTCCCTGGACATGGTGATAGAGTCCGACGCCAGTCCTTGGGGCTGGGGAGCCCGGTGTGGCTCAGTTTCTACGGGAGGCCGTTGGTCCAACACGGAGCTAAATTTCCATATCAATTGTTTGGAGCTTCTAGCGGGCTCCTTTGAAATCAAGAGCCTCTCATCCATCAAGGCGAACTGTTGTATTCTTCTGCGCATGGACAATATCTCAGTGGTGAGATATGTCAACAAACTGGGGGAACCCGTTCCCACATTTTAGCGGAGATTGCCAAGGACTTTTGGCACTTCTGTCTACAACACAGGATCTCAGTGATTGCAGAGTATCTACCAGGGAGCAGCAACTTAGTTGCGGACTGGCATTCTCGGCACCTGAGAGATTTCAGCAACTGGAGGCTTCACACTAAGGTATTCCGGGCACTTTATGCCCGATGGGGTCCGTTTTCGATAGACCTGTTTGCCTCTTGCCTCAACAGGCAGATCAAACGTTTTGTCAGTTGGAGGCCGGATCCCGAAGCATCAGCTACGGATGCATTTCTTCAGTACTGGTCTCAGGAGCAGGGGTACGCTTTACCCCCTTTCTTGATGATCCCCAGAGTGTTGGTGCAGCTCAGGCGTCAACAGGCGGATCTGGTTCTAGTGATGCCTCTGTGGATGTCTCAGGCCTGGTTTCCATTGGCTATGGAGTTGAGTTGCGATCATCCCTTTCTTCTCCCGTTCAGGAGGAATCTCCTTCAGGACCCACTGAACCTGCCTCATCCGCTGGTTCTCTCGGGTCAGTTGTCCCTTATGGCATGGCATCTTTCAGGGAAAGATGGAGTATCCTAGGACTTTCACAGGAATCTTCAGATTTCATTGCGGGATCCTGATGCTCCGGTTCGCACAAGAGATACGCTTCCGCTTGGAAACGCTGGAGTTCCTGGTGCAGTACTCGGGCACAAATCCTTCTTTAGCGGATTGCAGTTTAGTCCTAAACTTTTTATCTTCTTTAGCTGCGTCAGGTCTTGTATATCGGTCAGTTAACAACTATCGGTCTGCTATATCGGAGGGTCATTTACCTGTTGAGGGTAAACCAATTGGAGAGCTTCCTATTGTTTTTAGGCTGTTGAGGTGTATCAGATTGGCTAATCCCCCTCACCCCTGTTATTCTACCTTGTGGGATGTAAACATTGTTCTGCATTTTTTGGAATCATGGCCGAATCATAGGTTTCTTTCTAGATAGCAGCTTTCGGCCAAACTTACGATGTTGTTGTGTTTAATCTCCTGTAAAAGAGTCTTGGATGTCAGAACTCTAGACTTAGCAGGGAGGGTTTTTTCTCCTGAAGGAGTAACTTTTTCTATTTCACGAAGAACTAAATGTAATTTGAAATCAATCGCCTATCCCAGTTTTGTGGCCAATACCAAACTGTGTGTGGCACAATGTATCAGAGCGTATGAGGTGAGTACAGAGGAGTTTCGCTCTGATATGGGGGGTCAATTACTCATTTCCTTGGTTAAACCTTATCACCCTGTTTCATCAGCCACTCTGGCTTGATGGATGCGATGGTTATTGAATGATGCAGGCATTGATATCTCTAAATTTGGTGCTCATTCCTCCAGAGGTGCTATGGCCTCTAAGTCTTTTGCCTTGGGTTCCCGCCTAGAGGATATTTTAAGGGTGGCAGATTGGTCTTCCCCTTCTACTTTTAAAGTCTTTTAATGTAAGCCTATTGTTGATATTGCATCGGTGGTGATGAATCAGCTTTGAACAAGCATAATCTGAGCCTCCTGTCCTGACATAGAATAAATAAAATTCTAGCATTCGCATTAATTAATTTTTCAATTCTATTAAGGACATGGAGGCGAGGATTATCCCACCGCACTGTTGATATATTATTGTGGCATTATGACAATGTGGGGATCTTTTTAATGACATGTTTATTGTATTCAGTGCTTTTTCCCACCCTTATTTGTAGTATGTAATAAGAATCATTTTATGAGGTTCAGTTTTTATGGCCTGATTTTTCTCCCCCTTTTTAGAAAACCAAGAGAAGTAATATGAACTACATTCTTCCGAATTTCCCGATGGATGAGATTCTTCCTTGTGGGATTCCAAGTTTTTTCCCTTCCTAGGAGTTGTGAGGTTTCATGCTAAAGGACTTAAACTGTTCTAGCCTGTTGCGATTTGATTCTGGCAAAGAAAGAGAAGTTGATCTGTGTGAGGCAGCACTTTATAGGAGTCCTCCTCTATGGTCATTACGTGATGATGGGATTTTGGGAAATGTAGTTTTTTGTTATGGTTACTTGGATTGGCTGCTGTTAAAATAAAGCATAGAAAGAGAAGCACAATCCTCGCCTCCCTGTCCTTATTAGAATTGAAAAATTCTTTAACACGAATGCTAGAATTTGTTTTACTCCACCACACAAGCAGAAACGTTTCTTTTTTTCTAGGCCACAGAAGAAGGGATCCTCCAGAACCTATTATTCCCTGGGGGGTCTCATCAAAGTTCATACACAGCGTGTGCACACATCGGCCATGCCATACAAAGCACAATGCATAGGCTTTTGAGAAACTATTGGCACCAGTGGTAGGCACTGTGTGGATTTTACAGGAGAAAGGCTTTGCACCCTCTTCATTCCTGGGAAACAGGTACAAATGCTGGTGCACCTGAAACTGAAAGGAGCTGCCAACAAGTGTATGATTCCTCATAGCCTGGTATGAAAAGGGAGTAGCCATTTTCAACTATGAGAAAAGGTCCAAGCTAATTGCACCACATATCTAGCAAAGGCTGTGTTCAAAGGCACAATGAGAATATGGAAAAGCTTTAGTGTACTCCTGGATTGTTAAGAACCCTGGGGATATACAGGTCAGGGCAGGGGCAAATAATAGATTCCATATCCAAAGGAGGGCTTTTATATCTAAAATCACCAGAATAAAGGTCAACAGGACTATATTTTTTTTTTCTTTTCTTCAACAAAGCCAGCAACAACATCGCACCCACCTCTGCGCAATCATCAACAGCTCCTTCGAGACAGCCAACTTCCCTGAGAGATGGAAACAAGCCTCCCCTTCCCAGCGAAGGTAATCAAACAAATCGTGAACAGCTAACTTTACAGCTACCTGGAAGACAGCAAAGCGCTTGATGCCTCCCAATCCGGATTTCGCAAAAACCACAGCATGGAGACCGCACTCATTGTTGCCACAGATGACATCAGGACCATGCTCGACAAAGGCGAAACCGCAGCTCTCAACCTCTTGGACCTTTACGCTGCTTTCGACACCGTCTGTCACCACACCCTTTGAACACGCCTCCCCAACACCGGGATCCATGGCAAGGCCCTCAACTGGATCTCCTCTTTCCTCTCCGGCAGAACCCAAAGGGTCCGCCTTCCGCCCTACCTGCCCTAATCCTCCAAAACCGTCTGTGGCATCCCTCAAGGATCCTCCCTCAGCTCAACACTTTTCAACGTTTACATGGCTCCCCTCGCCAACATTGCACGATCCCACAACATCAACATAGTATCCTATGCAGACAACACCCAGCTGATCATTTCCCTCATGAAAGACCCCACAACAGCAAGAAACAACCTACACAAGGGACTTCACTCTATTGCTGACTGGATGGAAACAAGCCGCCTCAAGCTAAACACAGACAAAACAGAGGTTCTCATCCTCGGCAGCAACCTCTCTGCCTGGAACGATTCCTGGTGGCCTAATTCCCTCAGAGCCGCCCCCACCACACAAGTACGGAACCTGGGCATCATCCTTGACTCAGCACTCAGCATGAATCAGCAGGTCAACGCAGCCTCCTCTTCCTGCTACAACACCCTCCACATGCTCTGCAAGATTTTCAAGTGGATTCCCGATGAAACCAGGAAAACAGTCACCCACGCCCTAGTCAGCAGCTGACTGGACTTCGGCAAAGTGCTCTATGCAGGAACCACGGCCAAACTACAAAAGAAAATGCAACGCATCCAAAACGCCTCCGCCCGACTCATACTTGACGTCCCACGCCACAACCACATCTCAACCCATCTCAGAGAACTACACTGGCTACCCGTATCAAAGAGTATCCCCTTCAAACTACTCACCCATGCACACAAAGCCCTCCGACAGACTCACCTTCCACGCCCCCGCCAGCCAGCTCCGCTCCGCCAGCCTCGCCATCGCCTCCGTCCCCCGTATTCACCGCTCCACCACAGGAGGCAGATCCTTCTCTTACCTCGCTGCAAAGACCTGGAACTCCATACCGCTCCAACTACGCCAGACCCAAGACCTCCTGGCTTTCAGAAAACGCCTCAAGACATGGCTTTTCGACCATTAACTTCCTTCCCCTCCCCAGCACCTTGAGACCCTAACGGGTGAGTAGCGCGCTTTATAGATTGTTTGATTGATTTATTGATTTACAATTCGAGGTTTAAACAGGGTGCTCCTCTCAAAATCATGTCTCACCCTAGACATTGGTGCTGAAGAAAATTGAGATAGGTCCCCCAGCACTCTCCCGCCTAAATTGCACAGAGTTAGCAGACTGACCCTCCCCTAACATTTGACTAGACTCCGGCAGCACGCAGACGCCTTGCCAGATCTGTTGTAACATGAAATTATGACTTATGTTTACATTTGTTACGGATTTTAATGGTAGGGCAAGGGGCCTTGAGCTGGATGGGGTGGAATGCATCATGAAGTGGTATTTTTGAATGTACTGAATGTTGTAGCAGGCCTAAGGAATCGTAATCAACTGGCAGCCACGTTTAAAGTGCTACTTACTGCTGTTCGTTACAGTTTAACTGTGCATACCCAACAGTCACTAGTAAATTACTGACCTTTTCAGTACTGACTAATATATGAGAAAGATAATTAGATAAATATGCACACGTTTTTCTCTTTCCAAAACAGAAAAATATTGGGACTTAATTCTAATTTGCTAGTCGTGCTGGTATCCCCATCTTCCTTTAGCTAACAAGATGAAATATCTCTAGGGCAAGCCTGCAGTCTGTTGACAGAAGTGAATGTTTACATTGCCTGTTATGTGAAAGATCTTTCAGCATGATAGTGCAGGAAGAACTAGTGAAAGCACATGAATTCGTGCAATCTATTTTAAAGTTGTTCTTTTACTTCTGGTGCAAAGATTACATGAATAATGCCTGTCTACACAGATATTCATTATGCATTTGTATTTTAACCATGCATGCATGTGCCCGGATGGGAAGAATGAACTTGGTTCCTAAATCTGTGGTGACAGAATATCATGAATTTAGAAAGCCATAGAAAACCATAGTTTTTTAGATTCTCTGCTGTCTTGCGTTGCTCTCTGCTCACTTCATATTGAACTCTTTTCCGATCGTTTTGCACATTTGCTTTATGTACTTTTTTGAATTCAGTTGATTTCAGCCTAACTTTCTCGATAGAGTTGCACCATTGGTTTATTTTAAGAATTATCAGGCTTGATCAGATTGTCCTTAATTTGTGGGCTCTCTTTGAGCACATGTGTTTTTCGCGCAGAGTATTTTGTTACATATTGGAATGGCTCTGCTATTTGATTATGCATTCTTAATCTGATTTGTCCATTGTTTCTTTAGACAGTTTATGTGCTGTGAGCGTAGAATTTATTTTGGTTTTTGTACTATTTTTGCTGACTAAAGTTCTGCTGTAATTGTAGTTAAGTTCTCTGAGTACATATAATGATAAAAACATCAAGTGACAGCCTCCTGGTAAATTATTTCTGGCACAGTTTTCAATCTGCTTTGCTTCTCACCGACCCTGCGGATCCCCTTTTCTCACAGAAGGAAAGCGTCGACATACTCCGCCCATACTTCTCACCTAAGTATATCAATGTGTATTGCTTTCCTTCACACATAAAAGGCGGCTAACAGCCCTACTCGTCCCATTTCAATTTTGAAAATGGTGCACTGTACATTGAAGATGCTAAAACACGTATTTTCAAGCAATGTAGGGTGTGGAACACATTTAGAGCAGATTTTTCCATCACAACCCAGGCAACTTGCCATAATGAGCTCATTTCCAGTGTAACATACCTAAATAATTGTAGCTCTAACAATTGCTAATACAATATAACATGCACTTTGTAATATGCAGTCACCGAGGCACCTTCCAAAGTTGTGAAGTACACACCACCAACTTGCCTTTCTCGAGGAAGGCAACGTTATGTCACAACCTGCCTACAACCCGCAGCCAATAATGCAATGATGCCCAATGTTCCTAGGGAAACAAAGTGCAAGAACACTATTTGGTGTAATGTGCGAGGAAGCTGGCTAGCCTACAAGAAAAAGTTCTTTTAAAAATATGTGTTAAAAAAAACATAACTTCTTTTAAAACCTATTGAGATTCTTTATCAAGAAAATCACCCTCGCAGCTTCCTTCCTCGAATTCAGTTGCAAAACATGCCTTTTAAAGTCTGACAGCCTGATGAGTCAGCCTGGTCGAATGTTGTAATGATCAATTCATCCATGTGATTCTTGCCCTAATCTGATAAGCAAATCTCTGCCCTCCTTTGTAAATCACAAATCCAATCACTGGGCACCTTATTACCAGTGTGGCGGTCTATAGAGAGCCCCTTTACAACCCTGGCAGTCGGACCGCCAGGGAACCGTCAGCTCCACCAGGATCTTGGATCCCGGCGGTCTGGTGGTGGCGGAGTACCTAATCCGCCAGGGCAGGGATGCAAGCAGCAGTGCCCTGGGGATTATGACCTTTTTCTCTGCTAGCAGTTTCATGGTGGTAGCTGGCGGAGAACAGGTGCAGGGGGCCACAGTGGGCCCCTGTACTTCCCATGCCCTTGCATAAGGGTTGCAGACAGTGAACATTGCGATGGTGCTGGTCCACCCTCCAAGCAGCATTGCTGCCGGCTCAATTACAAGCCAGAGACAATGTTGTAGCCTGTTTTCCACTAGGCCAGCAGACGGAAACTTAGGTTTCCGCCAGCCGACCTAGCAGGAAACCCATAATTACGACGGCGGGGATGTCGCCACATGGGCGGCCACCCTGTCGGGATTTTGGCAGACTGAGTTTTCCATCCGCCAAACTCATATTTTGGCCCTTGGTCTTTCTACTAGCTTCGCTTGTCCTGCAAAAGTGGCTTGTTAGAGGCTGGGCATTGGTAGGGGTAAATACACATCTGCCACTAGCAATTCACCCCTAACACAGGGTTATGCCCAGTCAATGTCCCACAAAGTAGCCCCTGGCACAATACCTGGCAGCTTGGCAACAAGCAGTCAGGCTTAACTCAAGAGACAGGTATGAAAGCATTTAAATACATCAAATAAGTAAGACGCAACACACAATAAAAATCCCACGCCAATTTATGAAAATATAAAATAGTTTTAACTTACAGGGAACCAGAGGCATGAATTTTTAAAGATTAAATGTAAAACTAATTCTTAGAAGCAAATAACGGTCAAAGGGAAGGTTGCGCTGGACCGAGACACAGTCAAGAGTTCCAGCTGTCTGCAATGTAGCACTTTTACACTTGCTTCCAGAGTTGTTTCTTGATGCAGGAAAGTGATCCGCAAACCCAATCCATGGTTCCAGAATCTCGAAGCTGCTCCTTCTGACATTGGGACTACAGTTCCCACAGTGCACCAGTCCAAATCCTTGCAAGTGCACTGGTCGCACTCCAGGCTGGAGACTTTTGTGGAAGTTGGTGCAGGGAAGCACTTTTAACCTGTTGCTTCAGGAGGTCCAATCCTGAGTCCCATTTTAAGCAAGGCAAAGTCCTTTGGACTGTGGTTCCAGTGTGGAACAGGCACAGTCCTTAACTGTGCAGGCCTCTGGGTTGTAAGCCAGGGTTACAGCAGGGCAGTCCTTCTTATTCTTGTGGTTTCCGGCAGCAAATCTGAATTCCAATGCAGACCAGCCACCTTTATTCAGTCATCTTAGGGGGTAGTCAGTCAGCATCCTTGTCCAATGAGCTGCAGGGTCCCAACCAGAAGTATGACAACTTCCTCCAAAGTGTGGCATCTTCTTGTTCCATAAAGTACTGCACTTTAACATTTTAAGATGGACATTTTCCTTCCAGAGGAGTAAGATCTGGCTAAACCAACCCCCTTGTGTAGCTCATCTCCATTAACTCCCCCTCTGGGCATCTTCAAATTCATTTTCTGAGCTCCCCCATCTATCTCAGGGGTACAGGGGTGAGAGGGCAGGTCTGGTTGCTTTCCTTTCTGACTGGGATCCTTTTGGAGCACCAGCTTGATTCACCAAGCCACTTTCCCGGCCTGGCTTCACGATCTGCCCACCTTCCTCATCAGATAACCTCTGCTCAATACAGGCCACTTCTCACCTCATCAAAGCAGCCTAGCAAATCCTGTTAGGGCTGACCAATCAGAAGAGACCACTAGCAGGCTGGAATTTGGTTTACAGTAAAGAAAATCTCAGAACTTCTTTTCTGTATAAGTTATGATAAATTCAACAATTGCAAATTTTTGCATTTATCATTAGCATTCATTTGAGTCCTTTCTTGGCATTTTTATCTTTTTCCTAGCAATAATAAGGGTTATGAAACATATTTCCATTATAGCCTGTAAATCCAACTTTCTACAATGGGGAAATGAAAGGTGCAGTTTTCCCTCCCCAGGGCATATAAAACATCTTTTATAATGTCCCTGCTTATAGTTACATGGCACCCTACCCCTGTGGCATCTAGGAGAGACCTTGATGGTGACATATGTAAAAATAAGGTAGATTGTTACTTTGGCAATACCTTTCATTCCAAAATCGAATTTGCATACATTTTACATTATAAAGACAGTCCATAAGGCAGGGCTTCCTTTAAAATGACAGCAGGCACACAGCAGTGCGCGTTCCTCTGCAGGAAATTTACTAGGCCTCTAAACTTCCCTGCCGTATAATATACTAGGGACTTATAGGTAGTTTGAATCCCCCTTGCCCTATTATCTACTAGGGACTTACAGGGTCAGCCGTGGCCAATTGGAATTATAACATTGTGCCATTTGACTATATACCTTTTTTTCAGAGCACTGGCCCTGCCTGGACGTGTTAAGCAGAGCCCACGGCACAGTCAGGGTCAGTTACCATCAGTATCATTCAGAAACATTGGGGTGAACATGCTAAAGGGTATCGCACATCACATGGCTTATATAGTTCCATCAAATGCTTAATAGGGTCTGTTCATTTCTTGTCATCTCACCATTTGCTCTAGAGAACCAAAAATTACTTCACACGCAATTTGATCCCTTGATGACACGACGTAGTTCTGGCCCCTTGATGTACCTCTTTAAAAAATTGTTGTCCAGAGATTTTCATTTCTCATTTGTGCTTTTGTTTCATTAGAGAAGTAATTTATCATAGGTAGACATTGCTAATCCGAGCAGATTTTTTCTGGACTACATTTTTTAAAATGGCAGATGTATTGCAGTGATGATGTAATATTTCGGGAACCATGAGACCTATATACTTCATGTTGGTGTCAAAACATAGGTTTTAGGGGGTCAAGTAGTCCTATAGGGACAGAAAATAACTACTCAGAGCACTCCTTCCACGATTTTCTAAAATGGTGGCTCTATAAAGATGTGATTTAGCCATCATATTGGTAATTTATTTAAATATTGTTTTGTTTCAGAATTTCCATTGATTCAAATTTGTGAACATGAGCGGAGCAGGTGGTAGCAGAGAATCTTTTCCTCCTGATAGAGTGTTGCTAACTACAAAATCTGAGGACTCCATCAAAGAAAAATGTGTCATATGTCAAACTAATCCGAAAGACATCAACTGTTGCTGGACAGAAGAGAGTTTGAAATGCTGCAGAAAAATGGAAAGATGAAGTTCATAAAAGATTGAAAATGATGGGTGAAGAGGATCAAATATTTTATCATTGTAACAATAAGTGCTACAAGTCGTATACAATGGAAAAAGTCTGCAAAGAACTAGTCAAAAATAAGAAGAAAACAGTGATTCACAACAATAATCTGAGTCTTCTGAGAAAGCGTCAACAACTAAACCCAATGCCCATTCTCTTAGAAGATCGATGGCTACCCCTTGTTCACCTCCAACAACTGATCAGAAAGCAGAGGAACCTCAATGTGTTATCTGTGGTTTAGTCAGAACAAGGGCCAAAGGGACTGATGAAAGAACAAAGTACAGAGTATGTGAGTCTCAAAGGGCAATTATGTTTTTTATGTGCAGCTAGTTTCTTCAAAGATGAAGCTTTCAGCTGAGTAGCTGATCTAAACAGCGAGGTGAATGTATTTGCAGTGGATTTGTATGCCCACCTGAACTGCATGCCTGCATACATTTGAAAATATGAATGTACAATGAGCTCCCAGCAGCAACGTAACCACTCGCATTCAGTTCAGATTGCACTCTTTGAGAAAGAAAATAAAGTTTTAATGCCACTCTTGAGTGCTGGCTACGGGTTCACACTCAGTGAGATCAGAGAAATTTTGGTCAAAATTGATGAAATGACAGAATTCGTTTTTCACAGTCTAACAAAAAGACAAGCCACTTATGGTGTTCTCAGCTGATTTGACTCCTGAAGTTCTTGCTGTCAAAAGAAGATCGCAAGATGTTGTAAAATCAGCAGGAATCATTTTAAGAAATGTCCTGAAAGATTTGGATTTTGGACTTAATAACAAATTTTGTGATGCCCCAGAGCTCTGCAAATTGTGGGAGTCAATAAGAATGTCTGATGTTGTCTTAACATTTTTTACATCATTGTGTAATATCAGCAAAACAAAACTGTTATAAACTAAAGTTCTTGAGTTTGGAACAGAAGCTGAAAACATTGATGATGGCTTTGAAGATGTAAGTGAAGAAGAGGCAGACAATCACATGCACAGACAGGCTTATGCTGTGCAAATGCCCTGCCTTTTACAAATCATATTTTATGAATTACATCATGGCAAAAGGAAAACTCTGCTACACATGATAATTGCCCACGCAATCTATGACAAGTGCAAATGTAGAGGGCGAATCACTTAAACAAATGGGATTTGTGTATCAACTAGTTATAATGACGGAGCAGGAGCTTGTTAGCAGTTCATGCGGTAAAATATTTGTGAATCTGATAGCACACCACTTCCAAGTCACTTTACCAGGAAAGGATTTACAATTGCTGCTCTTGATAATTTTTATTTTGAAGACCACTACTCTTTGTCTGGAACAACCAGCATACATGATACTGCCATGGTGCTTTTTCAAGACTCTACCACTGAAGTAGCTACTGGAAAACAAGCTGTGTCAGCTGTGGGCATAACCCAGTGGTCTCCAAACTTCTTAATGCCATGCCCCCCCAGTAGAAAAATAAAATTAATTGGGCCCCCCTCAGAATTTTTCACAATTATTTTATAAAGATGGCAATGTTTAAATATGCCTAGACCTATTTAAACATTGCAATTAAGTACTGTTACCATTTAAAAATGCAAGGAAATGTTTCTGCTTAAAACAGAACCCTGTTATCTGTATAATGCTTATTTTGACATAGCCTGGCACCCCCCCTCAGATGACTTGAGGCCCCCCTACTGTGGCCCGCCCCCCATTTGTAGACCTCTGGCATAACCAAACAACACTGTAAACTTATAACCCAACTGCCTTGCCAATGTGTGCAAAATCACTACAAGCCATCAACACATCCCCATCTACCAGAAAGTTTAAAAGTGGCTGATGACATGGATCTTCTTCTACCTGATGCTGCGGTCTGCAAAACTGATTTAACTGAATTTATCAAAATGCTTATTCAGTGCGGATTAAAGAAGGAAGAAAAGCCCATTCCTTTGTGGGCTGGAATTCATGTTCTGATCTCCCAGAATACCATCCCACTGAGGAAAGTTGGGTTTTTAACATCAATACTATCTCCAGTCACAAACTGTGCAACAGTATAAACAGCTCTAACACATTTCCAAAATGTGCATGCTCAGCTTGCGGACCAGCCTATCCTGCCAATTTTCTGCGATGAAGGTGTTTTCTGTATTGTAGCTGACATATTTATGAGCAATCCAGTAGAATTTGATGATCTTTATCCAATGATGGGTGTTTTCTGCATGCCACTAGTTGTGTTGCAGTGTGCAGGATGTTATCTCACTGGATGTGGCATAGACAATGCACTTATTGAGGCTAAAATCTTTGGAAGCAAAACTGTCCATTCAGTATTGAATGGTACTTATTATGTTTGTTCATTACAAGGTATGCTCATCATATCTGAGGCTATAGAAACATTGTGTTGGAATGCTTTCTGGAACAAGAATGACAAATTGGGTTTTGCATATCTTATTCCAGATGTGAACAAGGCAAAGGGTGCACTTCATTCAAAAGGCATAATGCAAAGCCAGGCATTGTTCAATACACTCAGTTCAAAATCAGATAACCTGAAAACCAAGTTTGTCAAAGAATACAAAGAAAAATCAGAACTTTGCAATTACTGGGGAAATGTTTTACACATGATAGCTCTAGTGAAAAACGTGGTACATGCTGATTGGGGAGGTGATTGAGAACTGAACATGAACACTGTGGAATCACTGATTACTGTGTTTTGTGAATTTGATTCCATAAACTACAAGAGATATGGATGCTGGTATTTGGAAAGAATATAGAAGCTAGAGGTGGGAAAAACAAACCTTTACAGAAAATTAATCCATTTTGTGGTGAAAGATATAGATGAAAAGGTTCAATGCTGCGGCACCAGATGCGAAACTGGAACAGACCACCCAGAGATCACATAAAAGATACAAGGGAATTGTTGAGCAGCCATGTAAAAGAGAATATGTAGCTCATTGGTAGCTAGTTTTTCACAAAGTCCTTGCTTTTGCAATGTTTTCAGAGTGGTGACAAATTCAATATTAATGGACCATCGTGAAACTGTACCTCACCATGAGCTTGTGGAAAACAGAAAGGGGAGTGTTTTAATAAAGATATTGACAGCCTTCTTCATTTCATGCAGCACAAGGAAACCCCTTTGAAATGCTCTATGGCTACACAACATCGTGACCAACCAATATGTGAAAACAATATAAAGGTACAGCTACTAGATGCCCTGGAACTTGCATCGAAACTGAAGCAGGAAGAGATTTTTATTGAAAGGTAAAAATTTGTTTGACATAATCACTAAATCTAATCTTAAATGCTTTAATTGCCATAGTAAGAGTTTTACCCAATCAGCCCTACAAAACAGGTTACAAAAAACAACTTTCACAAGCACATAGAGAGATGGTTGTAGGAAAAGAAAGGGGTGAAATTATCAAGGACATTCTGTGGCATGATCTTCTTCCAACAAATGCATTATTTGATGGAGATGCTGCAACTAAACCTGTGAAGCACAAACTTGTACAAGAGCTCAAAAAAATAGTCCTCATTGAAAATTGTTGTTCTTCTGGACTATGGGCCTTATTACGACCTTGACGGAGGAGTTTTCCTCCATCACAAATGTGGCGGATATCCTGTCCACTGTATTATAATCCCATTATATTCAATGGAGATCGTAATACGACAGACAGTATATCCATCACATTTGTGATAGAGGAAACCCCTCTGTCAAGGTCGTAACAAGGCCCTATATGTCAAATTGTGAATGGTCAAGATTTCATCCTTGCAAAACGTCAGAGAGGTTGTTCAGACTGTTCTACAGATATCAAAGTCAGTGTGCACCTTGCAAGAATTGCACATTGTCTTTGACAATTATCTTGAACTATCTGTCAAAAAAAGTGAGAGAATCAGACGAATAATGTCTAAAAGTGGCAATTGACCTTGCCTGCATCAAAATTTCAACACCTATACCTGTGCAACTTGATAAATTCTGGTCATCAGCATCGAAATAGAAAAATATGGTGTGCTTGTGTGGAAAATGAGTTCTGACTGTCACATATTTGACGATACAATGAGTTCAAGAGATCAGTCTTGCTAAGTGATTTCCTAATGACATCATATCCTGTGCGTGGACACAATAAAAGAGATTTCTACTTCATCAGAAAATGTGTAAATGTTTTGGATCATTCATATGTAGAGAAAGATCCATTCAAATTTGGTTGGGAAGGTATTGATGGGGTGCTAAAGCCTACGAAATTTGTAAAGCCTCTACCCACAGAACTTACACTTGCAAAGCCTGTGCTACAAAAAGATGTCCCTGCCGATATGCTCTTCTCAAATGTTCAGCATTCTGCAAATGTACCATGAGCGATTGCTGAAACAAATAAATAAAGTGAGCTATGAAAATGTGTTTGAAACAGAAGTGATAAACATTTTTTTTTTCATATTCAGATCAGAAACATTGTTTGGTGTATATATAAAAGGTTTAAAAAACATTTTTTTGTTTAATTTCTATACATGTCTCTACTACCTCTATTATAGCCGCCATTTTAGAAAATTGTGGAAGGTTGCTCTGAGGAGTTATTTTCTGTCTCTATATAACTACTTGACCCCCAAAACCTATGTTTCAACAATAAAATGAAGTATATAGATCTCATGGTTCCTGAAACATTACATTATCACTAAAACACATCTGCTTTTTTTTAAAACAATCATCAGAAAAATTCGGCTCAGATCAGCAGTGTCTACCTAGGCTAAATTACTTCTCTAGTGATCCAAAAACATAAATCAAAAAGTGAAAATCTCTGGACAACAATTTTGTTTTACATAGGTATATCAGGGGGGCAGTATTAACAGGTGTGATCCCTTCTCTTCTCATTGCTTGTTATGAGCTAGAGGAAACTTCAGAAAGTAAACATGGCACTTAAAATCCTTTATTTATTTTCTTGCACCTGCCTTGACTTTGAAATCAGGCGTAGCAGGGATACAAGTTGCAATCTCTTGCAATCCTTAAGTGACATCATTGTGGATATATTAATGCACTAGACGAATGTCCTGATATCCGATATCATATATTGGAGGATAAATTGATTTCTGTCAGTTGTTTTTTTCAAAGTTGTTAATTTTAAAATGTCAAAAGAAATCGCAAGTACAACATAACTTTGAATATATATTATAAAAGAGTGTTCAATATAAAAAGAAAACAATTTAATTTTCAATGAACAATGTTTGCATTATCAAAAAGTACTCTTTGTAACTAATTCACACAATGGCACAGCCAAGAGGCATGGATTTAAATTCAAATTTAAGGAAAGAAATGTGAAATTACAAATATATGTACGACAGAATGGTGGTAGCCACTCTGTAGTTATAGTTAGGATTGCCATGTATAAGAATTCCTAGGAATTGTGGTCGCTAATATCTTTTCCCCCGTCTGACAAATCTCCACAAAGCTTTTTAGACCTATAGCTTTTTCTACATTTACATGGGATGGAATGTTTAGTGGATTTAGTCAAGGAGGTGCAAAGAAAAAAGGGGGAATCCCAAAACACATTTTTCCACCAATGCATTTTCCATGGACTATTATATCTCTCATATTACAAAAAAGGTTGAACAAATTTACATGAAAGATGCCAAAATTACACATTATGGTGCACAGATGTTCCTTTTGGGTGCTACAGGTAAGTAGGGTGAGCATTTATTAGGTTGTAAGGAATTTTAACTTAGCGATACCTGTTGTTGCAGTATTTCCATGAAATGTAGCAGTATTTCGCAGAATTACCATGGTACATAGTGATGACAAGGCATTACGTAATTTGCTAATCACTGTCTTTGCAAAAGTTAAAGGCAGCAATGTTATTGCTGCATTGTGCATTTTGCACTTAGATACAGGTAAGTATTTGGTTTGATATTTTTGGATTACCTATTACCTTTTTATTAACATGGTAATAGCTAGGGAAAAATATTTATATGTTTTTGTATGTTTGAAAAAAAAAGTAAGGAGTACCTTAGAAGTAACAAAAACATATCAGTGTACTACAGTGTTTTCTCTATTTTTATCATATTCAAATCTTTAGAAAAAACTCAAGAGTACTGCGGTAATACTTGCAAATTACCACATGATTTAAATAGCAGTTCTGCTGGGTCTTCTTGCACAGATGACAAGTAGGCAGACTGGCACCAACACGGACACCCTTGGGCATGGGGCATGGGGTGTGTTGAGGACAAGACCAGCTCGTGCTGCACCCGGCCCATGGGATGGGTGCTAGCGCTCCCCCGGAGCCCTCCCAGTCAGGGATGAAAGGGAAATTGCTTCCCCTTCCACTCCTGACCCCTAGTCGGCGATCTGATGACTTTGGCATGCTCACAGCGCGCCAACATCATCAAATGGTGCCGGGGACGCGCTGGGAGCCATTTGTTTCCAGAGCTTTTGGAAAGAGGACGCATCAAAGGCAACTCCTTCTCCTGCAGGTTTTATTTGGGGGGAAAACAGACACAGGGGAAAGGAAAGAAATGTTCCTTTCCCCCTGTGCCTGTTTTGAATAGATTCTTACTCTACGATAGCAGACGAGGTCTGCTAGGCACTAGGTTTATTTTGGGGAGTGACCCCTTAGGAATGGTTCGCTCCCCTTAAAGGAAATAATATATCCATGTTTCAGCACCCCCTGGGGGCTAGAGCGGCCTTTTTTTCAGCTGATAGACCCCCTGGGGGGGGTCGAAACCCACTAGGCACCAGGGATTATTTTATAATGATGTATTAGGGCAGGGACCCCTTGGGCAAGGGTCGCTGCCCTGGGGGCAAGATTTTTTTGTACCCTGTGGGCTAGACTGGCCATAATTTCATCCAATCTCACCCCCGGAGGGAGGGGGTCAAAAACCACTAGGCCCAGGGGATTGCTGTGTGTGTGTTTGTGTGTTTTTTGTTTCTTGGGGGCACCCCTTGGGCAAGGGTCCTCCCCCCCCAAAAGAGGCATATGACTGATGGCCATTTCTGCCCCCCCCCCCCCTTGTGGGTAGATCGGCCTATTTTTTTAGGCCCATCTGCCCACAAGGGGGTCAGAAGTCACTAAGACGCCAGGGATTTTTCTTTGTTTTTTATGTTGAGAGGGTACCCCCTTTGGCAAGGTTCGCCCCTCAAATGGAGCACAGAACTGTTGGGCATTTCTGGTCCCCTTGGGGGCAGATTGGCCTATTCTTTGTAGGGGGGCACCAGGGAGCTTGTGTGTGTGCATTTCTTTTGTGGGGGGGGGGCCCTTTGGCAAGGGTCGCCCCTTCAAAGAGGCCACATTACTGATAGCCATTTATCAGCCTATTTTTTTTAGGCCATCTGCCCCCAAGGGGGACAGAAGCCACCAAGATTTTTTAAAGTTTTTTTTTTTGTGTGGGGGAGTGGCCCCTTGGGCAAGGGTCACCCCCAAGGGGGGCACACAACTGTTGGCCATTTCTGCCCTCCTTGGAGGCTGATCAGCCTATTTTTCGTAGGCCCATCTGCCCCAGAAACCACTAGACACCAGGGAAAATGTCTAAATGTCTGGTGGCGGGTATTTGTCAACTGGTGAAGTATTTGAATTTGTGATTATAACAGTTTATTCCTCCTGTTTGTTCTGGTTCAAAGCTTTTGCTTCCTTTGCTGTGGCTCCTTGCAGTTTTGGCAGTGGTTGACCTGCAGTTTGCGGAGTTCCATGTTTTAGGTAATAAAAAACAACTTACTCCAAAAGAGTATTGTTGCCATGCATGAATGACATGTTTGTAGGCGGTGTACTAAATGCAGGATTGTGTGTGAAAATGTCCTTAGATTTGTGCACAATGATATTTGTGTTATCTTATGTCTAATTTTCTTTTCTTTTTTCTTTTTAGTGGGATATAACTGGTGATTGCTGTGTCAGTGCTTTTTGAGTGGCCTTCTGATTATGATTATGAGACTGACTTTGCATCGGAGGCAGAGGAGGAAGTGAGAGATTGGGCAGTGAATTTTCTGTCCGCGAGGAATCTTCTGATGAGGAAGCCACTTTCAGCGCAGATTAAGGGCCTGTTTTAGAGGAGGTCAGTTATGTGCCAATAGTGCTGCAGCTTGGGGCTGAAAGGTTTCCCATTGGGAGACCTGAACTCTGGGTTGCCCCAAACATGGAGCAGCCATAGTTGCCTGCCTTTACTGGTCTCCCATGGTGTAGATTAAATACAGAAAACTTTTTGCCTGTCAATTTCTTTCAGTTGTTTATGGACAATGTATTTTTGGAAGAGATTGTTGAGCAGACTAATCTGTATGCAGAGCAGTATTTGAGGGACAACGCTGCCAGACTTAGGCCACAGTCTAGAGCTACCAAGTGGATTCCCACAAATCTGGAAGAGTTGAAAAAGTTCTTGGGTTTGACTTTTTTGATATGGTTGATAAGGAAGCCATCACTGGCTTGTTATTGGTCTACTAGTCCTTTGATGGCAACAGCTATATTTCCTGCAACCATGACTCTTAATCGGTATTTGCTTCTTCTTCGGATGCTGCCTTTTGTTGACAATGCTTTAGCCTTGCCACAAAATCACCCTGATTATGACCATCTTTTTAAGATTAGGCCTGTCCTTGATCATTTTGTAGATTGGTTTTCAGAGAGCTATGTTCCAGGGAAAGAAATATCTGTAGATGAGTCTTTGGTCCTGTTCAAGGGGCATTTTATTTTTAAGCAGTACATTCCTAGCAAGAGGGCACTGTATGGAATTAAGATGTACATGTTGGCTGAAAGTAGTACAGGAAATATGTATAATTTCCAGATCTACACTGGTAGGGATTCCAGTATTGACCCCCCTGGTTGTCCGCCCAGTTTTGGAGTGAGTGAGAAGATTGTGTGGGAACTTGGTAGACGACTGCTTATCAAAGGTCATCATTTGTATGTGGATGACTTCTACACTGGAGTGCAGGTGTTCAGAGAATTGTTCACAGTGGACACTGTTGCTTGTGTCACAATCCTTTTTAACCGGAGAGGCTATCCAATGGAGCTTGTCTGTAAAAAACGTGAGAGGGGACAGTGCAGTGCCTTGCATAATAATGAACTACTAGCTCTGAAATTTGCAGATAGGAAGGATGTGCACATGCTGACTACTATCCATGATGAACGTACTTCCCCTGTAACTGTTTGGGGTCAAGTGCACAAACCTGTGTGCATTTTGGACTACAATAACCACCCAGGTGGTGTTGATAGAGTAGATCAGAGGTTGGAACCTTACACTGCTGTTCGTAAGTCTCACGTTTGGTATAACAAGTTGGCTATACATCTCTTCCATTTAGCAACTTTTAATGCTTTTATTGTGTTCAAGGATTGTTCCCCTGAATCAAGGATAACATTTGTTAAATTTCAGGAGTCAGTGATAGAGAGCCTTACTGTGGTGTTCTTAGAGAAGCAGTGGTGGAGGATGTGGCTAGATTGAAAGATCACATTCCTCCCACTCCCAAAAAAGACCTTCCCACTAAGAGATATAGAGTCTCTGCCCGAAGACATATCCGGAGGGAGACTTGTATGTACTGCCCCGATTGTCCTTCAAAGCCTGGGCTGTGTTTGGCTGGCTGTTTTAAGAGTTACCACACCCAAACTAATTTTTGGGAACTACGGTGAGCATAAACTGCCTGTTTTATATTTTCATATGTTCAGTTTCATGGTTGGCATTACTGTCATGTATTTAGTTAGAGCTTTTGTGTTTGTAGTTTTGTACTTATTTCTAATTAGTTAGTGGTTTCTTTGTTGTTTTAAAAAACAAAAAGTGATGGCGGTATGCATGGAGTGGCACTTGGCTGGTGGTGTGCATGGTGTGGTGCTTGGCTGGCAGTGTGAGTGGAGGGGCGCTTGGCTGGCGGTGTGATGGAGTGGCGCTTGGCTGGTGGTGTAAATAGTGAATTGTTGGGGCATTTCCTGTTGCGGGCACTAGCCCCACCCACACAAATGAGGTACCATTTTTATCGGGACACTTGGGGAAATGCTCGGTGGAAGGAAATTTGTGGCTTCTCTCAGATTCCAGCACTTTCCATCACCGAAATATGAGGAATTTTATTTTCTTCAAATTTTGAGGTTTGCAAAGGATTCTGGGTAATATTATCTGGTGAGAACCCCACAAACTCACCCCATCCTGGATTCTCCTAGGTGTCTAGATTTGACAAATATACAGTTTTGCTAGGTTTCCCTAGGTGCCGGCTGAGCTAGAGGCCAAAATCCACAGCTATGCACTTTGCAAAAAACATGTCGGTTTTCTTTGGGAAAATGTGATGTGTCCATGTTGTGTTTTGGGGCATTTCCTGTTGCATGCACTAGGCCTACCCACACAAGTGAGGTACCATTTTTATCAGGAGACTTGGGGGAATGCTCGGTAGAAGGAAATTTGTGGCACCTCTCAAAATCCAGATCTTTCTGTCACCGAAATGTGAGGAAAAAAGAGGATTTTTGACAAATTTGAGGTTTGCAAAGGATTCTGGATAACAGAACCTGTTGAGAGCCTCACAAGTCACCCATTCTGAATTTCCCTAGGGGTCTAGTTTTGAAAAATGTACAGGTTTGATAGGTTTCCAAGGTGCCGGCTGAGCAAGAGGCCAAAATCCAAAGCTAGGCACTTTGCAAAAAATCACATCACGTCAGATTTCAATGTAAAACTGTGACGTTGTGTTTCCTGTCCGGGGCATTAGGCCTAACCACACAAGTGACGTACCATTTTTATTGGGAGATTGTGGCATTGCCCTGCATACACAGACTGTAAATATGGCCATAAGTGCCTCAAAAGACTTCTATCAGATTATGAGTTCACTCTACTATCCTTACCAAGTACGTGTCAGTATAAATGGGTGACTGAACAACATACACATAGTATTAGGAGAATAATTGCCTTTGAGCCAATTTGTGATAGAGTTGTGTTGTCTGACATTATTTGCAATGCTACATACCACATTATGAAGATCGGTCCTGCCTTTGCCACATTACAGGATAATTTTAGTGTCCAGTGTCCAGTGTCCAGTATTCTCAACAGAGCTGCATTAGCCAAAGGTCTTTATTTTTTAATTATGTGATGTATTCCAGCCCTGTTTGTTACACATTGCTACATACCTTTGTTGCGTACCAATGAGTATGACTTAAGATTAGCAGTTGTTGTGCTCTGCAGTACATTTGAATTAAGAATGCTTACACATTGCAAAGTGTACAAAATACATTTTTTATTGACCTGTACTGTGGTCCACATTCGTTTTATTTGTGGATTGATTTTTCGCTGTCCTCTGTGAAGAAATTATATACAACCTGCTCTCTTCAGCTTGAACCAGCATTGATGTCACATTTGGCTGTTGGCCCTCTTCTTCACCTTCATCATCATCTGGGTTTTCTTGCTTCACATTTTCATCATCCCAAGGCACATTGGTCCACACAAGTATGTTGTGCAGAATGCTGCAGACCATGATGATTTTGCACACCATCTGGGGAGACTACAGCATTCTTCCTCTGGACAAATGGAGGCACCAGAAACAAGATTTTCAGAATACCAAATGTCCTTTCAACAATGGACTGGGTCCTGCTTAGGACATTGTTGTGGTTGTGCTGTGCCTCCATCTGGGGATGTGCATGAGGAGTCATGACCCATGGGTGCAGCCCATATCCTTGGTCAGCTGTAAAGACAGGAGGGGAAAAATAAGATAATGTTCATGATGTGTGCTATGCCCAAAATCATTTATATACTGCTTTATTTGCTGATGGACTCATTAACATCTCACACAGTAATGGAGTTGTAATGAAATTGATTGACATACATGCACTTAATTTTTGGTATGACTGATACTGTACTGCACATACAAGTGTAGTGGCCTTGGTGCTACACTTACTATTTCTCTACATTGTGAGTGCCAATGTCATGCCAATGGCAAGTCTGCTCTGTCATGGATGTCAATTTAGGAATACAGCTGGCACTTCTATCACATTCAATTTATTCTTTCTGTTTAAAGTTATGTGGGCATATCATGACCTCAGTAACACAAAAGGATGATGAACAGAGTGATGAACAATGCAAACACTCACCTCCAGTCACAGATCTGGGTTTAATCCATCGTTCGTTTGCTCACCATGCCACCCCAGTTTGGACCCAGCCATATGCAAATCAGTCTTGACCCTGATCCTCATGGGAACAGTCCAGCCCGAACTGCCAAGTCAGGTCCTCACTGGACCGGAAACAAGCATCCTGAGACCGGTTTCAGGGTTTCACCCTTCATCAGCCAGGCTAGCTTGAATCCAGTGGCACAGTGAGCAAGGGACCCACGTCTGGGCATACCCTTCCCACTTAGGGCAACTTTAGTAACACAAAAAAATATCATGACCTCATACATGTCGTAAGGATCAACATTTGACAAATGCTGATGATGTTGTCCCACTCATGCTAACATATTTGGATGTGACAGTAGTACTCACTGTTATACATTAGCTACTGCCATGGAGGTTTTCTAAGTGCATGGCATCATGCTATCTGATAGTCTACAGATGGCAGTGCACTGTGACTACTGTGCTGTCAGTACCAAACTCGGGAGACTTTTTAGAATTTTGCTCTATGCAATGCAACTGTGAGACTCTCAGCACCACCCTGCCTCACTTATTGAGGACAGTGTTGCAGAGTTTTTTTTACAAGATGCAAGTTGTTCACTTGCAGTTTTGTGATCTGCGCTGTACACTTTATTTGCAGCAGGTACATTGACCTTCTGTGCTACTTTATGATAAATAAAAACTGCCACTACAGAAAATTCAGAGCTCTCACCAGCAGTAACATTTATCAACAGAGTTAACTTGACATTTTTATTGTTGGCTGAAAACTGATGGATACACAGATAAGATCAATGCCTCTAAACCCATTATTTGTTTTTCAACACAGCGCCCACACCAAAGCCAGTGCACTGGTCGCGCAAGCCCTGTCCCCATGCTCAGACATAGTAAGGAACTATTAGACCAGGGCCCATGCACAGTGCCTTGGGAAGCACCCTGGAGCTCCACCCCCCACACTGCAGGGGCTATTGTTATGCTACTGTGCCTTTGTTAAAATATATGAGGCCATGCCAAGGCACACAGGGTGACTTAGCATGACCTCATATGTATGATTGGAATACCGTGTCTTAGCAGAGCATAATGGAAATAGACACCCCAGCAGTACTGGCTTCTTGTACATGATGGCCACAATAGTTTTCAAGGTCTGTACATTGGTGAGTTATAGCGTTACAAGTATGAGGCACACACCTGCTACCCATGCACTGCCTCACCCATCCAACCCAAATATGTCAAACTGAGCAACATGATTTACTGTCATGATTTTGGTAATGTGCTTGAGGTGTACTTACCAACCAGTAGACCATTCCCATATATCCTGTTCTCGATTCGCTCTTTGATGATGGAGTGCATGAAGATTAAGGAATCATGGGCACTCCCGGGTACTTTGCCAGCACTTTGATGAAAATCCCCAGATGGTCCACAATTCCCTGCATTGAATATGTGTTCTTCTGATTGATGTACAGGTGGGCTGTAGCTGCAGGAGGCAACACTTGCACGTGTGCAGTCCATTACCCCAACACATGTGAAAAGCCAGCAATGGCGTAGAAAGCCCTGCTTGTTTACCAGTTGTTTCTGGTGTGCGTTTGGGAACATGAGGTACTGAAGTGTGAGGCATCCAGGACAGAGGGGAGGAATTCCAAAAATGATGGCTGTACTATTCCTGCCACTCTGGCTGTGGAGGTTTGTAATGAGCCAGATGCCAACATGTGCAATACAACCATTAACTTGGCCAGCAGAGGGATGTTGGTGCACCTCTGTGATGTTGTCTGCATCCTTGGTGCAATCCGGTGCAGGAGCTGGACAAAGGACTTGAGCTTGTAAAAGGTGATGACCTCCCCCCCTCTCTAAGGTCTATGAGGGCAGTCCTTTGCTAGTAGATTCACTTCCTTCTCCTGCGCTGCCTCTCTGGTGGTGGAGCCCGTCTTCCTATTGGTGCTCTGAGCTGGAGTATTAGTAGCTCCACGGTGTGATTAAACTTGTCAGAGTGTTTTGTGCATGTTCTGCTTATGTACTAGTGTTAATGAGTCATTTTTACACCTGGGTTTCAGATGTGCAGGAATTTTTACGTATTTCAAAGTCTGTGGTGTCATTTTCTTGCAATGCCTCACTTTTCAATATTCTTGTAAATATGGGTGTGCCAGTTCTGCTTTGGTTTTTAAGTGGGAACAGATACCTTGCATATGATAAACCTCACCTGACACAACAGGTTGTCATGCAGGTTAAAAATGATGCACAGTGAACTAAAGTGACACATTTCTGCAAATCCGTAAGTTTGAATATGGAGCTGTAACTGCGATGTTGCTGCGTCAAAAAAACCTTAGCTCGGACATTCGTCCTGTTGTATTTACACTAATGCTATAGGCTTTGAGCTGCCCCCCAGCCTACATTCTCATAAGATTGCATTGAAAAGCAGTGGCACACCTCATTCCTGCCTTTAAAATGTTGTTCCGGACATTCTTTTAATTTAAAAGCTCTTGACTGGCTGCCCATTCCTAAAAGAAGCATTTATGAAGCCTGTTGTGTTTCTCCCCTCCAGATTAATGGGAGGACTGTACCTCTAGCAGGATATTCTTCTCAAGCTCAGCCTGTCATATATCTGTCTATAGGTGTCAGAAATCCCAAGTAGGTGGACAGGCTCTCTATGTGGTCACTGTCAGTAACCCAGATGCCATACAAAAATCCATAAACTAATCAAAGAACTCGTGTATGTGGGTTTATTGTCATTCTCTTGGTTTCCTCCACTTCAGTATCAAGACCCCAACAACATGGGTGTTTGCTTTTAAAAAACCTACATACAATCAAATCATGTCCTCATTTATTCATTTGAGATCTGCAGCAAATGATTAATGGGGCTGACCATTTGCTCCTCTCTCTTTATGTATGTATACATGTAAGGCAATTAAATGTATCTCTGTCCAAAAAAAGATTACTTTGGAAAACACCAAACAAAACATAGCATATAATACACATACAGTACTGCACACATGAATTGAGAGAAAAGTACCATCATTTTTTAAGAAAAGTAAGATAAGCAAAATAAACTAACCTTAGACATTAGGAATCCGTAGGGGTAGGCCAGTCACTGTGCTCCTAATCTTAGAAATTTAGGGGCAGATTTATGGAAATTGGCGCTGCACTGAGCGCAGTGCCACTTTCCCTGCCCCCCTTAGCATCCTCCTACCTCCATCATGTGTGTGCGTATTTAAAATATGGCGCACCATGGCGGAGGGTAGGGGGCAATAGCATCATTTTTCATGATGCTATTGATGTACTCTGCAGGAGTAGCACCAAAATATTGGTGCTAGTCCTGCAGAGTACTTAGGGCCCTATTCTAAAGAAAGGAAAGCCCCTTTTAACTCCTGCTCTTAAAGTGCCATAAAAAATGGCATAAGGAAATCTCATTGATTTCCTTACGCCATTTTTCTGGCTCCCCTAATGGGGGAACACCCTCTTTGCATACATAATGCCTGGTGCAGGCATAATGTAGTGCAAGGGGTTACAGGGTGGCACAAAGCATGCATTGCGCCACCCTGTAAAAAACGTGCAGGGAGTTCACCCTTGTTGGGCCACATTAACATAAAAAACAATGACATTGATGTGACGCAAGGTGGCGCTAGGGCATTATAAATATGCCCCTTAATGAGTAAGTGTAAATTACTTCATAAGACACTAAGGGCTTCAAGAACCTTGAAATAAAATAACCCCTCTATTGGATTCAAATAAAATCGTACCTTGCACACTTAATGAGTTTTTTAAATGTCCAGTATGAGTGATATGATGGAGGGCTGTTATGTGCAAAGGATTTGGCCCAGATTTAATCAGACTACCTCTGCATCACATCAACAATACAGAGGTTTTGTACATTTTAAGTGTTGGCCCTATCTAGTCAATCATTCTTGCAATGATGGGTGCAAAAACGTGTTTCCACCCACAGACCAGGGCCAGGATTGCTACTAAAAGAAGACAAATTACCATTGGAAAAGAGATTGGGTCATTGGTCCCACGTGTACGGGAACCAAATAAAGAAATAGAATCAAACTTAAAAAAATAAAGCTAAACACAAAACAACTTTACCTTTGTGAAAACTTTTTTTCACAAATTGTTAGCAATAAGGGGGAGACCAACACACAGGAGTAAGTACATTTTATACAATATTTATGCCATAATACTCTGAAGAATTGGGATAGACTGTGGACTGAGGAACTGTGGTTGTGTACCAGTGTACCAAGATTTGGCACACTGGCACATAACTGCAGTGGACAGTGGATCTTGGATGAGGTGCCAGTTTTACAAAGGATTTTAAAATCTGTTTGGATGAGGGCAATTCCTTATTTAGTATCACAGGCCAGGGATGCTCAAACATTTCTCCTCTAAATACTTTCTTGAATTTTCTTATGACTTTTTGTCAGGTTTAATTTGGAGGAAAGCAATGGCCCATATAGTTGCAATAACCATCATTTCTCGCCTAAACTTTAAATAGGTCATCCCTAAAAATGACCCTTTGAGAAGGCTGTGAATCACAGAGTCATGACCAATTAATTCAACTGCATTATAAAGTTGTGATACTCATTCAAAACCATGATGTTTCTTTCAGCTAGACCTATTCTGGTCTTTGTTAGAATAGCAAGAAGAGGTTACCAAAGAAAGAACACAGACACTGAACACTAGAGACCATCAGAGTATACAAGATTTGTCTAGGTACATGTTTGGTAAGCCACACAATCTAGCGGATCTTTTCAAGTATAGACATTTTATTTGGAGTTACACACAGTGGCGCATATTTATGGGGGGCTTGTGCAGTCATTGTATCATTTATTTTGATGCAATGATGGCTCAGTCAGTGCCCCACATTTACAAGGTGACACATTTGGCCCAATCCATCAGTTTTTCTATGCCTGTGTAGAAAAATACCTGCGCTAGACCCAGTTGCGTCATGCAGATCTTAAATTATGCAAGGTAGGCCTTCCCTCATAAATTCTTACATAAAACTGGTGCACTGATATTTATGGGTTTCTGAAAAAGTGATGCATCATCAGCAAGCGGGTGCTGAACCTGAGTTGCATCATAATTCCTGTGCATTGGCAACCCAGGAATAAGAAATTACGCCGTGGCTCTGGTTAATAAAGACAACACACAAAAAACAGTTTGGCAAGCTCAACTATGCCATGGAGGTGCTCATTCTTCAGCTGGGAGTAGCAAGGAGATCACCACCACCACCACCTCACAGGCAGCACAAGAGAAGGAATGTGTCTACCACCAGAAGATTTTCCTCATTGACCTCAGGGAGGATGACGTTATCAGATATTATTGACTCAGGAGGGAGTCCATCATATGCCTGCTGAACCAGATTGTGTTGAGGCTGAGCCGCCAACTGACAGGCCCAATAACATCCCACTACAGGTCAAACTGATGGCAGCCGTCCACATGCTTCCATCTGGTTCATTCCAGACCAAAACAGCCAGACTGGCAGCAATATTCCAGGAATCTTTCTCTGCATTCCTCCCCTCTTTCCTGGATGCAATCATCAGCCTCACACCCCAGTACCTCCTTTTTCTCAAGACACCACAACAAGAGCTAGGCAACAACCACAGCTTCTATGTCATTGCTGGGTTTCCAAAAGGCTTGTGCGCTTTGGACTGCACATAGGTGGCCTGGTTCCCCCTGCAGCAACATCACATCTGTGCAAGAACCAGACGCACACATTCTCTAACAACGTGCAGGCCATCGTCGACCATTGGGTGAACTTCACAAATGTGCTGTCAAGCTACTCAGGGAAGACGTAGGATGCCTACATCTTCAGGCACCCCATCATAAATGACCAGTTCAAGAATGGGCGATATGGGAATGGCCTCCTTGTTGGTAAGCAAAAATGAAGTACATTACAGACCTACCAACAGTAACCAATGTATGACATATTAGTCATCTCTGTGTCTGTTCACAAAGATAGGGCCATATGTCTGAGGGGTGTGCCTCATACATGCACCATGCATCATGGTACACGTGTAATGCAAACACCCAAGTCTTATATGTTAAGACATGCAAAGCCATGATCTTTGTCTTTGAATTGTGTTAAGGTACAGAGCAATGCAACGCTGGCCAAAATGCAGTGTAGCATCACTGTGTGCAAGGAAGGGGTTTCATGGGTGTTCTGCGGGTGTCTCCATGCAACTCCCATGGTTCATGAGGCATGTCATGCATTCCACACCAGGTAAATTTTAGAATGTGGCAAACCAGTTGAGTCCCTCAGGTGATGTGTAACAAGAAAACAGAACTGAAGTCAGCCAGGTCACTAACACCTCCTTTGTTAGGAGGCAAACATACATAGACGATCATGGATCTGAGGGTACATCATGTGCAAGATGGTGCCCTCCTGCACAAAGACAATCCTGTATGAAATGCAGGCACCCATGTATTGTGGTGCAAGTGTGTCTGTGCTAGGTAGCACATTGACCCATATTTATGGGGAAAAGTATTCTTGCTGTGCTATCCTGCACCAATGTGAAAGGGCAGGAGTGCACTGTATTTATGCATCCCTGTCCTTTCCCCCTGTGCTGGCACACACTTGGCTGCCTAGCACCAATGCAATCACCCTTGCACAATGGTGCAAGGGTGCCTGTGTTGCATGCAGGATTGTTTTGTGCAGGAAGGGACACCTTCTTGCATGAAAACAATCCTGAGAGGTGTTTTCCTTTTCTATTTGTGCTGCAGAATGCAGCTGACATGGAAAGAGGAAAAACGAGAAGAAATGAAAATATTTCTCCTCATTACGTCTGATCTTGGGAGACATACTTTTTTGGTGTTGCCCCAGATTTACATGATTAAGTAAGTCTGGGGCAGTGCAAAATACATTCGTGTTCTGTGGGAAAACGCATCCCTGGTGCGCTGCTTTGTCCTACTCCATATCTATGAGGCCATGCAAGGCCAATCAAAGAGGCTTTGTGTGGCCTCATAGATATGGTTAAGAGGCTTGCGCCGTTGAAGCACCAAAAAAAGTGACGCTCTGGAAGTGCAAGCCTCTCATAAACATGCCCTCTTGTGTGCCACTGTAGTAGGATATGTCAGGGATGTGCTGTATGGTTTAAATACTGTGCACTACTGTCCTCTTCATAGAAAGGACAGGACTACTGTCCTGTCCTTTCTATGCTGCCCAGTCCCCAGGATGAGGATAAGGATGGGAAGAGACCCAAAATACAGTGGTTGGTACTAGACGATGCACTCACATTATTCAATTTGTTTCTTCTTGAGTGATATACTTTGACGGACTAAGGTGGTGATTCCTAGTTTAAGCGGGAACCGCCAGAAGACTGTACCGCGGTCAAAAGACCGCAGCGGTCATTCTGGCTTTCCCGCTGGGCGGGCGGGCGACCGCCAAAAGGCCGCCCGCCCGCCCAGCGGGAAACCCACAGCAACGATGAAGCCGGCTCCGAATGGAGCCGGCGGAGTTGCTTTTGTGCAACGGGTGCAGTTGCACCCGTCGCGATTTCCAGTGTCTGCTATGCAGACACTGGAAATCAATGTGGGGCCCTGTTAGGGGGCCCCACGACACCCGTTCCCGCCAGCCTGGTTCTGGCGGTCGAAACCGCCAGAACCAGGCTGGCGGGAAGGGGGTCAGAGGCAGCGCCGCCATGGGGGATTCTGCAGGCCAGGGGAAAACCGGCGGGAAACTGCTGGTTTCCCTTTTCTGACTGCGGCTTTACCGCCGCGGTCAGAATGGGCCTGGATGCACCGCCAGCCTGTTGGAGGTGCATCCGCGGTCCCCTACCCTGGCGGTCTCGGACCGCCAGGGTAGGAATGACCCCCTAAATCTCCTAACATAATAGGATGGTTCAACATGTAAATAAAGGTTTGTATCCATCATTTGTATTGGTGTGCATACCGCAGTGCCAGAAAACATCAAACTCAGCCACATCTTGTCAACTAGAAGTAGGCATTAAAATGTAACTATCATGCCATCAGACCTGTTGACCATGGGGGGGCTTGGCTTGCCAGCCAAGATGGTGGGCACAAGCTGAGGGAGCTCCGGGACGACATCCCAGATATCCGTCTTAAATACGGCACTGGGAGGCTGATAAATCACCGTACATGAGCGGAGTCTGCCGAGATTTGGCAGCGCCATCCGGGTGACCTGGGGAGGCAGTGTGAGTGCCATCGGAGCTTCCGGCCTCTGGGAAGATATGAGAGGAGCGGCCTGTCCTGGGACAACTGCGCACATGAGGCCAGATCGGATCGGTGCCTACCTGAAGCACCAACAGAAACCAGATGAGGTGAGACAGGCTGTGGAGAACTGGGTGAGGCAGCGGTTGAGTGGGGCCACCTTCGCTCTGGAACAGGGGCTAAGCTGCAGACACCGAGAACTGAGGCCATACATCTTGACAGCCAAAAATTAGTTTCATTCATTCCTTCATTCAGATAGGAACCTCCCTAGACCAGGCTCGGACCTCGCTGTAGGGCAAGATCAATGGCCAGTGATTTCAACCTACTTCATGCAGACCACTGCAAACTAGCAGACAAAACTCGCTCACTAGAAGAGCAGTTGCATTGCCTGGCGCCCAACACAGATCAGCTGGTGACCTCACTACAGATGGCATTGGACAGGATAGAGGCGCTGGAACATTGTGCAGAAGATGCAAAGGGGCACACCAGGAGAAATAACATTTGTGTTATAGGCCTCCCGGAGGGCGTAGAGGGCCTAGATGCTGTCGCCTATTCTGAAACCTGGCTCCGGGGAATGATCCTAGAGGGTTCATTGACACCTTTCTTTTCTGTTGAGCGAGCCCATAGAGTCCCAACGAGGGCCCGACTGCCGGACGCCGGACCGTGCCCCTTCCTGCTCTGCCTGTTGCACTACACAGACAGGGATATTATCCTACGTGCAGTGAGATCACTCCTGACCATCCGAGTGGACAATACTCCAGTTATGCTGTTCCCAGACTACACCATCGCGTACAAAAAGAATGTGCTTCCTTTTTGTCAGTGAAACGCAAACTCCGCACCCTTAACTTGACATACTCCCTCCTCTTTCTCGCCAAGCTACAAGTAGCAACTGATGGTGAAATGCACTTCTTTGACACTCCTGAGGTGTCCTAGGGATGGCTGGAATCCACAGACCTGATCAGTCAATGAGACACTGAAGCAGAAAGATTGGCGACACAGGGTCTTCTATCCTACAAACAGAGAAGTTGCAAACATCGTGTGATTACCCCAAAGGAAGTGAGACACACTCCTGATCTAGAACAGATTGTACAGGAGCCTCGTTGTGCACTACAATCTGCAGCAGCTATCAGTGTTTCATCAGTGACCTCAGAAATAGACGCAGAGCTCACAAATTTCAATGGTGAGGATGGTTCCTCCCCCGAAACATCTTCCGAGGTGGGGTCTTCCGCCCACCCCGCGGTGACACCACAGATGGCAGATGATCTAATCTGAACTTACCAGGTTGACGCACGCATGACAATTAATCAGTTGGTGGTGACGCTATGGAGGCACCTGGAGGGCCGCACTCTGCTGCATTCCAATTCAGCTTCTTGAAGGATTTTATTGTCTTGCCTATGATCCCGCTGGGGACTCCGTGGCCTTGGTGCCTTCTTTGGCCAGTGACTGGTGCTCGGGCAGCGCTCTGCCTCTTGTCCCCTATACTAAATGCTAAATACTGTAGCCATTGGCCACCCACGCTTATACTAAGTTAGGGGTTACGTCCTAGATTTTATCAAGCACCACTCACCTCTCTCACTCCACTCCCTCATTAATGGGGCCACTCCCTCGCATCTGTTATGCCAAATATGCAAATTGATTTGTTTGGGCAGATACCAGTTGTCCCTCTACTCTAATGGTATTTCCTCACATTATCGTTACACTAGTTGATGGTCCTGAGTTGTATTTGTTTACTTCAGAACAGAGCCTCAATTTCCCTTACCCCCCTCCCTGTGAGAGTCCGGTAACTGGTCCATGAGTCCCACCACTATCCTCACATGAAATGTGTGAGGCATACACATGCCAGCACGTAGATATTCCATATATTCATATCTTGAGAGACAGTCAGTTCACATAGCGCTCTTGCAGAAGACTCACCTTGCGCAGCCTGAAATCACCAGAATGCAGCAGCGTTGGCTAGGGCAGCTTTTCACGACAAGCTGCTCCTCCTATGCAAGAGGGGCTCTAATCTGGGTTAGACCGGGCACTCCATTCGTGGTGGAGGATCAAACCATTGATGCGCAGGGGCATCGCTGGCCGTGCAATGGTGCTAGGGCCCATATATGCTCCAAATACAGATCAAGCCTCCTTTTTCCATGTTATCTGGCCCCCTTTCTCACTGGAGTGATCTTCCCTGGCTGTTGGGGGTCGATTTTAATAGTGTATGGATCCCCATCTGGACGTTCTTTCCCACCATTGCCCACTGCGCCTGCCATGGAGACTTCACGCACGTTAGGAAGCTGTCTCCAGAACTGGCAATTGTTAGACATATGGCATCAATGCAACTCTAACATCAGGGTCTGTTCGTTCTTTTCTGCTACACACCAACTACGTGTCCGTCGTGACAGAATATTATGCTCAACTAACCTGTATCCCGCAGTGCTGATGACTGACTATTTAGGTCACACTCATTCAGATCACAAACCATAGCTTATGCAACTGGATGGAACACACCTCCTCCAAACATTCCCACTTGGCGACTTCGCCCGGAACTGTTAGAGGATGCAGCATTCAAAACATCACTAGATAGAGCGATTCCAAATATTTCGAACATAACAATGGCACGGCATTCTCTGGCCTTATTGAATGGGAAGCATTTAAAGTCTACATTAGAAGACATTGTATGGGCACACATGGAACCTGCGCAAATCCATCGAGCGCAGCCTGACTCGAGTGGAGAGGTACCTGATGCAACATGAACAAAATGCTGCCCAACACTTCTCAGAAACTCACCGACTCTCGACCGCCCGAGCAGAACATATATCCCTATTAGAAATACTGTGCTGTCTAAATTATGTGTCCCATTTGGCCCGCACACATACCACGGCTGACCGATCGGGCAAATTGCTGGCCTGGCTAATCCACCAAGAACAAGATCGTGGTCCTATTATGGAACTCAGCTCAGCAATAGGGGATATGTTCCACACCGCCATGAAATACACTCCGAGCTCACACAATACTATGAGACACTTTACAGCTCCCCTGCGACAACAGACTCGACAGACTACGATTAATTTTCCTCTCTAACCGTTTTGCCTTGGCTGACAGACGACCAGAGGGGAGAACTGGAGACACCCAACACTATTTGAGGTGCAGGATAGCACACGTGCTTTGACCGCAGGCAAAACCCCAGGCCATGATGGCCTTCCATCCATCCTTTATAAGTTGTTTTCTGCAGTACTCGTGCCTCGTCTTCTCCATCTCTATGAGGATGCATTACAGGTAGAGCCCCTGCCTGCATCAGAACGAGAGGCACAGCTGGTGTCGCTCCCCAAGCCCAGCAAGGACCCATCGGAGTTATGCTCCTATAGACCACTGGCGATGCTCAATACTGACTACAAAATCCTGGCCAAGGCCTTGGCATCGTGACTGGCTCCTCTGATCCCTCGGCTCGTTCACCCGGACCAGAACAGCTTTGTGCCAGCTCGTGACACCTCCCATAATATCAGACGCCTATTCAGAGTCAGTCATGAGATATTCAACGGAAGATTGGCCTCGTGTAGGGTGTCTGGTGATCGATTTGGAGAAAGCCTTTGACTCTTTGGAATGACCCTATCTGTTCGAGTCGCTGCAGCGATTTGGTCTCAGTCCTCATTTCCTGCGCATGGCGAGACTGTTGTAAACCCAGCCCCAGTTCAGTGTCAAGGTTGGCATGGTCATCTCTGAGCCGGTGGAGGTGGGCAGGGGTACTCGGCAGGGCTGCCCCCTTTCTCTGCTGCTGTTTTCTCTGGCAATGAAGCCCTTGGCTACGAGACTTCGCAGGAGGGGAGAGGCATGGATCATCCCACTAGGCAACGGCCCACACACCATATCTTTATTTTCAGACGATCTTCTTTTATACCTCAGCGATATTGATAATGTCCCTACTGAAATTGCATACATTCTGCAATGATTTGCTACCCTATCTGGCTTACGCTGTTAACTGGGTGAAATCATGCCTCTTCCCCTTCAACCCCGACCTGTCGAACCTGAGCCTGCAACTCTCCGGAGTTTGTGTTCCTTGGCAACCGAGGACGTTCCGATATCTGGGTATACACATACATCACAGGGAGGGGGACCTTCATAATGGAAATCTCTGAAAGGCAGTATCATCTATCTGTTCCCAGATGAACTTTTGGCAAACACTGCCACTCTCAGTAGCAGGAAGGATCACCCTCCTGAAGATGGCAGTGCTCCCTCACTTATTATAATTCTTCTCCAATTTACCCTACTACATCTCGGCCAGTTTTTTAGAGAATTGGAACCCAGAATAAGGGAGTTTATCTGAACAAAGGCCAATGCAGAGTAGCGTTAAAGAAGCTCTACTGTCGGTGCCAAATATGGAACAGTATTACCTGGCCTCACAGCTTTAGTGGGTGGCACGATGGCTGTCTGGGCTTCAACTATCTGACACGGCAACCAGTTCACCATTCTGGATAATTCCGCAGATCCTAAACCTCTTTCACTCCCTCACGAATGCAAAGACACCTGTTGAACTTTATTAAATGTGGCTCATTGTTGCTACCGCAGATGTCTGTGCCTTACGAGCGTAACTATTCCCTATGCCACTGCACTGGTGTTACTGGGTACATAGCATTGTTCACGGCTCACGACCACTGCTGAACTGGAGCCTTGGCACGCTGCCAATTTATACACGCTGGGCGACCTCTAAAGCGAAAGAAGACTCACTCCATTTAATGTACTGACAGCAAAGACGGGTCTACCGGCGGACAGTTTCTATTATACAACTCACTGGTGTTGGTGCTGTCGCGCAGGTGGTGGCATATGGCAACCAAACCCCCAACACAATTACTAGTGCAATACATACAGATCATGGGACAGGGCAGGCACCTGATACGGTGGTTCACTGACGTGCTCAGTATACACGCAGTATGCACCCACACCACGCTGCGCACCAGCTGGGAAGGTGACTTGGCCGAACCCTTTACTGATAAAGCATGGAAAGCCGCATTATCCAGCCACACTAACATCCCCCACAGCTCCAGATTCCACCTTATCCAGTTTTATATTATTAACAGAGCTTACCTGATGCCAGCCTGCATCAACAAATACTTCTGCCGTGTGAATGCTGCTTGCCCCCGCTGTAAGCTGATAGGGGCGAATATCCTTCACATGCTGTGGTCTTGTCCCTCTTTAAACATTTATTGGCATGGAGTAACGTTCTGCCTATTGACATGCACATCACGCCCACTGTTATCTACTTGTGAATCCTGTATCAAGGGTCTCTTCCCAAGAGATAGGAAACATAAAACCTCCATGAGATTTTTAGACCTTGAACTTGTGATGGCCAAGCACTTAGTCACTAAGAGATGGAAAGCCAGTGGACCTCCATCTATGATAGCCTGGGAGAGCTCTTTCCTGGTTTGGGCGGAAGCTGAGGGAGTACTCTAAGACGTGAGGATGATATGGGCATGCATAAATATCCCCTATCTGCTAGCTAGGATGCGATGCTGAGCCAACTGCGCGAACCCGGAACATGATACAGGCACTGGGGATGCAGATGCTCACAATACAGAATTGGCGCTGAAATAGGTAACCCAGGCACTAGGATTGATAATTACAGACTACATCAGTGACGAACCTTGGTTATAGGCGGAGTGACATTTATGCAAATGTGGTGGGGCACCTCCTTGGACTGCGGTTTGGGAGGCATTTAGACCGGAGTCCAAGTTTGTTAACTGTTTTACGAATTACATTGTTCTGACTACTGTCAATGCTGAATCCACACGTTTATAAGTGGTTATCCGCTTGCACAATCTACTGTGCAGCTACCCAGAGAGGGCATGTGATTCATAGGAAGATGTCCGCTGGTGGGAATGCTAGAATCAAGCTTAATTTCAACTTCTCTATATTTGTTATATATGTCATCCCCAATAATGCTTTTTTGCTACCCGCTGACACAGTCCACGTAAGCTACAAACAGTCTTCTGTTAACTCCTCTTCAAAATGTTAAAATGTACAAATAATCTATCCAAAGTATGTATTTGTATGGTGAGTTTAAATGCCAAAATTCCACCGGAAAATCTTAAATGAAGAATATAAATAAAAGATTCAAGCAAAAAAAAAAATCAGACCTGTTGACCGACGTTGTGCCATGCTTCACATCTATCATTTGCACACATACAGAACTGCGATCTGAAGCCATGTACTGCATTATAGGGACAGGCCTGCCATGCCACATTTCAAGATCCTAAATTATCATCACTCCCCCCTTGCACTTGAGCAGTGAAGACCTGAATAGCTAGTAGGCTTACTGAGTTATGCAACGGCTAGGTGTACAACATATGGTACTCAGTGAAGTGAAACTCACATACCTGAGAATAACCCCACATTGCAATGTGTCTCACCAATGTGTCCCCCTGCAGATTAATGTAGTTTTTCTCTAACTCATGTTGCAGTAGGTACCATCAGAGATCAGGAGAGATCAGGAGTGACAGTTGTCATGGACAAAGGTCAACTGTCCTGCAAACATGTAAAATCAGTAACTTGGAAAGAATGCATACATGCATGTGTTGTTTACCCCAAAATAAAGAACATGTGAACTAGTTCCTGGCTACAATGTCACATATACCTCATCATGTTACCGTAGATAAAATACATTTTTGCCATGCATTACTCAGCAATGCAATAAGGACCAAAGGGTTGTAAAAATACAACATGATCAGAAGACATTGCACAGTGGGTAAATGGCCAGAGCACTAATAAAGTGGATATGTCATATGCAAACATATGAATCCCTGAAGAATACGGAGAAAAGTCAGGCAAAAGTGCATACATATTCACACAAATCATTGCACATGGTCAAATGGAGTGATTTAGAGGTGAAATTACCGTATCATGGCAAGAGTTGTGCACCTCTGACCTGAGTGTAAAAGTGTGCTTTTGGGAGATCACAAATATACTATCCACCCAAAGGTGAAATGTAAGTTGAAACTTGTCAGGGCTGTGTCTATGTAGTGCTACTAACATTGACAGGAATAAGACATACATCATGTGTGAATGGCAGCATCTTGTTACTTGAACATCACAATAAATATGGACTATTTAACCATGTTCACTGCAGTGGTGATTGATGGCTCACTCACCTGTTCAGAAGGTCTGTTTCTGTGTGACACATTCACCCCAGATCTACATCATGTTGTATGATATATGTGGTCATGATAACACCATGTGAAGCACATGTGGGCCTAGGCAAGACATTCACAACCAAAATATTGCAATGTATATCAAGCTGCACATGCAGAGATTGTGTGTGCTGCTGCAGTGTGTTCACCTACAAACCCTCTTCCACAGTCCAAAGACAGTGTAGTGCCAAACAGTGTGAGACATGTTCCAGGGTGCATTGTGTATGAGGCACACATATTGTGTCAGACACAAAGCCCAGACAGAAGATGTGCATGTACCACAACATTCCATGTTGGAATTTGGCTAGTTTAGTGTGATAAAGGAAGTTTGGCCAACATCCACCTGTCCTTGCCTGGCCTAACGCCAAAAGCCAAATGCTAAACCTATCACATCTATCCAGGTAAATGTCAAGCAGGATGCCACATACACTATAGACTGGCTGAACCTTCACATCTATCTAGGTAAATGTCAAGCAGGGTGCCACATTTACTGTAGACTGGCTGAACCTTCCAGTCCCTGTGCTTCCCTAAGTGTGTATTGCATCTGTAACACATCTTCTGTGAGGAATTTGGAAAATGTGTATTAAGTCAGATAATGGGCATAATGGTTAATACAGTAGTGTATGTCAGAGTCATTGCAAAGCAACACATTTTACCAATAAAATGTCTATTCCGTAGCTACCTATGTTCACCCAAGCATGCAACAAACTTAAAAAAGCAATAAGAACCTAGAAAGTTCTCTACACATCACTATATGTATGTGAAGTCCTGATCAATATATTGTCACTCGATATTTCACCATGATGAAGGCTAAACATTACACATAGGTACACCTTTAACACTGAAAATCCAGACATTAGAAGATATCAAGGCTGTCAGGTAAGAAAAGAAGTGCAAGGAAAGTAAGCCCAAGGCATGTTTACTTACATTGAACTATTCACTACAATGTATTGCAGGCAAGAGCCCAGTTGCATGGGTTAGAACCCACGCATTGACCCATTTGTATGTCGCATTGCCCCCATTGTGTGGGTTATAAGCCTAAGCCAAAATCCAGTAAATGAGGACCTAGGAGGCCTTACTTTACATTATCTCCTCATATATTTTTTGACTGACATACATGTTGCACATACCAATATAGCCATTAAACACAACGCAACTTAATGCCATGGCAGGGGTGGGACGTGATGCTTAATCTTGTCCAACAACAGAACGTGATAGGGACTATAGCACAAATTCCTAGAGATAGTAGGAAGGGCCTTTTTTGCCTGCACATCAACAATGGTCTAGTTAGTCCAATCTTCAACAGACATTAAACTCGCAGTTTCAAGGTAGTGCATTTAATTACAGGTGTGTTGATAGGCTGATTCACGGAAGCAGTTCCTGCAGCAACAACCCCAACATGTTTTGAGAGCCAAAGGATGTCAAGACAGTCCATGGGGGATACATGTTATGTGACATGTGAAGGAGAGGAGTATTCCAATGAGGAGGAGGTCCAGATTGACATTAGGGATCAAGAGTCTAAAAATGAGTCAGATTAACAGGTGGGCATACAAAAAATAGGCAGTACCAGATGACAAGGGCGATGGCATGATAATTAACCCAGGTCAAATGGGAAACTGGGCAAAAGCCACAGACAAATATTACTGACTAGGTTTTCACAGGAAGTTTGTAAAGTCCACATCTTCCTCCTCTGATGTATGTTGTGCCTTTCCTGAGGGTGGTGGTGTTTGCGCAGGAGGCATCTGAGGCACACACACATCAGGAGCTGAAAACCTCTCTCCCTTGTCCCTAGCAGCATTTTCCTGTGCCAACAAGGAAGACAGCACAGCTCTGAGAAGGGCGTGATGGCTTGTCAGCACAGCAGCAATGTTGAGTTGAAAGGCACTCATCGTTGCAATATAGGAGTCCTGTTTCCACTCTATAGATTCAAGGATGCTGCATACAGCGCCCAGCTGGGTGGCAACCTCACTGGTGTCACATCTGCAGGGCTGTTGTTCTTACCTCTGCTTCATGACACCAGCGATGTTAGCCAGGGACTGTTCTAATCTATGGAGCGGGGGTAGGTGCCCCTTATTGCCTCAGAGGTGTCCTTATTGGGACTGAGGCATCTAAGGACTTCCTCTAGTGTGACCCTGATGGTCTCCATCCCTGCCTGCACTTCATATACCGGCTGATCCTGGACTCCTTCCACATACATCGGAAGGCAACTTATGGGACCTCAGAGTCCAGGGCTGGTCTTGGCTTTGCAGATGGGGTATGCTGCGTGGTAGGTGGTTCCTTTGGAGTGCCAGCAATGCTGTCAGGCCTTCTGGTAACTGGAGAAGGAGTTCCAATGGAGTCCAGGAGTTGCTAAATGGTGACATCCTCCATAGGGGGAAGGATGTCATTGCCAGCAGGTTGATCATCCAGGAGAGGCAGCTGGTCAGGAGCTGTAGTTTCTCCCTCTGAAATCAAATGGAGGTAAGTCAATAGTGATCTATGTTAGATCTTGACATGAGTAATCTGGCTTACATACAACATTTATCCTCATTCACTTTCAGTTCAACATTGATGTGTAGGACCTATGTGACTTGCTGGAATTGAGGACAAGTTGTACTGTAGTTGCCTTTCAGATGGCAGTATATCTGCATTGTCCAAGTACCACTGTATGACAAGGGAGATTGTTCAGGTAACCACACATTGAAACACAGTTACACAGCTTACTGGCCTTCCCTGATAGTGCGGGTAAGTTGAGGTAAGGCCTACATCTGCCTTGAAGATTAGCCCTCTTTTTCATGATGACTATACTGAATGTGGTTTCATGTATTGACAATGCTACTGTGTACATTGCACCAAGTTACCTGGGTGCCTGCATTTCCTCTGGCTACTACTCAGCTCACGACTTCTGGGAAAGTGATGTGGGTTTGGTCATGTATTTAATTTGATCCTGTAGTCTGCCTTTCACACAGTACACCACAACAGTCCGCTTTGTTATGTAGTCCTACATGCACATTGTGCATTCATGTGGAAAAGGGCTCAGATTTGTCATGCATCCACATAACTCTACACAGCTAGCAACCTTGCTACACTGTATGAATATGTAAGGGCATATACTTACCATGGCTTTTCATTACACACCCACATCTCCGTAGTTCCAAACAGTGGGCCCTTTGTCCCAACTCTGGGGGATAGGCCCAGTCAAACTAAGTAGATTGCTAGCACTGACGCGCACCACATTTCATCATTGCCAGAGTTGGTTATCTTCAGAGTATCGCACATCGTTTGACTCAGCCCGCTCACTTGTAAATGTACATGACTCCTATGGTGAACCATATTTAGTACAGGGATTCCACTTACTGTCACACAGATGAAACCCATATCACACATTGACTCTCATGTGACACCAACACCAACAATATGGGTCACAACTTCGAAGTGAACAACTGTATTTGAGGGCTATCTGTCAAGCAGTACCCCACATGCTAGTAGTGATGATAATCAGTGACATGTGCCTACCCTTGTTTGCCACACAACTAGGCCATTGCACCTTACCCTCCAACCAACCCTGAATCCTGCCCATAGTCGTGGCAATCTAGTTCATCCTGTCAGTTCACTATTCCCTGTTTGACATCCTCCTACTTTGACATATGTGGCATGGTAAGAGATTTCTTCTTCTGGCTCCCTCCTGATTCGTACTACATCATTACCCAGGTCCACACCACATGTAGGATGTAGTATACCTGTGCCCTCTTCTATATCATCCCTTCCTATCTGCAACACAAGTGTGGCACTATCAGACACAGCAGTGTGTGTGTGTTGCTCAAGTTTCCTTGCAGTAGACACGTCACCTCTCCCTTTCTTGCTATGCAAAGTTTCCGCATTTAGACATAGTGCCAGTTCAATGTGCTTAGCCACACCTACATTGCATTGCACTACCAGGGGCCCACCAGCCTCACACTCCATCGATTGTTTGAACAAATACATATGGTCCACTGGTGGGTATGCATCACTTGCATTGACCTCCACATATGGGGCCAGATGTAGAACGCGGTTTGCATTGCGCAAACTGTGAAAATCGCAGTTTGCGCCCTGCAAAACGCGCATCTCGATGCACATTCCCATTTTACGAGTCGGTACTGACTCGCAAAATGGGAATGCGACTAGCAAACAGGAAGGGGTGTTCCCTTCCTATTTGCGACTCGCACTGCGATGCAGAATTGCTTTGTGACTGCGAACGCGGTTGCAAAGCAATTCGCAGTTACCACCAGTGTCACACTGGTGGTAACCCATTCGCAAAAGGGATGGGGTCCCCATGGGACCCCTTCCCCTTTGTGAATGAAGCTATTAATGTTTTTTCAGAGCAGGCAGTGGTCCAATGGACCTCTGCCTGCTCTGAAAAAATTAAACCAAATGGTTTCGTTATTTTTTTGTATTGCAACTCGTTTTCCTTTAAGGAAAACGGGCTGTAATACAAAAAAAAACTGCTTTATTGAAAAAGCAGTCACAGACATGGTGGTCTGCTGTCTCCAGCAGGCCACCATCCCTGTGAGTGCAGGGAATCTCAATGGGGTCGCAAAATGCGACCCACCTCATTATTATTATTAAGGTGGGTCTTTGCGACCCCATTGAGATTCGCATAAGGTGTCTGAGACACCATTCTGCATACGATTTTGCGAATTGGAAATTGCGAGTCGCACCGACTCGCAATTTCCGATTCGCAAAATCGATTTGTGCTACATCTGGCCCCTAGTATGGATTTGTACATGCCAAGAATTAGGGTGGTCTCTACCATGGCAGGCAACACCTGTGTGCTCTCACCCCACACATCGGGACAGCTGCACGCAATGTAGTTTTATGCTGCACATCACACATGGATTGGACGAACTAAATAGAGCTGGACTGATCTGTGCAACATGTGACTAAGCAGTTTGACTTACATTTCTATAATGTATGACTAGACATGTGAGCATTTCCAACCCTTTCCCTTACACTCAGCGCAGTGCAGCACAGGAATGTAGCATGCTGCTCTGCAGAGCATGACATATTTGGCCATATTGTTCCTTGTTGCTACTTGCCCTGTAGGTCTTGTTGGTCCTCATAGCCTACACTGTTGAGTCTTTCCCCTCCTGCCACCAACTCTGCTGGAATAACTGATGCCATCTGCTCCTCCAAGGATGTCAGTTCCTCTGAGCCCTCAGGTCCTCCTCCAGTCCTCATGGCTGCCTTCAGGTTGTTGGTCAGTTTCTCCTTGGTCCTACGCTCATAATCATATCAGAACTTTTTGCACTCAAGCACTGAACTTTTAGCTTTCCATACACTGTTGATCTTGTCCACTATGGACTGCCAAATGACCTCCTTCTTCCTTTATGGCAATTTGGAGGTGACAAATAGTTGATGTTCATACTTTGTCACCTCTGAGATGAGGATTTGATTCTCCTTCTCACTAAAATTACTCTTCCTCTTCCCCTGTGGGGGTCTGCCTGGACATCTGGGTTGGTGCTGGGGTTGTTGGGGTTGTTTCCCTGAATGCTACTGTCACCTGTTGCCTGCTCCATCTCTCCCTTTTGAGGTATGAGGAACTGTTGTTAATTCAAATGTGTCACTTTTTGTTTTTGTTTTTACACATGACGCTTTTCAAGGCTGATTTGCATTGCTTTATGTGCCACACAGCAGCCTTGCTTCAATTTTGCTGTACATGCATCAGTTTTCTCTGTGACAGCCGTTCCACAGATGCGTCATTTTTTACACACCTTGGGAACTTACACCATGGTGCGCCATACCATAAAAGTACTGAGAGACGAAGCCTCATATATGCCTACCAACGTAATCTTAAATTGTCTGAAGATAGCCTTATGGGAAAACTATTTTGAATTCAATGGAAACATAGATAAACAGGTAAAAGGCATTAATATCGGAGCGGCCTGCGCTCCAAGTGTCACTAACATCTATATGGGCCTCTTTAAAAAGAGATTAATTTACATGAGGTTGCTCCTTTTCTTAGAATGTTGAACACTGGGCAAGATACATAGATTACATCTTTTTTGTATGGGTGGGAAATAGAACAACTAGATGAATCTGTGGAATGGATAAATCTCTGTGATGATAATCTTAGATTCACTTCCAACATTAACAATCAACAGGTAGCATTCCTGGACATTCTCATTTATGCACATCAAGGACATCTTCAAGTGTCTATCTCTACGAAACCTTTGGCTCGCAATACTCTGTTACATTTTGAAAGTTTCCATCAGAAGAAGTCAACATCAGAGTATTCCATTCAGCCAATTCTTACGAATTAGGAGGAACTGCAGCAATATGGCAGAGTATGATAAGAGCGCCAATGACCTAAAGGAGAAACCTTTACAAAGAGGTTATCATAGGAGGCTCATTAGGGATGCATGTAAAAGAGCCAAATACTATAACCGAGAGACTATGGGCCATATTTATACTTTTTGACGCAAGGCGCAGTTTTGCGTCAAAACTTTTACCGCCGGCTAACGCCATTTCGATGCCTTTGCGGGCGTCAAATTTATACTTTGATGCACGGCGGCGCAACCAACAGGTGGGAGTCATTTTTTTTTACGCACATCGCGGCGTCAAGTCTTAAAGGAAAACGACGTTAACGCGACGTAAATGACTGTGGGTCGATTTACGACAGCGCAACCCGGAAAGCGCCGTTTTTTTGACGCAATAGCGTTAAAAATACCCGCGAACACTGCCCTTTCAGCAGAGGAGAGCCAAAATGGATCCCAGATGCCACTACAGACCCCAGGAAGATGACAGCAGACCAGGAACCAGCCAGGATGATCCATACAGGAACCAGGACATATATAGAAAAAAAAGAAAGTGTCGCTTCAGTGCAGAGGAGCAGGAAATCCTGGTTAAAGAGGTGACGGAACACCAGCACCAACTGTTCATCACCTCTAAGTTGCCAATCAGCAGGAGAGAGGCCATATGGCAACAAATTGTTGACAAGATCAACAGTGTGGCTGAAGTACGCAGAACAGTCACCGAGTGTAAGAAACGCTGGCATGACTGCAAACGTAGGACAAAGGAAAAAATGGCCAGGAACAGGAAGGCAGCACTGCAGACTGGAGGGGGGAGTCCAGCACACCAGGAGGCCCTGGACCACATGGAGGAGATGGTCGCAGCCGTCATCCCTGAGGAGATCGTCACAGGGATTCAAGGACAGGACAGCGCAGACTACCACGAGACAACGCACATGCAGGGTAACTCGCATGGGGAATTATAATGCAATAATGTTGACTGTAAGCAGGGGGGGAAATACCACAACACATTGCATGTAAGTCAGCATATACATGGAGTGGCATGGGTAAAGGGGCACGGCAGGGGGGCATGCCCTGCACATACAGAAGCTGGGGCACGACATTACACAACACCAACAACAGTCCCATGGGGGCATCCTGTCATGACAACAATGGAGCTAAGGGAAAGCCTCGACAGGTGGGAAAGCCACTACCTCAAACTTACATCCTGGCACTTGTCAGCCAAAATATCTCCTACATCAACTAGGTCCCTATCAGTAATCCAGTAGCCAAAACAACAACTGCAATGTAACTGCGACAACAGTTGACACTACCACCTCTGATCTCTGTGCAGCACAAGTAGCCAATGGCAGTAACCTCCCCATGGAACACACATACCTAAATTAGGGGGTGAGGATGACATCTGCAACAATCTCCTGAAACAAGACAAAGGCCCCAGTACACTCATATGTCAACGCCCATAGTTGTCACATACATCAGCCGAAGTAAACAGCAATAGGAGCCACACAGCACTAAGGACACACACATGCTGCATATGTCAGGGTCCTTCACGTGCCTGGCTAACAAGGCAACATCACAAATGTCATACTGCTCAGACAACAGCATTGAGGAGGGGACACATGCAACTGGTCACTGAAATACACCTGCACAGTCAGAGGAGGAAATAGGACATTGATACGATAAACAGGGCAATCCAATTAAACACACATTACCCAACATCAGCTGGACACATTAACAATGTCTACATCCATACCACATCATAACATTGCCATGCATAGGATATGCCACATGTCAATTACAATTAAGTCAATGTGAACAATCAGGGATTGGGGCAGGTCCTGAGAGGCAAGTGTGCTGCCAGGGCAATCACAACACCCACAGCCAGTGAAAGGTCTCACCATAAGAATAGATATACACGGAGGGTCAAGTAGGACAAAAAGATGGCTATTCTCTAATTGGTACAAAGCAACACCTAGAGGCGATTAGGCAGACAAGTCTAATAACTCTATATCATACATGTGACACACAGGTGGGCCATAGGCCTATAACAATGCCCATATGAAGGACAGCAGATACCAATACCAAACAAGATCACAAAGTAAATTCATCAAAAGGCTTGCATGTTACGGCAAAATTGTCACAACACAGACACACTAATTGTACCCTGTTTCATTGCAGAGGAACATGGATCTCCTGCTGATATGCCTGTCCCTGATTTCCCTGATGACATGGATGACGAGCCCATAAACATTCCCCAGGAGACCATCCAAAAGGTCCTTGAAACCCTCCAGACCCCACCTTCAGTCACAAGGAGGAGCACAGAACAAGCAGCCATCACAGAAGAACCACCCACCACCCCAATTGCAAGACCTGCCAGCTCCTACACAGCTGAGGACTCTGACAACACTGGCACCAGCTTTGAAAGAACTGTAGTAGGAGTACAGCGGGAGCTGGCCAAGGAGGTGCGGGTGGGGATGCAAAATATGGCAGCCAGCCTTGAGGGGGTGCGCTCGTGCATTATGTCATCTGCAGATCAGGCAGCAGCTATGCAAGCCCTAACATCCATACTGCATGGACTACAAGAAACTATAAAGGAATTCACCACTGCAGTAAGGGAGTTGCCACAACACCTCGCACCCCAAACTTTCCACTGCATGCACAAATGCAATCATGACTCCCTCAGGGCTGACCTGGCTGCCTACCATCGTGATGTAGCTGCTATTCTCAAAAACCAGCAGGCCCTCCTTGCTGCAGTACTGCCCTTAAGACCTTCACAGGGAGCAGCCACTGGGATGTCTGACTCCACGTCTTCTAACACTGAGGTGTGTGTTGCCCCTTCACAACCAACAACAACAAGGACAAAGCAGGCAACACACACATCCGAAGAAGAAGACATGGAACAGATCACATTCACACGGAAGAGTACCCGGAAGCACTAGTCCCTGCACCATGGCCTACTTTGACCAAGGTCCTACGTTTTGTCAATTGCCAGTCTCACTACAACTATACTCAATGACTGTTCTGCTAACCACTGTATGACTTGTCAGCATTGCCAGTGAATGTCTCTCTCCTACTAATCGGCAAATCCTGTCCCTCTGCACTGTCTGTAACATCACCCCAGCATGTCAGGAGCATCATCCACACCCCTTCTGTAGGATCACCATGTAAGAATGCACCAGAACGGACTCAGCAAACATGGACAATGTACATTTTGCCCTACAGCACCTATCAATAAATAACACTTGCACACCTAATATGTCTCTGTGTTATTTGACACATCAACTGTGCAGTAGATAACTCTAAAGTGCCTGTGTGACAACCATGTAGCTTGTCAATACAACTGTCCTGACATCATGTAGTCTGATACATCTGTGCAGTGGCCAGGATTGCATCATAACATGACCATCCTAATGAGAATAACTGATGAAGGGACAAACCACACACAATCATGGTGTGTTGGACAGAATAATGCTCCATCTATAGCAATCCAAGTCAACTATTGGTGGCTGGTAAATGTAGGCACCATGCAATACTAAAACATGAAATTATGCAGTATAATCTAAGCAAACACAACTAAACACAGCATCAATCACCCTTTCTGAGTATACTTCCATGAAGGGAAGTCATGCTGAATTTTTGCACACATGATCTATGTCAGCAATGAAGACAAGACAAGAGTGTTAACAACACCTCATCTACAAAGATGTCCCTGAACATCACACTGCAGTCCGACCTAATAAATTACCCACAATACCAAGTCTGGAAGCACACTTTGTGATGTAGAATACATACTCATCAACACAAATCCTTGGTGATCCATGTAAACAACTAATGGTGGTTCTATCAAATGGTGGATACTTACCAAGTTAGCACAGGGGTAGCTGCCATTTTAAACCTCTATTTTCTTCGGAGTGTAGCATAGGACCCAAATGTCATTGAAAAAAAATTAACTACACTGATGTCAAGGCCATGATCAAGTAGCAGTTAACACATAATGCAAAGGGTTAACTATATATTTATTCATATGTATTCACACCAGAGGCAACTAAGGGAAAAGTCATACCTACACTAATCTAACCTGACTACTCCTAACCCACAACTGTCCCTAACTAACCTAAACTAAACTTACTCTACACATATAACGAATCGATCTAAACATCAACCCCCCACCCACCATTATGAGACAGGACACATGCAGGACAACACATACTAACCTACACACATACTATACTGCCCTAAACAATCATATATATTTTTTTTATTTTTGTTTTTATACATTTTTTATTTTTTTAAAATTTATTTTTTATCTAAACAGACAGGAATCCCAACATTGACCCCCACCCACCCACCCACACACTCAAATATCAAAAATAGAAAGAATAAGGACCCCTCACCCTCCTCCCTAACACTAACTAAGCTAACAACCTATACTAACCTAACACTAATCCCCAAAACCCACCTATCATGATAAAAAGGAAAGAGGAGAGAGGGGAGGGATACATTTAAATGAATCAAATAAGTCCTAGAGGTTGGCCCTCCGTAGGGTCCGCCTGATGGACCTAACACGCTTCTTAATGTACGCCACATCCTGGCTCAGCTTGTCAACCTTACGAATGAACTTGTCCATTTTCCTGTCTAAAGCCTGGAATGCCGCAGGGTCAATAGGAGGGGCTGCTGCTGTCTGTGTGCTGGCAGAGGTGCTCAGTGTCGGAGTTGTTGGTAGCCCACTGGACTGTCCTGCAGCTCTGAAATTGCTTGGTCCAGGTCGTGCTGCAGAGGCAGGGACAACTGTCCCCGCCGTTGCTGGGCCCACTTGGGGAGAGCTGGTGGATGTGGTGGTGGTGGCTGTAGTGGGCAACGTTGGGCCACCCTGTGGTGAGTCCCACCATGCTCCGGAGGCCCGATTTGCCTGGTATTTTCGGGCCATCCGTTGGAACCCCGACTGCACCTGCAGGATGTGCCGGTATCTCATTGCCCGCCTTTCAAAATCATACCTCTGTGCGGCACTCATGTTTGCAGCTGTGAAGAGAAAGGGCAACTATTTACCATAGGAAATGCATTGGGTGGGATAGCACAATGGGTCAATTGGACATTACTTTTACTGTAGTTGTAACAGCTAATTTCACCACATAGATCATTGAAAGTCTCAGAGGAAGTACATGGGAAGCCTGCATACAAAAGGGCATCTCACACCTAGCATATCCATGTCTCTACATGATGGGTGACATCAGCCTAAACTTCTCATCCAAATAATTGGTAATGCAGCTGACATCATGGCTGCACCTCCTCCCTCCTCCGCCTACTGCCTTCACTACATATGTCAGTCTATGTGATAACAATCACAACCCTCAATATCTGCCATTTGTAATTGTTTTTGCTAGTATAGAAGTCATGTGCCATAACCGAGTGTACACTAGGTTCAAAACAAAGTAGCAAATGGTCACAAGTATGTGTAACATACTGGTTGCTACAGTCCTAGGTACCCTATTCCCAAACACATGGCAGTCTTTGAGGGTGGGGTGGGAAGAACAACCAACAATCCCATATTCAATGCACACCCAGGAGTGTATAGAAAGGTCAACAAGATTTTGCCTCCACACACACAACACCAGTGAAGGCCTAGCAACAAATTGGAGTCAGCTAAACCTTGTCCTATCCAAGGTCCACACATGTCAAAATGTACTGACTTAGGCCAACATCACATACTACCAGTGAGGCATATTTTACCACACACACAGAGGAGCAAGAACACCCATGATCATGAGTAGAATGTACACCTAGGCCATTGCACTCTAGTCCCACACACTTCTAGTTCAACTTGTGGAAGTACATGCCCCCGGAAGATCCAACCTACAGTGTACTCAGTCCATCGTTAACTAGGGAAGCAGCATATTTCAGACAATCCTTTTGCAGAAGCTATCTGGGAGACTGTCAGTCTGAAATGCAGACTCAGTCCGAGACAAGTCCCAGAGCAACTCTTACATTAACCAGTGTATTCCACATGACTCACCCCATTCCCCATAGCGGGCCCTACTGGAATGGCCTACAGACCCAAATTCTGAGAAATGGATAAGCAAACTGAAGTGATATTTGAAATCCCACTAATGAAACAATACTAATGAATGGGCAGCGCATCAAACCTTGAATTCTGTTGAACACACAGTAGTCATTCATGCATCACCAGCAAGCATTAAAAATAGCACACATGCAACACTCACTGTAGGTGTCGGGGTCCGCAAAATGAGCCACCTCTCCCACAGTGTACGGTGCAGGTCCACCTGTAAAGCATGGAAGGAAGAATATACTCAGAATCCATGCACTGACAAACAATTGCAATTACAAAGACAATGTGAGAATATGACATGCGTAATGAAACACTTTCACACATGCTCATACTGCATGGAATAATTCTTGAGCAACATTTACATTGGATGAGTCTCCTGCTACAGATACACACCCTACTACACACATGCAGTGGCCTGGACAGTCATGTGGTGTCAAAGATGCACCTCCATTAGTATGCCCCAACAATATAGGGGTGCATTCATCTCATCATGTGCATCCAAGAGAGACATCCAAAAGCTGGTTACTTGAGGACTGCATGACCTCTCAAACTCAAACAGCCTATGTAGTCATTTTCTCCACACACCAACCAGACACACATGTGACATATGTGTGGACAACATAGCTAACTTCAATTGACGTGAAGGCAGCACTCATTTATAGCATCATATTGGGTTTACAATTGTCAGTCTAGCTATGGCGTCTACATATGTAGGTATGAGGTTTCAACATCCATTTTTCACTGGCTATTGTGACCTGTAGAGTTCAAATTGAGTCATTAGCGTGTTGCTTGTCTGACACAAAGGCAGCACTACATTACATACTGCTACAGGCAACCGGTATGTGTAGAAAACATGAGCTACCTGACTGCTAGCATTTGTCTTCCTTCACATTGTGCACCAATTACCCAGTAGGTTTCCCTAGCATTACACACAGTCAGCTAATTATCTGGCAGATTGGGTAACAATCATCACATGTCGCCACACAGCTTTAAATTGTGACCATGTAATTGATGTGTACTCACCAACATGGCCACCAATCCTGATTCCCAGGTGGTCCAGCAGATCTTGCTCCCTGGATAGCAGATAGGCCCAGCTGTGCTTAAGTTGATGTTCATTCCTCAGGCTACCATAGACACGGACCAAGTGATGGCGCACCTTCCCCCACCGGACTTTACGGGCCTCCGTGTGATACCCCTGTATCACCCTACCCCCAGCCTCCAGCATGAGTGGGAGGAAATGGCAAACAAGCCATATAAATCCCCCAATTCCTCCTCACCCATCCTGGCAAGCCGTGGCCTACCAGACATGTCAGCACTGACAAGGTGGAAATAGTTGGAGAAAAAGGAAAAGGGGGAAATGGGGAAAGGTAGAGTAGTGAAAAACAAAGAAAACTTAAGAAGAAGAGCCCAACTAACCCCCAAATTACACTACCCACATCAGACTCCCACAGACAATAAAAGAAACACTGGACTTGACAAAATAATACAACCCAGACTCAGACAGTATTCAACAACAAGACAATGATGACAAAAGCACAATTGAGAAGGTACACTAGACACAAAAGCACTAAAACACAGGACAACACTTTCCACACAGCCACACAGTCTAGAATAATCTGAGACTGCAAAGTGAATGTGAAAGTACACCCACAGTACAGATTCTGCAAACAGGATATCCTATTACATCACTTCCTGCATAAAATGGCCGCCGTTTATTTTCCGCTATGCGTCATTTTTTCACGCATACAGATTGTGCGTCATATTTTTTGACGTATAGGAGTGCACATAAAGCAGAGTCAAAAAAAAATTAATCATTGGTCCCTTATATTTGTTTGAGGCTTATTTTACAGTTCTAGAGTTGAAAATTAAGCCGCTGGCAAATATGATATCTAAATATGAAAATTAATTTTGACTCTGCATTATCTGCACTCCTGTGCGTCAAAAATTATGACGCACAAGCTGCATGCATGGAAATATGACGCATTATGACAAATATGTCTTTAATTTGTCAAATTGTGAAAAGAATTTTGTCATGACCAAACGGTGCTAAGTGATACACCTTTTGGGGTTAGCTATGGCAAATGTCCCTTATAGGATGTATCGAAGGTATTCACAGTGCAATAGTAATGATTGCTCAGAATGGTTATTACTCATATCTGTACACATATGTGGGTAATTGCTGATGGCTAATTTCAAAATATGAATGGGATACCAGGATGTATTCCTTAGCAAAAATGTGTCCACATTTATCACGGTAATCAAAATTATATATAGGCCAAATAGGTAGTGCAATTGTCGCCTACACTTTTTAAGGGGGTAACCATGTCCTAATTACGAGTTTATGTATCTTAAATGTGTTTTACTTTTGACATGTAGGCCACACATGCGCCTTATGCATGTGTGTGCTTCACATGTGCATATATAATGTCTATTTGGGGGGCGGTAGAGGTGGACTTAGGCCCCCAGCACCCTAGGGTTTGCTCTTCCAGACTTGCTAATTTATCCAGAGGTTTCCCAAATTCAGTAATGCTAAACCTGCAGCAGCAGGCTCATGGAAGCAAATAGGGTATGATTCACTGTTTGCCATTCTGTAATCCCATTTGCCCATTTGACGTTTGCCCTATTGATTCTTTGGAGAAATCTGACATACCATTTTGCATTGATATTTTTAGCTAAATCTCAACGTTCCTCATGTCCTGATGACAAATAGGTTGTTGATGTATGTGGCCCTTTATGCATTACCTGGTTTAGTGGCATGTTTCATTCTTCCTGCTAGGTTACAACTGGGACACTACTGTGATCGGCTGCTTGCAAATATTTTGTTGATTGGATGGTACATGTTTATGTGTGTGGTCCAATATTGATCCACTATCAACTGTCAGGGTGTATGTTGTCACTGTAACTTCCAGGTCTCCTCATGAGTTAGTGGCAGCTAATCTTGTTTCTATTGGGTATTGTTTGTAGCAAAAATGGAGAGAAGCCATTGAGGACATGGTCACCTACACATGGATGGTCCCACCCTGTCACTGAACACATGTAATGTGACTTTCGAATGGGCAACCTTGGTGTGCTGAGTGAGAGAATGTCTCAGGTGTCTGGATCTGGCATGTGTCATTGCAACATTTCTACTCCAGTTGGCCTCTGTGGATGTTAATGTATCATGAAACATCATAGCCTCTGTGCAGAAGTAAATGGCTGGTATTCAACACACGACTCATCTTTATCATTTGAAAAAGGGTTACTCAGCGTTTGAACAGTCAGGGTCCTCATATGTGTTACCTTTTCATGGACATTATCTGAGTTTGCTGGCTTTGATGGAGGCCATTTACACCATCATACACTATGGTCCTGGTCCACTGTCACACTTTGTAGTTTAGGCATTAATGAGGGCCAGACAACGGAAGGGCCAAGATTTGGCTATTCAAGGGCACTGTCACAAATCGGATGCACATGACAGTCAGATGATGCACTACTATGTATTTGAGTATACATTGATGAGGCTAATGACAAATTAGTGTCTGAGGTACAAAAGGTTTTGGACAGCACGTGTGGTCCATAGGTGGACCCCAGGTATCTATAGAGTGACCCACGGACAGGTACCAGTCAGGCTGACAGGATGCTGGGTCAATCAGGAGCAAGTTCTTTCAGTAATTACATGATCACGTGTTCTGACTAGGACTGGTCAGAGGGAGCATTAGACAGTTGAGATGTCACACTGTGTATGTCCTGTGTTGTTTTGAAGGTGACACATGAACCCTAATAAAGTTTTCAACTGCAACATTTGTGTCAAAGCTTAATGATGTAATAGCTCAAATTCAAACATGTATGCAGTAGGAGGCATCTGCAGGGACGGGGCATGTACATTTGGGTGGTGTGCATGGCGGGGATCACAGGTGTGGCCTCCATCTGTGTCTCACTAGTCCTGTCAGATGGAATTTGCTGATAAATAGCCTACAGTACCTTTCACAGAAGAATCAATCTACAAGTGATACCAGGCCTTATAAACTCCAAGGCAGTGTATTATATGAGCTGAGTTCCATGCAGTGAGATGGTAGTATGACAATGGTAGGCATAGTAAAGGGTGTGGCACACTGGGTGACTCTTGTGAGTGTGTGTGTGTAGATGAGGGAATCTCAGTGTACACAAATCGGCATTCCAGGGACCTCTTCAGACAGGTGGGGTGTGAGCAGCTGCAAGTGTGTGTAATGTTTTTAGAAAAGGGCTGACATGTAGATGGGATGTGATGTGCTGGATGCTTGTCATAGGTGTAGCACTTGTGCTGTGTATGTTCTGCTTATGTGTAACTCTAGTGACAGATAATCATTGCAATGATAGTAAGTAGTTGGAATTACTGTTGGCAAGAGTCTAGTACTACATTCCTGTTCCTGAAGCATTAGCATGTGAACTGCCTGATGTATGAGGCCTGTTTTCCCCTAGTTGAGTGATGGTGTTTTAGTTGTGTGCCATCTGCTGCGATGATCCATGTTTCCTACATGTATGTGAGTCATATGTGTGGTCCTCAGCTATTGCCCTTCAAAGGTGAACTGTACAGGATGTCTGTCATTTACATGGTGTGTGTATTTGACCATTGTATGGTGGCCATTACATTTGTGGTGTATTTTTTTGTGTCATGATTGTTATATCATTATTGCTCAATGAGACGACATTCTTCTTCAGATATTTCAAACTAAAGGTGGGCAGAAATGAATAGGCCAAACCATGATGTGGTGTTTGTTATCATTGTTTATTTACAATAGTGCATTAAGTGGTGATGGTGATAACTATGAAAATTAATTATTTACAATGTGTTGGTGCCTACGCACTCCAGCAGCCATGTTTGGTTGTTCCCCCTCCTGTTGCAGGCCAGCATCCTCCTCTTAGTCGTCTTCAGGCATGTATGGGTCTGGTTCGAGGAGGAGAATGTTCCTTTTTACACAAATGTTGTGCAATATGGCACATGTGAGTATGATCCTACAGACCATCTCGGGGGAATATAGTAGGCTACCGCCAGTGATGTCAAGGCAGCGGAACCTTGACTTTAGGATCCCAAAGGTGCGCTCGACAATGCTGCTTGTCCTCTTATGGGCGTCGTTGTATGCCCGCTCTGCAGCAGTAGTCGGGTTCCCAAATGGTGTCATTAGCCATGGCTGGATGCCATACCCCTGATCAGCTGAAAGAAAAACACAGAATGGGATCATGTAGATGTAGCTGGCACTATTGAAAAGACCTTTCATGGCAGTAGTTGTCTTGTGTTGTCTGTGACTCTTTTGTGTACTAATGTGACATCCTATACTTGTAGGCTATAGCATCTGCATTGTGTTGTTTCCTTGGTTGAGCAAGTGTCTGTCTGCTAACCGTTTGTCAGCAGTATGTTTTGGGATTTGCAGTAGAGTGTGCCCTCCCTAGCATTGTGACTTGTGATACAGGTGTCCGTGTGTCTTCACTGAGGGTGAAATGATAGTTCCATGCACATTTAAACTTGGAAGTGTTGTTAACACGTTCATATCAAAGTACCCTGTACATCCCATACCTTGAAACTTATGCAATGTATTAATGTAAATCTCATTGTGACACTTACAATTTGCAAGGTGACATTTAGGCAACCACACTCATTAATGTCTTCACATTAGCCTGTACAGTAAATTCCAATGTGTGACAGGTTCAATGGTGAGTTAAGAAACATGGCTAGTGATGTCAGGACCTCAGTGTGTTCCTGTCTAGATGTTGCTGTTGTGGTGTATGTGTTGTGTGTCCTAGAGGGTTGCTGTGCAGTGTGTATATAAGTAGGTTTCTGTACTTACCAACAAGTAGTCCATTGCCATACCGTCCATCCTGGAAGTGTTGGTTGATGGTGCTGTGACGGAAGATGAATGAGTCAGGTACACTCCCAGGATATTTAGCCACGATGTTGCTGATCAATCCCTGGTGATCGACTATGGGCTGCACGTTGATTGAATGTGTGTGCTTCCTGTTGCGGTAGAGGTGTTCTGTTGCAGCAGGTGGCACAAGGCGTACGTGTGTGCAGTCGATTGCACCAAGGACGTGTGGGAAGCCACTGATGGCGTAGAACCCCTGTTTTGTTTCCTGCTGCTTCTGCAGTGTGTTAGGGAAGCAGATGTGGAGGGGTGTCAGTCGAATGATGGCATCCAGTACTTTTGGCAGAAATGCGGAGAATGATGGTTGTGATATTCCGCCAACCAGGGCACCAGTTGTTTGAAACGAGCCACTTGCCAGCAGGTGAAGTACGGCAAGCAGCTTTCTTTCTGTTGGGATAGTGCGGGGTGTCACTAAAGTGGGGGCCAACTGCGGTTCAATGTTTTGCAGCAGCTGCTGAATGGCCTGCCAGTTCAACCGGTACCTCTGGATGATGTCCTGTTCCCTGAGGCCATGCAGGGTTGTTCTTGGGCGGAATATCCTCTCCTGCCTTCTGCGCTGCCTTTGGGGTCCCTGCTGGTGTTGTTGTAGCTGCTGTTGTTGCTGCTGGGCTCTGCGTCTACGTGCACGCTGGATAAAGATCACCTCCATGTCTCCCTGTTGCTGCTCTGCTGCTCTGCTGTTTGTTCTGTGTGTTCTGATTAAATACAGGTGTGTTTTCCCCATTTTAACGCCTGCCCTGACCCAGGCGTTAAATTTTGATGCAAATCGGGCTTTGTGTCATTTTTTTGCCCCGCCTCCCGGCCGAGAGTCATTTTTGCCCGGAAGCATAAATACGACGCACGGCCGTTTGCGTCGTTTTTTGGACGGGAACGCCTACCCTGCATATCATTAACGCAGGGCGGGTTGCCGCAGTCAAGAAATGACGCACACGGCGGATTTTTGTCGTCCGCGGGCTCGGGCGTCAGTGTTTAAATATGGGGCAACGTTTGCGCTGATTGTGCGTTAAATCTTTTGACGCACAATCGGCGCAAACGGAGTATAAATATGCCCCTATGTTTGAAGGACGACAGAAAACGGAACAACAAAGATTAGTATGTGTTATTAAACATTCCAATATCAACAACAAAATCAGAGGAATAATTAATACCCAATGGAGTATATTAAATAGTAACAGAGGAGAGGTTCCACTCCCCGCCCCATTGTTTGCATACAAGAGAAATGGCAACATAAAGGATAAACTGGTAAAGGCCAGGCTACCGCTAGGAAATGCATACATACAGAGCAGTACAACTGTAACAAATCCCATCCTAGGGAACCATTGCTGTGGAGATTGTCATGCGTGTCCACAAGCGATAGTATCAGACCAACTGTCCTTTAACAATAGAGACATCAGGTTTAAAACCATGACCAACTGTCAGAGCAGTAATGTGATATACTGTATTTTTACTTAGGATGTGTGGGAGAAACAGGAAGACAGTTTAGGACCAGATTCAGTGAGCACAAATCAGCCATCAGGATTTTTTGATTCCAAGCTCCTTTAGTTTCTCATTGTAGTGAACATAAACATAAGGATAGTGAATTGAAATGTATTATCTTAGAAAAAATCAGCCCGACAGGTGGTACTCATGTAGATACCTACAGAAAGAAACAGGATTTTTTGGGATATTCTTTTTGGAAACATTGGAGAAAGGTATTAATGATCGAATTCCATGGGAAAATGCTTTTTAGTGCATACTCATAGGTAATAGAATTACATTGCATCTAGTTTATATTACTTTACTCCTGAGTCACCGGTAATTTCTATCTTCTTCCCATCCTTTGAGAGTTTGTATTCCTTGTCTTTATACAGTGGAACTAAATAGATAATTGGTGGGCCTACGTTAGCATAAGGTTGCATAGTTTTTCTGTTTTGTATGATCTGATATAAACCTTTAACAATCCCTTCTTTGTTTCCATATTTGGTCCCAGGAGGATGACAGAAATCTGATTAATTAAGGATTTTAGAATTCTCAACAGTAGAGATTTAGGGTGATATCGTTTTTTTCCTAGAAAAGTGTAATCCCTGGTGTTCAGATACTGGAATTTCAATAGTAGGTATTGGTAAGATACTTCCTCCACTATAGATGCCACGCTTATCCCTCAAAATGGTGCTTTTTTCCCCATAGTCGCCTTTCAGTTTCTATCACCAGCTTACGTATGTAACGCGGGCTTAATGCGTCGTAGGAGTTTAGATTCTCTGACAATAGGTGTTATGCATGCCCAGCGGCTCGCTGGGCATTGATGTTTGGTATTTGGATACTCGGTCTACGTGAATACTTTCATCCTCAGAAGTTAGAAGTTCTAAGCACGCAACATGGGGAATACTGTTCTCTTTATAAGTTTAGTCTTTTTGGCCCTGGTAGAAACTTGAGCAAGATACACGTTCAATAATTAGACAAGCACAGGTGGACCTATATGGAACAACAGATTCATAGATGTATGTAAGTAATGGTCTTTGAATTTTCAACAATATAGATGCAGGGGGGCATAGCAACTTCTTAGAGAAGTGTGATTTTAGAGTTCAGATATTTGAATTTTTATAGAAGGTATCGGTGCGATACTTCATCAACTCAGGCCGCTTTGGTTGATTCCCCAATACGGCTCTTCAAAGAAATTCCATATTCTCCTTTTCAGTATTTGTTACCGGCATGCATTTGTAACGTAGGTCCTGGTCTCGTGAGAGTTTGGATTCTCTGATATGTACACCTAGTGTGTCGTTCAGCTTGGAAGTTTGTTATTAGGACTCTTGGTCCAGAATATGTGCTCTGTCTTTATAAGCTAAGAGATTTGTACCTTAGTAAGTACATAATATGTGAAACATTATTCTCTATAGATAATTAGCCTATTCGGCTAAGACACCCGTTTACCACATAGCCAACCGTAGTTGGACTCATATTGTCACAGGTTTAGAGATACACACAAAGAATGTGCTTCTACATTAGCAAGTGAGCCATTTGGAAGCAAATATTGCCTATATACTTGATGTGATAGGACTGTTGGAAATTTTGGAAAGCAGTGAGGATCGCATTATCAGTAGTGATTATTTGTTCATGTTGATCTCTCAGAGATTTTATCTTTCCCAATATGAGAGATATATATGTGGCAAACTGAGATCCGTCTACCATAAAGAGAACATCATAAGAAAGAAACAGCTTGTGAGCCCACTCATCTGATTTCCTTTTTATTTCTTTTTCTTTTTTCCTTTTTCTTTTTTCTATTTTTAACAAGTGGTTTTATTATTTGAAGCACAGCTAACATGATCGTACAGGGGGGTACACCCACAAGTGTTGACATCTAATCCCATCTGTTTTCTTATTATATCTCTGTACTAGTTAAGGGTTTATAACCATTTTGCACAATTTGATATATATGTATACTCACTGAGGGTGTACGAACACTCAATGAGTGGATGAAAAAATCTAGGTATAATGCAACATCAGACATATCCTACTAACACACCGGGTGTGTGATGCAATTTTCAAGTCAGGTTGTCGATTGAGCATTCAGTGACATTTGGATTCTCTACATTGATTCATCTACAGATAGTCTTCAATAGACATGACCAGTTGGCCATTTGAAACCGCAACGTACGTCGGCACGATCATTGGACATTTTGCCTAGATATTCCTTGGTGGAGTTTGAAGTATATCTTGTATTAACTACACGCATTGGAAGAAGACAGATCTAAGTAATAAACAATACAACACAATAGACACTTGATGTAATCACCACATGAAGATTCAGATTAGAGACTCTGTAGGATAAACATTTGGATCTTTGGAATTATTTCAGTGTATCATATTTGATTATGGAGGATGGTCTCTACACCTTATTGGAACATTTACAAAATAACAACTATTTGGCCAACAGTCTATGTATATTGTTTTTTTAATTGATGAGTGTGAGCGGAGCATGTGGGTATGAATGAGGATTGAGAGAGAGTCTTTGTGTTATGTCCATGAATTTTGGAACTAAGATAAGATAACATTTTGACATCAAATGTATTCATTTATATTGCTATTACTATGTATATATGAACACTTTGACTTGCTCAACGGTATAGTATAGTATAACTGTATAGATTCCATCACTGGAACCTATTCAGGAGGTGGGGGTTTGTCTCTTTTTTTCAGCATCATACCATAAATCCATGGCATTGGAATTGTGGTTCCTGGGGGTCAGAAAGCCCTCTCGATACCAGGAATTATTTTTTAGAAACATATAGGGGTGGTACTGCCCAGCATGGGCAGGCCATGCACTCACCCCAAATAAATGGGGCAGCAGTTTTACTGTCCCCGGGGACAGATGGGGCAATTACCCTCAATATGCCACTGAGGGGGGTCGGAAAGCCCACTAGACACCTGGGAATTTTTTATTTTTTTTGTTTTTTTAATGAATATAGAGGTGGGAGCTACCCACCATGGACATGGCCATACCCCCAATTAAAAGGGGGAAGGGTTTTTGGCCTCCTGGGGGCAGATATGGGTAATTACCTCAGATCGCCCAAAAGATACACAAGTCATTTTGCTGCTATGTTTGAAAATTGCAATCATTTGTTTTACAAGCAGTCATAATAGTTAAACTTAGAATAGATGCATGTTACTGTAGACAATTTAATATGCTTTTATTGTTTAAATCAGACAGTTTAGTTCTGTACCCTGGCCCTTGTGTAAAATAAAATACATATTGTGAAATGCTGCTTTTTTAATTTGTCTCATTAAATTTATGTCACACCTCTGGATTTTGTTTGTGACCTTAGAGAATTCTGTCTGGAACATACTGTTTTAACTGCATTTCAGATGAAGAAACATTTATCTGTGTAATATATGCAAACACACATGAGCAAAATCATTTATTTTTTTATTTGACATATACATCATTACTCTTTTGAATGAATAGGAGTTGAAAAAATGTCAGTGGTTTTAAGTAAAGGTCATTTTTTTAACCAAGCTTTTAGAGATAGACAGTATTTTGTTTTGAAATACAATGCAATTTGGGGATCTAAGAAGGTAGAAAGAAACTGCTTCATGTGCATGTGAAGTGCTGTGTTAGGTATTTTGATAGGTGCCAGAAAGAGACAGCCTGTCTGCTGCTAGGATACTATTAGACCATCACTATAGTCAGGTCTGCTAATGAGCACAAGGGTTGGAAAAGTAGAGTAATGGCAGGATACAATTCTAGTTAATAGTGAGAGCTTTAGGCTGTACTCAAAAGAAGCAGTAACATTAATATGATAGTAATGTAAGAATATATATGAGGAGCTGATGCAATCATTAAAAAATGCTGGAGTAGATGTCGGCTGATGTTCAGTTTGAAATTTGGCTCACAAAATTAATTATAAAAGCAAAGTGGGATCCATTTGAATATGTCTGGTTTGGTATGGTTCCACCTGAAGTACAACTTCCTTAGACAGTTGAAGTGTATTTCCTTAACTTCTTTGACTGGAGGGTGGAGATCCAGACACTGAGATATGGGGGATGGTGCCTGGGTTCCCATTCAAAATTCAGGCACTGACTTGAAAGCGGCCTGGAAAAAAATAAAACCAAAAGGTGTATGTTTTATGACCCCTAAATCATGTATGAATTGGATAATCCCTCATTGGCCTATCTACATTTTATAAGGCTTTAATATTTGTTGTGGAAAAACGTTAAGTGCCTTCTATGGACTGTAGCACTTATTTTGTTATATACTAGTGTGACAAAGGAAATATGGCTCTGAGCATACAATTGTAGCCAGACTGCTCCAGTATAAACCCTGCAGTGCAACCTGTTAAAATAACACTTTGTAACAGGTAAAATCCTCCATGTAGTCTTTTGTCCTGCATGGTAGGGTGCATGGATTTAAAAACAGGATATGTCGAAAATTAATCATACCATATTCCTACGGTGACAAGACTCTAAAAGCTATGTCTACTATGATAGGCCTAGCTGTCCTATATATATATAACACTATTATATGATTTTCTAAACTCATTACCAAACAGAGACCTGAATTTACAATTCTCATTTAAAGTACACAAACAGGTGATGGAATTTTTAGACATAGAGGTCTGTGTAAAAGATGGTACATTACACACAAAACTGTTCAGGAAAAGCACATCAGGCAACAGCATTTTACATGCAACAAGCCACCACCCTCCCAATGTAAAATGGAGTATACCCTACGGGGAGTTGTTAAGAGCCAAGAGAAACTGCAGTACCCCACAAAGTTTTGAGGAAGAACAATTAAGAATGACAAAAAGATTTAGATTTAGAGGCTATTCATACAGAGTAGTAAAGAAGGCAAGTCAAAAGACAGCAGCAGTTCAAAGGGCGGAACTATTGATTCCCAAAAAGAGATGTGAAGGAACTAACACTCCAAGATTTGTGACAGTTTTTAATGCATATTCCTCAGAAGTTAAAAAGATTCTCATGAAATATTGGCATCTGATCAAGGCTGACAGAACAATTGGGCAGTTAGTTAGTCGTACTCCTTTGATAACCTATAAAAGAAGTAGTTCGCTAAGGGATATTTTGGTACACAGTTACACAAGGAAAAACAAAGAAACTTTCTTAGACAAATATCAAGGTTTTTATAAGTGTGCTAAGTGTAAAGCCTGCAAATATAGTTCAAATCGGAAGCAATATGAGCTACCGACGGGCAGCCGAGTGAACATCAAAAAGTATATCAATTGCAATTCAGATTTTGCTGTGTATGTAATAGAGTGCCCATGCGGATTACAATATGTCGGCAGCACAATTTTTCCACTAAAAAAACGCATTCTTGAGCACTGGAGAGCAATATTGAATAAGGATGTAACGTATCCAGTAGCACAACATTGTAATCTGGCACATGAGGGGAAAGTCGAGAAAATGAGTTTTTTTGGCATAGACAGGGTCCTTGCCACTCCTAGAGGAGGGGACAGAGAAAAACAACTAAGGAGATTGGAGTCTGAATATATTATTCAGTTAAACAGTCGTCATCCCTGGGGATTGAACAAGGATGAAGAACTTTTTGTACATATTGGTTAATATGAAGATACCAGGGTAGGGTCTGACCAGATAAGTTTAGGCTATCTATGAGTTTTTGTTGATAGGTTTATTGGAATACTAATTTGATGATTTAGTGTGTTAGGAATAGTGGCTTACCCAACCAGCAGAATTATTTTTGATGATACTCGCTATTGTAAACGTAAATGGACATTTAGAAAAGAAAATGCAAAAGAATACATTTCTATGCTTATATATAGATGCACATATAGAAGAAAGGGGAAGGAGAAATAAAAAAAAAAAAAAAAAAAAAGAATGTATCTTTTCTATGTCTATGGATGAGGGGATATATAGACAGCAAAATGGGCGGGGCCACATTCACTTTGTTAGACATGTATTGTAAGAAGGGCCAAGGAAGAAGACCGCGAAGGTTGAAACGCGTTGCCCTATGTTTCTGTTCATGACATTTTTTGAATAAATGAAGACCATCATATTTTTGTAAGGAGTGCCAGACTTTGATTTTTATATATTGTGTTTTTGGAGAAATTTTAAATGGGTCCTGTGCCCATTATCTGAGCACCAACCTCGACAGGCGAGCCCTGGAAGGAACACAGGATTACCTTTGGCTGATATATATATATATATATATATATATATATATATGTATATATATATATATATATATATATATATTTATATATATATACCAGAGTACAGAAATATTAATAGTGCTATATCGGGAATGGGACAAGCTACAAAAATATGTTATCCATTATTTTAATGCCTAATAAAAATCAAATTCAATGGTGAAGTCAGCTTTTTAATAGATATTTAGGAAATGTACATTTTAGAAAGTTACCCGTTTCATGTCAGAACTCTCAGAATGCTAATTAACATAAGCTTTTGACCGCCGACAGCCTGTGCTCAACCACGGGAAGAGTTGTGAAAAAGGGATGAAGTGCCTCCCAGGAGCAAACAATAGTTTGCCCTGAATGGGTACAGAAGATTCCTCTGGACTCTACGGAGTATTCAGAGTGGGTGTTGTGGCACCTTTTGATAGGTCTCTTGAGACACATGTAACACTTGAGTTGCACTTGAGAGATCAGGATGCCAAGTCAATTCTTGTGCACTCCCTGTCTGGTTGCTGAAGGGCCCTGCTTTTGTCCCACCAGAGGTCTTTCTCTCGGTTTGCAGTGGGTGCAGTAGCTGCTTCAAACTGGACTTGAATGTTACATGTGGTGATTTCCCTCTAACACTTCGCAATATACCCTTAGCCCTTAGAGCCCAAGTTTAGTGTGACTGAAGACTTTGGACATCCTGAGAATGACCCGGCACATGGCATTTGAGCCTGATTGCAGTAAGGCAAACAGGAACTACTGTATAAGTGGAAAAGGTTGGTCCTGGGAATTTGTATCCCATTGATTAAGAAGTGTTCAGGAGTCATACCCACTGTTAGAAATGGGGTCAGGTTTCCCCCTGTCCAAGCAAGGACCCTCACTCTAGTCAGGGTAAGTCACGCACAATCCAAATTATCCTGTGCCCATCCGCTGGTAGCTTGGCACTGAGCAGTCGGGCTTAACTTAGAAGGCAATGTGTGAAGTATTTGTGCAATAAATCATACAATAACACAATACAGCACCACAAAAATACACCACACAGTGTTTAGAAAAATAGATAATATTTATCTGGATAAATGCAGGTCAAAAGGATTAAAGATGCAATAAGTAAATGTTGAGATATCACTGAAAAGTGATATAAAGTGTCTTAAGTCTTCTAAAACCAAACAAAGGGGGTCATTCTGACCCTGGCGGTCTTTGACCGCCAGGGTCGCGAATGACGGAAGCACCGCCAACAGGCTGGCGGTGCTTCCAAGCCCATTCTGACCGTGGCGGTAAAGCTGCGGTCAGAAAACCGGGGCCGGCGGTTTCCCGCCGTTTTTCCCCCGGCTGGGCGAATCCGCCAGGGCAGCGCTGCAAGCAGCGCTGCCCTGGGGATTCTGACCCCCCTTTCCGCCAGCCTGTTTCTGGTGGTTTTCACCGCCAGGAAGAGGCTGGTGGGAACGGGTGTCCTGGGGCCCCTGGGGGCCCCTGCAATGCCCTTGCCACTGGCATGGGCAGTGCAGGGGCCCCCTAACAGGGCCCCATGAAGCTTTTCACTGTCTGCATAGCAGACAGTGAAAAGCGCGACGGGTACAACTGCACCCGTCGCACGCCCGCAACACCGCCGGCTCCATTCGGAGCCGGCTTCTGTGTTGCAGGCCTCCTTCCCGCTGGGCCTGCGGGCGCTAACATGGTTAGCGCCCGCCGGCCCAGCGGGAAGGTTGAAATGCCGGCAGCGGTCTTTTGACCGCGTAGCGGGCAAATGGCGGTTCCCGCCTGGCGGGCGGCAACCGCCGCCCGCCAGAGTCAGAATGACCGCCAAAGTCTCTTTCAAGCACAAAGTACCTGGTTCACGTGAAAAAAAATCTCCGCAAAGAACCACAGATGAGGAGAAGCATGGAAACAAAGGGGTGTGCGTGGATTTCTTGGGCCGCACACGGCGATGTATCGTTTAGTTTTCATGCAGGGACGGATGTGCGACGATTTCCGGCGCTCGGTCATGGATCCTCTTCGGGTTGCAGGGTTTTCACACGCCCTGGGGACGGTGCGTGGATTTCCTGCGCTGGCAGGATGAAGTCACAGGAGCTGCATCGATCCGGTGGGCGTTGCGTAAAATCTTCTACCGCGCGGCAGGCACTGCGTCCATTCCTCTCTGGAAGTCGGGCTGCGTCGTTCTGCTTCGGTGTGCGGTGAAATTTTCACTGCAGTGCAGGCTTTGCGTCTTCTGGCAGGCTGTGCGTCAAATTTACCTGCACAAGGAGTCCTTCTTGAAGAGATGAAGGGGGTGATTCTAACTCCGCCCGCCAAAGTTCCCCCAACAGAATACCGCTACGCGGTCAGAAGACCGCCGCGGTTATTCTGTGTTTCCCGCTGGGCTGGCGGGCGACCGCCAGAAGGCCGCCCGCCAGCCCAGCGGGAAACCCCTTCCCACAAGGAAGCCGGCTCCGAATGGAGCCGGCGGAGTGGGAAGGGTGCGACGGGTGCAGTAGCACCCGTCGCGATTTTCAGTGTCTGCATGGCAGACACTGAAAATCTTTTAGGTGCCCTCTTACGGGGGCCCCTGCAGTGCCCATGCCATTGGCATGGGCACTGCAGGGGCCCCCAGGGGCCCCAGGGGCCCCACGACACCCCTCACCGCCATCCTGTTCCTGGCGGTCACAACCGCCAGGAACAGGATGGCGGTGAGGGGGTCGGAATCCCCATGGCGGCGCAGCTGAGGATTCCTCAGGGCAGCGGAAAACCGGTGGCAGACCGCCGGTTTTCCGTTTCTGACCACGGCCATACCGCCGCGGTCAGAATGCCCTTGGGAGCACCGCCAGCCAGTTGGCGGTGCTCCCGCAGTCGTTGACATTGCGTAAAATCTTCTACCGCGCGGCAGGCACTGCGTCGATTCCTCTCTGGAAGTCGGGCTGCGTCGTTCTGGTTCGGTGTGCGGTGAAATTTTCACTGCGGTGCAGGTTTTGCGTCTTCTGGCCGGCTGTGCGTCAAATTTACCTGCACAAGGAGTCCTTCTTGAAGAGATGAAGGGGGTGATTCTAACTTTGGCTGGCGGCGGAGGCCGCCCGCCAAAGTTCCCCCAACAGAATACCGCTACGCGGTCAGAAGACCGCCGCGGTTATTCTGTGTTTCCCGCTGGGCTGGCGGGCGACCGCCAGAAGGCCGCCCGCCAGCCCAGCGGGAAACCCCTTCCCACGAGGAAGCAGGTTCCGAATGGAGCCGGCGGAGTGGGAAGGGTGCGACGGGTGCAGTAGCACCCGTCGCGATTTTCAGTGTCTGCATGGAAGACACTGAAAATCTTTTAGGTGCCCTCTTACGGGGGCCCCTGCAGTGCCCATACCATTGGCATGGGCACTGCAGGGGCCCCCAGGGGCCCCACAACACCCCTCACCGCCATCCTGTTCCTGGCGGTCACAACCGCCAGGAACAGGATGGCGGTGAGGGGGTCGGAATCCCCATGGCGGCGCAGCAAGCTGCGCCGCCATGGAGGATTCCTCAGGGCAGCGGAAAACCGGCGGGAGACAGCCGGTTTTCCGTTTCTGACCGCGGCCATACCGCTGCGGTCAGAATGCCCTTGGGAGCACCGCCAGCCTGTTGGCGGTGCTCCCGCGGTCGTTGACCCTGGCGGTCAATGACCGCCAGGGTCAGAATGACCCCCGAAGTCTTTTTGGTCCTGAGACTTCAGGGAACAGGAGGCAAGCTCTATCAAAGCCCTTGGAGAGCACTTCTTCACCTCAGCCAGAGAGCATCAAGGCAGCAGGGCAACAGCAAGGCAGCAGTCCTTCACAGAAAGCAGTCAGGAGAGTCCTTTGGGCATCCAAGCAGTTTTTCTTGGCAGGATGCAGGTTCTGGTTACAAGTTTCTTCTCCAGGAAGTGTCTGAGTTGGTAGGGTCAGACGCCCTGTTTATATATCCAAATGTGCCTTTGAAGTGGGGGAGACTTCAAAGAGTGGCTTAGAAGTGCACCAGGTCCCCTTTCAGTTTAATCCTGTCTGCCAGGGTCCCAGTAGGGGGTGTGGCAGTCCTTTGTGCGAGAGCAGGCCCTCCACACTCCCAGCCCAGGAAGACCCATTCAAAATGCAGATGCATGCAAGTGAGGCTGAGTAACCTGTGTTTGGGGTGTGTCTGAGTGAATGCACAAGGAGCTGTCAACTAAACCCAGCCAGACGTGGATTGTAAGGCACAGAAATATGTAAGTGCAGACAAATGCTCACTTTCTAAAAGTGGCATTTCTAAAATAGTAATATTAAATCCAACGTCACCAGTCAGCAGGATTTTGTATCATCATTTTGGCCATACTAAATATGACCTTCCTACTCCTTTCAGATCAGCAGCTACCACTCAAGTAATGTATGAAGGCAGCCCCAATGTTAGCCTATGAAGGGAGCAGGCCTCACAGCAGTGTAAAAACGAATTTAGGAGTCTTACACTACCAGGACATGTCACCTACATAGGTACATGCCCTGCCTTTCGCCTACACAGCACCCTGCCCTATGGGTTCCCTTAGGGGTATCCTATATGTAGAAAAAGGGGAGTTTTAGGCTTGGCAAGTACTTTTAAATGCCAAGTCGAATTGGCAGTGAAACTGCACACACGTGCCTTGCAATGGCAGGCCTGAGACAATTTTAAGGGGCTACCTAAGTGGGTGGCACATTCAGTGCTTAAGGCCCATTAGTAGCATTTAATCTACAGGCCCTTGGCACACATAGTGCACTCTACTAGGGACTTATAAGTAAATTAAATAGTCCAATTGGGTATTATCCAATGTTACCATGTTTAAAGGGAGAGAGCATATGCACTTTAGCACTTAATCTACAGGCCCTGGGCACACATAGTGCACTCTACTAGGGACTTATAAGTAAATTAAATAGTCCAATTGGGTATGAGCCAATGTTACCATGTGTAAAGGGAGGTAGAATATGCACTTTAGCGCCGGTTAGCAGTGGTAAAGTGTGCAGAGTCTTAAAACCAGCAAAAACGGTATGTAAAAAATGGAGGGAGGCAGGCAAAAAGTTAGGGGTGACCACCCTAAGGCTGTCAGGTCTAACACCCACCCACTAGCTGGTGCCAAGAATAAATGTGGATTAAAATTTGCTGCCTGGCCCTGTCTGACTGCCTTACCTGCTTCCTGCTGATGTGCCTGGTCCTCTGATCAGGCCCAGCCCCTTCCAGTTCACTGCTTTGCTTGACTCTACTCACCTGTGCTTCCCTCCGTCCTCTTTGCACCACCTTGACTCCTTTTTGTACTCTTGGACCCGCTTTCTATCATATCTCAGCTTTATTTCTCAAACATGTTCTCCGTCTCTCACTCTGTATAAAAGGGCCTGCCCAGCAAAACAATATATGAGTTAAAGGCCTACCTGAGAAAGGTGAGCAGTTTAAAATTGTGACTGGGCAATTCTGTTTATTATTTGGAAAAAAGGCTGCAAAAAGCTTTGTGAAATGTTTTTTCTCTATTGTGTTTATTATTTTTGATAAATTTACTGCTCATTTTCAGACGCTGTACATTGGGACACTGATGTGCAGTTCCCAGACTGTGCTTTCTAACCCCTTAAAACATGTAGGAATTGTTTAATCATCAAAATACTTTATTCGGCAATTTCATTCCATAAAAGTCACATACATACTGAATACATAAAATTGTATATTGAGATACGAGGGAATAAAATATAATTCAATACACAAGTTTTAAAAATTAAGCCACCATAAGAAGAAGAGAATCTTCAAAACACTAGACACATGCAATCAGAGCAACAAAACATTCACTACATGTCAAGTGCATTGCACAAGGAGCCCTAAAATTTGAATGATCCTTTGATTACCCAGCTGTAACAAAAAGGGAAAAGCAGCAGCATGTGACTTAGGGCCAGATGTAGGTAGATTCTGAATTGCGACCCGCAAATTCCGAGTCAGAGCGAGTCGCAATTCAGAATGTAGGATGGTGTCCTTGACACAATCTGCGACTCGCAAGGGGGTCGCAAAGGCCCACCTCATTAATATTAATGAGGTGGGTCGCAATTTGCGACCCCCTTACGAGTGGCGGCATTCACAGGGATGGTGGCCTGCTGCGGACAGCAGACCACCATGTCTGTGACTACTTTTTTAATAAAGCATTTTTTTTTTTTTTTGTAATGCAGCCCATTTTCCTTAAAGGAAAACGAGATGCATTACAAAAACGAAAAATTAAACGTTTTTGTTTCATGTTTTCAGAGCAGACAGTGGTCCACAGGACCACTGCCTGCTCTGGAAAAATGTTTTTAATGGCATTCACAAAGGGGAAGGGGTCCCAATGGGACCCCTTCCCTTTTGTGAATGGGTTAGCACCCATTTGAAATGGGTGCTAACTGTGATTGGTTTGCGACCACATTCGCGGTCACAAAACAATCTGGCATTGCACTGAGACTCGCAATTAGGAAGGGGACTCCCCTTCCTAATTGCGACTCGCAAACCCATTTTGCAAATTGATAACCGGGTTACCAATTTGCAAAACGGGTTTTGTGCATTGGAAAGTGCAGTTTGCACGTCGCAAACAGCGAAATTCGCTCTTTGCAACGTGCAAACTGTTTCCTACATCTGGCCCTTAGTGCCCAAGGCACAAAGAACTTGACGCAAAAATTGCCGTCTTTGGGGCACATAAAAAGAACAGAACAATACAATGTGCAATGTAATTTGTGATGCTGGAAGCTGACAGTTGTAAAGAGGAAGAGAAGGAAACCAGGAACCTGTGTGGGGGAAAAAACACTAGGAAATGAATAGTTTGAAGTCTGAACATAAAAGTCAATAAAAATGTATGCCTTTCATTAAAAATAATATGTAAATATGTATTTCAATGCGGGGGAGATATTATGTTGGCAATGCCAATGATGGACAGTAGTATAAATGTGCTAATGATCCTCTATCATAAAGATGCTAAATTAACCTCCCAGCCAGGAAATCTAGCTAAATATCATATTATTTATCACCTGGTCTGTTAGAAATTGGGTCTCCAGTTGGCAGAAATATGCACCCTGTCCACGTAGGGACCACAGTCCTAGTCAGGGTAAGTCAAATATACAACCTAAATTAACCTGCACTCGTCCTCTGGTAGTCAATGTGTAAAGTATTTGTGCAACACACAGTAATCACAATGGGCACACCACAAAAAAGACTCCACACAGGTGTAGACAAGGCGTGTTTATCTGTGTGAATCAAGACCAAAACAACAAAAATCCAATCAGTAAATTATGAGCTATTCACTGTTTCAAAGTTATTAAAGCGGTGTAATTAACAAAAGATGTGGCTCAACACAATTTGAAGAACTCTACGATGTGAATGCACTTCTCTTAGAAAAGGTACGGTAATCACCCCGGTCATGTTCCTCTCTGTGGAGCAACCGGCCAGGGCTGCAGTTCAGAGAAATCCCAGCCCGGCGAGGTAGATGTAGCTTAGGCTGGGTGAGTAACAGTAGGTGTCTGTAAAGCATTGCAGAGTGTCAGCGCAGCTGGGAGAGGGGCCGTGAAGGGTGCAGGGACCACAGTTGTAGTTCCCTCTAAAGTAGCTCAAGTGCACCATACCTGCTGAGACTCTTGGGATCCCAAACTGCTGGTGCTTCAATTATGCTGCAGGCCACCTCCTATCACAGAGTAGGATGCATCCCAGGCTTGCAGGGGAGAGTGGTCAGTACCATGGCAGTTGGCTGGCAGAGTGATTCACAAATAAAAGAGGCAGAGCTCACTTTACGATGTCTGATGGGGCGAGGTCTTTGATGTCCCGGAGACTCTAAGTTGAACCGGAGGCAAGTCAGCAAGCCCTTGAAGTCACTCTGGTGGTGGTTGCTGGTTCTTGAGTTGCAGGGCAAAGATCAGAAGGCAGAAGGGCAGCACACCAAGGCAGAACAGCAAATCCGGGGAACGGTCAATCCTGACAGAGTGGCAATCCTGGCACACAGCAGTCTTTACTCCAACAGAGTTCCCTTGAGTCCGGAAGAGTACTCTATGAGCATACACTAGTTGATGCAGCATTCTGCACATTATGAGTTTAGAGTCCTTCCTTCCACCTGGTGTTTAGCAGGGATTTATGCCTTTTCCTGGGGGCACATGTGATCAATTTATAGACACCACTGTGCATGTTTCTTATGCAGTTCTGTACAGGATTTTTATTCTCACTTTTTCACATCAAGGGCCATGGTGGAAACCCTGGTATATAGACCCTTGTGCTTTTCAGAGCAATTCTTATGGCTCTGACTTCACATGAGTTCTCTATTTTGAGCTCCCATTGATAATTCTTAAATGCCTTCTTTTTTTGTTTTGTATACATTTATGTTTATTAATTAATTATTTATTCACTAGGTGCTTCTCTCTTTCATTGTCCTGAGGAAGCACATACTTGAAAGGGGCCAAAACATGTTGACATCTTTACTGGAGGAGTTCTTGGATTCAGTAACAAGTCTGACTAAATGCATGGGACTCAGCGCGAACAAGAGCGTCCTCTTTGTGTGTTTCTTTGTGAAAGTACCTCTTTTGTGGACAGTGCTCTTAAAATAGGATTTACAGCCGCATTATGAGGAATATTTTGGAAGACTGAAGTCAGGCGGTTGTTCTGCCACATTTTATCAGTGCAGCCAGTAGTCTGGCATGCTGTTTGTTTTGTGGTGTGCTGTGATACATGTTATTTGTTTTGTATGTATTGTTGATTTGCGATCTGCATATTATAGCTGGTATATTGAGGTGTGAGACGTAATTCATGAATAGAAAATACAAATGTTTTCGGTCCAAAGAAATTCAGGACATTTTCAGCGATCAATGTATGTTCTCACTGATGCAATAAGTCATAGAACATTATTCCCTACTGTATACCACCTTATTTTGTTTATTTCCTTTACAGACCAGGCCTACGTATCTCCTATGCCCAGTAATATTGTTATTGCTTACATCTGTAAGACCATCTGTTTTTTTTTCTTTTATTTTCAAATCGTACATGCTCAGTCCTGATTTAGCCATACTTCTGCTGTGGCTCATTAATACTGAAACGTGTCTCATCTTTTCCTCTTTTACCACTATATTCAATTATTACCACCATTAGGGGCACTGGAAACACCTCAAAGATAATTGAGCTGGCAGTTGCTAATTTTCATCATACGTAACAGAAGATTGAATTTCTGTTAAAACGGTGTTTTTTTTTTGTTTTGTTTTAAAAAAAAAGCTTTTCAAGTCAGCAGCAATAACCAATATGCTTTACTTGTTTCTGTCGCACACGTGCAATTGATCTGTGGACTTAATTCATGCACTCATATTTTAAATTGTATAGTTTCCATGTTGTTGATGAGTTGATGAAATTCTCATCTATGAGACTTTGTAACATATTTACACTTTGACTATAATGACGCTGCTACCTTCTCCCAAAACGTGTTATACCTGCCAACTAGTGCATAGACAAAGTCTACAAATCCTGACAACACTGATAACCCCAAAAGTGATCTTAAAGTAAATCTCATCAATTCCACAAAGTCAAATCGCTTCAGTAGCAAAGGACCATCACCATCATGTAATTTGCAAATTAAAGCAACTGCAAGTCAAGTACAAACAGCTTTCATTTCACCTTGAGGCCTGGGAAATTAAGAGCTGATCCAGGGCAGTATAAGAGGAAAGCAACCAAAAGACACAGAACCCCGGACACGATCGCAGAGATATCCAAAGGCGAAGATGGAAAAACCGTCTAAGAGGTAAAAAAAAATCTTACTAAAAATGGAAGAAATATGGCACTAAAAAAAGTTCAGAAGGCAAGATTACGGATTTCATGAAACCGAAAATCAATTAAAGAGAGGCTACAGTAAGTAATTCACATCAATCTGCAGGAGACCAAGGTGGGCCCATCAACCAACAGCTGAACACCCCGACAGCAGGAAGGGGTCATCGTTCAAACATTCACCACATACAAGCCCAGCTGCATGAAGACTGTTATGCTTCTTACATTCCCCCCGACCCATTAATAAACGACCTGGGCAATCTCACCGCACAGAAACTGTCAGTTCAAACAGCTATTTCAAATATTCTGAACTACAAGATTAACCCCTGATAGAATTCTTGGGCAATCCATAAGACCCTCAAAGAGTACAATTAAGTTCAGTACAACAATTGTCTTCCACGTTTGTAGATAAAAGTTAGCACCCTGACTTCACCACAGTAAACTTGAGCCCTTTTTCACCCAGGGGCACAGCCTGCTGCATAACACGAACAACTTTTTGTAATAAGCCAAATCTCTTTTAAGTCCAATTAAATTATCAATTCTGGACATACATTTCAAAACCTCAAAATAAGCAGTGAGTCTCTTGACCACTCATCCAATACCATCGCCCACTGCCAAACGTGTCTGCAAGGGTGTCCCGGGCAAAAGCTCCATAAGGACTGCAGAGGAGGAACACTAAATAATTCGAGAACCTTCGGACTGCTCCATAAATCACGGCCACTAAGCAGGCTCTACCTCCACAGCACTCCTAAACACAATGATGGTTATATCATTGGCTGTTCTCTTTCAATCTGATAAACAGGAAATTCAGGTATACCTCTTCAACACGCTTACTGTTTATGTTTCTGGCATAAATAAAAACTGCTGTGGCTGAATAACCTGATTCGCAGTGCCTAGGATAATTGCAAAGTACAAGTTCCTTGTCAATGATCCACTCTGCTGGACAAGCTGCAGGCATTACCAAATATTTTGTCAGCGATCTTGGAAGAAGTCAAAACCCAATCAAAGAGCTTGCTAGAAATATTCCTGGTAACAGAAAATGACCCACCAGATCTATATCAAATTCCTGCAAATCTACTGATTTCAAACTAACCATTTCCGACATCCCCATCACAAATTAAACCATACATAAACATCACTAGCCGAGCACCATTTGATCCATGGTCAGGGGACATAAAGTTCGAAAATCCCAAACTGCCTGTAGTGCAGCAAAAAACTGCAATTTCAGTGACAGTCCACAAGGAGACCAGCATTAAACGACCCAATCAAACTAAGAAAGATCAGAAAAGACCTAGGTACACCAACAACACAGCATCTACCAAATAGTCTTTCGCAGAAAAGAAGAAGGAGATAGCTCAAATAAAGATACTGATCTCCCACAAACAGGAACACCACCCTGGGTCAAAGTACAAACCATGACTACCCACTGACGACCCAAGGTAAACAAAATTGTGGCTAATGTCCAAACATCTATTGGTCATCGACAAGATTCTCTCCAGACAACAACTGGCCGATGCACCACGTGGTGAAAAAACAGGGTTTACCAGTTTTGACCCTGCATTACTCACAGGAGCTCAAAAGGAGAACCTTCCAATGGTAACAGAGTGCCACCGGTTTAAGACAACTGAAGTCAAACCTCAGGCAACAAACCTTGCCATCCACGCAACACTTGAAGAAGAGGGTTTCCCCCTCCACCAGGATATGACACAGGTCTGGGTAAAACACAAGAGGAATCAAGCGAGGGAGTGATTCAGAATACCTCACCCCCTAAGTAATTGTTCATTCCCACCTACACATTAAGAGAGGCATTCAACATTTTATAAAGAGGTGCGGTTTTGAAACTAACTAACGAAATCAGAGCACTTACCCACCTCAACTTATCTAACTTAACAGCAATAGAATTCATATCACATCCTTACTTAGGAGAGCGGAAGCAGCCATAGCTACTTGGACTACAAGTGACATAGCAAACCAGGGCCCAAATTTAAGAAGAGTGTCACTGCATTGTATGCAGTGCTAGTTTTCTTGCGCCCCTTAGAGCACCCCTAAGGCCCCCATGGGTGCACCGTATTTAACATATGGCACACCATTGAGCAGGTTAGGGACAATAGTGTCATAATTTTTTATGCTATTGTAGTACATTGCAGGATTAGCGTCAAAAATTTTGCCGCTAGTCCTGCAAGATACATTCTGGCCCATTAAGAATGATGGTGTGCCCTCTTTTAACACCTGCTCTGTGCAGGTGTTAACAATAGGCGCTAAAAATTGGGCAGTGGAATCTCATATGCCACTAAGCCATTTTTTCGTCTCCCTAAAGGGGGAATGCCCCCTTGCATACATTATGCCTGGTGCAGACATAATGTGGAGCAAGGAGTTACAAAGTGGCACAATGCATGCATTGTGGCACTCTGTAAATCTAGCTTGGCAAATTTGCCCTTGTTGAGCCACATTAGCGTCATTAAACATGAAGCTAATGTGGCGCAAGGAAGTTCCAGGCCTTCTTAAATCTGGGCCCAAGTGTTCATTATCAGGAACTCTTCCAAAACTGGGGGACTGAGTTAAGGAGGGTAGAGACACCAAGATACCCAGGCCCATTGCTATCTACAAATCTCACTTCCCCCAATCCAAGCTCAAGATTGCTGAGACCATGAAGCCCATCAAAATGACATGTCGTCCTAATGGGAGACTTGGGGCAGAGTTTCCACCAACCAACCTGCTAAAATTAACAACAGAGAAATAATAAGAGGAACGGCCCTCAAGGCACCTTACAATTTTCTTGGCCGAGAAAATTCAAGAATGGCCCTGGTTGCCACTAGCTTTAGACCTAGTGTGTCCTGATGAACACCAAGTTTTAGATGAGCTGGTCCTCATTAAAATCTGCTCTTGGAATGTACACGAATTTGACAAAATCCCCCTGGTAAGAGATATAATGGATAACCTTCAAAGCTTTAATATTATTATATTACAGAAAACATGGAGCCTAAACCCAACACCAACACCAGTAATATGTTACATGAAACACCACACCCCTGCAGTGAAGACCTCACATTCCAGGCACCCAATGGGGGGCATTTTCACCTTTAATTCAACAAAATTGAAATGGTCGCATGAAAACATAGACCTAGGGGCAGAGTGACTTTAGGCTCCCAAATTTAAAGCTAAAGGTCAGGATGAGCATCTGAAAGTCCTCTTCCTTCTAAACTTATACATCCGTCTATGCAAAGCATAGAGGTCAGAGAGGATCTCAACTTGGCAGCATTGATAAAGACTTTGCAAAAAGTACATCAATACTCGCACTTTATAGTCACTGGGGATTCTAACATCACACTTCTGCAAAACCCATCTGCTTTGAATTCATTTCCCTCACATCAAAGCAAAACACCAAGTTACAATTACTTATCTTTCAATATATGTCAACAGCTAGAAAACCTAGGCCTAAAAATCTTGAACAGCAACTTCAATTATAATACGCCGGCAGCATTAGCCTTTTTCAATGCCCATACAGACCCAATTACCGATTATTCTTTAATAAACAGTGATTCATTTTCCCGGGGTGAAGTCTTTCCAAATCGACCGCCATCCTGAAAGTCATCATTTTTCCCAGGTATTTAAAATAGAATTTGGACCCTCTTGCCTCATGGCATTGACCAGTTTAGGCTCACCCCCTAATGGTTGTAACTTAAAGAGACTTAAATGGCATGGCCTGGATACAGAGCAAATTATGGCACTGGTCTACACCCTCGCAGGTCACACCCAGGGTGAACAAAAATCTAGTGAAAGGTCTCATTTGACATCCCCTTCCGAAGTCTAGCTATCTTGCTGTTCTTGCAAATCTTTTACACCCTCACTGGTCCTTATGTGTTTGTTTCTAACTGCATGTCAACACAGTTTAATACATAATTGTCTCATATACAAGAAACAGAAGGAATACAGGCTGCCTTTGATACGTTTGACCATGACGCCCTAACTCAAAGACTCCATGAAGCCGGCATACAAGGGATTGCTCTCAACTGGATTACTTCCTATCTTTAAAAAAGAGCAAATATCATCCACTCGCCCCCTTCTCGTCCGAACCCTACCTCACAAAAGCAGGGGTCCCCCAAGGGTCAATCATCTCACCTTTGCTTTTCAACATCTACATGATATCTTTACCAGAACTGATCAATGATTTCCATCTCACATGCTACAACAATGCAGATGACACACAAATACTACTTAAATTAGAAGACCCCAAAAACATTGAAAACTCACAAATCTTCAGTTGCCCCAGAGCTGTTGATCAGTGGATGACCTGGAGCCATCTCAAACTAAAATACCTCCAAAACAGAAATACTCATATGTGGTGCCTGAAAAAGTTATGACCCTCTGTGCGTCTGGCCTGACGATCTCGGACCACCTCCTCAATTATCCAAGGAAGTTAAAAACCTAGGAATCACCATGGATTCCAAATTAACTATGAATGCCCAAGTAGACAAATTAGCACGCACAAGCTTCATCACCTTAAAGACTTTACGATGCATCTTCCCCCACCTCGGATTTCCACACAAGGTGCAAGCTACCATCTCACTTGTACTATCCAAACTGGATTATGCCAATAGCCTCTACCATTGATCATCTCTATCTGTTATGAAAAAACTACAACGTATCCAGAATTCCACAGCCAGGCTACTACTGCATATAAAGCCGCAAGCCCACATCTCCCCTGCCTTGAGAGCACTACACTGGTTACCCGTTGCCAGAAGATGCACTTTCAAGCTGCTTTGTATCACCCACAAAGCTATACATGGAACAGGACCACTTTTTTATCAGAAAGAAAATGACCAAATACATCCAACAAAGAACCCTCCACACAAGACTGGCACCCCGCCTTAGGACACCACCATACAAGAAAAAGACTATAGGTGGTACATCCTTCTCCGTCCAAGCAGCCAAACTATGGAATTCATTACCCCAACTACAAGAGCCACAGATAACTTTCTTGTCTTCAGAAAACTACTCAAGAGTTGGCTCTTTCCTTCATAACCACCTTTTTCAAACAACTATGAACTGCATATGCCTATGTAGATAAATCTTTTTTTCAGATTATATGTATATTTCTATTTATTTATAGTTTCTTTGGAAAATATGTATTGCTACTATGTCATAACAATAAAATACACACACAGGCCCTCATCCTGACCTTGGCGGGCGGCGGAGGCCGCCCGCCAAAGTCCCGCCGTCAGGTTACCGTTCCGCGGTCGAAAGACCGCGGCGGTAATTCTGACATTCCCGCTGGGCTGGCGGGCGGCCGCCTTCAGGCCGCCCGCCAGCCCAGCGGGAAAGAGGCTTCCACGATGAAGCCGGCTCGGAATCGAGCCGGCGGAGTGGAAGCTGTGCGACGGGTGCAGTTGCACCCGTCGCGTATTTCACTGTCTGCGCAGCAGACAGTGAAATACATTTAGGGGCCCTCTTACGGGGGCCCCTGCAGTGCCCATGCCAGTGGCATGGGCACTGCAGGGGCCCCCAGGGGCCCCGCGACCCCCCCTACCGCCATCCGGTTCCCGGCAGGCGGACCGCCGGGAACTGGATGGCGGTAGGGGGGGTCGGAATCCCCTCGGCGGCGCAGCAAGCTGCGCCGCCTTGGAGGATTCCAACGGGCAGCGGAAAACCGGCGGGAGACCCCCGGTTTTCCTGCACTGACCGCGGCCAAAGCGCCGCGGTCAGAATGCCCTGCGGGGCACCGCCGGTCTGTCGGCGGTGCTCCCGCCGACCCTGGCCCCGGCGGTCTAAGACCGCCGGGGTTAGAATCACCCCCACAGTCTTTAAACCTGTCTGACTAAGTATTTTTTACCCATGATTCCAATTATGTATTGTATGTGCATATGTGTGTGTGTATATATATATATATATGTATATATATATGTATGTGAATGTGTATATGTTGTTTCTGTGCTTGGCATGTTCGTGGATCATTGCATGGCTCCTGGTTTGTTTTTTTGTTGGGTTGTTATACTAGATATCTATGAATTCCTGCTCTCATCTTATCACACTTATCTACTCATCACTCTTATGTCATGTCTCTATCAAACTATCCTCCATTCTCACTCTGACTCATCCCAAATCCCTTCTACCACTTTCATCTCCTAAATATCTCTGCCTAAGCTCTTCCCTCCACATCTAACTCACCAAACCTCACTCTACCTCTGTGACCTCCCACACAACCCTACTAAATTCTCCTGCATTCATCTCACCCTGCTACTATGCTCTCCCTAACCCTTCCACATACTCTTCCCCCTCAACCCCCCTTTACTCATCCCAAGCCTTTGGGTTGAGTAAATGAAGGATATACTCCCAATTAACACCTCTGGATTTATTTCCTCCTCCACCCCTCCATTACTCCAGTCTAACTAACAAACTCTCATATCCGCGGCTCAAATTAACTCATCATAATACTAAAACTGTACTCATTATTTAACGATACTAATCCATCACTAATTCTTGTTGGGTTCCGGAGTAGCGTGCTACTCATCGAAAAGCGCTTCAACGCCTCGTCAGGGGTAGTAAGCGCTATATAAATACGATTACAATTACAATTACAAAAGAAGCAGGATACCACACAATGGAAAACATAATAAGGCACCAAATGGTAACAGTTCCAACCCACCCAATTGTCAATTACAACCATCAAAGAAAATCGGCCTCCCTGCGCTTCTAAACACGGCGCTGGTATACAAAGGAGCTGCGTGAAATAAAAAGACAAATCAACGAGGAAGTTAGAAGGCAAAATTAGGCAAAGTGCTTGACAGAAGATTAGTCTGGCAGATGAGAAAAACATATGGCAAAGAAAGCTGGCAAGCAAAAATAATCTACCAGGAAGGCTTATGGAAAAGCTATTACAATCCATTAAGCAATCCAACAGCAAAAAGTTTTGAGGTGAGATGAACAGGCTGGTCTTGGGCCTGGCTCACCACTATAGTGCAGGAATTCCCGAGGATGCCTGAATGTTCCACATTCACGCCATGTATTCATCCCCAACTTACGCGACCACTAGTAAGAATGGCGGGAATAAAATCAAAACAGGTATACTAGAGCCCAATGTTGTTGGGGACAGCAGAATTACAGATGAAGCCCAGTAAACTCCAGCAACCATAGTCAACATATACAATCCTCAAATTACAATGCCCCTTATAGAATTCTAACGATGCTACAAAAACGCAGCACCCACACGGACACTGAAGAGTCACTAACAGATGACAAGTGCCTGGAGAAGATACTGAAGTCTGATGGTGCTCTGAGCCCCAGTGGACTTCCAAACACACTCTTCAAGCAAGATGTCCCCTTCTGGGCCAATTATGTAACATCACTCTTCAACAGAATTTACAGCTTGACTTCTATTACGCCCTCATGGAGAGGGAAGATACTTAACCCAATATATAGGGATACTCGCATAGAAACCGTCACTCTTGGTAAGTATCTTGGAATCCTCTTCGAACATCAGGTGACTTTTAAACAACACTTTGCCATGACAGGGGCAAAAGCCCTCTCATTACCTTTTGCATTTAATCAGCTGCAAAGAAACGTAGATGTCCATCATACCAGCACTTGCTGTCAGTCATGGGCGCACAGCTCCTCCCGACGGTAGCTTATGGACTGGAAATTACCAATGGAAAAGAGGCGACCCTGCTAAACCTAGTACAAACAGATGTTTATAAATACGTCTTCCATTTGCCTTGTCGACCTCTCAAGCCCAGGTACAGCTAGAATTTGGCCAAATGAACCAAGAACTGCAAAAAACAAATGTTTTCATAAAGCTACGCTGGACCCTTCGCCCCCTGAAAGAGGTTCCCTGAACAATTTGTGCTGGCAGGAATTCGAGTCTCAGATGAGTAAAAATCTAAATAAATCTTAGGGAAGAGTACCTGCTGTTGTCAATAGATGCACTAAGTATAAAGGAAACCTGGGAAATCCCCTTGGAAAAAACATCCTTCTTCCGGCTAAGCAACGTTTCGGCCAAAGTACATGTTTGCAATGAAAAGCCACGTCTGGACAGTTATTATTACTTCATACCAGCATTTAAAAGGCCCTGGAATTTCTGACAACCCATTTCTCACTTGCATTAAAACGTTGTTTTGCTTTAGGCAAATTGAAGCAAAATATCTCATTTCTCTCAGAAGAGCCGGCAAACTTAAGCTGCTGGCAATGGGGGTACACCCAAGAGAAGGTTAGCCACATTTTATGCACATGCCCAGCCCTCTTAGAACAAAGAAGGTAGCTACTTAGATCACTTTTTCTGCAATTGCACGTGTGCACCTGCAGGCAAGATATTGTTGACTTAGTGGTGATGCAACTCTCCTGGTGTGCCAGGAAACTAAGGGGCAGAATTAAGAGCCCCTAACATTTTTTTACGCTAATGTGGCCCAACGAGACCAAAATTGCTGCATCAAATTTACAAAGTGGTGCAATGCATGAATTGTGCTACTTTGTAAACTCTTGTGCCACATTATACCGGCGCCAGGCATAATGTAATGTATGATAAGTGGGTGTTCCCCCGTGGGTGGGGGGGGGGTGGCAAAAGAAGGCACAAATAAATCTGAGTGGTTTCTTTGCATCATTTTCTTTCGGCACTTTTGACTCCTGCTCAAAGCAGGCATTAAAAAGAGGCTCTTTTGGTTTCAATGGCCTTCTGGGTGCTTTGCAGGATTAGCATCAGAATTGTTTACCCTAATCCAGCAAAGTGCCGAACTAGCATAACAGATTCTGACGCTAGTTCCCAAACTACCACCATGGTGCGCCATATATTAAATAGGGCACCCACATGGTGGCATTAGGGGGGGGTGCTAAAAAAATGGTACTGCACTAGTATTCATATTTTTTTAAACTTTTTTGAAGAATCAACAGTGGAACATACCATCACTAAAGGTAAAGCCAGACCAAACACAGATTGTAGCAGGACAAATGTTTGAGGTTCCTTTGAGCTATAGAAAATACCAAAGCCCTGGGGCCAAACCGGTTAACTCTCATGAAAGCAGAAGTTGGTTAAAAATAGAGACATCTTGATTTTGGGTCTGGATTGCCTCAAAATGTTCCTCGATTATGTACATTGCAGATTTACTAAAGGTGGCAGGCATGGAGCTCAGCAATATTTGCTGCTCCAGAAATTGCATTAATAATTACACTGCCTGAAAGGGACTGGAAAAAAGGGGAAGTACATTTTAGAATAAGTGTGAAATGTTTTTCATCCTCAGTGCTCCTGCTCTTATCTGTCAGATACAAGGAGTTAAATCCAATTAAAACATGATACATTTTGCTCTGAACAGCAGTAATTGTCAAGCAGTAGGAAAAGGGACTCCCACGTCTGCGCTTGACCGCTCTGGCATTGGCACACTATGCAATTAGTGCGACATAAACAGATCTTCGACTGTAATAGATAACATTACATTCAAATAGACATAAACAGATCTTCGACTGTAATAGATTAAATTAAATTCAAATATGCGTGGTATCCTCAGGCCATGTTTCCACACACAACATAGCTCTAACTGAGGATGTTACTGCAACATTTTATTAAAACTTATTAGGTCTACTTTACTTGTCACACAATTCCCCCACTTATCATGATTTCCTGTTTGCCAGTTATGGAAGTTTGACTAAATACTAAAATGGAGGCAACCGAAAAGTTATATTTTAAAAAGGCAATTTACTACCCGTTCTAAGGTGTGCATATTAGTGACATGGCCGTCTGGGCAGATGACATGACAGCAGATTCAAGCCTGCTGCACTACTGCTGTTGTAGCTGTGGTAGGCCTTGATGAAGAACAAACATTGAGACTATTTCGGATGGTATACCTATGGGTGCATCCGTCATTCTACAGCCACATATCACAGGCCAACCTAGAACTCGTCAACCTTGTGCTCACTTATGTTTGTTGAAAGACTTCTGCTTTGAATCACCCATTTATCATCTATTGTGAATGTCTTTCTTTGCAGAAAGCCACTAAAGATGCCAGAATCGATGTGAAAGCTCCAGGAGCTGAAAATAGCCCGAGTCCAACACCTGGAACTGATATTGAGGATCCGTTGCGGTCAACCTCAGAAAACGCTGATTCTTTGGCTGACTTGGGACATGCAAGTATGAGTCCTGAATATCCACGACGTTCAGAACATGTGGAGCAGAATGATATGCTACAGAATGGTCATTTCAGAATGGCTTGTGTGATGCAGATGTAATTATTGATGTAAAGTCTGTGATTCCCCCGATACTACTGATTCAGTGTGAACATAAAGAAAATTTACTCCCAACATCCTCAGGAAGAATCTAGAACAGAGATCTCTGAAGAACAGCATGGTTTCTTCAGACGCTAAGCATCTTTAGAACAAAAACGACACTATCTGTGGCAAGCGTCTGAAGGTGAATGGCATACCACTTCTGAGTGTTCTTAGGACTTTCACATCTAACAACATAGATTTCCACTAGTCATCTTTCTGTGGAATGCTTGGCATTGACCATCAATCTTCTGCATATTAATGTCTTAATGGCTTTAATGAGAGTGGGATGTGTTATCCTGTCAAAAAACAGCTTCTCAGAAGTGGCCCCATTACAGGACTATAGTTAAAAATACATCAGGTCCCACTGAAGGTCATCCCTCTGGTCTGGTTATGAAATGCAGTTATGAAGAGTGGTGAGACATGGAAAAGAAAAGCGACTGATTGCAGCAAGTTATTTAGGCAAACATTGCATCATTACTGGAAGGCCAGCTGAGCCAAGAGAGAGTAAAATCTCAGCTACTCAGTCTTGCAGCGACAGGAAGCCACTCAGTGATGGGAAGGTATCCCTGACAGTAGCTCATCTTGCTTATTCATATTATCTTACCACTGTAAAACATGATCTAATATTTGTGCACAGTGAAATTAAAGTCATAAATTGCAACACCCTTTGAAATGGAATAGTGTAAAGCTCCGACCTGAGACAAGCTGGGAGACAAACAGCAGGATTCTTGAAGCTCACTTGAAGGCGTTTGTTAAAAAAAATCTATACATAAATAAGTATTACAGACATACTCGTGGTCGTTTAAGGATGTGACCAGAAAGAATGAATTCATTATAAATGTATTCTCTCAACAAATAAAACACGATTCAGTGAGCACACAGGGAACAATAGAATGAAATGCCATATTAATTATAAAGTTTTCTAAGGTGCTTAAAAAACCTCTCATGCTGGCAAATGCATATTCCCCTGACACAGCCCGAATAACCCAGAAGTGAGAGATCCTTCTGATGATCCTTCTGATTCCAGACAGGGGGTGACACCCTAACCTGAGTGAGCATGGGAGTGAACAAATGCTTTTGTCACACATACAGTGAATGCGTAGCAGACTGCTTAACGTACATACAGGCCACAATAGATATGAATAACTTAGAGTCATGCATACTTTTTGAATTCCTCTTTCAAGGAAAAGCTTACTATGTACACATTAAAAGGACTTTTATAGTATTTCTATATTCAGGAGATGAACATTTTCCCCACCATGTTGTGGTGAAATTCCTAGAACTATGGTCTAGCTCACCATATTTGAATAAGGCTAGCCAGGAGATAGACGTGCTAAATGCACAGGCATCTGGCTGCCTGAGCTTGCAATTTGCCAGGCTGAAGATTATACAGCCCTGTGAGCATGACCTCCTCTCTCCGACAAACGTGCCTCGAGGCCCTCTCCCTCATGATGAGGGAGAGCGTCACTGATTGCCACATTATATGCCACATAATCAAATATGCATTCTTTCTTTTGCTGGAAAACCCCATTTAACTATCAAAGGAATCGCCTCATGTTCTATGCCTGCCAGGTCATTACATTGATGCGAGTTCCATTGGACTCTCCAGGAAATCACCTAATCTAAGGTAGCCACTGCGTCCTTAAGGTAATGCACTGCAATCTTACACATCGAGATTTCCTGCATAGTCCAATAGCATTCCATTGGATCTGACCAGTATCTTCTGATCCACTGTGCCCTCCACTTCATGATGTGATGTCATGATATTCTGAGATCAGAGTATGGTAGGGCTGCATAGCACTAAAATCAATGAGCAGCTTCCTAGGCTGAGTGTCCCTTTTCTGATGTGCCCTACTTGGCAGTCCCTCCCGATCAGCCACAGCCCAGTGTTGGGTACGTCTGAGCTAAAAGCTCCCACCCAAGTCGAAAGAAGCCTTTCAGATGCAGGATGTCCTGGGTAGTTCTCAATTATCACTGCAAGGTCACTATGGTGCCAAGCACACCTAAGGCGACCTCGAACAAAGACGCATCTTCAGAGGGATGGATGGTGGAATTTAGCTGTGTGATTAGTTGTATTATCCCTGCCCTCCCCAACCCCAGATAGTCTTCTGCACCTATCTCTAGCCTGCTGATTATGTACCACAGAAGATCCCTGTGAGTACCTCTCTTTGCCCCCCCCCCCCCCCCGGACGGAGTATGGACTTGTAGGATTATTAGCGGGGTTTCTAGCACGTCTGTCTTTGCTGTTAGCTTAATCCCCTCCCCCAACTATGAGGTTTCCAGTCCCACCAGCAGTTCAAATGACAGCCTAGAGTTCCACCTGTAGTGGGATTGCCACATTCTGAGGTGTGACAGAAGGGTGTGCACCTATTACTTCCATGAGTTCTAAGGGTGTGGGGGATTGATAACAATCCCACAACAAATTCCAGCCTTAGCCAGAACTAATGGTCACAGTGGTTACTTTCTCCAAGATGGCTGGAGTCTAGTGGTTGCTATTGTGAAATGTGATTGTGCTGCTTAGTATGATTAGGAGGCTGTATATTCTTGAAATACAATATGCAATGCTGTATGCAGAGCACACATCACATCCCAATTTGTTTCTTGGCCATTGGCTAATAGGTATTATTAATAGATTCAGGGATTGTCATGTATTGGACATGCAAAAAAATCAAAGGCTGATATACTCTGATCGGTTTCACACCTGTGACTTTTGAATTGCTCCCATATCGCCCATCTCTGCTGCAGAATCTCAACCAACTGATGTTGTGAAATGAATCAAGTTTGAGAATACGAAAGTCAATTCACCCACATTTGTTCAGCAGAGTTTTTGCGTGAACTTCAGCCAACCTATATAGCCTAAGGCTTATTACCTATACAGATGTTCATGACAAAAGTGGCCAATAAATGCACTACTGCTAGTAGCCTCTGAAAAGAGGACACGTACTGAATGGGCACAGAGTCTCACCGATGCTTGAGGTGCACTGTTGAGCAGTTTCCCACCACCAACCTCACACTTCTCACATATCAAGGCGATTTAGTACATAACAAGATACTTTAAGCATGTCCGATAATGTCAAACAGAGATGAAGAATCGAGCTTAAAAAATAAGTTATTTCACATGTTCTCATTTAATCTTCACGCCAAAGCTATTTTTCAGAATACAATTTATGGAAAGAGTTGCTCTTTCGACAGTGTCAGGTTTTATGACGACTCTTTAGGATGGAAATGGTGGAGGATTGTGGATATTGGGTGTAATGCCAATTTCAGACCATTCACAACTTTAAAAAAAGAGCCAAGCCATGTCTACAGTGTAATACTAATGATTACTTGGGATGGGCGACCACCTACCTCAAGGAATAATCACAACCTTTGTCAGAGTAAACCCTCAAAGTCACTAAATTAACCTGAGCTCAGCTTTCTACTACCTATGGCACAGAGCAGACAGTCTGAACTTAGGGCAATGTGTAAAGTATTTATGCAGTACCAAAACAATAATAACGTAAAAATGTCAAACAATAAACATCCCAAAACGAATTAGACAAATAGAGTAACAACATATGATCAAAATGACAAAAATCCAATAAGGGAACCTGAGATATGTATGTTTAATGTTGTAAGGCGAAATAGTGGCAAGAAAAAGTAAAGCGTCCATGATAGTCGTTGATGCTTCTAATAGACCAGGACCTAAGTGTAATTTCAAGCTGATGGCAATGGGGTTCCAGTCACACACACAACCAGGTTCGTCCTGGTTACAGATCTTTACCTTCTGACTTAGAGGCTGATTTATACAGTATATGGGTGGATGGCTATCGTTCCGGCAGGGGGATGGAGTAAATTACTTCATCCCTCTGCTGGAGGGACCACCTGACATATTTATAAATGACCGCAAAGCAGACGGCCATTTATAATGCATTGGCAGAAACCACTATCCCTACAGTTTCTTTCAATGCTCTTCACTGTTTGGTACAGGGCTTCAGCTACATGACAGAGCCCTGCACCAAACAGTTCTCTTTTTTATTTTCAAGAAGAAAAGGCCCCCTCACCCTGGGAGTAATTGCCAAGGTAATAGGGGCATTGTTCCTTTCTTACTGTCCCTTACTGCTAGTTTTTGGCTGGCGGTGACAGACAGTAAAAAATGACTATATATCCGCCCATCCTAATTGGGTGGGTGGACATACAGCCATTTCTCTGATGGCCCTTTCTCTGTCTGACTGTCTTAGATTTTTGGCTATGGTGGTGACAGAGCAGTCACTGTTGTACCCAAAACTATGATTTATCTGCATCTAAATCAGACAGGCAGATCATTAACTTGGCAGTGAGTATGACAGACTGTGCTTACCGCCAATATATAATACAGGCCCTAATCTTTGAAGCCTCATCAACCACATGAGTACACTTCTAAACAACCCAGGGAAGGCACTTAGAGCAGAGTCAAGTTCAGGTCCAGTTGTCACTGGTTACCTAGGTACTTCCAGGAAAAGGCCTCTTCCAGTTTGTTGTCTTCCTGTATCCTACTGATTCTTGGAACCACTTGTCCTAGGTAGAGGAGGGAGCAGGTACAGTCCTTCGGGGCTCTGATCAGGTTAAAGGCAGCAGGTCCAGTCCTCTTCTGATGTTCTACAGGTCTAGAACATTCTCTGAAGTTGTAGCCTTGAAATGCCACATTTATGCCTGGCACTAGCTAGTGAGTGGGTTTGACTCCTGGCCCCTTCCAACCAATGGGGTACATTTTCCAAGACCCTGGCCAACCTACTTTTACAGCATTTCATGTTTGCTGTATTGCAAACAGGACCAAGATGGAATGTGTCCTGATGAATCTAAGATGATGAAAGGTTTTGGCCACACTTAAATTGTGCCCTGACAATTTGATTTGTGTATGTGTGGAGAGTATGCTATGGTAATCCTAGTGTCCTCCCACATTTAACACTAAAATGCAGTTTGGGGGTAAGCACTATACCAACAACAATCCCAGAGACAGAAGTCTGATACAGCAAATGCATGGTCCTTCAGCGGAAGTGGAAACATAAGAATTGCATCCTGTTCTCTCTCTTTCAGTCTGCCCCAAGTGTTAGATATGGCTCAACAAACCTGTCAGGCAGGAATTGAAACTATAGTGTCAAAAAAGATGCCCACAGCTCCCACTCTACATATTCTGTAGAGTGCAGAGGAGTCATCTCTGACCATTCAGGTCAGTCTATTGTTTTCTCCTGGGAGGCATTTCACACCTTTTTCATGTCTTTCCAAGGCTGACCTGAACAGCCTCTGCCAGGCTAAGAGCTGGCAGAGGTGTGTGCTTATTAGCCTTCTGGCCGGTCAACAGGTAAAAGATAACTTTCTCAAGGTTACTTTTCTTAATATTTATTAAAAATCTGACTTCACTATTTTAATCTGTACTCTAGCTTTCTACATAGGACAGCTAGGCATGCCACAGTGAAATAGCTTTTAGGGCTTTCTCACTGTAGAGGCAAGGCAACATGAATTTTCTACATCAGTGGTTTTCAACGTTTTGACTTCTGTGGACCCCCACTCAATAATTACTGGAACCTAGGGGACCCCCAGTGAATCATTATTGGAATCCATGTAACCCCCACTGAGTTAGTACTGGAAGCCAGGGAGCCCAGTGTAAGCATTTATGATGATTAGTACTGCAAAACAATACACAAAAATACAGAAACTGTCATTCATCAAATAAACAAACGATTAACCATTTTATTTAATTTGCAAACAAATATATAAAGAAAATCAAAATTTTAATTTTAATAGAGTGGTTGGAGCTTTTCTTTATTCAATGGACACACTTATAGCCCATGCTATATTCTGTTTGACGAATTTTCACTGCTCCCAGGAATCAATCTGAAGACACTAATTTAATTTTAACCTTCAATTTAAATTCCTTCACATTTAAAGAACATTTTAAAATGGTTAATTGTACATTTTGCTTCTTTGTATACACTTTATTTATCTCCCGATATTATTTAATTTTCTAAATAGTTGCGGACCCACTGAGAAGACTTGGCAGACCTCCTAATTCCACAGGTTAAGAACCACTGTTGGGCATGTTCCACTATTAAATACATGCACCCTAGCTTGTGGACTGAAAGGGCAACATAGTGGTGACTTCCTAATGTTTAATAGGGAGCTTTGTGTCTGTCAAAAATTGTTATTTTAACAGATCATACTGAAGATTTAAATGGTAGCCAGGCTTCAATGTTGATCCTGATGCAAAGTTTTACTTGTCACACTAGTTGATGGCACAACAAATGATACAGTCTAGGGGTGCCTTGGGTGCACTTTTTATACTGTTCACTAGACATTTCCAGGTAAGTTAAATATACTGCCAAATTCAAGCATGTTTAAAAGAGCACAGTACTTTCCTACTTGTTAGCAAGGGTAAAGTACACAGCGTTTTGAAGCCTGCAAACACAAATAGGGTCCAGTAAAGGTGAAAAAACCAGAGTGACCATACAGAAAAGTCAGATTTCCTACAGACAGCCTCAGATTATGATCTTTCCAAACAGAAAATATGTTATTATAACCCTCTTTCACTCTACGCTTTCAGTTTGCCTGTTGGGGTTCTCCGACATCCCAAGGGGACATCTCAGAAGGCAACTTATTCCCCCAGCACCATGCCTTGTAAGACATTTGGCCAAACTCTCAGGGAGACTATAATAGGAAAGTGGCTTCTGCATTTCCAAGGGGCTTCACAAATACCCTCTGACTGATAAAATGTTCAGTGCACGCCCCCTCCCCATAATGAGGGTGGGAGGGGAAGCATTTTGAGGTAAACCCTCCTTAGAGCCCAAGGTAGCAAGACATTTTCAGACACAATTTAACTGATACCTATAGAGGATATACATTTTTAAAGGGGAAAGGATGCTTCAATTGGCGTCTATGGTAGTCAAGTATTGTTAGAGACTGATTCAGGCGTCTATGGTAGTCAAGTATTGTTAGAGACTGATCTATTTAGGTCTCAGGTGGAATACATTTTAACCCAGGTATTTGGATGGTATAAGTCCCCTTTACGAGGGGTTTTCTCTGCGTTATGAAGCAGGAAGTTTATTGATTCATAACACACAACACAGTCTTCCCTTATGTTTGTTGTGAGTCCTTCCTACTGGACTAGTTTATGCCAGCCCAGGAAGACAATGTAGTGTTTTTCCTCTGCACCGTGGACTCATTTTATAAATTTCCATTTTTGTCCTCCTTTCTGAGTCAAAATACATGCGAGTAGGAAAATGTCAATCGTAAACCGCTATCTCTGATTATGGCTTGGTCAACAACAATATTATGTACAAAGACAATGGGGGTCATTCTGGCCCTGGCGGCCGGTGGCCGCCAGGGCCACCGACCACGGGAGCACCGCCAACAGCCTGGCGGTGCCCCTTAGGGCATTCTGACCGCGGCGCTTTGGCCGCGGTCAGTGCAGGAAAACCGGCGGTCTCCCGCCGGTTTTCCGTTGCCCATTTGAATCCCCCATGGCGGCGCAGCTTGCTGCGCCGCCATGGGGATTCTGACACCCCCTACCGCCATCCTGTTCCTGGCGGTTCGGCCGCCAGGAACAGGATGGCGGTAGGGGGTGTCGCGGGGCCCCTGGGGGCCGTAAGAGGGCCCCGCTTGTATTTCACTGTCTGCATAGCAGACAGTGAAATACGCGACAGGTGCAGTAGCACCCGTCGCACCTTCCCACTCCGCCGGCTCGATTACGAGCCGGCTTCATGGTGGGAAGGTCGTTTTCCCCTGGGCTGGCGGGCGGCCTTTTGAAGGCCGCCCGCCAGCCCAGGGGAAAACTCAAAATACCCACCGCGGTCTTGCGACCGCGGTACGGTATTTTGGCGGCTCCCGCCGGGCGCGCGGTGACCGCGCCCGGCGGGAGTCAGAATGACCCCCTATGTGTTCAGGTTGCCATGATAATAAAACAAAACAGATTTTCAGTACAGTTTTGAGGTGGTCCCTGCGAGACAACGTCACATTTCACGTTGTCACCCTCTTGCATATGTGTAGAAAATTACACAAATGGTATTGAAACTTAAATGTCAACCATAGACTGCAACACGGTATACCATCAACTATGTGATGAGGAAAACATGACTTCAGGCCTACCGATGTAGAAGGGCTGCTGCAGCTTTTAAACATGCAGGTGAACCAGTCTAAAGCACTCTTTTGCTAGGAAGGAACCCTACATTAAATATTAAATAACTAACCCATACGTAGTCCTCGTAGGTCACAAAGTAGGGTGCCTACTGTTTAAAAGTAGAACATGATGAATTTCATCTTGGCATGTTCCTACAGTGACTAGCTCCACTAGCTGTTTTCATTGCAAAGGACTCCTATAATGAAACATATGCACAATTAAAACAATTGCTAACTTTGATTTAGGATAAGCTATAGAAATTACTCAACTACTACTTTCAGTATTTATTAAAAATCCAATTCTCTGGTGAAGTTGGATCTTTGATAAATATACAAGAACATATTTTTAAAGTTAGACTGTTGGCCTGTCGCTCCAATAAGCTAACTAGCATTAGTCTGCAAGCAGCTGCTACCTCTCAGGGCTTCTTTCTTGATGTGGTGAAAAAACAGCTTCAAGAGCAGAACAACGGCTCAGACTTTTGGCACAAAGACCTTGATGTGCATTATGTGACTCATCTCAGCTCAGCAAGGGCCGCTGGGGAGAGACCAGGATTTTAATTAGCTTGTAAGGGAGAAGATTGAGACCTAACCATTCATATGTAAGCGTAAAGTGAGATCTGGGGAAGAGAGGCCTATGGATCTCAGTGTTTTCTGTAGTCTGATTGGTACCCTCCCACTGCTAGGGTGAGCTGGTTCCAGAACCACTTTTGCATGGTTGAGGAGGAGGGGATAGCCCATCTCCCTTGACACCTCTGTCTAGGCCACCAGCTTCCTCTAGAGGCCTCAGGGCTTTGCCATGTTGGATTTCACTCAGAATAGTGCACTGTGGATAGTTTGCAGTAAGTCAAGTAGGGTGTGCTGCAATGTGGGAAGGATTACATATGGGATCTGGTTTCGCATTGGTTAAGCAGTGTCTATAAGTCACACCCCCACTGGCTAGTGAATCCTGCAAAAGTGAGACCTCACGCTCAGCACATTAGAAAACATCTGGACCTGTGGAAAAATAGAAAAGGACTAGTGTTGAGATCTGTGACCTGTGCAGGCCTCTAAGTGGCTGGACTGGATCTCACAAGTACTTTTCTACACAGACAACGTGGAACACAAAATAGCATTTCAAAGCAAGGGGTCTACAGCAAAATGATACAACACTAAGGCCCAGATTTAAGAGGGTCTACCGCCTCCTTACACCGCATTAGCATCATTTTTTTTATGCTAATGTGGCCCAACGAGGCTAAAATTACAGCGCCAGATTTGCAAAGTGGCTTAATGCATGGATTGTGCGACTTTGTAACCCCTTGCACCACATTATGCCTGCGCCAGGCATAATGTATGCCAAGGGGGCTGAAAAAATGGCTCGAAGAAATCTAAAAGATTTCTTTGCGTCATTGTTTTTGGCATTTTTAACACCTGCACGGAGCAGGCATTAAAATAAGGCTCCCATTGTTTTCAATGGGCCTCTAGGTGCTTTGCAGAATTAGCATCAACATTTTTGATGCTAATCCTGCAAAGCGCCAACCTAGCATCAAAAAATGTTGAAGCAAGCTCACTAACTACCACCATGGTGAACCGTATGTTAAATATGGCACACATGGTGGCATTAGGGGGGTCGCTAAGGGGCGCAGGAAAAGTGGTGCTGCATATGATGTAGTGCCACTTTTCTTAAATTTGGCCCCAACTATCTCTAAATATAGTCATGAGAACTGGCAGACACCCCACATATTTTTGGCCCCTACTATGCTCAACACCTACCCATTCCATGCTAGTCCTACCACGTGCCACTTGACCACCATCAATGTACATTTTTGGATACTCAGTCCAATCTTTTTGCCACCCATTTCCAGTAACAAATTCTCCTCAGAACCAACCCCATGCATGCCCTAAAAGTTCACCTCCACCATGGCCCTTCAGCAAACTCTTTCTAGGTTCCTTACACTTCCATCTTGAACTCTTACCGGAGTTTTCATGACTTCTTAATACTTCAGAGGCTCAGACCACATCAAAGAGCCTTTGGTAATCAACCCTAGTTTCCTGACTATGACCCAGTCTCCCACACACACTATGGGTAGAACACTACTCCTACTACAAGAAGACAGCTTCATTTGTCTTCTAAACCTCTTCTGAACATTCTTTACTCTTTCCTTCATTTTTACATCCCCTACAAACCCAGACCTGGTCTGTTCACGTCGGATCACTCACCCCAGCACTATTCTCCTTGTTGGCTTCAGCCCCTCAACAATCCAAACAGCGACTTCCCTGTGATGCCACTTGGGGTCATTCAGCTGCAACATGTGACTCTAGCATAAACCAACACCAAATGAATTTACACTTTTACCAACCTCATATACAACTCTACTTAACCATTTGCCTTTGGGTGGGACACCCTCTTATGCCTAGTACCTCTCTATGACAAAAACTGCCACATTTTATCAGATGTAAAGCAAATGTCATTGGCAGTGATTAGTTATTCTGGTATACCCTCCTGGCAAAAGGTATCCTCCAGTAACTCTCTGACAACATCCCTGGTCACCCTATCCATCATTCACACCTCTTGTCATTTAGAAAAATAATCAACCAATGCAATGCATAAGACTCTTTCAGAGGCAAAACCATGAATAGGCACATAACATCTACAGCTACTTTCCTTCACTGACCTTTGGGCAACTCAACTTCACATATTGGAGCAGGTATTGTGCATGCTGATCTATCCCTCCTGTTACTTACCTGGCACTCTCTCACACATCTGTCAATTTTAGAATCCATTCCTGGCCACCAAAAATGGTCTTTTATTGCCAGCCATTGCACAATATCCCTCATGTGCCAAATCCTTACATTTTGTAAGCAGGCTGACAGGAAAAAACATCTTGTCCACTCTTGTTCAAATATTTTCCATTAATGTCAGCTCATCCTTCACTTTCCCACAGGCAACACAATCACCGCCTAGCATCTTTTTACACATGGCCAGCCACTTAACACAAACTTGTTCACTGAATCATGTCATTATTTGCAACAACCACTTTTCCCATTAATCTCTCAACACACTTTCATGCACTAAAACTGACTTCCACATCTTCCACCTCACATTCCTCTTCACTATCTGCACCTAATTTATTTTTCACCTGCACTGGTTCCAATAAAAATGTAACAATGGTTTTCAATCACTCCTGATCATAAATTTTGTGCCCTACAAATATGATTGAAAATGGCCCACATTAATGCTAGCATGCCTTCTTAAATAATACTCTTTAAGCTAAATTGCAACTCATGTGAGTCATACTCAACTATCCACTCACCAGTTTAATCCCTCTGAGTCAATTTAGCACCTAAGATGTATCCACTGGCATCCAACACATCACACAATTTCTTGCCACTCACAAACAGCTTAGAATGCCTTCATAATTTTCATTTTTACCTACTCAGAACACTCATTTTGTTTGTTTCCATGAATATTTTATATTTTTTCAGCACCCTCTGTAACATCTCTACTTTGATAGAGTTATTTTCAATACACCTAGCAAACATGTTTTCATACAAAAAAAAAGACCATAACTGTGGCTTAGTCACAGGATGTACCACATCAAAAATAGCATTAAAATGACCTTTCTTAGGCATGATTACCAAACTCATAATCATCCACCTTCCTCTGTCCAAATTTCCATTTCTCTCAACAGACTGTTAATCCAGCTTCCTACAGCGAAGACAATACCCTTCTCACATTTGCATCATGCTCCTTCACATCCTGCCCAAACCCAAATCCAAAAGGCCATCTCGAAAGACATTTGTACTATTCAAATCATCAAGAGTTTACACATAAGTCTCTGGAATATAGCTGCCATACTGGTCAAACTGAATGACAAGCATTTGCACTGATACATCCCTTGCAGAGTAATGAAGTGCCTGGAGTCTTCATCTAATTCAACCCAATAATAGGGGATTGTTAAGTTAATTGTCAAAAACATGGTGGCACCTGCTACTAATGCCAAAAGCTCCTGCAGGTTTGATAAAGGAAGTGTCTATCTATGTTGCATCATTTATATAGCATAAGTCAATGCACAACTTTAAATCTCCTGTGCTCTTGAGGGAAATAACAATTGACAACAACCAATCTGAACATTCAACTGGTTCAATTACGTATTGAACAGTAAATTAATGTTCCTCTTGTAAGATAAAAGTGCATTCCTCTACATTTGTCTTGCTGGCCTCTTACTCTAATGAGTCACAATGCTGTGTTTGTAACCACGGAACCTTCCTAATTCCCCTTGAAACACACCCTAGTACTCCTATTCCAGTCCAGCATACTTCATCTTCACACCAACATTGGCACCCACAGTGCACTGCCAATTTGCTCTTAGATCAAGACACATACCAAGCTCCTATTGATGCAGACAATCACAAAAATCACATCTTTTTCTCCCTGTTCTCCCACCTTTAAAATCTAAACCTGACCCGACTGCCTTTAAAATCAACCCTGCTTCCAGACATTTTTCTAAAAACCTCATTACTAAGAATAGTATACCATGCACAAGAACCCACCGTCAACCCAGAAGGAATCCCATCCATTAACACTTCACATTTAGCTATTCATTTGCCACTTATACCATTGGTAGTTTATTTTTCTTTTAAATGTAATCAGCTTTATTATGCAATATCTGAAATTCCAACATTAGTCAATCATCACCAAAAACAGTAAAAGTGTAGAGCTAATAAGCAATATATAAAATAAAAGCTGTTTATAATTTTATGTTATAAAGGACGGGAATGGGCATAAAAAGGGGAAAGTGGAATACAAGTCCATATTTGAAGATCAGGAAGGTAGATACAATAAAATATTAGTATTATGAGAAAACTAGAATCATGTTTCTGAGAAAAGAACAGAGAAAAAAACTAATTACAGTGGTTTAAATTCTCAGACCTAATGGATTGGTCACATTGTTTAACCTTTTTGATAAGAACATTCATTAATGAGGACCAGTATGAATCTCTATTCACTAGAGGTCTACAAACAGAAGCAAAAATAATATCTAAGCGATGATAATGGCAAACATTATTCCACCAAGGTGCAAAAGTTATACTAGAGGAGGATTTCCAGTTAATTGTAACTTGTTGAAAATCTGAGGCCAACATAAGATCAAATAAACCTTTTTCATGAGCATGTAATTCAATTTGATCTGATAGGCTGCCTTGAAAAATTTAGATAATCAACATAGGCAATTTAATTAAAAAAATTGTTGAAAGTTGGGACCAGACTTTCAGCAAAAAAATTGTATTAGGGGGGCATAAAAAAAGAATATGGAGCAAATCCCCATTCGAACAAAGACATGACCAAAAAGTAGGGCTAGACGTGATGCCAAATTTGGAGAGGGAGGTTAGTGTATGATACGACAGTGCCCATAAGGATTGAAAATTTGTGCCAAAATGATCAAGGACAGTAAAAAATTGCTTGTAATTGAGGGAAGGAACGAGAAATTAGACCATCAAAAAGATCTCGAGCCCAGATAATCCCCCTAGTTCTCCAAGATTTCCAGTATAAGGGCCTCTTATTCATAGTTCTAAGCTTGTTAAACCAAAGCGGGGATTGTAAAAAAAGAGGCTCTAGAGGAGATTTTTATTTGATAATAGGGACACAATAAACAGGCAGTATGCTTAAAGAGCGGTGAAGATGTTGTGTTGTTATTTTAAGAAAACTTTAAAACCTCCTTACTAGAGAAAGGTGCAAGCAATGCTAGTTCAATGTCAAGTCACAAGGGAGTAAAAAGAGAAGGAGCAGAAGAAATCCATTTGGTAGCTTGTTTCAGACAAAAAGCTTTATGATAAGTTGGAAAATCTGGGAAATTCACTCTTCCATTATCCTTAACTTTGTTAAAGAAGAGAGAAATTCGTGATTTTTTCTTATTCCAAAGGAACTTGGAAATAAGTGAGTATATTTTTTTAAAGTAAATATCTGGTATATGAACTGGGGTCATAGATACAATGTACAAAACCATGGGTATAATCATAATTTTTATGGAATCCATACGACCCCACCATGATAAATAAAGAGGATTCCAGGAGGACAGTCATTTATTACTTCTATCGAAACATTCCTTCATATTTATCTCAACGGATTCTAAAATGGAATTAGTAAACCAAACGCCCAAGTATTTGATTTTAGAATTATACCAATGAAATCCAGTGGAGTCAAAGGAATGCTTAGTACAAAATTTAGTAAGAGGCAGAATTTCTGTTTTCCCTGAATTCATTTTATAACCAGAGACAGATGAAAAGTGTGAAAGCTCCTTAAGTAAAGCAAGAATAGAGATATCAGGATTAGAAAGGAAGAGAATAATATCATCTGCATAGGCAGAGAGTTTTAAATGTTTATCTCCATATTGAAAGCCTGATATAAGAGTAATGTCACGTAATGGAGAAAGGAAAGGCTCATGGGCTAAAACAAATAAAAGAGGAAATAAGGGGCAACCTTTACGAACCCCTCACTACAAGGAAAAATAATGAGATACACGACCGTTAAGTAATACTGAAGCCTGAGGATCTGTGTAAAGCAAAGAAATAAGAAAGATAATTGTGGGTCCAAAACCATACCATTTCAATACTTTAAGTAAAAAAGACCAACTTACTCTGTCGAAGGCTTTTTAGGCATCTTTAGAAATAGCTGCAAGAGGATAAGAAGAAGCTTTTTTTAATACATAAAAAAATGAGAATTATTTGAGGTTACTCTGCCTTTAACAAAACCACATTGTTCTTTACCTACTAGTTTGGGCAAAAATGACTCAATTCGAATAGCAAGTAATTTGGAAAAAACGTTATAATCTACATTTACAAGAGATATAGGATGATAATTTTTGCATTGTGTAGGATCTCGTCCATCGCTATGTATTAGACAGATAGTAGCTTCCTGAAAAGTACCACCAGCTTTGCCAGTGAGGAAGAAAAACTGAAAGAGTTGTAGAATAGTTGTAGAAGTTTAGGCATCAAAATATTGGAGAAGTGCAGATAGAATTCTACAGAAAAACCCATCTGTACCAGGAGTCTTCCCTTTTGACAGAGCTTTGAGTAACTCTGTAATTGGTAAATTAGATTCAAGAGGATCAAAATTCAGTAAAGACTGGGAAGGAGGAGAAACAGTTTTAAGATAAAAGTCGATATAAGCAGAATGAATTGGATGTTCCGGAGTATATACATTTTTGTAAAATTTTGTGAATTCAGCTAAAATGTCCCCATGTTTAAATAAAAGTCTCCCATCCAATGAATGAATGGATTCAATAAAAGAGCGTTCTTCACAAATGTTCAAATAATTGGCTAAATGTTTTCCGGATTTGTTACGACCACCATAATAACGGGCACTACTAGGTAATAAAAAATGGAAAGGACATCAAAATCAAGGACAAACGTGAGCAAAATGACCTTTCATGAGGTAACAATGCCTGAAAGAACAGTGCGCTGAGAAAAACAAAATGGCGGTCGTATTCATTTTAGTCAGTAAAACTGCATTTTGTAAGAATTCAGTACCTTAAAAGGGTTTGGAAACACAAATGATCATTCCTGACATCCTCCTCCAGAAAGGAGATAACAAATAGCGATCCAATATTTAAATGTGAGCCAAAAAAAAACTGCTGAACCTCCGGTGTGACACAGAGCTCTGCATCAGGTGGCTATCTTAGGTGGCATCCTAGCCACGCCCACAATTGGTAGTTTCTGCTACTCACAATACTAGTCTATCTCCATCAAGATCCTTCCACCTACTGTCCTCATCGCCTATGACAATTTACACACCACATTTGCTCCTTGCATTGCCTTTCAAAACGCCTCCCTTACTGTATTGATTACCTATTTTGTCAATAGCCAGACAGTTTTTGAGTTCACTAAATGGGAATATTTTCCACACCTCCAGCAACTAGAACTCTTCTTTTTGTTATTAGCAATGTAACCATCCTTACTCTTTCTCTCAATATTTTTACTGGAACATGCACTTTTCTTCACCACACTTACAGTCAAATCCCTACTATCCTTGAGCACCCCATGCACTATTCTTTGTGACTACTCAATGTTCCCTCCTTCAAAGTCATGGTATCCATTCCTGCCCACAATCTTTCCTGTATCTTCCTCGACTTCATCTTCTTTAAGGTCTGATCCTTCAACACCTGCTGGTACTTAATATGTCTAAAATCACATGAAACCACCAGGGGCCTTTATGCAGACACATACGCAACACAGATAATGTACCCCTCTCCCTTTGACTTCATAAATAAACCTTGAACCTTTCTAAAACCACATTCACTTTTTTCCTACATCCTTCCTGTAGTTTTTAACAGTTATTGATACACATTCAAGTTTCCAGTTTTTTACAAAGTTGGAAGATCGTTAAATTCATTTTACTTCATAGCTCAAAGGGATAATCTGAACAAGAGTGCGGGGGTCATTCTGACCCCCGCGGGCGGCGGGAGCCGCCATATGGCCGCTCCGCGGTCGAAAGACTGCGGAGGCCATTCTGGCTTTCCCGCTGGGCTGGCGGGCGACCGCCAGAAGGCCGCCCGCCAGACCAGCGGGAAACCCCTCCCCACGAGGAAGCCGGCTCCGAATGGAGCCGGCGGAGTGGGTATGTGCAACGGGTGCAGTGGCACCCATCGCGTATTTCAGTGTCTGCAAAGCAGACACTGAAATACAAAGGGGGGCCCCCAGGGGCCCCACGACACCCCTCACTGCCATCCTGTTCCTGGCGGTCGGAGCCGCCAGGAACAGGATGGCGGTGAGGGGGTCGGAATCCCCCATGGCGGCGCAGCAAGCTGCGCCGCCATGGGGGATTCCCAGGGCAGTGGAAAACCGGCGGGAGACCGCCGGTTTTCCTGGTCTGACCGCGGCCAAACCGCCGCGGTCAGAATGCCCTGCGGGGCACCGCCAGCCTGTTGGCGGTGCTCCCGCATCCCCGGCGGTCCTTGACCGCCGGGGTCGGAATGACCCCCTAAATGTTTTGAGGGAGTAAACTCACCATCCTCCTAAACTTTGACATAGGCCTGAAACAGATCGAGCCACATGGCCCACTTTATTACTGGTTCCCCTAACTCTGCTAGAAATGAAGGAGGTAGATGGATTTAGAAGTGTTATTTAAGCACCTGCTTGGTGTACCTGCCCCAAATACCAACAGAGTGTGTGACGGATGATACCACATGCAGACTGAACCACAATGTACTCCACTGATGTTAAAAGTAGCCAACAAATCTTTTTTGCAGATGAAATGCAATACAGAACTAAACAATTCACAGGAAGGGAGTGTGTGTTTTACAGAATGATAGTCATGACAGAACTCCCAGCCTGCCTGTAGCCAAATGATGCAGGCAGAACAGAGCGTTACAGAATGAAAGTCATAACAGAGCTCCTGGTGTTTCTATTACCAAACAATGCAACCAATGTACAACCCAAAGCTTTGAAAATTCTATTATTCTGTTGTCATGTTTCACTATAACTAGGAGTGTCACCACCAGATGCAGGCAGTATTCTCATTTAGGGAGCACACGATGCACAATAAGTACAGTTGCCACTGTCACCACCTGTCACCTGAATGTTTGGACAGTATGGCTGCCTTGTACAAGAAGATGCCAGAGCATGGTGTCCGCTAACTTGTCTGTACAGCTGATTGGACATGGCCAAGTGGTGCTGCAAGAACAAGCAGGAACAGCTCCTCAACCTTGAATCAAACGCCACTGAAGCAACAAGCAAGCCAAAGCAACGAGTGAACCGAAGCAATGAGAGAACCGAAGCAACGAGTTAACTAAATCAACTATCCCTTATGCACGACCTCAACTAGAAACCAACTGAAATGAATCCTTAACTGGAAATCCTTCACCAAGCTCCAATCTGCAACTAGAAGCACCTTTTCTGCCTTCAAAGGCATTCTCAACTCATAGTTGGAAAACATCGAAATCCTCAGACAGATTGTGACCAATAGCATTATTGCTTCACCCTCTCATTGCCGTTTTAGCAAAAACAGGTCCATGGCCATTGACTGTACAAGTAAGAAGTTTGTTAGCTCAAAGGCAACAAAGCAGCAAAGAAATGTCATCCATCTCCTTTGATTCTCTTTCAATTTGAAACCCACAGATGACGATCCTACATTCCAAGCTTTCATCATACATACCACCTACATTTCACATTCCACCCACACAACACTTTTCTAACTAAAAACTCCATAACACAAATCCATTCCCCTTGTTAAAATATAACACAAGATGGAGGTTGGGGTACCGTCTTCCCAAACAGTGGAAGTCCATTGAATGCATATCTGAACTAGAGTTGTAGGAGGATGGAAAGAGGGCTGCCATAGTTATTCAATTTGAGTGAGGGTCTGATGATTATCTCTTTCTGCGTTCTAGCATTTGGAATGATAGTGAATAAGGTGGGGGCTCTCAGCAGATTCTGTTGTTAAGGAGAGGGATTTTTCTTTAGCTTTGTCTCTCTGCATGCTGCTTCATGAGGCAGATGAAAGCCAGATGCAGAGTTGTCATACTTCACAGTGATCATGTTTTGAGTGTTCCAGCTGGAGCAAACTTTGTCACTATCTGCTGCGAGAATCATCATTTTTGACAAATAAGTTGCCTGTTCCATAGAAGGGAAAATAAACTATAAAATGGAACCCATAAATTGTCAGTAGGATTGTAGTGAATCCTAGTTTGTTTTAATGGGATTACAGGAGTTAGCTTAGCCTTTGGCTTGCAGACTCGTGCCCCCGTCACCTAGTGACTTTTAACCTACTTAGCTTGCTCTGTCTTAGCCCATTTAATTATTTTATTCATCTAAGATGGCTGCCTTGTTTATAGTTAGGCCACTTGTTATGCTTTGGATTATCAGTGCCACTGCACTAAGGCATCAAGATCAAGCAACAAAGAGAAACAAACAGTAGGTGTTCACACTTAGGGATTTTCACTCTCTATACTTTTGAGGGATTTGTTCATAATAATTGCCGTCCCAAGCATGTCTGTTATCTATTGTTTGGGAACAGGGGTCCTGGTAGATGTGTATAAACACATTGCACTTTAGACAGATAATCAGAGGGATTCCGACCAGAGGGCATCGCCACCATAGCTGATACCGATGCTGAACGTCATCTTGACGCTGACCCAGTCTTCGTATCCCTGCGGAGTCTGAGATAGAGACCTCATTCCAAGGTAACGAGGGTTGGGGGCTCCTCTCATGGACATGGCATTGGCAGATTAGGTTTAGCAAACCCAGCTCTCCTTTAGGTAGGAGGTTAGGCTTATCAAATTAGGGTATTCAGGCATATTACATCTTGCATGTCTTTTACATGCATGACAAGATGGTGGGAGTCTTTGTAATAATGACTCTCGTCTTCACAATTCTGTTTCCTGCATTATTCATTATCCTAATCATTGCAGCCCATGCAACATATCGCAAATTGCAGTTGTATTAAATAAAAACTATTGAAACTTTACTGCATCTTCGTCATTGCCTGTGTTTGTATAAGATATGATATTCCATTCCCTGAGATGTCTTATTCTCGAGTATATGCATAAAGGCTGCCACAAATCACCTTTTACTATTGTGTTTTTGGTGAGGTGCTGCTAGTGAGGCAGTAAGGTTGGGACAACAGTTGTGATTTGTTGTAGGATAGGCATAGTCGCCTACAGACAAAAGTACTGTCATCCTTAAACCAGCAGCCTTGCCTAGAGCAAGAGTCCAAAATACAACAGGATCATCGTCTCCTGTCAGGAAAAATTATATAAATTGGAACTCAAACTATCCTACTTGGTTCCAGTTTCCAGTTTAATCACTAACCAAGGGAGGGAGTGCTCTGCAAAAGGACTCAAATTAGTTTTGAAAGAGAGACTCAGCCTCTGTGTTTGAAGTGTGGAGCAGCCCAGAAGAAGCAGTCCAAACTTGTAAGTGTAAACGGCGCCAACAAAAGTCTAGAGGCGTTCTCCCAACCTCCTCACCAATTTGCACAATAGAGCAAGTGAGCAGATTGACTCTAAGTCCACAGAAGGTGTTAATGAGTGAGACTGTGATTTGCCTGCCAGAGGTCTAGTGGTGACTCTGCCACAACTTCAAACTGTAGAGATCTGTAGAGTTTTAAACAGATTTAGGGCCAGATGTTGCAAGAAATACTTTTGCGACTCGGAAATTGCCTTTTGGGAGTCGCTATGGGGTTGCAAAGACCCACCTCATTATTATTAATGAGGTGGGTCGCATTTTGCGACCCCATAGCGAATCCCTGCACTCACAAGGATGGTGGCCTGCTGAAGACAGCAGACCTCCATGTCTGTGACTGCTTTTTAAATAAAGCAGTTTTTTATTTTTATTTTGCAGCCCGTTTTCCTTAAAGGAAAACGAGTTGCAAAATGAAAAAATTACAAAACCATTCGGTTTAGGTTTTTCAGAGGAGGCAGTGGTCCATTGGACCACGGCCTGCTCTGAAAAACCCTGTTTGGCAACATTCACAAAGGGGAAGGGTTCCCAGGGGCACCCCTTCCTTTTTGCGAATGGGTTACCACCAGGAACCACCCCTTCCTATTTGCGAGTCGCATTCACAATTTGCGAGTCAGTACCGACTCGCAAATTGTGAATGAGCATCGCATTCGGCATTTTGCATGGAGCAAACTGCGATTTTCGCAGTTTGCACCATGCAAAATGCATGCTACATCTGGCCCTTAGTAACTGTAGGGACTGTTCTTCAGTATGTTGAAACTTTTACTGTCTCTACAACTAATAGGCCAATAACATTCTCACAGTTGCCTTCTGTTTTTTCATTTTAAAGCTCATTTCTGAAGATTTACTCACTGACCTCTCACTAATGGTTGCAGCCATAACTAGCACTTTCTTACTTGTTAGTCACATTTATTTTGCTCTATCTGGATTTTTTATCAGAATTACTGTTTATTCTTCTTTGTCACAATTTCACCTTATTTACTGAGTTGCATTATCATTCACTTAACTTTATTACTTACTAACTTAGGAGTTTATGTATGCTGCAAGTTGCCTCACAGAGATGTCAAAGAACTTTACTGTTGAAATTAAATAGATTGTTAGCTAGCTGTGAAACTGATGAATTCCTATGATCTACAGGGAATGGCCCTATCATATATTCATCACATTCTACCATTGATTCTAATATTTTATTACAGAATATTCTTAGTAGCTCGGATTTCAGAGTTTCTGGGAGCACACGAATTTAGTTTCTTTGATGTAGAGCACAGGAAGAGAGACGGCAATATAGGCACACATATAACATAGAACAAATAGACGTAGGCAAGCATGTCAACATGTTTAGACAGGAAATTTACTGACTGGCAAAAGCACACAGACGACAGCAGCTTAACATTTATTTTGTGTGCTTTACCATAGAAAATAAATTTAAAGAATTAAAAGTAAACAGTTTTATACATAGCAACTCATTCTTCAAATTCATGCATATTACAGATCAGCTAAATGCTTAAGAAGCACTGGCAAAGACAAACTGTCTGGTTTGCGGTGCTGCTGCTTTACAATCCAAGCCTGCCGAATTAAAAATAGAGCACAAGCGCAGGAAGAATAGAGAAAGAGAGAGAGGTTGCATAGAAACACAGTACTATTTTCTGAGCATTTGTACATGCCTGTGTTTGCATGTATTGCACACAGTAAAGGCAGACTTAAAAAGTCTGGCAATGCCTTTTGAGTTTCTCTGACTTTCTTTCCATTTCATTAGATTCCATAGATTTTTCGTAATCTATGTGTGTTGTTCAGGTAAGGATATCTTTAAAAAAAATATATATATATATATATGTATCTCAAACCAAGGCCCTTTCAGGGTTAGAGTGACGCATACATTATGCAAAAAACAAAGGAGAACTCTGGGAAGTTCCCAATTTTAGGTGGAGAGCTGCTCTAGTAAGGAACACCCTGCAACACCAGTGACACTATAGATTTGCTCACCTCAAATGTCTGCTTATCTAGCAAAGTTTTTAAGCATAGGATCAGCACAGTGCTATCCTCACCGAGCTAGATAGTGACAAAGTCTTTTGCCATTTATACAGCAAAATCTTTAAGCATAGGATTGACACAGTGTCATCCTCGCCAAGCTGTAAAATGACAAAAGCCATTTACCACTCCAGGCACAGTATTACAGCTTTGGACTGGTCAAATACAATCCAAGACAATCTGGAATGAGTAAAGCAACCTCTGACACTTGTTTCGCTCACATTAGAGCTCTTCAGAGGGGTATAGCTTTGTCCAGACACAAGGGAGCACCCAGTATAAGTCAAACCAAGGCCCTTTCAGGGTTAGAGTGACGCATAAATTATGCAAAAAACAAAGGAGAACTCTGGGAAGTTCCCAATTTTAGGTGGAGAGCTGCTCTAGTAAGGAGCACCCTGCAACACCAGCGACACTTTAGATTTGCTCACCTCAAATGTCTGCTTATCTAGCAAAGTTTTATATATATATAGGCTCATATTACCAAGTGGCGTTCGCCCCTAGGTAGTTATAGTTAGGAGCAAGTTTCCATAGAAAAAGCATTTTTTGTTTTGCAAATAACTTTGGGCCGCTTGATGAATCTTCACGAAAGTTCCTACTGTTAGACTTTTCATCCTTGGCTTGGTCTCCCTTAACCTTTTGCCTTTGTTTCCCAGGTTGTTGATGTGTGTCGGACTCTGATTTTGCTGTTTTTGTTACTCTGGGCACTTTACCACTGCTGACCAGTGCTAAAGTGCAAGTGCTCCTTTACAAAAATTTTATGTAATTGGCTTATCCGTGATTGGCATATTTAATTTACTGGTAAGTCCCTAGTAAAGTGCACTAGAGGTGCCAGGGCCTGTAAATCAAATGCCACTAGTGGGCCTGCAGCACTGGTTGTGCCACCCACATAAGTAGCTCTGTAATCATGTCTCAGACCTGCCACTGCAGTGTCTGTGTGTGCAGTTTTAACTGTAAATTTGACTTGGCAAGTGTCCCCACTTGCCAGGCCTAAACCTTCCCTTCTTCTACATGTCAGACACCCCTAAGGTAGGCCCTAGGTAGCCCAATGGCAGGGTGCAGTGTATGGTTAAGGTAGGACATATGTAACGTGTTTTATATGTCCTGACAGTGAAATATTGCTAAATTCGTTTTTCACTGTTGCAAGGCCTGTCCCTCTCATAGGTTAACATGGGGGCTACCTTTAAATATGATTAAAGTGTAGATTCCCTTTGGGAGCCGATGGACATGTGGAGTTTGGGGTCTCTGAGCTCACAATTTAAAAATACATCTTTTAGTAAAGTTGATTTTAAGATTGTGTGTTTGAAAATGGCACTTTTAGAAATTTAGCATTTTCTTGCTTTTACCATTTATGTGACTCTGACTGTTTGTGGATTCCCTGTCTGGGTCAGTTTGACATTTAGGCTGGTTGCACCTCACACTAGAAAGTGACACAAAGGGAGCTGTGGTGTAGCCTGCATATCCTGAAGAGCCATCTGTGCTAGGAGGGAGGGGAGGAGTGGTCACTCACACCTGAAAGGGCTGTGTCTGCCATCACGCAATGCAGTCTACAACCCCCTGGTGAGTGTCTGGGGCCTGCCCTGTGTAAGAGAGGATTTCACATTCAAAAGAGACTTTACTTTGAAGTAGTCCTACTTCAAAGGAGAAATTGGGTATAAGAAGGGCACCCAAAACCACAGACTTTAGAACACTTCTGGATCCAAGAAGAACCTCTGCCTGGAGAAGAGCTGAGGAAGAAGAGCTGCCCTGCCTGTGACTGTGCTTTATGGAGCTATCCTGCAGTTGCTGCTTCTGCCAGAGTAAGAGGGCAAAGACTGAACTTTGTGTGCCTTCCATCTTGAGAAGATCTCCAAGAGCTTGATTTAGAGCTTGCCTCCTGTTGTTTGAAGTCTCAGGGACAGCAAAGACTTCTCTCTGCCAGCACCTGGAGTCTCTTGAGAGACTCCTACCATGCCCTGTGGTGCCCATCCAGTTCCTGGGACCCTGAAAGGAGAAGCTGGCAGCCTAACAGGAAGAAATCCATGCACAGAGCACCGTGCGGGGAAAAGGTTGACGCAACTCCGATCTGCGGCTGAAGAAATGGTGCGCCGCCGGCTCCGCGGCTGACCATCGATGCTCGCCAGAAACGCGACCGAAGAATCAACGCACGAAGCAGGAGATACGACGCGCAGCATCGCTGACGGAGGCTGGGAGATCGCAACCCGCGCTGCGTGGTTTTCGGATCATCGTACGGCTGGATTTCCGATGCAAACACCACTGGGCGTTCACAAACAACGCAAGGCCCTCCCGAACCCGAGAGTGCTGACCAGATCGACGCATCGCTCTCCTGCGGAGAGAAGAAACTACACGCCCGATCCGACAAAAGGAGAAATGACGCAAGGTCTCGCTCGTGAGTGAAATAGACGCATCGCAAGCCTTTTTTGACGCACATTCGCCCGGGCAGGGTTATTTTTGATGCACCCAAGGTACATTTTCACACTAACAGTGTTAGTGTGTGTTTTAAACTACATAAAGACTCGTTTTGCATTTTAATTGATAACCTGACTTGTGTATTGTGGATTTTTGTCATTTTGGTCTTGTTTAGTTTAGAAAAATATTTTCTATATTTCTAAACTGGTGTTGTGTCATTTTGTAGTGTTTTCATTAAGTTACTGTGTATGTTGGTACAAATACTTTACACCTAGCACTATGACGTTAAGCCTACTGCTCATGCCAAGCTACCAAGGGAGTAAGCAGGGGTTAGCTGAGGGTGATTCTCTTTTACCTTGACTAGAGTGAGGGTCCTTGCTTGGACAGGGGGTAACCTTACTGCCAACCAAAGACCCCATTTCTAACACCTCCACAAATATGACACTGAATTGAGATGCTGTTTGCAAAGTTTCAGGGTGATCCATCCAATGGGGGGCTGAGAAAAAGAGGGAGTCTCAAAACACTTTTTCCCTATTCATTTTTCCACAGGAAAAATTGAACAGCGATAGTGCTGATACTACTGGACGGAATTACACCAAATTTGGCAGAAAGGTAGGTCCTGGTCTGGAAATCAACCTTTTTGTTTTGATGTAAATCTGTTAAGTAAATTTTTGCGAAATTAAGGAAAAAAATGTTGCATATATAGGGATGCAAAGGATTCACAACCCCTCCCGATCGCGTGCTAAAATCTGATTGGCTGTCAACACTTCAACCAGGAAGTGTTGTCAGACATCTTGGGATTCAGCAGCCTAGTCCCGGAAACATTTGTAAAAAAAAAAAGAAAAGAGGCCAAGGTAGAGATACCATGACCCCTTAGCTCTGGTGGTGGAGTCCCAGAGAGACATTCCAGTGCTGACTTCTCCCATCAAGCGAAAGCAAATGAATCCACATTGTGACAGCAGGACTGGTCAAACAGGTCCCAATGTCAGAAAGCTGAGTTTTCATCTCTCTTCCCTGCATGCAGATATGTGTAACTATAACTCACGCCATCACCATGCACTTATAATTACCCCAGTTATTACAGCTCTCATGACAACTTTTCTAACATATTTCAACATTTCTATGAAATAGTAGCAATCAGAATTATTCAAGAGAAAACTATGCATAGTTGGGGCTTGAGTTATAGTTACCTTAGGGCACAAATTATAGTTACTTGCAATCACTCTAACTATCACTGCTGAATTTCTATGGCTTTCTATGAGTAAATTCAAAACCTAACTATTACGTCTTTGTAAACGTTTTTTGCAGTGAATTTATATATATTTACTACATTTATACATTTTTCTTTTTTTGCAGAGGAATATTCATGAAGTAACACACTAGATATATCATTGTTGATCACATTTTTACTCTTTATTGTCCTTTTTTAAATAGTTAATATTGCATTTCTTAATCTTGACTTTTGATTGTACCTATTCTTACAAAGTATTCCCTAGTATGCATCAAATGCTCTCTTCACACACTTTCAATGTACCTCAACTATTTCTGTTTCTTTCTGTCTCCCACCCTACATATTCTATCACTTCTATATCGTCCTTTGCAGTAGTTTGACAGTAATCTAGGAGAAGAGGCACCAGCAAAATACAGCAACATCTCTCAGCCAGGATAATGAAATGATGTGGAGATAATCCAATGACTGAAGACAGACAGTGCTCATAAACTTTCAATTAGTTTAAACAAAATTGAAGTTTATTGTCTGCTGCAGGTGCTGCTCTGGAAATGACACATTTATGTTAGCACATAGTCAATTAAAAACAAATTATTTTCTTTATTAAGAATTTCATTCTAGAACCTCAGGTCGGATTGTGCACAGGTTTCCAAAATCCATTGAACTGCAATCATGCAATCTCTACAAGGAGGATGCTGACAGGCCAGTAAAGAGGTTGGTGATAATTTGTCCTTCATCTTACACACCTTTTGCTGGTGTATCTGTTGTTGTGGGCCCAGCATGAAAGGAATTCTATATATCCTAAAGAGGCAATGCCATGTACACCACTGAAATAACTGTTTGTCTGTATCCCTCTTCAGAGACATCTTCCCATGAGTCTATTTTGAATGGATGCTCAGGCTGAGGTTTATCAAATATGTGAGCAGTCATCTTGTTAAGGCAAACAACTGCAATAATAGTGACATTTGTGAACATCCTGCATTGTAGGTCCCTTATGTGTTAATTCAGAGCTTGGGGTATGTTGGTGACACCATTTTGTTAGCAGTGTGTATAATTAGTAATACAATTTGTTGAGAAAAACAACTAAAACTATAGTGGGTTCACCCATCATATTCTCTGCCATCATGACCCACCCCTATGCTCTATTCCATTTCGTTCAAGCCAACCTCTACCATGCACCAATCTCCCCCATCATCTCAACTGTGACAATTTCTCCCACTCCGCATTTTAATCTGTCACTAGCACCATCCAGTCCATCACACCCTGTTCCCATTTCATCCACACACCTGCACAGCCCTCAAACAAAATCCCCTGGTTTGGAATATGTTGGAGAGGACCTACGTAGCCCTCAAACAATAACCCCTGGTTTGGAATATGCTGGAGAAGGAGTTTATATACAAGTTGAAACTACACATATCTCTGTGCCATACAAATCTAGTTTCCATCCGTACCACATTGCTATAGTCCCATAACTTGACTTCAGGAATAGACTCCTTACCATGCACCCAATGTTAATTTCATTTCATTAATATCCCTGTAACTAACAGCTCTCTGTGCTCTCTTGATTTTCTGCATCATGCTTAAACAGCAGCATGGTTCATCTCTTTTCTAGGCAACCACACAAGTTAGGTTCTTGAGGGCATTTTTATTTGGCCACCCTGATTACAGGATTTGCTTTTTTTACTCAGCTATTAATTTTGTCTATTTTAAAGCTTTATTGGCATTGATCATAGAACTCATAATGGTATTGACAATACTCAGCTTCTTTAAAAACTAAATGCTTTCTCAAAGAATAAAATAGCCTTATGGCTTATCTTCCTAGACCAAGTTTACTTGCAAAACAGCAGACTATTGTCCAATCATTCGGAGAAACTGCCAGCCTCTACAATCAGAATGCTACATTTATTGTTACATTTGCTAATAAAATTAAAAACAAAGACTTTCAACTAAATGGAAATCTATCTAGGTACCTGTTGGACCAGGCCCTCTTTGCAGGGGAACACCAAACTTTGTGCTTCACCCTTTTTTTTTTTAAAACCCTTTTTTAATGGGTTTAGGACTCTGCATGTTTCACCGCTGCTAACCAGTGCTAAAGGTGCTTGTGCCTTCCCATTCAAATGTAAAACATTGTCTTACACACAACTGACACATTTAATTCACTTGTTAGTCCCTAGGGAAGTGGTACTACATGTATCCTGGGACTGCAAATTAAATGCTACTAGTGGGCCTGCAGCAAATATTATGCCATCCACTTAAGTTGCCATTAAAAACATATGCAAACTGTGTGTGTAGGTTAGAACTGCCATTTTGACCTGCCAAAGGAGACCTATTGGTAGGCCTAAACCTTCCTTATTAATGCACATAAATAACCCCATAGGTTTGTCCTGAACAGCCTATATGTCAGGGTACATTGTATTTCAAACGTTGGACATGTACTTGGTAGTGAAAAACTCATAAATTATTTTTCAATATTGCAACGTCTTCATCTACCACAGGGTAACATTGGGTTACTGTATTACGTTTAGGAAGTGATAACTTTCGATTGGGAGCAGGTATGAAAGTGATGTTTGTTGTCTGAGAAATTGTAATTCAAAAACCACTTTCATGGTAAAGTCAGATTTTAAGTCACAATTCTGAAAATGCCACGTTTAGAAGGTTGGCGTTTTCTTGTCCTAACTATTTGGTGCCTGCGTCCTGGGTCACATGACTAGGTGTAGTTGGAAGTTGGCCTTTTTGTATTCCTCCCAGAGAGTATCATGCTTGCAAGTCCAGGTTTTGGCAGGATGGGCTATCCTGACTGAATGGGGGTGAGGAGCTGACACCTATCAGATTTGCACTTCAAAGGAATTTGCCCAGCACACTCAAAAAGGACCTCACACTAGCCTATTGTGCAGACTGGCACCAGGAGAGGGAGGTAGCAAATTCCCAACACCTCTGTAGAGGGAAATCTCCAGAAGCTTCTCCAACTTCAAAGGGTGGACCAGGTATAAAAGGGGACCCTTAGACTCACTAATCAGTACTCTCCTGGACCTGTGGATACTATGGAAGAAGGAGGCTCTGCTGCCCTATTGCTTGAGGCCTGCCCTACTTGCTTAGAAAGAAGACTGGACTTGATTCCTTCCCCAGGCTGAGTGACTCCAAGTGTCAGCTGACTGACCTGTTCTTTGCGGCCGGAATATAACAAGCTCCAGAGTCCTCCCTGCATTTGCCCAGCTGGCCTGCTGTCTGGGTCTACAACTGGACCTGCCTGAGCCCTGTTAGTCTTTGGAAGAGTGAGTCCCTGATCCCCAAGAGGTGCTGCCCCAAGTCCTGAACACTTGGCTAGCATCAGAGTGCACTGCTTTGACTCATAAAGGAGCAATCCTGAAACTTTGGGCTCCGTCATGCCAAGATCTTGCCGCCTACCAAAACGAAGCTCTGGTAAACCCAACCCTGAGAACTACAGCAGCTACTAGTAACAGCCAGCAATGCAAGATCTGCATTTCATGTTACATTGACAGCCATGGTGAGGGCCAATGTGAATCTTTAGTATTGACCATCCACAACACCCAACCTACTCTTGGCACCACAGTGACAACCATCCGCAAAGCTATTCCTGCTGCTTGCGGCCTTCTCCTCTACTGCAAACAGAACACTTTGTGCTAGACTTTACAAGGTAACGTTTCAGCAGTACTAACCTGGTCCCTGTATCTGACCCTCGTTTCATCACAGTTGGCCTGAACTTGTGACTTTTACACAGTATTGCATAACCAGATAGCCATGAGTGGTGCTGTGTGCTTTTAGGTGCTACACTTACCTGAAATATTTGAAATTGTATATTTACGGTTCAACTAAATGGATTTTTTTAGTTTTGGTAACTAATGATTTATTACATTTTATTTTATTTTTCTTGTGTTCTGTTTTTACCCCATTACTACTTAGTTGCTGCATAAATACTTTACATGTTGCGTCTAAGTTACGCCTGACAGCTTTTGTGCCAAGCTACCAGATGTGTAAGCACAGGTTAATTTAATTACTTTTTGTGATTCACCCCATCTGGGATTGTGGCTCTTGCTTGAGTGGGGTTTCACCCCCTTCAACCAACAACCCAATTTCTTACTGTATCTTCTGCCTGTTCGGACATTTTTCGCTTATTAAAGTTAAAAAAATTGATAAAAAACATAATTCTCCACATCTTTACTGGATTCACAAACAACTGGTGGTTGGCTTACGCTCACATAATTTTTTTAAGACCAACAATATCAAAGAAAACAGTGGCACAGCTTGTAGCACTAACAGATATATGAAACCATGTAACCACCTTCAGAATGCCCTATACTGACGTAACACTGAGGAACAGAACAGATTAGATTCAAACGGATTTGTAATTTTTATGAATGTCTTTTCAAAATAGCACAAAATGTCTTAACTATATTATGAAGTCACCTATTTCATATCCATCATCAATATCTTTCTCTGCCCTTTGCACATTAAATAGTACATTTCAATACTAGGACCTTTCCTTTCTGTGCTCATGGATAAACTCTGGTCCACTTGTCTCATACCGTGTTGGGCAATAACGACAGAGGTTTAGCCTTGTTTTTAATCCCTTTGGTGCCCAGGACGTAACGGTCACATCCTCGTTTGCAGAGATTGGGTGCCTAGGACGTAACCGTTACGTCCTGTAATGGGCCCTCGGTGGAAGTGCTAGCACTCCCCCTGCCTGATGACCAAGCACTCACCTCCCATGGGCAAGGACGGAAGGGGAATCGCTTCCCATGCCACACCCACCTCCCCTGACCCCCAAGTGACGTCTGATGATGTCAGATTATCAGAGGCTGCCCCCACCTCACAGGAAGCTCGGCTTCCAGCTAAGATCAGAAGAGAAATGCAAAAGCATCTCTTCCAATCATGGGCTGGGGACATGATAGGCATTAAAGGAAAGAAAAGACAAGACCTTCCCCTTCCTTAGTTTCACTCTGAGCATTTCTGCAGCCTGATCATGAAGCGATCAGGCTGCAGAAATACCCACTATATACCAGGGATTTGTGTTTGTGTTGTGTTTGTGTGTGCTTTTGAATAAGGGGAATGGCCCCTTTGGCAAGGGCCACTCCCCAGGGGGGCAATTAATTTGTAGTCCTTTTTTTGCCCCCTGGGGGAAGATCGGCCTATTTTAATTAGGCCTATCAGAACCCACTAGACACAGGGTTTGTTTTTGCATGTGGGGAGCAGACCCTTAGGGAAGGCTCGCTACCCTTGGAGCTACTTGTTTTTTGGCAATTTCTGCTCCCTTTGGGAGCAGATTGGCCTATTTTATTTCAGCCAATCTGCCCCGAGTGGCAGAAACCACCAGACACAAGTTTTTTTTATTTTTTATTCAGTTTCACGCAAGGGTCACTCCCCTGGAGGTAGGGAATTTATTTTAGGCCATTTCGGTCCCCCTTGAGGGTAGATAGGCCTATTTTAATTAGGCCAATCAGAACCCACTAGACACAGGGTTTGTTTTTGCATGTGGGGAGCAGACCCTTAGGGAAGGCTCGCTACCCTTGGAGCTACTTGTTTTTTGGCAATTTCTGCTCCCTTTGGGAGCAGATTGGCCTATTTTATTTCAGCCAATCTGCCCCGAGTGGCAGAAACCACCAGACACAAGTTTTTTTTATTTTTTATTCAGTTTCACGCAAGGGTCACTCCCCTGGAGGTAGGGAATTTATTTTAGGCCATTTCGGTCCCCCTTGAGGGTAGATAGGCCTATTTTAATTAGGCCAATCTGCCCCCTAGGAGGGCAGACACCACGAGACACCAGGGATTTTTTTTGTGACAATTTCACAATTTATTAGGCCGGGGCAGAATCCACTCGGCAAAAGGGATTTTTTATTTTTTACAGATGGGGAACGACCCCTTAGGCAAGGGTCACTCCCCTGGAGGGCAAATTTGTTTTAGGCCATTTCTGCCCCAGCAGATCGCCCTATTTCTATTAGGCCCATCTGACCCCGGGGGGGCAGAAACCACTTAGGCACCAGGGATTGTTGAATGTGTGTGTGTTTTGTTTGGGGGGGCAGCCCCTTGGGCAAGGGTCGCTCCCAATGGGGGCACATTACTGTGGGCCATTTCTGCCTATTTTTGTAAGACCCATCTGCCCCTAAAAGGGGCAGAAAGCCCACCAGAGACCAGAGGCCATACCCTTACCCGAAATAAATGGGGACAAATTTGTTTTGCCCACCATGGGCAGATGGGGCAATTACCCCTGATCCACTCCCTGGGAGGGCAGAAAGCCTACTAGATGCCAGGGAATAAAAAAAAAATAGTGGGGTGGTGACTACTGAATGCTCACCTGCCCCCCGCACACTAAAACATCTTATCCCACAGCAAACAAGAGGACATTTGATTGTTTGGGGTTTTGGTTTTACATTTGGGCCATAAGAGCTTGTCTAACTCTCAAAATTGTCCCACTTGGAATGGTGAGGGCTGCACTTTGTAGACTTTGGGATGCTGCTGAAAAATCTACGAGCCCTAGACACATCTGAAAACGAAACATCTGGGTGAGTCCAGGGTGGTGTGCTTTACCGCACCATTTTCTTACTCACAATGCCCTCAAAACCTCCAACTTTGCTTGAACTCAGACATTTTTTCCAAATTTTTGTGATGGATCCTTCCGGAATCTGCAGGAATCCACAAAATTCCTACCACTCAGCATTCCCGCATCCATACAGATAAAAATTCTGTCCCACTTGTCAGCCTAAAAATTTTATTTTTTCAAACTGCCCTTTTGGACCTGCTTTGGTTCCCTCTCATTTTTGACATGCTTTTGGCTGTTTCCTGTCACAGGCACTTGGCCCACCCACCTAAATGAGGCATCATTTTTACCAGAAGACTGAGGGGAACGTTGAGTCATAGGAAATTTGTGTTGGTGTGGAGATCCCACACAGAAATGTGGGAAAAATGAGATTTTTTAGCTAAATTTGAGGTTTGCTCAGGATTCTGGGTAAGAAAATACTAGTGGATCCACACAAATCACACCCTGGACTCCCTTGGGTGTCTAGTTTTCAGAAATGTTTGGATTTGGTAGGTTTACCTATATGGCTGCTGAGCCCAGGACCAAAAACGCAGGTGCCTCCCCACCCCCACAAAAACAGGTAGTTTTGTATTTGATAATTTTGATGTGTCCACATAGTGTTTTGGGGCATTTCCTTGTGCAGACAATAGGCCTACCCACACAAGTGAGGTTCCATTTTTATCGTGAGACCTGGGGGAATGCTGGGTAGATAGAAATGTGTGGATCCCCTCAGATTTCAGAACTTTGCAGCACTGAAATGTGAAGAAAAAGTGTTTTTTGCCACATTTTGAGGTGTGCTAAGTATTCTGGGTAACAGAATCTGATGGGAGCACCACAAGTTACCCCATCCTGGGTTCCCCTAGGTGTCTGGTTTTCAGACACGTCCAGGTTTGGTAGGTTTTCCTAGGTCCTGGCTGAGCTAGAGGCCAAAATCCACAGCCAGGCACTTTGCAAAGAACAGGTCAGTTTTCTTTGGGAAAATGAGATGTGTCCGCTTTGTATTTTGGAGCATTTCCTGTCACAGACACTAGGCCTACCCACACAAGTGAGGTACCATTTCTATCAGGAGACTTGGGGGAATGCTGGGTGGAAGGAAATTTGTGGCTTCTCTCAGATTCCAGAATCTTCTGTCACTGAAATGTGAGTAAAAAGTGTTTTTTTGCCACATTTTGAGGTTTGCAATTGATTCTGGGTAACAGCACCTGGTGAGAGCTCCACAGGTCACCCAATTTTGGATTCCCCTAGGTGTCTAGTTTTAAAAAATGCACAGGCTTGGTAGGTTTCCCTAGGTGCCCGCTGAGCTTGAGGTCAAAATCCACAGCTATGCACTTTGCAAAAAACAGGTCTGTTTTCTTTGGGAAAATGTGATGTGTCCCAGTTGCGTTTTCTGTCGCATTAGGCCTACCCACACAAGTGAGGTACAATTTTTATTGGGAGACTTGGGGGAATACAGAATAGCAGAACAAGTGTTATTGCCCCTTGTCTTTCTCTACATTTTTCCTTCCAAATGTAAGACAGTGTGTAAAACAGACATTTATTTGAAAAATGCCCTGTAATTCAGATGCTAGTATGGGGACCCCGAAATTCAGAGATGTGCAAATAACCACTGCTTCTCAATACCTTATCTTGTGCCTATTTTGGAAATTCCAAGGTTTCCTTGATACCTATTCTTCCCTATTTATATTTCACTAAATGTATTGCTGTATACCCATATACAATGAAAACCCTTTGCACAGTGCTGCTCCATATTGGCTCTGGGTACCTAGAGTTCTTGATGAACCTATAAACCCTATATATTCCCGCAACCGGAAAAGTCCAGCAGATGTAGCAGTATATTGCTTTCGCAGGAAAATGTTACAGAGTAAAACGTGGAGAAAAATGGCAGTTTTCTATATTTACTTGTTTCAGCTGTTTTTTTCTTTAGGAAAACATTGCAGGATTTACACAAATGACCCCTTACTGAATTCAGAATTTTGTCTAATTTTTAGAAATGTTTAGCTGTCCGTGATCAAGCATTGGTTTCACACCCATTTCTGTCACTAACTGGAAGGAGACTAAAAGCATAAAAAATAGTACAAATGGGGTATGTCCCAGTAAACTGCCAAAATTGAATGGAAAAATGTGTTTTTTTGATTCAAGTCTGCCTGTTCCTGAAAGTTGGGAAGATGGTGACTTTTAGCACTGCAACCCCTTTGTTGATGCCATTTTCAGGGAAAAACCACAAGCCTTCTTCTGCAACCATTTTTCCCCATTTTATTTAAAAAAACGAAATCTCTGCTGTATTTTTGCTAATTTCTTGGTCTCCTCCAAGGAAACCCACAAACTCTGGGTACCTCTAGAATCCCTAGGATTTGGGAAAAAAGTTCGCAAATTTGGCGTGGGTAGCTTATGTGGACAAAAAGTTATGAGGGCCGAAGCGCGAACTGCCCCAAATAGCCAAAAAATTGCCTCGCACCTGAGGGGGAAAAGGCCTGGCAAACAAGGGGTTAAACATACATTTGACGGAGGGCTATGAGCAGTATTCCGTTAGTGATGCAGGCAGTTTACGTTACAGGGTATTACACGCGTGACCTTACTCACACAACAGAGTTTCACTAGAAATGTGCATCTATAAACCTCTTAGAAAAGATGTCAAGCAGCTGGCATCTGACAATAAGTCCTTCAGCTGCTCGTCTGTTATCAGCAACCAAGGCACAGATGCAAACTAACTACTCAGACAAAATATGTTTACTTCATTGAGACATCTCTCTGAATTCTTGGGGTGTGAGTGTATGTAAAGTCCGCGTCGTTTGGGCAAGCAGGTATTTTGCGTTTTTTTAAGGGACAACCCATCAATCTCTAGGAATACGCTGATTGCATCCCACGTAATCACAGTGATTAAATGAGTTTAATGGTAAGAAGCTGTAGCAGGACTAAGCATTACTGTTGCATAATTCTCGATTTGGCTGATAACAGAAGTCACTGGTTAAATTATGGTTTGCTGGATCCATGAGAAACCCCTGGCTCCCATTACTTTCTCCCACTCCTTACACCTGTAGGTAAAATCATGTCCTGGAGGAAAAATAGGCCTCCTGATCTAAAAAAAACGTGCAGTACAGAATTACATAATCCAGTATGTTATTCCCTCTTTCTAAAGGGCTAACTTGTAGTGCCCCGGTCTTCTTCTACCCTATCGGTGCTGATACCTTTCTTGGTGGAGGACTACTGATGCAGAAGCCCCACATCAGTTGTGACTGGGGCCTTTGTGTGATGTTAATATAGACGTATTTAATTTATTGTGTTGAGCGTGCTATGATCACATTCACAACGAAATTGTCACTCCTAAAATGCAAAAACATCAGTCTCTCGAATACCAAGATTACTGTATAGGGTGTTTATGAAAGAACTTGTCATTCTCGTCAGCTGCCTGTGAATTTCAGCATGCACAGAGATAAAAACAGATAAATTTTCATGCATATCCCAAACCTTCAGCTCCAGTTAAATCTGGAGCTGGTGCTGGTAACTTTGGAAGCGTAATCAAATGTGGTAAAAGCATTGCAAATTGGAAGAAAATCTCCCTGTTTACATACACTGCTTGATTTTTTAATTTAATACCACAGATAGCTTTGCTGGCATTTTGGGACTATCTGCACTGCCCGGTTGCTAAGCACCTGCCACTGCATGTGGTCTGACTTTTTAAACATGTAAGATAACCTCAATTATATTGTATTTGAGGTAAAGTCAGCGTAAATTGGCAAAAAATCGTCCCAATAGCATAACAATCAGATGTCTCATGTGGGCTACGGTGTGGAAGAACAACACCTATATGTAAGCCTTTATAACATGGCTTCAGTCCTACCACTGTAGCAAAGCTACAACACTAAACATGCTTGAGTAAACCTTTCTGACATGTTTAAAAAGCCCACAAGGCCTAGATGCATAACGTGTAAAACTGAGACACAACAAATATTGAGTTAGGATGTCTCCATAGTTACACGTTTCAAAGAGCTCTTTTACTGTGTAGGTTAAAACATGCTTTCTTTCTCTAAAGGCCTGATTTAAAATATAAAAGCCATATATTCAAAGAATGGCCTTTGAAAGTCCTAGAAAATTCATACTTGTGGCATACTGAGCAAAAGCCAAATTCATTGGTGAAGATAGATTTTTGGCAAAATGCCCAAAAAATGATTTTTGCTAAGGGTTGACCAGTCCCCACAGTTGTTCGTTCAGGATTTAATTAGAGTTGATCATATCTAGGGAAGGGGGTGAATCACTCCCATCAGAGGACCAAGGGTCTTTGGGAGATGTGGGCCTGCTGACAAAGTTTTGGCAAGAAGTCACGAATGAGTAATGAATGGGGGCGTGACCAACTGCAGAGGAAGATGGCCACTTTCAGAAGCAGCTCCTGTATTCACTGGCCTTTTATCCCTATAAATCAGTAACATCATCTGTCCCCGAAGCTTGTGACCCTACCTATCAGGGGCTATACACAATGAGGATAGCAAATATCCCTCCATTTTATATCTACTACGCCTCTGATACTCGCCACAACACATGGCCTGGTGGCTTCGATGGACCAGTGACATTGCATGCAGAAGTGAGGGGAGACTGATGGGAGACTGCGGTGTGCAGCGGAGATGCCGAGGCCTGCCACACCCCTGACGGGAGCCCTGAACAGTACAACTAATCGCCTTGCCCAGCAGACTTGATACTGGCTGCGCATCGCAGTTGAACAGCTGGGGCAGACCTGAGGGACGAATGCTATCAGGGAAAGACCCTGCCCTGTGGCAGAGACTGGTGCCTCTTCGAGAGGGAAAATATCGGCAGAGGCGGAGAGATCTCACTCTGGTGGAGACCTTCGTTGAGTGATGGCACAAGGCCTCCTGACCCAGTGAAAGCCGTGAGCACAGTACGCACCTCGTACAATGACTGCAAAGACTGAGGAGCATATTGGCCTGCCATCATATGAGTCCACCTGCATCGATGCCCGACGCCGGTTGAAGATGCACCATGATGGATGAGGGCCTGGACCTTCCTGCAACAAAGCAAGACAAGTGGAGATACACAGGCACCACTCTGCTAATAGATTGACCTGACGGACCCTTAAATGATGAGGAGAGTGAGGGAGGCATTTGGACTGCAACGACCCCCATTAGGGGCTGTGAAAGGGGCCTTAGATGAAGACCCGGTCAACAATTGAGGGAGAAAGATAATTTACCATCCGACTGCTAAAAAGAGACACTGTTGATTGAGATCTCCCACATCAGGGACTTGGGCCCTGCTACAGACAACCAGAGCACGCAGGGAGCAAGGGGCTCCAATATAACAGCACAGAGGCAATTAAGTGGCATGTTTTGCCCTGCGAGGTGCGACTACACCAGTGACTTAGGGGCATATTTATACTCCGTCTGCACCAAATGTGCGCCAAACATTTTGACACTCAACCGGCACCAACCTTGCCCCATATTTAAACTTTGACGCCCGAGCACACGGACTTCAAAATCCTGCCGTGTTCGTCATTTTCTGGATGCGGGAAACCACCTTGCGTTAATCATTAGCAAGGTAGGCGTTCCCATCCAAAAAAAGATGTAAACGGCCGTGCGTCGTATTTATGCTTCCGGGCAAAAATCCTAGACGGCTGGGAGGAGCAGTCGGAAAATGATGCACAGCCCGATTTGCGTCAAAAATTAACGACTGAGTCAGGGCAGACGTTAAAATGGGGCAAACACACCTGTATTTAATCAGAACACACAGAAGCAACACCAGAGCAGCAAAAGGGAGACAGGGAGATGCTTCTCATCCAGCGTGCACGCAGACGCAGAGCTCAGCAACAACAACAGCAGCTACCACAACACCAGCAGGGACCCCAAAGGCAGTGCAGAAGGCAGGAGAGGATATTCCGCACAAGAACAACCCTTCATGGCCTCAGGGAACATGACATTATCCAGAGGTACAGGCTGAACTGGCAGGCCATTCAGCAGCTGCTGTGCAACATAGAGCCACAGTTGGCATCCACCTTGCTGACACCCTGCACCATCCCAACAGAAACCAAGCTGCTAGCTGTAATTCACATGTTGGCAAGTGGCTCCTTTCAAAGCACTGGCACCCTGGTTGGCGGAATATCACAGCCATCATTCTCTGCCTTTTTGCCCAGAGTACTGGATGCCCTCATTGGACTCACATCCCGCCACATCTGCTTCCCAAACACACAGCAGAAGCAGTAGGAGACAAAACAGGGGTTTTACCTCATTAATGGATTCCCACACATCCTTGGTGCCATTGACTGCACACATGTACGCCTTGTGCCACCTGCTGCAACTGAACACCTCTACCGCAACAGGAAGCACACACATTCTATCAATGTGCAGGCCATTGTCGATCACAAAAGATTGATCACCAACATTCTGGCAAAGTATCCTGGAGTGTTCATGACTCATTCATCTTCCGTCACTCTACCATCAATCAACACTTCCAGGATGGACGATATGGCAATTGACTACTTGTTGGTAAGTACAGAAACCTACTTATATACACACTGCACAGCAACCCTCTAGGACATACAACACATACACCATGACAGCAACATGTGGACAGGAACACACTGAGGTCGTGACACCGCTAGCCATGTTTGATAGGTCTGCAGTGAACCTGTCACACATCTGAAATTAGTGTACAGTCTAATGTCAATACGTCAATGATCACAACGTATGGAGAGGTTTGGCTAATTGGCACCTTGCAAAATGTAAGCGCTCATTGATGTGAAAATTAATCCATTGCATATGTCTAAAGGTATGGGATGTCCAGGGTACATAGATGCTAACGTGTTACCACCACTGTCAATTTGAATCTGTGTATGGAACTATCATCTCACCCCCAGTGAAGACACAGGGACACCTGTATCACAAGTCACAATGCTAGGGAGTGCACACTGAACTGCAAATCCCAAAACATACTGCTGACAACCGGTCAGCAGGCAAACACTCGTTCAGCCAAGGAAACAACCCAATGCAGATGGTACATCCTAGAAGCCTAGCAAACGACACAACAACAAGAAAAAGTCACATACAACACAAGACAACTACTGCCATGCAAGGTGATATTAATGGGGCAAGCTACATCAACATGATCCCAATCATTTTCTCTTTCAGCTGATCAGGGGTATGGGATCCAGCCATGGATTATGAAACCATTTGGCAACCCAAGCACTGCAGCAGAGCATGTCTACAATGAGGCACATAGGAGGACACGCACCATAGTCGAGAGGACCTTCGGTATCCTCAAGTCGAGATTCAGGTGCCTCAACAACACTGGTGGCAGCCTCCTATATTCACCAGAAATGGTCTGTAAGATCATTTTAACATGTGCCATCCTGAACAACATTTGCATACAAAGGAACATTCCCCTATTAGAACCAGAGCCACAAATGCCTGAAAAGGAGGAAGAGGAGGATGCTGGCCTGCAGCATGAGGGGGAACAACAAAACACAGCTGCTGGATTGCATAGGCGCCAACATATTGTGAACAATTTCTTTTAAAACAACTCACCATCACCTCTGTAGCAACATATGTAAATAAACACCGATAATAATCACCATATCATGGTCTGGGTAATCATTTTTGCTCACCTTTATCTCTAACTATCAGAATAACAGTGTAGCCTCATGGAGCATTGCTGATATACCAATCAGGACACAGAACATTCCAAAGCAATTGTGATGCGTATTACACAACAGTCACATACACACACACTGTAAATGACACACATCCTGTACATTTCACCTTTGAAGGGCAATAGCAGAGGACCACACCTATTTCACACATACATGTTGCAATATGGTTCATCGTAGCATATGGCACACAAGTAAGACACCATCAGTCTATAAGGGAAGAAATGCCTCATACATGAGGAAGTGGAGGTGCTATTGTATTGGTAACAGGAATGTATGACCAGACCCTTGACAGCAGTAAGTCGTACTGCACCTATCTTTGCAAGGACTATCTGTGACTAGAGTTCCATATAAGCAGAACATAGACAGCACAAGTGCCACACCTATGACAAGCATTGCGCACATGACATTCCATGTACATGTCAGCCCATTTCCTAACTCCTGACACACCCATGCTCCTGGTCTCACCCCACATGTCTGAAGAGGTCCCTGGAATGGTAATATGTGTACCCAGATATTCACTCCTCTCCACACACAGACTAACAATAGTAATCCAGTGTGCTTCACTCTTCCCTATGGTATGCCATTGTCATAGTACATCTGACTGCGTGGACGTCAGGTCAATTAATACACTGGCTTGTAGTTTCTAAGCCCTGTTATCACCTGTAGATAGCTTCCCATGTGAAAGGTACTGTTGGCCATTTGAACTCAAATCTCACCTATAGGACTTGTGATAAACTGATGCAGCACACACCTGTGAGCACCTCCATGCAGACCACCCATTTGTACATGCACTGCCCTTGCAGATGCTTGGAACAGCATAGAAGTTGCCATTTTGTAAAATACACTGTTATGCATTGCTAGAAAATAAGCTGTGTAATACAGCCCTTGGGTTTATGTGTCACCTTCCAAAACATAGGACAAACACTGTTTCCCATGTCAACTGTCTTGTTCTCCCTCCAACCAGTGTCAGTCAGACCACTGAGTATGTACCTTGTGAAATTGCTGGATCCTGATTGACCCTGCATCCTGTCAGCCTGACTGTCACCTGTCTGTGCGTTACCCTAAAGGTTCCTTGTGGCTACATATGTACCACACTTGCTTTCCCAAACCTCACATTCCTCAGGGGGTATTTTGTCAGGTGCTTCCTCAATGCATACCCAAATACATTGTATAGAATCATCTGTTTTTTAATTGTACCATAATTGTAAAATTGTCTTGGAATACCAAAATCATGGCCTATCCCTTGTCTGGGTCTCACGTATGTATGAACGACAAAGTATGACAGTGTACCAGGGCCGTATGCAGGGATTGTGTATGGTGCCTCCAGCAGAACAGCAACCTCTGATAATGTGCATGAAATTTCCACACATGTTAGGACCATGACAGTTCACACGCTGAATCAGATTGCTCACAACATATTGATGGCCTGTGCGTGCTGAATATATGCAAGATTAATCAACACAGAGGCTATGATGTTGCCAGATGCAGTGGGAACTTTACAGGCCAACCTGTGTACAAATGTTGTAATGACACCTGCCAGAACATGACTCCTGAGATATGATGTCACTCAGCACACCAAGGCTGCCCTGTTGACAGTCTCATAACACGTCTGCAGTGACAGGGTGGGACCATCCCCATGTAGGTTATCATGTCCTCATTGGCTTTACTTCCATTGATCTCCGAAGGCTACTCAGTAGATACAGGAATATCCGCCACTGACTCATGATGAGACCTAGACGTAACTGTGACAACATAGACCCCTAAAAATATACAGAATCAACATTGGACCACACACATGAACCAGACACCTCTATGCAATTGATCACTGGAAATATGTGGCCAAGTGCTGCTTTGTCTGCTGGTCCACCACTGTCACAGGAGAGTTGTGGCTCAGTCATATGGCCACAACTGTGGGGAGAAATCACAGTTGTGGGTCACCTTTGGCTTTCCGTGTCAATAACATGGTACCCACCTAGTCTGTACATGTGCCTGACTCATGGTGGGTTCATCAACAAGTGCCTAGGAAGCAGTTTCCTAATTTCCAAGACATGTGATGGGCAACTTTTGGACCATTGACATGAACAAGCGACTGCCATCTAGCCAGTGCATGCTTTGTCATTTGTGGTGTCTACGTTACCCAAAATTTTGGAAGTGCACACAACAGTTGTTGCTACATGATTGACTAACACATGTCCTCTCTTATTTCTACACTGACTTTCATCTAAGGTTAGAACACATTGACTTCACATTCATACAAGCATATTTTCAATAATGCATCTTGTGATGCACACACACTGGGTCAACAACTACATTAGTAGCCAATGCACACACATTGAGCCATAGGCATTGAGGTATTGTACTTATGTGCGTCACCTTCCTACCTCTCCGGACACCAAACATGCCCAATTTGTGCAATACATATATGTAGGCCACACATATGGCCATCTAGTGCGTCAGCCAAGAGTGAAAATCATGTTAAGGAAGTAGCGGATCATGGTCCGCAGCAGTATGATGTCTCACATGTGCCCATACACCGTCAAGACCAAAGTGGGTGCAATCACCCTGTCTCAGTTGTGTCACAAATGTTACATTATATTAAAATGGTGAAATGACCCAAACCCAGTTAATGCCCTGCAATTTTGACGCATATGTGCCAAAAAATGACACACAAGCATCAAAAAATGACGCTTATGCCTGAAAAACAACGCATAATGCCCTGAAAATTGGTTAAGTGTTAGACTATTTAAAAATATATGGATGTGACCTAATTTTTACTCCTGTGCGTTGAAGAAAATGAGGCCCAGACTGTGTGCGTCAAAACGTTTTGACGCATAACGATAAAAACGGCGGCCATTTTATGCAGTTAGTGATGTAACAGGATATCCTATTTACAGATTCTGTACAGTGGGCGTACTTTCACTTTCACTTTGCAGTCTGTGATTCTTCTAGACTGTGTGGCTGTGTTCAGAGTTTTGTCTAGTGAAATTGTGCTTTTGTCTCCTGTGTGGTCCATTACTTGTCAGTTTGTGAATAAAATATTGTTGTCGTATCCTGTGTGAGTTTTTTGTGTGTACTATTGTCTAGTATTGTGTTGTCTTTGTTGTTTTTGGGAGTCTGTTGTGGTTAGTGATAGTTTGGGGATAGTTGGGCTCTTTTAGTTGTTTAGTTTACGTTTTTCTAATTCTACTTTCCCCCTATTCTCCTTTGTTCTCCTTTATCCCCTATTACCCATTTTTGTGCTAAGATGTTGGGTAGGCCACGTCTTGGCAAGATGGGTGAGGAGGAGCTTGGGCGCTTCATATGGCTGGTGTGCCATTTCCTCCCCCTTATGATTGAGGCAGGTGGGCGGGTGATACAGGGGTATCACACCGAGGCACGGAGGCTCCGGTGGGGAAAGGTCCTGCATCACTTGCAGCGAGTATATCAGAGCAAGAGGAATGACCAGCATCTGAAGCACCGCTGGGCTGACCTCATCTCCAGGGAGCAAGATCTGCTGGAACACCTGGGAATTGTGATTGGTGGCCCTGTTGGTGAGTAAAAATCATGTACATGTGCACAATTAAATGCTCTGTAGTGACATCAGATGATTTTTACAATATCTGCCGGCAATGTTGTTGAGTGTGTGGAATGCTTTGGAAACATACAGGGTCATTGATGGACTATGTTAAGGACCACAATTGCTATCTGTCAGGAAGCAAGTGCTCTGCAAACGTACTGAATACTTTTGCTTAATGTAAGTTGGTGCCGCCTTTGTGTGAAACAGCAACACAAATCAGGATTTATGTTTATATAGGTCACATTTGCCTGTGAGGTATATATTTTCAAAATCATTACCAACATTTGTTGACGCAACAGCTAGACTGACTTTCGAAACACTACATGATGCTGAAAATGAGTGCAGGCTTCACGTCAATTGATGATAGCAATGTGGCCCAAACATATGTCTCATGTGTGTCTGGTGAGTGTGTGAAGGCAAGCGATCACGGAAGTTCTATATATGTTAGGGATTATTGTGGTCCTTTGTCATTTTGGATACAAGTCAGATCTGGATTTGGAGACATAGGGAAAAAGTGCAAGGTGCCCTCAGCTAACATCTTAGACTGGTATTTGGTGTTTGTTGTTCCACCTTTCGTTTAGGGATGGCTGGCCAAAGGTATACACATGGGTTCATATCTCTATGGTTGGTGCAACTCATCATAGCTGGGCCACATCAAATGAAGAAACTGTAACAACATGAGGGCTTACAACTGTCCCTGCCCCTCTGTACATTGTACCTGTGTGTCATAAATTTGTCATGGCCACAATGGCTGGTTGAATGGTAATGCACTCCTCAAGGAAAGTGGCTTTGGATGTCTCTCTTCGATACACATGATGAGACCAATACACTCCATTATTATGTCTGCTCACTAATGAAGGAGCATGTTTGCCAACACATGATAGTAAGGGCCACTGCATGTGTGCAGATATGTGCGTAAAATTCACAGGAGACCCATGGTATGTACATGTTAGCCGTGCTATATCGGATGCAGTATCATCTTGTCTGAGTGGCTTTACTTACTTATGTAATCTTACACATAGTATTTGTCTTTGGAATTGTTGGACAGTGCACAGAATTTGAGCACATTTCTCCCTTTCATGCTTTACAGGTGGACCCGCACCCTACACTGTGGGCGAGGTGGCTTCATTCGAGGACCCCAACAACTCCAGTAGGTGTTGATGTGTCTGTTATGTGTTGTGTTTGCTGGTGATGTGTGATGGACTCCTGTGTGTTGAACAAATAGCAAGGTGTGATGCGCTGGTCCATCATTTGTCTTGTTCCATTAGTGGGATTTCATTTTCTCACCATTTTAGAGTTGGCCAATGCTTATCCTATTGTCTTATTTAGGGAATCAAGGTCAATCCTGTAGGCCCCGCAATGTGAATGGCGATGAGTCATGTGGATGACACTTGCATCAGAAAGAGTTGCACTGGACCTAATCTGTGATTTAGTCAGCCTGTCAGACCCACATTCTCCCAGAATGGGGCTGCAATATACCTACCAACAGACTTCTGCTTCCCTATTCACTAATGTACTGATTAAACTGTAGGTTGAACTTCCTAGCAGCATGTAGCTCCACATGTAGTGCTACGAGTATGTGGCACTTGAGTGCAATGGCCTAGGTGTGCATGCAAATCATGGCCAGGGGTGTTCTTTCATCTATGTGTTAGTTGTATGTCATGGCTTACTGGAAGTATATGATGTGGACAAAGGTCTACATTACCAGACATGTGTGGAGCATGGATTGGTCAAGGGTTTGCTGTCTCCTATTTGTAGATACACCTTACCTGTGGTGTGTGTGTTGAGCCAAACACATGTCCTGCTTTCATAAGCTTCCTGGGTATCCATGTTGTTTGAAATTGTTAGTTGTTTCTCCACCCACCCACCCTCAAACACAGGCAAGGGTTTGTGAATAGTGTACCTAGGACTGATGATACAAGTTTGGTACACAGACATGTAAATCAGTGAATCTTTTGTCTGAACCTAGTATACACACTCATGTTTAGCACATGAGTACTAAACTAGCAAGTCCATTTACAACTTGCAGATCATGTGGCCCTAGATTTCCATCCTGTACAATGACATTTGTAGCCCTGTCATTGGTGGAGAATGTGCTGCATGATTGTTAGCTGACAACTGGCAGAACTCTGGTGCCAAAACATGCCAGTTGTTACCCATCTTGTAGGGTTTTGATGTGCTATGTGTGATATGACCTTTGTAGGCTGGCCTGCCATGTACTTCCTCAGGGACATTCAATGATCTGTATGATGATATGAGCTGTTATAAGTACAGTAGATGTATTGTCTGATTTACTTCTTGTGCCATTTCACACAATGCAGTTCCTAATGTATTTTTTTTATTTGTCTTCACAGCTGCTTATGACACCCATCCAGGTGCGGGAATTCCAAAGGTGGGCAATGCAGTACCAGCATATACTGCAGGTAGAGTCGGGGTACCAAAGAATGGCCCGCATATACCGAAAGAACGGGCCTCCGGGGCCTGGAGGGCATTCCCACAGGGTGGCCCTTCTTTGCCCACCACAGCCACCACCAGCACCACCACCACTACCACCCAGGTGGCACCACCAACAGCTGTGACCGCTGTGGCAACAACATCTGCAAGTGCTCCAGGCCCTAGCACAGGACCACCTGCATGGCAGCCCACAGATATTGACCCTACATGGCCCTCCACTTCCTCAGCTGGCACACAGACCACCCCAGCTGCTGCTATCGACCCTGCTGCTTTTGTGGACATGCAGCGTAAAATGGACCGTGTCCTCAGGAAAATGAGTCGCCTGAGGCAGGATGTTCGCCATATTAACCGGCAGGTGCGGTCCATTAAGCGGACCCTCCAGGGGGCCAACCTCTAGACATTTTTATGGACATTATTCCCTCCCCTCCCTCCTCTTTCCTTATTCTTATACTTTGTGGGTTTAGGGGGCTTAGTGTTAGGTTAGTAAAGGCTGTTAGTTTAGTTAGTGTTAGTGGGTGGGGGGGGTCCTGATTATTTCTACTGTTTCTTTTTGAGTGGGTGGGTGGGTGGCTGGGAGGCAATGTTGGAGTTTTTGTGTGTTTTAAAAAACAAAATATATATATAAAAAAAAAAATTACAAAAAAAAATATATTTGTTTAGTATAGGATAGTATGTGTTTAGGTTAGTATCTTTTGTCCTCAATGTGTCCCGTCTCATAAAGGGGGTGGGGAGTTGATGTTTAGAACGTTTCGTTACATGTGATAAGTACGTTTAGCTTAGGTTAGTTGGGACAGTTGTGGGTAATGAGTAGTTAGGGTAGATTAGGGTAGGTAAGGCTTTTTCCCGAGTTTTCTCTTCTGGTTTTACAGTTTAATAAATATGTAGTAAACCCTTTACAGTATGTGTGAAATGCTTGTAGATCAGGGCCTTGGCATGAGTGTACAAGATTTCTTTTGTATTACTTTTGTGCCCTATGCTACAAACAAATCCCAAATTAGCTGTAACATTGGCAGCTACCACAAAGCTACCTTGCAAAGATTTGACCATTCATTGCAACCACCAATCACAGTTACTATGGATCCCAACTTGTTTTTTTCGTAATGTATGTTTTCAATGTCACATACTGTGCTTCCAGATTTGGTATTGGGGACACTGTGTTATGTCTGACTGCAGTGTGATGTTCAAGGAAACCCTTATTAGCTGAGTGGTAGTAAGCACTCTTGTAGTATCGTGTTCATGACTCACATAGATCATTTGTGACACTGTTCAGCATGATTACTTATTTGGATGTAAACTCAGACACCTTCATTCATGCAGTTTGTTGACTGTTTGCTTAGATTTGTGGGCAATGTTATATGTGTTAGTATTGCATGGAGGCAACATTTTGCAGCCACTATTTAATTGCTTAGATATCCCTTGAGGAAGCATTATTCTGTCCAACACAGCATTATGGTGTATGGTGTCTCTTTTCATCAGATATTACCCTCAGGAAGGGCAGAGTATGGTGCAACCCAGGCCAATGTGCATAGTTATAAGCCTACATTATTTCAGGACAGTTGTATTGACAAGCTATCCAATTTGACAGGAGGCAAAATTCAGTGATCTACTGCACGGTTGATGTGTCACATTACACAGAGACAAAGTGGTTGTGGAAGTGCTATTTATTGAAAAGTGCTATAGTGCTATATGTACATTGTCCATGATTGTGAGTCCATTATAGTGACATCTTCCATTGTGATCCTACACAAGTGCTACAGGAAAATGCATTTGACATGCTGGGGTGATGTGTCAGACAGTGCAGAGGGACAAGATTTGCCAATGAGTAAGTGAGAGACAATCACAAGGCAGGCTGACAAGATAGACAGTGGTTTGCAGAACAGTCATTGAGTACAGTTGTTGCAAGACTGGCATGTTACAAAGCGCAGGACCTTGGTAATAGGTGGCCATGTGGCAGGGACTAGTGCTTCTGGGTACTTTTACGTGTGAAGGTGATCTGTTCCATGTCTTCTTCTTCTGATGTGTGTGTTGCCTCCTCTGTCCTTGGTGGTGGTGGTTGTGAAGGGGCAACACACACCTCAGTGTTTGAAGACGTGGAGTCAGACATCCCAGTCGCTGCTACCTGTGAGGGTCTTAAGGGCAGTACTGCTGCAAGGAGGATCTGCTGGTTCTTCAGAATAGCAGCCACATCACAATGGTAGGCAGCCAGGTCGGCCCTGAGGGGGTCATGATTGCATTTGTGCATGCAGTGGAAGGTTTAGGGTGCGAGGTGTTGTGGCAACTCCCTTACTGCAGTGGTGAATTCCTTGAGAGTTTCTTGTAGTCCTTGCAGTATGGATGTTAGGGCTTGCATAGCTGCTGCCTGATCTGCAGATGACATCATGCACAAACGCACCCCCTCTAGGCTGGCTGCCATAGTTTGCATCCCCACCCGCACCTCATTGGCCAGCTCCCGCTGTACTCCGACTACAGTTCTCTCAAAGCTGGTGCCTGTGTCATCTGAGTCCTCAGCTGTATTGGAGCTGGCAGGTCTCACAATTGGGGTTGTGGGTGGTTCCTCTGTGATGGCTGCTTGTTCTGTGCTCCTCCTTGTGACTGAAGGTGGGGTCTGGAGGGTTCCAAGGACATCTTGGAGGGTCTGGTGGCTGATGTTTGTCAGCTCGGCATCCATGTCATCAGGGTAGTCCTGACAGGCATATCCGCAGAGATCCATCGTCCTCTGCAATGAAATAGGGTACAATTAGTGTATCTGTGTTGTGGCATTTGTGATGTGACATGCCTGCCTTGTGATGATTTACACATTGTGATCTTGGTTCCTGTTCATTGATCCAGTCTTTCAGGTGGGCATTCTCCCAGGCCTATGCCCCACCTGCACGTCACTTGTATTGTGGTAAGTTTTTTGACTTGTCAGCATCATCTCCTCTAGGTGTTGGTTTAGGCCAAACAGTGAATTGCCACCTTCTTGTCCTACTCAACCCTCCGTCTACATCCATTCTCATGGTGAGACCATTCGCTGGCTGTGGGTGCTCTGATAGCACTAGCAGCACACTTAACAATCTGGACTTGCCCCAGTCTCTGATCTTTTACATCCACTTTTATGTAGTTGAAATGTAGCATATCCTATGCATAGCATTGTTATAGCACGATATGGATGTTAGCATTGGTAATGTGTACAGCTGATGTTGGGGAATGTGTGGACATTGGATTGCCCTGATAGTCGTGGCAGTGTCCTATTTCCTCCTCTGACTGTGCAGGTGTATTTCAGTGACCAGTTCCATGTGTCCTCCCCCTCAATGCTGTGCAGTATGACATTTGGTATGTTGCATTGTGACCCAGGCACAGGATGGACCCTGACATGTGCTGCAAGGTTGTGACCTTAGTGCTGTGTAGCTCCTAATGTTGATGACATTGGCTGATGTTTGCGGCAACTATGGGCATTCACAATTGACAGGACTGGAACATTAGTCTTGTTTCAGGGGATCGTTAAAGTTGTCATCCTCAACCCACTAATTTAGGTGTGTATGATCCATGGGGACGTTACTGCCATTGGCCACTTGAGCTGCACACACAGCGGAGGTGGTAGTGGCAACTGTTGTCACTGTTACATTCCAGTTGTCGGTATGGCTAGAGGTTGTTAATTGGACCCTAGTTAATGTAGGGGGTATAGTGGCTGACGTGTGACAGGATGTCAGTTTGACGTTGTGCCCTTCCCTCCTGACGTGGCTTTACCTTTGCTACATCGTTGGCATGGCTGCATACCCCCATGGAACTGTTGTTGGTGCTGCGTTATGGTGTGCCCCAGCTTCTCTCTGTACAGGCCATGCCCCCATGCTATACCCCTTTACCCATGCCACTCCATGTATATGATGACTTCCATGCATTTTGTAGTCGGTATTCCCCCCCCCAGGTTGTAGTTGACATTAGTGCATTTTAATTCCCCATGCAACTTACCCTTCATGTGTGTTGTCTCCTGGTAGTCTGCGCTGTCCTGTCCTTGAATCCCTGTGACGATCTCCTTAGGGATGACGGCTGCGATCATCTCCTCCATGTGGTCCAGGGGCTCCTGGTGTGCTGGACTCCCACCTCCAGACTGCAGTGCTGCCTTCCTGTTCCTGGCCATCTTTTCCTTGGTCCTGCGCTTGCAGTCATGCCACCGTTTCTTGCACTCGATGGCTGTTCTGTGTACTTCTGTGTACTTCTGCCACACTGTTAATCTTGTCAACAGTTTGTTGCCATATTGCCTCTCTCCTACTGATTGGCAACTTTGAGGTGACAAACAGTTGGTGCTGGTGTTCCGTCACCTCTTTCACCAGAATTTCCTGCTCCTCTGCACAGAAGTGACACTTTCTTTTCTTCTTCAAACTGTCCTGGGTCTTGTGTGGGTCCTCCTGGCTGGTTCCTGGTCTGTTGTCATCTTCCTCGGGTCTGTACAGGCATCTGGGATCCATTTTGGCTCTCCTCTGCTGAAATGGCTGTGTTTGCGGGAATTTAGACGCTATTGCGTCAAAAAACGCTGCATATCCGGTTTGCGGTGTCGTAAATCGACCCACAGTCATTTACGCCGCGTTAACGTTGTTTTCCTTTATTACGTGACGCTGCGGTGTGCGTAAAAAAAAAAGACTTACACCTGTGGTTTGCGCCGCCATGCGCCAAAGTATAAATTTGACGCCCGCACGGCGCACCGAAATGGCGTTAGCCTGCGGTGATATTTTTGACGCAAAACTGTTCCAGCGCAGTTTTGCGTCAAAAGGTATAAATATGGGCCTTAGTGTGAAACATTAAAGTATGTGAGGGCTGGAGTACCCTTTTACATAGTTGGAAGATTCAAAGTCCCAACACTCCTGGGGATCACAGTAACATATGGTAAACATTGGCAGCTGCAGCATGACTCCCTACTAGAAGATACTGAACTACACAGACTATGTGGAAGAGTGAGTGAGGCTGGAGGGAAAAATGGTAGGCAGCATTAGAGCAATTTTTTTAATTTGTCCCACTTGGCTGGCGGTGGAAACTACCACTGAACCCCTCCCTCCACTCAGCATAGAGCTCTCCTTAACGGATGAATATGACAGGTGGTAGGGCTGCGAGAAGAGCGCTTCAGACAAAACTGGATAAGTTTGCCTTGTCAAAAGGCCAGACCGAGGTGCAAGCAGGAAAGGAGCGAGAAAACTCGCCTGCTGGAGCAACCGATGGAGGATGGACCTACCATTAAATGTATCGTGTCAACACTACAGGGGGTCAGCAACCTGGGAGCGCGGATGAGGGAAGCAGAAGACTCCATCTCTACAGTAACTTCCCAGAAACAAGTAAAAGATCTGACCATGATAATTGAGGGCTAAGATTATGAGGGCTGATCACGAAGAAATAATGTAAGTATAGTTGCAGTGCTCGGAAGACCCCTCTGTGGACTTCTTCATGGAAGACCTCATCCTAACCAATCTACAACCTAGGGGTATTTCTAATTTCTTCTTGGTGAAGCAAGCCCACTGAGCCACGGGCACGCCGTCCAAGCCTGGAGTGGCACCCTGACCGATTATTGCTTGTATGTTCATTTTCCGTGATCATGATGTAATACTGCAGACGGCATGCAGTGCCGCATCAATCAAAGTGAACAATGTCACTGTGACCTTTTTCCCTGACTTCACGCTTTAAGTTCAGAAATTGAGGAGAAACTTTGTAGGAGTTAAAAAGGCGCTGAAGCAAAGGCAATTAAAGCACTCCATGATGTTCCCAGCCCAACTACGAGTCATGGCGAAGGAAAAGGCTTGGTTCTTTGCAATACCAGAAGCGGCCTGGGTTTGGCTCAAGGACTGGCAACAGGGAACTGGAGCAAAACCTAAAGAATGCCCGAAACAGCAAAGGATAATGGTGGCTGACACCAATGACCTGTCATGGTTGGGCCACTTCAGGCCTGTGTCAACGAGTGGAAGAAGAGAGCCAGCAGAATCCTCACACACACTGGTTTGAGTGATCTGGTGACAGTGAGACTACCCAATATAGGAGGCAACACTGTGTATATTGGCTATGACTGTATCCTCACCATTGATGTTATCCACGACTTGGAGTGGCGCAGGTGGGCAAGTCTCTTCTGCCAGCTAACAATGGAGAACTTTGGTAACAAATAAATGCCTAAGTTGGGGAAGTGGGTGGGGGGCTTTAGATGGGTGATACATTCACCTAACGTTTATGCTTTGGGGCGACAGGTACTCTGCAAAATTGGGTGTGTGGACAGTTTTAGATCCACATTGCAGGGAGGCAGAGTGTGGGGATTTCATTGGGGGTACTGTTCGTTTTCCAGCTTTGTTTTGTTTACAGCAAGCATTTCACAACACATGGCTGCAGATGAGGGTAACTCAGACCTGACACCGACTTCCTGCTGCCAAACTGATCACAACACAAGAGGAGGGTTGGGTGAGTGCCTGCATGTCATGTCCACAGATGGTTAATATAATAAAGAATGACAATATTTGCCTGTTGTCCTGGAATTTAATGGCCTATGGGATAAAATCAAAAGAGGAGTGGTCCTGCAATATATAAAACAACAGTCTCCGGATGTCGTCCTCCTACAGGAGACACAACTCATGGGCAATACCTGTAAGGCTTTAGATCAATGTAGATATGAAATGGCTGCACTTGTGGGATACACCAACAGTTTCAGGTGGATGATGAGCTTACTCAAAAATGTAATTCCTGCTTACAATACAACACACATGGTCAGATGTGGGGAGGAGGCACTATGTAGCCTTAACGGGCACCCAGGGAGGCCTTGCCGTAAAGATAATATCTGTTCATGCCACATCATGACTCCATGAGATCCTTTTTCCTGATTTGAGTGTTGCCCTGCTCAACCTACCTGAGGGGGAACTATGGTTGGCAGGGAATCTTAACATGACACTCTGTGATGAAAGGGATTGATGGAACCCACGATAGATGACTTCCCCGGAGCGCCCACTTGAGGATTTCTTGTCGGCCCTGGATTTAGTTGATGTGTTGAGTGCACTCAATCCCACATTCAAACATTTCACATATCATTCAGGGGCTCATGGTAGCCTCTCAGGTATTGACTACATCCTAACCCTAGCTTCCCAGCTCCCAAAATGTTGTGAAGCCCGACGGTTGACCAGGGGTATCACAGATCACTCACCATTCTGGGTCATCTACGAGTCTTCTAGCAGACTTGAATGCGGAGGAGACTTGCTCAACCCATGGTATTTTCGTAGCCATAAGATTAAAAAAGGCCTCCTAGAGGGCACAGATAACTATTTTAAGGAGAAGGAGCCCACAGAAGATACTGCACTGGCCTTTTAGAAAGCCCATCAGGTAGTCATCAAAGGGCAGGGCCTCTCATTGATAGCAGGATGCAAAAAAGATACCAGGTCAGAAATTGAAGTGATAGAAAGTGAAATTCTAGACCTCAAACATACCCTTTTAGATCAGGACTCTGGGTAAGTAAGACACAACCTGGGCCTTAAACAGCAAGAATACAAGGTTGTAGCCTCAGAGGCTGCCAGGGCAAAGTACACTACAGCACAGCACCAGCTCTATGAGGGGGGACAAGGCATGGAGATTGATTGCATGGCTAGAAGGGAAGGAGCAGATGCACCGTTGGGTGGTAAAAATTCATAAAGAAGATGTGTGAAAGAGGAATCTGGGCCGTGGCAGAGGCTTTCACTGACTATAACACCCAGGCTACTATGACCTCCATGGCAAAGGACTCTAGAGGACTTCTGGCCAATATCCAACTCCCAGTCCTTACCAGTGATGATAGGTGCCTCTTAGAAGCAGACCATACTGAAGAAAAGATCATTGGGGCAATTTGAGATTTAAATCCAGGGAAAGCAATGGTGCCTTAACGGGGTTTCCGTAGCGCTTTACAAGCTAGAACCATCCCAGCTCACCTCACATCTCCTATGGATGTATGAGAGCAGAGAAAAGAGACTTCTCCCAGAAGATCAAAGACTGGCCTCCATCGTAGTTATACATAAGGAGGGAACGCCACCTGAGAACTGTGCATCATCGAGGCCCATTTCACTCCTCAATGCTGAAATCAAAATACTGGCCAAGGCGGAGTCCAATCGCCTTATTCCCATAGTTTCTACACTGGTCCACCCAGATCAATTTGGTTGTATGCCAGGATGCAATACTGTGCACAATCTTAGATGCCTACATGGAGTGCTGGGCAGAGCGAGCAGGTTATGGGAGAATGCTTTGGTGCTTTCTCTTGATGCTCGAATGGCATTTGACACAATTGAATGGCCAGACCTTTTTGAATTATTGGCCAGACTGGGCTTTTGTCCACAAAACACTGCATGGATATGTCTTCTCTATACTCTATAAAAAGCTAATAACAACTATATAAAGAATCTTGTATTACAGTATGTTAAACCTCAATGTTTACTGTTGGCGTAAATTGTATATAAAATCAGACAGTCAATACACTAAAAAGTTGAATCTGGTACAACTGTCATGAAACAAAATTGCACATTATAGTTTTAGCTAGATAAAATCAATGGATAATACTGAATGAGCTCTATCAAATAATGATCCTGGAACTGCTTAATCGTTAAATACTCTCACAATGCCTTTCTCAAGAGCATCATCCTCGTCAATGCCAACACAGCTATACTGCAATGTAAATCAGCAACGTACAGTGCTTTTATGCACATTAAACAGCTTACAGTTTTGTTAAACAATGATGCACTACTTAAATCTGTATACAACCAGTTTTAACCACTGATATTCTCTCACAAATGTTTTAGTACTTCCTTTAAATAGTTTTCATCCTGCTAAAACATTGGCCTTGATTAAGCAATACTCACTGCCTGCCTTACCAGTACTGACACAATTAGGAGTGATATAATTGAATCCCTCACTATGAGAGTAGATAGGATAATGGTGTAAGCAGTTTGTCATGCTGCCTTTCCATCCCTCCCTGGACTACCAGGAGGTAATGTGAAGGCTAGGCTGGGGTATTTAATGGGCAGTTATAGGTGAAATCTTGTTTGTGTCTGTTACATGCAGATACACATCGTTCCACAAATCTCTTGTTATTTACCCCTACCTAGTGAGGGATAAAAATATGGCACTTCAATTTCCATAACCAAATGCCCATCCCATAGGAGTTGTGTTCGGTTCATGTATAGACTATTGTGATTTGCTGCCAGTGGTCCACGGAAAAGTGGTCAATTCATACACAGGATTTTTTGTGTTCAGGTAAGGAATCTGCCCATTTCTTCTAGTTTGCTTACAGATGCTAGCAGGGGCTGTCTTGCAATTTTGCTCCATGCCTAAAGTATAAAAAAGGATGGCTATTGCATCACTGTTTTTTCATCAAATTATTCTATCCAGCCCTTCTTCTGCATTTCCCCCAAAAGACAAGAAAGTCCTCTGTAGCACTGTCCACAGGAGTTGATGAGGTCCCTAGAAACATTGTCACTCCATAACAGATCTCAAGGAGTCTCATTGTTGTCCCCTCATACACCATCCATATCAAGACTTGAAAAAGCTGATATTAACATAGGCTCTGTATTCCCTGAAAGTCCCTGCTCTCCAATACTTATTTACTATATAGCGCCTAATGTTGTGAGGATTTGGGACTGTTTTGCATAAAATGATCCTTGCAAATCAGGTCTCATCTGCCTCCCCTGCAAATGCACAGGATGCAGTTTTCACAAAGCTGAATGCTTCTAGGGCCAGAATGTAGGTGCATCCCACTTACCATTCATTCTTTTTTACAAATACAACTTCCAAAAACAGAGGATGTTGTTTCCAAAGAATAAAATACAGGTGACACTGACGCAAGAACATTTCTTGCTGAGCATAAAGCCCATTATTCATTTTTCCTGCCTGTGGTCACCTTGCAATGTTTGGTGGACCCAAGCAGGGTAACTATACATTAAGATGACCACCTTTGTTAAATGGCTCCCTGTCTTTACCTCCAGGGAAGTCATCAAAAGTTCCCATTGGGGTTATTAAGCCATTTCCCAGCCTCTAAATGGAATGAGATGCAGAAAATGTGAGTTTGACAGGGCGGGAGAACCACCAGTGCAGGAGTGCTTCCCATCAAAGCAAACTTTCAGTAACCCCTTGTTTTTTCAAGCTTGAAATTCCCTAGTAGGGTGAGTCAGGGCATTGGGTCCAATGAGGACTCCTTAAGCCTACATATGTTAAGGATCTTGCTGAAGCCTTGAGTTTTTATGCTTATCCTATCCCTCTGTCTCTGGAGTCACCTTACCACCTTCACCTGCTTTAACTTCACTCATACTCTTTTCTGGAAATTGAAATTCTCCAATGGGGTAAGGATGGTAACTTTGCAAGCAGGGCTCCCTGAGGCAAACAGATTTCTGCAAGGGCCTATTGAAGTGCAGTTTCTTGAGGTGAAAAGCTCTAAGCTGTTCAAATCAGGAAATGGATCAAACCAAAGACCAGCTTTAGTTGGATAGCCTCTGCACTGTGTCCCAGTTTTCCAAATGCCAAAAAATCTTCTAAGACTTTTCAGAATGTTGGGGCTCTCCCTACTGAACATTTCTAAAGCTCCTACCAGTGTAAAAGGGCTCTTATAGAATTTCAGCTCAACCAGTCACTCCAGACAGACTCCAGCCAAAGCCCACTCTCAACTGGTCAGCTTGTTCTTCTACAAAGATCTCCTTTGTCCTTTATCTCCCTAGGATGATTAGAAGTCAGCAGGTCTGATTCTTGGGAACTACTTCCAAAGCTTGGGTACAAAGGAAACTGGGATGCAAAAACTCAGTTGTTTCCTCGCAGACTGCATTAGATGTTTCCTTTTCTACTACCAAGTCTACTTGTGTTCTGAAGTGGGATCATTTCTAATAGTAGTCACTGACTAGTGATTGGGGATGGGATAACCGTATCCTAAGTAACTTACCACACTCATTTCTACTCCCTTTTACATGCCCTGTCACTTAACTGTAAAATATGTTATAGGCATTTGTTTTGTCCATCTTTTTCAATAGCATGACCACAATGCAAATGTGAGGTGATCTCTAAGCCCTGCCCTGAACATGCCTATCAAAATTTAGAACCTCCCACAATCCACCAGCAAGAAACCCACTCAGTTTGGTTCTGGGCCCAAATCACCTATTGGTGTCACAGGGATCAGCCTGGATAATGGGAAAGCAAGAATCAAATGTTAGCTCACATGAGATACAGATTAGTCTGATTATGCTACACAAAAGGATGATGGACAGAGTTTTGAAACTGTTCAAAAGCTCACCCCAAGCCACAGATCTGGGTTTAATCCATCATTCTTTTGCTCACCATACCACCTCAGTTTAGACCCAGCCATATGAAAATCATTCTTGACCTTGCTCCTCATGGTACCTGTCTAGCCCAAGCTGCCAGGCCATGGCCTCACTGGACCAGAAACAAGCAGCCTGTGACCAGTTTCGGGGTATCACCCCTCATCAGCCAGGCTTGCTTGAATCCAGTGGCACAGTGAACAAGGGACCCATGTCTGGGCCTGCTTAGACATGGGTTAAAATGGCTCAATAACACTACCTAAAGGCTTCCCTGCCCCCTCCCTCTCTGCTACTCCATTTTGCAAGACACAACTATTGATGGAGATGAATGAGGTGGGAAAGCCACCCGCTTCATGTCCATATAGGAACTAGTGATACAGCCTCTGTAATCATTCCACATAGCTTCTCCCAGTTCTGCGGACAACCAGAGATTTCATATGTTACTTCTTTTAGCCAATATCCACTAACCTATGTCCTGCCTCCAGTCTCTCACTTGTGGTACCAACGATACCCCCCAAAGCCGTGCAATATTATGATTGGCAAAAGCCCGGCCAAAGGTTGCCCAAGTTTGCTGTATGCAGTTTAAGTCAGTAGAATCCTAAATATTAATTAAGCACCATTTTGCTCAAGTCGCCATCGTGCTCCCTCACAGCTCTTTCATGCATTTAAACACTGTCTGCTAAAAATATTGTATCCTGGGGCACTGCCAAATAATGTGAATGAATGAGCCTTGATGGCTGCATTGTCGACGACAGCGAGCATGTGGTGCTGTACCCATTCTTTCCATTGTAGTACATGCAAAACAAGACCTGCATAGAATCTTTAGTTGTACCAGTTGGAAGCCTGACTTTATGGCTACCTCCATCAGGCAAGCCAAGACCTCAAGCAATTAATTCTCCTCTAGCCACCCCATTGCACTCGCAACCTCTGGAACATGTACTGCAGGTTATTAATGAGTTTTCTTGTATGCGAGGGAGATCACCAGGTGGGGATTAGGGTCATCTAATAAAAATCTTCTAGATGGGAGGTTTCAGGAATGTCCTCACCGTTGGATAGTGCAGCCTGGAGTGCATGTCTAGTTTGCATGTAATGGAACGTCTCAGTGGGTGCTAATTGGTATTCTTACTGAAAATCTGAAAAGGCAATAATTCCTCCATGTTCTAGCAAATCCCCCACCCTGAAGAGGTCCCACTTTGCAAATCCAGGCTGTGTTCTAAGTATGCCTAGCTCTGTAGAGTCCCACAAAGGAGTGACCTCAGTGACCAGTGAGCCAAGGGCGCGCTGCGCTGTGTGCCAAATACTTATCCTCAGGGCCGTTGGGTCTCTGAGACAGTCTTGCTGAGGTTGCACATATAAAGCTCTAAGGTAATTCCCAGCTGCATGTGGTGTCTGTCTGCTTGAAACACTGGGTCATCCATTCTGTTGTGCACCCACAAATTTATGGTGGTGAGTTGTGCTGCCCAATTATGTTTTTGGATGTCAGAGAGAGCAATCCATCCATCATGCCATCCTCTCGTCAACTTGTTGATAGTCTTGAAGTAAGTTGATAGGACCAGATAAGGAGTATTGTACAAGGTCTAGAGAAACCGGGGCAGGGCCATCATCTTAAAAAGGACTTCCCTTCTCAAAAGGGATATTGGCATGGATCGTCAGTGTTGAGCATCTCGTTTTAGACGCTTAATCAGTGGAAGTAGGTTCTTGCTGTAAAATAAGTCAGGGTCAGATGTAACATGGATACCGAGATAGCAAAATCCATCTCAAGCAGCCCGAGGCAACTGGGGAGTCTGTCCACTCAGGATATAGATTAGAGGCTTAGCCCAGTTAATGGTTTATCAGGGATACTGACCAAATTGGGTGAGTATGTGCATTATTCCATGGATCTGCCTCATACACCAGTGTATCATATGCATAAAGTGATATTCTATCCTCCCAACAGTCAAACTCTCTGGAGGCCTCTAATCAGTGGGTCTCCCCTGATCCAGGCCACTAGTGGTTCCAGATTAGGGGCAAATATTAGGGGTGATAGTGGGCATCCATATTGGAGTTTAAATACCTGGGGTCCACCTCATTAACCATAATTCACACCAAGGGCTCTTGGTTATTATTCAAGACATGTTTTATGCCTATGGTGATGAACATATATCTCATTGCATCGTTTAAACACTTGACTTGTTGAGTGCTCTGCCTTCTTAGGAAGCTGACAAAAGACACCTCCCAATCCGAAAACCAAATCACAGAGAGAAGGTGTATTTCTGGATCCATGTAAAGAGTCAAAGCCATCAAACACTCTCTCTCTTCCCATTCTAACCCCTTACCCTTCACCATTTTTGTTGATCGTGCCAATCTTCACCCAGCATCTGCCTGGGGCAACTGAATGCTGGGTTCTACACCATTGCTATAGCCATGTATTAGGTCAGTGACCTTGACACCTGCCATCTTGATTTTATTTGTGAGCTACTCCTTGAAGGTGAGGTCAGTGGCCAATCAAGGAAACCTTTATTATCATGAATGTGATTTGGCCATGTTCTCACGTTTCTCTTTTGTAAGATTTGCTACTATGCCCACCAAAATGCTCCCCTTAGTCCACATATGTGTACCTTAATGAGGCCCACATAATACAAATGTATTCAGGAAGGTGGATAGCTGCCATTTACCTTATTTTGATGTGCTGTATATAACGTACGGCAGCATTAGCAACAGCTGTAGCTTTCATTAATTGAATTATAAACTAAAGGGAAAGTCTAAAAAGTGAAATTTGAAATATTTAGATCTATCTTTAAAGTTTTACACATAAATGAATTATAGATGCATAACTGTGAATAATGAGGTGTTTTCACATAGGGTTTCTGAACAACATCAAAAAGACAACGAGAATGAACCTGCAGTTGTCCTTGATTCCACTTTGAGTCCTGAGGTGAAAAACTCCCTATTCAGTCACAGTTTCCCATTAACAATTTTATGTTAAGTATCCCACCCATACCCTCTTACCCTGCTAAGAAGAGCAGCAGAGGGCAGGTGGAGGGCATTTGAGGAGCCAATATACACCCCCTTATTTCCCTAACATAAATTTAAAAAAATCCTACCACTCACCCCCACCCACTACATTACCTTCCCCTCTTCTGCCGCCCACCCACAATATTTTCAACATTACCCTTCATTATCATCCTCTTCCTCTCCAAAATTTAAATAATCATTGGCAAACCAATAGGTCTTGCCTTTGCTATCTATTGCCTTTGCCAATGCTTTATGTGGATGCAGTACATCATCAGTTAAAATGTGCTGAAGCAGATATGCTATTTAGAAAATTATTATTGATGTTTATGTGTTTTGAATAATTAAAAGTTTGTAGAGAAATTAATCGTAGAGAAAATAATGTGCAAGTTTGAAAATGTGCTCTCGGGGCATGTCACCCACTTATACGAGATTGTACTAATATAACTGAAACTGTGTGAAATAATGGAAAATGTATAAGAATGATGTAGTAATATGTCACATAGAAATGTATAACCTATGTTTTGCATTAATTTGTAGTGCTAACTTAGCTGAAATTAAGGCCTAGTCTTCCTAGGCCTCGCACACATAGAGCTGAAATACTAAACGCGTTGCAAGAAGCTGGTTGTATGACCCGTCCTTGAGCCACCTGATGTTAAAGTTGCTTAGCTAGCATTTTCTGCAATGTACCGGCGGACAGGAGATGATGAAGACAATTTGCTACAATTATGTGTAAAGTAGGCTAAATGTACTTTCCCAGGACTTGAACAATGGAGGCACTGACTGAAGAGGAACATGCAACAATTTCGATACCTGAAGAGCCGGATGATGAGGACATCGTAAAGTGGATCAATCCACGTCTTGTGAAAGGACTAATATTAAAATTTGAAGATTTGGTAAACAAATACTATAGGTTAAATTCATATCTGCTGACTGATTGACCAATTGGGAATTAAGGGGATGGACTGTGAGACCCTAATAAAAAGTCATGACAAGGGGCTAATATTTCAGATGCGAGAGAATTTAGGCAGATGTGAGGGGAGATGTTAATGACGTCAGAAGACGCTGTTCAAGATTATGTTGTTTGGCTCATACTCTTGAGAGACTAGTGCATAGCTGATCGATTGATGACCTGAAGATGAAGACTGACTCTGTTGCTGATCCATTCTGTGGATAGGTAGCTATGAAAATGTGACTGACTAAATATGCCTTTTCTTCTAGGTACCAACTGCGCTGATTATAGATTCTCACTTAGAAAGATGTTTTCCACATTCATGTTTTCTCTAAATTGTTTTGCATGAAGTCCCACATGCTAATGTTAATCTTGGTTAGATAGGCTTCTAAAGGTGACGTTGAGAGTGACAGAGGACTGACAAGCTATCTGCTGAACTCTGCTGTTGATGCTAGAAATCTTCTCTTGGCTTATGTAGGAGCACTCAATCAAATGTTTTCTTCAAGTTCTGATTTGATTATGTTATCGACGTTTCATTAATGAACTAATAATTGAGCTGATTGAACAAAGTTTGATCTAACAGATGATTTAGTATTGTAATCAATAGGGAAATAAAAATTGTTTAACACTTTAACGAGTTGTGGTTATTCATAAATAGATGGTTTTAGATGTTGTCAATTAAATATTGAAGCTTGGTTATGCTGATTACTGATTTTAGTAGTCACTACATGACTAGGATATTCCATGCAATCCAAAAGGTTACCGCTTGTAAGTTTACTTACTAAGGACTAGGCGCGCTAACAAAAGCTAAATGTGTTTTTCCTACACAGTACTGCATCAACAAAAAAAATAAAAAAATAAAACATGTTTCAAGACTCCATGCATGCATAGCACATACACATCATGACTATACTAGTACCTGCATTATTCAGTAGGCAAGCACATGCGTCAACACGGGGCTCCTACAAACATTTTATTAAATGTTTTATTTACCAATTCCATACAGTAGACACAATTTGGTGTGGTAAATAAAAAAATCAACTCTGAATAGCCCTAAAGCTGAGTGCCCCAGCAGCAAATGGGAGGTGGTGAGTCCTTTAAGAAATCTAAAAAGTAAAAAAAAAAAAAGGTACAATTAAAAGGGCTGTGAGTGGTGTCACAGAAATAGAGGAGCATGTGGGGGCATCAGTAGGGAATGGATGAGGAATAAAATAAAAATGAACCGGGAAAATGGGAAGGGATAAAGGAGACGTAAAGCAGCATATGAGCAACATAGAGCACAGGGGCTGGGGGTTTGGCTGGTGAGAACCAAGTGAACGAAAGAACTACAAAACACAAGCACCTCACTGAGTGTGTTTTGAAAATTAAAAAGTAAATTATATAAAAGGGAGCAGAAGAAGAGTGCAGGTCAGCCAAACAAAAGGAAGGTGAATAGGCTATGCTTCAGGGGCAGGTCAAACACAAGAGAAAAGAAAGCCATTGAATAAGAAGCTTGCAAATGAGCGTAACAATAAAGCCAACCAATGGAAGCAGTAGGCGAGCTCAAACCCCACTGTAAGTTCTTGACAGCGCCTACAAAAGGACTTTCAAAATCAAACAGCAAAAACCTGCCTGGTAGGTGAAACCTAAAAATTACCTGGTGTCTACCTAACCAAACGCATCGGCCTCTGCATTACCACTGCTCCCAAACCATGGCGTGACACCAAACCATGTATCCCTCTCTTGACTCCCCCCCAGTCTAAATGGACAAAAAGGAAATATCTTGGCCTCCTCCCTCCCACAAGATTTCTCACAAGATTTTTAAGAATCTTGTGAGTGGATCCATTAAAATATCTGTCAGCAAGGGTTAGTGGACACATGCATAAAATATCCAATCAGGGGGTGGGGGTCCAAGCACACCACCTATGGTCTCCTATCCCTCATCTCTGCAAACACCCAAGAAGACAGGTGTCATCAATAGTCACCATTTTTCTGGCTCACACAGGTCTCTGGACATCCAAATGCGACTGAGGAAGGCAGGGGGAGCAAACGCTTCCCCAAATATATAGTTAACAGTTGGAAACAACTTTTGCTATGCATGGCTCTCATAGAGAGCCTCTATCATTTATTTCAGTTTCAAAATGTCATAACTCACACCTCTTACATAGCAACAGTTGATAATAAAACTGTTGCAATGCCATAAAGGCCTTCCAGACCAGGCTGACATGGCTGTGCAAGCTTTGAATGAAAGCAGAAAGCAAAGCAGCAGGACCGGGGAAGTAAGGCTGGGACAAGGAGTGGAGGCTGTTTAATGTATGGCTCCACCTTATCTCCTCTGCCCCTGAATTCCAGTTGAAGGTAGATGAAGATTTTTGAACCATACAGAACATAAAACTATAGATGGGTAAATGGTGAAATATGGGGATGTTTTCACCTCAGTGTGCTGAATGATGTCATAAACAACTCAAGCTTCACTCTCCTTGTCTATTTGATGTCACTCAGAACCCCTTGGTGGAAAACATCACTGTAATTCACTGTTACCTGCCTATAATTCTATATGTTTGCCATAACAGTTCACAACAGGATTTCGAATCCAGCCATGTATGCCGATGGCTGCCTGTGAGAGAAATACATAATGTCAATTGCAAGAACCCACAATCATCCTGGCATATATTCAAATTTCTTTAAAATTGGATGCAGTAATCCATATGTCGGAGACGTCTTTTCCACGCATTGATTTGTTCTGCATCACAGATCCTTGCCATAAAATATATCCATTGTGAAACATGATTTGTGTGTAAAAAAATTAGATTGAAGAGGGACACCTCATTGGAGGGATGAAGATGGCGTTTTAGACATGTGTACACTAGAGTAACGGTCTTTAAACATTCAAACAAACAGGCCTTCGTTTTTCTGTTTCCGTAAAACTATTTGAAAATGAAATACAATTTCCCCAAGTTCTTTGAAAAAGATCAAAGCGATTCGTTTCTATTATATTATAGACTTGCCACAATTTCCCACTATCTTCATGCATAATTTGATGAAAACAAAGAAGAACTTTGAATAACGAAATGCTTCAGTGTAGTTCCATTCTGTGTATAGAAAACTGTACTGAACATGAAAAACTTTGAAAAAAGAGCACTAGTTTTTAAATAAAAACGTAATCCTTTCGAGATTTTTCTCTTTTAAACACATTCCATCTTGTGAGAAAGCGGGTGTGAATATTGTTCATGACTCAATAAGAGCATTTACGTTTTAATTTACACATTAAGCAATTTAAGTACAGCGTATCACGAAGGCCTCATTTTCAATTCATATCAAAAAAGTTACTAAATTCAAGTACAAAGAATGTTGTGGTATGGAGGTTGTAAATGTTATGCCTGTAAATTCCATATTTGAGACTAAAGGTGGCAGTGTTCTCCTATCCAACGGTTTTACAGTGTGCGAATATTAAAGTGATTTATTCCTGCAAAACAATACAAATTCTCAGCTATGTATATATTAAACACAGTATAAATTATATTTTTCTCTACTGTATTCTATTGTATTCTAATTGTATTGAAATCTATTGTATTGTATGAGGAGTTAGGAGAATGCAGTGTATCTGAACTCTCATATAACAAGGGACCAAAGGTAATAAAAATAATAATAATAATAATAAATAATGGGCATGATGTATTACGCGCTTGCACAAGATATAAGACATTGTGTGATATACTTACTAAGCTTTGACAGCAAGTTTGTGTCAAAAAAGTGACACAAGCTTTAAGGGGGTACCTGGGTGGTACATGGGCATTCCCATGCAACCACCCTTGCCTTTTGGTGCAAAACCCGATCTACAAACAATAGTAGACAGGATTTTGCACCTAAAGTTAACGCCATGTGAAAGGAAATGTTTTCATTTCTCCTTCCTTTTTTGGCAGGACACATACAACGTAGGAAAAGTTTTAAAGTGTGTCTATGCATAGTATCTTGTACTGGAAGGCTGCCCTTCCACTACAAAATCTATGCTAGACTCACACACACACCCATGCACTATGGCGCAAAGGTATGTTGGTGGTGCACAACAGCAGATTTCTGCGCTGGGGCTAGGGAGAGGGGAGTAGTGCAGATTTTTTGGCTGCTGCACTGTGTGAGAATCTAGTAAATCTGGGCCTGTGAGTGCATAACCTACAGTCTTACTGTGGTATAGGGACAAAGTCACCACTCACACCTCTTGACTCACAAAGCCCACACTGCATCTCCTTGTGATTCATGGAGCATGAAAGAGGAGAACATCCTTTATTTGCGATTCGCAAGTATAAGTGTCAGTGTGTGCTGCAGCACTTTTCACGATTAGAAATTCTGGTTCAGGGTGCAATTCGATGGACCTTTAGTTCCAAATCGATGCTGTCACAAAAATCAATACAATTAAATCCTGTGAAGCACATCCGGCCGCACAAGGATAACGGAGATTATTCGATTTGCTAACCATGACAGTTTTAATAAAAGATTAGAAAAGTTACAAATTTAAACCTTCAAATTAGTTGTAAGTCAATAGCCAATAGATGAAGACATTAATCAGTTTAATTCAGAGCACTTCAAAATCCTAAATGCAAAGACAAACTGTTACTTTCTCAAAATAAATCAAAGGAAACCAATTTTCCCTAGAAGAAAAAACGCTGTTCAACTAAGCTAGGAAAAGTCAGAAAGCTTGGGAAGAAGTCAAGCAGAAGGCATCAGCATGGTGTGCCTCTGAAGGGCAGGATATATCAATCAAAAGCAGATTTGCATAGCAAGGTGTCTGCCCCTGAATCAGTTAAACTTCTTCAGGCACAGAAAAACATCTTCTCTAAAGGGAGCTAAAGGAATCTGTGTCTCAAGAAAGCTAAAACCCAACCTGCTCTATGTAAATTAATAAGGATATACCCTAAAAGAAAGTTATACGCAGTCTCAATCCAAAGGAAGCTGGAAAGGCATCTACCTTTAAAGAAGCTAAAAAAGTAATCTCTGTTTAAAGGAGGCTAAAAGCGGATCTAAATCTAAAATGCTGCAAACAAGTTCTTAAAACAACAGGTTTCTAACGTCATCTGCAACTCCTAAACTTTCAGAACAGGCAACCAATCAAGTAAAGACAGAAAAGATGCTGTTCTAATTTCATTAGAATGTAAAAAAAGGTCCTCACAAGCAGGCTCCGACTGTGACCTTCAAACTTAACAGATACGACATATGTACTGCTCACACTAGTAGAAGCAGCTCCAATACCTATATTCGATTAAAATATTCCACAACAATCCCAAAGAAAAAAACATTATTTTCTGCACGAGAAATTAGGAAAAAAATAAGCATTTGACGTTTTCACTGTTGCTGCAGATTTTCAATAAAATTAAAATCCACGTTTTACAAGAAAGGTAATCAACTTTTCAAAATACAAGCCTACAATACCTAGAATCAATTTAAACATGGAAACATGCAGTACATACGTTTGTGACGTTTTACTGTTAATATATGTGCACAACACATTTAATAATGGTAAATGTATTTAATGTGTGAACACAACGGTCACACAAACCACTGACTGTTTAACCAAAAAGGGAGTAGTATTCATTGCAAAGTGAGGGGCAGATTCAACCTTATGAATTTGGGTGGAACACACAACAGTCTGCAGCACACGCATTGTTCTTGTCCATTGCATCATCCTAATTTTGTATTTTGATTGCAGTCCCTGTCGATATTTTGTGAGAGCGAATGGAGTTATGGAAGTCTGTTGTCCCTCAATGGCCTCCATCACTGCATTTGTGGCCATTCGTTAAGATTTGCAGAAGGAATCACGATTCATTTATATTACCGGGGCAGTAAATGGATGACCAGGCTGGTGGAATGTATTTCTATCAACACTCGTGAATTTTAAAAGTGACTTTGGCAGTACATACTTTATGAATTAACATACGTTGAAAATGACTTTATTTCCACTATGAGTGCAGTGCTTTTTAAATGTATTATGCTGTGATTGGAACATGAAACACTTCAGCCTAACTTTATTTTGGTTTCAACGTGCATTATGGGAAATGTATTTTTATTAAGATCATTGAATTAATGGATGTGTGCCTTTAAAATCACATGGTCACTTTACTTTGCAAATGCTGCTCACATGTGAGAAAAGGCTCCTGTGAGAGCCGAAACGAGCCAGTACATTAATGAGGCTGCCACTGTGTAATATGCAATAAGGCGCCTGGTCATCCATTTACCGAGCATCAGCACAGACTGTTGGTTGTTACATGGTTGGATCCTCCGTTCCTTTATTAGGCCAATGCCGCCCTGTAGGGGACCTGAGCCCCTGTAATATGGAGACTTTTGTGCTGTGTCTACATATACATATATAGATTATAACACGCATCTATGGCATAATAAAGTCCTCGTAAACTTTAAAGAAACATACTAACATTATAATAATAAGGCTAACATATGTGATATAATGATAAAAACAGAGAAAAAATGATTGTATTCTCAGTGGTTGAAAACTTTCAGACAAAATACAACTGGTATACGAGACATTGGGGGTTATTCTAACTTTGGAGGAGTGTTAATCCGTCCCAAAAGTGACGGTAAAGTGACGGATATACCACCAGCCGTATTACGAGTTCCATAGGATATAATGGACTCGTAATACGGCTGGTGGTAAATCCGTCACTTTTCCGTCACTTTTGGGACGGATTAACACCTCCTCCAAAGTTAGAATAACCCCCATTGTCTGCTGACTGCCGAAGAAATTAAGTTTAAGGTACCATAGTAACTGAGCATTTTGAGAGGAGGAACATAGAGTTAAATAGGTAATATCCAATTTCAAACAAATACTATTCCACCGTGATTTAAATAATAATTCAGAAGCCTTTTTCCAATTAAAGGAAAATTAGTTGAAAGGAAATTGCAAGAAGAATGTCTATAAAATTGTGTTCAGGGAGAGAGGGGAAATAGTGACAAGACAAAGTACCCCAAAAAGTGAAGAACATTGAAATAATGTATGTTGAAAATTCTTCTAATTTGGGACATCTAAACATCTTGTGCATGATGTCACTAATGGGATAATTACAAGACCAACATTGAGAAGAAATATTTGGTGAACATATGGAGCACTGTGTTGAGGTGAAGTATAATCTGTGATATAGGAAAACATGGATTGTGAAATACTAGATATTTTTTTAGATATACACGAGACCAAACCTTATTCCTAAGGGAGACCTGTCATTGGACACCAATATGTTGCTCCCAAAGAAGTTCAGTTTTTGACATGGAAATAGGATTAAGTGGGAGTGAAACACTCCTATAAAGGGCAGAGGCTTTAAATAAGAATCTTAGTTAAGTCAGATATATGAGGAAACGTGACTAGAGAATATTGAAGTGCTAAATATGCATCTAGAACAACATTAATAAGCAATTAAAAAGAGAAAGAAAAGATTGAGGACATTTAAAAAATTGTTGAAATCAGGGGAAAGAAATAGGATTACCATTATCCACAAATTTTGAAATCCACATAATACTTCTAGTCTTCCAAGAGTGCCAGAAAATAGGCCTAAATGTTAATTTTAATAAGTTGATTATACCATATAGATATTTTGTTAAACACAGAGGGAGTTATTGTTTTAGGCACGAATGTGGATTTGATAGGGGTAATAGTATGTTGAAAAACAGGGAAAGTTATTATTGAAGATTTAAAGGTAAAAGATAACACTTCCTTGGAGAGAAGGGGATGAGAAGAGCTTTCTTTACATCGAGCCATTAGGGCACAAATGATGAAAGTGAATTAAAAGTCCAGTTGGAAGCTTGGCGTAAACCAAAAGCTTTATGATGAGAAATCAGGAAAATTCACTCTTCCTTCTAACTTTGAGTTTGTAAGAGAAATAGAGAGACTCTTGCTCTCTTGTTGTTTCATAAAAATTTGGTAAGTAAGGTATTAATTTTTTTAAAAGTAGTTTTAGAAATATGAACAGGCATCATAGATAGGAGATATAGTACAAGTGGATCATTTTAATAGAGTCTAGACGCCCCCACCAAGATAAAGAGAGGATTCCAAGCAAAAAGTACATTTTCAACTTTAGTAACACGGGTTTTGAAATTGATCTTGATAGATTCCTGTATTTAATTAATGAACCAGACACCTAATATTTAATTATGGAAGATGAAGCCCATAGAAAACCAGTTTCTATAAAAAGTGCTTGAGTATGTATTTGTTTAATAGAAGAATTTCAGTTGTATCTTTATTGATTTTATAACTAGAAACTTTAGAAAAAAGAGTTATTTGCTGAAGAAGAACTGGAACAGACATTTCTGGAGCAGAACTGAAGAGAAGAATATCATCTGCATATGCTGCTAATTTTAACTGACGATCTCCAAACTGGAAACCAGATATAGATAGATTAGAACATATGCCGGTAAGAAAAGGTTCAAGAGCCTGGACAAACAATAAATGAGAAAGAGGAAAACCTTGTGTACACCATGTTGAAGAGAAAAATATGTAGAGGTGTTCCCATTTACCAGAACAGAAGCACATGATGAATGATTAAGAAGGGAGATTAATTCTAATATTTTGGGACCAAAGCCATACCATGTTAACACATTTAACGTAAAAACCCAACTAATTCTGTCAAATGCTTTCTCTACATCTATTGAAATTGCAGCCAGAGAAGGTTTAAAAAAAGGAGATTTACTTAGTGTGTTGAGAAATAATCTAGCAATATCAGATGCTAATCTACCTATAATCAAATTAGATTGTGCCAATCCAATAATATGAGGGGGGAATGATTCCAATCGGAGGGCTAAATGTTTAGCAAAGATCTTGTTATCAATGTTTACCAGCGAAATAGGTCTGTAATTTTTACAGTGAATGTGATCTTTCCAAAATTGTTGCTTCTTGAAATGTACCAGAAGTAGATTTAGATGCTATAAAATAGTGAAGAAGACGTAACATGTGAGGGAGATTAATACTTGAGAAGTGTGAATAAAATTCTGCACTGAACCTGGTCTTGATGTTTTCACATTTTTTAGTGAGTTTAATGCTTGAATAATTTTGTCATTGGTGACATTTGCTTCCAAAGTCTTGAATGATAAATGAGAAGGAAAGGAATGAGTAGTTTGTTGCAGTTATTCTCTTATATGAGATTTTTCCGTTGAAAAATCGGGAGTATACAGTGCTTTATAGAAATTAACAAATTCAATTAAGATATCTTGATGTTTTGTTATTGGTACACTTTGTGAATTGATTATTGAGTCGATTGTGTGATGTTGTTTTTTGACCTTCAGATAATTAGTGTTAGAAATGGGGTTTTTGGTTGGCAGTCAGGTTACCCTCAGTCCAAGCAAGAACCCTCACTCTAGTCAGGGTAAGTCACACACAATCCAAATTATCCTGTGCCCACCCTCTGGTAGCTTGGCACGAGCAGTCAGGCTTAACTTAGAAGGCAATGTGTAAAGTATTTGTGCAATAAATCATACAATAACACAATATAGCACCACAAAAATACACTACACAGTGTTTGAAAAAATATATCATATTTATCTGGATATTTGCAGATCAAAATGAATAAAAATGCAATATGAAATTGTAGAGATATCACTGAAAAGTGATATAAAGTGTCTTAAGTCTTTAAAAACCAAACAAAGTCTCTTTCAAGCACAAAGTACCAGGTTTAAAGTGGAAAATCTCCGCTAAGGGACGCAGAAGAAGAGATACGTGGAAAAATGGTGTGTGCGTCGATTTCTCCCCTGCACACATGGACTTGTGTCCTTATTTTTCACGCGGGGAAGTCGTGCGTCATTTTCCGGCATGCGGACAGTCTCTTTCTATGGTTCGCGGGATTACCAGATGTCCCGGGGTCTGTGCGTGGATTCTTCGGCATGTTTTCCGGCAGTGCGTCATTCCGGGAGGCTTGCATGGAATTTTCTGTCTCACGGCAGGCGTTGCGTCAATTTCCCCTCTGGAAGTCGGGCGGCGTTGTCCATGCAAGGCCGTGAGTCGAAGTTCCGGTCGCCCCGTAGGCCTTGCGCCGAGCAGAGTCGCGTCGAGCAGCGTTGGTGTGCGGCGATTTTCTCACCCTCGGAGCAAGCTGTGCGTCGAAATGTTCGGCGCACGAAGAGTCCAAATGAAAAAGAGAAGTCGTTTTGGTCCTGAGACTTCAGGGAACAGGAGGCAAGCTCTATCCAAGCCCTTGGAGAGCACATTTACAGCCAGACAAGAGTTCAACAAGGCAGCAGGCCAACAGCAAGGCAGCAGTCCTTTGTAGAAAGCAGACAGGTGAGTCCTTTGAGCAGCCAGGCAGTTCTTCTTGGCAGGATGTAGTTTCTGGTTCAGATTTCTTCTCCAGCAAGTGTCTGAGGTGGTAGGGCAGAGGCCCTGTTTTGTACCCAAATGTGCCTTTGAAGTGGGGGAGACTTCAAAGAGTTGCTTAGAAGTGCACCAGGTCCCCTTTCAGTTCAATCCTGTCTACCAGGGTACCAGTAGGGGGTGTGGCAGTCCTTTGTGTGAGAGCAGGCCCTCCACTCTTCCAGCCCAGGAAGACCCATTCAAAATGCAGATGTATGCAAGTGAGGCTGAGTACCCTGTATTTAGGGTGTGTCTGAGTGAATGCACAAGGAGCTGTCAAATAAACCTAGCCAGACGTGGATTGTAAGGCACAGAAAGATTTAAGTGCAAAGAAATGCTCACTTTCTAAAAGTGGCATTTCTAGAATAGTAATATTAAATCCGACTTCACCAGTCAGCAGGATTTTGTATTACCATTCTGGCCATACTAAATATGACCTTCCTGCTCCTTTCAGATCAGCAGCTGCCACGTCAACAATGTATGAGGGCAGCCCTAATGTTAGCCTATGAAGGGAGCAGGCCTCACAGTAGTGTAAAAACGAATTTAGGAGTTTTACACTACCTGGACATATAAACTACACAGGTACATGTCCTGCCTTTTACCCACACAGCACCCTGCTCTAGGAGTTACCTAGGGCACACATTAGGGGTGACTTATATGTAGAAAAAGGGGAGTTTTAGGCTTGGCAAGTACTTTTAAATGCCAAGTCGAAGTGGCAGTGAAACTGCACACACAGGCCTTGAAATGGCAGGCCTGAGACAAGGTTAAAGGGCTACTTAAGTGGGTGGCACAACCAGTGCTGCAGGCCCACTAGTAGCATTTAATCTACAGGCCCTAGGCACATACAGTGTACATTACTAGGGACTCATAGGTAAATTAAATAGTCCAATTGGGTATGATCCAATGTTACCAGTTTAAAGGGAGAGAGCATATGCACTTTAGAACTGGTTAGCAGTGGTAAAGTGCGCAGAGTCTAAAAACCAGCACAAATGAGGTCAGAAAAAGAGAAGGAGGAAGGCAAAAAGTCTGGGGATAACCCTGCAGAAGGGCCATTTCCAACATATCCCCCTTCCAGCCTAAAGCCAGGGTAGACTAATCAACACTCTGATGGACTTCCCTGCTTAAGGCGATAGAACATGGACAACGGCCCGCTACTGCAGGGGCACTTGCCAGTTCTACGCCTTTCTGAACTCAGTGAGGCTTCTTTATCTATACTCTCTGGGGCCACTGAACTGGCCCATGGGGAACCCTTCTCATCACCTGAGGACCCCATCTGTAAAGCTCCTAACTTTAATTTGCTTACAGATGCATCCCAGTATGCAGACAGTACCACCATGGCCAACAAAGTGATGTGGCCCATTCCATTCCTTGGGTCTGACTTCTGTCCCCAACCCAGGGAAAACTCTGCCCACAAGGACAGAAACCAACAGATGCCACTGACAGCTGTCAGTGTCATGAGCCAGGCCCCAGACCATCCACTGCTAAGTTTAGACCCTGAGGGGGGCCGTTGGATGAGCTTCTCCTCCAGCTGGGGGGCTGGTAGGGAGCCCCCAAGGGGCTCCTGAAGCATCCCAGAATGGGGGGCAGTAGCCCCAGGGGTCTTGCACCCCTTCTGTGTTCTCACCAGGTCAGGGGTGGGTCCCTGATACTGGTCACTCAGCCCAGGGTCTGTACCCTGAGGCTGAACAGAGGACAGGGGTGAGTCCTTCCTCACCGTGCCTCCCCATCTGCGCTCACATACCCTCCTCTGGGGAGTGGTACTGCCAGACATCTGAACTGTCAGGGCACCCTTAGGGGTCAACCCTCTCAGCTCTCCTGACACTAAGGGAAACTAATTCCCCAGAATGCAGTCAATGGGCAGCTGGGTACTAACTATGACCTGCCTCTGGGTCACCTCCCCACCCCACTCTAGGGACACCCGGGCCATGGGGCGGAAGAAATCTTCCCCAATGGCTGGAGTCACTTTACACACCTGTCTGGTGTACTGCTCTGGTGACACTAGTCTCTCCACAATCATGGTAAGACTAGCCCCTGTGTCTCTCAGAGCGGTGACTGGGACCCCATTCACTCCCACCTGGTGGAAGTGATGACTCCCACCCTCAGGGATCACCAGTTTACCCTCTGAGTCCACCTCCCAACTAAAGGAGATGAAGGCATGGTCTACGACCTGCCCTTGGGGACTACTTTCCCCTAAGGCCACATGGGCCACCCCTGTAGAGATCCCAATACTGGGTGAGTTCTTTGGACAGACAGAGTCCCCCTTCCTGTGTCCTAGCCGGGAACACTCAAAGCAGCAGGGTTGGGAATGGGATGCTTTGGGCCACTGCCCACCAGAACCACCACCCTGTTTCTCAGATGGGGCATGGGAACCCTTTCCTCCCCCCTTACTCTGGGACTTGTCTGGGTCATCTCTAACCTCCCCCTCACTCTGTCGGGGGGAACCGGAACCACCCTTCTTGGGGTCACTCCCAGATACCTTTTTGGACACTCTGGTGCTAGCCCAGAGGTCCGCCTCCTCAGCAAGCTTCCTGGGATCAGTCAGCTTACTGTCTACTAGGTGCTGGCGCAACTCTGTAAAACAAATACCGAGCATATGCTCTCTCAGAATCAAATTATATAATCCTGTGTAATCATCTACCTTGCAGCCCCGCACCCATCCATTCACTGCCTTACTGGCAAAGTCAAAGAAATCTACCCATGTTTGTGTGGATAGTTTGGTGCTGTCCCTGAACCTCTGACGGTATCTCTCAGAGGTCAGCCCAAACTTGGCAAGTAAAATGGCTTTCTGAAGTGGGTATGTGTTTTGATCCGGTTTGTCCAATGTGAGAAGTGTGTCCCTCCCCAAAGGCGGTACATAACCCCACATAGCTGTACCCCATTGCCCTTCAGGAACCTCATGAGCCCTTAGTGCAACTTCATAAGCAGCTAACCATTTATCTATGTCATCTCCCACCACAAAACTGGGCACCACATTTTTGGGTATACAAACCTTCTTTTCTCCAGCAGGTCCTGTCAGTACGCTGCCACCATTACTGCTGGATTCAGACTGCTTTGCCTTGAGATCCAGCTCCTTGAGACTCAGTTCATGAGCCAACAAAAGTTTATTTTCAGCCAAGGCTCTCTCAGCTGCAGCTTCAGCTCTTTCAGCTTCAATCTCTTTGGCTGCTCTTTCAGCCTCAGCTTGCTTGGCTTCTCTCTCTGCCCTTCTTTCCTCCTGTTGAGCCTCAATTTTCAGTTTTGCCATTTGCAATTGGAACTCCCTTTCTTCTCTCCTTTCCTCTGCGGTCAGGCTTTGCACAGAGACACTGCTCCCTGATCTGGAAGGGGGCACAATTGCAGTGGTAACATCACCCACTGATAGCAACAAATCCTCTAAATGGGCTTCTGCCCAGGCCGTCAGCGCCACTTAAAAGTCCTCCTTTTTGGAGGCCCCTTGGGTGGGTACTCTCATCACCCTGCAGAACCCTCTTAGCTGTTTGACAGTATATGTATCCAACAGGGCTAGGTCAAAGTCTCCTACTTGAGACCCAGCCAGAGACATGTTGAGTGAGGATTTAGTTTTTGAAAATTGTCAGGAAAAACGAATTTGCAAAAAAGAGATAAAAATCAAGCTGACCTTCAACTGTGGGTAGGTAGTGAAATACCTAGCTACTATATGTTACTGCACAAACACAAGTCCTATCCTCACCGCTGATCACCAATGTTAGAAATGGGCTTTTTGGTTGGCAGTCAGGTTACCCTCTGTCCAAGCAAGAACCCTCACTCTAGTCAGGGTAAGTCACACACAATCCAAATTATCCTGTGCCCACCCTCTGGTAGCTTGGCACGAGCAGTCAGGCTTAACTTAGAAGGCAATGTGTAAAGTATTTGTGCAATAAATCATACAATAACACAATATAGCACCACAAAAATACACCACACAGTGTTTAGAAAAATATATAATATCTATCTGGATATTTGCAGGTCAAAACGAATAAAGATGCAATATGAAATTGTAGAGATATCACTGAAAAGTGATATAAAGTGTCTTAAGTCTTTAAAAAGCAAACAAAGTCTCTTTCAAGCACAAAGTACCTGGTTTAAAGTGGAAAATCTCCGCAAAGGGCCGCAGAAGAAGAGATACGTGGATAAATGGTGTGTGCGTCGATTCCTCCCCGGCACACACGGACTTGCGTCGTTATTTTTCACGCGGTTAAGTCGTGCGTCGTTTTCCGGCGCGCGGACAGTCTCTTTCTGTGGTTCGCGGGATTACCAGATGTCCTGGGGTCGGTGCGTGGATTCTTCGGCTTGTTTTCCGGCTGCGCAACGTTCCGGGAGTCTGAGCGTGGAATTTTATTTCTCACGGCAGGCGATGCGTCGATTTCCCCTCTGGAAGTCGGGTGGCGCTGTCCATGTGAGGCCGTGCGTCGAAGTTCCAGTCGCCCGTAGGCGTCGCGTCGAGCAGCGTTGGTGTGCAGCGATTTTCTCGCCTCTGAGCAAGCTGTGCGTCGAAATTTTCGGCGCACGAAGAGTCCAAATGAAAAAGAGAAGTCTTTTTGGTCCTGAGACTTCAGGGAACAGGAGGCAAGCTCTATCCAAGCCCTTGGAGAGCACTTTTACAGCCAGACAAGAGTTCAGCAAGGCAGCAGGCCAACAGCAAGGCAGCAGTCCTTTGTAGAAAGCAGACAGGTGAGTCCTTTGAGCAGCCAGGCAGTTCTTCTTGGCAGTATGTAGTTTCTGGTTCAGATTTCTTCTCCAGCAAGTGTCTGAGGTCATAGGGCAGAGGCCCTGTTTTGTACCCAAATGTGCCTTTGAAGTGGGGGAGACTTCAAAGAGTTGCTTAGAGGTGCACCAGGTCCCCTTTCAGTTCAATCCTGTCTGCCAGGGTCCAAGTAGGGGGTGTGGCAGTCCTTTGTGTGAGAGCAGGCCCTCCACCCTCCCAGCCCAGGAAGACCCATTCAAAATGCAGATGTATGCAAGTGAGGCTGAGAACCCTGTGTTTGGGGTGTGTCTGAGTGAATGCACAAGGAGCTGTCAACTAAACATGGCCAGACGTGGATTGTAAGGCACAGAAAGATTCAAGTGCAAAGAAATGCTCACTTTCTAAAAGTGGCATTTCTAGAATAGTAATATTAAATCCGACTTCACCAGTCAGCAGGATTTTGTATTACCATTCTGGCCATACTAAATATGACCTTCCTGCTCCTTTCAGATCAGCAGCTGCCACTTCAACAATGTATGAGGGCAGCCCCAATGTTAGCCTATGAAGGGAGCAGGACTCACAGTAGTGTAAAAACGAATTTAGGAGTTTTACACTACCAGGACATATAAACTACACAGGTACATGTCCTGCCTTTTACCCACACAGCACCCTGCTCTAGGGCTTACCTAGGGCACACATTAGGGGTGACTTATATGTAGAAAAAGGGGAGTTTTAGGCTTGACAAGTACTTTTAAATGCCAAGTCGAAGTGGCAGTGAAACTGCACACACAGGCCTTGCAATGGCAGGCCTGAGACAAGGTTAAGGGGCTACTTAAGTGGGTGTCACAACCAGTGCTGCAGGCCCACTAGTAGCATTTAATCTACAGGCCCTAGGCACATACAGTGCACATTACTAGGGACTTATAGGTAAATTAAATAGTCTAATTGGGTATGATCCAATGTTACCATGTTTAAAGGGAGAGAGCATATGCACTTTAGCACTGGTTAGGAGTGGTAAAGTGCGCAGAGTCTAAAAACCAGCAAAAATGAGGTCAGAAAAAGAGAAGGAGGAAGGCAAAAAGTCTGGGGATAACTCTGCAGAAGGGCCATTTCCAACAATTAGCTAACGAAGGCAAAAAGTCTGGGGATAACTCTACAGAAGGGCCATTTCCAACAATTAGCTAACAATTTACAAGCTTTAGTTTTCCCACTATAATAGCGAGCATTACTTCTAAGCAAAATGGAGGAAGTATCATTAGTAGAAATTGAATTAAACTGTATTTTGACTTTAGGGAGAGCTTGAAGTTCAGCATTGGATTTGGAAGAGAAATAGTTGTGTTCTAAATTTTGTATTGAATATAATAATGACGTGTTCTCTTATACAGTTTTTCTTTTTTTAGCTATGTAGTTTATAATAATACAATGTGCTGCTGACTTAAATGTGCCCGTAGTAAAGGAGGAGAGGTAGATGCAGAATTATTGATTGCAAAAAATTCAGAAGCAAATGATATAAAGGAGGAAGAACATTGTTCCTCTTTTAACAATGAGTTATTAAATCGCCATCTATGATTATCTCATTGAGGAGGAACCAAGTCCAAATCTGTAGCGACCATGGCATGATCTGATATTATTATGGGACTAATAGCTGACTAGACAATGGTTTGTGCTGAAGATTTGGAGAGAAAAATGTGATCTAATGTATTGAGAGTGCCATGTGAAGCAAATTAATAAAAATAATCTCTGGAAGTGGGATTAGAAATTCTCCAAGAATCCACTAATGTATTGTTACTAATAGTAGTGTGATATTGCATTTTATTGGGTAAAACATGTACTGGGGATTGTCTAAAGATGGATCCATAATTTGGTTACAGTCACCTCCTAGAATAGAATATAAATTATACTATTGTGTACATTTTTTCACATTTAGGGCTAGAATATGTAATCTGCCTGCGTTGAAGAATATATATTCAAAACAGTTAATGGTATTTTATCTATCAATAGATTAAGAATATTACATCTACCAATATCATATTTTTCGTGTGACAGCACAGAACTATTAATATTTTTCCTACTTAAGACAATAACACAATTTTTTTTGTTTGAAGTGGGAGACACAAAAACCAAACCTACCCAACTTCATTTAAATTTTAAAGCTTCAGGTTCAATAAGGTCAGTTTACTGGAGAAGCACTGTGTCAGGATTAGATTGATGGGATATTATTCTCTGTCGTTTAACTGGATTAATACACCCTTTAGCATTCAATGAGATTACTCTGAATGCTACAAGGTAAATATAATAAGGCATTCATGAGGACTAATCAATCTGTAGCAGAATTATGATAAGAGTTAAAAACAGTATGAAGGATAAGGAAAAATTGAAATGCAATGCATAAAAGTAGAGGGAGAAAAAGGAGGAAGAAATGAAAGAGGTGAGGGAAATAGAGGCAAAGAAGAAGGGATATCAAAGAGAGACAGTACATGTCATAAAATGACGACTGAAAAAGCATACCTGAATACCTATGACAAAGTGGAGTGTGGAGGTGACAACTCAATGAAGTGGCACAGCTGATAAGGGAACTACACACCACAGCAGGATGATATGCATGTAGGAGGGAAATGAACAACATACATGACACTCATGGAGCTGCAAAAGTGAAGAATAATATGATAATACATATTTAATCACCACACCATATGCAATATATATAAATGCAAAACATAATAGTGGAAACAACAATGCTAAGGACTATTACTGCGCAGAAGGACCAGCAGTTTCCATCTTGTCTAAAACATGGGTGTTAATAAATTTCTTCAGTTTACCCGAATCTTCATACGAAGTGGTATTGTTCTGATAAGTGAATTTAAAGAAGCATGGATGAAATAGTTCATATTGAGCTCCCAAGTTATATAAAGCAGGATGAAGACTGAGAAATTCTTAAGTCTACTGGTTGGGGCTTTGAATATATCTTGTGACAGGAAAATCCTTCTTCCCGACCATGAAAGATGTTTTTTTGAATTTGGCAGCAGTAAGAACTGTCAGGAGGTCAGTGAATGCCAGAAACAGGAGAATACCACCTCTTGGTTTAGTGTTGGATGTAGATGTAGAGAGACAAGGACCCAATCTGTGAGCTCTTTGTATATTTAGAACAATGGATGGAGGTAAGTCCAGAAATTCTGGAAGAAAGGATGAAAAAAAAGGAGACAGGATCAGATCCTTTGATACCTCCAGGAAGACCATAAATGCAGAGGTTATTGTAACAGTTTCTATTTTCCAAGTGGTTTGTGTGTTTCTTTAGCTGTAGAACGTCCTTCACCAACACTGCAGTTTTACTGGTTTTGTTATGTAGTTCAATGACCTGTTGTTCCATCAAAGACACATGTGTTTCCATGAGAGACCACTGGTCATCAAAGTTCTGGATGTGCTTGATTGTCTCCTCTACAAAAGGACATAAGGCCTGTATTTCCTCCAATAGAATTTCCATTGATATAGGAGATGGTGAATTTTCCGGTAAGCTGGGTCAGGCATGCACAGCAGTATATAATGAAGGCAAAAAAGCACTTAGGAGCTAGGTATGCAGAGTCTTAAATGTCACTTCCCACTTTTAATCCAAATGAGATGGATATAAGCAAGAATCTTTCATTAAAGGTTGCTGAGGTGAAATGCGAGGCTGCCAAGTTCATTACTCACAAAAACATGTTTAGCAGTGTCGCGTAGGCTCTCATTATCCTAATGAGACTACTGGATTTTTGGGCAACAAGATTGTTTACAGTGTGGGGGACTAAGTCTGACCCACGGTGAAGGACCCTTGTCACTCTAAATCCGGGTTATGCTCCGGCTAACTAGCAGTGCCTCATCCCTCCCGAAGGGAAGAGACAATTGGGAAGCCGAGCGCATGACATCTTAGTCGTGGTCACTCAGGTCACAACCAGTTGTACTCTCGTACAAAGTGCGGTCTCATATATAAATGACAAAGGCAGTTTGAGTTTTAAAGATTAGTTTAATAAAACAACTGCATTTTAGATAACAAGACGTGAGCCGCAATAACCAGAACCACACACCACAGTAAGATGAAAATAATAACGAGGAGAGTGAAACATAAAATTAAGGCTATCATATTGTAACTAAATTATGTACTCTCTAAGTTATATTTCGAGCACAGCATGTGAAGCTCTAAGCTTGCCTTTCTGGTTTCCCCGGGAGGACATCAACCCTCATACCTGAGCAAAGGCCTGTGATCTGGATCAGCATCTGCAACAGGGCAGTCAGCATCTAGTTGTGGGTACCTGGTCGGAATCTCCCTCTCCCGTGTACCGGGACTAGAAAGTGTTTTTATACTATTGATGTGAACTAACACCCGATGTTCCTACGTAAGGATGTGTACTGTCTACGAACCATAAAGACTAAACTTCTACCACGTCTATCGGCAATGTACCAGACTGTATCCTTGACTGAAGCACAGAGTGAGCAAGAATGTATTTGTTTGAGAACACAGTGCTGAAGTAAGCTAAACAGTGTGATAGAAGGAAATAAAACAAGACCGTGAAACTGGTTATAGTAAAATAACAGTGCAAGGCTAAATAAAATGCATCTAGGGCAAAGTACACAGAGGCCTAATATGTTAAGCTAACGCGCATAAAGCTACAATAAAAATGGCCACACTACACCCTCCCCTTGTCGGTAGAAAGTGGTTGAAGCCGAAGCTAAAAATGCCATAAGCTAAAATATAATCAAATTTCAACAAGTTAAGTCTACACCAAAGCATATTAATCCTCAATTTAAAATGTGAGCATGCGGCAAAAAATGCCGAATTTCAAATCACAATGTCAATTTTAAAAAGTTCAATTAAAAAAAGTTGTCATGGAAAGCAGGAGAGTCTCCACTTCGGCAGATGACAAAACTGGAAAATCCATGCCAAAGACTATTAAGGACAGGTGTGTTCCAAAGCCCCAGTGTCAACCAAGGCGGCATCCCATGCAGAGCCTGTAAACAAGATAATATCAACTTCCTCTAGGAAGGGTATCTCGTAATTAGCTTCTCGAAGCAAACTCAGACGCAGCGCGCATGTCTGGTAATGAGCCCTCATCGGGAACATCAACAGATCAGCACCAACCACTGGGGGGCGCTGCTGTGAGAGACAGACGTCCAGTGCATGTTCAAAAGAGCACCAATGGCACCAAAACACAGGCTGCACACAATCCAAAATCTGTCTCATTGACAGAGACCAGTCACACCCCAAATGTTCCAGCAGTGTTGCTCCAAAGTGCTGCATCATGCGTTCACGACACAGCTGCGCTGATGGGAGCGCCCACATTCGTCCTTGTTGCGGCGGGACAGCCATTGCGGAAAAACAACAGCAACAGCAAAATGCCAGCTAATAAAGCCAAAGTTATCGGAAATCCCCCAAAAATGCTTCAGAAAATTGAATGAATAGCCGAAGGTATCAAACCAAATATGGAATAGAAGGTGTGAACGAAACCAACACCAACAGCTTTGAAAAAATGTGCTAACCCAGCCGTGCTGGACGCATTAAATATACGCCCCACGAGTTCACCGAAGTGGCTCGGAAAGTTGGTATTTAAAAAGGACTGTATTTCTGCTGATGACCTTGCCACCTGAAGTGCGTAGGTCTCGCGTGCAGATGTAAGGGCCACATGCTTCTGAAACAATAAAGCCTTCAGTATACTTAACTTGTCAAAATTCACCTTGGATGTAGCAATGTGAGGCCAAATATCTGCTACCTCCCTAATTTTAGTAGGGGGGAAACAACACACTCCCGCAGCAAGTAACGACCTTAGTGACCGAAACATCGTAAACTATTCCGGCCCGCATGCCACAACAGTCTTCACTATTGAGGAGGACGTAGCTGCCATTTGAAAGCACCTGGAATGTGCTTTTAATCAAGGGGACTGGAACTCCCTTCAGATAGCAAGCCAAGTTCGCAACTGAGGCATTGCACGCCCCATGCAAGGACAGCTGCTTACAAATCATCGAATGGCTGACTGAAGTCTCGCATTCACTTCCACTAAGAAAGATTTCTCTCATACCATTCAGACATTTGTATAAGAAGGGAAGTTCCCACACTTCATGGATTTAACTATCTCCCAACTTCTCATATCTGCCTGCCGGAACATGTTTCAGACAAGATGTGAACTGTAATGTAGAAATAGGCAGATCAATAACCCCGTGTATTAACCACTCTGCAGAGGGAATCTCAGCCACGGTAAAAGGCAATCTTTCTAACTTCTCAATATTGAGCATGACATAAGTCGCCTCCTTCTTAGCCATTAGTTGTTGTTGTCGTGTTAAATTAAAGGAAAATAATATTTCCCTGGCACTGATGTGCTGCCACGGAACGCGACCTGCCTTCAATGTTTGAAGTGTCCAACCCAACTGCATAATGGACCTGGTCTGACTCTGTCCATGATATAAAAAAGACATATCAGATCGTATAATGTCTATAGCAGAAGAATCAATGTTGTTAATTGTATATATCCGGTCGGATAAAGTGTGAATTCCATTATCCACAACAGCTAATGACTCTTTCAGATTTTCCTGGTCTATCTGCCTTAACCGGGCTGCAGCCTCTTGTTGAGAAAGTTTCCATATTTCATTGTATACTTCATACAAGAAACGCTTCCTACGTGGTGTCTTCGGATCTGACAAAAAATCCTGTAAGTCAGTGTTATTAGACAGGAGAGTGAGATGTGTCTTAACTGCATCTAGTGAGGATGATTTTAACCAGTGTTGGCACAATTTCACCACACTATATGTAGTAATTATGTCAGCATGTTCTGGCGATATATAGCGAGGGTCTGATCTACTCGTCCGGAAACCCCCTGAGGAGGTGACAAAACGTTGATGACACTCGTTGGTGTCTATGGGCCACAATAACCACCCGCCTGGACGTGTCAATGAAGTGTTAAATGTACCATTCTGGACCCATTCTGTAAGTTCACTAAAAGTGGCATTGACGTATTTCTGCCAGTTATTAAATTTTGCGGGGACAGGTATATCAGGCATGTTCAATTCTCTGATCGTGGCTAAGCCTAAACAGCTAGTCTGTTGTACTGTTTCATTTAAAAAAATCATTTGGACAGGAATGAGACATGCTCTAAACAATGTTTCTCTACCCCTAGTTTGCCAATGTTTTGTTCCCCAAACACTTTTCAAATCAATATTTTTTTACCAATATTCATAACCTTCAATTGACAGTCGGGAAACAAAGGAATCCGAATATATGAATTATGTATTAGTCAACAACATTTGTTTATCTTTAGATGGCGTTAACCGAAAATAATATGACTTAGCACTCGTTCGATGATGCCCAGAAAAATACTTAAATTTATCAAAATAAGTTTTGGAACTCCCTTGTGGAGGAGATGGGCAATGTTCCCATTGTGTATAGTCAAATATTGATTTTGGACTACTTGCTTTGTGGATGAAATGGTGCCCATAATAATTATAGCAAAACATGTCACCATAATGGTCTTTAAACTGGTAAACATCTTCATTTTCATAAACTGTATAATATTGCAATTCTGTCATCATTGAATCCACTGTTTTCACATCCCAATCATCAGATACAATGCCTGGTATTTCTATATCATTCATAGATAACTTTAGGACATACGGTATTTGAATTATCTCAGTGGGACCGTATATATCAAACATCACTTTATCCCACACAATCCCATCCAGAATTGGTATTGCAGAAATGTTCACAAAAGACAAGTCTCTTTGGACCCTATATGATGAAAAATGCGGTTTCAAGACCTCCTCCACCTGTTCAACCGCTGATCTCTCAGGAAGAAAATTACTATGTATCAACAGAAAAAAGGTAATTACAAACCCAATCCAAAGAAAAAATGTTAGCATAGTCATTAAGAGCCACAGATAATTCCATGGAAAAACAAAATAAGTATCTTGAAGCCAACACATCAGCTTACGTGGACCTGGCAGGTCAGTAGTCGATGAGGCAAACGAGTCCAATAGATCATTGTTGTCGTCGGCCAAGTAACCAGAGGCAATTTGTGTAAAAGGTATCGCCGCATCCCACGGAGGAGTTGGTGTCTTGCGCTGTGGCGCGCTATAGATAGCACCAACCGTCACATTAGTAGTCATGATGACTTGATCAAAGGTGTCTAAGTTATTTGTTGACAGTGGAACTAATGTGAGATCATCATCCACGCTCCCCATGCTCGGAGAGGCAACAGTGTTGGTATAGATAACTTGAAGCGGAACATCTTCCCCAGTAGTGAGAGGGATTCGGGAACTACTGGACGTTCATCCTGGTCTGCTGAGTAGAATCTGCCACATGTTGTAACTTGAGATTGTCAATGGAAACATAGCGATTTTCTTTGGCACCTGGCAACGGTGGTAAAATAACAGTCCTCTTTCTGTGTATCCCAACACAAGAACTGGTGCTCGATAAGAAGGGCCAAATTATTTTTTCACTGTGACCTTTTCACGCAAAAGATCACCAACTCTGGGAATCCAGCCGGTAGGTGTTACTGGCACATCCTTAATTCCTGTGGAGGCGGCACTGTTAGAAGAGTTATCTTCACGGAACAGCTGTAATTCCTGCAAAACAGTGACACGATCATTTATGTCAAAAGGCATTTCTGCCGCGTCCACACCAGGACCATCAAGATCCGGAACAATCATTTGTGTTCCGAACAGGCACTCATATGAAGTACGACCCCGCAGGGACCTTCTAGGCAGGTTATTGAGTGCTCTCTGAACTCCATACAGGTGGGTTAGCCAACTACAACCCGTACCTAAGACCCTGGCTGTTAAGGATTGCTTTAAATCGTGGTTCAACCGCTCCACAACAGAATTTGCCTCTGGATGAAATGGAGACGAGTACTGGAGCTGGACCCCCAATGAAGCCATGGCGTCCCTGAATGCCCTTGAGGCAAAAGCAGGGCCCTAGTCCGAATGGAACACCGCAACTGCATATATACCGACAAAGACTCGCAAATCTTTAATAACAGTCAGAGCGTCAGCCGAGCGCTGTGGCCACACCCACACAAATCTGGAGTAAGACTCAACAGCGACTAGTATATATTTATATGCACTATCTGGTGTTAGTGGACCACAATGATCCAAGTACACACATTGTAATGGTCTGTTGGATATTAAGAGGGGTGTCTGCGGCGGGCGCCTAGCTGTTGAAACTTTAATTTGTTGACAGATGTCACAACAAAGGACATACTGCTTAATCTCTTTATAGAGACCAGGCCACCAGTAACGGGCCTGTAATAGCTAAATTGTAGCAGCCACGCCAGCATGTGCAGATGCCACTCCCTCATGTGCTGCTTTAATCAATTGTGGTCTTACAGCTTTATTTGGGATGTCGCGTACGCCCATGCCAGGAATTTTAACTTCAGCGTTCAGCATACTTCCCATGACAAATTGATATTTATTAGAAAATCCTTTAGGATAAGGCGTGCCATCAACCGTAGCTTTTATGGCAGCCATAATTTCTGTGTCTGGTCTGGAACTCGAACGAGTCACTGCAGCTACAGTGGCAACGGCCACTGCTGACTTAGCGGCTTTATCAGCCAAAGTATTTCCAGCAATATGTATTCCAACGCGCTGGTGTCCAAGTGTATGTACAACATGGACTTTCGGTAGCGTCTCTTTATAGTCTGCTACCTTACCCCACAGTAGTCTGTGTTTTATGGTGTTGCCTTTTGAATCTCTGAAGCTATTCAAGCACCAGTAATGTAGATATTCATTAAAAGACTGGACACAATAATAAGAATCACAAACAATCAGTGTGAACTGCGTCGGATCTGTGTGTTCTAGTGCCAGTATTAGAGCCTTTAGCTTAGCTAATTGTGCTGTACAATCCCCTAAGGTCTGTGTATAAGTATGTTAGGGGCAGAACTTCTCCCCCTCCATATAGCCGCTCACTACTGCACATGCAGCCGAATATTGGTGTTTCGTCCCAATCGCCGGTTGCGCAGAGCCGTCAGTATACATGACTACTCTATAATGATCAATTGGCAATGTGTCAGTGGGGACTGGATATTCAACTTCATATTGCAGAAATTCCTGAGTTTGTAGCTTTGGGTCAAAAATGTAGTCTACATCAGTGGCTGTCAAAGACGTAGCCCATTAAATCCATCTTGGATGTAGTGCTTTTGCGTTCGGGACGCTAGCTTTTATAACAGCCTCGAGGGCCGGAATAGGAGAAACGACTATAATGCATTTTCCCTGGGCAAGAGGTCTTTCTTTAATAACAGCCATCTGTACAGCAGTTAGTATTTTCTCCGTGTTCAGCATTGTTCAGCAGCAGAATACAAGTGTGACTTGTATCCAATCAGGACTGTCTCACCTTCATTAAATGTCACATAAGTAAACCCAATAGCCCCAGCTATCACCCTGATGACCACATGCGTCTTATTGTCTCGTGTATGCAGATGTTTTGCTGTCAGCATATCTGCTTGTGACTCCCGAAGAGTATGTGTATGTTCAATTGTCCAGTATTTGCTCGAAAATCAGGACGTATTAATTCATATAAAGGTTTTATGCGTGCAGTATAATCAGGAATGTATGTTCTGCCAAAATTGAGAAAGCCCAACAACGATTGGAGTCTCTTAATCGTATTTGGAGGTTGCAGCTGTGCACACTTTTCTAAGAATTGCGACGCTATGCTCTTACCTTCATTTGACAGCTCATATCCCAGGAATATGACGCAGAGAAAGGCAATTTTCGATTTTGTAAAGTTACATTTGTAGCCGACTTCGGCAAACCCTACAACAATGCGGGCTACCCATCTTAAATGTTGTAGTAACTCGTCATCCGTGAGATATATATCATCCACATATGACAACGCTTCAGGGTCCAACTCGTGTAAAAGTTCAGTTACACAAGCTGCAAACAGTCCTGGGCTGTTCTTATACCCCTGAGGCAAACAACAGAATCTTTCTGGGAGCCTAACGCGCTAAAGCTCGTTAAATCCCTGCTTTCTGGTGCAATATTTTGGCAGAAGAATCCATTTGAGATATCTAAAGTAGTTTTATATTTTTTCCGCACTATGTTGTTCCTTAGTGCAGCACTATGTGAATTCTGTATAGCATATGTACGTGTATGTCCGTTCAAATGTCTGTAGTCTAAGACTATTCTATATGAATGGTCCGGCTTAGCTACAGGGAACAAGGGATTATTCATCGGTGAGATACAGGGTTCAATTACTCCCTGGTATTCCAATTGTGTAAGTATTTCTCTCACTGTTGCCCTTGCCTTATGTTTTATGGGATACTGCGGTTGTGGCTGAGGTCCTTTAACTGGAATTACATGATATGGAGAATCCCTGTCCCACCCTACGTGATTTCTATATAAGGCAGGAGCTTGTGCCAGAGCCCATTTTATACAATAGGACTCTGCGAGTTCACCTGGAACAAGGGGCGAGAAGGAAGGTCTAATAACCTCCTCCCCTACTGGGCAGGTGCGGACAAAATCAGGCGGCCAATCCTGTTCCGCCAGAAAAATGTCATAAATCTTAACTACACGATCCCAAAAGATTGTGGGGGTCATTCCAACCCTGGCGGTCGGTGTTATAGCGGCGGCCAACCCGCAAACAGGCAGGCGGCCCAAAAAATTGAATTCTGACCCTGGCGGGAACTGCCAACACAGACCGACACTTTAACACTCCGACCGCCACAGCGGTACAGACAAGCAGCGCGGCGGTCACCGCCAACAGACAGGTGGCAGACAATGTACCGCCCACCCTATCGCAACTCACCAATCCGCCACCTTTTCCGGGGCGGGAGCCCCGGCGATAAAAACACGGCGGAAACAGACTACGAACGGGAAAACGCTCACCCTACACACTCCACGAGGAATCTGGACAGCATGGAACCAGAACTACACATCCTACCAGCAATTGTCTACCTGCTCCTCTACCAGGAGCACGAACGCCGGCGCAGAAGACAACGGTGAGTACTGCACCTACGACACAGGGGAGGGGGGAGGAGAAAAGAATACGGGCACACACATACGCGACACCCCCCCCCCAACTACCTACACACCAATGCAGAGCAACAACTCAGAGTGACACCCTCCAAACCCCCCGGAAGAATGCAAAGACAAAATAATATGTTATTGGAATTCAAATATATTGTAAGGCTAAGTAAATAAGTAAGTCGAACATCCCATAACTATATACACATATTTAAATTGTCCCGTCAAAATTGTCTTTCTGTCATTGTACGTGGGCCAATGGTCCTCAACACATGGGCAAAGCCCACACATGAGACCCGAATCCATTGGAGAGAACACTGCAGGGGCATCAGATAGGAAAACTACAGGCACCTCAGGGGGAAGGGAAGGGGGAGCGCCTCAGCCACATGAGTCCACGACGCCAGATCCACGAGGGGCCTCCACGGCTACTGTTCAATCCTGGGGAGTGCAAAGCCACAGTCTCTCAAGTCTCTACAGTGGGTGGCTTGCCCACTGTGCCATCCTGGGGAGTGCAAAGCCACAGTCTCTCAAGTCTCTACAGTGGGTGGCTTGCCCACTGTGCCATCCTGGGGAGTGCAAAGCCACAGTCTCTCAAGTGGATGACAGACTCCAGCGGTACTGAAGGACTCTTGGTGCCCAGAGTGTATCGTGCAGCCCTGTCCGACACTGATCCGGGCCTGCCCCTTCTGCCAATGTTTCAGCGGTGCTTGAGTTGAAGGGCCCAGCGGAGCGGTGCTTGAGATGAAGGGCCCAGCGGAGCGGTGCAGAGACGGCGGTGCCCAGCGGAGCGGTGCTTGAGATGAAGGGCCCAGCGGAGCGGTGCTAGAGTTGAAGGGTCCAGCGGAGCGGTGCAGAGACGGCGGTGCCCAGCGGAGCGGTGCTTGAGATGAAGGGCCCAGCGGAGCGGTGCTTGAGATGAAGGGCCCAGCGGAGCGGTGCTTGTCTTGAAGGGCCCTGTTCAGCGGTTCTTGAGACGGCAGTGCCCTGTTCAGCGGTGCTTGTCTTGAAGGGCCCTGTTCAGCGGTGCTTGTCTTGAAGGGCCCTGTTCAGCGGTTCTTGAGACGGCGGTGCCCCGTTCAGCGGTGCTTCTCTTGAAGGGCCCTGTTCAGCGGTTCTTGAGACGGCGGTGCCCTGTTCAGCGGTGCTTCTCTTGAAGGGCCCTGTTCAGCGGTGCTTCTCTTGAAGGGCCCTGTTCAGCGGTTCTTGATACGGCGGTGCCCTGTTCAGCGGTTCTTCACATGTGTCTCCAGGGCACCAGATCCGGCCAATATATGGTGTTCACTCGCCATCCGACTTCTCGCTTGCCGGGCCCTCCTGTGCTGGTGTCCCGTGCCCGTGGGTGTCCTCCTTCACTCCCGGAATGGGGCTGGTGGGGCCCTCCTGGGCAGCTCGCCTGCTGCCGGACTTGTCGGCCGTGCTGCCCTTGCCATCCTTGCCTGATCCTCTGTGGCCCTTGCCTCCCTTTGGAGATGTGCCAGGTGGCACCCCACTCCCTGACGGTGCCAGGGTGGTGCCTGTGGAGGCTGCCGTCTCTGTCCTCTCGCGCCGGCCCTTGCCTTTTTTGGATTTTTTCCCAGGGGGTGGGCTGGCTATCCCTTTGCTGCTGGCCGATGTAGCTGCCCTTGAAGGTGGTGGACTCCAATATCCCTGGACTATGGTCCTTGTAGGTCCAAGGGTTGTGGTGGCTGAGGTGCAGATTGGACTTTTACGAGATGGAGGGGGTGGGTCAGGTGATGGAAAGAGGTTAATTTTGGAGAGGAAAAACTTTTTAGGAGCAATGGGAAGGGTAGGTGCAGTGGGTATGGGAGTGGAGGAAGAGGATGTGGTTGTAGGAGAGTCAAGTGTGCTGTCTTTGGGTGCAGGTGCTTGTGACGGAGGCTGTCGTGAGGTGGATGGCTGTTGGGTGGGTGGCTGCCTGCGTTTGTGTGGTTTGGAAGAGGGGGTGACAGACACACTGGGAGAGGACACAGGGGACGTGTAAATGGCAGTGAGGGTGGTGACTGCCCGTGTGCGGAGTGTTCTGGTGGGTGTGCTGGTGATGGACGTAGTGGCTGATGAAGTGGTGCATGCAAGTGTGAGTGGAGACGTCCCATGGAGGGAGGAGGGAGACGAGGAGGAGGGGGACACAGAGGAGGCAGTGGCTGTTGGCATGTCTGCATGTGGATGATGCTTGTGTGAACGCTTTTGGGATGTGTGGTGCTTATGTTTGGATGAGCTGACCTTGGGTGTTGAGGTGTGTGCAGGCTGGTCTGTAGGTGTGTCTGGGATAGGCAGAGGAACAGGGGATTGGGACTGGGTGGAGGGAGTTGGAGGAGGGAGGCAGGAGACAGGGACAATGGCTGCCGTCAGAGCTGAGGCCAGAGCGTTGAACGATCGCTGATGGGCAGCCTGACCCGAATGAATGCCCTCCAGGTATGCATTGCTCCGATGCACCTCCCTTTCCACCCCCTGGATGGCATTCAAAAGGGTAGACTGCCCAACAATGAGCGTCCGGAGGAGGTCAATGACCTCCTCACTGAGGGCAGCAGGGGTAACTGGGGCAGGGCCTGAGGTGCCTGGGGCAAAGGAGATGCCCGCCTTGGTGTGCGAGCGGGCACAGGGCGAACGCTGAGGGGCTGCTTGGAGGGCGGAGCTGGGGCGCTGGGTGGCGGCTGTACCTGTTGTTGCGGTGGGCACGGATGTTGCCGCCACCACAAGGGAGCTCCCTTCCGAGGATGTGTCGGTGTCGCTGATGTCTCCACGTGTCCCCGTTGTGGAGCCCCCCTCGCCCTCCGTCTCACTGGTCAAATCAGAGTCCGTTGCATGGCCCTCCGGGGCCATGTGAGATGCAGCTCCCTCGTGCTCCAATGCCACTTCTCCTCCGCCAGATGATGCTAATGCACACATGAACAGGAAGAGCAGACAAAAAAAGGAGGGGGGAGAAATAAAGACATGTTGAGTGCATGCATTGGCAACACAGTTGGCGGAGAGGACAGACACAGAAGCCCCCTGCACTACGCCGCGCACTTGGGGTTCACTACTCAGTCAGTGAGACTTGGCCTACAAGCCAATGGATGACATCTGCACACATAGGTGACACAAGGCCATGGATAGCTGTACTTGGCACCCTACAGCGGTGGAGGGCGGGGGCACAGGGCCATGCCTTAAGGAGGGGACTAGCCTACAGAAATCGCCCTGGCCTAGGGATACCCACATCCCTCCTCCCCCACCCAGACACCTCCACTGCACGCTAAGATAGCACAATGTGCTTGTACTCACCCCCTTGTGTCTGCTGTGATGTCCTCACGCGCCCATCCAAATCTGGGTAGGCCACCGCCAGGATCCGAGACATCAGGGGGGTCAATTGACGAGTGGCACCCCTCCTACGTTGGGAGGCCATCCCCAGCAAAGCCTCTGCGGTCTTTCTGCTCCCGCGGCGGATGTCCTCCCACCTCTTGCGGCAGTGGGTGCCCCGTCTGTTGTGGACCCCCAGGGTCCGGACGTCCTTGGCGATGGCACGCCAAATGTCGACTTTCTGATGGGCGCTGACCTATGTGACACGTACAGGGAGAGAAAATAAAATATCAACATTTTCTGCATGCTCGATGTGAGTGTCCCCCCCATCCCCACCCTTGCCATGTGGCACATGCTCTCATCTGTCGTTTGATGCATGCCTCATACGCTCCCCTCCGCACCTTCGTTCATTCACCCCACTCAACACAGGCATTGCCCACAAAGCATGGTCCCAGTGTACTAACCTGTTGGTCTGCAGGACCGTAGAGTAGCGCATACTGGGGGAGGACCCCATCCACGAGTTTCTCCAATTCTTCAGAAGTGAAGGCAGGGGCCCTTTCCCCAGTCGCAGCAGCCATTGTCTCTTCCAGACCGAGGTCACAGCAGCACTTGCAGTATAGTTCCTCTCCTGTGGATGATCAGGTCTTGAGTGATTAAGCTGATAGAAAATGGCGGTCACGCCCGCAGCGGTGCGTACCGCAGCGGTGCGTACCGCGACCGCCGGCGCACTTCGTCATTGGCTTCTGAAACCCATAGGGTTCTATGTTAACCAATGCGGCTTTGCACTGCGGGCTTCGACCGCCTACCGCCACGGAGTGCCACGCCAGCGCATTGACCTCACATCCCATTGTCACACTTCACAGGTCAGGCAGCTGCCATTTCAAGGGCCCACATGGCTTAATTTCTACTGCGTCACACAGGCCTAGGCCTTGCATTGCCACTCATACAAGCCATTCAATGCATAGCGAATCGTGTACTGTGCAAGCTGTGGGAACGTACCTGTGGTTTGCTTGACTCTGTGCTCCATGTTGTCCTTCCTAGGCACCGTCCACTGGGACTTGCGAGGAGATGGAGGAATCTTCCTGTGTACAGACCGCTGGTGGACCTGTCGACAATGGAAGAAAGACATGTCATACTGACATACAGGCTTGACCGAGCCACTATACAGGAACTGTGTGCCCAGCTGGAGCCAGACCTGATGTCACCCATTCGCCAACCCACAGGGATTCCCCCTCGGGGGCAGGTTCTGTCAGTACTCCATTTTTTGGCAAGTGGATCATTCCAAACAACAGTGGCCATTTCATCAGGGATGTCTCAGCCTATGTTTTCTAAGGTTTTGTCCAGAGTGTTGTCTGCCCTGATGAAATACATGCGGAGCTACATTGTTTTCCCTGAGGTGGGCGATTTGGCTACAGTGAAGGGTGATTTCTATGCCCTTGGACATATTCCCAACATCATTGGTGCCATTGATGGGACCCATGTGGCTTTGGTTCCTCCCAGAGAAAGTGAACAGGTGTACAGGAACAGAAAAAGTTATCATTCTATGAATGTCCAGGTGGTCTGTTTGACTGACCAGTACATCTCCCATGTAAATGCCAAGTTCCCTGGGTCAGTGCATGATGCGTACATCATGCGAAATAGCATCATCCCTTATGTGATGGAACATCTACAGAGACACAGTGTGTGGCTAATTGGTGACTCTGGTTACCCCAACCTGTCGTGGCTACTGACCCCAGTGAGGAATCCCCGGACCAGGGCAGAGGAACGGTACAATGAGGCCCATGGGCGGACTAGGAGGGTGATCGAGCGGACCTTCGGCCTCCTGAAGGCCAGGTTTAGGTGCATGCAAATGTACTCACCGAAGAAGGTGTGCCAGATCATCGTGGCCTGCTGTATGCTTCACAACCTGGCTTTGCGACGCCAGGTGCCTTTCCTGCAGGAGGATGGTCCAGAGGGTGGTGTTGTGGCAGCTGTGGAGCCTGTGGAGAGTGAAGAGGAGGAAGACGACGGGGACGACACAGACAACAGGGACACAGTGATACAACAGTATTTTCAATAACACACAGGTACGAATCAACACCGCCATTTCACATGTACTTACAGTCTCCTGCCTCTCTACTGTCTGAGTTTCCCCCCAGTTTATGTTACCTGAGTTGTGACTTTCCCTTCCGTTTTCAGAGCTGTGGGCCCCACTGCATGACCTCTGCGTTATTTGCCCATGGACTACAGCTGTGTGACAGTGGTATGTTGTCATCACAATGTAACTGAACATTTTGGCACCGTTATGTCTAATACATTTGTTCAAAAGACAAGCAGACTCCAGATTTTAGTGCAATAAGTGATTTTATTTAAGTGCTAAATTTAGGATAATGCAAGCAAATCGGTGATGGGTGATGGTGGAGTAATGTCCATGGCAGAGTCCAGATTTTCAGTCTCACAGGTGCATTGTCCATATGCCTGTGGAAGGATGGAGCAGGGGCAGTTCAAGGTTGGACAGGGTGACAATGTGGGACAGTGGGATGACATCAGGGGGTATCCTTTGCTGGCGGGGGTCTTGGCATCCTACTCTGTCTTCTTCCTAGATCTCAGGTACGCTTGCGGGGTGGCTCTTCTTCTGCAGGAGGTGGGGTTCTGGTGGCCTGTTGTTGTGTGGGGGCCTCCTGTCCACTAGCGCCGGCGGAGGTGGTGGCCTGTTCTTGGTCCAGGCTAGTGACAGGGGCCCTTTGTGGTGCCACATGGTCCCGCAATGTGGTGACAATCTGGTTAAGAGCCACGATGATGGCCCCCATTGCGGAACTAATGGCTCGGAGTTCTTCCCTGAACCCCATGTACTGTTCCTCCTGCAGTACCTGGATCTCCTGGAACCTGGCCAGTACCGTAGCCATCGTCTCCTGGGAGCGGTGGTATGCTCCCATGATGGAGGAGAGGGCCTCGTGGAGAGTGGGTTCCCTGGGCCTGTCCCCCCCGTCGCACAGCAGCCCTCCTAGTTCCCCTGTTTCCCTGGGCCTCTGTCCCCTGGACCGTGTGCCCACTACCACTGCCCCCAGGTCCCTGCTGTTGTTGGGGTGGTGGGTCAACCTGGGTGCCCTGTAGTGGTGGACACACCGCTGATTGATGTGTCCTGGAGACAGAGGCATGGGCCCCCTGGGTGGGAGCTGTGCTGGTGTTCCCAGAGGGGGGTAGGTCTGCTGTGGCCTGTGGCTGTGTGAGGGGAACCGACTGTCCCGAGGTCCCCGATGGGCCGGGCTGGTCATCAGGGTCCAGGGAGACAGAGCTGCTGTCATCACTGGGGGCCTCTTCTGGGGGTGGGATGGACATTTCTGGACCCTCCTGGGCGGTGTGGTGGTGTTTGGGTCCTGCAGGGGTATAAGAGTATGGTTATTGCTTCTGTGTGTGCCATAGTGTGCAATGGGTGGGTGGCCGTGTACCCCAGTTCTGGCATTCCCTTGTGGGGGCTGTTGTGACGGTGGCTTGTGGGGGAGATGGGTATGTGCTGTGGGCATGCTTTGGTGATGGGTGTCCATGCTTTGTGGACGCATGCAGGGCTATGTGTTGGGATGGGTGGGTTGTGATGGTGAGCCATTTGCAAGGAGTTGGTGTGATGGGGGTGAGGGTGGGGGTATGATTTGGCATGCAGGTGGGGTGGGGGGAATGAAGTAGTGAAGATTTGACTTACCAGAGTCCATTCCTCCGCCTACTCCAGCGAGGCCCTCAGGATGCAGGATGTTCAAGACTTGCTCCTCCCATGCTGTAAATTCTGGGGGAGTAGGTGGGAGTCCGCCGCCAGTCTTCTGCACCGCGATGTTGTGCCTTGATACCATGGAACGCACCTTCCCCCGTAGGTCGTTCCACCGCTTCCTGATATCGTCCCGATTTCGTGGATGCTGTCCCACAGCGTTGACCCTGTCCACTATTCTTTGCCATAGCTCCATCTTCCTGGCAATGGTGGTGTGCTGCACCTGTGTCCCGAAGAGCTGGGGCTCTACCCGAACTATTTCCTCCAGCATGACCCTGAGTTCTGCGTCAGAAAACCTGGGGTGTCTTTGGGGTGTCATGGGGTGGTGTGGATGAGGTGTGGGGTGGGGTATGTGTTGTAGAGTGTTGTGAGCGTGGTGGTGTGTGGTGTTTTGTGCGTGGATATTGTGTGGGTGATGTTGTGATTTGCCTCTGTGGGATGGTGTACTCTAAACTAAGGGTTTGTGGGTGATGTGGGTGTGTTTTTTATATTGTATTGGGTGTGTGGGAGTGTTGTGTGTATGTGTCTCAGGTGTGTGTGTTTTGAATTGTCCAATGTGGCTGTGTTTTGTAAAGGTGTGTGTATTTTGAGCGCGCCGGTGTATACCGCCAGTGGAATACCGCGGTTAAAAGACCGCTGCGGGGATTTGTGGGTTGGAATGGAATGGGCGTATTTCTGTTGGCGTGACGGTGGAGGTTTGGTCATCGCCAGTTTTTCGCTGGCCGTTGGTGTGGCGGACTTTTGTTGATGTCGGGTTTTTTGCGGTTTGCCAGTTGCGAGTCAGAATGACCGTGGCGGTTTACGGCGACCGCGGCAGTGTTATGGCGGTCTTCTGACCGGCAGTAAGCGCCTTTTACCGCCGAGGTCAGAATGACCCCCTGTGTGTATAGTGCGTTCAATGTCTCCTTCCAATTGTAAAGTCATGGTATACACCCTATCCGGTTCGGAGACATGCATGTCTGCCGTTTCTACTTGTATGAAGTCATCAGTTGCTTTCACCTCCAGATGCTCTAGAACATTCCGGCGAACTATTGTGACCTCTGCCGCGCTGACTAGCAGTGCCAGTGCCCATGTCTTGTTCTTCAAGAGAACTCTCTTCCTGAGTAACATGTCTAACTGAGACTGCTGCCACCTTTTTCTTTTTAAACTGTTGTTTTTGTTGTACCGGTTTCTCTTCCTTCTTGACAGAAACCTCAGAAGAGCGTTGTGAGTTCTGTCTCGGTTTCACGTACTCTGTTCTCCGCTCTGACCGTCCACCTCTCTCACTTCTCTTTTCCGATGAGTCCTGAAAGGAACGAGATTGGCGTGTATCAGTATATTGATATCTCTCAGATTATATCGCTGAGATTATATCCATTCTGTGGGGTCTCTTATTTAGGATTATAGAAGAGACTGTGGCAAAGCTGCCCATCAGTTGCATTCCCAAATCTAAAGCCGGGGCTGCCCCAAATTCATCCTGAATTTGTTTAAGCACTTCTGGTAGGTTAGCCAATGTCGGTGTACCGCGTGCCGTGGTATAGAGCGCAGCAAACACCGTGCCCCATGTATTACAATGTTCCACTGTGGGAACCATCCCAAAGGGTAAACACATAGGGGCTCATTCTGAGCCCGGCGGGCGGTGGGCGCCGCCCGCCGGGCGGAAACCGCCGAAAGACCGCACCGCGGTCAATAGACCGCGGGGGTCATTTTGACTTTCCCACTGGGCCGGCGGGCGATCGCCAGAAGATCGCCCGCCGGCCCAGCGGGAAAGCCCCTGCAACGAGGAAGCCGGCTCCGAATGGAGCCGGCGGAGTTGCAGGGGTGCGATGGGTGCAGTAGCACCCGTCGCGATTTTCACTGTCTGCATAGCAGACAGTGAAAATCTTTGTGGGGCCCCCAGGGGCCCCACGACACCCGTTCCCGCCATCCTGTTTCTGGCGGGTTTTACCGCCAGGAACAGGATGGCGGGAAGGGGGTCGGAATCCCCATGGCGGGGCAAGCAGCGCCGCCATGGAGGATTCTCTGGCCCAGGGTAAATCCGGCAGGAAACCACGGTCAGAATGGGCACTGAAGCACCGCCAGCCTGTTGGCGGTGCTTCCGTTGCCCGTGGCCCTGGCGGTTTAGGACCGCCAGGGTCAGAATGAGGGCCATAGTCAATATTCTATGTTTGTCCTGAGGTCCCGTATGGGGAAATACCGCCTCCAGCGTATGAATTTTCTGTGCCAGCCAAAATGGAGTCTCCTCCCATTTTGCTGGTACCTTACCCATAATAGAGTGGGCAGTCACCAGGTTTATACCTGGTACTACTGCGTGTGGTTGTGCTGGAGCAGCACGCGCTGGGTTTTTATTTAGTGTCTGCATCACAAATTGTACTAAACGTCTATATGTAGCCATTAGGTCTGTATAGAAGCGTCGAACCTCAGCCACCGCCATATTTGCTGCCACAGGATGTGGAGTATATGTGGACAGTAAAGGCCATGTAGGACCAAAATTGCTAAGTGGCACCTAACCTTACTGGTAATATGGTGTGTGGCAGGGCGCCATCAGGCCAATTATTATGTTATTGATAAGATAGAGGTATCTCCAAGTATGCGTATGCCTTGTACTGTCCAGGCGCGCTCGCAACTGTATATGTGTGGAATGTATTTGCTGGAAATGTGACCCAAGAGTAAAAAAGTTCTGTTCTATATGCTGCGTGGGCGGCCACCCCAAACGTGACTTCACCACCCTGGATCGTAAGGCCATTTACTAGCAAATGTGCTGTGAGCGGGTGTCTCATATTAAGAGCTATTTGTATTACCTGGGGATTTGCCATTGTTAAAACAGCGATAGTTCAGAGAAGGCACACCAAGACGGGGTCTTTCCTTTTAAGGTTCAAGCTTGAACAACCATCTGCTGTAAATAGGATTACCTATACCGCAGAGGTGGAAATCCTCAGTGCCACGGACGTCTTCGTTAAAGGAACTGAGGGATCACTATATGATATGAGACCAAGAGAAACTGGTGGACCCGAAAATTAGAGCCAGACCAAATGTTGGCGGCGCCATGTCGTGTAGGCTCTCATTATCCTAATGAGACTACTGGATTTTTGGGCAACAAGATCGTTTACAGTGTGGGGGACTAAGTCTGACCCACGGTGAAGGACCCTTGTCACTCTAAATCCGGGTTATGCTCCGGCTAACTAGCAGTGCCTCATCTCTCCCGAAGGGAAGACACAATTGGGCAACCGAGCGCATGACATGTGAAGCTCTAAGCCTGCCTTTCTGATTTCCCCGGGAGGACATCAACCTTCATACCTGAGCAAAGGCCTGTGATCTGGATCAGCATCTGCAACAGGGCAGTCAGCATCTAGTTGTGGGTTCCTGGTCGGAATCTCCCTCTCCCGTGTACCGGGACTAGAAAGTGTTTTTATACTATTGATGTGAACTAACACCCCGATGTTCCTACGTAAGGATGTGTACTGTCTACGAACCATAAAGACTAAACTTCTACCACATCTATCGGCAATGTACCAGACTGTATCCTTGACTGAAGCACAGAGTGAGCAAGAATGTATTTGTTTGAGAACATAGTGCTGAAGTAAGCTAAACAGTGTGATAGAAGGAAATAAAACAAGACTGTGAAACTGGTTATTGTAAAATAACAGTGCGAGGCTAAATAAAATGCATCTAGGGCAAAGTGCACAGAGGCCTAATATGTTAAGCTAACGCGCATAAAGCTACAATAAAAATGGCCACACTACAGCAGTAATGCACATTACATTTATATGGTGAAAGGCGGCATGAAGCTGAGCAAAAGAAAAACAAAATGGCTGCCAAAAGCACTGTGGCTGCTGCGATGCAAAGACTGCGTTTAAATGCGGGTTTCACCTGATGTGCAAAAGCAATAAATCTATTCTGCCGATGTTCTGGTGCCTCCTGGCATAGTTTTCCCTCCACAGGAATTGATGAAAGACACCAAAAAAGTCACCAAAGGCCCACTGTGTGGCAAGGTCCCTGGATCAGGCAGCCATCTTAGGTGGCATCAAAGCCACACCCCAGGTCCTGTATTTTTTAAGTCTCCTTAATAGTCCTTTGTGTTGACAGTTGCCTACAAAATGTTAGTACCATTGATAGTTATGATGGAAGTGGAAAACATAGGAAAAGAACTCTCAGTTTGAAATTATTACAAATAATATATTGCAACCTGTTGCCATATCTGTGAATGTCGCATGACAATGTAGGTCACTCAGAAAAGAAGCTAATAATATTTTTGGGTAACTGTTAGATAACCGTATGCATAAGAGCAAGAAACACTTAGGGCCGCATTAGGAGTTCGGCGTATGGGAAGACCCATCCGCCGAACTTCCGACGGGGAGGTTGCCGCCACACTGGCTACCTCCCCACTGGACCCATTAGGAAACCGAGGATTCCGTCAGTCAGCCTGGCGGGAAAGTGGCTGCAGCATAGTCTCCGGCTTGTAATCGAGCCGGAGGCATTGCTGTCATCTGCAGGGTGCACCAGCACCCGCACAATGTTCACAGTCTGCACAGTGAACAATGCGAGGGTGCTGGGCAGGTGGTCTCCTGCACTGCCCAGGCCAAGTGCATGGGCAGTGCAGGGGCCTCCCGGTCACCCCCTGCACCTGTTCTCTGCCAGCCTTTCCATGGCAGTAAAATCACCATGAAAAGGATGGTGGAGATCCAGGTCATAAGCAGCTTTCACCGCAAGGCTGGTGATCTCAAGACCACTATCCTCTTAAAGAGGCCCTTAGTGTGTGAAGTGACAAGGCCTTAATGGCAGTAGTTTTATAATTAAGTGTAGTACTATAAGCAACATATATTATCGTGCAGTATGTCCCAGAACAATTACCAGTCCAGTTGATGGGAATAATTACCAGTCCAGTTGATGGGACCCATAGCCTTTTGTTGTTCTTAGTGAGAGGGGCATGGTAAGGCGTAGTACTCCTAGGACTTAAGATGTACCACCTCACTGAAAAGGCCCAACAAGGCCTTAAATTGTTTATGATTAGTTGAGTTTCCATATAGAGGACAAGGCATAGCCAAATATGATGGGCTAATTTTCATACAACAGTGGTGGTGTAGGGCATAAAGGAGACCGACTTGAATTAGGCCCAGAGTGATTACCAGTGGCCGAGAGTCATTCAAGCACTCCATCCATCACTATTTAGGTCTCACCTACAGATAGCATTAGCTGCTTGTTCTCAAAGAACTGTTCTCATTGATATAATAAAAATATAAATACAGCAAGTGGGCTTTTGATTAGCCCTTTGTTGGTGAGTGGATGGCATTCTTGGTTATCCCATCTCCCTGCTTTTTACTCAATGTCTTTCCTTCCTAAACTTTATTTTCCCACCTCTGTAGCTTTTTGCCTTTATTTTATTCTGATTTTTGACGTATGTCTTTTTACTGTTTGCATTCAAAGAATTAATGTGTTTTACTGCTTTGTCCCTTGTGTGCTGCATCCCTCCTCAAATACCAGCATCCCCTGGATGCTCTGTGTTGGTCCCTTCTCACTATCCCAACTTTGTTTTATTTTTTTTATTTTTCTCCTTCCTGCCTCCCACAAGCTTCTCTCTTGCTCTCCTTCCCATTTCCTCCACTTCCTCTAGCATGGATTTCTCCCCCATCCCCTCCTCAGGGGATCTCACCTCAGACCTATTGCAATGTTCATACTCCTTTAAAAAATGGTTAAGAAAAATAATTTTGGGGGGGCTGCCTGCTGGAATATGTGGCTAGGCCAATACTTCTTTACAACTTATTTTCACTGTTTCTAAATTCAATGGCAAGATTGGCATCTATGATCTTAAAAATAGAAAGAAAGAACATGAAATGCGTCATGCCACAAGCATGCAGTTACGTGGTAACATAGTCACATGTATTCGTCATCACTTATTTTATGCTGCACAGCATCAGCAAAACAAATTTGTTTCTATTTTTACCAGTGATGAACAGCATCAGCAAAATGCAATGGCAAAGCCAATTGTTCTGCAGTGGCGGGCAAAAGGCAAAATCTATTTGCTTTGTTAATGCTTAAGGGTTGTTTTCTTTCTGGCAATACAGCACGGAAAAAAAGCAACATGAACGAGTGAAAGGGCAGTTTTTGTTTGTTACTGAGATGATCAGTGATAGTGAGTGTCTGTTATCATCCAATGTTGCTACCAAGGGGATCTTTTGAAAGGACACATAAGCACATCAAAAAGCAAGTGTACCAGAACAATCTGCTTGTGATTCACCCCAAAATAAAATCAGTGTCCGCAACACCAACAGAAGCTACTTTAAAATCTACCCTACATAATGTTACATTAGTCTCGCCTCACCAATTCAAACAAATAACGTTGACCTGATGTGCAACATAGAATCCTGGCGTAACCACTTTTTGCAAAACATCATCTACTCCCTTATTCGACATGGGTACATCATCCTCAGAAAGGAGTGATCAGAAAGGAGGTGAGCTAGCTATCATCATAAAAGATTTGATCCCCAGTAAAATCATACTAGTCTTGACTTCCCATCCTTTGAATGCCTGATACTGGCAATATCTATGGAAATAGCAAAGGACTTATTCCTGCACCTAATCTACAGACCTCCAAAAAACCCCATGTGAATTTCATTGACCATATTAACAAGCACATAGCCTACAACCAAACTCTTTCCCCAAATAACATCTGTTTGGGGGACTTCAGAACTGACTTAAATGACTTTACCCACTCCACACCTGAATATGTTGACTCGTCCAATCACTTTCCCATCCATTACTTGACATGTAGTTTGTGAAACAGAAAAACTCTTTGCATAATGTGTATTTGAGTGCTCTTTGTGCTATCATCTGTCGATGTTTGATGAGTTTCTAATAGTGAAAATAAAAAGATTTAAACATGGACAGGGATATGTAGATTCAGAAGGTAGCGTGAGGCCCAGCTGTAGATCTTTCACATCAAAACATGTCCAATGTTCAGATAAGAAGAGGTAGTCAATCAGATGCCATTCGAATGGGTGATTGTTTCCACTGTTTGGTTTCTCTAGATTCACAGTTTTAATAATACATATGAGGACAAGAAGGACATCGAAAGAGTTGTTTCCTACTAGGTTTTCTCATTCATATTGTCAGTTTCATGTGAAATGATCTATACTTTAATTAAAGTCAATATTTATGCCTGCAAAATGTTCTTTCTAAATGTTAGAGAAGAACATTATAAAAAATGTGACAGATGCACGCAGTCCTAGAGGTATTACCCCAGATGGTTCAGTTGAATGAAATAAGACTGCAATAACAAACACAGGCCACAAGGGGATTGCAGCTTAATTCATTGTCACCATATAGGAGCTCCACAATGAGAATCATGTTATGAAATGCCTCACAAGATATCCCCCACCTTCTAATACCCACTTTCCAAAGGACGCACATATGCACCCAGAGGCAGCATGCGTATTCCAAATTACAATAAAAGGAAAGAGCAATCGGAAGTTCAACAACTTATGTTAGCTGCAAAATAAAAATATCGCATCTTCTCTCCTTTCAAGGTGTACCAATGCAGAAAAAAATAAACTAGAGATAAAAACCCCATGGGGAGATTTGCAATTGCCATTTCTACCACAATCTTCCAACGTACATGTCAAGGTTTTGTATGAAGAAATTGTTACCACAATGGTAAAGACGTTTTAAGGCATGGGCAATGTAGGCAATTGCCCAGCAGGCCCACCTTCTAAAAGCCCCCCTGTAAACGTGACTTTTCTCAATTTCCCTCTCTCTCACATTTTTTTGATTTCTTTATTGGAACCTCTTCTTCTCTCTTTCTGCCTCTACCTCTGACTATGTATCTCTTTACCCAGTGTCAATTAAGGGATGATTTTTGGGCCCCACGCAAGGCATTGTTCAGCTATTTTGTATTCATTTTCATAAGTGAATGCAGCTCTCATTGCGCTAAAGTTTATGGGGTGTTTAAGACTGACTCTGGAACTCTTTGTGACACCCACTTCTTCCTTGATCTGATCTGCCCTAGTGCTGATTTGCATCAAAAAGTATAAATATGTGCCTAAGGATGTAGCCTGAATAACCATTTGATGTGTTGGTTTGAGGAACATTGGTAAGATCTTCTACAGAGTCCTTAGCAGCTAAAAGCACATCAAGGCAACATGGTTGATACTTTGCCTGCCTAAAGATAGCTGATGGTCTAAATTGAACACTTGATTATTTACCACTGTTGCTGGGACAGGTGACGCGTCCAGAAATTGGATGGAAGTGGGCTTGATATAGTGTAAAGGTCTAACCAGAATACTTCAGTCCAATCTGAGTTGAATTTTTTAAGGCATTATCAGTAAGCCAAAAGGGTACTGTGAACATACAGTGATGAAATGATTCAGAAGGGTTAGCCCAGGATGTCCATGGCAATAATCTGCTGTGTATCACCTGCATTGATCTCAAGACCACTATCCTCTTAAAGAGGCCCTTAGTGTGTGAAGTGACAAGGCCTTAATGGCAGTAGTTTTTTAATTAAGTGTAGTACTATAAGCAACATATATTATCGTGCAGTATGTCCCAGAACAATTACCAGTCCAGTTGATGGGAATAATTACCAGTCCAGTTGATGGGACCCATAGCCTTTTGTTGTTCTTAGTGAGAGGGGCATGGTAAGGCGTAGTACTCCTAGGACTTAAGATGTACCACCTCACTGAAAAGGCCCAACAAGGCCTTAAATTGTTTATGATTAGTTGAGTTTCCATATAGAGGACAAGGCATAGCCAAATATGATGGGCTAATTTTCATACAACAGTGGTGGTGTAGGGCATAAAGGAGACCGACTTGAATTAGGCCCAGAGTGATTACCAGTGGCCGAGAGTCATTCAAGCACTCCATCCATCACTATTTAGGTCTCACCTACAGATAGCATTAGCTGCTTGTTCTCAAAGAACTGTTCTCATTGATATATTAAAAATATAAATACAGCAAGTGGGCTTTTGATTAGCCCTTTGTTGGTGAGTGGATGGCATTCTTGGTTATCCCATCTCCCTGCTTTTTACTCAATGTCTTTCCTTCCTAAACTTTATTTTCCCACCTCTGTAGCTTTTTGCCTTTATTTTATTCTGATTTTTGACGTATGTCTTTTTACTGTTTGCATTCAAAGAATTAATGTGTTTTACTGCTTTGTCCCTTGTGTGCTGCATCCCTCCTCAAATACCAGCATCCCCTGGATGCTCTGTGTTGGTCCCTTCTCACTATCCCAACTTTGTTTTATTTTTTTTATTTTTCTCCTTCCTGCCTCCCACAAGCTTCTCTCTTGCTCTCCTTCCCATTTCCTCCACTTCCTCTAGCATGGATTTCTCCCCCATCCCCTCCTCAGGGGATCTCACCTCAGACCTATTGCAATGTTCATACTCCTTTAAAAAATGGTTAAGAAAAATAATTTTGGGGGGGCTGCCTGCTGGAATATGTGGCTAGGCCAATACTTCTTTACAACTTATTTTCACTGTTTCTAAATTCAATGGCAAGATTGGCATCTGTGATCTTAAAAATAGAAAGAAAGAACATGAAATGCGTCATGCCACAAGCATGCAGTTACGTGGTAACATAGTCACATGTATTCGTCATCACTTATTTTATGCTGCACAGCATCAGCAAAACAAATTTGTTTCTATTTTTACCAGTGATGAACAGCATCAGCAAAATGCAATGGCAAAGCCAATTGTTCTGCAGTGGCGGGCAAAAGGCAAAATCTATTTGCTTTGTTAATGCTTAAGGGTTGTTTTCTTTCTGGCAATACAGCACGGAAAAAAAGCAACATGAACGAGTGAAAGGGCAGTTTTTGTTTGTTACTGAGATGATCAGTGATAGTGAGTGTCTGTTATCATCCAATGTTGCTACCAAGGGGATCTTTTGAAAGGACACATAAGCACATCAAAAAGCAAGTGTACCAGAACAATCTGCTTGTGATTCACCCCAAAATACAATCAGTGTCCGCAACACCAACAGAAGCTACTTTAAAATCTACCCTACATAATGTTACATTAGTCTCGCCTCACCAATTCAAACAAATAACGTTGACCTGATGTGCAACATAGAATCCTGGCGTAACCACTTTTTGCAAAACATCATCTACTCCCTTATTCGACATGGGTACATCATCCTCAGAAAGGAGTGATCAGAAAGGAGGTGAGCTAGCTATCATCATAAAAGATTTGATCCCCAGTAAAATCATACTAGTCTTGACTTCCCATCCTTTGAATGCCTGATACTGGCAATATCTATGGAAATAGCAAAGGACTTATTCCTGCACCTAATCTACAGACCTCCAAAAAACCCCATGTGAATTTCATTGACCATATTAACAAGCACATAGCCTACAACCAAACTCTTTCCCCAAATAACATCTGTTTGGGGGACTTCAGAACTGACTTAAATGACTTTACCCACTCCACACCTGAATATGTTGACTCGTCCAATCACTTTCCCATCCATTACTTAACATGTAGTTTGTGAAACAGAAAAACTCTTTGCATAATGTGTATTTGAGTGCTCTTTGTGCTATCATCTGTCGATGTTTGATGAGTTTCTAATAGTGAAAATAAAAAGATTTAAACATGGACAGGGATATGTAGATTCAGAAGGTAGCGTGAGGCCCAGCTGTAGATCTTTCACATCAAAACATGTCCAATGTTCAGATAAGAAGAGGTAGTCAATCAGATGCCATTCGAATGGGTGATTGTTTCCACTGTTTGGTTTCTCTAGATTCACAGTTTTAATAATACATATGAGGACAAGAAGGACATCGAAAGAGTTGTTTCCTACTAGGTTTTCTCATTCATATTGTCAGTTTCATGTGAAATGATCTATACTTTAATTAAAGTCAATATTTATGCCTGCAAAATGTTCTTTCTAAATATTAGAGAAGAACATTATAAAAAATGTGACAGATGCACGCAGTCCTAGAGGTATTACCCCAGATGGTTCAGTTGAATGAAATAAGACTGCAATAACAAACACAGGCCACAAGGGGATTGCAGCTTAATTCATTGTCACCATATAGGAGCTCCACAATGAGAATCATGTTATGAAATGCCTCACAAGATATCCCCCACCTTCTAATACCCACTTTCCAAAGGACGCACATATGCACCCAGAGGCAGCATGCGTATTCCAAATTACAATAAAAGGAAAGAGCAATCGGAAGTTCAACAACTTATGTTAGCTGCAAAATAAAAATATCGCATCTTCTCTCCTTTCAAGGTGTACCAATGCAGAAAAAAATAAACTAGAGATAAAAACCCCATGGGGAGATTTGCAATTGCCATTTCTACCACAATCTTCCAACGTACATGTCAAGGTTTTGTATGAAGAAATTGTTACCACAATGGTAAAGACGTTTTAAGGCATGGGCAATGTAGGCAATTGCCCAGCAGGCCCACCTTCTAAAAGCCCCCCTGTAAACGTGACTTTTCTCAATTTCCCTCTCTCTCACATTTTTTTGATTTCTTTATTGGAACCTCTTCTTCTCTCTTTCTGCCTCTACCTCTGACTATGTATCTCTTTACCCAGTGTCAATTAAGGGATGATTTTTGGGCCCCACGCAAGGCATTGTTCAGCTATTTTGTATTCATTTTCATAAGTGAATGCAGCTCTCATTGCGCTAAAGTTTATGGGGTGTTTAAGACTGACTCTGGAACTCTTTGTGACACCCACTTCTTCCTTGATCTGATCTGCCCTAGTGCTGATTTGCATCAAAAAGTATAAATATGTGCCTAAGGATGTAGCCTGAATAACCATTTGATGTGTTGGTTTGAGGAACATTGGTAAGATCTTCTACAGAGTCCTTAGCAGCTAAAAGCACATCAAGGCAACATGGTTGATACTTTGCCTGCCTAAAGATAGCTGATGGTCTAAATTGAACACTTGATTATTTACCACTGTTGCTGGGACAGGTGACGCGTCCAGAAATTGGATGGAAGTGGGCTTGATATAGTGTAAAGGTCTAACCAGAATACTTCAGTCCAATCTGAGTTGAATTTTTCAAGGCATTATCAGTAAGCCAAAAGGGTACTGTGAACATACAGTGATGAAATGATTCAGAAGGGTTAGCCCAGGATGTCCATGGCAATAATCTGCTGTGTATCACCTGCATTGTTCAAGCAGTGATTCAGAAGGGTTAGCCCAGGATGTCTGTTGCAATAATCTGCTGTGTATCACCTGCATTGTTCAAGCATCTGATACCAAAGTATCCAATCAGTTGTGCCATCAGTCTGACATGGATGTTGGAAATAAAAGGTAGGACCTAATGCTGACCCTGAGTTATGTAACCTTAAAGTCCGACATAAGCGGAGATAGACTGAAAAGGACCTGTTCTCAAAATACTATAATAATCTTCTAAATCCTTGTCCTGGGGCATTCCATTGGCATCTTAATGCAGAGTAGTTTCCATTACCTATTTGGCTTGTTCAGGTGGAGCTGAAAATCTTGGTTTAGAGTTTGTGCCTGTAAGTGTTAACTTTTGTTTACAACATTCTGATTATATCTGGATAAATAATCTCTATTTTACTGCATAGGGCGTGCCCCCTTGGTATGTTTATCTCTGGCTCGTGTGATTCTCTTACAATCTAATTTGATTTGTAGCCCTAGATTTGTTATCCCTGGTAATTATCACTATTTTGTCCCAAGTCGTTCTGAGGTCTTGCTCCAGATTAGCCTGTTTTTGGTAACTTCATAGCCTTTTCGTAATCTACTTATTCTTCTAACTCTTCTGTTTGCTGTGAAACAGTGGTCAGTCGGCTGTAGAGTCGCAAGGTTGCCCTTTGGGTTGAGTTCTGTCCTTATGTATCACTTTCTTTGTCTCTGTACCATGATTGAGGCTCTTAATGACCCTCTTCAACTTTGACTCTTTCTTAACATTCCAGTTGCCCCTTTTCTATGCTGCATGGGTTAGTGGTCTGCCAATATATGATAACCAGCCTTGCCTTCCAACAGTCTGATCCTTGTTGTGACATTTTAATTGACTGTCTGGATTGTCCTACACTTCTTTTTCAGAGTCCTTAAAGTTATTTCACTATTTGGCATTTCGTCTTGGAGTTCCCTTATTGGGGTCTCATGGTCCAATTTACTATGCTATCTGGTAGCCTTGGGGCACTGGTTCTCTGTGTCTTTTTTGTTGGTCTGGTTCTTGGGCTTTCTCTCCTCTTTGTGTTCATCTATGGGTTGGTAACTACTTGCAAGGACATTGAGATGGCCATGGGTTCCATTTCTGTTAAGAAATGCTCCATCCACCATGAAATCACTGTCTGCTGTATTATTGGCATCAGTAGGCCTGACACGCTCCCCAGGAGTCTGCATAATGTGCTGCTCCATTTCAGGGTTTTCTATGTATTCTAGGACTTGCAGTCTTGTACAGTCGATTCTAAACCAGGACCTACTCGACACCACCACCCCTGTCGTAGCCTTCCTGATCGAAACCTGGTGGAATGACGCCTCGGCGCCCGACATCGCCATAGCCATCCCGGACGGCTACAAGTTCTCCCGCAGGGATTGCATCAACGGAATCGGAGGAGGTATAGCCATCGTCCACAAGGCCACCCTCGAAGTCCACACCCACATGGATGACACCCTCAAGTCCACCGAACACCTGCACTTCCAAATCCACACCGACCTCAACACCACCCTCAGAGGGATGCTTGTCTACACACCCCCCGGGCCCAGGGCATCGTTCAGCAACACCATCGCTGACCTCGCCAGCACCCAGGCACTCACCTCCTTGGATTACATTCTCCTCAGGGACCTAAACTTCCAACTTGAGAATAATCACGATGCCAACTCCACCACTCTGATCGCCAACCTCGGTCTCAGACAACTTGTCACCGCACCCTCCCATGCCGCCGGCCACACACTCGACCCCATCTTCCCCACAAGCGCCCACGTCGCCTTCAACCACACCACTGAACTCCACTGGACCGACCACCACTGCATCCACTTCACCTTCAAGAAACAAACCAAACACCACCACACCGATCAGCCGTGCCGTCGATGCTGGAGCAAAGTCACCGAAGATCAGCTGACCAATGCCCTAGCCCAGAGACCGCCTACCGACCCCACCGACCCCGACAACGCAGCCCACAACCTCAGGCAATGGATCAACGACTGCGCCAACCACCTCGCACCACTCAAGAAGCCCTCCAACAACCAAACCAGCAAAAAAGCCACCTGGTTCACCAACGACCTCCAAGCCTCCAAGCGCAACTGCTGGAAACTCAAGAAGAAATGGCTCCACGAACGCACACCCTACAGCCACACAGCACTCAAGGACGCCACACACAGACATCACCAACTCCTCAGGCTGGCCAAGAGATCCTCCTTCAAAGCTCGCCTGGATAACAACGCACATGACAGCAAAGAGCTCTTCAGCATCGTGAAGGAACTCTCCAACCCCAGTGCCAACGTCAACAACATCCCACCTTCCCAAGAGCTGTGCGACGCACTGGCCACCTCTTTCCACCGGAAGATCACTGACATCCACGACAGCTTCAATACCTTGACCACCCCAACCACGCCAGTCTTCTCCTCCACAAACACCACCCGCACCAACTGCCTGACCTTATGGACCAACGTCAACGACGACGACACACGCAAGATCATGAACTCCATCCACTCAGGCTCACCATCAGACCCGTGCCCACACCACATATACAACAAAGCAGACACAGCCATTGCACCCCAACTACGGAAGGTCATCAACATCTCCTTCGAAACAGCGAGATTCCCGGAAAGCTAGAAGCACACTGAAATCAACGCCCTTCTCAAAAAGCCGAAGGCGGACCCAAAGGACCTCAAGAACTTCCGGCCCATCTCCCTGCTCCCGTTCCCGGTGAAGGTCATCGAGAAAATCGTTAACACACAACTGACCCGCCACCTCGAAGACAACAACAACCTTGACCCTTCCCAGTCCGGATTCAGATGGAACCACAGCACTGAGACAGCCCTTCTCGCCACCACAGACGAAATCAGAAGCCAACTTGACAATGGCGAAACATCAGCCCTCATCCTCCTAGACCTGTCAGCCGCCTTTGACACGGTCTGCCACCACACTCTGAAAATCCGCCTCCATGAAGCTGGGATTCAAGAGAAAGCCCTTGACTGGACCACATCCTTCCTCTCCGGCAGATCCCAGAGAGTCCGCCTCCCTCCCTTCCAATCCGAAGCCACCAACATCATCTGCAGCGTACCCCAGGGCTCATCCCTCAGCCCAACGCTATTCAATATCTACATGGCTCCCCTCGCACAAGTGGCCCGCCAACACAACCTCAACATCATCTCCTACTCCGACAACACCCAACTCATCCTCTCCCTCACCAAGGACCCGCACACCGCCAAAACCAACCTTCACGGGGCTATGAAGGCCGTCGCCGACTGGATGAGAGGCAGCCGTCTGAAACTGAACTCGGACAAGACAGAGGTCCTCATCCTAGGGCCCACCCCCTCCGCCTGGGATGACTCATGGTGGCCAACCTCGCTGGGTACCCCACCGACACCAACTGACCATGCACGCAACCTTGGTTTCATCCTTGACTCATCCCTCTTCATTTCAAAACAGGTCAACGCCATCTCCTCCTCCTGCTACAACACCCTCTGCATGCTCCGCAGGATCTACAAGAAAAACTGACACAGGCCCTCGTCAGAAGCAGGCTTGACTACGGCAATGTACTCTATGCAGGTATCCCGTTCAAGCACCTGCATCGCCTCCAACGCATCCAAAACGCCTCCGCCCGACTAATCCTCAACGTACCCCGCTGCAACCACATCACCCCCCACCTGAGAAACCTTCACTGGCTCCCCGTCGACAAGAGGATCACCTTCAAACTCCTCACCCACGCACACAAAGCATTCCACAACACTGCGCCAGCCTACCTGAACAGACTCAGCTTCTACACCCCCACCCGACAGCTCCGCTCCGCCAACCTCGCCCTCGCCCCCCGCATCCAACGAAAATCCTCCGGCGGCAGATCCTTCTCCTACCTTACAGCCAAGATCTGGAACACCCTACCGACCAACCTAAGACAGATCCAAGACCTGTTCACCTGCAGAAGACACCTCAAGACCTGGCTCTTTGAGCAGTAGCAGCACCCCTACCCCCAGCGCCTTGAGACCCTCACGGGTATGTAGTGCGCTCTACAAGTATAATGATTGATTGATTGATTGATTGAAGAATTCAAAGGAAAGAAACTTGGACTAACGTAGCACATCACGCTTAGACCTGGGAAAATTGGCAGCTATGCTTTGGGTGTTTTTCCAGCTATTGGTTCCTAAGTTCAGTTGTGGATTTTGGTATTCTTTGTAAATAATGACTGGGACTTGGGCAAGTAATGAGAGTATATCCCTGATCACTCAATAGTAATATTAATTCCCACTCATCTTCAAACCAGAGTGTTTTATCATAACATAGTTGTAATCTATTTTGCTGTACAGGCACGGGTTTGCATCCCATCCTTGTTGCCAAATAATGTATGATAATTAACATATCACATGAGGGGAAGCACAACTTAATTTATTGTCATCACGTGCGCAGGTGCCATAATGAGAATATGGTCAGCAGCTGCGACACAAGTCATCCCCAGGCCTCCAATCGCCAGCATTCCAGAGCACGCACTGGACATGCATGTGTAAGCAGCATGAACAGACGAACAATAACAGAGAATGAGTAAGAGAAACTACAACAACAACATATATTTGAAACAGAATAAAAACATTACACAGACTGCAACTCCCAGGCTGTACTGATTTGATTCACGAATTTTCAGGACTGGCAATGTTGATCCCTAATGATATGGAATTAATCCCTAACCCATATATAACAAATAAAAACTACATGTCGCCTAAAATGGCTGAAAGGGCTGCTATACGTGAAATTAACGTATTTGCCAGATAATTCTTAGGCTTGCCATATATACTCACTTCAAGAGTGGTCACCATGTGTACAGTTTTTTCAATTCAAGCGTGTAATTACAGTTAACTCAGTTTATGCAGAAATGGCCCATACAGGAAACAGAAGCAGAAATTGTGACTAAAGAAAATGCGAAAGTGAATTAAGCCGTTAAGAGACACTATTATCCCTGGTGCTCGTCGACAGTGCTAACCTATTTGTTTTATTTTATGAAAGCTAGTTTAGTTATTTGTGCTTTACATGCGCCTTGAGCTAATTGATAACAAAATTATATGATGAATTGACTGCTGCCTTTTCATAGATTTTCCTGAACAACGAGAAACAGGGGGAAAACACATTAACAGAAGACCAGAAGAGGTGTTATCTTCTGATAAATAATTAAGAATGTTATATAACAGTAGAAGGGCTTTTGTCTTTGTGTATTCTCTGTAATGCATCTACATTATTGTGAAATTGTAGCTTCAATTAAATATTAATGGAGTTAATGTCACCAACCAGACACATGACAGCCACAAGGCTATAATTAGTTTACTTTACTTACACCGTGGGCGCCATCAAAGGTGTTCTTTCTGTGGAAACAAAGAGGTATATACTTCCGCCCTTGTTTACCTGCAGCGCTGCCTCCCCTATGGGTTCTATCTAGTAATACAAAAAGGGACAAACAGAGCATGGGAAAGAAAATGTGTATTTAAGTGTATGCAGTCAGCATCCCAAACAAAGAGATCAGTGTGTTGACGGTCCTGGATAGGTAAATCAGATGTGTGGGAGATGTGTTTTGTTTGCCTGTTGTCGTCACTTAGGCCTCCCACCACGGGACCACCAAAGCCATGGGGAGGACCCCACCATCATAACATACACAATACATTTAACTATTTTCTAATCAGCAAAGTAAGACTTGATTTTCTTTCCATGGTTCAGCGTCCATGGGATAAAGAACAGTATAGTAGGCACAATAAATTTTTAAGGTAATCTCATTTCCATTCTCACACATCTTTCTAGTAAAACCTCATTCACAATCAAAAGTTTTAAGATTTACCTAACATTGCAATAATTATTTTCACAGGTTCAATGGTCATGAAACAATGCAATAACATTCCCTCCATTCATTTTCTCTTACTATAGGACATTTGTGTCATGAAATGTTTATGGCCATGACACAGGTCAAAGGTCAAAACTAACAAAGAGGAAAGAACAAGGAAAAAGAAAGAAATAGGAAATCATCCTTGTTATTAGCTCAGCCAAGTACATGTGGTCATGCAAGCTTCAGATGCAAAACTCACATTTAAATGCAGTGTTTGGTTAAGGCATAGAAACATATTTTTGTATAGGCTAATTAATATAATGTTTTTAATCTTATAAAAGACTCTCTCTCGATTCCCCCATCTGATGGTTTGGAATCATCACAAAATCACATTCACAGATGCATTCAAAGTTTACTCTCATCTTCTGCTGAAAATCTCCTTTTTCTTTTCAGATTTGTTCTAACTTTTAGTCTGTTATATTCTTTGTTATTATTCTCACTCAATTCTAATCGATTCTAGTAATTTCTCTACTCTTTTCTTTATTAACAACATCTTTATTGTCTTGTAAATTGTTAGTGTAAATAGGAAACAGACAATTACTATTAATACAGTAACTAAGATAGCTTTGAGGATTCTTTCTCCTGTTGCTTTTATCCAGTTGCCTATTGAAGAAATTTCCATTGTAAAGCTTTTAACTATGCTAGTAGTTTCTAAGTGTTCTAAATCAAGCTTTTAGTCAGAAATGTTCTTTGCATAGTCGAAAATCTTCTTACTCTCAGCCAGTACACACGTGCAACAATTTTCAATTTTCAGCATCTTGCAGAATGCTCCTATTTCTGCAACTAAAATATTAAAGCATAGAGGTTTTGAAGGACCATTGATTAAATCAATATAACTTTTCTGTGTACAACTAGTAAACCTTGACTAATTGTTAGTTTGTCTACTAATGTTGAAAGCTTTCTAATCTTCTGATCATTTAATACTACTTCTACAGTAGGTATGCCAACTCCAAATATGTCTCTCACTAATTGCGTCCCCTCATGCATGAATATCTAGGTGTATGTATCATTGTTAAAGTATTTATACTCTGTATATGATACATCTTTGGGAAAAGCAAACCTAAGTAGCAAATTCCCTCCCAATAAGCTGGCAATCTAAAGTAAGCATTCTCTCTCCCCAGATAAAAATGTCCTCCAGGTATAGTTGGATCATCCTCTTGCAAACTTTGCCATGTTCCCCCTCATAACTCAAAACATGTTCATAATTACTATTCTCTACTGGTTTCTTTTTCACATTAATTATTATTTTAAACACACATACTTTCTCTTTGTATCTCTGATCTCATTTTAATTTTGGAACATGCATTTCTCTTCTTTTTATTCATTCTTCAAAACGTCTTTATTTTTTCTTGTTAACTATGCATTTCTCTCCTCTGCCAATGAAAAACAAGCTTTTTCTAGTACGTTCATTAAGCAAGTTAAATTATTTCCATGAGCTTTAACAGTATTCACAGGAAGACAAGTTCTAAAATAACGGCAAGCTGCCTCCAACTCCTTGGGATGTGGATGAAGATTCATGCTCTTCATTAGCGTAACTTTAGAAAGAACCATGTCAAAATGTGACGAATAGTATTCAAAGTGTCTCTGTCTGTCTACTCAACTAAGTAATGTACTGCATGATATAGCATAGGAAAGAGGAATAGGATGGTGTGCTACCTGTTCATCAGCTGAAGAAGGCATGTTTGTGCATACATAACAGTCCTTTGAATCAGTGACTTTCATGTTTTCTTGCTCTATTGTAGAACTAACATTTGTTGAATAATCTTCCTTCATGTAGTCTACGAATGATGCCCTTATCTCATCTTCAATATTATCTGGTCTAGATGTTGCATTAGTGAATGTATCTACGGATTTCTCTGCCTCTGGTGTGGAATGTATTAGGAACAATATTGCAAAGGCTAACAAAATTATTAGGAAAAATATAATGCCTATAACAATCTTACATCTATTTCTGGTCAAGGTACACATGTTTATCTAAAGTCAGATCTCATTACGCAATATGTGTGTAACAGCAACGTTATTGTCTTTATTTCAATATGCATATTTTCTTGATTATGTTTCTTTTTGTTAGTTTCTAGCAGTTTTATTTACAGTAGTCTTCCTATAGTTTTCCTTAACCCTACTCTGTGTTCTTCTTAAATGTTATCCCTACTCTTCGTCTACTGCCTTGGGCCTAGGTATTCTTCTTATCTTCTTTTAGTAATGTAATCAAATAAAATTTTTTGTTCAAACAATTCATTTAATATATGTGTGACAACTGAATTCTCTTCGAAAAATGTCAAGGAGGTTCATGCAACTCTGTACTCTAGTCAAGTAAGTCTGAGATTGGGACGTTTAGCACTTGCCCTGCACAATATGTCCATTTGGGTGCTGAATATCTTTAACAGTGTACTATAGTTCTGTTGGATCTTCTGTGTGCTTGTTGATCTCCTTCTGTGTCACTTATACCTTTTGATTCTGTTTCTTCATCAATTATCGGTGGTATGGATCCAACTGACACACTTGATTTCAACTTCTTTTGATTGCAAGCCTTTGTCTATTTAGCACTGCAGGCATCTTTTGTTGTTGTTGGTCCAGAACTTCATCCTTCTCCTGGATCTTCTTGTTGTTCCTCAGGTATTTCGACTGTCACTTCTGCTCGAGTTTCAGTTTCTCTACTTTCTATGTCAAGAGCTCTAATGCCACTCTGTGAGACATCCGACATTCGGATGTATTCACCCGTCTGCAGATCTTCACCCCTTCTTGCTGGCTCTGATCACAACCTCTCCTTTTCTCTACCCAAGTCCGTACAACTTGTGCTGATACATTCACCAGTGTTCTCAGTTCTGGCTCATAGAATACAATTTCTTCATAAGAATCGCTTGTTCTCTGGGTATGAGAAGCATGTGGCCAGTTTGGTCCTCTGGCACACTTGACAGCTATATTCGTGATCAGAATAACCTGATATGGGCTTTCCTCTTTGGCTCCGGGCAGGATGTTCTCACATGTTTCTTGATAGGAACCCATCTGGACTGAGGTCATGGCATTGCTCTTGATTTACAGTGACAGCTTCAACCTGTTGAGAGACAGAATGCACCACATCAGTAAGTCCTTTTCAATAATCAAGTAGCATGTCATCTGTTATGCTCACAAGAGCATTTGCAGGAACAGCAAGGCAATCTCATTGCTCTCCCCATAAGTATTTCATATGGTGATAAGCTGGTCTTTCCATCAGGTGTACCTCGCATATTCATCAATACTAGAGGTAAATCATCAGGGCACTTCAATGAAGTTGAAACACAAACTTTTCACAATATGGATACAATGTTTTTTTTGATCTGCTCAGCGATTCCAGATGGTTCAGGTCGATGAGTGCAGTGTAACTTCTGTTCAATTTGCAGTGCTGCACAAAACATTTTAATCATCTCACTGTTGAAGTAAGTTCCTCGATCTGACTACAGAGAAATAGGATTCCATACTTTGAGACCAACTCCCTCAACAACAGCTTGGCTATATTGAGGCTGTCATTTGTCCTTGTGGAGTGAACTTCCACCAATCTATAGAAAATGCACACTTTAACTAGGACACATCTCAGCCTGTTACAAATGGGCATCTTGATAAAGTCCACCTGCATTCTGTTGATATGACCTCCTGATCTTCCTCCATGGCTCATTGTGGCATGTTTGTTTTCCTACATTCATCTGTTGATATGTTAAACATCTGTGAAACAATTATTCTTCATGGGCTCTGAACCTGGGATTAAACCAAATGTGTATTTCCAACTAAATGTGTATTTCCATGGACATATCTTGTCACTGGGGACAATAAACTGTCTGGTAACACTAGTCTTCCATCAACTGAAAGCAAAATGTCAATTTCATCCTTTCCACATCCTGCTCTAATCCAACTCTTTTGTTCTGCTTCAGACACATTTTCCTGCATGACTTTCACATCTTCAGCTATTGTCAACAACATAGAATAAACAGCGGCCTCTTGAAATCCATCTGTGAATGTTCTATTAAATGTGCAGACCACAATTGCACAATAGCGTGTTACTTAGTCTGCATATCCATTGCTGACAGTGACATAAGCATTGTCACCGCTGTGTGCTGCACATTTAGCAACTGCAATTTCAGTTGGAAGCTACAAAGCTTCTAGCACTCGCCTCACCCGCTCCCCGTTTCTAATCGGGGATCTCAGTAAGGTTATAAAACCTCTCTGTAACCACAACTGTCCAAAACCATGAACCACACCAAAGCCATACTATCTGAAAAAATAGTTACTCTCCTTTGAACGGTTAAGATGCAAACTCTAGTAAGAGCAATCAATTCTACAACGTGTGCTGAGGAAACCCCTTGAAGCAATGAAGCTTCTGTTTTTTTAATTGTACAAACAGGGTATGCTGCTCTCGGGGACATTTCATTTGTTCTTAAACATGAGCCATCTACAAAAAGGACATAATCAGGACTAATCAATGGCTCATCCTTTATATCAGGTCCTGGTTTGGTGCATAAATCCGTGGCATCAAGACAGTCATGCTTAAATTGATCTGACATCTCACCTTCGGAGTGAGGCATGAGTATCCTGAGATTTAAGATCTGACAACGTATCATAGTAATATTATCAGCAGCAAGTATCTAATGCTCAAACATCATCAATCTTGTACTGTTCATATGCTGTATTTTTGTTCTGGTAAGCAAATTCTCAACAGAATGAGACACCATAGCAGTTAAAGGGTGTCTCATCATCATTGTTTCACATCTCTTGAGACTATCACTGAAAGCAACCACTGCTTAAAGACAAGCAGGCAATGCAGCAGCTAAAGGATTAAGAGTGACTGAAAAGTAGGCCAGAAGCCTCTTGCATCACCGTGCATTTGTGTAAGCACTGAGAGATTGCAGCTCTCCCTCTCATTGCAAAATAATGCACAATTCTTTGAATAATCCTGCATTCCCAATGCCAGGGCTCAACAGAGACTTTCGTGCATTTGTTGTCCCATGGAATCTGATCAGACACATCTCTGTGTTTCAGCCTCAGTAAAGGCTTTGCCACCAAGGACATTTTGGGTATCTACTGTCTACAGTAGTCAACCATTCCCAAAAACATCCTGACTTCTCTTTGCGTCTTGGGAGGACCTATTCGCAAAATGGCTTCCACTCTTTCTTTTGACACTTTTCTTGTTCCCTTCTCAATGATGTGTCCCAAATCTTGGACTTAATTTTGACAGGATTGTTACTTGCTAGGGGACACATTATTTACATTATCAGCCAAGTGATTTAGCAAAGCAATGGTGTCTTGTTTGCAAGAGTCTCTTGTCTCTAATGGCACCAAAAAGTCATCAATGTACTGGACAAGGACTGAGTTACAGGGCATGATCGATATCTCCAAATCTTTCTTAAAAATATGGTTAAAAATAGATGGACTTTCAGTGTAGGCTTGTGGGACTCTACCCCATGCTAATACTTTCTGTCAAAACACGAAAGAGAATAGATACTCACTATCCTTGTATAATGTAATTGTTGAGAAGAAAGCTTGACAAAGATCTACAACAGTGAACCGTTCTGTGTACATGGAATCTGGTAAAGGATGGTGGCTGGATTTGGTATCACAGGACAACATGGAATTACACTATCATTAACCTTTCTCAAATCCTGAACAATCCTAAACTTCCCATTAGACTTTTGTAATCCCATAATTGGTGATTTGCATGGACTCCCAATTATCTCTTTCAAAATGCCTTTTGGTATCATGTCCTCAATTACTGGTGTTATCCCTGCTATTATCTCTTGAGTCATTTGATAAGGGAGTGTTCTTGAATAGATGGCATTTGGGGCCAGATTTATACTTTTTGACACTAAACAGCGCTAATGCAGTTTAGTGTCAAAAAGTATACCGCAGGCTAGCACCTTTCCAAGGCGCTGGTCTGGGCGTCATGTTTATGGAATGGTGCAATCCGGCGCAAATACTTACATCTACTTACCTATACTTACCTGGGATGGGGTCCCCCACCCTCTTCTGTCCCTCTGGTGTGGGTGGGGGTGTCCCTGGGGCCTGGGGAGAGCACCTGTGGGCTTATTCCATGGTGTTCCTGTGACTAAGGTGTTAAATAATGTAGCTAAGCAAGCTAGTTTTCTGCTGGCAAAAAATGACTATCTCCAATATAGTTATCTAGCTCCAAAATATAAATATAGAGTTAAGTTTGCGCTGAATTAGCATAAACAAAATTGACACTAATTCAGCGCAAACAGAGTATAAATATGCCCCTTAGTTTGACGCTTGTGCGGACTGGTTCTACACCTTTTATTAGCCCAGTATCTTTCCTTGTGAAATCCCATACTTCTGGATTCACTGTCACCTTTTAAATCTAGTGGTAAATCTTCTACAGTCATCAATGGGTAAAGCTCTATTGTTTTTTGTTGAGACTCAAATAACACACCTATTTTTACAGGAGCTTCTTATGAAATTGGGTCTGTAATTTGTCTGTTTGTAACACCTACAAAGTGGATCTTCTTTCCCGAGAGGGGTAGGTCTGGGACTTCCTCTGTTTAACAGTGGAATGGGTAGCTCATGTGTCATTCAGAAATGACACTTAGTGGGCATTTACTTCAGCTTCTACAAATGGTCCACTTTGGGCTGCCTCTAAGACTGCACCAAGCATGCAATCCGCTTCACCTCTCAGGCACTGTCATTGTGATGCATCTGAGTCCAAGCTCTAATCAGTAAACATTGGAAACTGCTGAATCGCAATTTATGTTTATATCTGCATGACATTTTGCTTTACTCAGGGCAATTGATTTTTATTCAATCTAGTGTTACCCACATTTTGTTGAACCATAGGGGCTTGTGGGACTGGCATCAAGTGAACTTGATTCTTCATTGGCATTTCCACCTGTTGTGTGGGCACGTTTTGCATTTGCATTTGGTTTCCTCCCTGTACTTGATTATTGTTTATTCTGTCTACATTGAGCCTACATTTGCATTTCCACTGGCCCATCCTGTTACAAATGTAGCAGCATCTACACCTTTATTTGGATCAATCAGAACTCCTTAACCTTTACCCTGCATGACAACCATTCCCCTTGAAGGTCTTGCATTCCTGCTTGAAATCCAACTCCTTGTGCACTGCCTTGAACACCATAACCTTACACTACGCCACCATTTCCTGACAACTACTGATTCTGAAAACCTCTCTGTGCCAGCTTCCTCTGGGCTAGCATGAACTTCTCTTTAATGTTCCTCTGTTTCATTTGCTGCTCATCACTGCAATACCTCACATATTTCAGGACCTGATCTAAAGACTTAGACCCATATTTGTGGATTTTGATGCAAAACTGAGCTAACGCAGTTTAGCGTCAAAATCCTTAGCGCCATTCTATGGTGCCAGCCAGGCGCCATATTTATGAAATGGTGCACGCTGGTGCTAAGGACAGGCTAGCGTCTAAGAAAAAGACGCCAGCCGGGGGAGATGGCGGTAGGGGAGAAGGTGCTAGTGTCCCAGAAATGACACTAGGCTGTTTAGCGGCAATAAATATGCCGCTAAACAGCGTAGCGTCATTTACTGACTCACTAGCACCCAAAAATGACTCCTGTCTTATTAAAGACAGGAGTCATGCCCACCACCCCAATGGCCAGCCCAGGGGATCAGTGTCCCCTGTGCAAGGCCATAATTCCCAGTGCCAGGCAGGAGGCCCCATGTAAAGGGCCCCAAATGGCACCGAATAGAAAAAAAAAATAAATACTTACCTGTACTTACCCAGGATGGGGGGGTCCCCATCCTATGATGTCCCTCTGGCGTGGGTGGGGGTGTTGCTGGTGCTTGGGTTGGGCATCTGTGGGCCCATTCTATGTGTTTAGCCATGGAAATGGGTCCATACGTACCCTAATTCCTGGTCTGACCCAGGCGTTAAATAATGGTGCTAAGTAGGCTCAGCACCAATATTTGTGTCCGCCTACTCGGTGCACGTCGTTTCTGCGCCAGAGTATAAATATGGTGGTAGGGGGTTAGCGTCCTGTTGCATCCTCATTCCAGCCATTATTTATGGGGTGAATCTCACCTATTTGGACAAGGAATATCTAGGAAGTAGAAATGAAAGTTCCTCCCACAATGACTGGTTGCCAAAAGAATGCTGGCATCCTCCTGTTTTTGTCAGTCTTGGGTCAAGACAAGGACTTCATGGGCTATGAGATACCTGCAGCGTTTGGCCTGCCTTCAATGCCTCTTAGCCTCTTTGCCCCTTCGGCACAGGAATAGAGGAGTGCTGGTGTCAGATGTTGTTAGGTGAACAGAGAAATTCATCCCCAAGCACATATTCAGATCTTTCCGTAAGATAATTTATGGAGTGTGTCTTATTTCTCCGAATTTGCAAGTTGTTGACATGGGCTGGTAGAAAAGTAGACTTTCCAGGGCTTCTGAAGAAAGGCTGATAGTAGTGATACCATCTCTGTTTTGCTCATGATCAGTGGAGCAGGCATGACCAGGCATGGGCTTTCACTCTGTGCTGATGTGCAGATACCAAGGTGGTAGCATCGTAAATGTTTATTAGAGCTTTATTGTTTTCACTTGAGCACATTTACCTGATTTTTGCAGACATCATCATAAAAATGGCAAAACATGAGAGGAAGACAAATCTAGCAGATACACTGAGCAGAAGATTCCATCCTCCAAAGTGTATTTCTGCCATTTGCAGCTTTTCAAGAGATGTGTACAAGGCCCAGGACCAATTCTTAGACCTCTTCTTTATTGACCAATCAAATACTGACTTTTATGAAAAAAAGTAGTATTCATATATCACGCAAAGTAAAATATGTCATTCATAAACAATACGCACATTCCCATGATTCAGGGCTCTAGCGTTTCAACAGGCGAGTTCCTGACTCCCACTCTGTTCTCACTAGCAATAGTGGTTATTACTCAGTCATTAAACTCAACATTCAGATTAAGCCTCACAGGTAGTCCAAGTCTCAGGAGTCCTACTCCCACTCATATTAAGTCAAAATTGTTCCAGTGATGAAGCATTATATGGCAGGCAAGTTCCTTGGGCCCACTGGCCCGTACATTAGTTTTACATGCACCAACAGGACCTGCTCAACCGGAGTCCTCGAGGGTGCATCCCCCTTCACGGATGCTTAAGCTGCAGCAGATGTCTTCAGGAAGTTCCTCACGTGCAGCACTGTAGGGGCTGCAGTTGGGTGTCCTCGAGTTCCTCACACGTGGTCCTGCAGAGGCAGCAGCCAGAGATCCTCAACACTCCAATGCTAATAAGTTTCCTCTGATCCTCCCACAGATGGGGGGGTTGGGATTTGACCCTGCAGGTTCTGGTCCTCAATCAGGGATTGGACCTGCATTATCACCACTGGTGCCTCTTCCTCTTGACAAAGGTCTTGACCAAAAATGCTCCTTGCCTTTTCCCAAAGCCCTTTCCCCCTGGCATACAGGGTCACCGTTCTCACTCTGCACACGGGTTACAGCCTGATCTGTGCAGCAGCAATCTTCAAACCAGCCCAACCAGGCATACGTGATTGCCAATTTCACTCTGCACACGAGTTACGGCCCAATTGATACAACAGCAATCATCACAATGGCACCACCTGACAACTTCTTTCTGCACATGGGCTACGACCCAATCAGTACAACCTCACTTCAGAGATCCAATAGTCAGGATCTACAACTAGACCTCCCTCCCATGCCCTTCCTCATAGGGTGCACTGGTCTTGACAAGTGGGCAGGCATTGGTGCTCCAGGTTTCAGGGGCAGGTGATCTTGGAGTTGCTGAGTGTTGTTTTGTCACCCAGCTGGGAAACTGATAGGCCTTAGCCTCCAGCCCTAGTCACAGGCAGAAGTGTTGCAGAGATTCTCCTCCTCGCATGGTCCAAATGGCTGCTTGAGAGTTGACAATTTTGGGGGCCTCAAGCTCCCCTTCTCAAAGGCAATTTCGAGACACCAAATGTGATTCACAGTTCAAGTCTTTTGCGTTCATGTTGAAGGTCTGCTTCCTTTTGAAGTGCCCTCTCCTCTGTTCTGCCATTCCTCCAGAAAGCAGTCTGTGACAGCAGGACCGACTCAAAATCCGATAACCCCACAACACAGGACATGGGAGTGATTAGAGGTTCACACCTGAATGTCAGCCAGTGATATGTGTCTCAAAAGGTTACACCAAGGCCTTAGCCCTACTCTTTATGATTCTCTGATCAGGCTTCCGGAGATGTTTCCAGGCCCCTTCCCAGTGACCTTCTCTGTGAATCAAAGAGCAGTCTTTTAAGTATACATGTCCAGCTAACATTAAACTATGACTCAAAACACAGTTACCCTACATTTAGGTGACTGAAGAGACATGAGTTTGCAGTCATGTGCCAACAGCTCTTCCATCCAGTATTTCCATACTTCGGATATAAAAGTAATCCACATGTGTGGGTGAGCTTATTACATGGTCTAGGAAAATAACACAACTGTGACAATGCTAAGTGTTATTTAAAGAAACAAAAATATTTTAACTTTCCAATTAGAATGCAGTTATTAAGTTCTGGGTCAGCTCAATTCTGGGAACCCTACCAACCTTGTCCATTTTTGAAGATACTAGATTTGGGGATTCTAAGGAGGCAAAACATGCATGGGTCTTTACACTTTTTATTACACACACTGCCCTGCAAACGTCACGGGAAAGCACCAAAAAAGCTTCAAAAGACCTACCTTCAAGTGATCTTATACCAATCTTAATTAAAGTTGTACCCCACTTGGAAATTATCCTACCGTACAGGACAGGAAAATGCCTAAAATTGCAACCCTAGCTTGTTGTATTTGTACATTTAGAAATGATCTTAAAGATGTTTGCAGATGACTGCAGTATTTGGTCCTATGTTTTGTTGGCACCCTTGGAACTTTAAAAGCCCTATCAATTTCTGAAAACAAAGTCCTACTAGAATACAGAATGCTTTGGCTTGCATGGATCCCATCACAATTTGTGAATAAGAATTTTGTTTGAATATGAAACCATGACAAAACAAAATATAATTTCCCTACCACATGCACACAGTAAAACAATGGAATTCACATACATTGGAAAACACACCACAACCTAGCCTTAACACATTTATCTCAATAAAAACGCTATCCTTCCTTTGTGAATGCATAGGACAGGAAAGTGCATAAACTAGGGTTGTGAAGACATTATGGACCCCACTTGGGTGATGACTGTTTTAGAGTGGCCTACCCTACTAACTCTATACATTTCTGCAAAACGTGAGAACCAAGGGAACAGAGGAGGTTACATAGATCATTCTATGTATCCTTACCAAGACTGCCCTGAAATCAGGAAAACATAGCTTAATAACCCCTTTTCTTAGCATGTAGGCAATGGAAAATGTCATAAGTAACATACAATTATCTGGATAAGTGGGAAAGAAAATAATATAGGACCAAAACCATGACCATGTGAGTCTATTTAAATTTCATATGGGGTTGGTGGCAGAGTCAGGCTGCCTGCTCATGGTACCAGACATAAGGCAATATCCATACCCTGCAACCAGGGTGCATTCCTGCTGATCTTGCTTTAGCTATGTAGAATCAGCTCTGGACAATGTGGGTACACTGTAGATTAACTAAAGATGGTTTCTTAGATTCTTAGCACCAACATGAATACATTACAACTGAGGGTCACCATTTGGATTCACAAATCCCAGAATGAAAAATATGTTAAATAATATTTTGAGGGCACAGCATGTCCATTTGGGATCCCATCCATATCATTCCTGGTCCCCCAGCCTCCTTACACCCCTCCACCGATTTCTTTTCAGTGGCTTGAGTCCTACAAATGTTAGCAGGCCCATCACATCATGAAATGTTAGGCATGACAATCTGAAATTTTCTATTTGGATCTCAGAATCCTTCACCTGCCCTTGTGCCTGACCTACTACAAGTGCTGCGGCTCTTTGTACATTATCCTCCCATCACCTTCTGTGTGTTTTATGAAACTTTTTGAAAACCTAGCTCCACTAGTGTGGTCATGCACATTTCACACATGTATGCATTTGCACTCATATAGGTACCTTTCAAGAAGTCACATATTACTGTAGCTTCAGATCAAGAAATGTGTAGCAGTAGACAAACTAGTGTCATACAAAAACATGGCTTGTTATTTGACATTACCAATGACTGGTACATTACCTGTCAGCAGTGATAAATACCAAACAGATGCTCAATTTGTCACATGTACAATCCAGTGAACCCAGTTCAAGCCACAACTTAAAACGGCTGAGACATATTTTACCTTCACAACACCACCTATTGCATGTTGCAGCATCTTAATACTGATACAGTGTATCATCTAGAGCACAATTAGAGCAAGGTTGGCTAACAGTACACAAACTGTTTTGCAACGGGTCCACTAAAATGAGCCTGCATTGAGGAAGTATAGTGCAGAAAGTACCTTGACATGAACAGGGATATGACAGAGAAGGAATGAAGCTCAAATTTCTAATCACGCCTTAGATGATATTTGTGGGGATAACCTAACTCTGAGTGTCATTTCACTCCTTCTCCTCTGCTGGATCAGCAGAACCATAGTATTGATGTTCAACCCTAACAGTCTGGCAAAAACACAACAGCAGAACTTCTTCCTCACTTACCTTTCCTGTGCTGGAAGGCTATGAGGCACATCCTTTCATGACCATTTCACCTATGAAAAGAATGATTGCAATGTTAGATAAGTCTTAAACCTATTTCTTTATGAATAAGGCTTTGCTAGAAAGATGTGTGAATGGAAATGAGATCTCTATAAAAATGTGTCACGCCCAGTAAACTGTTCTTTATCCGATAGATGTTCACTAATGGAAAGAACGTGAGTGTTTTTCATTGATGATTAGAAAATAGTTAAATGTATCACTTATTTAGAATGTTCTTTGTTAAAACTTGCCATATCAATGGAAGCTTTACTTTTTACATGAAGACTCCAAGAGATGATTGGCTAAAGCCAAAATTATCTACTAATGCTTTCTAACTTGTTTCTCAGTAAAATGTTATAAAAATGTGTTCCCAGTCTAGGATAGTATTGAGCTCACATTGACAGACTCTTTTGCAGGCTTACTCTTCTAAGATGCAGACATTTCCCAGAGACTCTATTCTCTTTGCTGATGTCTTGATCCATTCTGAGACTGAATTTATCCTGCTTGAAACTATAACTGAGAGATTCTACTGAAAATTTCAGTGAGAAACATGAATACCAAATTATATGCTTTCACATCTGAGATGAGAACTCTTCGGGGATTCTGTTAAACTGTATTTTTCCTGAAATAGATTAGAATATGGATGACATTTTTATGGGGCATGCTATGGGCATTGTTCCATAATTTGTATGGCTCATAATTCATTTGCTAATAAAGATATTGAGGAAATAATGATTTATTAAAAGATTTAAAATAGAATAAAAACTCTCATTATTGACTCTGAGGAATTGAGAATATTGGATGCTTTTAATTTGTAGCGCTTTCCCTTCTCACTTACCTCAAAGGTTCATTGCCTTGTGGTCCAGTAGTATGAGGACATTTTAAATGAGACACATTAACAATTATTTATTTTAAGACTGCTTCAGCAACACTGGTAGCAGAGGAATGGTTTAAATATTGAGAAAAGGAGCTGTAAAAATACATACATGTGCATGGCCTCATCAATTGTGCAAGATCAGTGAAAAAGAGGGCACCTTGAGCTTTCATAGATGGGATTCATTTAATTTGGGGATTATAGACAGATTACGAGAAATTATTTGTGAAATGAAGCTACCTCCCAGACCCACACAATTTTAAGACCTAGGCACTTGGGAGGCGATGGCAAGAGTTAGGAATGGAAACAGATATCACAGATGAAAAAAAATTATACAGATGCAGTTTGTGACGAACATAAGCAGAGATGGAGGAAACACATAGTAAAGGAAAGTAAATTATATCCTGCCATTATAAAAGAGAAAAATGAGCAGTCAGAAAAGCACAAGATATCTAAAAGGAGAAAGATTAAAGGGGAACCCTAAATAAAAACTGAACCTAAATTAGATTCTGAAATAGATTTGTGATATGAAATTGAATAAGAATTATTAGGTGGATGCCAACCACCATATGTAGGTTTTGAAGCGCTGATACAACAGTAAAAAAGAATGTAACAGTAGCTACAGGTCCTGTTGATCAAAATGCACAGCAGATTACGGGACAATTGCAATCAATACAACCTGTTGTTACACAACCAATGTTGACACAACAATAGCACAGCCAGTTGGTAATGGCCTTGTGATGCTGTATTGAAAACGTCTTCGCACACATAAAGGAGACACATTTCACACCTCTATCCTGAGATCCACCACTACTTTCATGCAAGGGTGTTGTTGGCACTGGAGGTTTTGGGCCCAGGCACTTTTTATTTTTTTTATAAATTAAACACTGATTACCTTTCAGTTGTATCCTACTACATTTACAATTTACATTTAAACAGTTACTTGCAAATATTTCAGAGGACAAAAAATTGTAATTCCATCACATTTCCTGGAAAACCACACCATTCAGTAGGTCACCAGCAGTATGAGTGCAGCAATCCCTATTTAGACACTCTGGACTGCATACTTCCAAAACATAAAGAGACTGACAAATGAAGGAAGAGTGTCCTGCAATGGCATAAACCTGAACTATCAAACCGTTTGTGAATTTAAATGTTGTATTTGTATACACCATTGTCTATTTTCTTCAACCCACTGTGACTCTATGCCACCTATCCATCACTCTAGGTGTTTGACACCTATTTTCAAACCCACATTATTGTTTAACCGGATAGTGTAAATGGTCTGAACTCCCTGAAGAAAAGAGTGAAAAGGTGAAAATATCTCACCAACACACAAGGTGAGGATCAAGTGGCATCAAGTGCCAATATGAACCGAGCTAACCCAATAAACCTTTGTATGAGTCCTTGCTTGACAATTTTTCTTAACATGCTGACAGTATAGCAGATGACAGTATTCTGTTTTTTCTATGTTACACTCCACAACCATAATTGTAAAATCTGAGCATGGGAGTTACTAACAGAGAGGGGCAAAGTGTTAGGCCTATCTTCTTCCAATATTTGGTGGACCTAAATTGAGGGTTTAAGTGTCTGCTACAGAGAATTCTGAATATATGGTGTTGAAAGGTAAGTTCCACTACCCTTCTATAATGGTTTGGTAAATGTGTTGAATACAGCAGTGTCAGGTGTTAGCTCAAGGGAATTAATGGTTACACCATTCATGCCAGCCAGAAATACAGTATATGTTAGGGTGACCAGATTTTAAAAACCAAAAACTGGGTCAAGCAAGACATAGAAGTAGGTCTGAAGGCTGACAATGATCAAGGTATAAATCTAGTCACTCTAACTATAATCACTTTGCTCCAAATGCACGTTCACCAACATGCCAGTGCAAGCCCTTGTGGACAGCTCCCATATTATTTAGAAAGCACAACTGCTCCAGACACATAGAAGAGCCAGCACTCCAAGATTGTCAACTGCTTTATCCTGGAGTCTTTGCCTGTAGCATTTGTGATTTTGGTATATATCTGTAAGAAAATGGGTCATTAGTTGTGTGGCATGCACAAGTGATGGGCCCTCATTTGTCCACCACTGGAAACCAAACACCACATTGTAGCACTTGACTCTCATAGGAAATCGAAGCATAGCAGTCCAAGGCCTACTCAAGGGAGGTGGTTTGGGCTAGCAATCCCATTCACAGATATGCAGTAATAACACTAATTAAATGATTGTCCAGTCTGTGCTTTTTCTTATTATAAAAGAAAAAGTACATATATTACACACACAGTATACTATGAAGCAATTTACATATATGCATAAGTGGATTTAGATCAACAAATACTTGTCTGAAAATGCAGTAATTGAATATAACTTTGAATAAACACTCTTAGTATGGTAAACCATTGTATACCATTGAACATAAATGGTTGTCAGTGTCATTATTTCTTTAAAAAATTTACTGGTGGCAATATCTATAAATGTCTGGGTGATTTGTGTTCTCAGCATGACTTTTAGGGCCTGATTACAACTTTGGAGGAAGGTGTTAATCCGTCCCAAAAGTGACGGATATACCACCAGCCGTATTACGAGTCCATTATATCCTATGGAACTCGTAATATGGCTGGTGGTATATCCGTCACATTTGGGACGGATTAACACCTCCTCCAAAGTTGTAATCAGGCCCTTAGTGTGAATTACCAAAAAATAAACATAGTCCCTAAAGGGCATAACATTCATAATTACAACAGGTGTAGTGATATCTTTTCACCCCTAGAGGGTGTTTGCAGCAGACACTCTTAAACACCTTCAGCATAGCAAACTGCACTTTAAACATAGCCCCTAAGGGTATCACCTTTAGTATTACATACATGTGCTATTACCATCTTTCAACCCTAGAGGGTGTCTGCCAAAATGAGACCTCACATTGAACCACTTCGGAATACAAGGACTGCAGCCATACTCTTTGCCCCTAGAGGACACAGCACTCTCAGCTGTAGAGCAGATGCTTCAGCCCAAGGAGTGCTTACCAGTCCATTGAACCAAGGCGGGGTTATCATTTCAGGGTTCCACCCAACTTAGGGTGGGGACCCTGATAGCTCTTTTGGGGGAGGCTGTCCAGCTCCTGCAGATTCCCCCGCACCTTAGCCCTCCATTGGTGGTGACCCTGTTGTCCTGCGTTTTTAGTAAAAATAAAATTGGCCAGGTCCCGCAGTACATTATGAGACTCTCATCAGTGCTTTTGATGCATAGTTGAGCAGCAGTTCTCCCGCCTCACTGAGGAGAGCTGCTTCAACTTTCCTTTTTATTTTTCTTTATTGTGGTCACACAGCATCACACTGTCAGCCCTTTTCATTGTCTCTGGGTGTTCGGTCCCACCCGAACACACTGCTTGGTCCCACATTGCAGGATAGCCTCAAGAACTCACCCATGGCTGCCATTAGCCAGCTCCCCCGTGCACATGTGGGAGCCAGCAGTTCTTTCTTCCCAGCCCGATCCGGCAGGCAGGGCTTGCTGCTGGTGCGACTGTGTGGGGTGGGGTGGGGGAGTGAGTCAGCACTCTCCTGCCCTCCTCGAGGCCCAAGGATTGGGTCCTGGACCCCTTTCTTGCATCTGTGGAGGAAGTGTGACGGCGCTCCCCACCTCTCAATGGGGTCCTGGGCCCCTTCAACTCCTGCTAATTTTTGTGGAAGAGCGGCAGGCTTCCCCTTCTTCCTCTGTCATCGAGAGTCTGAGGATGGTGTCCCACGCTGACATCACTGCCTGGGCTTCCCTCAGCAAATCTCCAATGGAGCCCTCCTCCTGGTTTGGCTTCAGAGATTTCGACTCACTCCTTTGTTTAGTGCCCTGGGGCAGGGCCTCTTCCTGGAACAGGATGACAACTGAAGGATTAATTCAGAGCAGACTGCCCTTTCCTTCTCAGGAGCTGACTTAACAAAGTTAATTGATGTTTTTGTAGGGGAAACCTTTGTTCCTGCAGCTGGAGGGGAAAGTAAATAACCCAGCATAGTAGGGTGACAAAATATCTGGGCTCTGATTCTGAGCTGAGCCAGAGAAATATGACTTTCCTGGATGACCCATATTCTATACAGATATGTCTATGGACTTTACAGAATTGTTCTTTTCGGGCTGGTTTCACTGCACATTGGTATGTCTCTGGAGATTTTAGACCAAAGAGGAGCGGAGCTGCTCCCGAAGGCTGCATTCCCCATAAGTGTATGTAAATCACACTGATTGTCTCTATCTGTGTACAGCCACATTATAAGGATTATCCTAAGTCAATAGCCAACCCTGCATGTTGTATCTATCTACCTATCTATCTATCTATCTATCTATCTATCTATCTATCTATCTATCTATCTATCTATCTATCTATCTATCTACACACATGCTGCAAAGCAAACTTGAAAGGTAAGATTCTGTTTCCAAAGGCTAGTATATAAAGTTAGAAATAACTTATGTAATTATTTATTTCCTTTCAGGCAGTGCAGGTGAAGGTCATATGTAAACATAGTCTTATAGGAGTGCACCTGTATATATAGGAACACATGTATAAGGCTACATTTACATAACATTAATCATGGAAGGATCTCAGGACTTTCACCATGAACACTTCTGCCTTCTTCCCCATTCTGTGTTCCTTCTGCTGGGTGCATGCAGCTGACCTCCTCCTGTGCTGCCTGAAAGAAAAAGGTAAATTACAAAAGTTATTTCAGAGTTTAGAGGCACTGGGTTACTTTTCAATTCTCTTTTGCAAGATGAGTTTACATTTGTGACATAAATGGAGAAGTATTCAAAATTAGTAAAAGAGTCGGGATGCCAAGACAGTAAACCGTGAACTGGTCACCCTAGTTTATGTGTTAAAAATGGACTATTTGAATACTGACCAGAAAACTATAGTGTTTCACTACGGGTAGATCTTATAACTAGAGTAAACTTTTCTACTTACCACTGATATGAATCACAATGATAAATCCAGCTTCAGACACAAGCTATATCCCCATATAATAATGACATCTCCCTACAGAGTTAACATAATGGTTTTGCAGTGTGTTTCCACAGCACGTCTCCTTATTAGCAAACAGACTTCAAAATACACATGGGCATTGTGCTTTAATGATCAAGGTTTATCAGTGAAGGAGATAAACCCTGTTGTCGGACTTTGCGGCCCACATGATTACATTATTTTTAACTGGTCTGTACCAGAGGGTCAGTAATGGAGAGACACACAGATCTGTATATAGTGAATTATTAAGGAAGTTACGAGCTTTACAGTCTTTGAGTCCTTTATATTCTTTTCCTAATTTTTAGGTTCTTCATCTTTATCTTTCCATAGGTCCTCACACCTTCTCTCTGTCTTGTTCTTCTTTATCCAGATGGAGACTGGTTAGGCAACGTTCTTCATAGAGAGTGGCCGGCCTCAGCGTCTTGCTGCCTCCTGTTCGTCTCCTCTTCGGCTGTTCCCTGGTGTCATCGCTTCTCCGTTCACCATTGTGATCGGCCTCTCCTCGGTCGTCTCGATGAGTGAATCCGGCGACTCTCCCCGAATGCTGGTTTCGGGGAATTTAACCATCCCGGTTCCATCCGGCAGTCCTGGTTCCCGTGGTAATGGGATAGTACTTCCAGGTTGAGGCAGGGACCGGAAGTACCCCCGGAGTATCGGCGGTCTGTGGATTTGCCCCCGGGGTATCGGAGCCCCGCGTTCGCAGGAGACGCTCTGTTACATTCACTCCCCCAGTGGCCTTTGGGGCCACGAGTCAGATGGATATCGCTAAAGGTAGTCAGCGTTGGAGAGGAGATAGCCTGGTGAATGCTGAATCTGAAAGGAAAAGGATTGGAGGGATAAAAACCAACGGAGCACCCGAGCGTTAGAGTCCTTATGGCGTGCCAACCAGGTCAAGGGGGCATGATCTCACATAATGGCTGTTATGATCGGAACTGCTAAACGCGGCTCCGGTCTTTTATAGGATATGCATACATGGATCAGAGACGCCATGTATATACAATTACAACTTTACGTCGACATGGCCGGGTGGCCGTAAATGGGTGATTCGGCACATGTTTATTGAGAGTTTACAGTACTAAGCGTTTTTCTTATTTGAATCGAGCCTTGGCAAAGTCATGGGGAGTACCCACTCCCACGACGAAACACGTGTTGGCTGGGGTTGGTGTTTGTTTCACTGTTTCATTAAAGGATGGATTCGTCAATCAACTCGAATTTTGCTGGACTGTATTAATTTAAACCTTTTCAGTGATTGGACTATTAATCATTGATTTACTTTACTGTGTTTGTTAGATTTGTTTCTAATACTACATTGTTATATATTATTGAGTGCCCAAGTCTTTATTATTTAGTAATTATAGCTGTGTTTTTCACAGTTTATGGGGGTTGGGGAGATTCCTCCGAGGCCTGGAGCACCAACGCTATAATACTCTGTTCTATGTTTACTTCATATTGGTACTTTTGTGAGCGCTTCTTTTCCCCTTTTATTTCTCCCCTTTGGCATGATCAGTAAGTAATGTGAAGGGACGACCTGTCAAATAATAACGTAAGGAGTCAATAGCCCATTTGATCACCAGACATTCCTTCTCAAGAGTAGGATAATGTCTCTCCCAGGGAAGGAGTTTTTGGCTCAGGAAGACTATAGGATGAAGAGCCCATTCTCATCGGATTGGGCTTTCTCAATATCGGTGAGATAAGGAATTAGATTGGGCTAATTCTTTTCCAACTGAAAAATGAGGAATGAATTGTCTGTAGTATCCTACTATCCCTAAGAAGGCTCTGATATCTTTCTTCCTGCGGGGAAGTGGGATCTTTGAGATGGCCTGCACCTATTCTAGTTGGGGTTTCACTACTCTATGTCCAATCACGTATCCCAAATAATTAATGCTATCATTTGCAACCTTACGTTTATCTGGGTTTGCTGTAAGACCAGCATCTCTAAGGGCATGTTGCATATTGGTCAAGTGGGAGATGTGTTCCTTCCAAGATGTACTATAGATGATAATGTCATCTAAGTAGGTCGGCTGCATAATTCTGAAAGGGACGGAGTACCAGATCTATTAATCGTTGGAAGGTGGCAGGTGCACCATGCAGGCCAAAAGTAAGGACTTTAAATTGGTAGAGACCGGAAGGGGTGGCAAACGCTGTTTTCTCTTTATCCTCTTCTTTTAGGGGTATTTGCCAATAGCCTTTGGTGAGGTCTAGTGTGGTCATGTATCTGGCTTTCCCTAAGCGTTCCAGTAGGTCATCGATTCTAGGCATCGGATAAGTATCAAAATGTGAGAGAGCGTTCACTTGTCGAAAATCAATGCAAAATCTAATTGTTCTATCGGACTATGGTACCAAAACAATGGTGAACACCAGGGACTTGTGTAACGTTCAATGACTCCTGCCCATAACATCTCTTCCACTTCCTGTTCTACCAGTTTGCGTCTGGCTTCTGGTATTCAATATGGCTGCCCTGTCTCCTATTGTTCGGATATGATGCTGTATTAAATGTGTTTTTCCAGGGGTTTTTGAGAAGACATCTAGATTATTATGTACTAACATAGACAATTGTGAAGTCTGAAGGGGAGAGAGAGAATCACCGAACTGAGGCCAACATTGTGTGGTATTATTGGATGTCTCTATGGGGTATAGCGGTATGTCATCTATGGTTCCAGTACTAACATATAAATTATGGTGGGAACTATCTGTATCATGCCATACTTTTAAGAGATTGATGTGGTATATTTGTTCTCTGCCGGTGCCTGTGGGTATTTCTATCTTATAAGTGACAGGAGTAACTTGTTCGAGAACGGTATAGGGACCTTGCCAATGTGTCAGTAGTTTGTTTTCTGTGGTAGGTAACAACACTAAAACTTTCTGTCCTACGGTTAAGGTTCTAGGTCTACTGTTTGTACCATAATAGCTCTTTTGTTTTTCTTGGGCGTTTTTTAGACATGTGTGGGCTGCTTCCCACACATTGTGTAGAGTTTCTTTTAGGTCTTTAGCATAGGTTAGAACATCTTTACCTTTTTCATCTATCTCTTCCCACTGCTCTACAAGCATGTCTAATAAGGTGCGGGGCTGTTGGCCAAACAGGAGCTCAAAGAGACTGTGGGGGTCATTACGACCTCAGCGGTCTTTTCAAAAGACCGCTGAGGCCGCGGGAGACAGAATACTGCCATTGCCGGCGGTATTTCTGTCTCCCTATTATGACATTTCCGCTGGGCCAGCGGACGGTAACAGTGTTACTGTCCGATGGCCCAGCGGAAATGTCACATCAACATTGCAGCCGGCTCGTAATAGAGCCGGCGGCAATGCTGATGTGCAGCGGGTGCAGTAGCACCTGTCGCTCATTTCACTGCCCGAAATTCGGGCAGTGAAATGCACGACGGGGCTATGCATGGGGGCCCCTGCACTGCCCATGCCAAGTGCATGGGCAGTGCAGGGGCCCCCAGGGGCACCCCAAGTCCCCTTACCGCCGGCCTTTCCATGACGGTGTGTACCGCCATGGACAGGCTGGCGGTCGGGGACTCATAATCCCCAGGGCAGCGGTGCTTGCACTGCTGCCCTGGGGATTATGACCGCCAGGCGGAATCCTGGCGGGAAAAGGGAGGGGCCGGCGGTATGGCCGTGGCAATTCCGCCACGGTCATAATTGCTGGCGGAACACCGCCAACCTGTTGGCGGTGTTACCGCCAACATACCGCCGGCCGCCAGGGTCGTAATGACCCCCTGTGTCCTGTGGACGATTGTACATGGGTGCGGAAAGCATAGAGCACCAGGGGCAGTATTTTCCCAGTTTTTTCTGGACTCATTAATGATTTTATGGAGGAGATTCTTAATAATTTTATTATAGCGCTCCACAAGACCATCCGTTTGGGGGTGGTAAACTGATGTTTGTATCTGTTGGATCCCTAATATTTGACAAACTTCTGACATTAAGCGGGTCATGAAAGGGGTACCTTGGTCCGTAAGTATTTCTTTGGGAAATCCTACTCGAGAAAAGAATTCCACCATAGCCTGGGCTATCGTCTTTGTGGTCATACTAGCTATGGAAATGACCTCAGGATAACGGATGGCATAATCTACCAAAACTAGTAGGTATTGGTGTCCTTTTACTGATGGAATTAAGGGGCCTACCAAATCCATACTGACGCGTGTGAGTGACACTGCTATTATGGGAACGGTACGGACAGCAACTTTACGTTCTTTGGATACTGAGAACGCCGTCTCATTATCTGACCGCGGTTTGTTCTTTCCCTCATATTTATGGACTACTTCTGATTCTTAGATAGCGTCATAGAATTCCGGCATTTATAGATTTGGCCTGAGAAATAATCGCTACACAATAAATAAGATCTCATTTACTTTGAGAAAGAGCTTTATTTATTTATACGTACCTGACTCAAGCCCTGATGAAGTCCGTGAGAGGGATCTCTCATAGGACGAAACACGTGTTGGCTGTGGTGTCTAGACCTATATGAAATCCAGAGAGGATTTACAATGATTATGATGAACTTTGTGCTTCAAGAAATAAATCTTTCTAAACTATGTATGGTGTGTTTACCTTTCCACACTGAAGATCCGTTACATCACTAACTTTGACTTCTATATTCAAGAGTGCTCTGGCTTTTGTCTGGTTTAGCAACTTTACTTTCGTTAGAAGGATTAATAAGTTGGCATTTGGGACAGGCCTGGCAGTGCTTCCTAATATCCCCGTATATCCCAGGCCAATAAAATCTTCTTGTTATGGACTCCTCTGTTTCCTCTGTTTCCTCTTGACCGAGATGCCGCTGACCCTTATCACCATGGGCTAAATGTAGCACTTGTTTATGATATACCCCTTGGGACCACCAAGTGAAAACACTGGTTATTCGAGTTAGGATACACCCTACACAATAAATCATTTTTGAGTTGAAAAGATGGACCTACCAACTGATTATCAGGGGATAAGGCTGCCTGCCAGACATTCTTCAGGGTTGGGTCTTCTCTAAGGGATTGTCGAAAGTGACTGGCAATAGATAGGACGGCCTTCGGAAGATCAGAAGGAGTAGAATCCTTCAGATACATTTTCTTGTTCTCCCTTTTCTGCAATTTTGTGAGTTTTATCTATGGTTGAGGATATAAATGGGGCTTCCTTCCACCAGTTGTCCATAAGGTTCTGCTGATTTAAGGTATCTGAGAGATCGGGGAAGGCTTCATAGTCTGTTCCTATAATGAGGTATTCACCTAAATTAGTTATTACCCCAAAAGAGATATACTCCTCTTGTCCTCTCCATTCAATTGCTATACTGGCAACTGGATATATTTTCTGGTCTCCATGTACACAGGTATTTAATACTTGTGTATTCATCTTCCACTGTCCCGGCCTTACATGGGCTTTGTTTACTACACTTTGACTACACCCAGAGTCAACAAGTATGAGTCTCCTGTCATTATTTACTAACGTAGGGGTGTTATACCTTGTCTTGCCTGACCCTGACCATGAAACCCGTCCTCTTGCTATTCCCATCTCCATGGGTTCTTCTTGTTCTTTCTTAAGGGGACAATGCTGAGCTATGTGGCCCCACTCAGCACAATGGAAACATTGGGGACCCATATTAAAGTCTTTGGGTGGACCCCGTGGAGCACTGGGTTTATCCAAACTAGGATTAGCTGCCGATTTAGCAAGAAGTGGTTTTCGGATAGGAGCCTGACTGGAGAGGGGAATAGTCTTGGCAGGAGAGCTCCTGAACTCTGGAGCTCGATGGAAGGCGCATGCTAAGTCAATAGCAATTGTAAAATTGAGGTTTGGATGTTGCCGGATCCAGTTTCTTGTGAAAGGAGGAAGAGCATCCAAATATTGTTCAAGAACTACGGCATCAAACATAGGCCCTCATGACAATCTTGGCGGTAAAGTCCGTTGACTGCCGTGCTGACGGCCGCCAACATACCGTGTCCTCGGCGAAAATCCGCTATGGGTATTATGACCTACACTTAGAAATCCTCCACAATACAGACACCCACACAAGTCCGCCACACCAAAGGTCAGTGATAAACTGGCGGTACCAAAACCCACACTGTTATGCCAACAGGAATACGCCCACACTATCACGACCCACGAATCAACACGCTGGTCATTCAACCACGGTAATCCATTGCCGGTACACACCGCCGTGCTCAAAATACATACACATTTACAAAACACAACCACATTGGACAATTCAAAATACACACACCTGACTCACATACACACATCACACCCACACACCCAATCCAATATAAAACACACACCCACATTACCCACAACCCCTTACAATGAAATTTTTGGAAGAAGCAGAGAGACAGAAAAGCTACAACAACACCAGCATCCAGAGGCAGACAACACCATCACTTATACACCATCCACGTACCTCAAAGAACACACCCCAACACATCACCCCACACATCACATCAACCATCACCTCACACATCACCCACACAACATCATGGCACCTCAAAGACGTTCCAGGTTTTCTGAGGAGGAGCTCAGGGTCATGGTGGAGGAAATCATCCGGGTAGAGCCACAGCTATTCGGATCACAGGTGCAACAGACATCCATTGCAAGGAAGATGGAGCTATGGCGGAGAATTGTCAACAGGGTCAATGCAGTGGGACAGCATCCAAGAACAAGGGACGACATCAGGAAGAGGTGGAATGACCTACGGGGGAAGGTAGTTCCATGGTATCCAGACACCAGGTAGCCGTACAGAGGACTGGCGGTGGACCCCCAACTCCTCCCCCACAACTAACAACATGGGAGGAGTAAGTCTTGGCGATCATGCATCGTGAGGGAGTAGCAGGAGGACTGGACTCTGGTAAGTCATATCTTTACTACTACATCCCTCACCCTACCTGCATGCCATCACAAATCTCTACCCCTACCCTCACCCCATCACACCAACACCTCACAGATACCCCACTATCACAACCCACACATCCCAATACAAAGCCCTGCATGTGACAACAATGCATGGACACCCAAAAAAGACCTGCATGGACACCCATCACCACAGCATGTCCAAGGGAGGCACTCACTCAGGGCACGCAATCACCACTCACACAAGGACCAAAGCGATAATGCAAGCACAGTAGTAGAGGGAAACCCACCCATTGCACAAGATGGCACACACAGATACAATAACAATGCATTTACCCCCCAACAGGACCCCTACACAACGTCACCGGACAGGAGGAGCCAGCCATATCAGTCACCCCACAGAAGAGGCCCACAGTGATGACAGCAGCTCTGCACGCCTGGATCAAGATGACCAGCCCGGCCCATCAGGGACCTCTGGACAGTCGGTCCCCCTGCCACAGTCCCAAACCACCACTGAATCTCCCCCGTCAGGAAACACCATCACAGCACCCACCCAGAGGGCCCATGCCTCTGTCCCCAGGACACATCAATCAGCAGTGTGTTCACCACTATAGGGTCCCCAGGCAAACCCACTAACACAGGACGATCAAGGACCTGGGGTCAGTGGGAGTGGGCACACGGTTCAGGGGACAGAGGCACAGGACAACAGGGAAACTGGGAGGACTGCTGTGCGACAGGGGGAGGACAGGCCCAGGGAACCCACTCTCCACGAGGCACTCTCAAACATCATGGGTGCATACCACCATTCCCAGGAGACCATGGGCACAGTACTGGCCAAGTTTCAGGAGACCCAGCGGCTGAACGAGGAACACTACCTAGGGATCAGGAAGTCCATTAACACCACTGTGGTCACCATTGCAGGCGTGCTGGCAGACATGGCCAACACCATGAGGGAGACAGTGGCATACCACCGTGCCCCTGACACCAGCCCGAATGATGAACAGCCTTCTACGTCCGCTGGCGCTAGTGGACAGGAGGTCCCGCCACAGGAACAACAGGCTACCAGCACCCCACCCCCTGCAGAAAGAGAACCACCCCGCAAACGGTCCCTGCGATCCAGTAACAAGCCAAAGAACATTGCCAAGACCCCTGCCAGGAAATAACACTCTCCAGATTGTCACCCTTCTGTCCCACTATGTCACCTTGACCACCTTGAACTGACATTGCTCCACTTTCTATATCCCATTGGACAATGCACTTGTGATACAAAGAGACTGGTCTCTACCATGGATATTCCTCCACCATCACCCCAGCCCATTGCACATCCGCCTCTACTTATTAGCACTTAAATAAACACCCTTGAATCACAAAACAATCTGGAGTCAGTCTGTACTTTCACAAATGTATTATTACAACCTCTTAGACAAATATTAATGTAAATGTTCATTTGCACATACCAAAGTATGATAGTTGTTGGGCAGCAGTAAACATAGCAGAAGGCAGAATGTGGTACCCAGATCTGTGAAAATGAAAGCCAAAGTGAACTGTCAGGGTCCATACACAGAGGTAAAAAGGCAGACTTATACAATGTCCTAGAGTAGTCATATATGAGATGAGCAGTGCCAGTCTCTTACCTGTGTGTCACTGGAAGTACTGCATGATGATGTTGTTTTGGTTGTCAATATCTTCTTCCTCTGCCTCCTCTTCCTCACTGTCCACAGGCTCCACAGCTGCCAATAGACCAACATCAGGCCCATCCTCCTGCAGAAAAGGCACCTGGAGTCGCAAAGCCAGGTTGTGCAACATACAGCATGCCACGATGAGCTGGCACACCTTCTTGGGTGAGTAGTATAGGGAGCCACCTGTTAGATGGAGGCACCAGAATCTGGCCTTCAGGAGGCCAAATGTCCGCTCAATAATCCTCCTAGTTCGCCCATGTGCCTCTTTGTAGCGTTCCTCTGGCCTTGTCCTGGCATTCCTCACTGGGGTCAATAGCCATGAGAGGTTGGGGTAACCAGAGTCACCTGTAAATGTCGAGGGATATCTGTTAGCCATACACAAACCGTTAGGGACTACCCTATACCCAGACACCTATTCATTCTATGTGGGGTCCTTGGGATCACCTATTAGCCACACATTGTGCCTCTGGAGTTGGCCCATCACATAAGGGATGCTGCTATTCCTCAAAATGTAAGCGTCATGCTCAGAGCCAGGATACTTGGCATTCACATGAGAGATGTACTGGTCTGCCAAACACACCATCTGCACATTCATTGAATGGTAGCTTTTACGATATCGGTACACCTGTTCATTCCTGCAGGGGAGGACAAATGCCACATGTGTACCATCAATGGCACCTATGATGTTGGGGATATGTCCCAAGGCATAGAAGTCAGCTTTCACTGTGGGCAAATCCTCCACCTGGGGGAATACGATGTAGCTGCGCATGTGTTGCAGCAGGGCAGATAACACTCTGGACAACACGTTAGAGAACATTGGCTGAGACATCCCTGATGCCATGGCCACTGTTGTTTGAAAGGAACCACTTGTCAGGAAATGGAGCACTAGAGGGGGGATACCTGTGGGCTGGTGGATAGCTGACATCAGATCTGGCCCCAATTGGGCACACAGTTCTCGGATTTTGGCATGATCAAGCCTGTAGGTGATAATGATGTGTCTGTCTTCCATTGTCAACAGGTCCATCAAGGGTCTGTACACCCGAGGATGACGCCATCTCATCATCTGCCCCAGCGGATGTGCCCTATGGAGGAGAATGGTGAGCAGAGGGTCATGTACCACATAGGTTGCACAAGGGTTTTTGCACTAATGTGATTAAATCGGTGTGTGGAATTGTCTGTCCGTATTTGTGCCCAAATGTGCTGTGATGCAGTTAGGTGCCCTGCCATGTGCCCCCCTGAAATGGCAGCTGCCTGACCTGTAAGGAGGGACAAGGGGAAATGAGGTAACTGCGCTGGCGTTGTGCAGCGTGACGGTAGGTGGTCGAAGACCGCTGCGCTATTCAGCATTGGTTATCATTGGACCCTATGGGTTCCAGGAGCCAATGACGATGTACGCCGGTGGTGACGGTACGCACTGCCGCAGACGTGACCAGCATTTTCTAGCTGTTCACTCACTTGATACCTGACCTTCAACAGGAGAGGATCTACACTGCAAGTGCTGCTGTTACCTCAGTCTGGAAGCGACAATGGCTCGAGTGTCTGGGGAAAGGGCCCCTGCCTTCACTGTGGAGGAGTTGGAGAGACTAGTGGATGGGGTCGTCCCCCAGGACACGCTACTCTACGGTCTCCTGAGGATGTAGTACATGCAGGTGTAAGTGGAGATGGCACTGGGAGGGGGGTGAAGGACGTGGAGGAGGGGGATACAGACAAACAGGTGAGTACACTGTGAGCATGATGCGTGGGACATGAATGTATGGAGTGGTGTGGCTGGAAGATACATTTTGGGGGGGCTGAGGCCTGCATGTGAGGATGGTGAGTGTATGTGTGTCAGGGCATGGGTGGGAACTGGTGGCCAATGAGTATGACAAACCGGACGGGGGAGTAAGTCCCTTTCATACTTTACCTTAACTTTAGGTCAGCGCCCGCCAGAAGAACAGTATTTGGCATGCCATCGCCAAGGAAGTGCAGACCCTGGGGATATATCATAGATGGAGCACCCACTGCCACAAGATATGGGCGGACCTGCGCCGCTGGAGCAAGAAGACGGCGGAGGCCCAGCTGGGGATGGCCTCCCAACGTGGAAGGGGTGCCCGTCGCACCATGACTCCCCTGATGTTCCAGATCCTGGCAGTGGCATATCTGGAGTTGGATGGGTGCTTGAGAGCATCACAGCAGCCACAAGGGGGTGAGTACTTTCTCATTCAGCTGACTCTGTGCGCTTTACGAGGTATCTGGGTGGGGGATGTGGGCTGTGGGTTCCCCTAGGCCAGGGCAAACTTGGTAGTGTAGGTCCCTTGTTAGGCAGGCTCTGTGGCACTCCAACCCCAATAGTGGTGGTGGCCATCTACAACTAGTCAGGCTACTGTGGGTTCCAGGTGTGCAGCAAATCGGGTTAGGCATAGTCCCCCATGGGCAGGTGATTTTCCTACAAAATGTTAGTGCATGGCCCTGTCCATAGGGCTGCTCCCTGTGTGTTGTGTCCGCCAACGTGTGTGCATTAGCATCATCTGGTGGAGGAGCAGTGGCACTAGAGCATGAGGGAGCTGCAACCCCCATGGCCCAGGAGGGTGAATGTACAGAGTCTGAAGGCACTAGTGGGACGGAGGGTGAGGGGAGCTCCACGACGGGGACAGGAAAGGACACCAGCAACAGCGACTCCTCCTCTGATGGGAGCTCTCTTGCAGGAGCAGGCATCCCTGTGCCCACCGCAACAACAGGTACAGCTGCCACCCCCCCACCAGCACCACCCTTCCAGCAACCCATCAGCGTGTTTCCCGTGCCCGCTCACCCAGGAGGGTGGGCATCTCCTTTGCCCACAGGCACCTCAGGCCCTGCCCCAGTCATCCCTGCTGCCCTGAGTGAGGATGCTATTGACCTCCTGAGATCCCTCACTGTTGGGCAGTCAACCATTTTGAATGCCATCCAGGGTGTCGAGAGGCATTTGCAGCAAACAAATGCATACCTGGAGGGCATTCATTCTGGCGTGGCAGCCCAACAGAGAGCATTTCAGGCTCTGGCCTCATCACTGATGGCAGCCATTGTCACTGTGTCCAGCCTCCCCTCCAACATCCACTACCCCGACCCAATCCCCTCTACCTCATTCTATCCCAAGCACACCATCAAACCAGCATGCACACACATCAACACACAAAAGTGGCTCAGGCAAACATAAGCACCACACATTTCACAGGCACTCACACAAGCACCATACCCATGCAGACACACCAACATCCACTGGCTCCACTGTGTCCCCCTCCTCCACGTCCTCCATCTCCCTCCCAGTGTCATCTCCACTCACACCTGCATGCACTACATCCTCAGCCACTACCTCCATCACCAGCACACCCATTACTACACACCGCTCCCGTGCAATCACCACCCCCACTACCATTCACACATCTCCTGTGTCTTCTCACAGTGTGTCTGTGAGCCCTCCTTCCAAAGTACACAAACTCCGGCACACACCCACTCAACAGCTATCCACCTCACAACAGCTTCCAACCCATGCACCTTCACCCAAACTCAGCAGACGTACACCTCCTACAACCACTACCTCCTCCTCCACTCCCAAACCCCCTCCATCTTCCCGTCCCAGTCGCAAAAACTTTTCCTGGCTACCATTGACCTATTCCCTACACCTCCCCCACCCGTCCTTTCCCTAGGGCCAGGTTGTCTAGAGCCCAGACCGGCACTTCAGCCACCATATCGTCATCCACTGTGGTCCCTGCAAGTCGAGGCGGATCGGAGGGGGCACCCATCAGGGCTGTCAGTGTGCCACCTACTGAAGCCAAGGACCACCCTATTCCGCCACCTGCCAAGGTAAAGAAGGGGCCAGCATGCAGAAGAGAAAAGCCGCACCACCCACCCAGCAAGACCTCATCCAGAACCAAAGAGGACAGTGCCAAGGTCCCAGCAGCGACTTCCAAGGTGGGGAAGGGACACAAAGATCAAAGGAAAGTCCCCTCAGGGCAAGGAGCCTCCAGGTGAGGGACTGGTGACCCCCATTTCTCAAGACAGGTTAGCAACCTGTACTGCTGTGAGCACCGCCGCAATGAGCGCCACCTGCACCGCCACCTGAACCGCCGTCTGCACCACCACCTGCACAGCAGCTGCCACAACTACAGTCACCAGCATCATCCCCAGTGTGCAGCCTTACGAAGCTGCCAGAGACGGCCTAGTGTCTCCCTCCAGACACTTGCACCACCGGCACCACCAGCAGCAGCTCCGCCGCAGCCACCACCACCTGCCCCACGATGTGCCCAGGCAGTGCCACTACAGTGGACATCAGCAGCATCCCCAGTGGGCAGCCGTCCGAGGCTGCAGGAGACATCCTTGACCCTGCACATGCTACCAGCAGTTTGCAGCCTAGGCGTCTCAAGGTGGAGTGTGGCTCTGCCTCCAAGGAGTATCCTGCTACCTGTTACCGGAAAATCTTGTGGCTCAGACACCCAGGTGAGGGAAAGGGAACTGCCACACCCCTGGTGCAGCATCACTGGGCACCAAGCCCCCTCCAGAACCAGTGGAGAAATGCATCCACTAACACAGTCCTTGGCAGGATTAAGCACTCTGGGCACAAAGCCCCCTCCAGAACCAGTGGAAAAAAGCATCCAATAACACAGTCCTTGACAGGATGAAGCACTCTGGGCACAAAGCCCCCTCCGGAACCAATGGAGAAAAGCATCCACTAACACAGCCCTTGGCTGGATGAAGCACTCTGGACACAAAGCCCCCTCCAGAACCAGTGGAAGACTGTGGGTTTGCACTCCCCAGGACCAAGCAGTGGGCAACCCACTCACTTGAGAGGCTGTGGCCTTGCACTCCCCAGGATCAAGCAGTGGGCAAAGCACCCACTTGAGAGACTGTGGCCTTGCACTCCCCAGGACCAAGCAGTGGGCAAAGCACCCACTTGAGAGACTGTGGCCTTGCACTCCCCAGGACCAAGCAGTGGGCAACCCACCTACTTGAGAGACTTTGGCCTTGCACTCCCCAGGACCAAGCAGTGGGCATGGAGCCCCCTCGAAGAGCAGTGGTGTCATCCCATCATCTGGCTGAAATGCCTCCACTCCCCATCCCCCTGAGGTGCCTGTTTTCTTTCGACCTGATGCCCCAACAGTGTTTTCTCCATTTTGAGGCAGGTGTCATGTGTGGGCTTCGTCCATGCTTTTTGGGACCAATGGTCCACGGAAATTTAATGGGACAGTGTACAGACTTGTGTACTTTCTGTTAATACTTGTATATACTGATGATTTAAAGTTATCTTGGGCTATCTGATTGTTAGAATATTACACTCATTAAGCTCATTTCAATTGGTTCTTGCGTTCTTCCAATCTGTGTATCTGTGATGTGATTGGGTATGTGTGTGTGTTGTTGTCGGTGGGCGGTGTGGGTGTTGCGTGCGTGAGTCACTCTCTTTTCCCTCCTCCCCGGTGTGCTAGGTGCAGTACTCACCGTCGTCGTCGCCGCCGTCTTTGATGTTCCTGGTAGATGAGGAGGTACACCAGCATCGGCAGGACCTGTAACTCGGGCTCCATGGTGGTCTGGTTGTTCGTTGACTGTCGAGAGGTGAGTGGTTTCCCTTCTGGGTCCTGTTTCGGCAGTACTTTTGATGGCGTTGGTACCGCCCCGGAAAAGCTGGCGGATTGGTGCCTTGTAATAGTGTGGGCGGTACATTGACTTCCACCTGTCTGTTGGTGGTTACCACCGTGGTGTTTGTGTCTACCGCCGTGGCGGTCGGAGTGTTAAAGTGGCTGTCTGTGTTGGCGGTTTCCGCCATTGACGTGACTCAAATTTTTTCTGCCGGCCTGTTGGCGGTATTACCGCCGCTTTATCACCGACCGCCAGGGTTGTAATGAGGGCCATAGTGTCCTTGGAGGCTTCCGTGGGATTTAACCATTTCCCAGCGGCATATTGTACTCTATAGTAGAGTGTGCAAGGATTCTCCTGCGGAGCCCACTTGGTTTGTCTGAACCTGACGCGATAGCTCTCCTGATCTAACCTGATTCATTCCAGGATGGCTTTCTTGATCTCACCATAGGGCATTATTCCTCCAGGATTTACCGCCTGGTAGGCCGCTTGCAACGTACCAGTAAGTAAAGGTGCAATATATTGTCCCCACTTCTCTGCGGGCGAGTTGGCAGAGCTATCCACCCGTTCAAAATTGGTAAAGAAGGAGTCTGGGTCTTCATTTTCTTGGTATTTTTGCAAAACACTACTGGGGACATTGGGGTGTACTTTGCTGCTGGCTATGGTGTCTGTCAATATTCCCAGAGCTGTCTCATGAACCAGCTGGTTATTAGCAGTGATTGTCGTCTGGCTCTTTAAGGCCATCAGTAAGGCTTCCCTCTCCACCTTAGCTTCTCGGAGTTGCTCCTCCCATACGAGTTGCAAATGCCTCTGTCCTTCTCCTAACTGGGCGATCATGTCAGCTAATGATAGCTTGTCCTTCATTACTTATCTCTGTTTAAGTCAGGGACACCGGGAAAATTCCCACTTCTGACACCACTGTACCAGAGGGTCAGTAATGGAGAGCCACACATATCCGTATATAGTGATTCATTAAGGAAGATACGAGCTTTACAGTCTTTGAGTCCTTTATATTCTTTTCCTAATTTTTAGGTTCTTCATCTTTATCTTTCCATAGGTCCTCACACCTTCTCTCTTTCTCTTTCTTCTTTATCCAGATGGAGACTGGTTAGGCCACGCTCTTCCTAGAGCGTGGCCGGCCTCAGCGTCTTGCTGCCTCCTGTTCGTCTCCTCTTCCGCTGTTTCCTGGTGTCGTCGCTTCTCCGTTCACTTTCGCGGTCGGCCTCTCCTCGGTCATCTCGATGAGTGAATCCGGCGACTCTCCCCGAACGTTGGTATCGGGGAATTGAACCATCCTGCTTCCATCAGCAGTCCTGGTTCCCGTGGCGATGGGGATAGTACTTCCCGGTTGAGGCAGGGACCGGAAGTACCCTCGGAGTATCAGCGGTCCGCGGACGTGCCCCCGGGGTATCGAGCCCCGCATTGCCGGAGACGCTCCGTTACATGGTCTTTCTGTGATCCCTGGCAAGTGGTGAAAAAAGAAATTATTTTTGATAGGTACTTAAACCTTGCACCAGAAGGAAGGATAGTAAATCTGCTAGAGGGCTCAATTCTTAGTATTGTCATTTCCAGTTTATGACAGGAGGCTGAGAGGTGCTTGGAGAAAAATCCACTGCAGTCAATGAGACTATTTTACTTACATGTATTGTTTTATCTCTTCTTTAGTCACCTCAAACATCAAATAGTTAGAGGCAGACTAATTTAAACTCTGCTGCAACTGACCATGTTAAAGGATCACAGCAATTCTATTGCCACTAACAAAGCTAAGGTCCCCCACTAATCAAAGAAAGAAAACATTTAATAAAAAAAGAGTATACCAATAAAGCCTAAAACCTATTTTGAAGACAAAGGAAACCTGCTCCTATGCCAAACACTTCTGTGCAACAGATTAGACCTTAGTAAAAGAACCTGATGACCTAAATGCATTCACTCTTATCAAACATATGTACTGTAAAGTAATAATACCGAATCACATGCAGAGTGTCTTTCTGGAAAGAGTAAGCTATCTGATAATCTCCTTGACCAAAAGTTATTTGCTTATCTATTGATCAAGCTGCTTTCAGGCCTGTATATAGCCTTCTAGCTTGCTGCCGAGGGCTACACTGGAAGATAAAGGACCTGAGCCCACGTTATAGGCATGAGCCACAGACAAAGGCCTATAATGAGGGAGAGATCCTTTAACAACTGGTATAGTCCGAGGCAGAAGGGCTGTAATGCTATTAGAACATTCCACCCACTAAAGGTAGAATGTTCTAAATTAAAAAGGGGAGAAACATAAAGACAAAGGTTGGAATATTGGAGCTAGACAAAGACTCCTTTCAGTTGCAGCTCGTTGTTAAGGATTTCAGTGCCCTGACCCTACAATTGTTTCTGATGCACGGAGGATGTCTGTCAGGCTGATCATATATGACATTCCTTATATTCAGGTTAGGTGTGTTAGCGCGTCTGACCTTAATAAGTAAACTTACAAGGGGATGCGAATAGGTTGATGAAACTTTTGACTCGCAATTAAGATATTCTTACCATGGCTCCAGTACATAATCTATAACCAATACACAATATCAATAATCAACCACAATCAATAACATCAATAATCAATAGAGTCAGTACTTGTCACGCACCATGACCTTTCAGTCATGAATAACCACACCTTTTAGTAAAAGTTAGAATATTTATTTCCCTATATTAACAATGCTAAGGTCATGTAGAGTAATCCCGAAATCAAATGAAACACATACAGAAACAATAATGGCTGTCCAAAGCGGCGGAGGAAACATAATCTAATTGAAGCTTGAACTACAACACAGTCTAAGGTTATGGTGCAAATTAATAACAAAGTCAACTGCGTCAAAGTAATTACACACATTCGAGTTCAGCAGAGAAATGAATTAAGCATTATTCCCTATTAGCATAATTTTATTAGTGAGGATCCTTAACTAACACCAGATTAGCATCAGCTTCAAGCAAAACAATTTAGTAACACCAAATTGAAAAACATCTAGCTATGGCTCTATCAAAACAGTGCGGTTGGTACCTAGAAAGAAAAAACAAATATGCTTAATAATCAACAGTCTAATTCATAATACCTATCCTCAGTGTGGATCAGCAAGCAGAGTCAGGCTTCGTCCTCAGGACATCACTCGATCAACAAGGCATCAGGATTCAGCATCAAAGTTCAGAAAACGCAAAGTCTTTGAGCAATAAAGTTAAGCGCGTCTCTTGTCACGACTCAAAATGGTCAAGAATGAACTCTCCCTCTCCCGTGCAGTTCAGTTAAATTAAAACCACTAAACTATTTCCCAAATCCCTATTGGTCAATTAATCGCATGGTCACACTTTGTCCAATAAAACTAAAATTCCAAATCTATGAATTCTACCATTACTCCGTTCCTATGTTGTTGATTGGTTGTCCTGCAATGTCCTCATCATCTGGCTCATCATTTTACAATATTGTTGCAGCTTCTACTCCAATCAGTATCTCCATTGTTCTCCTCCTGAGAAAGTCAGTCTCACACGCATTACACACAAAACGTTACATTAGCAAGAACAGCTTTTTCTAGTAGTCGACTGACTCGCAAATTGCCTGCAGGTGCACCACAACAGTTTGGAAACCCACTTCCTGGCTCTTGGTGATGACATCAGAACCAGGAAGTCATCAAATACACCTGGGAGGAAGGAGGAGCACACCCATTTCAAACTGCTGTGCCACACCCAGGGGAGAGGAGCTGCAGCAACAATGGAGGAGACAGGCAGTGCTGGTAGGAGGAGGAAAGTGACATTTTCCAACAAAAAGTTGGAGGTGCTGACTGAAGAATGCTGCCTGCATCATGATGAACTTTTTGGGAAGGCAGCAATGAGTGTCCCAGACACTCAAAAGAAAAGGATATGGCATCAGATACAGGACAAGATCAATGCCATAGGGGTGAGCCACTGCACGCTTGAGGAAATTTGCAAATGGTGGTACGACCTGCGCTCCAGGACGAAGGAGAGGGTTGTGGAGCACATGAGGGAGATGAGGGTCACCAGAGGAGGCCCATCCACTGTCCCACCACCCACAGCCCTGGAAAGCATGGTTGAGCAGACCCTGGAGCCAGAGGCCGTCATTGGCATGGGAGAACTGGACAGTTCGGCACCAGGGACATCCAAAAGTGAGTACCATGAGATATGCTTTGACACCCACACATGCAGTATACACACTATCTCAGTACACAGCAGCAGGCACCACCATACTAGCTCCAGTCCAGTCTAGCAACCTCTAGAATAGTGCATTATGGGCAATGTAGTACAGTAGTCAGAATATAGGCAAATGTTTATTATGAGTCATAAAACAGATGTGCGAGACTGACAGTGTATCCCCTATGTCCCACAGGTCTCCCACAAGACACCCCCAGCAGCGATATCAGGCAGGGAGGAGAACATGGGCCAGAACCACTGCAGGAGGCTGCCGGTGAAATTGCAGGGCCCAGCAGGACACCACCAGGGTCCATAGAAGAACAACCGCAGGACATGGGGGCAGCAGAAACAACACCAGGGCCCAGCCCCACAGAGAGGTGCACAGAGCCAGCAGCTGGACGAATGCGCAGACGCAGGCACAGAGTTCAGTCGGTGCCCCAGGAGGAGGTAGGGGAAGCAGTCTTTGCGGGCTTGGAGGCATCGCTCATCCATGGTCAGTGCCTGCAAAACAGACAATTAAGGACCATCACCAGAACCCTCAATGGAATACAGAGCAGCATGACACATGGGCTGGCGAATGTGAACAGCCAGTTTAACCGAATGAATGAACATCTGGGGGATTTAACACATGCCATCCAACATCTGGTGACTGAACTAGTGGCAGACCAAGGACATGCAAGGTGCAGGGAGCGCCACACTGCGGCACGGTTTGTACGCCTGGCTGCATCTATTGGGCATCTTGCCACAAATATTACAGGCCTCTCAAGACGTACAGTCAGCCTCCAGGTGGAACTTTGGCACTTCGCAGGGGATGTGGCGCGAGGACTTGGCAGCATCAGCCATGCGGTGGACCTTATGGAGAGCAGGCAGGCTGCAAGGGGCATAGGGAAGACCCCTCAGGACAGCGAGGAGGGGTCAACCATTAGTAGTGTGTCTGCCATCGAGTCCCGTGTGCTACAGAGTAGTAGTGCACGGCAGGGGTCAGGGGACCCACCAATGGATGAGCCATGGTGGCTGCTCTAGGAGGAGGGTGTGAGCCACCAGACTGTACTTTACACGAGGCACATTAATTATAATGTTTCTTCATTGCAATGGACAATTACAGACTATGACATACAGCACTATTCTTTTTCCACATAGTTTAGTAATAAAAAGGTTTTGTTTGTTTCACTACACAACTGGGCTATGTGTGTCTGACATTAGTGAGCATGGTGACAGTTGCCACGTACCTGCCAAAGTATTGGGTTGCAATGTGATTCCGTCTCTGTCTGATTTCATTTGCAATGCTTCTATCCCCAGGCTGTCCATGTGGTAGTTCTTGCTCCTCATCCTCCGTGTCTGTGTCTTCAGGTGTGAGATGTAGCCCACGTCTGGTGGCAATGTTGTGTAGGATTGCACAGGCGGGGACAATCTTGCATGCTGTTTCTGGGGCATACTGGAGTGCACCTCTACTTTTGTGTAGGCATCTGAATCTTGCCTAAGGTCCTCTCAATGACAGTTCGGTTCCGCCGATGTGCACTGTTATATCGCCTCTCGTTCTGATTGCCAGGTGTTAGGTACGGGGTAAGTATCCATGGTCTCAGGGCATATGCACTGTCACCTGTTTGAGAAATATAAGCAATTGTAGCAGGGCATGAATGGTTTCCACAGTGACCTGTATGTAAGGCTTCAGGGTGTAGTCAGCAATATCTAATAGATATCCGTCTCCAAACTCCCCACGTTCTAGGCGTTGGTGTATCCCACTGTGCCTGAATATGTATGAGTCATGTGCACTCCCTGGAAATTTAGCTACAATGTCCGTAATTACATTATGGGCATCACATACCACCTGGATGTTTAGTGAGTGGGTACATTTCCTATTGCAGAACACATATTCCAGATTTGCAGGAGGGCAGATTTGTATATGTGTCCTGTCCACACACCCTATAACATGGTGGAAGTTGGCAATTCTGTAGAATTCCAACTTGGTGCTGTTAATTTCTACCTCATTACTGGGTAGCTATATATATCTGGAAATGTGTGTGAGAATGGCATCTAGGAATGATCTGAATATTCGTGAGAGTGAACTTTTGGATACCCCACCTGCCACAGCAATCACCCCCTGATAGCTACCCGAGGCCAAGAGGTGCAGTGAGCATAGCACTTGCACATGTGTAGCATGCCGCGCATTGTCTGTTGTTCAAGCTGAGGATTCAGTAGTTCAATTAATTCTAAGATTGCAGCACTTCTCAGTCTATATTTGTCATAAATCTCCTCCTCAGTTTGTTGAAATAGTGTCTTCCTGGTTCGGTATATCCTCTCCTGTCTCTGCCTCCTCCTCCTCTTCTGGGCGGCCTGGACTCTCCTCCTCCATGCTATCACGTACAGTTCAGCCATTTTGAGTCACCCAGATGCCTTCTGGGTCTCCTTTTATACTTTGGTTCTGGTTACCACCTGCTCTGAATCAGTGGTAATCTGGATGTGCAAAATGGGCTTTTTGCGACTAGTCGCAATTTGCGACTGGCTTTTGCATATGGTTTGCTACTCACATATTTGCGACTTCCTATTTGTGGGTCGCAAAATCAGGTTGCAAATTTTGCGAGTCGGTAATGGCTCGCATCGCTATTTGCATTTCGGAAATTAGATTTTTCCATCCCATTTCGGATTTTGCGAGGTCACAAATAGCGATTCTGGCCATTTGCGACTCGCAAAAGGTTGCTACATCTGGCCCTAAATGTGTCATCACACTAACTACCAACCACAAATTTTGCATCAGCTAAAATTCTGTCATCTCAATACCTTCATACTTTTGTTGCCTTCTTGAGTTTTCTCTGTACAATTTTTTCCTTTTCTTTTCTTCCCTCCTCTTATTACTCTTTGACCTCATCAATTTAATAATTTTGCATAATTTACATAGTCCACAGATTCCAATTAGACAAACCACAATAATTAATATCCCCTGCAAAACTTTCAATCCCATTCCAAACGTTGCTGAGCCAATTTCCCAATGAAACAAAACCTCTGCCAATCTTTTCCCAAACACCTGGATCTTTTAATTCTTTTAAATCAGCACTTTCATTAGTCAGATTAGTAATCAAGCCTCTAATACTGTTATCAGGAATATATGAACAGCAATGCCTAAAATTAATCATTCTAAGACTCCACCATCCTTCGCTAAAAGAATGTCAGAATGTCTAAAGCAAGATGATTCTCTATCAGTCGCTAAATAAGGGGGTCATTATGAACACGGCGGGAAACCCCACCATGTTCATACTGGCGATCTTATCAGAGACCGCCAGCCCCCTTGAGACCACTTGAGACCCCACTGTTTCTGCCCACCGGCCTAGCAGATTGCAGGGCCGAGACACTGCTGACGGCTTCACATGAAGCTGTCGTCAATGCCGCTGTGTGGCGGGTGCAGGAGCACCCATCGCGCAGATCACTGCCCGTAAATTGGGTAGTGACCTGCGTGACGGGGCACTGCACAGGGGCCCCGGAGAACCCCTTCCGCCAGCCTTTCCCTAGCGGGTGTTTATCCGGAGGGCAGTGCTGCTTGCATCGCTGTCCTGTCGGATAAAGTAATCTGCCATCGTCAGGCTGTCTGTCGGCGGTAGGCTGGTGGTGGCGGAGGGCCGCCTGGGGCGGCACTCCCTTGTTCAGAATAGGGCAGTATTTTCCGCCACCCCCGGCATGGTGGTCTGAACCGCCATGTTCGTAATGAGGGCCTAAGTATCTATCAGGAATATGGCTCCTAAAAAAATGGTCAGCATGTTATCCACAATAGTAGACAACTTTCGAATCTTTATCGAATTCAGAATGACTCCCACTGAAGAAATCACTGCTCCAAATATATCTCCCACTATACCAGAAGAGGACTCCCTCCTCTGACTCACATGATGTAACTTAGTCACCTTTCAGAAACTTCTTCAAATCATCCATTTGATAAATCTTTGGGAATACTATCCCCAAATAACATGTTCCATAGCATCCCCTTGGAAGATGGTAATAAGCATTAAGACGACAGATATAGTAAATTCTGGGAATCGCCGGGTCCTCTCCATTCAACATAAACGTCCATTTACTCTGAAACAAAAACACATGCTTACATTCACTCATTCCCACAAATAAGGTGTCAGTGCGTGATTTAGGCCTGTATATACAAAGTTCCCCTGCATGTTGCGCATCTAAAGGTAGTTTCCCTTGTGTTTTAATTGCACTATAAGCATAATCATTCCTGTAAGTCCTTTTCTCTAAGCCTTTTTCTAACTTCTCCTTCAATGCCTTTCGCCTGTCATATGTGTGATCTAAGAAGCTTTTCTCTAAAGGTGTAAGCAAGCATGTCAAATTATCCCTGTACGCATAAGCTCTGCCAAACGTCAATGTGGGTTCAAAGCAACCTCTACCTATTACTATGTCATTATCGCTAGCTACTCTACTCCAATACCTAATTATAGGGGCAAAACGAAAACACCATGTCATAGCTTGAATAAAAGTACTGAATGTACTCCTGGTTATAAAATCTTGCTAGTAGCAGACTACAACTTATTCCATAAGTTAGTGGCAAACAATGAAATGTAACTCCTTCCTCAACTGATGAAGGAATCTGCGTACACACATAACAATTCCTCGCATCCATCGTCTCAACATACTCACTCAACAAGCGATAGAAGACATTAGAAGAAAGTTCTCCTTGTGCATTAGTATCCCCATGCAAATACTTCTCATCTAACCTACACCTCTCTATTGCCGTTAGTACAGTAGTTGCCCCAAAAGCAGAAGTATCGTTGGCTTCACTCTTATCAAGAACAGACATACCCACAATCAACAGCACAAACAATATCCCACACATAATCACCAAACCACTACTCATATATTTACAGCGCCTAGTATTCCTATCCTGCTGGCTAATGTTACTCATGATCTGTAAAGAATCAAAAAGCAGAAGAAAATTAAGAAAAACTGCATCAAAAATCAAAAATAGACAACTCTTCTTTCAGCGATTATTTACAGCTTTCAATTTTTACTTCCAGGATCCCTTGTCAAAATAGGTTAGCAGCTTCTCAAAATCAGGTTTCAAAAGTCAAATCAGGTTATCAATGTCTCTTGCAGTTACTTTCAACAGTCTCTTTTTCTCAAAAAAATTCTCTCAGATTGTTTCAACAGTTCAGTTCATCACCTTCCTTCAGGTGCCAAAATACTGACCTTGAATGGCTGTATCAAAACAAAAAGACAAAAATTATTTCTGCCACTCACTTGTAGTTGCATATGCCCATTCAGGACCTGCATATCTCCAACTTGCTATTCTCTTTTTTTTTTTACTTTCGATCACCATTCAATTCTCCTTCACTTAGATCTTCTCTCCTTGTTGTATCTACTTCCTCTTCGATTGTTGTCTCAACAACCACTTCCTTTTCCCTTTCTATTTGCGACTCTGGCCACTTATCTCCTTTCAGTGGACCTTTTGTCAGTGTTCTCCTCAGAGTCAAACTTGAACCATTTTCTTGTTCTGCGGTGTTTTCTCTTGACAGACCTGCAATCAGTTCAGGAGGAGTCAGAACACAATGGCTTTGATTCACCTCAACTCCTTTCCCCTCTGGGTCTGGCAATTGCTCTGGTTGTCTCTCACGATCATCTGCTTCTGGGAAAGCCCTCCGCTGACTAGGCTCTCCTGCTGCCTCAATTGAGATAGGCTCTCCATCACCCTCCTTGAGGTCTTCTCCTTCATCTCTCACAGGAGTGACTGAACCATCCTCAACATGCTCAGATTCGGTCTCAGTTTCTCTTTGTTCTCTTTCGGGCCCTGAGACTTGTTTTACTGTTGTTGGTACTCTCAACATGTCTTCTTCCTTATGATCCAGTGGACATGTCACTTTCTTCGTGTGGCTGGCATGAATACAGTTGGGAATTCCAGCGCACTTCACATCTGTGGTAGCTGTTAGATCTACCTGAAATGGTCCTTTCTAACAAGGCTTCAAACACGTTTTCCTCACATGTTTCCAGACCACTACCCAGTCTCCAGCACTCAGATTGTGCCCTGGGTCAAGAATCGGTGGCAGTGTGGTGGCTTCCACCTGCTGAGAGAAAGAACAAACCACATCAGCCAGACCTTTGCAGTAGTCCAACACCATATCATCTGTAATGTTGACAAGCGCATTTGCAGGCACCGCTGGCAACCTCATGGCTCTGCCCATAAGGATCTCATGCGGCAATAATCCTGTCTTCCTGTCAGGTGTGTTTCTCATTGACATCAACACTAAAGGCAATGCATCAGGCCATTTCAAATTTGTGGATGCACACATCTTTGCAACTCTTGACTTCAAGGTACCATTCATCTGTTCCACTAGTCCTGATGCTTTGGGGTGGTAACTACAATGTAACTTTTGCTCAATGTTCAGTGCTGCACACAGGAATGTAATTACTTTATTGTTGAAGTGACTTCCCCTATCTGATTCTAAAGAGATCGTAAACCCGAAACTCGTTTCAGTTTCCTAAGCAGTAGTTTTGCTACTGTGAGACTATCATTTCTTCGTGTAGGGTACACTTCAATCCAATGACTAAAAATATAAACAATCACCAACACATATCTCAAATCTCCACACACAGGCATCTCAATAAAATCCATCTGCATTCTGCTGAATGGAACTCCCGCTCTTCCAATGTGGCTCAAATTAACCACTGCCACTTTCCCAGTGTTCAACTGTTGGCAAATGACACAGCGATAGCAAACTGCTTCAGCAACCTGTCTAAACCTTGGATTAAACCAATCAAGTTTGAACAACTGAATCATTGCATTTTCCCAATATATGCTTGACCATGATAATACCTCACCATTTGAGACAACAGACTTCTTGGCAAAACCTATTGACCCTCTTCTGAAACCCACAATTTATCTTGTCTTTGCACACATTTCATTTTGCTCCATGAACGTTTTTCCTCCCTATCAGCATTATTCTGCAACATTTTCAATTCCTCCAAGGTGTCAATTACTTTCAATGGATAGCTTAGACATGGTTTGTCTTCTTCAGACAACAGTTCCCACTTGTCTTTGAATGATATACATTTCAATGCGCAAAATACTTGCGACTTGATCCGCATATCCATTTCCCAATGATCCAAAGTCCTGTGACTTCAGATGTGCACTGCATTTCACCACGGCAATCTTTTCAGGCATTTGAATAGCATGTAACAATTCTTTAATTCTCTCACCATTTCTCATTGGTGAACCAGAAGAGATCATGAAACCTGTATGTGACCACAACTGGCCAAAATCATGGATTATTCCAATTACATACTGGCTATCCATTTAGATTGTAACTTTCAGCTGAGCAGAAACATGGCACACTCTAGTAAGGACTACCCGCTACTTGGGCAGAATACACCCCTAAAGCCACAAAGCTTCCAAAATACCAGTAATTGTGCACACAGCATATCCTGCTCTCAGTGTCCCTGAATTGTCTCTTAGACAAGAACCATCAACAAAGATAATTTTGTCATTTTCTTCCATTCGGGTATCTCTAATGTCAGGTCTTGGTTTTGTGCACAAGTCAGTTACTTCAGCAATCATGCTCAACATCTTCCATCTTTTCAATTTCAACACTTTCATTTGGGAGTAAGGTTGCCGGGTTGAGCACTGTACAGCTTTTCAATGACACATTAGGTGACCCTAGAATACTCGTTTCATATCTGATCAACCTTGCACCAGTGAAATATTGGGTTTTCGTCCCTGTAAGTAGAATATAAATAGAGTGAGGGACCTTTATAGTCAGGGGATGTCCCATCACAATGCCTTCATACTGTGTAAGGCGTTGACCAACTGCTGCAAATGCGCACAAACAACCTGGTAAGGCTGCTGCAAATGGGTCCAAAGTAGCTGAAAAATATGTTACTGGGCAGTTTACGCCTCCATGGTCCTGTGTCAAGAGAGACAAAGAACATGCATCACGCTCATGACAAAACAATGTGAAAGGTTTCATGTAGTCAGGCATACCCAAAGCTGGAGCCTTGCACAAACTCTCTCTCAATTCAGTGAACGCTTTCATTCCAGCCTGGTCTAATACTATAGGATCAGTGACTTCCTTATGAGTCAGCTTCTGCAATGGTCTCGAAATGACTGAAAAATGTGGAATCCATTGGCGACAATAGTCTTCCATCCCTAAAAACATCCTGACATCTCTCTGTGTGGTCGGGGGATTTATCTACAATATGGCTGTAACTCTCTCTCTGGATATCTTTCTTGATCCCTTCTCAATCTGGTGGCCCAAGTATTTTACTACCCTCTGACAGTATCGCAATTTAAGCGGAGATACTTTGTGACCATTCTTTCCCAAATGGTTCAATAAAGCAATCGTATTATACTGGCACTTGTCCCGTGTTTTGGACGCAATCAGCAAGTCATCAATGTACTGCACCAAGGTTGAACGGAAAGGCAATTCCAACGACTCCAAATTCTTCTACAAGATCTGATTGAATATGGAAGTTGACGCTGAAAACCCTTGAGGATTTCTGTACCCGCAATAAACTTGATCCAGAAATTTGAAACAAAAGAGAAATTGACTATCCTCATGACGAGGCACAGAAAAGAAGGCCTGCAAAAAATCAATGACAGTGAACCACTCAGCATCACATGGAATCTGCAACATTATCAAGGCTGGATTTGGCACCACAGGACAACATTTGACCACAATCTAATTTATTTTTCTCAAATCCTGGACAATTCGAACTTACCCGCAGGGCTTTTGCGAACCCATTATCGGTGAATTACATGGACTGCCCAATATTTCCTTCAAAACCCCTTGCTTTACAAAGTCTGCAATTATCTGGGCAACCTTCATAATGACATCTTGCATCATGTGACACTGCGGAAGTTGAGGAAAAACTGCATGCGGCTTTACAGTAACTTTAACTGTCTCAACTCCTTTTATCTGACCTACTTCTTTTCCTGTCAAATCCCACACTTTCTCCTCAACCGTTCCCTGCAAATCAGGATGAACCTCTTTCACTGTGAACATCGGGAAAAATTCATTCAGAAGGTACTCCTCATTCGTAGATTCATGTTCTAACTCTGGGGCTTGGTCATCTTCATCATCACTATTCGTCTGAAACTAGATTCCATCATTTGAACAAGTAATTGAAAATTTTGTTTTACATAGCAAGTCTCTTCCCAGTAGGGATACCAGACTTGAATCACAGACTACAAATTTGTACAATCCCTAAAAGTTGCCAATTTTAACCTGAACCGGTTCTGTAATCTGGTTGGTCAAATATTGGTTCAAATTTGGAACTTCTGCACTACTCACTGTAGAGTGTGTAGCTCCTGTGTCAACCAAGAATGAAACTCTGTGACCCATAACCTTTCCTTTCACATAGGAACCTCTTCGATCTACTTCTGAGAAAGTTGCAAGCACACTGCTCCTCATCTGAACTGTCGCTCATCCAATCATCATTTATTCCATTCTTACTGTGTAACGGGAATTGGTGCACTGTGTTCCTACTTTGGTTAAGCCTCTGACCTGTAACTTGTTGAGAAAGCATCATCTGTTGCTGTTCCATTGGGGCTTGAGGTATTTGAAATTGCTTTCTGGGTACCATGGGAACCTGCTATTGCATTGGCTGCAACTGTGTCATTTGTACATGTGGCATCTGCACCTGCTGCATGGGCTGAAAATTCTGCACTTGATTCACATTATTCTGAAAATGTGGATTAGAACCTCTCACTCTCAGACCTCTCACATTCTGGAATGAATTGATGCCATTACTCTGCTCAACTACACCTTCCTGCACCATCATTGGACACTCCCGTTTCCAATGTCCAACGGCTCCGCAAACGTGACATGGCAATAATGTCTTCATTCCCTGCACATCATTCTGAACCCCTACAGTACCTAAGTCTGGTCCACGATTCACATTTCCTTCATGAGCTCTACCTTTCATCTGGGGCTGAAACACCATGTTTCCCTACTGCTGCTGTGGTAACTGTAGCAGGAAATTCCCTTTCACTCCCATTTGAGCTGCTTTTCTCTGCATCACCATTGCCTTCTCTTTCAGATTTTTATGCTTCATTTCAATGTTGTCACCACAGTATTTCGCATACTGCAACACCTCATCAATCGGCTTTGCTTGCCAGCAAATCAAATAACTCTTAATCATCTGGCTAATTTCAGGTCTCAACCCTTCCACAAATCTGAACACAAAATAGAACATGTCTTTCGTCTCAATTGTTTCTGTACTACTGTAATGCTTAAATGCCTGCAACAATCTCTCATAATACACATGCGTCGACTCCTTTGCCTCCTGAGCTGTCCTGTCAATCCTCTGTTAATCAATATTCTTGGGCGAAATTCTCATTTTCAAAAATTAATTCACCTTATATTAATATTTCATTACCTCAGGAGATGGTGCACCTGTATTTATGTCTCTCTCTCTGGTTCGCTTGTTGGCCAATCTACACTTCTCTTACACTCTAGCCATAGATCAGCTGGAACCACTATCTCTAGTAATGTGTTCAAGTCTTCCCACAGGCACTTTGCGAGTTTCACAAACCTGTCGGTCTACTGATACCACTCTACTGGCTTCTCTCTCAATTTTGGATAATCATTTGTAAATGATAGAATGTCACCTCTGCTCCACGAGACATGAACAAACTTTCCCCTTGGAATCTCTCTCATTAGTAAAATTGTCACTGGATCTTTATCCTGCTGCACATTTGTAGTCAGCTCCGCAGAATCTCTTTTTCTCTTGACTCTTTTCTTCACCCATTTGCCTTCCTACTTGTCTAATGATCCCCAGGTCTGAGCACTTTGGAACAATTCCTTAAGGTGTGCCTTCATTCCGGCAGATCTCATGAGTTCAAAATCTTTAGCCTCAAAATCTAATCTGTAACTCCTTGTCAAATGGTTTGTTTTCTTTATTTCTATGCCATACTTCACCGCCAAGTCTGCTAGTTTCTGATGCACATTGCTCACTTCCCTCGTAATCTTCATGCACAAATATCTCAATTCTGATTCTGTGTAGGATTCTAACCTGTTCACCCCCATAGTTCCCTCAATGAGTTCACCAACTTCCATGCTTAGCCTAGCATAATTCAAACCCTCCTCTCCCTTAGGAGCACTCTGTGGGGTGTTCAGCTTTTCTAACCATTCAGTCAACTGCTGAGCTGTCAATCTTTGCAGCGAAATGTTACTCGCTTGGACTGGTGGCACCTATTGTGCAACTGTATTCAGGGTCTGCAGTGTCAACAATTTCAAACTCTGCCTAACGCTTGACCCTGCCATATTATCTGGAAGTGCTACGAATGGACTAAGGTCTAACAAGGATCTTGATCCGTCAAAAGTCAGTCCAACAGGAGAGACTACTCGAGCATTTTCATTATGTCCTCCCCTCATTATACTCTGGGACATGGCTCCCTTCTCACCTACAGTAGTTTTCTTCTGTGCAAATAAGGGTACGTCTGGACCAACAGTAATAGGTAGTGATATAGCATCTGGGGTTATTCTGGCACTTACACTCTGTGGGAGAGTAACTCCCATATTCTAATTCATCACTGGAGTCATATCTGACTGTGTCCCTGTTACTGGAGTGAATCTTGGCGTTACCTGCGGCTGCACTTTGGGCAGTAAAAGTGGAGTTGGTTCAGTCTGAACCAACATCGGTCTTGGGTAAACCTGTATGGTAGGCACCATTAAGTTAGAAGTCATTTCCATAATGGGCACATTGGGATAAGTTCTCTGAACCTGTGGCGGTTGCATCTGATTTTGTACAATAGGAGTAGTAGACACATTAAGACCACTCTGCATCGCATTCAGTGTCAGGCTAGCATTAACCTGCATCGGACTCTTTGTCCCATTAACCTGTGTCAGCTCTGTTGGATCAGCACTGGTATTTGGACCACTCTCATGTGCTGTACATGGTGGTGGGCGATTTCTCAATAGCTGTGTAATAAACTCATTGTCATCTGATTCCTCCTCCACCGTTGAAGACTTTCTAGCTTTTCTACCTTCGGACAGACTTTTGTTAGTCTTTCTAGTATCTTTCCTTCCTTCTTTCTCATTATCCTGCGTAATTGCCTGAAACAACTTATTTCCGTGCAAAGTCTCCATCCTCCAGTCTCTCTGATCAATGTCCCATCTAGCCTCTATTAAAGTCTTTTCTGCCTTTCTCATCCTCCTATCCAATTTCTGTTGCTGTTGGTGTCTGGCTACTAGCTCCCAAATCACTAACGCCTCAAACTGTGCTGGTCTCAGAAGGGGCTTCAATTCATATAGTACCATCCTTAAATGCTCCAAAACCCTCAAATTGAACGTCCATTTGTTAGAAACGCTAAGTTCCCATCCTTCTCTGTCACTTTGCACTATTGCTTTAGCCAAAGACATTGCACAACACCCTTCTCTTTCATTACAATGTAAGCTGTTGTATTTTCTGGTGGTGTAGCCTTGCCTATACTTGTTGTAATATACGTATCTCCCCTTAAGGCACTCTTTAAAGCTTTGAAATATTTCATCTTTTCAACCTTTTTTGTAATTCAAAATCAAATCAGGAACTGATTTTTATTCCCATGATTCCTTTCACCTACAACTCAACCAATTGCCTCTCACGGACGGCTGCCAATCTGTGCGCGACCCTTCTCACCAACTGACCTATCTCAGCGTCGCTCCAATGATGTCACACTCACATATATTGCAGCTGACAAAGCCTTGTGGCTTGTCCTCCCAAACTCTGATTCATACAAACTAATGCAAAAATTGCAAGCACTAATCAAAATCCAAAAAACAAATCTGCTGGTTTACTACAGGAAAGGTAACACAATCGCTTCAGAAACCTTACAGGTTTTTCACTGACGGCTCTCCCTCTAGCAGCTACTCCATCTTTCTTGGTCTCTCAGATTCACAAGGAAAGTTCAACCCCCAAATTTTACTCTCAACTGATCAGTGGGTCTGTCCTGGTGCACACAGGACTCACCATATCTCAGTTGAAATTTTCTTTCACTCACCTTAACTCACACTCTGACTTGTTGACCACGCCTGATCAACCTACTAAACCAAACAGATTACAACATAAAACCAAGTGTCTCATACACTTTTCAATATACTCTGGAGTCTTAGACCATGCGGGTCCGTACATCAACAACCACATGGACAATTTTTGAGCACAAAGCGCCACACACATTTGAAGTTCGACGACTTCCCTACTCTCACACAGCGGAGTACGCACACTCCTTCTACAACTTCATTTGGAGTACGCAAAACCCTCACAAACCCCACAATTCACCTGCAATTTGCATCAGCTATGCAAGCGCAACCTACTTCATTCATACCATCACTAGAATGCCAAGAACATCCTCAAACAACCATTAGCAGGATCCAGGATTCTGGGAAAGTAATTTCTGGACTTAGGGGAACATTTTCTCTCCAATTAGAATCATTGAGAATAAAATCCAAATCTCAATAATAATGAACCTTCACCTATGGTACTATCTCTGGACTTCTATTATGGGCTCTTAAGGAGACCAACACCAACACTGTTAACACCTGTTATCCTGTACCGGATGTCTATGAGAAGCTCTTAAGGAGACTAACCATCAGCCTCTCTTACCATCTCTGTTAACACCTGTTACTCTGTACCGGACATCCATGATAAGCTCTTAAGAAGACTAACCATCCTCTGCTACCATCTCTGTTAGCGCGTCTGACTTTAATAACTAAACTTACAAGGGGACGCAAATAGGTTGATGAACCTTTTGACTCACAATTAAGATGTTCTTACCACAGCTCCAGTACATAATCTATAACCAATACACAATATCAATAATGAAGATCAATCGATAACATCAATAATCAATAGAGTCAGTAATTTTCACACACCATGACCTTTCAGTCATGAATAACCACACCTTTTAGTGAAAATTTGAATATTTATTTCCCTATATTAACAATGGTAAAGTCATGTAGATTAATCTCAAAATCAAATGAAACACATACAGAAACAATATTGGCTGTCCAAAGCAGCGGAAGAAACGTAATCTAATCAAAGCTTGAACTGCAATACATTCTAAGGTTATGGTGCAGTTAATAACACAGTCAACTGCAGTTGATTTACTTAAAAACAAGAAAGGACACTACAATGGGAGGTTTAATACTTTTGCCTTGAAAAATATTGCCTACACCTTATCCACACCTAGATGTCCAGCATCTTACACAACGCTCAATCCCAACAAGACCAAATTACTGGTTTTTGCCAAGAGCAACAAGCAGGTAATAGTGCAACCCTACTCAGCACACTTTAACTGAATTCCCAGTCACTTGGATTCCCTTTAGACACCAATCTCACTGTCATGGAGCTCATTGACAAAAACAAAGGCAGACTGGTACCAGCTTTCTCTTCTAAAGAAAGTGAAACCATTGCTTTCAGAAAGTGACTTCAAAACTGCAGTTCAAACTCTCATACTATTGCATCTGGAGGTGGTGATGCCTGGTGACATGGCCTTCCAGAGTCCACACTGGACCCATTAAAAGTATCCTACATGCCACAGCCATCTAATCAGGGCCTAAAGAAATATGATCTCATCACCCCCATCCTAATGGAACTCCATTGGCTCTCCTTGCTGACCTACACCAACTCCAAATCCACCTGCATCATTACAAACTATCACAGTCAGAATCCATCCTTATTTTACTTATAAGCTTACCATCTCTAGTGGCTACCAGTATACCTGCAGAAGGACACCATCAGACTGGAGAGTAAGAAGGGTAAAAAAGAAAAAAAACAAGGCAACAGGCCTTTTCCATGTGTGCACCCAGAATCTGGAACAACGTTCCTGCATCCATCAGGACTGTCCAATACTGCTCCAACTTAGTTGAAAACACAGAAACAACTCTTTAAAGGACATTACTTCACAAAGCTATAAAAAGTAAATTTCTGCTTTCAAACCCCAGTAACCTCTCCCACCACTGATCTAGTAATGCTTGATTTTGACCCTGTACAGTGCTCTCCTTTCTTTTTGCTAGGTGTCTGCCGTGCAAATACAACAATGCATCCATGGAAACTGGACTTTATTCTGTGAACAGCATGTGACATCAACATTCAATGAAATGCAATGATCATGAACAATAAAGAATAGCTTCAAAGAGGAGGGGTCTTAATTATAGATGACACAAAGAAAAAAACACTTCTGACCTTTGAAAAAGTTGGAAAAATGATGTGAGACACGCGTAAGCTTGAAAAGTCAGCTGCTAAGTGATATCTAAATGCCAATATAATACAGCACATATTTCAAACTCAGGAATGACTGTCCTCCTTCCCGTAAAGAATGTTCCTCGGTGTTGCACACAGCTTGTAAGGTTAAGGCACGTATTTATACTTATTTTGCGCTGCAGTTGCATCATTTTTTTATGCAAAAGCGGCACAGAGTTATAAAATATAATTGTAGTTTCATATTTTCATCAAACAATGATGCAAATGCGGTGCTAAAAAAAGTATTAATATGGGCCTCAGTATCACAACTGAGTATGTTTCTAAACCACTAAAGGTCCACATCAAATGATTAAGCACTCCTTTCAATAGGGTTCGGTTTCAAAGTATCTTACTCAATTTGTATTAAGTGTTGGAAAAGCTTAGAGAAGATGCAAAAAATGTACGCATCCAACATACCTTTCTTAATCAAGATTGTGCAGTTGACATTTTCACAAAGTCTAAGACCATATTGAAACACATACATCTTTCAAGAACTATGGGGGTGATTCTAACATTGGCGGGCGGCGGAGGCCGCCCGCCAATGTTCCCCCGACAAAATACCGCTCCGCGGTCACAAGACCGCTGAGGGTATTTTGAGATTTGCCCTGGGCTGGCGGGCGGCCGCCAAAAGGCCGCCCTCCAGCCCAGGGCAAATCTACCTTCCCACGAGGACGCCGGCTCCGAATGGAGCCGGCGTAGTGGGAAGGTGCGACGGGTGCAGTTGCACCCGTCGCGTATTTCAGTGTCTGCTTTGCAGACACTGAAATACTTTGCGGGGCCCTCTTACGGGGGCCCCGCGGCACCCCCTACCACCATCCTGTTCCTGGCGGGAGACCCGCCAGGAACAGGATGGCGGTAGGGGGTGTCAGAATCCCCATGGCGGCGGAGCGCGCTCCGCCGCCATGGAGGATTCCCCCGAGCAGCGGAAAGTCGGCGGGAGACCACCGACTTTCCGTTTCTGACCGCGGCTGAACCGCCGCGGTCAGAATGCTCGAGGGAGCACCGCCAGCCTGTTGGCGGTGCTCCCGTGGTCGGTGACCCTGGCGGTCACCGGCCGCCAGGGTCAGAATGACCCCCTATATTTTAGATGCAGGCACCTCATGGGCAAAGAGTCAACATTAGTAAACCTCAGAGGGATTGTTCTTTTATTACTTGATACAGGAGAGCCAAAGGCCCTAATACTCTTTAAATTACTGGCACTATGCCAAATGTTGGTCCACAGCTCCCTTGTATATCTCCTTGAAGAATGGGTCGGTTGGTTCTGCACCATTCCAGTCAGACCAAAGTTCAACACCACATTGTCATTCATAAAAATCAGCTGTTGAATTTCCAAGGGGTCATCAATATTGTGTCAGTCTCAATAACTGAATGAGGCCTTTGGTGGAGATAAATACCAACTGCGATTCCTCATGTATGCAGACATCCTGAGGGCATCTGTGCATAAGGGAACAAGTCGAGAACATTTGATGAAACTACTTAAACACCTAAAGCAATGCCTATTAGAATATGGGCATCTATCAATGACTTAAAGACACTGAAACAAAGATCATGGCAGTAAGAAAAGCTTGTGAGGGTCCTTAATTGTTTCTCCTTGCCACAAGACACACACACCTCCAATCACTAAATAGACGGCAAAGCACTTGGGATCTTAATCGACTCAGGCCTCTGAGCAAAATACAGACGATAAAATTCAACTAACTCTAACCCTCAAACAATCATGTAGAAAATGATCCAAAATTCACTGCGAAAGAAACAATAAAGCTAGGCCAGCAGGACGCTGTGTTTACTCCATCATATTAAAATTAGTGATTGTTTGGCAAGGGGAAAGATGAAGACGCTCCAGGGAACACAAAACCAATAAGTTACTCCATACTTTAGCATGGAAAAATACTTTTTACTTTAACTAAATCGAATCATCATGTTTCTGTGTTGTAGTGTTTGGTCGTATCATCTCTCACTCCTTATCGACAAATAGTGTTGCACCATTTATTGTAGAGGATTGCAAGGAAATAATTGTTGCATCTAACAAGTCTGCATGCAACTGGACTCCTAAATTCTAGGTTCTGAGAACAATAGCCCTCATTACAATCTTGGGGAATTACTGACCAGTGTTTTTGTCCCAGGTTAAATCTGATTCCTCACCTTGTAATTCTAACCTGACATGGAACTGAGGCAGAGTATCAGAGGTCAGAATCAAGCATAAATTGCGGAATCATTGCTCACCTCACATTTTTAGTCTTTATGAACTTTCTTCCCTTGTAAATTCCACCAGATATTACTATGCAAGTGTACGTGGGTGTATATTGGGACAGGTCTAGGGTCCTCAACAGAGCCGATCATGGCTTAACAGCACAGTAGAACCAATTTGGTCCCCTTTTCCACTAACATCAGCAGAGGATATTATTTAATTCTTGACAGGGATAAAGTCACCCTCCCCTATCAATCCTTACCTCTCTCGCACTTGAAAAACGTCACAGCCACCATGATCCCTGTGATTATAGACCTTTGTAATTCATCCTTACAGACAGGTATTGTCCCCGTATACTGGAAGGAAGCTATAGTGACAATCCTTAAAAACAATGCCTGCACATGTCCCTGATATATTAGCTGATTACCATCCAATATCACTGCTCCCTTTGATAGGGAAAATCACTGAAACCGTTATAAACAACCAATTGAATATATTCCTAGAGAAGAACCCTACCCAACATCCTGCACAGCTAGACTTTAGAAAGGGTCTCGGCATGGCAACACTCATCAGTGACATCCATGACACCTTGGATTATCAGAAGCACAGCAGCCTGGTGCCTCTCGACCTATTGGCCGCATTAGACACCATCTCAAATTGAATATTAATTTTAATGGAAGGGCTGACAGGACTAGGGATCATGGTTTGTTTGCTGAAATGGTTTTCCTTGTTTCTATCTGAACTCACACATTATTTACGTAGTTGACATTGTTCAATCTCTGTCACCCAATTGATGCCCTCTGTTTCAGAATCTTCACATAGGCAAATGATACGCAGCTCATCTTAAAATGAAACAGTAATCCCTAGCAGTTCTCAAACTGAATGGCTGGAACCACTAAACAGAAAAGAGAAAATTATTTCACACTAAATGGAGACAAAAACAGAAGTGATAATTTTTAGAAATCAAACTCCATGGACTCTATGGATTGGTGGTCCCCTATTTTCTAATCTCTCCCAAAACCAGTACAGGTGGCAAAAACTTGACAATCACATTTGACTCAAACCTCTCATTTCTTCCTCACATAACCAATAGTATCTACCTGCATGAGTGAGATTAGAATCCATCAGAACATCCTACCCTTGTTCCCTACACCCTCCACGATCACGATGGTTCATGCATTAATCCTCTCACGTTTAGACTACAGTAATTCTTTAATGGTAGGTATCCCCAAATACACTACCCAGAGACTAAAAGTTGTTCGAAATGCAACAGCCAGATTAGTCGTGGGCCTAAGCCTCAAGGACCCTAACCATTTGTATAAACTGCACTGACTTCTAATTTGAAATAGATGTCTACAGAAGGCTTCATGCCTTTGCCGAAAAGCTTTATATAGTCAAAGAATGGCTGACTACATGTTCTTAATATTCACAAGAGACGTACTTTCCAGGACCTCGCAACTCCAACTCTTGATTCCCAAGTTTGTAGAAGCTAAAACAGGAGGACCGTTGTATTGATTGTAATGCCAAAGGCCTGGAATAAGTTGCCATTGAATATAAGACCACACCCACACCTCTTCCAATAAAAAAAAAATTAAAAACATGCTTGTTCTATCTTCAACTATAAGATATTCAGCACTTCATCTATTACCATGCCTCTGTTTTCTTTCCTGCTTTTCATGTTCCTGACCCATCACTATATTGTGTCCAAGTGCTAGGATACCTCAGATAAGGTCATATATGCACTATAAAAAATGTAAATCCGTGCATATATTCAAACTCACTATCGAAGTGAAAGTTCTAATGAGGCCAAATTGTTTTTTTATACTGTGCCCGCACTTATCTCCTTCTACAAACCTGACTCTGATGTCTGAGCAGTCCAACTTTGAGCCTGTTCTGACTTTTCAACTTTCTTTCCCTGTAACCTTAAAATACACATGTTGAAGTACCTAATTGGTTGCATCGTCAGAGCAATGAAACCCGTACACACCTCAAATACAGAGAGATGGTTTAATATTATTGAAGACAGGAGCTTGTGGTTGGGAGAGTTAATATATATTCTTATCCACATAGCAATTAATGAGGGGAATGTGATTTGAGTGCTGCTTTAATAGCTCCTGAGTTAAAGAAGTGGTGAAAAAGTAACCCTGAGAACTATATGATTGCTCCTGAGATGCTAATATCTGGAAGCCTCTCAAGCAGGAGTAAATAAATAGGTTACCACTTGATGGGCGCGTATCCAGAAGGCTGAAAACAATGTTGAATTTGCTTGTGAATGCATGACCCATTTTCTGCAAAGCAGTGGAAGATCTTGAAGGTAAGTATCCGGCATTATATAGTAGTATTTTAAACCAGAAGATGATATTGCATTTATCCATTGTTTATGAAACCTGTTTGATTTGAGCGAGTGTCTATCCTTAGATTTAACACTGTTGAACACTGTATTTCATGATTGATGTTAATAGACACAGGAGTATTGTTCTTTTGCTTTTTTTTTTTGTTTTTTTGTTTCTATGACGTTTTATATAGTCTGTTTCAAATTTGAAGTATGTGAAGTAGTAATCATGTAGTACCGCTTCACGAACACCAAAATGCCTGAATCAACCTTGAAATGTCCAACTCCCAATTAATAGAAGTGTTAATGGGGCCTAGTTCTGTTTATTTATACTAAATAAATGTATAGTAATATTCCCATTTTAGGTGTTTTGGGGGCAATACGCAAAGGCTTTTAAGAGTAAATGAATTAAACCTAAAGGGGTATTGCTTCATGTACTCATGCATGGCTTTGTGGCTTCGTCCCATGCTACTTTTCTAGTACTGCTACCAGCGTGGAATAAGGTGTGGCCAGTTTGGTGGCAAAAAAGTGATTAGTAACTATTATGGACTAATATGGAATTTGATTCTATACATTTTTTAATTTACCACTGGAAGCGCGCGCCCGCACACACACACACACACATTATTTTACTGTACTGGTGTGTACAGTCACATCTACCAAACAAATTGGTCAACGGCAGCGGAAAAATCACCTGCTTACAAATCTTAAATACTGTTTTGTGCAGAACACAAATGAAGCTGACACTTCAGGGATGCAAAGTCCTTTATTGGTGGCAAATGTCCACATGTCTCAACCAAGTCTTTGTCAAAGCAAGGAAACACAAACACGTAATGAAACGTGGTGTTTAAAAATGATGTTATCATCATAGTCATAACCAAAATACTTACTCACTAGTCTGTTTCCCCAATATCTAATTTAAAGGATTTAGGGCCAGATGTAGGAAATGTTTGCGAGACACAAATGGGTCGCAGCGCTATTTGCGACCTCGCAAAAAGCGAAATGGGATGTACAAATCCCATTTCGGAGTACCAAATAACGATGCGACCCATTTGCGACTCTCAAAAATTGCGATCTGATTTTGTGACTCGCAATTACGAAGTCACAAATTGCGAGTCTCAAACCGAATGCACAAGCCAGTCGCAAATTGCGACTAGTCGCAAAAGCCCGTTTTGCACACACAGATTAGCACTGATTCCGAACAGGTGGTAACTAGAACCAAAGTATAAAAGGAGACACAGAAGGCATCTAGGTTTCTTAAAATGGCTGCACTATAAGTGATTGCATGGAGGAGGAGAATCCAGGCTGCCCAGCAGAGGAGGAGGAGGCAGAGACAACAGAGGATATACCGAACCAGGCAGACACTATTTCAACAAACTGAGGATGAGATTCATGATAAATACAGACTCAGCAGTGCAGTTATCCTAGCGATCATTGAACTGCTGAAACCTCAGCTAGAACGCCAGACAATGCGCGGCTGCGCCATCCCTACACATGTGCAAGTGCTATGCTCACTGCACCTCTTGGCCTCGGGTAGCTATCAGAGGGTGATTGCAGTGGCAGGTGGGGTATCCCAAAGTGCCCTCTCAAGATTTTTCAGACGTTTCCTAGATGCCATACTCGCACACATGTCCGGATACATATACCTTCCCAGGAATGAGGCAGAAATTAACAGCACCAAGTTGGACTTCTACAGAATTGCCAACTTCCCCCATGTAATAGGGTGTGTGGACGGTACACATATACCAATTTGCACACCTGCAAATCTGGAATATGTGTTCCACAATAGGAAATGTACCCACTCAATAAACATCCAGGTGGTATGTGACGCCCATAATGTCATTACTGACATTGTGGCTAAATATCCAGGGAGTACACATGATGCATACATATTCAGGCACAGTGGGATACACCAACGCCTAGAACGTGGGGAGTTTTGCGAAGGATATTTATTAGGTATTGGCGAGTACACTCTGATGCCTTAAGTACATGTTACAGTGTAACCCTGTGATGCCCTGCTAATTTTGCCTCTTTTGTCACACAGGTGACAGTGCATATGCCCTGAGACCATGGATACTCACCCCATACCTAACACCTGGCAAGCAGAATGAGAGGTGATACAACATTGGACATTGGCGGACCAGATCTGTCACAGAGAGTCAATGTTGTCAAAGTCACAATTCTGATGCCTGCACAAAAGTGGAGGAGCACTCCAGTATGCCCTGGAAACTGCATGCAAGATCATTGCTACTTGTGCCATCCTACACAACATTGCCACCAGACGTGGGCTATATCTCACCCCTGATGACACAGATTCGTAGGATGAGGAGCAAGAGCTACTACATCGACAGCCTGGGGATGGAAGCATCACAATGGACAGCAGACAGAGACGGAACCACCTTGCAACCCACTACTACCGTGACAACACTCACTAATGTAAGACTCACTGCCCAAATATGGCCCCTGGTCACATGAAGAAAAATCATTTTGCATTCTGTTTTAATTAATCATCAATTATCATTACTGCGGACTACCTCCTCCCCTGGGGCGCTGTAGGAAGATTTGACCTGATACTTAGAAACGAGGGAACAAGATGTCCATCTCTCAGACAGCTGGGGCTTGTTTCAGGACTGTAATTGAAATGCCACTAGGGAATAGTGCTGAGGCTGTATGTAGATACGGGGGATGGGTGGATAACTTGCCTGCTTAAAGTTGTTTTCACAAAGCTTACCAATTTGAGTGTTTTATGTATATAATCTGTCACAGATTTGGCACACACTCTCTTCTCTATCCCTTCTCTCTACCCATTGCCCTCTTTATCACATCTCTTCTTTTCTCACTTCCCTGTCTAAATCATTTCCATTCCAGATATACCATAGTTGGCTATTCTGACAGATTTATACACCATAGTGGATCTAATCGTAGGCTTTTTTGGTATGATTTAGTGTGTCGCCTAGAAGTGGGTCTTGTGCACATTGTGCCACTTGCACTAAGCTATTCCTGGCTGATGAACCCTAACTGAAGCAAAACTGTTCCTGGGTCTCTTGTGTTCCGGTTTAGAGAGGACCTGGCCTAGCAGTTCAGGCTGGATTGCACCCTTTTGAGCAGGGTCATGACTGATTTGCATATGACTGAGTCCAAACTGAGGGTTTCTGAAAAGGATCTCTTGGTCATTTCAGGAGAAGCAGCTTGGTTGATGACTTGTCATCAGTGATGTCATATAACATGTCATGGGTGATATAATATGTGTGATCAACAGCAGTGTATGCAGGGGCATGAGGTATAGTTAGTTCATTAAATTGTAACTGGTACATTTCATTGTTTTTGCACCTCACACAATACACTGTTTTTGACCTCAGATATTACATTACTCACAACATGTTAAATGATATAATTGATGCTATCACTAATGGCTTCTCATATAACATCATTGATGACATTGCTGAGGACATCATACGTCATTGTGGTACATTGTGGAACAGTCTTATATGTTTTTTAAACTGAAATATAATGAGGTTATCTCCTGGAAGACTTCACATGACACTCAATTTTAACTCAAGAGGGTGACAGGTCTGCATTTCCCACTGAATAGATACATATGTGAAGCCCTATGGCCAATGCTCTGTAGTTTAGTCAAATACACTATAGAAGTTGCTGAGATGAGCACAATGGAGTAGAACCTCAGAACTGTGTACCAGTGTAAACCATGTCTAAGTGGGAAACCCCAATGCTCCATATTGTTGTACAATCTGGAACAGCTATAAATCTTTAGTAAAGTTCTGGAAAAAATCCAAACCTTATAAATGTTCTCCCTATATGGAAGTAACATTATTTAACATGGGCACTTGGCCACATATTCACTGGTGGACAATCTATTTTCAACATCAGCTTTGGCTTTTCGCGCAGATATTTTGGAAGAGGCTTGGGCTTTAAGTTACTGTAATCCTCATCAGATGCTTTAGTGATTTATAAACAGTGCCTGTCTACCTTACAACATTCACAATTACACGTGTTACACTTGCTTCCATGGCTTATGCTATTTCCATGCCATAGAAATCCATGTATATACCCAGTAACATTATGCTGTACATTACTATGGTGTTATCAGTGATGCCATCAATGATGTCATTTAAAATGTCATGAGTGATATAATAGGTGAGCTTACAAGCAATGCACAGCGTGGACACAAGTGCCAATCAGCCCTATGAACTATAGATGTTGAATCCCAGTGTTTTTTTTGTTTTTTAAATGTTAGTTTTTATCTCACTTCAGCACCTAACTATAACATGACTTTAACCTTTTTTCAGTGAATGTCTAGTAAAGTGAGTAAAGATAGTAATGTAAGTAATTCCTTAACTATAACATTTCTTTAGTCTGTTTATATATTATACATATATTTGTGTGTGTGTGTGTGTGTGTATATATATATATATCTTACTATATATTATATAGACACACGTTTATATACTAATATTATATATATAGATATATTTATATATATATATACACACACACATATATATGTAAAATAACAATTATACTGTATTATCCAAATTATTTGAGAAAAATAGTGCCAGTTTATAATTTGAAAACATTCATTAATACCCATGGTCCTAATAACATTTGCAATGCCACAAACAGTTTTCATATTTTGTTAGCGGGCCAAACCAATCCATGCCTTTTATTATTTTTGTATAGCCATCAATAGTTAACAATATTGGTTTGTCATCCTTTTTTCCATAGTTCATTCCAGTATTCTAAAATAATGGGGCATATTTACAAGCTGCTAGCACCACTGGAGCATCACTTTTTGTGATGCTCCATTGGTGCTGTGCACTGCGCCGTATTTACAAGTTGTCGTTAAGCCACTTTTTGTGGCTTAACGCATCTTGTAAATACAGCCCCTTGACACATAGCCCTTTGCCTGAAAGAGGCATGCAATGGGTGTTGCTGTGGGCGTTCCACAGCAACATCCATTGCATTTGGGTTTTGCCCCAGATTTCCAAGAAATCGTAAATCTGTGGCATCGCCAAAATCTACCACCACCCCAGGAGTGGCGTTAGCATGGTGCAACTAGGAGAAATGCTTTAATTTCTCCTTGTTTTTTGCCCTTCTATGTGTGCTGCATTCTGCTTCACACACAAAAAGAGCAAATCACCATTGAAGATTATTTTTGTGCAGGAAAGTATCCCTTCCTGCACAAAAACAATCTCCTCTGCAATGCAGCCATCCTTGTACCATAGCGCAAGGGTAAATGCGTTGGTGCTAGGCAGCTATTTTAGTGCCAGCCCAGGCGGAAACACAGGATGGGCCATATTTTTGTTAATACGGTACATCCCTGTATTTCAGAATTTTGGCACAGTGCCATGATGTGCCAGTTCTTTGTAAATATGCCCCAATGTGTTTAATATTGCTTTGTCAACCCCATTGCCATAGTTTATTTTAGTATTCTAAGCTGATGTATTGTGCAGTCATTATTATTTTGTAGCAATATTCTCCAGTGTAATTTTTTATTATTTCAATGCATGGGGAAAAATACTGTCTTCCCCATACCTATTTGATATTAAAAATGGACACTTTCAGCCTATTGCCAAAGTCGTTCCAAACTTCTGCCAAATCAAAGCGAGTTAACCACATGCAGTTGGACCTAACTCACAGCATAGGAATGGACCGGAACTGAGACCTCATTGACACTATAACCACTTCACATGATTCAAATTTTGAAAGGTTGCTTTTGTAGGCAATAGGTCCCCCCAGACAAGTGGGGTACTATTTTTAACAGATGCCATGTAGGTAAACTAAATGGTAGGACATTTGTGGAAAACACACAGATTCCAGACCTTTCTCTGTTAAAAATGTGAGTAAACTCTCTAATTTTAGCTAAGGTTTGATTTTTGCACGGCATTCTGGGTACAGAAAATTGGCATACATTTAGGGCAATCCATTGAGTGTCTAGTTTTCAGAAATATCTGGGGTTGGAAGGTTTCCCTGGTTGGTGACTATCCTTGGTCCCAAATAGAGCTGCTGTCCACATCGCCAGAAAGAGTGGAATTCCAAGGAAACATCTCAATTAATTTCTGATATGCTGATGGCGCTTGGGCGGAGTTGGGTATGGTGGTAGAAATGGGGAAAGCTCAGTTAGATGTCAAGTATATTAGGACCAACACCTACTGCAAGATCACTGGGATCCCTGATCTTGACAGAGCTGGCGGTCCCCCCGCAGCCCGACCGCCAGGGTTGAAATAGGTCGCTCAGACTGCCTGAGTACTGCTAGACTCGTAATCAGAGCCTATATGTTTATGAAATTGTGATGTGATTAAGTGTTAATACTACCACACTCAACTCAATATTAGTGCTTTTGCTGATCTCACAATGTGAAATGGTGCAGTCAACCCAGCACAAAGCCATTATCCGATGCTTGAAAGATAAAATTAAAGTTTGGCAGTGAGAATCAACCTACTGAGCTATCTAGATCATGTCTCAGCCATTTACACTTTGCCAAAAGCTCATAATTTCCTCTTCGTTGGATTCATTTTTCAGATTTTTTTCAGGAATTTCTCAAACCTGTATGTACTGTAAAAATTTAACATAATTCTAGAAAAAACTTACATGTCCTCCGTTTTACATTTATGTAATTTGTAGTAGGGGTTGCATGTGCACAATTAAGCAATATTTCCGTAAAAGTGTGCAAAATGACATTCCGTTTTTTTCAAAATGCAAAACCGGCATTTGGCACTTTATTTTAGTGGCAATCACATTTGAGACACGAGGATGCAAATACAGTAGAAAAAATTGCACAAGAACACAGGCACCACAAACAGCAGCTGATCATGTTCTGGTCATAAGCATTGTCCCAATGCAGTGGTGCTAAATTTTTACCAGGAACGATGCACAATTATGTGATGTGGGGTAACAGTATAATTTCTAGAATTCTGTGTAACAAGCATATTATTGTGCTGCTTGATTCTAACACAGTCATGTCACTACTTCAGGGCAAATCTTGTGTTTTAATTGAAAGGTATATGTAGAATTTCTGAATGCACAACAATTAAAAGTAGTGGTGTGTGCCTAAGCATATTAGATCATCTTTGAATTTCTTCTAGCTGATTTTATTTCAGTATTCACCAGTGTCAGAGAAGATAGTGCACAGTTTGCCTGCCTGAAGAATAAGAAAAATTAGGTCTTGAACCATTTTTACCGCCCATTGACACAATTCCGTGGAATCTTGCAGAGTTTTTCTGCAACTCCACAGAATTCCACAGAATGAAATTCCATGAGTTCCGCCCACCCCTAGTTGTAGACTCAAGACTAATTTTCAAAGCTCCCACCCACTGGGACTAGGGTCTGCAGACAGTGAAAAGCGGGATTGTTGCACCCTACGGACCGCAACATTGCAGCCGGCTCCATTATGAGCCGGAGTCAATGTTGTGGGCTGTTCCCTGCTGCTGTTCCTGTTTCTGCCCACTAAGCCAGTGGGGAACTTGTAATGGGCCTGCGGGAAGGTGGCCGCACTGACGGCAACCTGACTGCAGGAGTTTGGCAGGCGGGTTTTTCCGGCCACCAAACTCAAAATTACCCCCTAAGTGTTTGCTCCCATTTGGTGGGAAATTTGAAAATGCTCTTGCCAGGCGGAAGCAAACACAGGTCTCCTTGCCCATGCTGGTGCAAACAGGGAAACTTCTGTTTTCTTGGGGTGGGCTCCCCAGTACATGGCATGCAAGCTGGCCCCCAGGATGGAATCCCAGGGCCATTAATGACTCGGGGAGGGAGCCTTCCATTTTAGAATGTTAGCAGCCCTGGGGCATAGGCTTGATCACAGCCTTCTTTGGCCGAAACGCATGAGTGTGTCAAGCCAAATAGAACTTTTGGAGATCAAGAGCAACACTATGATTGTGTTTGAAGAGTGCTGTTCCTCTCTTAATTTAGAAAGGACTGTGTGCAATTTTCAGCGTGTGGGCTAAACGTCAAATGCTGACATCTTCTGAGATATATATATCTCCTAAGGTAACTACAACATACAACCCTGTCATGCACAGTTTCCGAATCAATATTTTAATTACAAATGTTGCAGTGATATTATCAATGATGTCATCAAAGATATCATGAGCAATATGTGATGTGTAATATGTCGGGAGTAATATGTGGGGTAATTAGCAGTGCATGGCAACCGTGCAAGTTTTAAATACCTTAGGGCACAACCTATAGTTAACAGAGCTAGCTATAACTGGTGAATTTCCGTGATTTTATACATTTAAAACATTAAGGGGGTTATTACAACTTTGGAGGAGGTGTTAATCCGTCCCAAAAGTGACGGTAAAGTGACGGATATACCACCAGCCTTATTACGAGTTCCATAGGATATAATGGACTCATAATACGGCTGGTGGTATATCTGTCACTTTACCGTCACTTTTGGGACGGATTAACACCTCCTCCAAAGTTGTAATAACCCCCTAAGTTGGCACTGAAACTTGCACATAACTATAACATCACTATAAGTTTCGTTTTTCAGTGAATTGTTAATGTTTTTATAGCATAGAGTAATATTTTGTTGCCTTACAAAGATATAACACCCAGCCACTCACACGCTTGGTATGGTGTTGGCCTGTGGCCAGGACTTGTGGGCAGCAACCTCACAGGCAGCCAACCCTTCACTGTGCACAGCCTTCAGCATTTCTGGTGTAATGTTGGTGTTCAGACTTTGGGGACCCCACTCCCTGGGGCATTATTTCTTCTAAAGGGTAATGGGTATGTGGATCCACTCCCTAAGCTAGTTTGAGCACCAGGGGCCCCATCCCCATGGCCAAACTATATTTGTAACATGGAGGGAACCATGTGGCACCTTCTCCCCAAGTGAGGAGGGGCTCCAGGGCCTTTAAGGGGAGGGGTGCACAGCCCCCTTCCCTGAGCCTTAATAGGTCCGGGGTGCCCATTCCCCCAAGGCTGATTTCCAGTATAAAGGAGAGGAGGGCTGTGTGCCCCCTCAGAGTCTCATTAGGCCCTATCCACTGGGTCCACATGGTATTATGGGGCCCACATGGGGCCACAAGCCTTATAGTTTTCATCCCACTCCAGTCCTAGGGGGCAGAGTACCCACCACTGGGTAATATATATACACAAATGAGTTCAGTGTAATATGTATAATGTGCTATTTGCTACCACTGTTGAGTGTGGGGGGCCATTACTCACAAGAGTCACAATGTCCACCCCCCGTTTGTTAGCCATAGTAACAAATAGCATATATTATAGTCTCTGCAATATGGTTTATGTCATAGCATTATTTCATATGAATTTGTTTTAGCAAAAGGAATTCATCCAAACATACTATGCAAGGGGTTGGATATTGTGCAACATGATATAATGCCACTGAGGAGTTTGCATAACTACTAGGAAAGCTGCTTCCTTGTGTCATCTAATTGTTACATTCAGTCTGTGATGCAGTAAAAGGTGTTTTTCTTATGACAATGTGTGGTGATGTAGTAAATGGATTGTTACTAGGTCATAGAATGCTCTCTTGACATCATGGCATTCTATGTATGGCAGTTATCTCTATGCCACTGCTATAAGGACTTATCTCTACTTATGTAATAAACTACTTGAACATCATGGTTTTGCTTGTGAGTGTTCACTTAACAATTTTGCTGTACTATGGTAAAGAGCTAGAATTTCACCTTTGCACTGTTGTAACATGTGTGAATGCAAATTTACTTAGTATGCCTGCAAAAGAAGGACAAATGAGTGTGCTGGAAAAAATAGTCCAGCTTTAATATTACCCCTAGTCTAGACTGGGAGTATTACAAACATCATAAGCAGAATAGTACATGATGATATTTCAGTAATTGTGTTGAACAACTCTGTCATTGTAAAACTTGGGGAAATGCTTCATTCACAAAAAGGTGACATTTCTCACCAATATGCAAATATAGAAAATAAAATCAGAGATCTAGCTAGCTTGTCATTTTTACCTACATGAACGAACACTATCACTTTTGTTAAGGATTTTATAAATCCAAAAAAGTTCAACGATGCCATTACAGGCGTTAAGTCAATGACTGACTTCAATGAAGAAATAAACAATATGCATTTCTATGAACTACATTAGATTTAAGGTATACGTTACTGATGATCACTTCAATTACAGAATGTGATGCATTGAGAAATAATGATGAAGACCTAAATTTAGGAGCTAAACAGTTGAAACAACTTATTCAGCTTGAGTGGACAATGCCTATTTCAACAACCACATTAGAAACGTTCGAACCAGCAGAAATGGAAAAAAGCTTCAAATGCTACCATTAACAGAAGATATGTAAATTGCACAATTATCTTAGATTGCTTGAGCAAAATAGGACGATGACATTGATGAAAACAAAATCTGCAAGTTGATTTGTGTTACAAAATAGGTGAAGTGCCATTGGCACAAATTATTCTGTTTAACAGACAACAGGAAGGTAAAGCATCATGACTTCTGATGAAATGTTACAATCCCCAATGCAGGATGATATTTAAAAAAATCTAACAGAACTGGAGAAGAAGCTGTGTGACAAGTTGATAAGGATTGAAATTACAGGCAAAAGAGGAAGGTAAGTTCAAATTGTCCTCTCTAAAAACCTGAAGAATTCAATTGATACTGTTATTCCAAGGGACCTCATTACGACCCTTGCAGACGGACCGCCACCAATGTGGTGGTCCTACAGCCACATTACAACCGTGGTGGTTGCGCCATGGTCGGACCGCCAGCACCACCATTTCTCCTCCACTGTAGGGTCTGGCGCTGCTGACGGTCCTAATTCACCAGGGCAGCGTTGCAAGCAGAGCTGCCCTGAGGATTACGAGTGCCTTCTCCACCCGATTTTACATGGCGCTAGCACCAAAATGTAAAGGCTGGCGGAGACGGGTTACAGGGGTCCCCAAGGCCAGCTCCATCACTCTTTTCACTGACTGCTTTGCCCTACGCACCGGAACATTCCCGCCAGCTCTATTATGAGCCGGCGTCAATGTTGTGGGCTGTTTCCCACTGGACCAGTGGGAAACTTGTAATAGGGGCCGCAGGAAGGGGACCACACTGGCAAAGGCAACACATGTTTTTTCTTTTCGAAAGGCCATATTTCTGTTCTATAAAAAATAGAATAGGAGGTGGTTGTCTGAGACAATTTACACATTGTTATAATGCAAAGGAGCCTGGATGCATAACATCCACACAATTAAGGAAGCATGTGACTGCTGTTTCACAGTTAATTGATTTAAAATCTAGTAAAGTTGAAAAACCTGAAAGTTTAAAGGGCATGGCCCAATGGTCCTACAAGTTTTACAGGGTTCCAGAGGATACTTTGCAACTATCAAAGGTCAGCTGAATCCTCCTTGCACTCAAATGAAATACATCTAGCCAAAGGGAAAAACTTGATGAAATGTGTCCTGATGGAGATGAAAAGCAGTTTAATTATCTTTTACAGACACATTTGGAGAGGGATAGAAGTGTACAAATCAAGTCAGTGTATTAAACTATTTTAATGACTGCCACTTGATCATCCTCCTTACAGAAGCAAAGATGTATTCCTATTCATTTGTGTAATTATATTCCTTTGTGGGTATCTTTTAGTTATATCTGAAGATGTCAATTCTGAAGGGTCAGGATCTGCAGGATGAAACAAATACATGTATCAATTGGATACAAAATGAAAATGCTTGGGATCATCTAAAATGCATGTGTTCAAGTATGTCCAGATTTCTACAACGGTATATGAAATACATTTGAATAGTTATGGCAAAAAGATATTAAAACAGTTCCCTTATCAGACCACTTACAGTGAGGGTGTCCAAAGTACATCCAAGTGGGTGGGATCCATGGCTGATTTTCAGAACTTCCATGTGAGATAAATTTAAGTAGAAAGAATATAAATGAAAATGACCTTAATGGCACTAAGTATCCTGAAAATCTTTTTTTTGATTGGGCCCCCTGTACCTAGAAGACACCTAAACAGGTTATGAAATGTTGTCATGAAATCAAAGGTCATTAAAAGAGTCTAAGTAACGCAAAAAGTGCTGAGCATTAATGGGACATTTGTCAAAAAATTGATATTTAGCCTGTCCGTTTAAGCATTATCCCCGCCTCCTCATTTATGCATAGGTAAAGACATTCAATTCTGATAACACAGCTGCCGGAAGCTCATCAGAAACACCTAGTAGGGGCACAACAGCCAGCAAGAATACCATTAGTAGGGCCTCCCTCTTTAGGGAATCGCCTATGGTGTCATTTTCAACGGCATTTTTCCTGTCCAGGGTCAACAGACTGGGCATGGTTAAGAGGGAAAAACCGCTGAACTATCCTCATGTGATGTGAGAAAATTTGGGCTAAGGGAGTTTGTTGTTGTAAAATGTCATAAAAATCTCTATGCATTCTGCCTCGCAACTGTGGGTGGTAGACCTGTTGTAATTGCGTATTTGCAGTTTTCACAAATTTGAATAAAACAGCATGTGTTAAAAAATCTGAATCAGCAGAATTCTCTAAATGCAGTGGGCTGGTGCAGCTCAGCCAGCACTGCCTTAACCTCTGCACCTTTGTTTGCATTTGGCTCAGGAAACTGAGAGAAAGCCAAGTTGTGCAATATGAGAAAATCTGGCTTTATGGTAAATCCAACGGATTCAAGTGAGCATGAGGACATGAAATGTTGGTCACGGCCTTCGTGGACATCACCGTCACAGCCGGCGGCGATCACCATTGGCTTCTGCCTCCCATAGGCAACAGTGTTAACCAATGGTGAGTTGCACGGCGGTTGTGACCGCCTATCCCCATGACGTGTCATGCCGGCGGGATGAGCACACTTCCACCTGTCTCTTGCATGCAGGACAGGTGGCTGCCATTTTACATGTCCAATGTGTATTGTCGGTGAAATGTTAGTGCATCATGGGTGGCTTTTGATGGCCTGTGGCCACATCAACACAGTCTACACTGTCTATGGTGCACAACATAATACCAACTCTGTCCTGTTCCCAGGTACAATGTAAGGTTGAGGATGAGGAATGCACCGGTGTACAGGTCCCTAGTTAACCTTGCCACCCTCTAGGAGCGCCACGTTATCCAGACCTATCGCCTGAACTGTGTGACCATCATGTAACTGGTGGCCCAGTTGGAGCTGGATCTGTTATCTACCATTCACCATCTCAATGCCATCCGTCCCACAGTGAGGTGTTGTCAGTCCTCCACTACCTTGCCTCAGGCTTCTTTCAGGTCACAGTGAGCCTGGCAGCAGGGATGTTGTAGCCCATGTTTAGCAACGTCCTGAGGGATATACTGTGTGCCCTGCTCAAACATCTGGTCCAGCTACATAGGGTTCCCCCAACATGCAGAATTGCCCACAGTGAAGGCTGCATTCTACGGAGTGGCATGTGTCCCTCATGTCATCGGGGCCATTGATGGTACCCACATTGCCCTGGTGCCACCCAGGAGGAGTGATCATGTCTATAGGAACCACAAAAAACATTCATTCAGTTAACATGCAGGTGGTATGTCTCACGTACCAATAGATCCCCCAGGTGACGGCCAGGTTCCCAGGCTCTGTGCATGATTCCTTCATCCTGCGGAACAGCAGCATCCCACATGTGATGGCACCACTTACGAGAGACCAGGCCAGGCTCATCATTATGTACCCCTGCATATGTGTGCCCCTCAGCTTTCTGCACTCTTGTGTTCCTGCCCTATCGCCCTCCAAGTCTTGACATGTCTCTTACCTCTGTGCACACAGGTGACTCTGGCTATCCCAACCTACCCTGGCTCCTGACACCCGTGAGGCATCCAACTACAGATACAGAGGACTGTTACAATGAGGCCCATGGTCGTATCAGACAGGTCATTGAGAGGTGCTTCAGCCTGCTGAAGGCCATATTCTGGTGTCTTCACATCTCCGGGGGTGCCCGCTCTACAACCCACAGAAGGTGTGCCAGATCATTGTGGCCTGCTGCAGGCTGCACAATCTGGCCCTGAGGTGTTACATCCCATTGCTGGATGCAGAGGAGGGTGTAGCTGTACCAGTGGCTGATGAAGGGGACATGGGGAGTGATGAAGAGGAGGATGATGAGGATTCAGCGGACTCCAGGGCAGAGCTGATTCAACAGTACTTCGACTGAGATGCAGGTATGTGTCTTCTGCGACTTTCTGCCTTGTCCCTGCTACCACCTGTTGTCTGTGACCACTAACGGTATTGGATTCAGCTCTGTCCTGTCTGGGTTGGGGGGGGTCACATGTGCCCATGACATAGGTAGTCACAGTGTACAGGTCAGGCCTATAATCAGGCAGTCGTTGTGCTGGTGCGCTAGTGCCATCAATGTGTATGTACAATGTTCCCTGAGCTGCCAGTCCAAGTACTATGTGTGTGCCACACAGGGTTGTTGCATCTTTGCCACATCCATCCTGGGAATCGACATTGGGTGGAAGTGCTACATTGTTGTTGGTGGCAGTGGGTATGGGGTCATGTCTGGCTCTGGGTACTCTGAGGGTGGTTCCATAGGGTTGGTATGTGTTGTTTTTGTGTGTTTTTGTGTGTTATTACTGGCCATATGGTTGTGGACTTGACTGCCAAATCTGCTTGGATACCTGTTCCTACAGTGCATTTTTGTTGAGTTGGCATCTGTGACTCCTACAGTGATTGTTGTCCCTGTCTTGCTCTACTTTTAGGACATTGTACTGGCGTACTCTTGTCCCTGCCTGACCTGTTGCCTCCCTTGACACATTTCCAGCCACTGGCTGCTCCACGAATGACCTCCCTGCATTTTGCTCCTCCCTCTGTCACTCTCCCATGCATGTGCTGGGGGATGGGATGCCAGTTGACCATGTATTGTCAATTCCATTCGTACACATGACAAATAAAGACATAGACAGTAACTGTGCTCAATGGTGTTTATTTGGAAGGGACAAGTGCAAGGGGTGATGAGTGGGGTCATGGTGGTGACAGGCAGAAGACAATGTACCACCTACACTTTTACAAGGCACCAATCCGCCAGCTTTTCGGGGCAGTACCAACGACATCAAAAGCACAGCAGAAACAGTCTTTGGAAGAGAAACCACTCACCTTTCGACACTCAACGAAGAACCAGGATGCCATGGAGCATAAACTACAGGTCCTGCCGATGCTGGTGCATCTGCTAATACACCAGGAATATCAAAGAAGGTGGCGGCGATGACCATGGTGAGTACTGCACCTGGCACAGAGGGGAGGCGGGAGGAAAAAGAGAGTGACACACACACACAACACGCAACACCCCCAACCCCACCCTCACCCACAACACCATACACACAAACACATGAAGCAACATTACATGTATACCCTGTAACCCCCTGGATGAACGCAAGGACAAGAGGAATGGAGTGAAATCAGTGAAATTCAGAAAATGCAGATAAAGTTAACAATTGTAAACAACAGTATGTACAATATGTGCAGAGGGCCGTACACTGTCCTTTGCAAATGTCTGTGGACCAGTAGGCTAAAAAAAATGGGCCAAGCCCATACTTGACTCCTGCCTCAAAACAGAGAGAACACTGCAGGGGCATCAGGTCGAAAACACACAGGCACCTCAGGGCGAGAGGGAGGGTGGGGGCACCTCAGCCGGAAGATAGTACTCCGCCACAGCGATGTCCTGGGGAGTGCAAAGCCACAGTCTCTCAAGTCTCTCAAGTGGGTGGGTTGCCCACTGCTTGGTCCTGGGGAGGGCAAAGCCACAGTCTCTCAAGTCTCTCAAGTGGGTGGGTTGCCCACTGCTCGGTCCTAGGGTTGTACATACCATCTTATTTAACTCCTTTCTCCAAGGAAGACGATTAGATAATGATAACTGAATATTCTCCATTATTATACGATTCACTCTTTCTACTAAATCCTTGCCCTGTGGATGAAATAGAGCAACTTTTTCATGGACGATCCCCATTTTTCACAAATAATCCTTAATGTCTAACGATACAAATTGCACGCCATTGTCAGATACTATAGTCTTGGAAATCCCTTCTTCCATAAATGTTTCATCAAAAAATTCTATAACTTGTGAAGTATTAACCTGGTCAACAATTTTTATGACAAACTATTTAGTATGGTAATCTACTAGTGGCATTATATACCTACACCTCATCCCTAATCTAAAAAATTGGACCAATAAAATCCACTGCCAATTTTTCCCAAGGTCTTCCTGGAAATTTTGTGGGAGACAAAGGAGGTCTTCTCAAAGTTTTGGTTTTGTCACTATTCGCACATGCAACACAGTTCCTCACGATTTCTTCTATCTGCTTGTCCATTCCTGGCCACCAAAATGATTCCCTCACCTTTCTCTTCATCATTCCTCAACCTAAATGCCCTTGGTGCGTAATATCAATTATATGCTTCTGCATACCTTCTGGGGGAACAATCTGATCTCTCCTCAATAACCTTCCATTCTGTTCACTTAACTGATCTTTAATTCTAAAGTAGTTGGATACATCATTGCTTTGTTCATCCTCATACTCCCGCCCATTGATCATTTTATCCACTACCTTACTCATAACAAGATCATTTGCCTGTGCATTTTCCCATTCACTCTCACTTATTGCCAACTCTCCCAATATTGTTCCCACAGTATTCATATTCTCCTCTTCTGTAACCTCCTCCACAATTATAGGCATCCTTGATAAATAATCTGCAACTATATTCCTGCTTCCTCTTACAAACTCCATGTCAAAATTGTACTCCATCACCGACAACAACCATCTGGAGATACGTGGTGTCACATTTCCTTCCAATCCACGTCCCCCTTTGAAAATGTATGTTAATGGCTTATGATCTGTTCTCAGTTTGAACGGTATTCCCCACAAATATCGAAAATGGTTGATTCCCCAGCAACACGCCAAGGCCTCTCTCTCTATTACGGAATATGCAAGCTCTGCTCCCTGCAACCTCCTTGAAGCAAATCCTACCACATACTCATCTCCTTCCTTCCCCTGTGTTAATACTGCCCCAATGCCTACATTACTTGCATCAGTGGCTATGTAAGTCTTTGCAGTTACGTCAAAGACACCCATGGTGGGAGCTTCTACAATACATTTCTTTATCTCTTTAAAAGCATTCTTGCACTCCTCATTCCAATCATACATTACTCCCTTTTTCATTAGTTTCCTTAAGGGTTCTACTTTTTCCGAGAAATTCTTTATGAACTTTGCACAATATTCCGCAAGACCTAGGAATGATCTCAGTTCATCCTTGCATCCTGGTTCAGGTGACCGTTCAATGGCAGCCACTATGCTTTTCTTTGGTCTAATACCATCGCTACTTATAGAGTACCCTAAATACGTCACTTCAGGTTTTCGAATTTGACACTTCTCTTTCTTGATAGTTAAACCTTGCATTTTTAATCTAGTCATCACTTCCTCAAACAACTGATCATGCTCATTCACACTATTTCCCACAATTAGTATATCATCCTGAAAACATAGTACATTAACCATGTCACCATAAATCTTCTCCATTAACCTCTGGAAAACAGCAGAGGCAGAGGCTAGGCCAAACGGCATTCTCTTGTAACGGAAGGCTCCCAAAAGCGTTACAAAAGATGTCAGGTGCCTAGAATCCTCAACAAATTCACTTGATGATAGGCAGATGACATGTCTAGAACACTGAAAACACATCCTTTTCCTTTCACAGATAACATTTGAGAAATATTCGGCAAAGGTTGCCTATCAACCCATATATTTTTGTTCAAGTCTCCAAGATCAATGCACAGATGAATTTTCCCAGCCTCCTTTGGTGCTACGACAACCGGAGCAAGCCATTCTGAAGATTCTACAGGCTCAATGATGTCATCTTGCAGCAACCTATCTAATTCTTGTCTCAAGGGTTCCCTCATTAAGTTTGGTACATTGCACACTTTATGAACCACTGGTTTGGCAATTTTTTTCAATACTATTTTGTGAGAGAATCCTTTCAGGAGTCCTAATTTAGATGAAAAAATTTCTGGATATTTCTCAATCAGAGGATGTTGAATATTCGCATCTACTTCTTCAATTTCATGTTTCTCCATAATCATCACAGGTTCTTTAGCATTGGGGTCTAAGATTACACCTAGGTCCTTTTGATGTCACCAGCCTAATAAGCTAGTTCTGTTGTCAGTAACATATATTTTTCCTTTGACAGCTCTCCCCTTAGAGAAGATTGTCATCCAATGCATACCAACCATTTCAATCCTCTTCCCAGCATAACCTACTGCTTTTTTGTCAGGTCTTAATAAGTTCTCATCTCTTGAATTTGTCCACTGTTCTTCATATACTTTCTTTTAGATGAAGGTAAACAAGCTCCCTGAATCTACAAGTAATTTGATCTGCACCTTATCTAACAATACTTGAGCACGAAGTTATTCAAGCAAATCTGTACTTTCCATTTTAATATGTTCCTCTAAAAGTTGTACATGTGCACCATCAATCTTACGGTCACTAAGTTCCCCATCTACTGTTAGGCTTATCTCTTCTATACTTTCACACACATCCTGGATTTCTTGAATGGTTTGTCCACCACCTTCCTTCAGTTTCAGTTTGCAAACTTTGGCAAAATTTCCTTTCTTACCACAGTTACAACAGATCGCACTTCTAGCAGCACACATTTTGCTAGACGCGATATGTGCTGGGGCCCCACACCGATAACATTTTATTTCTCTTCAGTTAACTTTGTTCTGTTTCTCCGCATTCATATCTTTCCATATTTCTTTTCTGTATTGCTTGACCAATCACTGTTGTTTCTGACTTCTCCAACCATGTTTTGTTTGCCTTCTTTATGAGATTCATCCATTTCTTGTAGCCAAATAGCAGTGTGTTCCATTCTTTTGGCTATCTGTATTGCTTCTTATAAATTTGTATCTTTCATTAATAGCTTCTCTCTTATTTCTTTGTCAAATGTGCACCTTACAATTTGATCCCTTATCAAAGAGTCAGTCAACTGCTCAAAACGACAAGACAATGCAAGTCCTCATAAGGTTGCAACATAGGACACTACATCTTCATCAGCTCTTTGTACTCTTGAAAAAACTTTATGACGTTCCAAGACGAGATTGGTTTTAGGTGTGAATTAACTGTCCAACATCATCATGGACATATCAAATACATTTGTCAGTTGTCCATCTCCCATTCCTAAGGAAACTTCAGGTAGGTTCTCATATACTCTTCTTCCTTCAACACCAAGATGATGTAAAAGAATTGCTTGTCTTCTGAGAGGACTGCAGCGATCACCGCCAATTGCTAATATATAAGTTGTAAAAAAAAAATTCCATTGTTTCCATGGGATAGGTGGTTCACCTGGTGTTGCTAAAAAAGGTGGTGGTGAGAACATATTTTGGTCTCCCATTATTGTTATTCCTAACAATGGTATTGATTGAATATATAACTCCACGTATTTCCTTCTTTTCCCTCCTTTTTTTCTTCTTTGTATGTCTTCCCCTTTATTTTTTTATTGTACTCGTAGTTCAATCACTATGAAATCTTGTTTCTGAGTCCTATTTTTGTTTCTTTGTAGTTTAATCACCATTACATTTTGTCACCTAGTCCTACTTTTGTTTTTTTGCCCCCATAATACTAATGTCCCTTTTTTATTTCTCTGTTGAAGGCTTGCTGAGGAAGAAAGAAACGTCGAAGACTTCTTTCCGGTAAGCACAGCTTGCTCACTTATGGTTTATTTATGTATTTTTTTTTTAAGTATTTGATAGATTTGATTCATTATATATTTTTTTCTTTTTCTTGTTTCTTGGTCGCGTACGGCGCTCATAATGCGACCGCTTCACGCAACTCTCGATTTGTTCTTCCGGTTCGGCGCGGTTGCGTGAGAAGAGGCGCACGTGACCTTTCACTGCACTCCAGAAGTCGCACAGTATCCTCATACACGCTTCATGTGTCTTTCAAACTACAACTGTAACGTTTGGCATAATTAACACTAGTTTGCTATAGCGCTGATATACCACTGGTTTTACAAAAAAAATGCTACTGCCCCAACTAGACTCAATGCAGGCAGCCAATGCACATTCTTTGCCTCCTTATTTTCGTTCATAAGCACCATTAAATGTTTCTTAGTGCCTACACGATTCAGTGGCCTCGCGATTGATTGCCCTAAGTTCAGCTTCGTGTGCACATATAGGCCCTCATTTCAACCTTGGCGGGTGGCAACCGCCGCCTGCCAAGTTGAAACCGCCGGGCGGCCGCCAATGCAGCCGCACTCCCAAGGGGCCTATTTGGAGATCCCCGCTGGGCCGGCGGGCGGAAACCTGGTTTCTGCCTGCGGGCCCAGCGAGGATCTCAGACGCAACACGGGAGCCTGCTCCAAATGGAGCAGGCGATGTTGCGGCCGTGCGACGGATGCAGTTGCACCCTTCGCGCTTTTCACAGTCTGCTATGCAGACAGTGAAAAGCTGCATGGGGCCGTGGCAGGGGGCCCCCAACTCCCCTTTCTGCCAGCCTTTTCATGGCGGTTCAAACAGCCATGAAAAGTCTGGCGGGAGGGGGACTTGTAATCCCCTGGGCAGCGCTGCTTGGGGATTTCAACCGCCGGGACTAAAGTGCGGGGAAACCACCGGTCCCGGCGGTGTGACCGCGGCGCTTCAGCTGTGGTCGTAATTCCCCAGGAAGCACCGCCAGCCTGTTGGCGGTGCTTCTGTCAAAACAGCTCTGGCGGTCAAAGACCGCCAGGGTTGTAATGACCCCCATAGTCTTCACATTCCTTGTATTTCTTCCAAGAATTTAATTAAACACAATCTTCCAGTAGCTTCTGTATGAAATTCTATCCATAAGCATATTAGTGTCTAATTGTTTGCGCAGTTCTTATATGCAGTTAAGGTATGTAAGTCTCCTACATATTCACAATTTATAAATTCTCTCACCGTGGTTCCCATAAAGACAACGCATTATTTTGCAATCATCCAACAGATAAGGCTCAATATGGTTTACACAGAGCTGAATTTCCTCCAGGAGTGAAGATGTTCTTCATGGTCCGTCTCCTGCACGGCTTCCCATCCTCGTTGCCAATGTAAAGATGAGGCTTTCACAGTTGATCAGTATATTCGCCTTTAATCCAAATGTACAAACACATGACATCTTCAGCACAGCTCCCTCTCTTCCTCTTCTCTTCTCAATCTCCCCATCAGGATCCTACATTCTAAGTGATGTCATAAACTACATCATTAGATTCCAACATCAATTCTACACTACTCTCATACAGGATATCTCCAAAGGGAGGCTCTGTGGTGGGTTGGGACTGTGGCAGGGGAACCGACTGTTCAAAGGTCCCTGATGGGCCAGGTTGGTCATCATGATCCAGGCGTGCAGAGCTACTGTCATCACTGTGGGCCTCTTCTGGGGGGGGCTGGATGTAGTTGGCACCTCCTCTATGGTGACGTTGTGTAGGGGTCCAGTTGGGATGCAAATGCATTGTTAATGTATTTGTGTGTGCCACCTTGTGCAATGGATGTGTTTCCCTGTATGAGTGTGCTTTCCCTGTCGGCTTGGCCTTGTGTGAGTGGTGATTTTGTGGGCTGGGTGAATCTCTCTATTGGGCATGCTGGGATGATTGGTGTCCATGCAGGTCTGTGATGAGGGTCCATGCATTGTTGTTGCATTCAAGGCTTGGTATTGGGATGGGCGGGTTGTGATGGTGGGGTATATGTGAGGTGGTGGAGTGATGGGGTGAGGGTAGGAGTAGGAGTTTGTGATGGCATGCAGGTAGGGTGGGAGATATAGTAGTAAAGATATGACTTACCAGACTCCAGTCCTCCTGCTACTCCTGTGAGGCCCTCAGGATGCATGATCGCCAAGACTTGCTCCTCCCATGATGTTAGTTGTGGGGGAGGAAGAGGGGGCCCACCGCCAGTCCTCTGTACAGAAATCTGGTGTCTTGAAACCACGGAATGTACCTTCCCCCGTAGGTCGTTCCACCTCTTCCTGATGTCATCCCTTGTTCTTGGGTGCTGTCCCACGGCATTGACCCTGCCCACGATTCTCCGCCAAAGCTCCATCTTTCTTGCAATGGATGTCTGCTGCACCTGTGATCCGAATAGCTGTGACTCTACCCAGGTGATTTCCTCAACCGTGACCCTTAGCTCCTCCTCAGAAAACCTGGGGTGTCTTTGGGGTGCCATGGATGTGGTGTGAGTGATATGTGTGAGGATGTGTGAGGTGATGTGTGGGGTGATGTGTTGGGGTGTATACTGTGATGTGCGTGGATGGTGTATGAGTGATGGTGTTCTGTGCCTCTGAGTGAGTGTGTGCTCTTTGCTTGTCTCTCTGTGCTTGGTCTCTGTTTGTTTCGTTGTAAGGGGTTGTGGGTAATCTGAGTGTGTGTTTTATAGTGGCATGAGTGTGAGGGTGTGGTGTGTGTATGTGTGTCAGGTGTGTATATTTTGAGTTGTCCAATGTGGTGTGGTTTTGTAAGTGTGTGTGCATTTTGAGCGCGGCAGTGTGTACCGCCATTGGATTACCGCGGTTGAGAGACCGCCACGTTGATTTGTGGGTCGTGATACTGTGGGCATATTCCTGTTGGCGTAACGGTGTGGGTTTTGCTATCGCCACTTTATCACTTACCTTTGGTGTGGCGAACTTGTGTGGGTGTCTGTATTATGGCGGATTTCTATGTGTGGGTCATAATATCCATGGCGGATTACTGCCGCGGTCACAGTATCTTGGCTGCCGTCGGCACGGCAGTAGACGGCATTTACCACCTGGGTTGTAATGAGGGCCTGAATATTTTTTTCGTTCACTTTCTCCTTTTCATTAATGTGTTACATTTTTCTAGCACTTTTATTTTAGTGCACCTTGATGCTGTCATTTGTGCATTTGTATTGTTTTTCAAAGGTGAATATGAGAGAGGAGTGGGATGGGTTTAGAGAGAAAATTAAACTAATCCAGTGAAGTTTGTATTGCAGTGTGAGAACTTTCAGCATTGCACTTCTTTCAGACAAACCCATGTGTAAGGTTTAAATCAAAGTGTTTGAGTAATGCAATAGAGACTTAGGGCCTGATTTAGATCTTGGTGGAGGCAATACTCCTTCCCAAACATGGCAGATATCCTGCCCCCCTTAGTATGATCTCCATAGAATATCATGGGATTGTAATAAGGTGGACTGGATATCTGTCATGTTTGGGACGGAGTATTCCCTTCCGCTAGGATCTAAATCAGACCCTTAGTTTGATGACATTCGCTTTGCTCCAAACAGTTATTTCTATACATTTTTTTAACTTTTAAAACAATTGTCTAGAAATACAAATTGTCAAAAACATAATTTTGGGAGATGAGTACCACAGAGCTATTGAGAATAAAATATACTAATATAGTGAAATTTGCATTGTAGCATGAGAACCTTCAAGATTACAGTTCCCATGGACAAACATATGTATAAGGTTTAAGTCAAAGATTTTGAAGACTTAGGTGGTCATTACGACACTGGCGGTCAGAGACCGCCAGGGGTAATGTGGCGTCTGTACCGCCAACAGGCTGGCGGTACGGAGGCCCTTATTACGACCGCGGTGGTAGAGCCGCGGTCGCACCGCCAGGGCTGGCGGTTTCCCGCCGTTTTAGCCCCGGCGGTGATAATCCGCCAGGGCAGCGTTGCAAGCAGCGCTGCCCTGGGGATTATGACCCCCCTACCGCCAGCCTGTTTCTGGCGGTTTGCACCGCCAAGAAGAGGCTGGCGGTAAGGGGTGTCCTGGGGCCCCTGGGGGCACCTGCACTGCCCATGCCACTGGCATGGGCAGTGCAGGGGCTCCCTAACAGGGCCCCGGCCAGCTTTTCCCTGTCTGCATAGCAGACAGTGAAAAGCACGACGGGTGCAACTGCACCCGTCACACGGCTGCAACTGCACCCGTCACACGGCTGCAACTGCACCCGTCACACGGCTGCAACACCGCTGGCTCCATTAGGAGCCGGCTCCTATGTTGCAGCCTCATTCCCGCTGGGCCAGCGGGAATGTCATAATGGGGGCCGCGTGAGTGCGGCCGCATTGGCGGCCGCACCGCCGCCCGCCAAGGTCATAATGACACCCTTAATAATAATCTTAGTTTTAATCCATGTGTGTGGCAATGTATAATTATGTCTACAGTATGTTTTAATTTGTATTTGAAGTAGAGGTCTAGAAATGCAATTTGTCACAAATATCATTTTGCAAAAGCCCTACCATTCCTTAATATTTTGTTCAGATTACAATTGTCCATAAAATGTTTTGATCTTGGTATACCAATCAAGAGAAGCACTGTTTTAGACCCTCCTATTAGTCTTTTGAATCTCTCAAGTCTTACAAAAGTATTGCCAGAGCTTTTTATTTACTCAGTGACAGCACATTGAAGGCCATTTCAGAGACAGTTAGTTTTACGCTGCTGGGAAATCTGAATGTTCACTTGAATCACAACACAAGCACACAGGCAATCACTCTTAGCCAAGACCTATAAGTTATACAGTTTATCCAATTGGTTTCTCTCCCTATTCTTGTCAAGGGTCATATTTTAGATGCAATTTATACAAACTTGTCTAACTTGAAGGTAGATGCCCCCTTACCAGTTGTAATATTGAATCATTTGCTGGTTTGGTTTTCCATCCCGAGTCCAGAAGTGACCTACTCTAAGGCTTTCCTGGTAAAACTGACTAGGCAATGGCTCAAACTAGATATTACAAGCTGGGAAACAGCCCCGGCCAGCACCGTCCCGAGATTGGAGGGTGATGTTTCTTCCTCTTACTCAACTTTTAGGGAAATAATAAATTCAATGCTAGAGATACTAATTCACAGGAAAGGCTGCAAGCCTCCCAGAGCTGGAGCCTGTGCTAAATGGTTCTCGCTAGGGAGCTAAAGAAAGATTGTAAGAGATACAAGAGGATATGGAGATGGCAATATGATAATGATAGTAAATTAGTTTATATAAAGCTTTAAAAAAGTAGCAGAATGCAATTCGCAGAGACAGGTTACAAGATTTTGCAGACAGATTTCATCAGTTTTCAGAGCCTTCCTAAGAAATGTATTTTATTGTGAACTCCTTTTTGCAACCTAATATTGCAAGAACGGGTGCCCCATCCCTCTTTCTCAGGTATAATGCAAACAGCTGGCTAACTACTTTCTTGGAAAGGTTAGAAATATATATGATTCACAGTCATAAGCCTCAGATCTTTCTGCTAAATCTACAGTTGGGACCACTGTAGGGATGTGTGGGGTAGAACTTGCGACCTTCCCTTCATTAAGTACCAACAACATTATGACGACAGCAAGCTCAGTGAAGGCTGGTTCTCTGTTGGATTCAGCCTCAGACATTCTGCCGAAAGGGGAGATGCTGTTGTATCAACTTTAAAGAACGTCTACAATTTTTCCCTGGAAAGTGGATGTGGCCGGGATCGATGGAAACACGCAATTATTCATCCACTGCTGAAGAAACCTTTCCTAGACTCCGACTGGGCAGAAAATCATAGACCCATATCGCTACTCGCATTAGTTAGCAAAATCTTGGAAAAGTTGATAAATGGGCATCTTACAACTTTATTGAAAATCAACAATTTACTGCACCAGATGCATACTGGGTTTTGATCTGGTTGCATCACAGAGGTGGCTCTCCTACTAGCCACAGAAGACCTCAAAAAGATATTGGATCAGGAAGGGTCTGCTGCGCTTGTTCTTCTTGACCTAAGCACAGCCTTCGATATGGTCTCCCATCCAATCCTATGCAATAAACCGAAGGTGGTTGTTGTCAAAGGCAAGGTGCTAAAATGGTTGACATCATTCTTTGAGAATAGTAGCTTTCAAGTCAATAAAGGGCACTTTGCTCTGAGACATATCAGCTTAATTGTGGAGTGCAGCAGACTCTTCCCTGATCCCAACACTCTTCAATGTGTATGTCCGCCCATTATCTGACATCATTTGTGCATCAGGTTTTACCATGGTGTCATACGAGGATGACACTCAGACTGTTGTCTCCTTGTCACCGAAAATTGATTTAACATCAGAAAGACTTTCCACTTGCCTGGAATGGGTGTCCAGTTTCATGATGACCACCTGCCTCAAATTAAATGGAGACATGGTGATTTGAAATATTCTGTTGCTATGGGACCAACTCCTCTGGCCCCAGTGTTTGGCGGATCACCCCTCCCTGAAACCAAAAGTGAAGAGCCTGTGTGTTTTAATGGATAAAGATCTGACCATGGCCTCCCTAGCAAAGAAAGCTGCAGGGACATGTTTCAGCCTTTTAAGAACTCTTAGAAAAATGCTCAAGTGGCTTCCAATGGAAACTAGAAAGATAGTTCAAGGTCTTATTCTTTCTTGCCTAGACTACGGCAACTCTCTTTATTTAGGTAACCTTTCTTGTGTCACCAAAAAGCTGCAGGTCATCCAAAATGCTGTGGTACAAGCATTGTTGGGTTTTTCCAAAATGCAATCGGCTCAGTCAACTCCCAGCAAACTTCATTGGCTGACGATAGCCAAAAGAATGGAATGTATTCTATGTTCACAAGTTAAAATAAATGCCTGGTGCTAATCTTCTTCAGCATCTTATAACCCCGTACACGGCCTCCAGAAAATTGAGATCCAGTGACCTCTCCCTACTTGCTACTCCTAGAACTAGGACAGCAAGATGTTGGGGATGCTCCTTTGCATTTCTAGTATCCAAACTCTGGAACTCCCTTCCCTTTCATCTCAGGACAAATGGAAACTTGCTACGTTTTAGGAAACAGTTGAAAACGTATTTGTTTAGCTAAAACAGTGCACTTCATCACTATGTCTGTCAGAGCTGGGAAGCCCATTTTTGGGTAGCCATGCGCGTTATGAAAGCTAATAACAAATAATAATATTATTACTATTTGTATTTATATCATTGTTTTTTATTATTACTTAATAGTAAATAAAATATTAAATTCAAGGATTTTGCCACCACTTCCTCTCAATGAAGGCTTGATTTGCTAATAGTTTTACCTGGTACCAGCAATGACTAGAGGGAAACTAGTTTTTCTGATATGGCCAATGTTAAGAAAATATAAACATGCTTGCTCTCAGGGTATTAGGGTATTCCATGAACATTGCAATACATTTGAAGTGCACGGGGTTGTGTGAAAAAGGGCAATGTGAGTAAAATCTTAATATATAAAATAAAAAGGTATATGTAAAAGATTTATTGACATTTGACATAGAGCACTGAGACCACATTGGGTACTGTGAACGTAACTTATCTTTTTACATATAGAACAGGTACTGAATAAATGTGATTATTATACTAAATATAAGATGCAGTCTTATGAAAGTAGTAATAATATATGAAACCAGTTCGCTCACTAATCAAATCAGAATAATTTGGAAGATCTGTGACTCATATGAGAGCAAGGTATAGCAATTGTTTAGAATTACAAAATATTTGCCAGTGTTTTCCCGTTCAGTCATTCCCAGGCCACATGTTTTGAATGGTTAGGTTCAACAACCTTACTTAAGATGGCCTTAATGCAAAACACATTTTTGTTAGAAATAACAGAACACTTAATAAATCACGTGATCACCAACATGGTTGCGTCAAAATATTAGGGCAGGACAGTAGTTTTTAGTCTGTGGCCTTCAAAGATATTTTAGTGCCTCAAAGTATAAATTATTTTCAAACACTTGTGTGGATATGGTCTTTAAATGGCTTTCTTGTACATTAACAATGACACAGAGGAATTATTCAGTACTGGTGGAATCTGCACCTGTATATGATACTATTTTTCCACGTTTGCACTACTCTGCATTCTAAATGAATGAATACATCGCTTTTGTATTTTTGCACACCTTCGGGTTGTGAGCTTCATTAATGGCAATGCTGTAATATGAAATAATGCATTTCCAGCATAAATTAGAAGTGAATGATTTCTTGTTGCTTTGGCTTATGTTGTACTGTTAATTCTGTAAGCAGCTGGTTTTAGTAAAGGTTTACAGGTCACAAAATAGAGAACACCTATTTGCTTTTTAACTTATTTGGCATATTACGGGAATATCATTGTCAGAATACCGTCAGACATAAACATTGTGCCCTAAATAGCATCTAGGATACTGGCCCCACAGTGGAATAAATGATAAAAGTCTAAACCCAATGCTACTGAGTTTTGGCTACCAAAAAGGTTTTATAAACTTTGTCAACGACTCCTATAATTAATATGGCCACGTTTCAATAATATGCCTTGTCCTGTAAAAAAGGCCATTGTGTACCTGCCAGTGCGACTTTCTCTACTTTTCCATTAAGCGACGGGTTAGCGTGCCTCGGCAACCCTCCTTGTAGCCAATATTTAAACTTTTTGAAAGGTTGCTTTATTAAAATGTTGCTCATTTTGAGAATGTCTCTTTTCCAATAGTAAAGAAATTGTGATAGTGGTTTTATCTGTTGTTAACAAAGGGACCACCAGGCCAGTTCAGAAATAAGAGTTTAGGCCCTCATTGTAACCCTGGCGGTCGGTGTTAAAGCGGCAGAAATACCGTCAACAGGCCGGAGGTAAAAAAATTGAATCACAACCATGGCGGAAACCGCCAACGCAGACAGCCACTTTAACACTCTGACCGCCACAGTGGTAGAAACAAACACTGCAGCAGTAACCGCCAACAGACAGGCGGAACACAATGTACCGCCCACTGTATTACAAGGCACCAATCTGCCACCTTTTCCGGGGTGGTACCAACACCATCAAAAGCACGGCGGGAACAGTACTTGGAACGGAAACCAATCACCTCTCGACACCCAAACGAGGAACCAGGACGCCATGGAGCCCGAGTTACAGGTGCTGGCAATGTTGGTTTACCTCCTCTCCTTCCAGGAGTAGCAAAGACGGCGACGACGACCACTGTGAGTACTGCACCTAGCACACAGGGGAGGGGGGAGGAAAAAGAGAGTGACACACACATGCAACACGCAACGCCCCCACCCCCACCCTCACCCACAACATCATACACACAAATACATGCTGCAACATTACATATACACCCCGAAACCCTCAGGAAGAACGCAGGGACAAAAGGACATGATTGTAACAAGTGTAATCATCTAAAATTCAGATATGGAAACAGGTCTGTAACAGATCAGTATATACAAATATGTACAGCAACTACACAAGTCTGGATAGTGTTCCATTCATTATCCATGGACCAGTGGTCCCAAAATGCATGAGAGAAGCCCACACATGATACCTGCCTCTAAACGGAGAGAACACTGGTGGGGCATCAGGTCAACAAAAAACTGGCACCTCAGGGGTAAGGGGGGCACCACCTCAGACGGATGAAAGGACAACACCACTGCTCCACGAGGGGGCTCCATGCCCACTGTTTGGTCCTGGGGAGTGCAAAGCCACAGTCTCTCAAGTCTCTCAAGTGGGTGGTTTACCCACTGTTTGATCCTGGGGAGTACAAAGCCACAGTCTCACAAGTCTCTCAAGTTGGTGGGTTGCCCACATGCTCTGGAAGGGGCTTAGTGCCCAGAGTGCTTCATCCTGGCAAGCGACTGGGGTAGTGGATGCTTTTCTCCACTGGTTCTGGAGGGGACTTAGTGCCCAGAGTGCTTCATCCTGCCAAGGACTGGGGTAGTGGATGCTTTTCTCCACTGGTTCTGGAGGGGGCTTACTGCCCAGAGTGCTTCATCCTGCCAAGGACTGGGGTAGTGGCTGCTTTTCTCCACTGGTTCTGGAGGGGGCTTAGTGCCCAGAGTGTTTCACATGGTGTGTGGCAGTTCACATTCCCGCACCTGGGTGTCAGAGCCACGAGTTTTCCTGGGAACAGGAGGCATGATACTCCATGGAGGCAGAGACACACTCCACCCTGCAGCGATTCAGCCTGCCAACTGCTGGTCCTGCCAGTGCTGGTTGTGGTGCCTCATGTACACTGTGCAGGGTCCCGGATGTCTCCTGTAGTCTCGGATGACTGCCCACTGGGGATGATGTCCATGTCGGCTGTGGTGGCACAGTCTGAGTATGTCTCGGGGCAGGTGGCACCTGTGGAGGGAGACACCAGGCCGTCTCCTGCAGCCTCGGACGACTGCCCACTGGGGATGATGCTGGGAACTGGAGCAGAGGCAGCAGACGTCCAGGTAGCCGTGCAGGTGGTGGTGCAGGTGGCGGTGCAGGTGGCAGTGCAGGTGGCGGTGATTGCGGCGGAGTGCTGGATGATTTAGTGGCTAAGGTGCTGGGCTGGGATCTGGACATCCTGGCCCTAGAGGAAGGATGGGGGGGAGGTGTAGGGAAGAGGTCAAAGTTAACGAGGAAAAGTTTTTTTGACACACTGGGACGGGAAGATGGAGGGGGTTTGGAGTGGAGGAAGAGGTAGTGGTTGTAGGAGGTGTACGTCTGCTGAATGTGGGTGAGGATGCATGGGCTGGAGGCTGTTGTGAGGTGGATGGCTGTTGCGTGGGTGTGTGCCCGCGTTTGTGTACTTTTGGGAGGAGGGCTCACAGACACACTGGGAGAGGACACAGGGGACATGTGAATGGTAGTGGGGGTGGTGATTGCACGTAAGCGGTGTGTGGTGATGGGCATGCTGGTGATGGAGTTAGTGGCTGAGGATGTAGTGCATGCAGGTGTGAGTGGAGACGATACTGGGAGGGAGGAGGAAGACGTGAAGGAGGGGGACATAGTGGAGGCAGTGGATGTTGGCGTGTCTGCACGGGCATGGTGCTCGTGTGAGTGCCTGTGGAATGTGTGGTGCTTATGTTTGCCATGTCCACTCTTATGTGTTGATGAGTGTGCATGCTGGTCTGACTGTGTGCTTGGGCTAGGCTGAGGGAGGGGGGATTGGGTCTGGGTAGTGGAAGTTGGAGGGGGTAGGCTGGACACAGGGACAATGGCTGCCATCAGTGCTGAGGCCAGAGCCTGAAATGCTCTCTGTTGGGCTGCCACGCCAGAATGAATGCCCTCTAGGTATGATTTTGTTTGCTGCAAATGCCTCTCACACCCTAGATGGCATTAAAAATGGTTGATTGCCCAACAGTGAGGGATCTCAGGAGGTCAATAGTCTCCTCACTGAGGGCAGCAGGGCTGACTGGCGCAGGGCCTGAGGTGCCTGGGGCGAAGGAGATGCCCACCCTACTGGGTGAGCGGGCAACGGAAACTCAATGAGGGGCTGCTGAGGGCGGTGCTGGTACGGGGGGTGTCGGCTGTACCTGTTGTTGAGGTGGGCACAGAGGTGCCCGCCACAGCAAGGGAGCTCCCATCAGAGGAAGAGTCGCTGTCGCTGGTGTCTCCTCCTGTCCCCGTCGTGGATCTCCCCTCGCCCTCCGTCCCACTGGTGCCTTCAGACTCTGTACATTCACCCTCCAGGGCCATGTGGGTTGCAGCTCCCTCCTGCTCCGGTGCCAATGCTCCTCCGCCAGATGATGCTAATGCACACAAGGACAGGGTGACACAACAAAAAGGGGGGGAAGACAGAGGAGAGACATGGTCAATGCAAGCAACGCCACCACTGTTGGTGGACACAACACACAGGGAGCAGCCCTATGCAGTAGGCCATGCACAAACAGCTCAGGGGAAAATCACATGCCCTTGGTGGACTGTGCCTATACCCATTTGATGCACACCTGGAACCCACAGGAGCCTGACTAGGTGTAGAGGGCCACCACGACTTTTGGGGTTGGACTGGCACTGAGCCTGCCAAACAATGGATCTACCCTGGCACGCTTGCCCTGCCCTAGGGGATCCCACAGTCCTCTTCCCACACCCAAAAACCTCAAAAAGCACACAGAGTCAACTGCATGACACAGTACTCACCACCTTGTGGCTGCTGTGATTCCCTCAAGCGCCCATCCAGCTCCGGATATGCCACCGCCAGGATCCGGTACATCAGGGGGGTCATGGTGCGAAGGGCACCCCTTCCACGTTGGGAGGCCAGCCCCAGCTGGGCCTACGCCTTCTTCTTGGTCCAGCGGCACAGGTCCTTCCATCTTTTGCGGCAGTGGGTGCTCCGTCTATGGTGGACCCCTAGGGTCTGCACTTCCTTGGCGATGGCAAGCCAAATACCTTTCTTCTGGTGGGCGCTGACCTAGAGGAAATGTAAAGTAGGAATGGATTTTACTCCCACGTCCGTTTTTTCTTACTCATTGGCCACAACCACCCACCCTGGCCCACAAACACATGCACTGACAATCCTCACAATCTGGCCTCTGCCCACCCCCCACCTGTACCTTCCATCGATGCCACTACATACATTCATGTCCCATCCATCATGCTCACAGTGTACTCACCTGTTTGTCTGGTGGACCATATAGAGTTGCGTGTACTGGGGGAGGACCCCATCCACCAGTTTCTCCAACTCCTCCACAGTGAAGGCAGGGGCCCTTTCACCAGACACTGTAGCCATTGTCGCTTCCAGACTCAAGTCACAGCAGCACTTGCAGTGTAGGTCCTCTCCTGTTGAAGGCCAGGTATCAAGTGAGTGAACAGATAGAAAATGGCGGTCACGCCCGCGCAGTGCGTACCGTCTCCGCTGACACATCGTCATTGGCTCCTGGAACCCATAGGGCCCAATGATAACCAATGCTGAATTGTGCTGCGGTCTTCGTCCGCCTACCGCGACAGTGTACAACGTCAGCGCAGTTACCTCATTTCCCCTTGTCCCTCCTTACAGGTCAGGCAGCCGCCATTTCAGGTGGCCACATGGCAAGCCAACTAACTGCGTCAAAGCAGTTTTGTGCAAGAATACGGATATACAGCGCTAAACACAGATTAAATCACATTTGTTCTAAACAGCCTTGTGCAAGCTATGTGGTGTATGACCCTCTGCTCACCCTTCTCCTCCATAGGCCACGTCCGCTGGGGCAGATGATGAGATGGCATCATCCTCCGGTATACAGACCCCTGGTGGACCTGTCGACAATGGAAGACAGACACATCATCATCACCTACAGACTTGATTGTGCCACAATCCATGAACTGTGTGCCCAGTAGGAGCCAGACCTGATGTGAGATATCTGCCAACCCACAGGAATCCCCCCTCTAGTGCAGGTCCTGTCAGTAATCCATTTCCTGGCAAGTGGGTCCTTTCAACAACAGTGGCCATAGCATCACGGATGTCCCAGCCAATATTCTCTAACGTGTTGTCCAGAGTGTTGTCTGCCATGCTGAAACACATGCGCAGCTACATCGTGTTCCCCCAGGTGGAGGATTTGGGCACAGTGAAAGCTGACTTTTATGCCCTGAGACATATCCCCAACATCGTTGGTGCCATTGATAGTACACATGTGGCATTTGTCCCCCCCCGGAGAAATGAACAAGTTTACAGGAATAGAAAAGGCTATCACTCAATGAATGTGCAGATGGTGTGTTTGGCAGACCAGTACATCTCCCATGTGAATGCCAAATTTCCTGGCTCTGTGCATGACGCAGTTTCCTGCTACCTGTCCCCTGCAAATCTTGTGCCTCAGACACCCAAGTGAGGGAATGTGAACTTCCACACCCCATGTGCTACATCACTGGGCACCAAGCCCCCTCCAGACCCTGTGGAGAAAGGCATCCACTCACCCAATCCTTGGCAGGATGAGCAGACTGGGCACCAAGCCCTCTCCAGAACCTGTGAATACAGGCATCCACTTACCCAATCCTTGGCAGATTGAAGCACAAAGCCCCCTCCAGAACCTGTGAAGACAGGTATCCACTTGAGAGACTGTGGCCTTACACTCTCAAGGACCAAACAGTGGGCAAACCACCCACTTGAGAGACTGTGGCTTTGCACTCCCCAGGACCAAGCAGTGGGCAAACGACCCACTTGAGAGACTGTGGCTTTGCACTCCCCTGGACCAAGCAGTGGGCAACCCACCCACTTGAGAGACTGTGGCTTTACACTCCCCAGGACCAAGCAGTGGGCAACCCACCCACTTGAGAGACTGGGGCATTACACTCCCCTGAACCAAGCAGTGGGCAACCCACCCACTTGAGAGACTGTGGTTTACACTCCCCAGGACCAAGCAGTCGGCAACCCACCCACTTGAGAGACTTGAGAGACTGTGGCTTTGCACTCCCCAGGACCACGCAGGACCCATCTTCTGGCTGAGGTGCCCCCCCTTCCCCATCCCTCTGAGGTGCCTATGTGTTTTTGACCTGATGCCCCTGCAGTGTTCTCTCCGTATTGGCGGTACATTGTCTTCCACCTGACTGTTGGCGGTGACCGCCGCAGTGTTTGTTGCTACCGCCGTGGCGGTCAGAGTGATAAAGTGGCTGTCTATGATGGCGGTTTCTGCTGTGGTCGTGATCCCATTTTTTTTACCGCCAGCCTGTTGGCGATATTACCGCCGCTTTAACACTGACCGCCAGGATTGTAATGAGGGCCTGTATCTCTACAGAGAATTGCCTCTAGATTGGTCCATACACTGACCTACAGCAGCAATGGAGCAAAAAGCACTTTCACTGCAATATATTTTTGACTAAACTCTGAGTGGAGGATAAAGCTAGAAGTAGATGGAGGCAAAAACAATAGCCTGTGCAAAATTTGATTTTCCTCCATTTGAAGGAGTGCAGTATTATGAAAACTCCAAACCCCAGCCCTGTTTGTGGCAACAGCAACACACTGCACCTTATACACCCTTAAAAGATGAAGAATATGCCCTTTTCCTTTTGATCTAGTGAGGTTAGACAATGAGCCAGCAGATCTACTAAGCTTAAGGCAAGAGTTCTTAAGTTAAGATGAGGCCGCCAAGAGCTAAATGTTAAATCTAGGTAACTAAAATCGCTAATGCTGGTAAGAGGTTGAGCATTAATTACAAGCTTATTTAACCTAAATTTGCCTGGGCCACAGGCCATGATGTATGATTTACCATAATTAGTTGTCAGGTCCAGGCTGTTCATAAATAAAACAAAACATCTAACTAGTGTCTTCAAATACTTAGGAGTGCGGGGTAGCAAGACTGCGTCACCAGCATAGAGTAACATGGGCAACTGCACGCCCGCAATCCTTGGGGTCTCCACCAGGTTATAAATCCGATGTGCACATAGGCCATTAATTTAAAGAATAAACAAGAGGGGCACCAAAATACATCCTCAGCGGACTCCCCGTTTTAGAGGAAACTCCAGGGACAATTCACCTTGACCATTCAGGCTCACTTTGGCTGTTTGGTCGCTGTGCATTGAATATAAAAAGTTTACTAATAGAAGGTCAAACCCTAGATCCAACAGCATAGACCAAGTTTAGTTCTATTGACCGAGTCAAATGCAGTGGACAGATCCATAAATGACAAATAGATTGGGGAGCAACTTGCATAGTTGTATTTTCTTATGGTCAAGCCCAGATTTAAACACTGCTCAACAGTGCCCAAACTTAGGAGAAAACCACACAGGGGTGAAATAATCTTATTATCTTGTTCTCAGTATAGAAGGTATAGGTCACTCTACCAATTATTTTAATTGTGCTGTTAATAAGTGAGATTTCGGGGACGATCGATCCCCATTTTTAATATCGGGACTGTGATAGATAAAGTCCAAGAATGCGGAATATTTACATTAAGGGTGCTATTGAAAACATTAGTAATCAAGGGTCCCCAGAGGTCAGGCATGCATTTTATAAGGTTAATTTGGATCCCGTCAGGACCAGATGCCTCCCCCCTCTGCTATACTGTATGGCTAGCCCCGCCTCTGAAAGCATAACATAAAAGGGTGGAGAGTACTGCAGCCTATTACAAAGTGTGCGCACCGCATCCAGGTCCTCCTCCCAGTGATATTTAGCAGAAAAATGGAGGCCCCAATCGGGACGAAGGCTATTACACTGCAAGAGGGGATTAACTGGGGCATCCCTCGCTTTGATTTTCTTTACCAACTCCCCGAATTGCGTGCTATTGTTCCTTACTGCCACAGTTTCCAGTACCTCCCAATCCCTTTTACGTAGTGCATCTTTCCTGGAGTTGACGGTGGATTGATATGCTGGCCGGGCATCTCTAACCTCGGCCCCTTGCCTTGGAATGACAGCCAGCGCCCTCAGCCTACGATTCGCTGCAGAGCAATTCTCATCAAACCAACGTGGTGTCCCTAGTCAATTTACTGAACATGGTCAATTTTACATGCATCCCATATCATCCCTAGATCTATATTCAACTTCATTTTGAAATACAAGAAACTTTAAAGCCCTTTATTTGATGTTCCGATTTCTTTTTTTACGTAGATATTTTCAGTATAATAAAATCCTACCTCTATTTACAGCTCTATTTTCTTTGTGGAAAGTATTTTTTACATTGTGCTGGCATTTGCAATACAATCTATTTGCAACAACGTACTCCTCTTTAGGCACATGCTCGAACGGATTCCAACGGAAGTGTGGTGACTCACGCGCATTCCCATTTAAATTAGCAAAGAAAATAGGAGCTGCTGGCATCGATGCTATTTACACCCATGGAGGTCAATTAGGGGTCGTCAGAGGTCGCAGCTGCGACCCCCAGCTTTTGCATCTGATGGGTTTAGTGACGGTAGTGAAGATTACTCCTCTGCAGTATTCAAGGAGTTGTTGTGTTCTCTCTCTTTTATCCATTGTTGTTTCCTCAAATAGTTATTATTGCTTACCTGTCCACGCTTGGACGGGATTATCTATCTCTATATAACTATCCTACACATATTATGGTAAAACAAACCATATTTGAGGTGGATTTACCTTTTGAAATGTCACTAGCAATACTTTTTAATTGGAAAATGGCAAGGGCTTGTTTTTTAAATATATATTTTTGGTATATTTGAAACACAAGTCTTGCCCGAAGGTCAACAGAGCACAGGACAGCTTTCGATCTTTACAAATCCTAATATATATTCAACTACAATTTAAAATTTAAAAAAATCGAAAGATACTTCATTATACTTTGACATGCACTAAAACTAAACCACCATAAAAAGTTAAAAGGCAGTCACAAAAGAAAATAGTTCAATTGGGGGTGAGTTGGGCTTGTTCATAACAATCGACGTTCTCGGTTGTAACTCTAGTAAAAAAGCATTTTTAGTCTCTTTTGAGAAAATGTTAAGCAAGGCATGCACGCCCATACAAAAACGCTCATGAGTTAGCACATTACATGACAAAACTACATGGGTATGATTCTGAAAGCCAATAATATCCATGAACTACGTAGGCCAATAATTTGTAACTGTGAGACTGTGCTGCATAATAAAAACTAAGAACACACCTAATCCCGAATGACTAGCGGCCCTGTTTACCGTGGGATAATTATTGCACATGATACTGAGGTGTTTGGAAATTATTGGGTGTGATAGTTATTGCCTGCTACAAGTTTTGAAAGCAAAGTGGGGCAAAACATGCATAACATTGGTGCTTATTGCAACCCTATGTTCATTTTCCTTTACTTATTGGCCATTTTTCCCACAGTAACTATCAACAGGCATGACTGGTCAAAGGTTAAAAGGGAGATACGGATTTACCAGATGCGATTTAATACACAGCTCACAATTCTGATACGTGCAGTAATAGGAGATACTACACATAACTAAATTATAAGGTCGATTTGTACTAATGGCCTTTAGTCTTTAACTGCTCCAGAAAAGGGAGAATTTAGTGGTTGCTGGCAAAACGTTCCAACAGGGTAAGGCTGGGATAGGATCTGCGATTGCCTGACTCTACTGAGCTCCAAAGAAAGCTTTTACTTACTTAGAATTTGTCAGTAGCCCCTGCAGTACTTAGCTTGGCTGCAGCACAGTGAAGCTGTTGGAGGACAAAAGCTTTAAAAGTACATAAATTCCTAAATTCTATGAAGTGATTTAGGTTTATGAGCATTGTTATTGTAGTTTTGTGTACCAGACAGGGAGAAATATCAGGCAGACACGTTCATTTCTTTGACAACAGTATACGTTCTGATAGAACAACTAGTGAGTTGAGCCTTTTGACCACAGGATGAACAACTTCTTTTCAGGAAGTTAGTTCTACAGGTGGGGGACATCTATCTAGGATAAAATTCTCTGACAGAGTGGATGTAATCAGTAAATAGGAGAGGACACTACCAGATGCCAGATCACCTGTCATGCTGAAGAGAAAATATGTTTGAAAATTATTTTATTATTTTAAAATTTAGATTAAGAATTGGAAGACAGCCTTCTTGCTAAAACCCTGACTATCACAGCAAAAGTTTGTTTTATGTTAAAGGTTTGCCAAATTTGTAATTCTTCAGTACATAATGCTTTTCAGGGCTACGTGTGAGGGAGTTGTTAGGTAGACCATAAAGTATCCATAATCTGTGTAGGCTGATAGGGCTGCTTTTCATATTGACAGTAGGAGAGCATAATCCGATTCTGCCAAAAGGGGCAGCAAAATGAGCACCACATTTATGAGCTCCATATTAATTTTCCATTTTTAAAACTTGTGAAATAGTTTGAAATTCTATAAGGCAGTTAGTACTTTACACATAGCCCTCAGTACGAGTGGCCCATCTAAATTATGAGCTCCTGGTAAACACCGTAGATCTCTTAACTTGTACCTGGAGATTAAGGTTGCTTATCTCAAGATGATAGTCGTGCCCAAAATGAGGAATTCTTGGGGATATCAGACCTAGAATTACTAATTTCACAGTAATTCCTCATTTCCTCGTAAAGAGGATCTTAGAGATTTGTGACAGCAGGAAAGTAAGACAATGGTGAAGTAGAAGCCATCTCACTTACACCAATTGTGCTAACACTGCTGTTATAAAAATAACTTAGTGCTTCTAGAACTTGCCTAAGCCTAATTGATATATAGAGGTTAGTCAGAAGTTCTCATGGCTGGTGAGTCTATACCTGACATATTGAGTCTTGCTAGCAGTGAATTTCCAGATGTTTGCATTCTGGTTAGTGTGTTGCTGTATTCAGGAGTTTTATATGTTGCTTCTCTTCTTTAGTAAGTAGGCTCAAATCCTACTAGTTCTGTAAATGCACTTTTTACAGCTTTTTGTAGGCCACGGAGCATGGTGGTTGTCAGTTTGTTATAGCAGGAGTCTGCTGGCCCTCTTTATGTATTCCTGGGTGTCCAGAAGGACTTTATTACCACTCTTGATGATAGTGCTGTTAATTTGCAATATCATGCAAATTCAGGTTGTTTCCTGTTCAGTCAGAAAAAGCTTGTGATGTCTGCTTTTTGGTGTGGGGATACCAGTATGACCACACCAAATATTGAACAACTTATAATAAGGCTTGTAATAATTTGTGGAAAGTAATGACTCATTGCAAACCATTCTGAAACTATGAAAGACAATGTATTCCAATTTAGTAAATGAATAACTGTGGAGAACAAAAAGGGTCAGCTTTCAGAATAATTATTTGGTAGGTTATACTCTTCAGCATAATAAACAATTATCACTATAATGACAATTTTACCTCTAAATACCAAACTCCCAACAAGAGCAGGAATATAGTGATGTACACTCCATACCATCTAGGCCTCTCAAAGGATACAACCACAACTGTCAAACATAGAACCCACAAAATAATTCTCAAGCACAATCAATCATGACCAAAGGGACTGCATGGAAGACAGTACCGAAAAACAAATATACTATTTTTCTTTACTGATACCTACAATTCCCAAATGGTGGTAAACTAAATATCATCCATTCTCAGACTTTTAAATCTGAGATCTCTTTATCCTTTTTACAACAATGGCAAGATAATAATTCAAGTATCAGACATGAATCTACAGTCACTCAACTTCTACTTTGCTTCCTTCCACTCAGACAAGGTGGCCAAATAAAGACTCAAAAACCAAATTAAACAACAGAATTACTCCTATTATGTCATTGACAATGGGATAGATGAGAATTAATGTACTCCTTAATAATCATACCCAATTTCCCAAATCATAAAAATTAAAACAAATAACAAGCCATCAGGCAGAGGCCCTTCCACAGAAACTGTAGTATGCAAGACTGGCAGCCATACAGACCACCATAACAAAGAAACTGAAGATCCCCATGCACCTTCTCCCGGTATACAAAAGTCAACGACCTCTAAGCAAATTAGGCATAAGGAAAATGATTTTCAAAGTGAAAAATCCTATCTAATATAAATGGGGTGTGGAAGATTTATCACAACAAAATAGGGAAAGGATCTGACAGCTTGACTGAATCAGACACCCCTTCACTCTTGCACAAAACACCATAAAGTAAAACTCCATAGATACACAAATCACACCTGGGTCAAGAGCAGTGCTGAAAGCAGTACCAAGAGCATTCTAGAGCTTCACTTATTCAGAGGAGAAGAAGAGCTCCACACTCTACTCATCAGAATATTGTTGGATGCTTCACTCATCTCATAGCGGTGCCACCCCACGGCCTGGATTATTATTACGTCTCCACATGTAAAGTCACCATTCCTGAATGGTATTTGTGAGCTGCTTGGAGCATGGCATATATGGTGGCTGTGGGACTGCAGAGTTCAGCATGAAGGCTTTTAAACTTGGGCTTCTTTTTTACAAAATGAAATGTAATACATTTCTAGAATGGGGCACCGACAACACTTATTTCTGCTTCAATGAGTTTTAAAGCAGTCAGTCATAAAAGGAAGATGCATCTCAGTTCATTAGTTTGCTGATTTTCTTACATATTTTTGACATGTTCTTTGGTCCCTCTGCAGCTCCACAAAACACCTTCTCAGAATCCTGTCCTTGAGACTCTTGTGTGATCTGCCGTGCATTTGCACTTCTTTATCTAATTTTGAAGACACAGTCAGAAAACATTTAAAAAAATAACAAAACACACTTGTCAGTGATCTCCCAAAACCAGTCCTAACAATGCAACATTCAGGAGCTGTACTTTAAAAAGAATCTCTTTTCCCTTTGAACACTTAAGTTATTTAGGATCTTCCTTGTTTTCAGAAATCTATTATGACTTACAATTGCCCAACTATCGAAAAGCCAAGTAAAAATATAATTAACCTCAACAGAATGTTATTCACAGAAACAATCAAAATTGAACTAAGACTTCATCCTTCTCGCTCCTTACATGTGCATTGTAGAACTGCAGACTGTCTGCCAAACATTTCTGTGAAACAGCAAATCTGATTCATACACATAATCTCAAGCTTATGTTCAATGAGATGTGACTGAATGAAGTTTTACAGTCAGTGATGAGACATGCTCATCCCATTAGAATTTTCTTTCATAATACTGAACAGACTAGCTAAATGTGTATATATATATATATATATGTATGCTACGTATATATGAAATTATATGCAAGAACCTGAAATATGAACAATATCCCACCTTCCCAAGCTTATCAGTATAAAAGACAAAAGAAAATATTAATTCCATCAAAATCCACATCATCTACCACTCTCCAGTGGTCAAAGCCTCTTTCATGACACAACTCTACAGCTTCATAAGGGAAGATCTTCTAGCATCACACATTATTTCTGGGGGACTTTACCTTATACTGAGGAGATGAGTGACACCCTTAAACACAATACCCACATACAACCTTGCCTTACCCCCAAACAAGTGAAAATCATCTACCTCTTTTGACTGGTTAGATCATTATTCGCTGTCACTCTGTCATTCAAAATCACTAATTAACAACCTAGAAGACCTACAAATTTAGTGAAAACCCCAGAACTATCAATCACAAGCCATAAAGATATTGTCTAGTCATATTTAATCGCAAAGCTCCTGACAAGAAATTCAAAAGCTCTCTTCCCAAATCTCTATAACCATGCCTGAAATCAAAGACAGTCTTTCAACCAAAAAGTTAAAGAGACTGAAAACTTAGAAAGTGGAACAATGATTCAGAGAATAATTCCATAGTGAAAGAGATACTCTGAGAGGTAATAAAGAAACCTGACAGCTAAAAAACAAATCAAACATAGGAATAAAAAGAATAAGGAAAAATGAAAAAGCAGAACTATGAAACTTAATTGACTCTGTCAGAAGGAACATTTAGCATGCCAAAACCCATCACAGAAAGCTGTTCAATGCTGTGAAGCAATACACCATTCCCTCCAATATGATCCATATCAACAATCACAAGGAGAGGGTCAAAACCATAGCAACTTTCTTGTAAGAAAAGATAAAAAAGCTTAAGCTTTCACCAAACAAACTAGTGGTATGTCTTCCTATATAATAGTTTAGAAATTAAACAACATTTGGTCTCATTTCAGGAAAGTCACACACTGAAATCAAGATGACTATTGTGCCAACTAGGCCATCCTCTCATGTAGCACAGTGGTCGTAGCGACCGCCTCGGGAGCTGGCGATCCGGGTTCAAGTTGCGATGCTGGCACAATGTCCTGTGTCTCTGGGCAAATTACTTAGGGGGTCATTACAACATTGGCGGTAAAAGCCGCTTACCGCCGTGCAGAAGACGCCAAAACACCGCCGCGGCGGCGGGAGACCGCCACAGATATTATGACTCACATTACGGATTCCGCTGAAATTCAGACACCCACACAAGTCCGCCACACCAAAGGTCAGCCATAAATATGCGGAAACAAATCCTCCACCTCCACGCCAACAGAAACACGCCCATGCTATTACGACACACGAATCCACGCGGCGGTCTTTCAACCGCGGTATTCCATTGGCGGTACACACCGCCGCGCTCAAAATACACACACAGCTCCAAAACACCGCCACATTGGACAATTACAAATACACACACCTGATACACACACCACTCCCACACACCCAACACAATATAAAACACACACCCACATCACCCACAAACCCCTACGACCAGAAATTAGAGACGAAGGCCAGAGAGAGACAGCACAGAATAGATAACACCATCACACAGAGGCACACTACACCATCACCCACACAACATTCACGCACAAAACAACACATACCACTACACTTACCACACTCATCAACACATACACCACCCCACACATCACACACACCACCCCATGTCACGCCAAAGACACCCCCGCTTCTCCGAGGAGGAGCTCAGGGTCATGGTCGAGGAAATCATCAGGGTAGAGCCACAGCTATTTGGCTCACAGGTACAGTACACATCCATAGCCAGGAAGATGGAGCTATGGCAAAGAATAGTCGACAGGGTCAACGCTGTGGGACAGCACCCAAGAAATAGGGAGGACATCAGGAAGAGGTGGAATGACCTACGGGGGAAGGTGCGTTCCACGGTATCCAGGCACCACATCGCGGTACAGCGGACTGGCGGCGGACCCCCACCTCCTTCCCCACAACTAACAACATGGTAGGAGCAAGTCTTGTCCATCCTGCATCCCGAGGGCCTCGCAGGAGTCGTTGGAGGAACGGACACTGGTAAGTCAAATCTTCACTATCATATCCCCCACCCTACCTGCATGCTATCACACACCCCCACCCTCACACCCTCCCCTATCACCCTAACTCCTCACTAATCTACCCATAACACCAACCACCCATCCCAAGACCTGCATGACACAACTAAGCATGGACACCCATCACTAAAGCATGCCCACTGCACACACCCACAACACACCCCAAACATCACCACACAAGCCCCCACACAGGAATGCCTGCACTGCGGTTCACGCACACCCAACCATTGCACACCATGAAACACACACATGCAATAATCATGTACTTATACCCCCGCAGGAACCCGAAGGAACGTCACCACACCAGAGGGTCCAGACAACACCACTCCACCCCCAGAAGAGGCCCACAGGGACAACAGCAGCTCTGCCCTCCTGGATCTTGATGACAAGCCCGGACCATCGTGGGCCTCAGGACAGTCGGTTCCCCTTGCCCAGCCACAGCCCAACACCGAGCTCACACCCTCTGGTAACCCCAGCACAGCACCCACCCAGCGGGCCCATACCTCCCTACCCAGGACAGGTCAATCAGCGGTGTGTCCACCACTACAGGGCACCCAGGGTAACCCACCACCCCAACAACAACAGGGACCTGGGGGCAGTGGTAGTGGGCACACGGTCCACGGGACGGAGGCACAGGAACACCCGGGAACTGGGAGGGCTGCTGTGAGACAGGGGGCGGACAGGCCAAGGGAACCTACTCTCAACGAGGCCCTATCCTCCATCATGGGAGCATACCACCACTCCCAGGAGACGATGGCAACGGTCCTGGACAAGTTGCAGGAGACCCTGCGTCTGCAGGAGGAGCAGTATTGGGGGTTCAGGGAGGAGCTCAGGACCATCGGCTCTGCCCTGGGCACCATCGTAGGGGTGTTGAAGGACATTCAAAAGACCTTGAGGGACACCGTGGCACTCCAAGGGGCCCCTGACACTAGCCAGGACGATGAAATGCCCACCACCTCCGCCGGCGCTAGTGGACAGGATGCCCCGCCACAGGACCAACACACCAGCACCCCACCCCCTGCAGACGGACAACCACCACGAAAGCGGGCCCTGAGATCTAGGAACAGGACAGAGCAAGATGGCAAGACCCCCGCCAGGAAATAAGACCACCCTGATTGTCCCCCCACTGTCTCACTTTGTTACCCTGTCCAGCTTGGAACTGCCCCAGCTCCACTTCCAATGGCCAGATGTGCAATGTACCTGTGAGACTAATAGACTGAACTCTGCCATGGACATTCTTTCACCATGACCTCTCCCCATTTCACAACCCCCCTACATTTTTATGCACTTCAATAAACACCCTTGAAACCTCAATAATATTGGAGTCAGTCAATGATTGTGAACTTTGTATTGTCAATTACAGTGTTAAAAAAGGTTACCCATTGGAAGGTCAACATACCAATGTCACACATCACAAGCCTTTCAAGGGTGCAAGCTGTTGACACGTAGGTTACCACATTACTGAAACTGAAATGGAAGGGGACAACTCAGTTACCAAATAGGGAGTGAAATGTAGGTACAGGATAAAGGTAGACGTGTGAAATGTAATATGATGTGAAACATGAAATTGTACTCACCTGTGTCTCATTGAAAATATTGCTGTATGACTGACTCCCTGTTGTCGTTTTCATCTTCATCAGCTTCATCCTCATCACTGTCCACAGGCTCCACAGGCTCAACCGCTGCAACAACACCGTCATCTGGATCATCCTCCTGCAGAAAAGGCACCTGGCGTCGCAATGCCAAGTTATGAAGCATGGAGCAGGCGATGATGATGTCGCACACCTTCTTCGGTGAGTAGAATAGGGACCCACCTGCCATATGGAGGCACCTGAACCTGGCCTTCAGGAGGCCGAAGGTCCGCTCGATCACCCTCCTAGTCCGCCCATGGGCCTCATTGTACCGTTCCTCTGCCCTGGTCCTGGGATTCCTCACTGGGGTCAGTAGCCAGGACAGGTTGGGGTAACCAGAGTCCCCCAATAGCCATACACGGTGCCTCTGGAGTTCACCCATCATATCAGGGATGCTGCTATTCCGCAAGATGTAGGCGTCATGCACTGAGCAAGGGAACATTGCATTTACCTGCGAGATGTACTGGTCTGCCAAACAGACCATCTGGACATTCATGGAATGATAACTCTTCCTGTTCCTGTACACCTGTTCATTCCTGCGTGAGGGGACCAGAGCTACATGGGTCCCATCAATGGCACCTATGACGTTGGGGATATGTCCAAGGGCATAGAAGTCACCTTTCACTGTAGGCAAATCCGCCACCTCAGGGAAAATGATGTATCTCCTTACGTGTTTCAGCAGGGCAGACAACACTCTGGACAAGACGTTGGAAAACATAGACTGGTACATCTCTGATGCCATGGCCACAGTTGTCTGAAAAGACCCACTTGCAAGGAAGTGGAGCACTGACAGCACCTGCACGTCAGGGGGGATTCCAGTCGGATGGCGGATTGGTGACATCAGGTCTGGCTCCAACTGGGTACATAGTTACTGGATTGTGGCACGGTCAAACCGGTAGGTCACGATGACATGTCGCTCTTCCATTGTCAACAGGTCCACCAGCGGTCGGTACACCGGCGGATTCCGCCATCACCCAATATGTCCCAACTGACGGTGCCTAAGAAGGACAACAGCGAAGAAACTGTTACCATTCCTCCAGGTATGTACCCACAGTCACACACAAGACTACAACAGACAATTAACCCATCCGGGAAAGGTTTTGAGTGTAGGCCTCGGTATGTGTGACGCAGTAGTAATTGAAGCCATGTGGGCCCCTGAAATGGCAGCTGCCAGACCTCTAAACTGGGACATTGGAATTGTGGGGTAACTGCTCTGGCGTTGTACACCGTCGCGGTAGGCGGTCGTAGAGCGTGGCGCAATGCTGCATTGGTTAACATTGGACCCTATGGGTCCCAGGAGCCAATGAACAGGTTTCGCTGGCGGTGATGATGCGCACAGCCGCGGACGTCACCGCCGCGGACGTCACCACCATTTTCTATCTCTTCAATCACTAGATACCTGACCTTCGACAGGAGAGGACCTACACTGCGAGTGCTGCTGTGACCTCGGTCTGGAAGCGACGATGGCTGCTGAGTTGGAGAAACTTGTGGATGGGGTCCTCCCCCAGTATACGCTACTCTACGGTCCTCCAGACCAACAGGTTAGTACACAGGGAGCACGTTGTATGGGCTAGGCCTGGGTGGAGAGGGCTGGGTGGATGAGGGAAGGGGGCAGAGTACATAGAACAGTCATGCATGGGGATGAATGGGCCACAGGGATAGAGTTGGGAGGGGGCCAATTACAACGACGGTGCTGTAGGTAATGACTGTTCCTCTTTCCTTGTGCATGTCATGTAGGTCAGCGCCCACCAGAAGAGGGACATTTGGCGTGCCATCGCCAAGGAAGTCCGGACCCTGGGGGCCCACCAGAGACGGGGCACCCACTGCCGTAAGTGATGGGAGGACATTCGCTGCTGCAGCAAGAAGACGGCGGAGACTCAGCTGGGATGGCCTCCCAACGTGGGAGGGGTGCCCGTCGCACCATGACCCCCCTGATGTTCCGGATCCTGGCGGTGGCCTCCCCGGAGTTGGATGGGCACTTAAGAACATCACAGCAGACACAAGGGGGTGAGTACAACCTCATCCTATGGACTTAGCGTGCAGTGGAGCTGTCTGGGTGGGGGTGGTATGCTGTGGGTGTCCCTAGGCCAGGGCGAGTTAGGTAGGCAAGGCCCCTCCGTTATGTAGGCCATGTGGCACTCTACCCCAGCTAAAAAAAAAAGGCAAATTGATGTATAATTGCCCCTTTGCCATCCATGTGGGCAGATTTCTACCATTGCCATGTAGGCCATATCCCAGAATTTGCATGTGCAGAGGGCAGGAGCACAGCGTAATGCAGGGGGCTGCTGCGTTTGTCTTGTCCGCCAACGGTAGCGGTATGCCATGCACTAAAACTCTCTTTCTTCTGTCTCCACCCTTTTTCTGCTCTCCCTGTCCTTCTGTACATCAGCATCAACAGGCGGAGGTACAGTGGCACCGGAGCACAAGGGAGCTGCACCTCAGGCCCTGCCCCAGTCACCCCAGCTGCCCTCAGTGAGGAGGCCATTGACCTCCTCAGGTCACTCACTGTTGGGAAGTCTACCAGTGTGAATGCCATCCAGGGTGTAGAACGAGAGTTGAAACACGGTAATGCATTCCTGGAAGGCATTCATTCTGGTCAGGCTGTCCTTCAGCGAACCCTGCAATCTCTGGCCTCAGCACTGATGGCAGCCATTGTCCCTGTGTCCAGCCTCCCCCCTCCAACTTCCTCCACCCAGACCCAATCCCCTGTACCCCAGCCCATCCCAAGCACACCTACAGACCAGCAGGCACACAAGTCAACACACACAAGTAGCTCAAGCAAACATAGGCACCACACACACCACAGGCACTCACACAAGCATCAGACCCATACAGACACAGCAACATCCACTGTCTCCACTGTGTCCCCCTCCTCCTCTTCTCCCTCCTCCCTCCCAGTGTCGTCTACACACACACCTGCATGCACCACATCTACAGGCACTAGGACTCGCAGCAGGACACCCAGCACCACAAGCCGCTTACCTGCACTCACCACCTCCACTGTCATTTACACGTCCCCTGTGTCCTCTCCCAGTGTGTCTGTGACGCACCCTCCCAAAGTACACAAACGCCAGCAATCACTCACCCAACATCCATCCACCTCACGACAGCCTCCAGTACCTGCACCTGCACCCAAAACAGCTAAAGTGACACCTCCTACAACCACCTCCTCTTCCTCCACTCCCAGAGCCCCTCCAGCTACCCATCCCAGTGTACGTCAGAAACTGTCCCTATGTCAAATTTACCTTTTTGCCCCCACCCCCCCCTCCAATTCATCAGTCCTGTCGTAGCGCCTCAGCCAAAAAGCCTCCAGTACCAGTGGTGCGTGTACCAGGTTTTTGGAGTGCCCCGTCCACCAGGGCAGGCAGTAGGACCCGGAGCCAAGGCACTGTCAGCCTACCCCCTGTAAAGGCTCCGAAATTGGAGAGTGGACGACGGGACTGTGTCAAGACTCCTGGTGGGACAGACAGTGACATGGGATCCAAGGCGATTGGTGAGTCATCTGTAACTCAAAAGAAGGTGGGGAAGGTCCCGAGGAAGTCTCCCCAACCTGTTGTGAGTGTCACAGTGGAGAAGTGCGCCATCATTTCCGGCGGTCCAGACACAACCGCCAGCACCGTCGTTACTGGTCAGGAGACCACCGCCAGATTCACAGCCCAGGAGGGCCCAAGTATCGTCACTGGTCAGGAGACCACCGCCAGAGTCATAGCCCAGGAGGGCCCAAGTATCGTCACTGGTCAGGAGACCACCGCCAGAGTCATAGCCCAGGAGGGCCCAAGTATCGTCACTGGTCAGGAGACCACCGCCAGAGTCACAGCCCAGGAGGGCTCAAGTATCGTTACTGGTCAGGAGACCACCGCCACCGCCGGAGTCATAGCCCAGGAGGGCTCAAGTATCGTCACTGGTCAGGAGACCACCGCCAGAGTCATAGCCCAGGAGGGCCCAAGTATCGTTACTGGTCAGGAGACCACCGCCACCGCCGGAGTCACAGCCCAGGAGGGCTCAAGTATCGTTACTGGTCAGGAGACCACCGCCACCGCCGGAGTCACAGCCCATGAGGGTCCAGAATCCCACAGCCCGCTGGGCAATGATGGAACGTCAAGCCACACACCAACGTCCAGTGTGGAGTTCGTCATGCCACACACCAATGTCCAGTGTGGAGTTTGTCATGCCACACACCAATGTCCAGTGTGGAGTTCGTCATGCCACACACCAATGTCCAGTGTGGAGTTCGTCATGCCACACACCAATGTCCAGTGTGGAGATCGTAATGCCACACACCAATATCCGTACCAGAACCGCCATGGCAAAGAACCGCTGAACAAGGCCAAGACCGCCATGGTGAAGACCGCTGAACAGGGCAAAGACCGCCATGGCTAAGCACCGCTGAACAAGGCCAAGACTGCCATGGTGAAGACTGCTGAACAGGGCAAAGACCGCCATGGTGAAGACCGCTGAACAGGTCAAAGACCGCCATGGCTAAGCACCGCTGAACAAGGCCAAGACTGCCATGGTGAAGACCGCTGAACAGGGCAAAGACCGCCATGGTGAAGACCGCTGAACAGGGCAAAGACCGCCATGGCTAAGCACCGCTGAGAGACTGTGGCTTTGTACTCACCAGGATGTAACAGTGGGCAAGCCACCCACTGTAGAGACTTTAGAGACTGTGGCTTTGCACTCCCCAGGATGGCAGAGTGGGCAACCCACCCACTGCAGAGACTTGAGAGACTGTGGCTTTGCACTCCCCAGGATGGCCCAGTGGGCAACCCACCCACTGTAGAGACTTGAGAGACTGTGGCTTTGCACTCCCCAGGATGTAACAGTGGGCAAGCCACCCACTGTAGAGACTTGAGAGACTGTGGCTTTGCACTCCCCAGAATGTAACAGTGGGCAAGCCACCCACTGTAGAGACTTGAGAGACTGTGGCTTTGCACTCCCCAGGATGTAACAGTGGGCAAGCCACCCACTGTAGAGACTTTAGAGACTTGAGAGACTGTGGCTTTGCACTCCCCAGGATACATCAATGGTCATGGAGCCCCGTCATGGATCTGGCTTCGCATTCATCTGGCTGAGGTGCCCTCCCTTCCCTTCTCCCTGAGGTGCCTGTATTGTTTCTATCTGATACCCCGGCAGTGTTCTCTCGGATTTTGGTCAGGTATCTATTGTGGGCGTCGCCCATGCATTTTTGAACTGTTGGTGCACGGACATTGTTGTGTACATCTCTGCACTACTTCTTGTATTGTACATTTATTTTTGACTGATTTAGTGATATATATATCCGTAAATTTTTTGATGAGTAGTATATTGGCACAATACAAAGTTTGACCGCTATTCGATTTGTCTTTTCATTCTTCCGGGGGGATTGTGGGTTGTTACTGTGATTTTTGTGACTGCATTGGTGTGTATGTTGTAATATGTAAGGGTGGGGATGGGGGTGTTTGGTGGGTGTCCCCGTAACTTTTGCCTCACCCCTCCCCCGTGTCGTAGGTGCTGTACTCACCGGTTTGTTCTGCGCCTACGTCGCAGTTGGTCGTAGATGAGCAGGAATGTAAGGGCAGGTAAGATTTGTAGTTCCGGCTCCATGGTGTCCTCATTCCTCGTGGAATGTGTTGAGGTGAGCGTTTTCCCATAGCACAAGCTGTTTCCGCCGTGTTTTTATCCACGGTGAATCCGCCCCGGAAAAGTTGGCAGAGCTGGCTCCTATGTTGCGGCCTCATTCCCGCTGGGCCGGCGGGCGCAAACTTGGTTTGCGTCTACCGGCCCAGCGGGAATGTCATAATCGGGACTGCCTGAGTGCGGCCGCGCAGTAGCCGCCCGCCAAGGTCGTAATGACCCCCTTGAAAATGAATTGGTGTTTATGTCACAGTCCTTAACTGGTTTATTTCCTGTCTGCAAAACAGAGGTCAAAGAATATGAACATTCAAAATTCTATTTAACGCTCGAGTTCCATGTAATGAAGAACTCCACAGACATATCCTGTCATTAACACATTTAACTAATCTAGACCGTCTACGTCTGAATTAAGTATAGTTACACTCTCTTGAACATATCAAAGCTGGATGACGTTTAGTTGCATTTGCTTGAACATACCCATGGCAAAAGTACTAAGAGGAATGGCCAGTGGGCTCGGTGGCTCTGCCCTTCAGCTGTGTTTCCAGCCGGGGCTCCCCTTAATTCTAGCAGGTCAACTACTTGGGAACTATTTTCTGCTTTGACATCTCCTTTCATTCTAGCAAGTCACAAACCTGGGCATCACTATTTATTTAGACCTCAACTATATTTCAGAAAAATATTTTTTAACTCTCAATTCTCTGAAAAATCTTTCTATCCTGCAAACGTGAGTGAAGGATGAACTGGACTAATGTAACAAAATACATACTTGACTCCTAAAAATTGTCTCCAGTCTGCAAAGAGTACATACAGGCAACAAAACATACCTTCATGGATCCAATCACAATATACCTCTGTGTGTGGAAGTGGGACCGTATTAAGTCAGCTCTAAAAGTTGTTCACTAGCTCCCTATTGAATTCAGGATCAAGTTCAGAACATTTTGTACTATGCACAGGGCAAATGATCAACAGTGATGCTTACGTCACACAATTGTCACACCACTACACTATAGATAGGAACCTACAATCCAGCTCTGCTATACTAATCCAACAATGCTCCTATAGGAGACTAAAGTTTGGTGCAACAATGTAGGAGTTCAGGACCCAAAGCACTGGGATAGCCTTATTCCTTTACCAAGAAGAGAAGCCTGTCGCTCCTCTTCAGGAACATTTTGAAAGGAGAACTCATCAAAAAGGCTTTCAGTTAAGACAAATACCATCCTGGGGTAATTGAAGAATTTTAGCTTTCCACATCTGGCTGGACTCTAACTCTTATACTTACAGAACATTCTACATTTGGTATTACCTTTGTTTCAGTATTCTGAAAATGTATACGTGACATGTAGCGCTGAATAAAGATCCCAATAACCATGAGGACCGTTGAAGCACAATACCTGCTGCTCACCTCATTCACACACTAGTTGCTTCCCAGATCAACAGTATCAAGTGCTTTCATGAAGTGCATCACTCAGTGCTCCTGTGAGGTGCATTAACCATAGATCTCCTAAGATGCAACTACCTCATCCTTGAAGTACTGGTGGTCACTAATAAACATCACGGCATGTTGCTCTAGTGAATATGAACCTGTGCTCCCTTACTGTACATCAGTCTGTGCTTCGCTGATGCATACAATGCTGTGCCTGCTGCTGCAAAAGATTATGTTTAACTGTTGGCAGGGGCTTAACTACCATTGGTGCAACCGTTGAAATGCAATGGGCCCAGAGAGGGGCTGAGTCCTCCCCGCAACAGCTGAGGTGATTTTAGAGACTGTATGATCGGTGTTTTTTAGACATAGTGCATGCCAGGTGTTTGGTTGTGTTTACTTTTCTGGGGGAGGGATGCAGAGGAAGTAGATGATAGGAGAAAAATGAAGAAGAGAGGAGAAAAGGATGACAGAAATATTGAGGGTGAACGAACTGGGAGGAGGGTAGGAAAAGGTGACAGAATGGTAGAAGGATATAGGGCCTGATTACTACTTTGGCGGAGGATGTTAATCCGTCCCAAATGTGATGGATATACCACCCGCCGTATTACAAGTCCATTATATCCTATGGAACTCGTAATATGGTGGGCAGGATATCCGTCACATTTGGGACGAATTAACACCCTCTGCCAAAGTTGTAATCAGGCCCATAAGGTTGAGCGAAGAAGAGAAAGGAGATAGCGATGAGGAAAGTGGGCAGGTGAAAAAAAGAACAAGCATTTTCAATGCAACGGGTCTTGCATTTGTTCGAGTTGGAGCTATTTGCGTTGTAAAGCAAAAAAAACGCAGCGCGATCACTATGTAAAATGCAGTGCGATCGTGCTGCGTCGAAAATAAACAGATAAAGTAGTCCGGACTCCAGGCTGAAAACATCGAGCCTCGTATGTTTTTAGTACTTTACTGATGCTGTCTAGGTGGGCTAAACACCGGAAAAGGCATGACGTATGCATGACTTTCACAAATGAAAGCAAGTGGATTTTAAAAGGCAAGCCCACGAACCAATGTAAGTGACTGACGTGGCATGGGCGTGGTTTCAAGCCCAAAGAGCGATTACAGAATGGACGGAGCGCTTTGCGCTCTCCCACAAAAAGGAACCAGAAACACAGGAGAGTAGGGAGGAAGGAGAAGGGGATGAGAGAGAAAGAAGAGGAGAAAGACTGAGGAAGGGGATGGAGGGGAAAGCATTAAATGGATGAATCAGATGAGAACAGAGCAGGATGGAGAGGGAGGAGAAAAAGAAAGACGAGTAGAATGAGGAACTTAAAGACCCCTAAATTACATCTGTGTAGCAGGTATGATGACGGGATACAGGGATCTGAATGGTGATCTGCACCTCATGACCCCAAGGTACGCCACTGGCTGCTGATCAGCGTGCACGAAGGCCTTTATTGAGTAGTCCCGCTGAATGTGTCCTTGCGCTGCTTTTGCAAAAATGGGGTCTATTTACCCAGGATGTGTGTGCATGCACTAGTCTAAGGCCAAGCCAGACAATGTCTTTGAGAAAGCGAAACTCATTTGGAAAAGTTTTAGAACCGCAGAAGACCTTGATATCTATGCTTGTATATAGTTAGTTAAACAGTCACTGTCATTCTTGTATATGTTAGTCGTATTTCTCTCTCGCGAAAACATGGATGTGAACATCATTTGATAGTCACATACAGTTTTTACTTGATATCCTTACAGTGGAGGGGAAGACGTGATTAGCTGCCGATAATATTATATACTTAAAAAATAATGGAGCTTTAGTCCACTGAGTCACAATTCTTAGTTCAAAGGTCATAGGCATTATATGCAATACTTCACAAGCAGCTGGACTAGACAGTGATATTGTCTGCATCAGTTACAACCAAAGGCGGAGGAGCTCTGGAACCGCTTTAAAAGATGTCATCAGAAATGGGGCACTAACCACTACTTGCAAGCGGAGCGGGTGGGTGATCGGAATGCGTGGCGTGATGTTGGGGTTAGAGGTGTTATGCTACTAATAAACCCGTATTTTTGAGGGCTTTTCTAATTTTTAGGGTCGAAGCTGCGTTGCATGCGCTCGCGCATGCGTTTCGCAGGGAGACTCTTTTGTATTTATAAAAGGGCTCGGAGCCCTGTCAACTTCACATCAGTGTTTTTTATTGGTTGGTGGGCTTCCCTGATAAAATCTGCTTGCTTTCATTAGTCGAAGGCACCCATATAGCATGCCTTTTCCGGTGGCTAGCCCTCCTCCAGCGCAGCGACCAAGTACAGAAAACATGCGAGGCTCGCTGTTTTCCATCGGGCTCGTGGACTTTTTTTCTCAAATTTAGGAGCCCGATCTCGCTTGGCAGAAGTCGAGCGCTTTACGTACTTGATTTCACTTTTTCGGGTTATGTACATAAATGCACTTTTGCCCGATAGGTGAAAAGTCGGGTTAGGAGTTTACAACGCGATCAGCTCTAACATGAGCAAACGCGAGACCCGATGCATTGTAAATGCTTGTTTTAAATTGTTTTTATTACCTGCTAAGTTTTGAGAGGTTACATCAGTCACGTTATTGTAGACAGCTGTCTGAGAAAACACCTAGGCCTGATTGCGAGTTGGTCAGATGTTTAGGTGCTATTTGTTACACCTGATAAATAATTCTGTGGACTACTTTATTATAGTGTAATTAATATCACATATGCCCAGTTTTTTGGAAATAACTTGCAGATTTTTGTGCTTAACACATCAAAATCTACTTGGTATGGTAAAGAACATACAGTTTTCCTGGATAAATACGGCATGTTTTCAAATTGTTAAATTTCACGAACGGTGCGATATTTACCGCACCTAATAATTACTGGGTCTGGTAAATACTACTCAGCTCGGTTTGCTCAGAGGCTTCCCAACTTGGAATCAGGGCCTGAGAATTCAGTACACACTCCTGCAATATCTGTTTTGCTTGTAATATATTTGTTTTGGGTTACTAATGGAGCATGTTGCAAAAAAAACGATAAACCCTTCAATTAACATTTGCTCCATTAAAATTGATTACAATTGGCAAGTTGAGGTTAATAATAGCTTTGCCACAAATATACTTGTAAACCAGTCAGACAGTTTTTCTTATATAAGGGTTATTAAAAACATTTGGCTGATTCAAGAAGGAGAAATTCAAACAAAGAAAACTCAGAAGATAGTTTTAAGTCTGCCTTCTTGCCTGGGAATCAGAGGGACTGAACCTGCTCTCTACATTCTTGACTTTGCTTGGCTTGCCTCCTGTTCTGAATGTCTGAGAGCCATCAAAAACTTCCCTCAACCCAGTTCCAACTGCTAGATTCTGTCACTGTGAGTCTTACCCTTCCAAGAGGTGCCAATCCAGTCCTGGGCATTAAGAGTGGTCTCTGCAGCTGTGTTTCCTCAAGAATCGAGTACATTGCGCTGGCTGGAACCGATGCAGTGCCCTGTGACACAGACACAGTGCCAATTTGACAACGACATGGGACCAGACTGCACGGCACGATGACGAAGCAGGGCTGAACCAAAGACTCTGCTGCGTGGCTCGAAGGTGACGCAACACAGAGCCTCCATCGTCACAACTGCATGAATCAGTACCAACGCATCGAGTCTTCGATGCCGTCACTTGCTTCATCTAAGGGTACTTTTTCAGCTGGGTTGTGTAAATTACCTACCCTCCATCGCAGTTGACCTGCACTTTGGATTTACCCTGGTCTAGTGCAACCTCAAGTAACCATTTAAGGCTATTGATTTCTAAGCACTACACTGCAGTTTATTCTTTAAAAATTCATCTCTTGAGTTCCACTTATTGGATTTTTGCTGTTTTGTCTTGTTTTACTCAGGTAATTATTCTCTGTTTCTTTGAGCTGGTGTGTAGTCTTTTGTAGTGCTTTCACTGTGTTACTGTAATTTAAGTGTTGCACAAATACTTTACACTTTGCTTCCTAAGTTAAGCTTGACTCCTCTATGCCAAACTACCAGAGGGTGAGCACAGGTTAGGGTGTGTATCTGACTTACCCTGATTAGGATTGTGGTCACTACTTAGACAGGGTGCACACCTCTGCCAACTAGAGATCCAATTTCTAACAATGGTTATCCCAGGTGGTCATTTCTCAGCATAAAGAGGGTCACTTTGTAGTTGCAAGGAGCCCAAAACATCTGTATCTTTACCTTGAGGTCAGGAGCAGTACACCCTGATATCGGCCAAGGGCCCAGGACCTGGGTGGCACAGTATAAAGGTCAGGACTAACTACAGCGGAACGCAGTAGCATGACTCAGGCACATCCAGTGAGGTCCTGATGCTGGCTAAACAGTAGGTCAGCCAAATGACCCTTGGAGCCAATTCCGGGGAGCCTAAGTTCAAGTCAAGCAGGTTCAATCTCCATGGGTCCAGTGTTCTGATGAGAGATTCTGAAGTTGCCACTTTTATCCCCAGTGCCCCCTTTGTCTGAACTTCCCCCTTTCCTGTGTTTGGCTCCAAACTGTCTAGGGTAACAAAGGGCAAGCAGGCCTAGGTGTAAGCTTCATTCGTCAGTGGCAAGGAAGGCAGCCCGTGGAAGTCAGGAATGGCTAAGGAAGGGTGAGTACAACCCTCCAGGAGATCCTACCCCACAACCAAAGCTGCCACATAAATATTAGGCTGCCAGCCCCTTTGTCTGACAGCCTAAGAACATCATCCTAAAAAAAAACGTAAGGGCACTTTCAGTTCTTTTAAAGAGACAAAAATGGGATTGCAGAAGGGAGAGGTGTGTTGAAATAAAATTATAGTTGGTTGGTTGGCCATTTGTTTTAGTAAGTGATGATGACTTCTTTTTTCAGCAACCGGGGTCATAACCTTATAAAATGGAGCTGCTGACCTAGGATACTGCAGGATCTGAAGGAGAATTTGTAGGCTTGATTTCATCAGGAAAGGTAAATGTTAGAGAAATAACTCACATTGGAGTATGTGAGAGGTTCAAGACATGAAACTGACAATTTAGCAGTAGTACCCATTCCCTTCCTCATGGTAATAATGTGTAGAAATAAATATAGAATTGGGGGCCTGATGTAGGAATAAATCACAAACCATCAACAGAATGGGTTGCAAGCATATTAAGCCCTCTTTGATGTATCATGAGACAGAAAACATAGGTTCATTACAATTGCATAGCAAATTTAATATATCCAATTTCTTTTTAGAGGTTGCTTTTTGGCATTTCTTAAAATGAGAACCCCAATTAACGAATCTCAAATTGAATGTACCAAGCATTTGCAATTGTGAATGGTCACAAAAATAGCAAATGCACGTGCAATTCAAAACCAAATTGAATCAGGTGGTAACCAGTCACAAGGTAAAAAAGCTCACCCAAAATGCATTGTAAGTGTTTCTGATAGCACTACTATATGTAATGGTGAGGGGGATGCACATTCTAGCAAACTAGTAGAGGGGGAGGAGGAGAAAAGGGAGGGTTTTTAGGCAGAGAGTTATTTTGTTTGAACATACATATGAGGATGGTTTTAAGTTTTATGTGAGTGGGAGATTGATTAGGATAGTCCAAACAGTGGCATAACAAAGGCTCCTACAGCCCCCATGGTGCAAGGGGGCCCTGAGCTCCAGGGAGCCCTCTCAGCACAGTGAGTCCGCAGGGGGGCCCCCATCCATGTTCTTTGCAGGGTGCCCCCTCCAGTTTCATTATGCCCCTGGGTCCACCCAGCGTAATGTGGCAATCCTTTCACATGTTGAAGGTTTATCTCACCTTCACCTGGTAGTTACAAATGCACAGTAGACGTTGCTGGGTGTATATAACAGTGTGCTCTTTCTAGAATTTTGCAAATGTTTTCTAGATGCTATCTTGAGAAAGTACATAGTCAGTCTTGCGCGCATTAAGGCTACTGGAAGGGTTGTGGAAGTGGCTGGTTTGTTTGTGCTCCCTCCCCCCTGAGCAACCTGGTGGGCTGAGAATATCCTGAGAACAGCCTGAGCCCTTAGTTTATATGTGCCTATTCTTTTCCTGCTGCTGCGTATCCTACAGTATTGCAGTAGCTGCAGGTGGACACTGGCTAGGTAGTCAGGAAAGCCAGGTCTACCACAGCCAGAGGGAGGCGGTGCTCATGTGGTTTGTGGGCCCAGTCAAATTAACAGAGCAACGACAAAATTAGCTACCATTTACTTGTTTTAAGAATTACCTAAAGCAGCAGTTATCCACACAATGGAGTGTTGTGACCTGAATGACCGTCACAGGAGGTGTGGAGCAATTTTTTACATTGGTAACTGTTGGACCTGATAGGTCTCCGCAGGGTCAGCCTCAAACACTTTGCGTTTACCCTCCACTTTTTGCTGAATTTGATTTTGTTGGCCATAGGACTCTGTGCACTTTACCATTGCTAACGAGTGCTAAAGTGCATCTGCACTCTCCCTAAAACTTGGTCAAATTAGTTTCTACCCACATGCCCAGGGCCTGTAAATTAAATGTTACCAGTGGGCCTGCAGGACTTATTGTGCCACCCACTTAAGTAGCCCTCCACAACATGTCCCAGTCCAGCCATTGCAGCTTTAATGCAGTGTCATACTGCCATGTCGACTAGACATTTAAACCCCATTGCCAAGCTTTAAACTCCACTTTTATTGGATATAAGTCTTCCTTGAGGTAGTACGTAGGTAGCCCACAGATCAGGGTGGAGAGTAATTAAAAGGTTAGACAAGTTTTACATATCCTGGTAGTGAAAAACTCCCAAATTAGTTTTTCACTAATGTGAGGCCTACTCAAGCCATAGGATAACATTGGGGATTCCTTATTACATTTAATAAGCTGTAATTCCTAATTGAGAGGAGATAGATATCTCATATTTGGCACCTATGGAAATGTAACGATAAACCCTCTTAAATGGTAAAGTCGGATTGTTCATTACAATTTTGAAAATGCCACTTTTAGAAAGTTGATATTTTCTTGTCCTTAGCTCTTTGTGCATACATCCTGTCTTGGGTAACATGACTGTTTATAGCTGGCAGACTTTGTGAATTGCTCCCAGTCAGTCACACAATAGTGGGAATTGCTGAGCCTCAATTGGCAGGATGAGGGGAGGAGCTAAGCACAGCCCCACTTGCACCTGAATAGGCTGTGTCCTGTCACCTCACAATAGGCCTAACAACCCTGTATTGTCATTGCAGCCAGCTTAGAGCCAAGGCAGGGGAGTTAGGAAGCTCCAGAACTTCAAAGCACCTTTCAAGAAACAGCTCCCCCCTTCTAGGAGAAGGGCACAAGATTATACAAATAGGACTCTTAAACCTGCACCTCAGTTCACTACTGGACCTGTGGTGGGACTCTCAGAGGATTGCCTGCTGCTGTGACCTGCTGTGCACTCTGCCAGACTGCTGCTGTACCTGGAAGGACAGTTCGTCAAGGGTCTCATGTCCAGGACCATTTGGTGACTCATTAACCATTGCCACCCTCACACCATGCCACAGCTCTCATCCAAAACGCTCCAGTTTATGCACTAAGGGGCATATTTATACTCCGTTTGCGCCGAATTTGCGTCGTTTTTTTCGACGCAAATTCGACGCAAAACTAACTCCATATTTACACTTTGGCGTTAGACGCGTCTAGCGCCAAATTTCATGGAGTTAGCGTCATTTTTTTGCGTGAACACCTTCCTTGCGTTAATGATATGCAAGGTAGGCGTTCCCGTCTTAAAAAATGACTGCGATGCATAAGCGTCGTATTTATACTCCCGGGCAAAAATGATGCCCGGGAGTGGGCGGGACTAAAAAACCCGCATTTGCACCGGATTTTAGCGCCTGGGTCAGGGCAGGCGTTAAGGGACCTGTGGGCTCAGAATGAGCCCAGAGGTGCCCTCCCAAGCCCCCAGGGACACCCCCTGCCACCCTTGCCCACCCCAGGAGGACACCCAAGGATGGAGGGACCCATCCCAGGGAAGAAAAGGTAAGTTGTGGTAAGTATTTTTTTACATTTTTTTTTTGGCATAGGGGGGCCTGATTTGTGCCCCCCTACATGCCACTGTACCCAATGACCATGCCCAGGGGACAGAAGTCCCCTGGGCATGGCCATTGGGCAAGGGGGCATGACTCCTGTCTTTGCTAAGACAGGAGTCATGTTAATGGCGTCTGGGCGCCAACAAAAAATGGCGCAAATCGGGTTAAGACGATTTTTTTGCCTCAGCCTGACTTGCCCCATTTTTGGACGCCCAAACGCCATTTTTCCCTACGCCGGCGCTGCCTGGTGTACGTGGTTTTTTTTCACGCACACCAGGCAGCGCCGGTCGGCTAACGCCGGCTAACGCCATTCAATAAATACGGCGCCCGCATGGCGCTTCAGAATGGCGTTAGCCGGCGCTAATTTTTTTGGCGCAAAACTGCGTTAGCGCAGTTTTGCGTCAAAAAGTATAAATATGGCCCTAAGTATTCTTTTGATGTGTATATGTTAGTAACCTTGTTTTGCAGTGACATGGGCTGGCTAGGAATTTAGAATTATAATGTTGTAAAGTTATTTGTGCTTCAATCATGGTCACAATGCATGCCTCAGCAATGTGGACACTTACTGAACTCTTGCAGGAGTCTAGTAAACCTTTGCGGCCATCTTGGGTGTGCTTTGTATTTAAGCCACGCACAAGTCTGACTCAGAGCTTTGGCTTGAGTTTCTTGGAGAGTATGGATCGCTCTCTCTTTCCCGTACTGCAGTTTCAACTTACCTGACACCTTCACCTATGGAAGACACTGTCTCACAACAGATCTCCCCATTTCCTTGCATCTCACCACCATCTTGCTCGGTGCATCTTGCTTCTGGACTTTGTAGTCAGTGACTCCAACATCACGGTAAATTCTACATCTGAAAAAGAGATAGACAAAGAAAGTACAGTAAGTGCTTACTGACTTACAACACAGGTATAAAGAGTCTCATTTATACCCACTAAAGGAACTAACCTTCACATGCAACTTAATACAAACTTTTAACAAAGAATAAAAAAGAACTGTTCCCTTTTTTAAATCTTGCAATATTGGCATAAAAGAACTCCAGAAAACACCACATCTCCAAATACTTGATTGAGTAGGAAACGCATTGCTATGTGCGTTAGATGTTTATGCTGCACATTGTGACAGCACCTAGCTGCATTATTGGATATTTATTGTGCACTGAAAGCGCACAACTGTATGTAGTAATTACTACATGGCATAACATTAACCAAGCAGTAATATTTTCCCCTTCTCCACATAAGGTTCAACAACATAGTGCAAGTAGATAGCTCCACACCAACCAGACACACAGGGGCCAGGCCCTTCTCTCTGTACTCCACCAATTTTCTGGTAGAACGCTTACTTCTAGTAGAGAAAAGGTAGATCATAGTGGAGGTAAGTCCATATCCTCTCTGTGACACCAATTATGAAGCCACAAGGTAATGCTTGTATTTATTGTCTGACAATGCTTTGCTGCCTGGAGCCTGCCTTGAACCCTAAGAGGCGAGCTTTGCTGTTGAGCCCTGCATCTGCACAGACACCCAGGTCTACCAGAAGTGACTCCAAGAGCTAGTTTGCTGGTCTCCTGTTTGGGACATTACAGGCTCCAACTATCTTAAACCTGCACCTGGACCCAGTCTGAGTGAGTCCTGAACCCTCAAGAGGTCTCCATCCACTCCTGGACCTTTGGTTGTGGCACTAAAGGAGCCCAGATAGGCATGTTCATGAACTGAGGAAGAAAATGTGACCCAAAAGAGCTCTGAGAACCAGGAGGAGACCAGGACCAACCTGCTTGTGTATTTTCCTGAAACGCATTGCCGGTCAGATCGACTCCACAGCTTCTCCTGCTACTTTCTTTTCCACTGGAGCAAATCCATTTCAGCAGTTTATTAAAGGGGAATGCAACCTTGTGGAACGGTCTTCGGCTACAGCCTTTCTGCTTTGTTCTACTGCAGATTTTCAACTTCCATTTCAATTACTAAGTCTGAAGGTAAAAAATCTAGACTGTGGCTTTGCTCTATGGCCATCCAGCAATGACGCTCCCTCCAGCAGCCTTGCCCCACTCAACATCTGCATTCTCAGACATTTTTCTTCAGAATTTTATCTAAGTCCAATGGTGAGTGCTTACCAGGCCCAATCCACTACTTGTATCTAAACTGCACTCCATCGTGGTTGGTTTGAACTTTTGAGTTTGACCCGGTCTCCCTTGACAAGATTTCCGTGGTTGACACTTTTATCTATTTTAAATGCTATTTTGAACCTTAAACTTTAAAAAATCATTACACCAGTTGTACTCATTTGTTTTTTGTTGTTTAAGTGTCAAATAATTTATTAGAATTTACACTATTTTTCTAAATTGGTTTGGGATTTTTCTTCTGTTGTGTTTTAATCATATTACTGTTTGTGTGCTGCAGAAATAACTTACACATTGCCTCTAAGTTAAGCCTGACAGCTTTTTATGCCAGTTGATGGTCTTGCAGAGTTCGGGCACAATCGAGGTTTTGAAGATATACTGGGGGCAGGGGGCAGGGGTCAGGGGTCAGTAAGGGCTCTGGAGTGAATGCTGCTTATGATGGAGTGGGTTTTGTCTGTCATGAGGGGGGTCCAGACATGCAGGAGTCTTGGGGGTTCAGAGGGTCCTGGCAGGGGTGTTCTTGGTGAATTCATAGAGTCTTCGGGCCAGAAGCTGTCATAGATGTCTTTGATCTTCTGATGGAAGGAGGTGGCCAGTCTGTCACAGAGATCCTGACATGGAGGGATGTTAATTCTCTCGGCTTGTGGTTTGCTGAACTCTTTGATGATGTTGAAGAGTACTTTACTGTTGTGTGTGGAGGTGTTGATGCAGTCCTGCAGGGCCGTTTTCCTGGTGGATTCAATGAGGCCACGGTGGGATCCTGTGGCAGATTTTAAAGTTGCAAGGTATTCCAGGGATTTGCTGTTCCTCCACTTCTTCTCCAGCCTCCTGCATGAGTGCTTTGATTCTTGGAGTGTGTGGGTGAACCAACCGGCTTTTTGGAGGATTGTTTCCCTGTGGTCGTCCGGAGGGGACCTAGGGTGTTGGCGCAATCGGTGATCCATTTGTGGGGGTTGCGTGCTGATGTGTTGGCATCTGTTGTGGTGGGGGTGGTAAGTTGCTGAGGGGGCTGATGAGTTGCTCCTCTGAGGTCTGGTTCCATTTCCTGGAGGAGGGGTACTTTGTGTGAGTGTGTGCTGTAGGTGTGGACATGGAAAAGTGGATGCAGCAAAAAACTCAATTCTAGTGACTCACACTGGGTTGAAGGGGAACAGTATTAGTAGCACCTCAAAGAACATCCTGGCTTTCATGATAATAACATAGGAGTCAGTGAAATATAAGAGATGCGAACTATATGTCAGCTTTACCCAATGGCTTTCAGTGGTGTAGATCATAACAATCTCTGGTTAAAGTTTGCTAGATGGGGTATTCCAGCATCATCATTCAGGGCTATTCAGTCCTTGTACTGAAAAATGTGAGCGAAGGTTACATTGGCTCATAATGGTCACATCAGAACAAAGATAATGACAAACAGAGAACTAAAATAGGGATGTGTATCAGCACCTCTGCTTTTTAACTTGTACCTGCCGGATTAACCAGACGTCATTAGTTCAGGGCACTCACTTCCCGTATGCAGTCAATGCAATGTGCAGACAAAATGATTATACTTGAGCATACTGTCAAGGTATTGTAGGTATTCAGAATTCTCTACTATCCCTTGACAAATGTAACAAAAACAATAAGTTATCAATAATGCCAGGAAATTAGCAGTTTAGTATTCAGTAAAAAATATACAAAGTGAAAAGCTGATGAATATACAACACCTCAATTGAGAAGAAATCGAAATACTGTTCTTTAGGGATATAGATCATTGCAATCAGCTCTGTTAAAGAACACTGGGCATACTTGAAAATTACATTTGCATCACTATCATTTGCCTTGCAACACTAAACCACTACTCTTAGTGCTCAATGAAAAACTCCTTCTGTCCATGTCTTATGTGCTAGCGTTGTTGCCAGAGATGATGGGCACCTGATTAGATCACATACAATGCATGTTGTTAAGACATTTCTTTCATCTTTCTAATTCCACCTGCCAGGCAAAAATGAGATTGGAATTCAATCCTCAGCATTCATTAGTGAAATTCATATCTTAAATCTTAATTACTTGCCATGCGATACGTCACAATAAGGATTTCATCTTAAGAAACATAATTTGGCATGCTCTTATAGCTTCTAATTTGTGTAATACGCTATGGTGATCCTACCTAAAAATGCCCTTTATACCCTGGAACCATCGGAGCTATGAGATTCAGGAATTTCTGAAACTACAGTTTAAACAAGTAGTCAAAAAATAAGTAAAATGCCTCTCAACTGTAAAGGACATGGGGAAACTGCAGAATAGGATATATTCGTTTACACAAGAAATTGACTTCTTATACCCTCTGGCCACATCACTGAGACTATGATTTATCCATATTTGCTTCTTATGCTGTTCCTTAATGCAGTAATGGCAAGCATGGGTAACATACTAATCAAATGGTTCCCAGCCTTTTGACTTTTGTGGACCCCCACTTTATCATTACTGGAATCCGGGGACCCCCACTGAATCACTACTGGAATCCAGGGACACCGGCCTAAACATTGTCGATGGTTTGAAATGCAAAACAATACCAAAAAAAAGCATTCTCCACACATACACAAATGATAACACTTTTTGTTTAATTTCGAAACAAATATAAATAGAAAATACAAAATGTAATATTAATGGGAAGGCTGGAGCTTTTCTAAATTCAATTCAAGCCACACACCGTCCATACTATATTCTGCTTGATGCACCTCCACTGCTCCCACAAATCAATCTGAGGATACTAATTTCATTTTTAGCTTCCAACGCCACTTTTTTTTAACGCAGCTGCAACCTCCTGAGGAGTCTTTGTGGACCCCCCATGGTCCCTGGCCCACAGGTTGGGAACCAATGTACTATCCAAGACAATGTTGTCTGTATAATTGTCTCTATAATTTCAAATTGGAATCATTATCGCATATTGCAAGTATTTGTCCTATGCTTCTACCTGTGCTATGAAGACTGCTGTTCAGTAAAAAGGGGTGTCGCCGGGTAAGGGATACCCTGAAGTGTGCACTAAGTGGAAAGAACCTCCAAATGACAGTGAGTCTTGTAAAATGTATAGAGAAAACTTTGTCTCTCTAGAATGCCAAAGAACCCTGATGCACTATGGAAAAAGTTTATTGAATTGTTTCATTCTAAAAGGAGAAACAGTTTTTACTAGTCACTATTATAAAGTCTCTGCAAACATCGTAGAACGTTTTACATATCAACAGAAGAAATTGTTTTATCCTAATGCTTTTCTACACATTTGTCTTTTATTTTTGCTGTAGAACTGATTTTTAAGGCACCTTTTATTTGGGGATCCGCTTTTAGTTCAGGTTGTATCATCTCAATCTTGCACTATTCCGGTTCATTTATAGGGAATCACATATTGTATAAGTTTATTCAATTTTGCAATAAACATTTATTTATTGAATAATATTGTCAATGTCACTTATATGAGCAGTTCAGAATCCAAATGTAAGAACACATTAGAATGGAACAACTTTTTAAATGCACTGAACGCAACTGTGAAAGCCTTAAATTTTCAGCCAAACAAAGAGGAAGCACAAGTTGACTTATTACGCATATTGGCATTATTTGTGCCTGGAATAGACCAAAAATAGAGAAATTGAACTATCTTTGGGTAAAAAATGAGTCTGACCTTAACCCCTTTGCAGTCAAGGACATAACGCTTACATTCTTGGCTGGGGCGCTGAGGCGCCAAGGATTTAACTGTTACGTCCTTGGTCCGGCTCATGAGGGAGTACTAGCGCCCCCCGTGAGCCTGGCCAGCATGCCCCCAAGGCAGGGATGGATGGAGAATTGCTTCCCTCACTGACCGTCCCGTGGCGTCTGATGACGTCAGCGCGCAATAGTGCGCTGACCTCTCCCGAGGCTGCCCCCTCGGAAGAGAAATGCTTTAGCATTCCTCCTCCGATCATGTGCAGGGGGCGAGAGAAGCATCAAAGAAAAGGAAAGGCCATTCCTTTCCTTTGATGTCTCTCAAAGCATTTCTGCTGCCCGATCGTGATGCAATCGGGCAGCAGAAATGCCTACTGGACGCCAGGGAGTTTTTTTGTGTGTTTGTGAATAAGGGAAGCAACCCCTTAGACAAGGGTCGCTCACCCCTGGGGGTAAAATTAACTTTAGGCCATTTCTGCCCCTAAGCCCAATCTGCCCCCAAGGGGGGCAGAAACCACTAGACACCAGGGATTTTAGTTTTTTAGGTCAGTTTCATGTGAGGGGAGTGACCCCTCAGGCAAGGGTCGCTCCCCTGGGGGGAGCAAATTTGTTTTAGGCCATTTCTGCCCCCTATGGGGGCAGATCGGCCTATTCTAATTAGGCTGATCTGCCACCGGGGTGGGGTGTAGAAACCGCTAGACACCGGAATTTTTTTTAAATGTTGTTTTATTTTCTTAGATTTGGGGATTGACTCCTTAGGCAAGGGTCACTCCCCTGGTGGGGGCAAATTAGTTTTAGGCCATTTCTTTCCCCATTGGGGGCAAATCAGCCTATTGTAATTAGGCCAATCTGCCCCCGCGGGGGGGCAGAAACCTCTAGGCAGAAGTGATCTATTTTCTTTTTTAGTCGTGGGGAGAAAAATCTTTTTAGGCCATTTCTGCCTCCTTTGGGGGCAGACCGGCCTATTTTTATTAGGCCAATCTGCCCTCAAGGGGGAAGAAACCACTAGGCACCAGGGATTTTTTTTCTTGCACCAATTTCATGCAAGCAGAGCGACCCCTTAGGCAAGGGGTGATAAAATTTATTTTAGGTCATTTAGGCCCCCTCTTGGGGGCAGATCAGCCTATTTCTATTAGGCCGATCTGCCCCTGGGGGGGCAGAAACCACTTAGGCACCAGGAATTGGTGTTTGTGTATGTGTCTATTTTGTTTGGAGAGCCAGCCCCTTTGGCAAGGGTCGCTCCCCATGGGGACACATTACTGTTGGCCATATCTGCCCCCAAGGAGGGCAGATTGGCTTACTTTTAGAAGGCCCATCTGCCTTCAAAGGGGGCAGAAAGCCCACCAGATTTTTTATCAAAAAAAGAGGTTGGGGGTATGGCCATATCCCCATCCCAAATAAATGGGGCCAAAGTTGTTCAGCCCAACAGTGGGTAGATGGGGCAATTACCCCAGATCCACTCCCCGGGGGGCAGAAGGCTTACTAGATGCCAGGGAGTTAAGAAACAAATAGTGAGGTGGTGGCCACCAACCAGTATGAGCATGGTCATGCCCCCACCCCAACTGAAAGGGGTAGCAGTCTTTCAGTTCTCTCCTGCACACTAAAACATCTTATCCCATGGCAGGAAAGAGGACATTTGATTATTCTGATTTTTGGTTTTACATTTGGGTCATGAGAGCTTGTTTACCTCTCAAAATCATCCCACTTGGAATGGTGAGGGCTGCACTTTTTGGACTTTGGGACGCTGCCATGTAGAAAAATCCACAAGACCTAGACACATCTGAAAACTAAACATCTGGGTGAGTCCAGGGTGGTGTGCTTCACATGCACCCCGCACCATTTTCTTACCCACAATGCCCTGCAAACTTCCACCTTTGCTGGAAATCACACATTTGTTCCACATTTTTGTGATGGAATCTTCTGAAATATGCAGGAATCCACAAAATTCCTATCACCCAGCATTGTCACATCTATACCAATAAAAATTCTGCCCCACTTGTCAGCCGAAAAATGTTTTTTTAAACTACCCTTTTGGACCTGCTTTGGTTCTCCCTCAATTTCAACATGTTTTTGTCTCTTCCCTGTCATAGGCACTTGGCCGACCTACACAAGTGAGGTATAATTTTTACCAGGAGACTGAGGGGAATGTTGGGTGGCAGGACATTTGTCCTGGTGCAGTGATCCCACAGAGAAATGTGGGAAATGTGGTTTTGTAGCTAAATTTTAGGGTTGCCGAGGATTCTGAGTAAGAAAACACTAGGGGATCCATGCAAGTCACACCTCCCAGGACTTCCTCGGGAGTCTAGTTTTCAGAAATGTTTGGATTTGGTAGGTTTCCCTATATGGCTGCTGAGCCCTGGACCAAAAACGCAGGTGACCCCCCGCAAAAACAGGTAGTTTTGAATTTGATCATTTTGATGTGTCCACATAGTGTTTTGGGGCATTTCCTTTCACGGGCACTAGGCCTACCCACACAAGTGAGGTACTATTTTTATCCAGAGACTTGGGGGAATGCTGAGTTGAAGGAAATATGCACTCCTCTTAGATTCCAGAACTTTCTATCACTGAAGTGTGACAAAAGGGTGTTTTATTTTGCCACATTTTGAGGTTTGCAAAGGATTCTGGGTAACAGAAACTGGTGAGTGCCCCACAAGTCACCCTCTCCTGGATTTCCCTGGGTGTCTAGTTTTGAAAAAATGCACAGGTTTGGTAGGTTTCCCTAAGTGCCGACTTAGGTAGAGGCCAAAATCCACAGCTAGGAACTTTGCAAAAAACAGCTCTGTTTCCTTTGGAAAAAGTGATGTGTCCATATTGTGTTTTGGGACATTTTCTGTCACGGCCACTAGGTCTACCCACACAAGTGAGGTACCATTTTTATCGGGAGACTTAAGGGAACGCTGGGTGGAAAGAAATGTGTGGCTCCTCTCAGATTCCAGAACTTTCTATCACCGAAATGTGAGGAAAAAGTGTTTTTGGCCAAATTTTGAGTTTTGCAAAGGATTCTGGGTAACAGAACCTGGTGAGAGTCCCACAAGTCACCCCATCCTGGATTCCCGTAGGTGTCTAGTTTTCACAAATGCACAGGTTTTTTAGGTTTCCCTAGGTGCCGGATGAGCTAGAGGCCAAAATCTACAGCTAGGCACTTTGCTAAAAACATGTCATATTTCTATGTAAAAATGGTATATGTCTATGTTGCGTTTTCTGTTGAACACAAGTGGTGTACCATTTTTATTGGGAGGCTTGGGGGAACAGAGAATAGAAGAACAAGTGTTATTGCCCCTTGGTTTTCTCTACATTTTTCCCTTCCAAATGTAAGACAGTGTGTAAAAAAGACATCTATTTGAGAAATGCACTGTAATTCACATGCTAATATGGGGACCCCGGAATTCAGAGATGTGCTTCTCAACACCTTATCTTGTGCTCATTTTGTAAATACCAAGGTTTCCTTGATACCTATTTTTCACTCTTTATATTTCAGCAAATGAATTGCTGTATAGCCGGTACACAATGAAAACCCATTGCAAGGTGCAGCTAATTTATTGGCTCTAGGTACCTACGGTTCTTGATGAACCTACAAGCCCTATATATCCCCGCAACCATAAGAGTCAAGCAGATGTATTGCTTTAAAAAAAGCTGACATCGCAGGAAAAAGTTACAGAGTAAAACGTGGCAAAAAATTGCTGTTTTTACACCTCAAATTCATTTTTTTAACTTTTTGCTGTTATGGTATATAGGAAAACCTTGTAGGATCTACACAATGACCACCTGCTGAATGCAGAATTTTGTCCACTTTTCAGAAATGTTTAGCCTTCTGGGATCGAGCATTGGTTTCACACCCATTTCTGTCACTATCTGGAAGGAGGCTAAAAGCACAAAAAATAGTAAAAATTGGGTATGTCCAGTAAAATACCAAAATTGTGTAGAAAAATGTGGTTTTCTGATTCAAATTTGCTTGTTCCTGAAAACTGGGAAGATGGTGATTTTAGCGCTGCAAACTCTTTGATGATGCCATTTACAGGGAAAGAACCACAAGACTTCTTATGCAGCCCTTTTTCCCATTCGTTTTTAAAAAAAACTAAATTTCTGCCATATTTCGGCTAATTTCTTTGTCTCTTCCAGGGGAACCCACAAACTCTGGGTACCTCTAGAATCCCCAGGATGTTGGACAAAAAGGACGCAAATTTGGTGTGGATAGCTTATGTGGACAAAACGTTATGAGGACCTAAGCGCAAACTGCCCCAAACAGCCAAAGAAAGGCCTGGCACATGAGGGGGAAAAGGCCTGGCAGCAAAGGGGTTAAAGCATGAATTTGTATATGCTCTCCCATTATCTATATATTATTTTAATTGCCCAAAGTGTTAGACTGGCTGGTAGCTGAAGTAAACATAGTAAACAACTATAAAAAAAGAAAAGCCTGACTACGGCACATCAACAACACATAGGAACATTTAAATCCAAACTCGAAATGTTGACTGGAGCATATGGTGCAATTGCACTTACCAATGAAAGTGGTGGTGACAACATTAAAAAATGATGGAAGACAACAAGTTTTTTACGGACACCTAAAGTCCTTTGACTAAAAAAGAGCGAAAACAACTCAGGAGATTCCATAACAAAAAAATATATTAACCTTAATACAAATTAGATTACATTACAGCGCTACAGACAAATTATATGATATATGTGATATGAAAGGGTTATCTGATAGAATATCAATCATAAAAATATCGTGTGGACAGAATATTGTGTCAAAAATATCGAGGACCAAAATATCGAGAAGCATAAGTGTAAACAAGTAAGCATAGATTTACTATTTCCTACATTTCTGTTTGAAGTCATCATTGCATCTGTTTATTTTAGTGTTGCCAGGCATTGGCATTGATTTATTTTATTCATATTTTTACATATTGATTATTTCATAGTTTATTTTTGTGCACAATGACGACAATCAGTATTGTGTATTATTTTCTTGTATAAATGATCAAGCTACAGATACATTCCTTTGTTGCTGCTTTGATCAAAACAGTCACCATCTACTATATTGGCACCACAGCATGTTGCGAGGCAGATTCTTTTATATTTCATGGGTTCCAGTTTGTATTGCCAAGTTACTGGTAAGTACTTTTATTGTTGCTTTGCAAATTGTTGTAGTCACATAGGAGTATTTGTCTATGCAGTCACTACATTGTTTTCTTGTATCCTCACTGTTGCATTCCTGGGTTACGTGGGATGCTTCCCTTGTGTGCCCTCTTTGAAACACTGATTATAATACTCTCACTTTGTCAAGCATGTCTATGCACTCACCACTTTGTGGGAATCGGTTCTCCTTTCTTTACCAGGGTTTCTTTGGGCGCTGCACCTAGTTTTATTTTTAGCACAGAGATTTATGTTCACTGTGGAAATCTATGCATTTCACATTAAGATTACTTTTCAGTACGCCTGATTGAACTCACTCGGTGTATCCTTTTAATACGCTTTCAGTCTTAAGGCAGTCGGCGTGTCCCGGCAGGTAATTAGGACGCATCCGATTTAGAGTGTCACTATTTATCATTGTATTGCACGCAGGCACGCTATTCTTTGAAACATTCGTTTTAGGGATTGCTAAGTGTATCTTACATGTCAGCATATTTTTGACATGCTTTGTGGGTTTTGAATTCACAATTTCGTATACTATTTCACATAGATGCGTTTTTAACATCGGCGCAATGTCATTTTTTTCTGTCCTATTGCTTTTTGGACACTTCAAATATCATAGAATTAAGCCAGTTGCTAGTAATGCATTTGTTCGTTTGGTTTTTAGTCACATTTCACAGAAAATTGTAATTGTGGCACAATTGTTTGCCTGCTAGCATCGGTTTATCAGTTTTATATGAACAATGTCGTATACCAGTTCATATAGATGAGTTTTTACCATCGGCACAATGTCAATGTTTTCTGTCGTACTCGATTTTGGAACCCTTCATTTATCATTTGCATAGTCCCATGGAACTGAGCCAGTCGCTAGAAATCATTTCTTCATTCGATTACAGTCAGGTTTCACAGACAATCATCATAGTTGTGGCACAATTTTTTGCCTGTTTGTATCAGTTTATTGGTTGTTTTCTGGGGAATCACAATTGCACTTTTGTCGTATGGTCACCAAGCACCTGGATATTCCTTGGCCCATATTTTGTAATGATTGATTAGCTCCCATGATACGTTTGAATAGCTTTATCAAACCTTATTACAGTTACCCCTGACGAATGGTTTTACCTTAAATTAATTAGCCTACGATGAAGTGGGATACAATTGTTTACTGTGATCCTGAATTGTAATGTACTACTGATAGATTTTGAGCAGCATCATGTTTGAATATTAAAGATTGATCAATTAAAGACATCAATAAAGGAACATAATTGAACAATTGGGCACAATTGTATTTTTTGATTACAAGCAGCTCATTTTGTTTACATGGGAAGCCTGAAGGAAGTTCATCGACGGCATCTCACTTACTGACACCCCCCTCCCCAGCGCCTTGAGACCCTAGTGGGTGACCAGTTGTGCTTTACAAGTATTATGATTGATTGATCGAAGGAAGTGCTTCTTAGGTCTGGCTAACCATTTGGTCACCAGCAATTGACTGTAGATTTACAAGCATGTTCAGGCCACAGCACACACCAAGGCTGCACACCATAAACATTGATTATTATAATTGTTAAAATTGTGATGTTTGTATACTTTGGGACTGCGTTTTGTTATTTATAATTCCTTAGACCCCCGTGAATGTTACATACCAAATCACATCAGTACAATACACAGATTACATAGTACTTCTAGGCAAAACTCCTGTTGTCCTCCAGGGGCTGATATGTACTTGACACAGTTACACCAAAACCAATGGAATTGGAATTAATATTGAAAAAAAACAAGTTAGTTCCCTGTGTTGGAAAGATCAAGACATTAAGTAGCTGGTACTTGGATAAGAAAATATAGACAACCCCAACATACATGTATGTTGGTATTAAAATCTGATAACCGAGCCAACTTTAGTGTACATTTCTTTCTAATAAGAACAAGAGCAAGATCCCTTGAATTTGCTTTTAAGACACTGCTGAGCAAGTGTGTAGTCCCTCGTTATAACTGATTCGGGAGATAATAAACAGCAAATTATTCCCTGCATTAATATATGGACTGGTAATGCTCTTAGGAAGGATGTGAGCCTGTTAAACACATTAGTTGCTAATATGTTTTGACGGTTATTTAGTATTTGCCCCAAAACATCTCAGGTTCAGATCTGGCTGAAATCTGGACTGGTAAAGCATCACATGGGCTGTCAGACAGCACTTGTCCAGCATATTAGGGCAGCCCCCATGCAAACCCTAAATAATCTTATCTGGTTGGAATTTATGAGCTTAGGAAGCAATAATATACAGCAAAAGTGTTTGCAACCAGATCTGGAAGAATGAATTTGAGCCAACTTTGGGAAACATGGATAAGCAGAATCTATTTGGAAAAGCTGTCAATAAAATACTAAAATATGCTTTTTTGGTCCAGAACAATCAGGAACTGTGTAATAAAGGTCACACTTGGATGGTAATTAACTCTCATGACTCCAATCGATGTCAGACTTACTTAAAATAATTTTTCCCTGGCCACTTTAAAAGCATGCTCAGGAACTATAGCAAGGGTAGGTTTCCATAAAAGATTTAACATTGTCATGAGTAAGAGGCTGGGAAAATTTAGAATGCAGGTTGTGTAGTTGCAAATAGCAGACTAAATTGCACATATTATGTGTAGGACAGCAAAATATTATTTGGGGTGGACAAGTGTTCACCTCAAAAGATAAAGCCCCTACTTGCTAGATGTCATATAATTTAAATAAAATAAACTGGTGCTCAATCCTGGTAAGGTAACACAAAGCAGTCAGGATTAAATCAAAGGCAATGTGTAAAATGTTTAAGCAGTGCATAAATAATCTAAAAAGTAATGCAAAGCACAATAACACTCCACAGTAAAAAGTTTTAAATAAAGAGAAAAATGTTGTAAGTTAAATAGAAGACCAAAATGACCACATCCAATAAGGCAGGGTTCTGCAAAGTCGGTCCTGGAGAGCCGGCTCCATGCCAGGTTTTTAGCATATCCACATTCTGAAAAATGTAGATTTCTGAAATATCTTGTTTCTAAATGTGGATATGCTAAAAACCTGGCATGGACCCAGCTCTCCAGGACCAACTTTGCAGAACCCGAAAATAAGGTAATCAATGATTTGAATAAAAAAAAAAAAATGAATTTGAAAAAGCACTAAGATAAATAAAGCAAGAGTGTAAGCCAATTTATGTGGTAGACCAGGAACAGAGAGCAACTTCAGGCTGACTGCAGTGGAGACTGGGTTGAAGCCACCGAGGGGTATATTTACAAGAAATGACGCATCAATGCGTTGCATCAGTGATGTGTCAAAAATACTTGCGATGCACAGAAATCTATTATGCTGCCATGGATCCGCCATATTTACAATACAGGGCACCATGGTGTAACCACCCAAGGTGCGTCAGAAATTCTGATGCATCCATGAGAACTTTGCCACAACGAATCAGCCCCAAAAGTGGTGCATCACTGATGTCGGCCTTACAACTGGTGCAAATTCAGTGATGCCTCAAAATGTCGAGGTGCTGTGTCAGTTTTAATTGACACAAGTAGCCTAATGTGTTAGGACCAATGTGAAGAACTGTAAAATAGTGGAACAGCACCTTGTACATTCTCACATTGGTCCTGGATGTAGTGTAAACAGTATGGCTGTGTGTCCTAAAACAAGTGGGCATAGTTGAATTATGTGGATGTGGAGACCGGAGTATGTGTGATATAGTAAGTGACAGTGTTATGTAAGTGAATAGAAGTATATGGTGTAATTTAAAGTGGGAATACATGTATTACTTACCTTATGTGGGTGCTAATCTGTTGTCCTTTGGAGTATGCAGACATGGACTTGGGGATCACTTGCTCCATGGATAAGTGACAATCCTGGCCTGTCCCATGCAAAAATACACAATGTCACATAGCCTTGCTGCAGAGGATGATGAAATGATGATGAAATCATAGGTGCCATGCTCTCAGGTTTGTGAATGGGTCCTATAACATGGTTGGCACATGTGTAGACCAACTACAACTAGTGGGGATGTGAATAACAGACATCTTCCAGTGTGTAAATTGACCTCAAATGGGTAGATTCCTGTTTAAAAGCCACTGCATCAGTCCCAATGCCTGGGTTTAGGAGTTGTAGGAATTTGGACACATTGCAGGCTTTGCAAGACGCATCTGACAGATGTGTCAAATGAGTAAAATCTTGTAAATCTCACTGAGTCAGCTGCAAGTGAGTTTTTCCAACAGAATGCCCACTCTGCATACATTTATTTCTCCTTGATGCAGTCAGATCATGTGCAGGTTTGTTTGACTCAGGACCTAAAAAAACAGGCGCATTGAGCCATACGGGTCGCGTGGTAAATATGGAGCTAACATAGCATCATCACTGTGTAAAAAAAAAAAGTGATGCAACAGCAGTTAGAGCTCCTTGTAAATATCCCCCTGTAAACATCAGGACTGTGCGCGCTCTACAGGCGACAAAAATGCAAAAACCCAACCTTTATGCAAGGGCATAATTCATGCATTGTATTTATATGCAGTATGTTAACCTTTTGCATTGCAGACTTTAACCTTGAAAAACACTATTAATGATGTTTGTTGTTTGCAATAACTGTTCATTTGCAATGTATTGCTGCAGGCTTACTGAGTGTGATAGGGTGTGGTCCCTTTCTAGGACCTTCTAGAAGCTTTCCCTGCAGCATGACTGGGTGTGGTTTGTGGGTTGGGCCAGACTCTATATAAGGGAGCCAGCCCAGCTCCACGTGCTCACTATTCAGAGGTCCCGGTTCAGATCAGCAGCAACTTCCTGAGCTTCTGTTCCGGAGGCCTCACTTATTGTTCCAGGCCTGCCCCGCATTATATTGGTGATCCTTGAGCAGGGTGGTAAGGCGGAGGTCGGGCTGGGCCCACGACCCCGTTCTCAGAGATTCTTGAGTTTTGGGCCTACTCGTGGAACTTTCAGAGTACGCGAGTCATTGTTCTCATGTGAAACTTGATGTTCAGATCGGCGGCAGCTTGCGCGATCATTTCATAGCATTTGCACATTCTTGTTAGAATCGGCAGTGTGCGCGATTCATTTTCCGCATGTAAACCTTGGTGTTCAGATCGGCAAAAGCGTGAGTGATAGTTTCCTGGCATTTGCATATTCTTGTTAGAATCGGCAGTGTGCGCTATTCATTTCCCACATGTAAAACTTGGTGTTCAGATCGGCAAAAGCTTGCGCGGTCATTTCATGGCATTTGCATATTCTTGTTAGAATCGGCAATGTGCGCGATTCATTTCCTGCATGTAAACCTAGGAGTTCAGATCGGCAAAAGCTTGCGCGATCATTTCCTGGCATTTGCATATTCTTGTTAGAATCAGCAGTGTCCGCGATTCATTTCCCGCATGTAAACCTTGGTGTTCAGATCGGCAAAAGCTTGCGCAATCATTTCATGGCATTTGCATATCCTTGTTCGAATCGGCAGTGTGCGCGATTCATTTCCCACATGTGAAACTTGGTGTTCAGATCGGCAAAACCTTGCACAATCATTTCTTGGCATTTGCATATCCTTGTTAGAATTGATAGTGTGTGCGTTTCATTTCCAACATATAAAACTTGATGTTCAGATCAGCAACAGTGTGCACGATCATTTCATGGCAATTAAAACTTTTATGTGAAGTGTTTGTTGAAGTGCACACATTTATCCTGGGCTTCTGGATTTTCTGCAAAGACGCTAAACTCAAAATGTGACATTCTTTGTGCGAATTAAGTTCCTAGTACAATTCCTATTGTTTTCCTGGGAATGTTCCAGATTGCCTTTGTCCTCATGTTTGAAATGCAATGTTTGTTCTGAAACATTATTCTAGAAGGTTCTTGTATCCCTAGACAGTATGTGACATTTCATGAAAAGCCCATAAGAAACATTGTATTAACCATTCTTGATTTTTTTCCAGGTACCCAGAGTTCTTGAGGTCTAGTAATGTCTTAGGTTATCCTTGACTATAGTATGAGGACGCTTAGAACCATAGTCTAGTGAAAGTAACTGTGATTATATCTTGATATTGTGTTGTTCCTTTTGCTTCCTACAGGTCTCCTTCCCAGCTGTTCCCTACCTAATCCCCTTTTCCCCCACTTGGACTCTCTCAGGCTCTGTGATATTTCTATCAGAGTTTTGGAGCTGTCTAGTGGTGGACACGTTGAGAACGTGCACAGGCCCAAGGATCTGGTCTCCCTGACACCCCCTATATGTATTGATCACAGGGAAAGTCTTGACTTCAAAGAAGGGCTTTGTCCCTTTCCAGGAAAAAAATAACTTTCTTGTAAGCCCCAAAGAGAATGCAACTCGTCCACTTGCTGTCAAGAAAAAGCCTCTTCATGTGGGATACTTTTGAACCCACAGCTGCTGCCATGGTCTTTTGAGATTTCTCACTGAGTACCAACTCAGAATGAGACTTAGGCCCTCATTATGAACTTGGTGGCAATCACCGCCGACCGCCGTGCTGACGGTGAACAAAAGACCGCTAGTGGCGGTGGACTGCACCCCGCTGAATAATGATGCCAAAAACACAATCTGCCAAAATAATGACAACCTCCACTCACCACCAGCACCAATGATGGCAGAAAGGCAGGACAAAGCACCCCAACACCGCCCTCACTACACACCCCCACCCACCAAACAATGATGCACAATTCAGCGCGGCGGACAGTGGATGTCAAACGACCATTGGCGGTAATGATCGCAGCGCTCAGAAACGGGACCTGCCAACAACAGAAGCACACATTGGCAAATATGTATAGCACATACCTGACACACATCCACGCCACCATAAAACACACACATACACAACCCCAATCCTTTACAACACACATAGACTCAATCAACCAGCACACAAGTCACACACACAAAACCACCACCAAAAATCAAACACACGCACAAGAGAGGACCTCAGGAAGAGATGGAACGACCTGCGGGGAAAGGTGGGTTCCATGTCATCATGACACAACATCTCCGTACAGAAGACTGGTGGTGGTCCCACACCTCCTCCCCCCGAGTACACCGGCTGGGAGGAGAGCATCTTGGGAATCCTGCACCCGGAGGCCCTAACTGGACTCCCTGGAGGACTGGACTCGGGTAAGTCAACTACACCTGGAATGCATGTATCACCCCATCCCTCTCACTACCACTATGCCACCATCCCCAACCACCCCACAACACCTAGACACTCCTACCCATGTTCCCTACATGCCCACAACCCCCCCACATCATTATCCCCCTGTGCACAGTCACCAACCCAGGCATGAAATGGCAGGAGCACTACAACACCCAGAATGCAACCCCCATCACTAAATGCATCCAAAAGGACCCAGCATGCTACCACATGGGGATGGAACCACCAATAACTCCTAAGCAGTGCTGCAAGGGACAAGTAAGTGCAGGGCACCCACATCTCTATTGTCACACACACAGGCACCACCACCCATGCCACCCACATGGGGACTTCAAGGCATGCCAGTCCTCCACCTGAATATGAAGGCCCCACTCAGGTGAGTGCAGAGGGATGCAATGGGCCATCAAGGAAATCCCTGGACCATCACCCAGCCCTGGACAGTCACCCTCCAGAAGCCCCACCCAGAACACCACTGACACCCCTACCACTCAGCCAACACAACTGGCACAATACCCCCACACCAGTGTCTCCAGGCCACAGACTAGCTGCCCACAAGTAAAGAGGCCCGAGTCTCCACCCATCACCAGGCAGGATGATGAAGGGCCCAGTGCAAGTGGGACTGGCAGACCAGTGCAGGGGACACAGGTACTGGAGGCTTGGGCCAGTGGGGGGGAGGGGAGCAGTGGGTCAGGGCAGTGGCCCAAGGAGGGATGTTGCTGTTCAGGAGGTCTTTGCTGAGGTCCTGGGAGCATACCACCATTCCCAGGACAGAATGGCCCAGATCCTTGCCACGCTGGAAGAGAATAAGAGGCTGCAGGTAGCACACCATCAGGAGGCTATGGAGCAATCGAAACAGCTCAATGCTATCATGGCCTCCATTGCAGAGGTGCTGCAGCACCAGAACCACAGCCAGCCTGAGTCCACCACCCACCTGCAGGCCCTTTCCACTAGCCAGGACAATGCCCTGCCATCCACATCTGCAGTTGCTAGTGGACTAGTGGCACTGCCAGAGGGCTCACAGGACACCAGCACCCCTTCCCCTGCAGGCCAGCTTCCCCCTTGCAAATGTGGCGTCAGACCCAGACATCCCTGTGAAACACCAGCCAAGACCAAGCCACGGCCAGGAAGTGACTTTGCCCTGAACTGTCTCCCTTGTGTGCCACTAAGCTATGTTGTCGACATGCCACTGCCACATCACCATCTTCCAATGGCCCCATGGACTATGCCCCTGTGCTACCAACAGATGTGGAAATGTACCTGGGATATTGTTCACCATGTGCTCACTCCCTTCCACTACCCCACCCCTCATGTATGTTTTGTCTGAGAATAAATACACTTGTGCACTCAAAATATCCTCACAGGTGTCAGGAGTCATTGCATCTTTGGGTAGCCAGAATCCCCCGGAAAAGTGGTCGAAAGAGGGTTGAAACACACACTATCTACTTACATACAGCCTGCCTGTCAGTTATCTATCTGATCATACACACTCACCTATGAGCCAACCCCTGTCCCCTGTAGTTGCCACATCATGTGTGGCACACTGCTCTTTCTCAGGACAAAGGAGTCATGGACTGATCCTGGGAACCTTGCCTTGCATTGACATGACTAATGGACTGATCAGCAGTACACACCAATTGGACATTCATGGAGTGAAAGCTTTTACGATTTCTGAACACCTGTTCATTTACTCTTGGGGGTATGAGGGCTATGTGGGTACTTTCAAATGCACCTATCACATGGGGGAAAGCATAGAGCCAGATTTGATGGAGGTGAGATCAGCCCTTTGGGGAAACAGGACATAACTTTAAAGGTGCTGCACGAAGGAATCTAGAAAATTAGACAGGATGTTGCTGAACATTGGCTGAGATACCCCGGCTGCCATGCCTACTGTAACTTGGAATAAGCCTGTGGCCAGAAAATGTAGCACAGATAGTACCTGCACAGTTGTAGGTATGGCATGGGGATTCCTATTAGCTGGCATCAGAACAGGCTCCATTTGTGCACAGAGTTCCAGGATTGTGGCTCGATTCAGGTGGTAAGTGATGATGATGTGACATTCCTCCATGGTGGCCAGATCAACCAGGGGTCTGTAAACAGATGGGGCCCTCCCTCACTCATGGGTCTGTACATATGGGGGTGGAAGAGAGTGGCGACAGACACTTCAATTACATTGTTCCACCATTCATCTTGTACATGTAACAGTATTGTCCCTCACACAGATGCAGAGAACATGGTAATCCTCTCAGGGCTCAGGGTAATGTCTGGTGAGGTGTGTATGTGTCATTGCATCATAGTGTCTGCACACTTCCCACTATGATTCTATGGGGAGGATCATTGATCATACCAGTACTCGACGAAGGGGAGAGGGAATGGAGCCATGGATTAGGACCCCGGATAGACTATGAAGGTGTGGTGGATGCAAAATAGCAGCCCCCTACCCTACAGGTAGTGTAGTGCAGGAAGTGACTTTATTCCGCTGGCGTTAGTCGTCATGGCGGTAGGCAGTGATCAACGCCTGTGCACCTGTTCATTGGATATCATTGGCTTCTATGGGGAAGCCGGGCCAATCACGATTACCGCTGGCGATGACGGTGCACACTGATGTGGGGAATACCGTCATTTTGATTTGCCCTTGCCACTTGACTCCTGTACCTCGAGAGGGACGGAACTCCACTGCGTGAGCTGCTGTGTCCTGACTCTGGTCCTCAAGATGGCACATGCTACAGGGGAACGGGCAGGAGGAGCTGGAGAAGCTGGTGGACGGTGTCCTACCCCTGTATGCAAAGCTGTATGGGCGATCAGAGGCTCAGGTAAGTTGCTATTTGACATCCATGAATGTGTGTGAATGTGGCAAATGCCTGTAGGCATTTTTGTTGGCTGTGTGGAGGCTTACCCGTAATGTGTCTGCCAGTTGTTTGCTTGGCTATTGTCAATATGTGTATCTCCATGCGCCATATAAGGTCAAACTTGCATAGCATTTGTGTATGGGGCACCCACACTGACGTCTGTTTATTTACTCTGTGTGTCCCCAGTACACATCAGAAGAAAGGATTCTGTCAAGGCATCGCCAAGGAAGTGTGGACCCTGGGGGTGGTGGGAGGTCCTGCGGCTCTGGGCCAGGAAGACCTGAGAGGCCCAGCTGGGGATGGCCTCCCAACATGGGAGAGGTCCTCGTCGGACCCTGACCCCCTAATGGTCCACATACTGGTGGTGGCCTATCCTGATTTGGATGGGTGCTTGAAGGCAGCACAGCAGCCACAAGGGGGTGAGTACCAACACTATTGGGATGCTACTGTGCTGAGTGTAGTTAGGTGCTATGGGGTGCATGCAGTGTAGTGCCAGGGACATAGACAGGTGTGTCCCTGCAGTCCTGCCCCCCTCTACGTCTGTGGGATAGTGTCCTTAGGTAGATATTACTGAGAATGTAGGCCTGTGAGGGGTCCCCTGTTTGGCCTCATAGATTTGCAGATTTGTGGTCTTGCCATTGTTTCTCATTGTGTCACATTGCAAAGTGTATCAGAGTAGAGGGCCAGGATGGTCATGTAGTGTACTGTGGGTTCATGCCTACCAGTCAGGGACACATTCATATGAAATATTGTGTCTGCTTGGGGTTAGTGCCTGAGATAAGTGGGGATGTATGTGTGCAGACAGATATGTTTGATTTTGATTTGACATAATTCTTTTGTCCTTACCACCACTCTATGCTCTTGTGTCCTTGAGTGCTTTAGCATCATCTGGCAAGGGAGCTGAGGTACCGGCATGTGGGGATTCTGTAGCCCACAGTTCTCAGGAGTCCGAATCCACCAATGCCAAGGGGGCCAGTAAGTTGGAGGGCAAGAGGAGTACCATGCGGGAGGCAACTACCACTGGAGGTAGTGACTCCGACACCTCCTCTGATGGCAGCTCCCTAGTGGTGGCGGACCCTACTTGGCCCACCCATTCTGTATCATCTTCCGCCACCCTCATGTCATCACTGCCTTCCCAGTAGCTCCCTAGCGAGTAGCCCGTGCCCGCTCACCCAGGAAGGAGGGCGTCCCCTTTGTCCCAGGCACCTTATCTCCTGCCCCCGTTAGCCCTGCTGCCCTCACTGAGGAGGCTATTGACCTCCAGAGGAGCATCTCTGTAGGCCAGAAAACCTCTCTGAATGCCATCCAGGGGCTGGAATCAGAGATACAGCAATGCAATGTGTTCCTGGAAGGCATTCTCGGTGCCATGTCTGGCTTACAGAGATCTTTTCAGGCTCTGGCTTCCTCTTTGATGGCAGTCAGTGTCCCTGGTCTTTCTGTCCCCCCTCCCACCACCTCTACCCCTTCCAGCACCCCACTCCCTTCTCCCATCCCAAGCACACATCCAGACAGCCATGCACCCAAATCAACACCCAAGAAGCAGCCAGACAAACATAAGCACCACATGTCCCACCACATGCAGACACATAACCAACATTCCAAGGCAGACACAGCAACATCCACCTCCGCCACTCTGTCCACTTCCCTCCTCCCAGGTCACAGAAGCGCTCCCACACATCCACCAAACATGGGCATACTGTACAGGCACCTGTATCCAAGCACAGCAAACCTACACCTCATACCACTACTCCCTCAACCTCCACTCCCAAACCTGCCTCAAAGACCCCTCCAGCTGCTCCTCAAAAGCTTTTCCTCTCCTATGTTGACCTGTTTCGAACCCACTGGCCCACCCCGTCTTGTGCCCAACGTTTCTTTGGCCTCCAGAAACCCACTCCTTCCTCATCCAAGTCATCCCCAGTCCGCCCTACCCATTCCTACCCCCGTGAGGAAGAAGGCCTGTGTTGCCCCTGGTCCCTCTGCCACCCCGGGTCCAGGCCCACTCCTCCTCCCAAGGGCAAGCCCTTACCCTCTACCCCAAGACCCTCCCTCCAAACCGGAGTCCCCACCCCAACCACCACCTGCCCCTGAACCCTGAGGTCCCTGGCTGCCTCATTGAGGCACCTTCTCAGTGGAGTGTTCCTTTCCATCATGGAAGTCAAGTGTGGGCTATATTTCCCCCTCCTGGACTTTAAAACTGACTGGCCAATGGCCGTGTTTGAACAAATTGGATTTTGTTAGGAATAAATTCTATTGCCGGCAGACGTGCTAGTGCTATGTTGACCGGTTGTGCAGCGTTTCACAGTGGGGGTGTGGTGTGCACAGGGGTGTGCATTGGTGCAGCTATTTGTTGGCTTGTGTCTGGTAAGTACATTTTGTTAGGGTATGTATGGCCTGGGGTGGCGGGAGGGGTTGAGTGTGCGTTGCGATGTGGGGTGAGTGGGTGTGTAATTGTGCCATTTCCTCCCATGTGTGCTAGGCTGCGGTACTTACCGTCATCATCTTCGGCCTCGGTCATGGTCTTGGAGAAATATTGCAAGGAGGAGCACTGGGATTATTTCCAACTCTCGCTCCATGTCAGCGTTGGCATGTTCTGTGTGCCTCCAGTGAGTGTTTCCCTTTATATGGGTCGTTTCTGCCAGGCTTTGCGTGGCAGTGGTTCCCGCCCTGGAACTGATGACAGTGTGTTGTTTCATTATATGGTGGTCGGGTTGGGCTTCTCTGCCGAAATGAGGATGGCCTTCGCCATCATCGGCAGTGCTACCAATATGACGGTGAGTGGATGGGCCGCTGGCTGTTTCTCCTATGCTTCTTTATTTGGAGGTCTGCACCGCCGGCCTACTGGCGGTAGTTACTGCCACCTCCGGCGGTGCGGTCTTTCCCCCCTGATTCATAACGACCACCTTAGTCATTTTTTGAAGTTGTGTAAATGTCCATTTGAAAAGAAGATGAAATCCAATTCAACCACGTGTAACTGCAGATCAGATATTTTTTCTAGTGTGTATCATTAAAGCTTTGACACTCTGGAGTAAACATTTTCAAAAGTTCCTAAACTTTCTTCTGGTGCTCAACCAATCACAGGAGTATACTATTAAGGCCCACAGGACCTCAGTGGTAGGCAATTAGAGACTCTTAGGGTGTCAGACAGAAGCCAACAGCAATTTCCAGTTCTAGACAAGTTGCTACTGGTCCACTGGGATTCTTCATAGGAATGTTCTCTCCAGCTTTCTTATGTTACTGGAGTGATCTAGGGAATCAGCCTTATGATCCTTGGAGATCTTTCTGTCCTTACATTTAAGTCCAACTTCCTCTGGTCTTTCTCCTAGATAATAAACGCTAAGTGCAGCAGGTTATGTCCTCCTGGTATTCTTTCACAATTTCGCTACAGTTCTGAGGAAAGCTGGCTGACAGTCCAGCTTTCTATGGTTCACAATGCTGTGGGTGGAGGTTTACTTAAGACACTCCTAGCCACTCTGTTATGATTGAAATTATAGCTCCAACCCCTGGCCTACCTTATTTTTCAGTAGTTCCTATCTGCCTTACTGCAACCATCCCCAAAATGCAATGTGCTAGTGGAAATACAAGATGGTCAAGGTCTTCAGCCACAATAGACTTGGGCTCTGAGAGCTGGGTGTGTGTAGGGGAAGGCACTATGGAAATTTCTGGTGTTCTTCCACATCTACCACTAAACACCAGAGTGAAGCTGGCCAATGACCAACAAAAAATGAGACAGACATTTAGTAAAGCAAAGTATAGTCCTTTAATAACCAGACTGGGTAGACCCAAAATTGTGATCTGGGCCTGTCAGATTCCTTTCGAAGGCACAAATGTTTTACATTTTTCATGCATGATTAGATATGCGGCAACAAGAGGGGATTCAGCCCTCATCCTGAATATAGTGCTAAGCTCAGGTGGGTCATCTCTGTCCATTCAACCTGTCAATCAAAGTGCTCTATTGCATAGTGCGTGGAAGAAATTTCACACCTAATCACAGGTGGGGCTGGAGCTACAGACTAAGGGGATGATTAAGATCTTGGCAGTAACAGTCTGCTGTGGACTTTTTAACTGGAAACCTGTCCACTGCCATGATGGTCTGCGATGGTGGGAGAAGTAAAAGGGGATGCCGGTGGGAAACCAGACACTCTTCCCACTGTGCAGATTTGGATGTGTCGTACCACCAAGAAAAAAGTGAGGGTCCGACCTCCATGTCTGAGTTGGCAGATTGGGGGGGGGGGGGGCAGAAGGGTGAAAACTCACCTTTTTCCAGATTCCACCCCCGTCTCTGACTGGACATGACCGGACAACACCTGCCATCACTGCTACCACTGACTCATGGAGAAAACAGGACCCTCCGTCACTGGACTTGAAGGTAGGGACGCAGCATTGCCAGGGTATATTGGGTGCCCACTGCATGGGAGGTCAAGACCACTGCAAGCATATGCATGCCACAGATAGTTTTTTAAATCACTATGACTTGCATATGTTGGGGACACAAGTGGGTTAAGACACGAATGGGGACACACACTTACATAACTGTCATTATGGTGCTAGTATTCATTGGCAAATGAATGCTGGCACCACAATGATGGTCAACTGTGTCCATGTGTGCCTTTTGCCAGGGGACCTGTACCTGGCATGTTGCTAGTTGTGTGTGTGAGTGAGTACCCATATGTGTGTTTGCAATGCGATTTGCTGGGTGTGGGGGAGGAAGCTGTAGTTGGTGATGTGGTTGTGTCTCTATGTGAGTCACTTACATATGAGACCGATGTTGTTGTGTATGTTGTGTTGCAGTATGACACATTCAGGTGAGTGCTGTTGTGTGGTGGACTGTTGTGATGTATGTAGTTGTGTGTGTGTGTGCTTGTGTCTAGTTTTTTGGGTTGTTGTGTTTGTGTCGTATGTGGGTGCAGTGTCAATGGTGTTTGTATGTTGTCACATGGAGGTTTGTCAATGTGTGTTTTTGGCATGTCCTGGTTGTGTTGTGTCAGAATGGCAATGAGTTGTTGTTTGAATGTGGTGTGTTGTGTAGTGTGTAGTGCAGGGGTACACCTATTGCTAAGGGACAGTGTGTGTGCGTCATTTACATAGCGTCTGCCATTGTACGAAGAACACTGGGTCCTGTCGCCATCTCCCTCCATCAGCAATCTGTTGCCAGTCAATTCGCTTGCAGAGCTGTAACATCTAAATATGAAATGCAGAAGACCGTCAATTTGACAGTGTTCTGGGATCTGCAGCCCATGCGGCTTGTGTTATGCAGTGTGTAGTGCAGGGGTACACCTATTGCTAAGGGACAGTGTGTGTGTCACTTACATAGCGTCTGCCATTGTACGAAGTCCATTGGGTCCTGCCGCCATCTCCCTCCATCAGCAATCCCTCACCAGTCACTCCGCTTGCAGAGCTGTAACATCTAAATATGAAAGGCAGAAGATCGTGGACTTCACAGCCTTCTAGGGTCTGCAGCCCATGCTGCTTGCCGGTTTGACCACCAAGATCTAAATCAAGCCCGAAAGCTAATTAGCCTATAGTGTCTCAGGCAAGCAAATATAAATTTTCGCAAAGTTATATTTCCTAACTAGTTAGGAAAAACTTGACTTTACCAACTACGTGCATTTTTATAAACAAGAGTTCTTCAACTTTCTCTATAGTTGTTTCCCACTGTATAATGTAGTAATACTGATGTAATCTGATTTATCAATAATTCTTATAGGAACAGTTAAAACCAATGAAGTGAAAATAGTTTCTTGTGATTTATTCACTGTAGATCCATGCTAACAATAATTTAAGCATGTACTACTTCTAGGCACCACCTTACCTTAAGGTAATTTTAGAAATGATTTATTTAGCACTTAAAACCGGAGTGGGCTTTCTGCAAAGAGCGTACGCAGGCTGCAAGGAACCAGGCCTCAGTGACGACCTATGTCATGTTTTCAGAGTCACAAAGTGGTCGGCACGGTATAGCGAAAAAATATTCACGGCCTGCTTTTACTGCTCTGAAAAGGATTCAGCTCTTACGGGTGGCCTGTCCAACAGCGAATGCTTAGCCAATGAAAGCACAGGATGTATTTGAAGTTGTTTTACGATACCTGAAAGCTAAGCCAAGTCAAGGAGGATTTAGCAGCCCTAAGCGCTTCTCTGCCAAATATCTCACGTGAAAACAATGGGCAGCTCTGCTGTTTTTCCACCCGAACTTTCATGTGGGAACGGTACTGCTTCCAGTTACGTGTTTACTTAAGGACAGGTGTGTGGGTTTAGAGAAACGATGTAAATCACCGCCGTGGGAACCATCCCAGCTGACATTTCTGCGGCGGCAGTATTATTGCATAACTTGTCATAACGTTTTTATTAGGATATAATAAAGGGCACAGTAGCTTTACTTTTCCCCCTAAGGGACTCATGAGATAAATGAGCCTGAACGATTACAAAAACTTACAATACGTTAGTAAAATATACTTGTTAAACTTCAAACTCAAATGCAAACCGCAGTCTATGAAGTTTCGAAAATAATAAGCTTAGATGCTGAAGTTTCATTTCGAAAGAATCATTATGCCTTTTTATAATTATCAAATTATAGCATCAGAGCATAGTTCGGTTTTGATTTTTCGCTCTAAGGTCATGAACTCGCATAGCTGCCAAGAACAAAACATGTCATAAATGACACTTTCAACCAGTCCTTTTTTATCCTTCAACAGCACATTGTATTCAGAACTCGCAGTTTTGATTTTAACATTGCGCCTCTAGGCTCAAAGGTTTCATCATGTAAAGTTATGTGGCACAAAAAAGCCCAGACTTCCTGAAGGTGTCAAGTATGTGGTAATCATTTTGTATCTATCTAATTTCAGAATGCTCTAAGAGGCATATATGTATTAGAGGTATTGTTATACTGCAAAGTTAGGTTGAAAAGCTCGAGTTCTGAATGCAAGACTGCTCTAATGTTGCAATGACAGAATGACAAATTTTCTCCAGGAATTGTCCCTTAGTAGTGAAATTACCAGCATTGTCCAGTTTGTTATTCCATAGTGGGTAAACTAGTGCTTAATTTGAGCGGGTGATTTCTGATATTCAGCACGACACTGTTGTGAAGAGTAACCCCGCCGCCAATATCTAAATCAGGCCCTAAGACTGAATGTCAAATTTTGACAAAGGCCTCCTACTCGAAGTATTGGGCTACATCGCATTAGGCCTCAAACTTTGACTTGGTCCTGGTTAACCTTTAAAAATTCATATCTCCCCTTCTCTACATTGGATTTGTTGTCACGTTGGTGTAATCTTATTCATAAACACAACTTATTTTGATTCATTGATGTTAGATTTTTTGTGTGTTTTGTGTCTTACTTATTTAATGTATTGGTGTTTTCAAATGCTTTACACACCTGTCCCCTCAGATAAGCCTGTCTGTTCGAAGCCAAGCTACCAAGGGTTGAGCAGGGATAAATTATAGAGAACTTGACTCAACCTTATGTGTGACTGTGGCCTTATTACTAGCTTTAGTTACCTATCTGCATCTACTATTGATGCACCTTCCAACATTCCTCCTATGGGGGGTAGTTGGCCAAGTCACACACTTTCACAAGTCATTTCATTCACAGCAGCCTTTCTCTTAAACTTTCACACATAATTTCAATTACAGCAGCCTTTCTCAGACATTTGTAGGCAAATCTTGAGCCTCGTGGATACTTTTATAACATTAGAAATATATATTTCAATAAAATAACCATCATCCTGAGAGTGGTCCAGCTCACAGGGATTTAGGAAGCCAGAACATTTGACAGTGATTTAAAACATTTCTGCAATCAACCAGCATCCCCAGACCTACAGACGAGATTTGAAGATTCACAAAGAAGATTTATTTGTTTATTGTTTTTTATGGAATGGACTCTACTCAACAGGATTTCGGAGCATAGTTTAGTGCAGTGAAAAACGGAGGTAAATACAAGTAGCAAGAATCTAGAGTGGTAGAAAGTGAAGTAGATGAATGAAGAAACCACTGTTGTAATAATAGAGAGACAACACATCTTAAAAGACAAATTGATAAGATAGAGAGAGGAAATATTTTAAGAGGGTGGAAAGAGAGTGTTATGCTATGTTAATACGATTTGTAGAGCGCATAAATCCCCTGGGTGTCTTGGTGCTCGGAAGCTCCCAAAACACAGGGGTGAGAACACAAACAGCAGGGGCTGCATTTGTGGTTATTATGGACACTGTTTTCAGTCACTGATATTTTTTCTGATAGCCCTGTTCATTCTGGCTATCGTAGCCTTGTTTTACTTCCATTGAATTTATTGAACTAACACACCTGCAATCCGTGATTTGTAGGTGAGTGGTTCAAGAATGGAGACCGTGTCCTGGATTGAGGTGGTCACACTAGATTTTACCAAGAAGTGTGTTCTTAAGAATACATTCAAAAGTGTAAAATAACAAAATATTATGGGAATAAAGAGGGAGAGCATTCCAGATTCCTGGAGCATTGCTGGAAACGGCTATGTAAAGCACAAATGTGTTAAAATGAAGGATGAAGAGAGATCTGTGATTCCAGAAGAGGCTGTGAAAGCTTACTGAGAGGGGGATTTTGGAGTTTGGATGATCTTTGTAGATATGGCAAGCAACACACTTCATTTGTGAACCATGTCAGGTAGGATAGTCTGGTATCTAGTTTCTTTGTGCTCTTAGGAAAACTGTCAGCAGTATGAAGTGCAGCTCTAACTGGGGCATTTCTGTTTTCCGTAAGCCTGTGAGGAAGGTCACAGGAAACTCAAGCTGGAAGGTTGCCTCATAGCCCCCTGTAAGTCTCACTAGCACTGATGCAAGTGTGGACTCCCAGATCACACACTGGCACACCTTAGGGCATCCTACATGCCACGGAACCTCTCATTCAGGGCCTGAAGAAATATGATCACACCACCCCCAACCTGATGGAACTCCATTGACTCCTCTGGCCAGACTTACAAAGCCATCGTTCAGCCCTGAAAAGCCTTTTTCATATTGAATAAGTTGTAAGAAGCAAGAATGCAATGCTAAAAGTACTCAGCTTCAAATAAACTTGTCGAAATCCCCCACTCGGGGTGCAGCTGCGGTCCCTGGCAGCCGTGCGTGCCACGCCCCTTCTGTTTTCTATTGCCTCGCACAAGTCCCCATAATGGGCACTGGGCCTCGGCGAATTTTGAGTGCGGCACGCCCTCAATATTAGACATGAGCACACTCCCCCCAACTCCTCACTTACGTGGTGCAGCCTGTTCCTTTCTTCTTTTCTTCTTTTCTTATTTTTTCTCTTCTTTCTCCTTTTCCTCTTTTCCTTATTTTTACACTTAGCAGCCATGTTCTTCTTTCTCCCAGCATGTCTTTCTTTTCCCTGCATGCCTTAGGACCCTTTTCCAAAATGGCGCCTTTTCTCTATATTCTCCTATCATTCTTTCCCAATCCAAATTCCTGTTTAAGGTGGGTGATTCTTGTTCTCCTTGCGCTGCAACACTTCCTTTGCTGGTGATCTTCTCTCCTGTTGTTTTTTCTCCAGTTTTCTTCCCTCGCTTGTTCCAGTTTCTTCCAGTATTGTTTTCTTTTTGGAAAACTTACATTTTTGCTTCTTTTTTGTGCCAGGGGGTTCCTGCTATAGAGGTTTTTCCCTTTGGGGTTTTTTCCTCTGGGACCCCTTCTGGAGGACACGGACTGCCTTTTGTCGTTCCTTTGTCAGCAGCACCGTGGCTACCAGAAAGGGCCTCCCTTACCTTCGTCAAGGCAGAACCTACAAGGATCAAGACCACACTGCAGTTCCAGTGGGCCAGAGACATAAACGACGAGTAGCCCGTGACACCCCCAGATTGACGATTTTCACCAGCCTCATGAAACCCTATTGGGCCTACCCAGATTTAAGCACAGAGGTACCTGTGCTTAAAGGCTTTAATACCACAGCCACGTCACTGAGGATTGGCATGCTTTTCTTGAATATTCCCAATGCAAACGTTTAAGGGAACCTTCTGTAGACTGCTTTTTAGCTTTTATATTGAAATTAAAGTTTCTGGTTCAAAATGTTGAATTCTGTTTTCTGTTGGGCAGTGCTCTGAAGTATAACCCTAGTTCAGATTTAATCTCAGACTTCATTAAATTAAGCAAGTAAAATAAAAAAGAAGCGCAAGACAAGGGCTGAGCATTTGTTGTTAAGTAGCCACTTCCTGCAGGTGCACATAGAAGTATGCTAGGATTCATGGCCCTTTTACTTCTTTTTCAAAAGTAAGAACAGGAGCTCACACCAGAACCATTGCTGGTCAGTCAACTATGCATTATGTCCAGTGGTGTTTACCAGGTTGGTGCTGTCATGTCAACTCGCATAAAATAGGTGCACAGTATACCTCCATTACTATTCTGTAAATGCAAGGATATTTGTAAACTTAGGGTGGAGGATGCTTGGACAGCATTATCCTACAGACAGGAACAGTTTGCCAAGTGTGAAATGGGACTATCAATTGGTATGAAACACTGAAGAAGGTGTGAACAGGTAAGAACTACCAAAATGTGTTTGAAATGTATCACCACAAGCCAAGAAGGATCATAAGGTTCACATTATAAGTTGCTTATTTGTAAATACGCCTGTGTTTATGCACCTTTTTTGATCCAACACATTGACTAAACGTGATAAAAGCGAGGATAATTAAAAAAATGATTCAACAGAATTTAAAGTTTGATAATATACACGAACTGTTTATTTAAAAAAAAATAGTGATGGGAACTCTCTCAGGTACAGAGTAATTACTAAAACGAACAGTGATCCTGATTCACAGCAAAGGATGTAATCTATAGATGTGTGAGAAGGGCTCCCTTCTTCCTCACAGAAACGTTGATCAAGGTGACTCTAAATGATGGCACGAGTTTGGTACACACTGAAGAACTGAAATCCCTACCCCACACACGCTATTCCAGGTGAAACAGGATTACTTTAGGCATTGGAGAATCAACGAGTGATCATTCAACTACCCCAGAAGTCATTTTTATGTCACCAGATGTGATATGCTGATTGAAGTCAGCAGAACTTTAGAAATGAGGCCTGATAATCTGAGGATGATTTGAAAATGACTACCAGATTGCTTCACAAGGTGGGGTTGTTCCTGAGGATTTGAAGATAATTTGAAAAATACTTTTTAATTTATTCACCAAATGTACCAGATTATTTCCATTTATTTTGAGGATGAGTACCTGTTTAAACAAATTTGCTACTAAATACAAATGTGAATAACAGTTGCTACTTTGTGGTGCAGTACACTGTGAGTCATAGTAAGTATATCAGGAGTATCTTTACATCGCAGTTGTTTTATATCTGGAATGCCTTTACGTCATACCTGTAGGAAAGTCACTGTTTTTGGCATGGTTACCCCTACCTTTTGCCTGTTTATCAGTGTGCTTAGACTGTTTTCACTGGAATCCTGCTAACCAGGACCCCAGTGATTGTGCCCTCTCCTCTAAATTTGGTTGCTTTGGTACCCTTTACAGGCCACAATTGACACACAGGCATACAACCCTAATATATGGTACTTAGGTACCTAGGTCATTGGTACACCAGGAGTCCCCCATGGGTTGCAGCATGTATTATGCCACCCACGGGAGCCCTTGCAAACTATGTTGGCAGGCCTTCTAATTGCAACCTGCGTGAAAAGGTGCATGCACCCTTTTACTGCTCTTCACTACACTAGGTCACTGTAAGTCACCCCTGTGGTAGTCCCTAGCAGCCCAAAGGGCAGGCTGCAGGTTCCTGTGTGTGGGGACACCCAGCATGAGCAGAGGTGCCCCTACAAACTCCAGTTCCAATGCACTGGACTTCATAAGTGTGGGGAAGCCATTTTACCTGTGTAGTGGCCTCAGGACCTGTGGTCCATCTACATAACATTAACTCTGAACGTAGGCATATTTGGTATTAAACATGTTGACATCATACCCCAATACTAATGCCAGTATTGGTGGCATGATTCCATGCACTCTGGGGGCTCCTTAGAGGACCCTCCAGTATTAACCCTGCCAGTCTTCCAGGGTTTCCAGGCAGTCCACGCTGCAGAAGTCACTCTGACAGGTGTGTGCTCCCCTGTTGCTTGACCAGCTCAAGCAGGAGAAGGCAGAGCAAAGGATTGGTAGTGGGAAAGGGGATGCAACACCCTCTCCCTTGAACATAGGTGTTACAAGCCTGGGGAGGGGTAGCCTCCCCACACCACTGACTTGCTTTGAAGGGCACATTTGTTGTCCTCCTTGCATAATCTGGTGCACACCAGGCCAGGGACCCATGGTTATTGCACTGGCCTGAAACCACACAAAGGAAAGGGGAGTGACCACTCCCCTGTGAATCACCACCTGAGGGGTGGTGCCCCGAGCTCCTCCAGATGGCCACTTGATTCTGCCATCTTGGAAACAAGATGTGCAGAGGCCCCTGGGAGCATCTGGTTGGCCAGGACAGGTGTCTGACATCAGTGACCCCCTCTGATGGGTGGCCACCCTGCAGAGTGACCAAACCCCCTGTTAGGCCTATTTAGTGACTCCTTTGTGGGTGGATCCACAGATTCAGCATGCAAAACTCCACCAGGACTCCCCTGCATTGACATGTTCTGATCCTGGCCACCGGAACCGTTGCTGGACTCAGGAACCAAACAAGCCTGCAACTCCTGAGACAACCTCACCTTTCAACATTGTTTCTCTGGCTCCTTCTATCAATTGCAACATTTCCATGGCTGTGCATCCTCTAGGGTTGGCAATACTTCAGCTTCACCAAAGAATCAAGAAGGAATTTCCCCTGGAGTGATGGTGTCTCTCCCCTGCGTCCGCAGGCACCTAAGGCAATGATGTCCAGCTGTTGGGATCTGCTCTCCACAGGAGCTGTGTGTATTCTCCAACACAGGTGGTGGTTCTGAGTGGTCCTCGTGGTCCTCTCTGCCTTCTGTCCAACTTGGGAGATGGTGAGGCCTTGCCTCTCCCTGTAGGACAGAATCCCTGTGCACCATTACTCTTGCAGCAACCAAGGCTTGTTGACTCCTGCCTGAGGGATCTTCAGGCTTCATGTAGCCCCAGCCTCCAGCACTTCATCCTAGCAAGGACAGCTTCTCCTCTGCTACTTCAACGATGTGGGACCCCTCTCCCTGTATGCTGACTGGGCCTCACTGACACTTACTGTGCCTGCTGCTAGTGGGTTGCATGTGGGGGTTATGGCTGCTTCTGCTATCTTTCCAAACTGCTGAGGGTCAGACCGGACTCCTCTCCAAAGGTCGAGTCCCCTGGACCTTGCTGGTCCTCTTATTCTCTGCAAATTCTCTTCTGCCCAGTTTTGCTTTTGCCAAGGCTTATTGGTGGCCCTCCTGACCACTGATCTGACTGCAACCCGGCGACCGGGTCATCTTTTTTATGACTCCAAGGACCTCTCTGCCGCTCCTGGACTCCACATCTGATCTTCAACTTACATCGTCGACCGGGATCTTCATCCACAGAAGGGTGTGTAGTGGCTCTTGCCCCATCTGGACACTTCTGCATGGAGTGGATTCTGTCCTCTTCTTTTACAGGCCCTTTTCATCCAGAATCCACAATTAGGTTCCACTGGAATGGTCCTGTTCTTGCAATCTTCCTTTTCCAGGTCCCTTGTTAGCCCCTGGAAAGACCCGATAACTTACCTCTGCTCTCCTGGTAATTAGGGGTCATCTAGGTACTCACCTTCAGGGGTCCCTAGTTCTCCCATCTCCCTCCTAACTATTCCACATTCTTCGGTAGTGGACCTCACTTCTCATTCCAGCATTTTAGTGTATGGTTTGTCTTCCCTATAGGGCCCTAGCTATCTTCTGCTATTTCTTGCCAATGTTTGTTGTTTTCCTATGCTAATTCCTAATATTTACCCTTTATTTTTGCATCACTCTGTGGATCCTTTCATATGAGATAAGTTACTGTGTGACTATTGTGGTATTGCAAGTGCTTTACACTCCTCCTAGATAGGTCTTGGCTATTCACCACAGCTACCACTAGAGAGCTGTGGCTTCCCAGACACTGTTTCACTAACTAAGAGGGATTACCTGGACCTGGTATAAGGTGCAAACACCATAGGTGTCCACCACACACCAGGACAGCTTCCTACAATACCCCTGAATTTTATATATATATATATATATATATATATATATATATATATATATATATATATATATATATATATATATAAACACGTCCATATACACCAGAGTTCTGGGGCTGTCAATGCGGTGATCTGTGTAGGCTGCGGTAGCCCAGTATATAACAAAATTCCCTTCGCAAAAGGAAAACAAGAACACTCTAGAGTTGAGATCTGCAAAGTGATTTACTCCAGCACGAACCCCCTCACCCAACGCGTATCGCCCGTAGCCTTGGTCATGGTATGGGTCATAAACTGACAAAAGGTACTATAAAAAATCTAACAGTGCAAACATAGATGAAGGACAAATGGTGAACACCCAGGTTGATAGACATCAAACAGGACCCCCATACATAAGAAGCATAAACAAAAAATCATTAGCATCTGTTTTAAGGAACACTGCATATTCATAGACAACATCATCCCTGAAATATTTTCTGGAGACAATATATAGGTGTGCAAAAAAATGTGAGTGAATTAAAGACATATTTGTTAGAAAAACGTTTTTGTCACAAAAATATAAATTTACATAACCTCCATTGTGTCTAAATCCTCATTCTCATCCTATTTGACTAAGCAATAATACTGGTAATGGTACTGCACGTAATTAGTAGATCTGGCTACCCCTGATGCCACGGCCACATTTTAGTTTGATTCATAGCTC